>NC_142128.1:104160000-105642500 GCF_024610735.1 Ursus americanus | reverse complement strand
AAGTTTCTTTTGTACTACTGGGATGAGAATTGTAGTCTTTTTACTTTTACCTTTACAATCAACATTTTAATTCCTATGGAGTGAATTGTCTTATCACGTGTAAAGTGGGCCTAATGCTTTTTTTCACACTGACACCCAGTTAAGTCTTTCCCCCAGTTTCTTTCCAATTGGTTTATTAAGTCTTAAACTTCCTACTAAGCATCATAGTATATTTCGAAAGGTTACTTTAGGATTTAAAGGGCAAGACTCTCATCAAAGATAGATAAATCTATCTTTCCTTGCCTATTTTCCCAATTTGCCACAATTCTGTCAAATTAAATAAAACATCCGTTGGAAGGTTAAGTGGAAGTGTAGTAAATCTACATATTAATGTCCTCTGGTGGCATCCCTTTGGATATGATTTCAAACACATTATCTAACTTGATCTTCACAATACTTCTGCAAAGTATTATTTCTGTTTTATAGATGGTGAAATTACTTTGATAGGTTTAAACCCAATAAAACCACTTTGCCATATTAAAAAATGCATAAGTATTAATACCAATTCATGACTTCAATTTTCAGTAAGCTGTAAATTACTTAAGTCTTTCTTGTTTCATTTTCCTTACATATAGAAGAGCGACAAAAGACTATTCCCAGCTTATTTTGGCCTCATAGCATCTGCAGTTTTATAACACGTCGTTCAGATTAAAAGATACATTAAAAAGCAGTACTTTGTTAAAATTTAGCCAAATTCTGCTTGCATGAGCTCCTTAGCTCTAAACTGTATTTATCTATAATTGATCCCAAGTTTCACGTGTCCCTGATCTGAGAACAAGCGAGAGGCCAGAGTCTGTCTACTCTGCTTTAGCCGCAATGCTGCACGGACTTCCACGAGCATCCTTTCCTCCTCCTGCAGCGTCTGCACTCCTCTCCAGTTAATGTTAGTGGAAAGACTTGAAAATCGTGACAGCCTGGATTCCAACAGTGGCTCTTCCACATACCAGACGCTGGGCAAATTAGTACTAATTGTCTTTACCTCTTTGCCTCTTCTTTAAAACATATGCACTACTACCAGCCTCACAGGGTGGTTGAGAAACTGTACCTAGAAAGCACAAGTGCCCAGCACACAGTAAATGCTCCATTCCAGAACAAAAACTGCGTCTGGAGGGCTCTCTTCCTGTAGGATTTACCGTCGTAAGGAATGGAAACCAGAGACTGAAGGGGGATGCAGCTTATGTCCTCCGACAACTCCACAGGTCTTCACCCCTGGAGGACGGCAGTTTTGACTTCTGATGGCTCTAGAACACATGTTTTCTGTTCTCTGGGTAACAGTGGAGAGGCCAAAGTGATCACGGAGGCGGTCGCCTCACTAACTGTGAGGTGGGACACAGGGAGGAGACGTGGTGAAACCCTCCTTCCATCCACTCCTATCCGGCACAGTCAGTGCTGCTAAGGAGAGCGGCGGTGCCAACAAGGTGCTATATCTCACCCTCACTAAGAAACCTTGGGAAATCTACAGATGGCTTTGAAAAACCATCGGTGTCCCAGGTTACAAATGCCTCACTCCATCTCTTCTTAGGAATTTCAAAACCGCCAATCTGAAGTACCTTTTCCTGGAGTGATGTATTTTTCTCTTTTGGCCCGAGTTAGTTGGAAGTTCTTTTCTTTTAGGCGTCAGCACAGGGCTCTGCAGAAATTTTCTGAAGTATTAAACCAGAACTAATGACCCCTAGATTTCCTTTGGGACAAACTTCCATGACTAGATGAACGGTCCACCACTTTCTGTAACACAGAAGATGGTAGTGGTGTCGACCCCTCGCCCGTGACAAGGGTCAAGCAGGGGAACCAAACCGCACAATGTGCTGTAAACACTAGAGCTTCACAAATACAGGATCATGCAAAGTTAATCTTTTAACAGCTGGCACTTGCATAAGTTGCTATTGCTACCACCAGGTCTGTACATTTTTATTATATACAAAGACCCACAAATTTTACTGTGTGTGTTTAACTATTCAGAGGCGGTAGCAACTAAAATAACTGCAAAAGTAACTGAAATATTCCTTAGATATTATTGTTACTATGGACTAATAAAATCTGAAGATCCATTAACAGACACATATAACGTCCCTTTAAGCACAGTTGCTAATATGGAACCCTCACTAATACACCCAATACTAAAATAAAACTAACCTTGTCCAATAATCAATCAATCAGTTACTGATAGGTTAATAATGACATCCAATGACTGAATGTCTCAAACAGAATTAAAGACAACATCTGCATAGAATTCATCGTATAACCAGTTCTAAGGAATCATACAAAAAACGGTCCTTTAAATGAAAATACTCTGATGCCAGGATGAAGGCCCAGGTAGCGTTTCCCGTTTCCTTTTTTCTACTTTTGAAGGCGCTTCCCCGGGCTTTCTAGGTTTCTGCTTCCCTCAGAGGAGTCTACTTTGGCCATGATTATATTATTGGTCCCAGGAGCCTCTGGTTGCTTATCATCACCATCAAAGATAATGTCTTCTGGATTTGGAGGTGGGGGGCAGAACTCTTCGTTGGGAAAGATCTCCTGGAACAGCGTTTCAGCTTGCTTGACGGCATGCTCACTTCCCAGTCCGCAGTCAGGCCCGGAGCAGACATAGACATTGGAAGGCAAGCCATTGTAGGAGCTTCGGCTGATTTCCGAGGAGTCTCTCATATTAAAATAAAGAGCCCACAAGAGTCTGGGCTTTGTAAGTTCTTCCTTGTCTATTTCAGTTTCAGTATATGGGGTGAATAATTTCTTCACGACTGACTCCAAGTCTTCTCTGGCTGTTTTCGAAGATGAACAAGTCAGGTGTACCAGATAGGTGTCTTTCATGCACGTCATGGTCGAAGAACATAATTCAGTGACACGAACAGCACACGTTCCCGATTCCACTGGAGGCACCACCAAGATGGAAATTTGCTGATCTGAATCTGCCTTTAGTATAGACTGATCTGTAATGAGCACTGCCCTGGAGATCTGCTTATACTGCACATCTGAGCATGTGTCCTCAGAAAGGTAACTATCCTCCACAATAAAATACTTAGCATTTATTCTTTGACCTAAGTGATCTATAATTGCTTTACATCTTCCAGATTCTTTGTCAACTACAAGGCATTGAACTTTATGACGAAGACAATAGATTCCACCAAACACTGCACACATCCTGCAGAAACACTGGGGAATTTCTCCTTGCCCATACAAGGGAAATAAAAAGGGAGTGTTGCCAAATCGTCCAAGACACCGAAGGAAGTTTTTAGTTGCTTTAAGGCCATCTATTGTACTGCAGGATGACTCTGTCATTGCAATTGAGTGCAGCACAAAATGTTGGAGACTGGGGGTTAGTTTTTTAGTCTGTAAGAACTCCGAAAATGAGCCCTGCACAAAAGCTTGGTATTGATCAGGATGTTGTTCATAGTCTAAACAAAACGTAAGAAATTTCATCAGTACCCTCTTTTCAACCATAGTGAGTTCTTTGCTATTAAAGACATCTGCTCTGGAACAAGGCACCTGTTCTACTTTTCCTTCACGAAATGCAAGAATCCTAGTGACGTTTTTAAATTCTGCGTAACGACTAACATTTGATTTGATTAAGAGATCAATTAGCAATCCTTGAGAATACAGCAGCTTTGATACCAAATCAATATTAAACCTCCTGCCTTCTTTAACTATTTGAGAGTAAGTAATCCTAGTTCTCTTTGGATGGTCAGTGTTCTCTTCCTCTACAGGTCTGTTTCCATCTTTATCTCCATCTGAAACTGTGTGTGTCCAAGTTTCGTCTCCACAACGTTTTTCTTTTGCCAAGGTGTCCTCGACATCAGTTACTTCTAGTGAAACTTCTCCGTCACTTTTTGGAGTGTCTTTGGCAGGCATTTCACGGCTAGTAGCAGACAACGAGTGTGTTTCTTCAGACAAGCATGCAGAATCCAGAGGGTCAGTGGAGGTACTAGACGTTCCTGAGGAAGGGTTTTTCTGCACAGCATCGACCTCTTCCGTACTGTCATCCATATCCTGACTGGCATAACAAAAAACTTCTGTGTGTTGAATGCTTTCGTCCTTCGTGCGAAGACTGATAGCTTCCTCTGTGTCATGGATCAGGTCTCGCCACGAGCCAGTGCTTTCTTCCACAACGTCACCGTCTTGCTGACACTCCTTCAACCAGGAGAGCAATCCCGAAAAGCTGAAACTTGCCCAGTTTCCTCCATAGTAACTTCTGGAATCAAGATGCAGAACCCGCTGGCCACTTCTTGAACACGCAGCTGCAAGGATGGATTCAGGCAACCCTGTCCCTATTATGACCACATCGAACTCTGTGGGAAGACTGTCCGCCATTCTGGGAGACAACTGCCGATAAAGGAAATGCGTGTGAGTCTAGGCGGAGGGCTCAGCTGAGATGCAAATACGCTGCCATAAAATCTCTCCTTGTGATATTCCGGTTCATCCCAGAAGTACTGAGGTGCAGGTCCTAGCTGTTTAACAGTTACCCTTTCTTAATATTGTTTTTCCTTATAGGTCAGTAGCACAAAAATAGGATAAAGTATATCTAATCACATCTGAGAACACTAAAACGGATGTGTGGTTTTCATTCCTGCATTTCATCTTAGCAGTAAATGTCTAAATGCATCACACATGCATTTGTGACTGGAACTCTTCTCTGAAAGAAGAAAATTCAAGAAAGAATACAACTGTAAACAATATTAAGAGAAAAGTAATTTCATGCAACAGCAATTACAATTACTCCACTGGAGTCTGACTTGTTACCAGGACATAAGCCTCTAGGAAAGCAATTCATTAAATGCTTTCTTACATAGTTCCTATTTTCTCAAAAATGAACAATAGAGATTTACACCCCCCCCCCTCAAAACACTCAATAATGAGGAAGGGACATCATGATGTCCCATAAAAACAAAGAATTTTCATAATACAATTCTGTAACTTTTGCTTTTAATAAAATTAGTATTTGAATAAAACTACATCGAACTGTGAGCTTAATCTGTAAGAAATGTGTGGTTCCACTGTGTTTATGGAAACAGACCACATACTATGTGCACATTGTCATGATAAAGAATATTTCTGTGGCCAGTTTAGTCTGTGGGTGATTTTCGAACAGCTGAATGAAAGACATTTCCATGCCACAAACATCCTTAGGATCTCGTGGTAGCATCGTGAGACTATTTCAACTGAATTAACCAGTCGGATTACTGCAAAAGGATTATTTCAGTAAAACAACTAGCCTTTTGAGAGATTTAGGTACAAAAAAGTTCTACCGAAGGGAACATGCATTTTTAACAAATCTTTATATGTATGCACATATGCTTTTTTAGGTGTAAGTTAAAAAGGAAAATTCCTACCTTTGTAAGTTAAAATATCTTAACATAAATAATACCTCCTTCTAAAGACTTGCATTTTGCCAGACTCTGGCTCTATGACCCTGAATCTCTGTATCCCAAGACAAAGGCCCGTCCAAACATCCTCTGCTAAGATTGACCTGTTGTTTGCTGTTTTTGACGGGTAGGAGGTAGCAGTGAAGAAAGGCTCTCCCATTACTGCTGGCATAATACTGGTGATATGCCACACACAGAACGTCTGTGTGGCACCACGTGTGGCCAGAGGTGCAACAGCCGCGGGGATGAACGGCATACTCACCTGGAAGTCTTTAGACTAACACACTACACACGCCACGCGAAGGGGGCCTTTCTAGCAGTCGTCATTGTGCAGTTAGAGGAAGAGCTCTGGGAGCACTAATTTTCCCTATCACTACTCTTACTGAAATCTACATCAGTACGAACTGGGCCTGCCTAGGCTAAGATGACGAATTAGCTTGGACATCTGTAAAACAAGCCATTCAACCGAAAGCTGGGTTAAAGTGCCTAGTTCACTGAACACACCGACTGGTCAGTTTAAGTGAAATGGCAATCCTACCCATCCTGTCCAGTCAAGCCTCTGCCCCAGGAATATGAGAGGTTCTACCAGTTTTCAGCATTCCCTGAAACACCAGGAATTATGCCCTGATGAGGCAGTTGGGTCGCCTACTCATACATGTATGTAAGTATGTCTGCACGACTTATCCTGGCTTCTCGTAGCAGGTGTGCGCAGGAAGACAGAACCCGGAAAGGTACACGGACAAGTGTGACCACAGCATCTGCTCATTTTTGGCTCAGGGGATAGAGCAGAGGAAACAAGCCGTAAGTGCTAGAACCAGGCACCTTCTAACCCACAGATCTCAAAAGAGCCCTCAAAATACCAAGCACACAGGACAGAACAACCTTCAAGAACATTTAGCTCACTCCCCCAGAAGAGAGAGAGAACAAAACCGACTGCAGGAGAGATTCAGTGATGGCAAAGTGCACACACGGGGTTGGCCAGGCAGCGGAGCAGCACCCACTCCAGTGTCATCAGGCCGCTGGGTTCTCCACTTGCTAAGGCGGCCTCTCCAGGGACCTCTAGCGCAAGCAGCCACTCCCGGCATGTTTAAATGTCCTCCCTCTTGAACACCCCGTGGTTAGTTCTTGTTTGGGGACAACAACCCGGGAATCACCCTCCCTTCCTTGACTTTAACCCTTAGCTAGAAGCACCATCCTTGGAATTTACTTCAGGCAAATACTTAATCTGGGTTAAGAACTTTTTCAGTTCCATCATAACCCCACTCCCGACTTGTCTCCCAGGGTTTAAACAAAGTCTTTGAATCTCTTACCCCGGAGTTTCCACCTCTAATTTAAAAACAGGGATAAAGTCATGGTTGAAAGCAGTAACTACAGGCCCAGAGAAACAGAGCAGTCGTCAGGCGAAACAGTGTGTGTGGTTAACGTTTCCAGCAGTCTTAGAAAATCCCTTTTGACCAGGATGGGACCCGAGCAGGGAGGAATGAAGAAGGAAAAAGCAATGGAAGGAGACGGAGCAGCAGAATGAGGTCACAGAAGCAAGAGGTGAGCAAGAGGGTGAATTCTGGTGTCAATAAAGAACTCAACGTACCCTTGTCTTTAAACCCCCAGGCCCAGAGTCCAAACAGGAACAGATATGCCCGGCACAGAGAAAGCATTTCTTGGAAATACGAACTTTCATGTCTATGATCAAACACCTGTTGCCCAGCGGAGGAAGCATTACTGATAATGCTCTAGGTTTAAGCTTCAATCACCCTCCTTAACTGAAAGCTTAGCCCTGCCTAAAAGATGCCTGGCAGGTATTTTAAACTAATACTAAGAGTAATAGCACGTAGCCATCTATATCACCACCTACATACACTTAGAGCCCTCTCCCAAGTTTCAAATCTTTGTATAAATAAAATTCTCAGATTGCTTATTGAGGAGGGGGAAGCAGTATTAGAATATTAGAATCACTGAGTCAGCCAAATAAATGAAATCATGATTTCCTTCAAAATACCAAAAAGTGAATTATAACAAATATCAAATATTTGGGTTTGCCACAACATAGGAGGTTGGTGAATAGGACAATTTCTGATAATGCTACAAAGATACTGTTCTCAAAAAACCTGCCAAGATAAAAGCAGTAATAAATTATCAATATGTTTTCAAGGAACTGTAAGACCTGAGAAACACACATTCCTATTTCACGTCTTGTGCAAGTGAAATTCCTGGAGCACACACAGAAAGATAACTCCCCGGCCTAGAAAATCACATCTGCAATGATATATTGGGTGGGTCACGTCTCAGTGAGACTTGAATCTTCCACAGGATGAGCAGTGATGTTGAAAGCAACCTTCAATTACCAACCCAGTTCCACTTTAATGAAATCCACCGGCTGCAAGCTAATTATTTGTCCGTCTAGGGTGGGATTCTCTGAGCCAGCTGTAACCTCTCCTTAGATTTTGGTGTGCTGGAATCACTAAGGAGGAAAACAGTAAAACAGCTTCGAGGCCACATGCCGATTTGCGTTCTGAGGACCTGAATGAAGCTCTGTCACTTCCTAGGAAGCACTCAAAGGTTTACATCTGCTAACGGCAAAATTAAAGAAAAAAATGACACACTGCCAGTCTGCTACAAACAGCACTGAATTAAATCTCTTCCTGTCACCCCTCCAGCTTTCATGAGTTAGTTACTCTTTTTCTTGAATCTGTTGACTCTACAGCCCCTCGTCTTTCCTCAAAGCGTAAAGCCGCTGTTTCGTGCCCTGTTGAATTGTATCGGGGGTGAGAACAGAAATGAGATGAACCGGACAGCGGATGGAGGGGTCAGGGAGGAGCTGGGGGCAAAGCCGGGCCGGGGTTGAGGGCCGGCGGCGGGGACAGGAGTGGCCACAGGGCCAGAGCCGAGGCCGCCGCGGGGCGAGAGGAGGGGAAGGAAAGGGGAAGGAAAGCCATGCAGCCCGGGGTCGACGAGCGGCGCGGGCGCTGCGCTGCAGGGCGGGCTGGGGCTGAGGCCGCGTGGGGAGGAGCCGCGAGCGGGCTGGGCGGCAAGGGGACGCGCAGAGGTGGTGGCGAGGCAGGGAGCGCAAGTGTGCGGAGGGGAGAAGGCTCTCTCCTCCCAGCCCGACTCACCGAAGAGGCTGCTGCTAAACCCGTCCCACACGCAGCCCACGGTGTCCCAGACCCAGCCGTTCCTCAGGCAGGACACGAAGGTAAAGGTGACCCCGAAGAGGGACACCAGCAGGTCGCTGAGGCTGACGTTGACCAGCAGGAGGTGGGTGGGGGTGCGCAGCCGCTGGAACTTGTAGTAGAGGACGAGCACCAGCAGGTTGTTGCCGACGCCCAGTAGCCCGATGGAGCCGAGCAGCAGCGCCAGGCGCTCGTAGGTGCCGGGGCTGAAGAGCGGCGCGGGGCTGAGCGTGCCCGCCGGTCCCGGCCCCTCGGCGCCCGCGGCCCCGCCGCCCTCCCAGTGGCCCTGGCCGCCGCTCCGGTTCCCCGAGTACATGGCCCGGCGCCGGCGCGCTCCACGGACGAAGCGCTCAGCCTCCGGCGCGGCCCGGGGCGCGCTCCGCACTGGGTGCGGCTCCGACTCCGCCGCCCGCTCGGGCCATTGTGCGCGCCAGGACCGCGACGCGTCGCCCGGGACCGCCCTCCCCCGCCCCTTCCGCCCGGCGCGCCCCCGTAGCCCCGCCCCCTCCCGCGCGCCGCGATCCCGACACGCCTCTTAGTTCCGCCCCCTAACTCGGCTCGTCGCGCTCCCGCCGCTCCTCGCTTCCCCTCGTAGCCCCGCCCCCTCACCCTGGGCGCGCCCCGTGGCCCCGCCCCCTACTCCGCGCGCCGCGTTCCCGCCGCTCCCCGCGCCCCCGGGCCCCTCATGAGCCCCGCTCCCTTCCCCGGCGGCTTTACCGCCACTCCCCTCCGGCGCGTGCTCGGTTTTTCCCGCTCCTCGGGCCCCGGACTCTGCAGGCCCTCGCGCGCCTGCCCCGGCGTGTGCGCGCTCGCGTGCACGCGCGTCGGGCCGGCGGGGAGAAGTCCGTGGGGCGGGTGGCTCCTCACACCCCGTCTCCCGGCACCCCGCTTGAAAGCATCCCGCCGGTGCAGCCGTTCACCCCTCTCTTGTGCGCTGGCGCGTTAGAAGCACTTGGGAGCGCCTGCGCCCAACACGTGCCGGGAAGAAGGTGGGTGAGGCCTTCCGTCTCGGGTTTCCCACCTTCCCGGGCGCTGTAGTGAGCCCCGCGAGCGCACGCCGCCACGCTCGTCTCCCACCGGGCGGTGAGCCCCGGGCTGGCCCCCGCGGCCTGCGCCAGGGTAGGGGCAGTCGGTTCCCTTCCCGAGGCCGGCCAGAGCCCTTCCTGGCGGTGACGGTCCCCTGCGCCCTCGACGCTCCAGCCTACATCTCGCAGGTAGACGGAGGCAGGTGCTATGTTTAGAACAGCACACATTTTACCACTTGGCCTTTTCCCCAGTAGCGATGAAAATAGAGTACAATTCAAATATAGGTTGTGAACGTGATCAGTCTGCAAGGGCGGCGCCGCCGTCCCTGCACAGCCCCTGACAAGGTCCCGAAGGAGGACCGCAGTCCGGCCAGACCCGAAGCGGGCTCTGGAACTGGTGACTAACAGGTGTGCAAGGCGAAGGAACTGTCGTCTATGCGGGTGTTTACCAGGAGACAATGACTAGCTTCACCGAACCCCCATTCTGAACTCCCTGGGCGTGTCGAAGCTAATGGGGCGGGTGGTCTCTCCACGCTGGTGCGCGGAGCAATAGCCGAGGGGCAGTGTGTTCTGCCCTGAAAACCTCGATTCGTCTTTACAGATTCCAATCTGGATTTGTCATCTACGAGACAATTTAACCCAACCGCACCTTTAAAAAATTCATTTAATTTTATATTTTAGATGTACAGAACCATTTAACAAGGTCTGTATGTTTAATGTTCACTGTGTTTTCATCACACTTATGCGTCGAATGAATAAATAAGGACTCACTATATTTTCTCTAAGAATCGTTCATTCATTTGTTCTTTTCATTGTTGCGGACACCCTGCCTTCACAAAGCTTACGTTCTGGTTGTGCTGGGACAGCAGACAAGAATCGAGTACATAAGCAGTGTGTCAAGTGCTGATATGTGCCATAAAGAAAAATAAGGCAGAGAGAGGGTCTGGGGGAGAGAGGGAGAGGATTATTTTGTACAGGTGGTTATGGATAGCCCTGCTGAGCTCTGCAGGCCCAGGGAACATGTGCTGGGTTGGAACTGTGCTTAGCATGTTAGAGAAAAAAACCAAGGGAAACAATGTGGCTGCAGCAGAAGGGGAATTAAGAAATGAGGGCAGAAAGGTGGGTGAGCCAGGACTGGGCAGATCATGCAAGGCCATGGCCATTTTAATAAAAGGACTTTGGCTTTTACACTCTCAGAGTCAAGTCCAGGGCAACATCTATGGGAGGGAAGGAAAAAGACGAGTAAGAGGCTTTTGGCAAATGTGTAAGAACTCTGATAGAGTCGTTTTTACAATACTGTTAACTGTTAAGGATGTTTATTATACTGAAAGAAACGGGCACTGTTACCACAAATATGACTTAAATTGTCAATAATGATATATGTATTTTTTGTATTCTCAGAATTATGTTATGGAAGATGATGGCAAAATACTACAACTTAAAAGGTAAGTGCAGTACTGACATCAGGACAGATATATAGACCAACGAAACAGCATAGTCAAGATAGAAACTTTCATGCATATGGTCAGTTGATTTTTGACAAAGATGCCAAGGTCATTCAATGGGGAAAGGGAACGCTTTCCAACAAATGGTGCTAAGAAGCCTGGATGTCCACCTGCAAAAAATGAAGTTGGACCCTTCTCTTATACAGTATAGAAAAATTAACACAGAAAGGATCAAAGCTAAGCTTAAGCACTAACGCATAGAACTCTTAGAAGAGAAGATAGGGAAAAAAGTCCGCATTGCATTGGGCTTGGCAATAATTTCTGGGATGTGGCACCAAAGGCACAAGTAACAAAAGAAAAAATAGATGAACTCCAATAAAATTTAAAATTTTTGTGCCTCAAGAGAGTGAAATGACAACTCATAAAATATTTGCAAATCATAGATCTGTAAAGGATTAATATCCAGAATATAAAAAGAACTCCTACAACTCAATAGTAATAACAAAAAATCCGCTCAAGGACCCAATTCAAAAATGGGCAAAGGACTTGAATAGACATTTCTACAAAGATATACAAATGGCCAACAAACACTTGAAAAGATACTCAACCTCATTAGTCATTAGGGAAATGCAAATCAAAGCCACAATGAAATATCACTTCACACCTGCTAGCATGGCTCTTCTCAAAAAACTAAGCTCTAAAACAAAAAATGGAAAATAATAAGTGTTGGCAAGGATGTAGGGAAATTATAAGCCTGGTATGCTTCTGCTGCTGAGAACGCAAGATGGTGCAGCCACCATGGAAACAGTATGGCAGCTCCTCAAAAAGTTAAATGTAGAATTATCATGTGATCCAGTGATTCCACTCATATAAGACATTATATATATATATATAATGTGTGTGCATATATATATATATATATCTCCAAAAGAGTTGAAAGCAGGAACTTGAATGGATATTTGTACACCAATGTTTATAGCAGCCAGTAGGTGGGAATAACCCAAGTGTCCATCATCAGATAAACAGATAAACAAAATGTGGCATGCAATGGAATATTATTCAGTCATAGAAAGGAACGCAATTCTCGTACGTTATAACATGGATAAACCTTGAAACCATGATGCTAAGTGAAATAAGCCAGACACAAAAGGACAAATATTGTGTGATTCCACTCATATGAGGGACGTAGCATAGGCAAATTCATGGAGACAGAATTGCGGCTGCCAGGGGCTGAGGCAGGAGGAACTGGGAGTTCGTGGTTAGGACCATAGAGCTTCGGTCTGAGATGACGCAAAAGTTCTGGAGATGGATGGTGGTGATGGTTGCATAACATTGTGAATGTGACTTAATGCCATGGAATTGTACACGTTTTTGTTACGTATATCTTACCACAATATAGAGGAATATGCAAGTTGTGTCTGCATCTAACAGAGTAGGAAGATAAAACAGCTGTAACCAGTTTATTGAGCAAGGCAGACTCTGCACGTATAAGCAGGAAGGAACTTTACTCTCTCTTCCGTTACTCGTTTCAGATGTCTTCTCTGCATCTGTTCTTTAACTATCTTTGAAGGGCATTTTCTCAGGTCTGAGAGCCTTTCTGGTCACTTTCAATTAATATAAAGTCCTGAATGTTGTAACACTGAAGTGTTGAAACTCATGGAAAACTCAGTTGTCCACCCTCCAAAACAGAGCCCACTTCAGGCCTGGAGAACTTCAGGGGGTAGTTGTGGAGGGGACAACAAATTTAGCTTCTCCCATTCCCTAAGTCTAATACCTTTACATGTTGCTCTGGACCCCTCTGGGTTTCAAGCAAAAATCTTCCCTGATTGGTAAAGTTGTCACCTGATGTCGGTGCCCTCTGATTATAGCAGATTTTAAGTGCTGTCATTTTCTAGGGTGATTTGTGGGTTCTTTTGAGGACCTGAGATCACAGAGATCTTTCTCGCACAAGTCCCCTTGACAGGGGCCTTGGTCACCTGGCTGCTTACACCTCCCTCGAGGACCCTGGTAGGACCCCCAGACCCTGCCGCAGTCTTCTCTACTAGGGGCCCTCAGAGGATAGCATCTGGCCCTTTGGAAATGAACGTATCCTTGTCCCACCAAATTCTGAATGTGGACTTTGGTGGAGAACCTGCCAGCCCCAGTCTCTCCCCTCTCGTGCCCACTGGGTAGAAAGAAGTTGAGAAAAGTCACGGCCCCTTGACTACTCTGAAAATCCCAAGGAGGTGCTGACTAATGCTGTCCTCAGTCTCCTAAGAAATTGCCTTCTCCTCAGTTTGAAGTTGAGAATGAACCACCACCTGCAGAACCGGTTTTCCTGCATCTCTGCACGTCCTCCTGAAGGGGCTGTAGAGCCCTGTCCTTTAGACTGGGGGAGTTCTTCAGCTGTATTGTGGGGCCCCTCCCAAGGCATCAAGGGATACCTTTTAATATCCTCCTACCCTGGAGCACTAAATCATCCTGTCCCTGTATTCCAAGCAAGCCCTTTATAAAGTACAAGGGGACTGTGAGGGGGAATGGAGACAGGTTTTATCTGTCATTCTTACATGGGATCACTGATAACCCCCAGCCTCCTGCATCAGGCACATGTCACCTGAGAGGGAACTTGGACCCTTACTCAATTGAGTGGATTTCCAAGGACTGGGGTGCAGGCTTCCTCACGCTCTCAAACCTTGGTCCCTGGTGGGAAGCCCTTACAGGAAAATCTTGCCAAAAACATCTGCACCTGCATCCTGCCTTACGAAACATCGTTTAGAGAATGTCATTGTTTAAAAAAGAGAGAGAGAGAATCTGGCATGTTTTTGGTTCTGAACATCAATTCTCCTAGTGCGTAAAACTTCTCGGATGGTAGGAATCAGCTTAATGTAGAAACTGTGTACTTGTCCACACTCCCGTTTCCCAAAATGCAGACACTTGTTTAAAAATGAAATCTCTTTTACCACCTTGCCCTTAAAAGCAGAGTGTGAGTGACCAGAGTTAGGAAAGAGTGGACACTCAATTTCTTAAAACAACTGGTTAGTGAAGTTATGATTTATTTATAATCAGGATAAGCCAGAATTAATCAGTGAAGGTACCACTGCCCTGGGGTGAAATGAGCATTCTCAGCTGGTGCATGTGGCAGGGCACACAGGGGCACGGCACCAGCTTACCAGGTACTGCAAAGAATCTGGGCCGTGCTTACCCAGGCATTTTCAGGATAAAAAGATGATGTGAGAGCAGATATAGACATATATCTGCTCTCATATATATATATATGTAGATATCTATATATAGACATATCGACATGTCTATATATAGATATGTCTAAGTGACATATATAGACATATAGATCTATAGATATCCACACCAATACTCGTTGTAGTGGTTTTATACACTTGGGACAGAAAGGATCTTTATAAGCTTTCTGAGTGTGTGTGTGTGTGTGGGGGGGATAAAAACAGGTTAGGTGCAAAGAATTAGAGGTAGGACAGCTTACAATTAGCAGCAGAAGCTGATTCAAAAAGATTTCTTATAACAACAACACGAGAAGCAAAAAGACGATGGAGTAATATCTTCAAAATATTAAACAAAAGTGATTTCCGATGTAGAATTCCCAACCCACCCAAAGAGCAATCAAATGCAAGAGAAGATTAAGAATGCTTCCAAACATGCAGGGTCTATCAAAATTTATCTTCCAGGCACTATTTCTGGACGTAAGCCACCAAAATGAGGGACGCACCCTTTGGAAAGAAAGGCATAGGATATAAAAGCTAGGATAAGGGAATCCCCAAAATGATGGCAAAGGGGGAAAGCAGTACAACTGCTGGGCCCTGATACACAGACGGCATTAGTCCGGGCTGCAGGAACGAGACCCAAGAGACAGGAGTGATGTCAGGATGCTTTCTTTCGTATCATCTTCTTATACTAGCTCAGGGAAACCATTTCACCTATTTTTTTAATAGATTTTATTTTTTACGTTTATTTTTTTATTTTTTAATAATCTGTACGTCGGATACGGGACTCAAACTCATGACCTGGAGATCAAGAGTCACATGCTCTTCCAACTGAGCCATCAAGGCACCCCATTAGAACAGCTTTAGATTGACAGGAAAACAGAATATAGTGCAGACAGTTCCCATGTAATACTTTCTTATCCAGTTTCTCTTCTTAACATCGTACGTGAGTTTGGTTTATTTGTTGTAACTCATGAACCAATATTGATACTTTGCTATTAATTTAAAGCCCAAGTTAATCAGATTGCCTTAGTTTTTACCTAATGTCCTTTTCTGTTCCAGGATCCCAACCAGGATACCACATTACACTGAGTAATCAAATCTCTTTCGGCTTCTCTTGGCTGTGATGGTTTCTCAGACATTCCTCATTTCTCATGACCTTGATAGTTTGAGCAGTACTGGTCAGGGTGGTTGTTGTGGCTGTTGTTGTTGTTGAAGTATAGTTGACATACACTGTTGTGCTAGTTTCAGGTGCACATAATGGTGACTGGACAAGTCTGTACTTTACTCAGTGTTCACCAGGATAAGTGTAGGGCCATCTGTCACCATCCTACATCATTACATTATTGACTAAATTCATACTATGTGCTCTATTCAACTAATGACGTTTTGAAGAACTTCTCAATCAAATACTACTCCTTTCCCATGCCTGCCTCACTTTATTATTTTAATTGGAAGGTCAGTGTATAAAGGAAGAAGAAACTTTTTTATTCCCTACAACCTCTAAAAATATCCTTTTGGGAACAGAAATGACAAATGCTGAAATACACTTTCATCTTTAGAAGTGTATTTGGAATGAATGTCAACTGACTTTCCACTGCATCTTGAGGAAGGCAGATGGTTTGAGGTTGGAGGAGATGCAGGGGAGAAAAAGTAATGCCCAGTTTCCTTCCCTGGCCTTTACCCATTCTACCTCCCTCCCAGGGAATGCACACACACACTGACATATACACTCACACAGTTTGTGGGGAAAGAAAGATCAGCGCCCTCCTTATGAAGGAAAGGGAGGTTACAGAGATATTATGATGCAATGAGGACCATATGAAAGACACTGGTAACATTATGAGGTCAGGATTTTTACTGAAATGCTTGCCTATATGAAATGCATTAGACTAAGCCAGGGTTCCTCTCTGCTAATGTCCTAGTGGCGACTCTGACTCCTACCCACGATATGAGATTTTAAGATCAAGGGAATGCAACCTGGGACGAAGATTGAGACGGCAGGGAGGCACTGTAACAACTGGAAGGTTTTTCAAGTTGGCAGATTTGTGCTATTTCTTTCTGCACAGAAGTAAGAGATTCCCTATGTCCCTATGGATATCGGGAAGGAAAAGCGTTTAAGCATTGCACTTCAGATTAGCAATTTCAGGACAGCCTTGAAGGGGTTTGAAAAATTGGTTGAACATGTAGCGGCCCAGAAAAGAGATGAAAGGGCGGGCTTGTTTATCCAAAAAGAAGGTAAGACCAATGATTAAGGGCAGTTGAGTTGGGTTTGTTGATTAGAACTGAAATGTTTTAAGCCATCAAAGAGAAGCAACATAGCTTAATAGCAAAGACATCAAATGGAGGACCTGAGTGCTGACTGCCTCTAAAGAGCTAAGTGGTCCTGGGGAAGCTTTGTTCACGTCTCTGAACCTTGATTGTCTCAAATGTAAAAGTAAGAGTTTGGATGCAGTGACCCTCTAAGGGCTCTTCTGTGCGATCTACATCCGATGGCTTGCTGGTGACCTGGGACTCGCAGTAGTACACAGTGATCATTAGCAAGCCATGGAAACCACCCTGCCCTCTCTTTACTTAAGGGTATGGTGAGACCATAAAGAGTTTCATAAGCAGGGCAAAGTGCTTTCTCTGCAACTTTGCTTCACTGTCTCGGCTTCTCCTCATGTCTTTAGGCTGGAATGATTTCAAGCATGCCAGGGTAAGGAGAATGAGATAGGCAGTGGTCTGCCAAGAATACTAATAGCAGAAAAACCGACACAGAATGGAAAGTACACCACCATGGTCAGGGCTCCAGGGGACAGCTTCAGGGCATTGTGGATGACATTGAGGACAGCAGTGACAAATAAGGCTTACCAGCAGAGTAAAAGACTAATGGAACAAAGCCTGTTGTCACAAAGAAAAGGGTAGAGCCCATATAACTGCAAAGGGGTCGGCATAGCCAGCCTCTTAACGTGCCAGGCTGTACAGCCACAAATGAGTGCAGTTGTTGACTTTGGGTGGTCAGACACAAGCTGGTATTATTTGAATAGTGGTTAAGAATTTATAAATCACCTTTGAAAAAAAGAATTTGGAAATCACCTTAATATAATTTAGTTGATTCTCTTGGCAATTCTAATAGACAAATATTACTATTATTGCTATTACCCATCTTATTTGTTAAAGGATGGCAGGAAGAGGAGAATCATCTGCCCCAGTCACTCCACCTCTGTGTGTGAGAGCTAATACTCAGAGCTTTGAGGTGGACTTTTCAGATGAGTGTGAACCTGGCTGAGCTTTCTAAACCACTAGACAGAACTTTTATTTTGCCTCCGTCAGCCTGTTCACCGATTGATTTTCCAAACCCTTACCACTTTTGTTGAATACTCTCTGGATCTCAGCATCTCTCAGCCAGGTTTCCAGCATCATAAGATAAAGCAAGACCAAAAGACAAGAATTCCCTCAAACTCCCTTTCGTCCACTTCTGAGTTTCCCCATAGCAGCACCTGTCATTTCATCCATCCGTCCTTCTGTCCAAGGCTATCACTTTGCTGCAACAACTTCAAAATCTCTTCTCCATTGGCTTTGTCCTCTCAAACTAAAAATATACCCAAACGTCCTAACCTTGACTTTCTCTTCCCTGTAAGTTGCCACTGTATGCCTTTCTTTGCTTCTCCACTAAATTTCCCCACAGCGTCACCACTTAATTTTCAATCTACTCAAGTCTGGCTTCTCTCATCGCTTTGCTGAAAATGCTCCTTCCGAGGTAACCCAGCACCTAATACAGCTGCCAGATTCAATCAGTCGTTTTCATTTTCCAGCTTGCTTGGCTCTTTCACTCATTAGCTCGCCCCTCTGCTTCCAGAAACTGTCTCCTTCTGTGTCTCTCATCACACCTCTTAGTTTTCCCCTTTCTCATTCTTTCTTTGCCTCTTTTTTTTTTTTTTTGAGCTCTGCCTGTGTTCTCTCTCAGTCTTAAAGCACAAATGCCACCCACCTAGTCTCCTAAACTACGTATCTTGCTATAACCTTTGACTATTTCATGGAATCTTACTCTTGGGTTATTACAACAGCCATTCAATATAATCATCTTCTTGCCAGGAGTTATTCCTTAAACATTTTTTCTGAACTACCACATCCCTGGCTTAAAGTCCATGTAGGTGAACTTGGCATTTGGGGCTATTCCCAGCCATGCCTCAATCTGCCTTTCCAGTCACAGCTCCTGGAACTTCCCTCCATGAACTTTCTACCCTACTAGGAACTTTTCAGCATTGCCGAGCACCTCATACTCGTAATAACTCTGATTTTGCATGTATCATTCCCCCAATGTATAGTGCCTTTCCTCTCTTTTTTTGTCCCTGTAAACTGCTCATCCTTTAAGACCAAATCAAATGTCACCTTTTTGTAAAAACTTTCCCCAAGCAAAGCCATTCTTAGCACCATTAATGCACTTTCTGACCATCTTGAGAATTTCCCTTGACCTGCTGAAACCAACATATATGCGTGTGTTCCTGCCCCTTCTCTCCATAGCACTTGCACTGTGAGTGCTTTGAAGGCTTTGTAACCCTAGGGCTAGCCCAGTCTTATGTCTTAAGTCTTATGAAATGTGTGCTTGGCAGGGGCGCCTGGGTGGCTCAGTCGGTTAAGCAGCCAACTCTTGATCTCAGCTCAGGTCTTGATCTCAGGGTCATGAGTTCAATGCGCGTGAAGCCTACTTCAAAAAAAAAAAAAAAGTCTCCTAGGCAAATGGATTAATCTTGCTTCACTTAGAGCTTGCAGTCACAAAGCCACAATGAAAAACATCCTTCCTCTATAGTATATATGTGTATATATGTATGTATGTATTGATGCAGAAAGAGTATATTTTAATAGATATATAGTAATATATATTTTATAGAGTATTATACTACAGCATAATGTATAGTAGATATATATCTATTATATATATAGTATAGATTTGATAAGAACTAATTACTGCTAAGTTTCCTTCTATGACAGAGGGACTGATCTGAAAGACTGAGAGGGAGAAATACAATCTTAACTTTCATCAGACTTAATACTGGCATACATTCATATTCATTCATAAATACTAGAAAATAGGGTCTATTTCTCACTATAGACAAGAAGCTAAGATCTAGAGAGAATGTTTTTAATGTAACAGTGCCTACCTCCAAAGTGATGTCAAGGAATTCATCCAAGGAATTCATCTGAGCAATATTGCTCTTTAATTTTCTTGTCAACGACCTGATAGAATTAAAATCACCCCAGGAAAGAAAAGTTTCGTCATCCTCATCTAGCCGCGTTGACAACGAGACACATTTACATGGAGACACATTATACTCACAGTGGTGTGAATTTAGAGCAGCTAATCCATTTGGATATCTCATAGGGATTTTAAATTTAATATGACCAAGAGGGAATGCTTTATTTTCCCCAGAAATCGTGGTCCTTCCTCAGTTGCCCCTGTTTTGGTAAATGGCACCAGGATGTGCTGAGTTTTGAGACCAGAAACCTGAGCGTCATTCTAGAACAGGATTTCTCAACTTGGGCTCTACTGACATTCAGGGCCAGATGATTCTTTCTTCCGTGTGTGTGAATGTGGGGTGGGGGTGCATTGTAGGATGGTCGGGGGCGTCTCCGTCCTCTATCAACTAGATACTGCAGCATCCCATCCCTAGTTCTAACAATCAAAGCCGTCTGCAGACGACGTTGCCAATGGCCCTGTGGGAGGTGGAGGGCAAAGCCTCCCCTGGAGGAGAACCACTGCTCTGCAATCCCGCCTGTCCTTCACTCACCCCCCCTGCCCGCTGCAGCTTCCAATCCATGACAAGTCTTTGCCGTTCTCCTTCCAACTGTATCTCACCATGTCCAGTGCTACCTCTCAGTGCCTATATCACATGTCATCCAATCGAGGGCATTTTCAAGAATGAGAGGGGTTGTTATTAGTAATTAAGTGGAGAACATCAGCTGCATTGCTCCGGCCAAGCCCCCACTATCTGAAACCCGGACTAATGCACTTTTGCTGAGTTCACAGCTGTCACTCTTACCTCCTCCCAGCAGACAGTGTGCTTTGAGAAAAGGTTAAGGCAATACCTTACCAGCATGCTGAGAATAAAATGCAAACTGCTGACGGCAGCCTGACCCTCCTTCTTGATAATCTCACCTGACAGCTCTTTCCCTGACCTCACTATACTCCATACCCACTGACCCTCCTAAAACATTCCAAACTCTGTCCAGCCTCAGAGTCTTTGTGTCTGCTGGCCTCTGCCTAAAATGCTCTTGTCTAGCTTTACACATGGCTGAATCCTTTTTGCTTATCAGGTCTTAGCTTAACTTTTTTACCCATGTCCTTAGAGAGGCTTTCCTGAAGTCCGTCGCTGCCCACCACCATCGATAGATAGATAATTCTATCACAGTGCACTACTGGTTTCCTCCTAGTACTTAGGTTCACTCTGTACCTTTGTACTTTATACTTTTATACGTTTACTTTGTTACTAAGTTATGACATACAGGAGAGCCTGAGAACACGCTAATCTTAAGTGTATAGCATGATAAACGTGGACAGCGTAAACATACCTGCAGCCACCAGCCAGACCCAGACAAAGGACATTCTAGCATCCCAGGGAGTCCCCTTATACACAGACAACCACTCCTCCAATGTCTATCTCCAGTAATTAGTCGTGCGTGTCACAGTCTAAATATTTTGTTTGTTTACATGTTGATTTTATGTTTCTCCCACTAGAACGTAAACTCCCTGAGGGAGGGAACTTGTTTATTTAGTCCTAAGCCCAGCGTCTAGCTCGGTTCTCACACATAGCAAATCCACAATGCATTTTTGTGTCAAACTCCTTCTTGTCTTTAGACTCAGTAGTAGCTCCCAAGTGAATCACCAAATTTGGCAAAATCAATATTCGGGATGGTGTGTGTGTGCGTGTTCACGTCCTGTCGCAGAACTGACCGAGAACCGCTCTTCGCTCCCCTCTCTCTTCCACCCGAGATGAGCTCTAGCAGACACTCCTGATGGGTAAAACCTTCCACAATACGAAAGACATAATCCACTTTCTTATGTTTGCATTCCTGAACAAAACTCCTAAAACAGTTGAAGCGTAAGCTGTGGAAGAAGAACTACAGACCAAAGTAAAATATTTTCTTCTAAGTAATGTTTTAGTCAGGGGCCTAGTTATCTTTCTAATGTAAAGAACCTTAAAATGCAGCATAATCTGGTTTTAATAGGTTGAAATAAGGAAATAGATTAGAAGATAGGAAAAGGAGCTGAGCAAACATCGGAGACCTTGGAATTTGGTCACAATGTCCTTGCACTTTGTTACGATGCAGATGTGATCGATTATGACAAGTTTTACACAGCCGTGCAGGAACTGTTTGGTCCAGAAGTGAAGAATCAAGATGTGAAATGCTTTTACAGGAAACTCTGCAACAATCCCGATGCATCTACAGACTGGTGTGAGGTAGTCGCTTTTCATGTTTATCGTAGAAATCCAGGTATTATTTCTCCTCGTTCAGAATAAATAATTTAATCAAAGTCTAATTCCCACAGGGGTTAAGCCCACAGTGTGTATGTGGTATGTAGGAATATAAAGACGTGGCCCCCGCCCCTAACTGCACGTGAGTGAGACAGACGGAGATTTAACTGTATTATTAGTGGGTGACGCTTGTACTTTTAGACCGACCTGCCAAATGGAAGGACTATACATGCATTAACAACCAGCAAGATGTTATGTACCTTCATTACACTCTCCACGTGGTATTCCTTTTCAGTAGTTTCAATGTATACAAATATCATAGAAGGAAAAGACCATGGTTGACCTTCTCTGCCATTTCCCGAGTCACTTCCCTGTCTGTGTGGTTTTGTGTCCCTTCCCCATTGTCTGGTGTTCTTGGATGAACATAGAGAAGCATGTTTGGGTAAGTGATCTGCGGACGACGGAAAAGGAGAAAGAAATGCCTCTGATCTTTGTTTAAACTCACAGAAGACGACACTCTGTAGGTTTGTTTATTAACCAGATTCTTCCTATTCTAAAAGGATTTGAGGTAACTTACAATTTAAAAATCACAAAAATGCATATAAAGCGATTGAAGTAATATTAAAAATTATCAGGCTCTTTCTCAAAAATCAGTAGATAGAGGGGCACCTGGGTGGCTCAGTCAGTTTAGTGTCTGGCTCTTTTGATTTCGGCTCAGGTCATGATCTCAGGGTTGTGAGATCAAACCCCGTGTCGGGCTCTGCACTGGCCTGGAGCCTGCTTGAGATTCTCCCTCTCCCTCTGCCTCTCTGCCCCCTAGCTCCCCAAAAATCAGTAGATATAGTAGACAAAAGGAAAAGCAAAGATTTAAAGAATTTGACTATCACTTTTAACAAGCTGGTACATATGTATAAATAGAACTTTGAACCCGAGATGTGGGAAAGACACATCTTCTCAAGTGTAGATAGGGCCATCAAAAACCTGTGCATGTATAAGCCTTAAAAAGGACATTTCAATAAATTCCAATATAATAAAATTAGAAATCAATAATAGAAGCCCAAATCACCCAAGACCCAACCAAATAAAAGAAATAATTAATTTTGGAAAAAATTGCAAACAAAAAACCTATTAAGCCTTTAAAGAATACGTAATTCCTGCATTATATACATTTTTGTACAACTTAGGAAAAGCTGGAAAGCTATCCAACTCCTTTATGAGGCTGAAATAACATGAACCGAGCAAAGATAATCTACCAGGGAACTATAGGCCAGTATTACTCATGAATATAGGTGCTGAAATCCTAAATACAGTTTTGACAAGTCGAATCCTGCAGTTCGACTCCTCAACTCAAATCGGACTGCATTTCCAAGGTTCCGTATCCAGTGAGGCTAGTGGCGATCGTGTTGCACAGAGCGGGGTATAGAAGATACACGTCTCTACAGGCAGCCCAACTGGAGGTGCTGCTGTACAAGCGTGGGTCCCAGGGCGTGGGTCTCAACGCGAGACTGGAAGTGCAACGTGGCTGTTTTGTCTTTCTTAACCCACTGATTCGATAACATAGAAGACAGCTATATATGACATATATATCCACAAAAGCCCTTAACCATCCAAAGATTAGAAGAGTTTAAGAAATCAAATGAACAACAAGACAGTCAGTAATTTTGTAGGAATACAGGAATGGCCGTCTTTTTCCTAAATTTTGTAGGTGTACAAAATGAACATGTTTTTTCAAGGATCTGGGCTCAGTCACACTGTGTAAATCCTTTGGGTGTTGTCCCATCTACTGATAACTTGAGTTCTCTGCCACTGAACTTGGAGTAGCAATAATTTTGAGAATCCTGTATCTTCACTGTTCTCAATTTTTTAATGAATATTTCTCACACGCTCAACAGTTCATGTGCTTGAATTTCTAATGCAATATTTTTGGATCACTAAAAATATGAAAATGAGTGTATAACAAGTGATCCATGTCAACACCCAATAATTTATGCATTTCAAGAAATAACAGAAGTCTGTTGGTATGACATTACACACTTGGATTCAGAAAACCAAAGCTCTAAAAACGTCCCATGGTGCCAACAAACGAGACACGGCCAATCTCCTTACCTGCCGTTCTGCGCCATTAACCGAGAATTTAGCCGCTGTGTATTTTACAGCGTTCTCTGTTTTGAAGAGACAGTCATGTTACAAATGTTTTGTTGTGAGTCAACAGAACACTTCTTTGTCCTTGAACTTAATGGATGAAGGAACAAGTAAATAAGATCCCGATTGTCTCATTGTGTGGGTGAGGACCTAGAGCCCCGTTCTTTTCTGCATCTACTCCCCTTCTCCTTCCCTTTCCAGTTAGAACGTCATCATCATCTTACATTTGGTGTTTTCAGACACTTCCTGTGTTCTCACCTAATCTCCCCAACAGCCCCCCTCCCCACATAGCTTGTGGTGGGGAATGTTGTGCAATAACAAAGATGAGGGAAAGGAAACACAGAAAGGTTAATCGACATACCGAAAGCCACAGAGAAAATTGGTTTTGGTCCTGGAGCTGAGACTTTCTCGTTCTCTGCAATAATTTCATGAGACATTGTTCTGTGATATCACTTGAGTTCCTCATAAACTACACGCAAGCCTAGTAGAAACACTCGTGAGCAGCCTCCGCACACTGTGTAGACATGATGGAAAACGAGGTTTGAGAAGCTATTGCCGGAAGCTTCTCCTTCTGTTGTTGCGTCATTTTCCTCATAAGCTGTGCCAGTGCGCCTAAGAGGCGTTTCTGTCCCAAGCGGTGTGACCTGACCTTTCTAGCCTTCAGATCCCTCATCTGTAAAATGGAAATTCAGTGCTGGGAGACTAACTTTGTGTCACTGAATTGCCTTTTTTCTTTTTTTTCAATCAACCAATGTTAATCTTATCAGGTGAGAAGAACTGGGTGTGTTCTTTTAAAGTCAGACATGAATGTGCCAAAGTGATTCTCCTTTTTAAAGATTTTATTTATTTGAGGGAGAGAGAGAGACAAAAAACATAAGCGGGGGAGGGGCAAAGGGAGAGGGAGAAGCAGGCTCTCTGCTGAGCAAGAAGTCTGGTGCGGGCTTCGATCCCAGAAAGCCAGGGTCATGACCTGAGCTGAACCTGGATGCTTAACTGACTGAGCCACCCAGGCGTCCCAAAGCTGATTCTGAATATAAATGTCTGTTGTAGCAATGCCATAAAAAGGTGCATTTTCTTTTTCTAGGTTTCAGATTCAAATGCACTTGGAAAAATGGACGGGCATTTATAGAATAATGAAACCTTATAACTCAACTGAAACATCACCTAGACCTGTCTTTTTATTTTATAAGGAGAAAGAATTAGATATAAAGAGATCCAAGGAAATGTGATGGTATTAAATTTATAAAACGAGTCAGTGGTAATTCTGATACAGATACAATCCACTTTTCCTACACTGCAGTTAGTCTCCATTTCCAGTGGGCAATGCATAACCACACTTTTTTCTAGGAGCATACTCAAATTAATTTTTAAAAGAGTCATACAACACCATATGGGATGCCTGTAACTGTATTCTCCCCAAACTGATTTTAAGTGAATTGTTATAAATCTAAAACTGTATCTGCTAACTTCAAAAATATTTTTAAAAAGATTTTATTTATTCATTTGAGACAGAGAGAGACAGAGAGAGAGCGCACATGAGCAAGGGGAGAGGCAGAGGGAGAGGGAGAGACAGACTCCTCACTGAGCAGGGAGCCCAATGCAGGGCTCAATCCCAAGACCCGGAAATCATGACCTGAGCCAAAGGCAGACGCTTCCCACCTGAGCCACCCAGGTGCCCCCAAAATATTTTTAAAATGCTCCAGCATAGGTTAAAAAATAGGTAGGATACAGGTTTCTATTTTCTTCTATCTGCTTTTTATTTTCTTCAAATGTCCTGCATGTTCCTTATGTAATCAGGGGAAAAAAGTGTAGTTAAATGAATCACTTAAAGCGTGGAGCAAGTCCTTTAAATAACATAGTTAAAAGAAAATTAATACTCTAATGCATTATTAATACTAGCTATAAAGTACTCCAGGCATGTCACATGCACAATGGCTCATCTGAAATTTAAATTGTTGAACGAGAAATTTGAGATCCTTGAGGCTATAGTTCATCATAGGAAAGATGTTTTCTGCTTTCTGCTCTTTAGAAACATTGTTTGATTGAAACATTTCCTTTCGAAATGTAAAGGTTTAGCTGTCTCTTCTGCAGGAGTTTATCTGCTATAAAGGCTCTCAAATTTTTCCTCGGGAAATTGTAGTTTTTAGCCTCCTTTGGAAAGGAAGCAGTGTAATACTGTGTTATTACAAATCAGAGTAGCAAAATTTGTCATTTCCGTAAGAGCAGATGCCCTACAGGATGGCCCGTACCTGTAGACGTGACCATAAAGCACATGTAGGACAGAGTGCACGGACGATGCGCTTTCTGGGTGGGGAGCAGGGGTGCCCAGTGGACAGCTCTGAACTAGTGAAGAGGACATCTGAGCTCTGCCCCTGTACTGTTGCTCATAAGACTGAGAATTGTATTTACTCAGATATTGGCGTCCATTGAGTTCCTACCTGGCACTTGGTGCCATCTAGGTACTTTCTTATCTTCCTAATTACTAAGTAATCTAATCATGATCTCCTCATTTGATTCTAACACCAAGGCATAAGGTTGGGGTAATTATTTTTTACAGATGGGAAAACTCAAGCTCAGAGAAATTAAAGAATGGGCCTAAGGTCCATATGACTAGTAGGCATAGAACCTGGCTTTGGACCCAAGCGCTAGTCGAAAGCACCAAAGGCCTCTCAAGGGACAGCCTCCCACATCTGTTCTCAGACATTTAACAGTTATGCTGTCACTGTGTCTGTAAGAATTACCCCCCAAATTGCAAATTGAGTTGAATAACTGTCTGTAAACTGCTCTTAAAATATAGGTATTATAAACATCTAGAATGTTATTTCAAATTAGGTGACAACACATATGGTGTGCAGTTCTCCAGCCCTGAGGAACACTGGAATTCATTAACACAGAGCTAATCATCATTAAAATCATCATTTCACATTATTATCTCGCCCTATTGTCTGGAGTTAAATTGGTTGCAAGTGTTTGCCACATTTTTGTTGTATTTTGCACAAGTAATGTAAATCATACTGAACTGCATTTTAAAAATGAGGATATGATAAGCAGAATTCTCAAGGTGCCCCCCTCCGAGACTCCCGTGCCCTGATGATTCAATCACACACTAATTTAGTACTGCTACAAGGGATTTTGCAGATGCAATTAATGTTACTAATCAGTTGAATTAAAATAGAGAGATGATCCTGAATTATCTGCCTCCTGGGCCAGTGTGATATTTGAAGGGCCATTGCTAGTGTGAGACAGAGGGTCCTGTCCTGGGACTGAAGAGAGGCCTTTGGGGGCTAAGTGCAGCCCCAGGGCACAGCCAGCAGGAAACGGGGACCTCAGGCCAGCGACCTCAGGCCAGCAACCTGAATGAGCTTAGGTGGGGAGCTCAGCCGGTTTAGCGTCCGACTCTTGATCTCAGCTCAGGTCTTGATCTCAGAGTCATGAGTTTGAGCCCCATGTTGAGCTCCAGAGAGCCTACTTAAAAAAAAAAAAAATTAAGTTGCAGATCAATACATGACTGTTAACTGGCTATTACACCAATACGTGCGGATGAGGAAACCACGGTGACGTAAGATTCCTGTCCATTGCAACATAGGTCCCCTGGAAGCCATCTTCCTTCTCTTTTCTCAGTCCTTCCCAGGGCACTAGATGCTAGATCCACAGGTCTTGTACACATGGAAAATGAGCAGTGATTTCTGAAAAGATAAAGAAATTATTTGAGCTCTTACTGGATGCTGATTTTGCTGGTGGGAAGAAGGGAAAACACGAGAGACAATGTCTAGATGATCTTGATCTTCTCACAGTGAAATGTGCCTCATTGTAGGAAATGATTAGGGCAGTCATTGTGTGTTGGGAGGTCTAGACGTGGGGGAAAGTAAAGGTGGAAGTAGCACCCTTTGTGAAGCAGCTGATGAAGGGACATAAGATGCTAAACCGTCACCTAGCATCAAAATAAGCAAATGTTGTCTACAAAAGCTAATATATGGCTGGTTTTGATTAATTTTAATGGACTCGGTCTCTAGGTCTTTTATACCAAAAGTGTGGTCCCTCATGAGGAGCTTATTAGAAATACAGGCTCTCTGGCCCCACCCCAGACCAACTAAATCAGAATCTGCACTTTAAAAGGATTCCCAGTGGTTTGTACATACATTAATGTCTCAGACATTCTCCACAGTTCATTCATTCATTTACCGACAAGCACTAACTCGTCTCAACTGGATGAGAAATAATTGTGTCATTAATTTATGAGAATTTTACTCCTGCTTATTCATAAGGCAATTGAAGAACAGCTATCTTGTTTTTCAAATTCCTTGGAGTTACAGAATTTGACAGTTTATCTACAAATGAAGAATACTTTTCCTCCTTGGGATTCTTTCATAGTAATTTATTTTCATGCAATGCCTGGAGAGTAGCATTTAGAACGGTTAAATGCCAAAACTCCCCTTAGTAGGCATGAAAAAACTTGTCCAAGAAGATTTATGGAAAATGGGTAGGAATGGCCATCTGAGAGTGGCCAAATTCAGTGTCAAGGTTCTCAGTGGGGACCCTGTCTGATGAAGGCTGATTTGATTTCTAAGCACATGTAGCTCCTAAAATAACTACCAGTCTGAGCAAAGACACCAGCCTGGTGCACCAAGTCATCCATCAGAAGGAAGAATCAGCAACTGTGCAACAGTCCTGCACCATGGGAGGTGCACCATATCATACTGTGATATGTTGAACATCGTTAACTGCCCTCTCTTGCTATGGGCAACACCCTGGCATTTAGAAAGCAAGGCGTTGACCATTCATCCAAATTAAACTAACTGCCCTCTCTTGCTGTGGGCAATGCCCTGGCATTTAGAAAACAAGGTGTTGACCATTCATCCAAATTAAACTTGAAATTCAACCAACATCAAATCTGTTACTTTACAATCAATTTTGAGATATTGTAAATGTTTATGCGTGTGTTGTTTGGCATTTTAGATCTTTGGATACCTCTCCTCTGAAGAAGATTCTCCAGCTTCGCATATGGATGAAGAAAATTTGGTTTTCCTTGTTTCCAGAAAACAGCGAATTGTAATTTCAGGTGATATTTTTAATTCTTTCCAAATTAATATGGGCTTTAACATTTTCTCAAAAAAATTGGGAGACTAAAACAGAAATTATACCTGCAGTTGAGTTTGAAATATAATCGTTTCTCTGAAGGACACTATATAAGGATTACGAGGGGGAAAAAATTCACATTTTTCTGAGAAGGTTCAGATCTTGAGTTACAGCTCTGTACAACGTCATCTCAATACTGCATGTCCATGCACCAAATGGAAGCACATTTCTTTTAAAATTTTCTTAAAATGAAATTATCAAGTTTTTAGTAATTGGAACTCCTTCACACTCTTCCCTTGATTATCATGTGGAAGTTTATCCCTATATCTCTAAAACTGTGAACCTGGGCCAATCACAGAGGTGGGGGGGTCATCTCAGTTCACGAAGTCTCAAGAACATACGGCATTTTTTTTTTTTAGATTTGAGCCTGGGACCCATCTCTCTCCACTGTTGATATTTCTGGTTTTCTTTCCTTTCTTCCCTCCAAGGAAGAAGTCCAGGAGGAGGAAAGGCGAACCCCAGAATCTGCCCTTGTCCTCCATTTCATCCCAGATTCTGAGATGAAGCATGTAGTGCAGATAGGATCTGGTGTTCCTTAAAAAAGCACCTAAACTTACTTCAGTCATTTGTGAACCAAGCCCACCCTCGCCAGAGCCCATCCTCAAGCCATGGAAATGATCATGAAAGAATAGAAGTTAGGGGGCTGTCCCTGCTGCCACCACCTCTTACCCGGGGAGGGGAGGGCCAGTGGGCAGGGGAGACCTGTTGCTGGCATCCTAAGTTAGAACTTTGAAAGCATTTCTCTCAATGACAGTTGTGTTCTGTAGTTCATTATTCACTCAACCAGTATTTGCGAAGTTCTGCTATGTGGGACAGGTACCTTTCTAAGTGTTGGGACACAACAGTGAACAAAAGATCATAAATTCCTGAGCTCCTGAAATTTACATTCTGATGGGGAGAGACGGACATAAAAAATCAAAGTAAAATATACAAAGTGCCAGATGGTAATAGTGCTATAGAGAAAGAATGAAGTAAGGAGGTTGTGGAGAAGAGTAAAGCAGGAGCGTGGGGAGAAGTTGGTTTGGAGATGGGAGCATGGTGTTGGAATTTGAAGAGGGTGGTGGGGGAGACTACCCTGAGCAGGGACTGAGACACCTGGAATGGAGGCGGTGATGGGGTGGGGGAGCCCAGGAAGAGAAGGCAGGTGTGGGGTCAGGTGTGTGGGCCTGGGGGTGGGAGAAACGAAGAGGGCAAGAAACCTGCACAGAGGGGAGGTATGATCTGAGCTACTCGTTGAATGTTCATTACCGCTGCCGTGTCGAAAACAGCCCAAGGTTGGGGGAGCACAAACAGAGAGAATGGCAGTAGCATGGAACAGGATAGTGTATTTGACCTTCTTTTCATTAGTTTTTCATTATATTATTTTCATATTTTTTTCATTATAGGGGTCCCTAAGGAGTCTTTTAGACATTTTTTACCTAATTGTATGCCCCCTTTACCCCTCCCCCACTCCATGACATTTTAATATGTCAGATATGCTGTGTATCTGTTTATGTAAGTTTGTGTATCTGTACTTAATACAGAAAAAGAGCAAGACTCATTTATATCCCCCCAAGAACCAATCTGCACCCCCTTGAGGACCATATTTTGTCTGTTGAGAATGCATGGATTACGCTGATAGCACTGGAGTATGAGATCCATTCACTTGCTTTTCCTAAGAGTTTGTAATTATAAAAACTACTCATGCTGGAAAGGGGTCCCATAGATGTGGTTTTATCAATTCAGGACATAGGCAAAAAAACATGAAGGTGTCTAATGGTTTTTTCAAAACGCACACAGAAAGAACAAAAGCAAATCCTTAATAACAGTATTAAGGTCATTTTATTCTTTTATGCCTGAAAGTCTGAGATCATATGAGGCTTTTATTCTGTGTAAATCATGTCAGTGACAGTTTGAAGAGAGGATTCCTGAGATGCGGAAATCTCAGAATGAAATGATTCTAAAAGATGTTTGGAATACATGTTCTCTGCAAAATATGTGGCAGGAGCATGAGTGTATATACATTTTCTCTAGGAATTCACACACCACATCGAGTTGGAAAGTGTCATAGATTCAGATTACTGTCTCTGGGGATAATTAAAAAGCGATGAGATGTCCATCAACAGATGAATCAATAAAGAAGATGCGATGTATATATACAATGGAATATTACTCAGCCATCAGAAAGGATGAATGCTTACTATTTACATTGACGTGGATGGAACTGGAGGATATTATGCTGAGTGAAATAAGTCAGTCAGAGAAATGTAATTACCATATGGTTTCACATGTATGTGGAATATAAGAAATAGCACAGAGGATCGTGGGGGAAAGGAGAGAAAACAATGGAAAAAACTCAAAGAGGGAGACAAACCATGAGAGACTCTTAACTCTAGGAAACAAACTGAGGGTTGCTGGAAGGAAAGCGGGTGAAGGGGTGGGGTAACTGAGTGATGGGTGTTAAGGAGAGCACATGATGTGATGAGTACTGGGTGTTATATGCAAGTGAAGAATTATCGAACTCTACATCTGAAACTAATGATGTGCTGTAGGCTAGTTGAATTTAAATAAAAAATTATTGCTAAAAAAATCAACAGTTGTGGGTTTTTATGGTTTTATTCTACTCTACTTTTTAAGCAAAAAGTTTGCTTACTCTTTTCTTTTAAAAACAAACCTAACAGATGAGTTTTAGGATCTTTACTGCTGGGAGTTGAAATGAATATTATGTTGTTGACAGGGAGTAGAAGACGGGATGTGATTAAATGCATCGTCAAGATCCCTCAGTTGGATTTACTAATAACAGCTTCTCAGAAAGGATTAATAACAGTCTTTAATAGTCAGGTAATTTGACAGCTTGGATTCCTCTCTCTTCCCTTCTCCCTTCTTCCTTTCGTTCAATTGCTCATTCGTTCTTTCATTCTTCCTTCTTCTCTTTGGCCTATGGATTATGCATATTTATAGGTGCAACAGAAAACATAAACATATTTCAGAGTTATTCCAAAAAATAAAGCCAGAAGTTGCTAAAATGAGAGGATTGCTGAGCCCTGGAGCGATTTTTGAGATTTTGATAACTGCGTTTGGCAGTGTTCCTCAGGAGTCTTTTTTTTTTTTTAGATTTATTTATTTGTTTTAGAGAGTGACAGAGTATGAGTGAGAGGGGCAGAGGGAGAGGGAGAGAGAATCTCAAGCACACTCCACGCTCAGCACAGAGCCCAACGCAGGGCTCGATCCTATGACCCTGAGATCAAGTCCTGAGCTGAAACCAAGAGTTGGAAGCTTGACCGACTGAGCTGCCCTCAGCGAGTCTTACTGAGCCATGTGGCATCAGCATAATTAAAGGATGATCCTGGATAACTTCTCAGATAAAATCAGAAAGACTCACAAGCCAAGTGATTCTGTCATGATCCTAACAAGTATAGACGGTCCCACCAAGAACCTTGGACTTGGAGTTTAGGGGCGGTTCACATTCTGGCTCCTCTATTTTACTAGCCATGCTGTTAAGTAGGGAGCTCAGTGAGCCAACTTACATGTTGTCATGCCTCTTTTCACATTCTTGGAATGAGGACACCAGAACTGGTCCTCCGTCCCTCTGAGGGCTGTGGTGAAGGTCAACGACACGATGAACGTAGAAGCACTGAATGAACGATAAGTTCCCATGTGCACGTGGGCATTACTGTTATTGTCCCTTCGTTCTGAATCTGTAAGTTTTGGGCTTCCACTTCCAAACGATGAGCGATTTTACTGGAATGTATGGTATAGACCACATGGTACTGCGCTGTGAAAATAAAAGTGAATATCAAAGCAAAAAATTCCAATTACTAGTTCATTTCCAACTAGAGACAAGCTTTCTGCAGGTAACCGCTGTTTAAAACAGTCATCACATGATTACAATGTCAACAGTAATGTTTAGCCCTTCAGGGACCAGAGCAGCTGGGTTCTGTCAGAGGAGCAAGCGGCCTGTGCCCCGAGGAGGGCGCTGGAAGGTTCCTGGTGTGGACGTGGAGCCTGGCGTCCCTGCCCAGCTCGGACACGTGCCAGCGGTGCGTGTTACCTATTCCTGTCCGTGCCCTGGCTCCTCTCATTCAGAACGGAGGCAGTCGTGCTGTTTGGGTGAACACACAAAGTGCTCAGTTAGCATCGCAGTAAGTACTCGGGAGACGTCGGTAGTTGCAATTAGGGACAAATGGTGTGAAAACAAAACTGGATCGCCTCCTAGAGACATGAAGACTTTCCTCCTCCTCTTTTCTCCTTGGTGCTTCATTTCCCTTCTAATTTTCTTACCTTTATTTTCTCAAAAATAGAACTAGGCTGGAACGTAAAGAAGAGCATGAGAAGAAAAATAATGGTCCTCATAACGAACTAGTTCAGGATCATGTGCAATAAGTGAGGTGGCATTTTCATATTTCCAGAGACATCTCTCTCACACGCATACACACGCTCATTCACACGTGCTTAGACGTAAGCACACGTGTATGCTCACAAATACACAAACATCTGTTTCTTACAAAAACCATGCAATTGGAGAGAAAAAATTGCTTGAAAATTATTGAAGATTTGATTCACCAGGAACAAATAGCATTTTGAATGGTGTGTGTCTTACAACTAGGATGACGCGTTCTGTGAAAAAATAATCGGTAAGGTGGGTCACAGGAAAAATTTATTAGAGGGTAGTCACTAACAACACAAAATATCTTATAATATTTTATATAATATAAATATAATATATAATATAAATATAATATAATAGGTTAATCCATAATTTAGGCTCTATGTAAAGCAGAATAAACACAGTTAAGGATTTTCACGGTGCTCTCAAGAGGGCTTGGTGATAGAGACAGTAAATGTCATTAATAAAAATTCTTGCAAAGGAAGGCTAGATTTTCAAAATTCAGAAGACATCCATAAGGATTATGTAACTTTTAAAGATGATAAAAGAAATTTAAACATGTGCTTTCCACTAAGGATGGAAGTAGAGAAATAGGAGAGGAAAACCACAGGAGTTTTGTTCTCTGCTCACCGACTTCCTGAGGGCACTGAATTTTTCCCATCTGGAAAAAAGTCCCTGGTTGGAAAAGCATCTTTGAACTCTTCGGATGAAGGACAGTCTGAGAGGACCATTACTAACAGTTGTAGTGATCTAATTTACTTTTCCCTCTTTTCACATAATATATTCCTTCTAGGCAGCCATTTTCTGTACTTCTCCCAAGATCACATGACCATGCAAAAGAAACCAGGTCATGAATAAACCTCAAATACTTACCTTAACCTTGGAAGCAGTTAGTATATGCCGTTAGGGGAGAATAGGCTGCTCGGGTCCTGACAGCTCTGCACGGAGTAAATGTATGCCTCTTAACCAGCACACTACCCACCTGAGATTCACGCTGGAGATACTTAGCCAGTAAGAGACGAAGCCCACTGGAGGCAGCGTTCCCACATCTTTCAGGAACCTGAGAGAGAACTTTCAAATGAAACTGGTTTTCTCCCCCACATCAAGCTGTGTTCATATTGACCTAGTTAGCATCCTTTTGGACTATTCTTGCCATTGCTGTTAGTATTATTTTGCATTCCCACTTTTTGATATCCTCTGTTGCTCTGAATAACTAAAGAATGTGAGGCAGTTTGCAAACAGGGAAGAATCATGCTTACGGTGTAAAACTCTAAGAGCGCAGTCACCAGGCTTACACACTGGCCAGACGCACCAACGGTATCCAAAGCCAGCAATGAGTCATTCCGCAGAGCCAGGTTTTCGAGGGAAAGGAGAAACGGAGAAAACTCACGAAAGGTAGAAATGACAAGTGAGATTAAACCGTGGAGATATGTGTTCTTTTTAGAGCCAACCTCAATTTTAATTGTAATGCCAACTGGCTTTCATTATTCTCTTCCTTTGTCTGTAGATGAGAGTCCAGGCCAGCACCAATGTTATGGTAAGTACATTTCACAAATTCTTAGTGACGTCCGATTTGGGACTCTGGTGATGGTTCCTCCCTCACTAGTCACAGTCTCAGTGCAGTGTCGACTAGGCTCGAAGAATAAGATGTTTTCATATTGTAAGGCTACTGACTAAGATCAAAGCCATACCTTGAGCAACAGCGGAGGACCCTCACCTTGCTTGCTGAAGTTAAATTTACTTCAGAGAGCTGCTTGGAGACGTTACTCCCTGGAAGCTTCCAGTTAAAAGTCTCACTGAAGTTTTCCTGAGCGCCCACTATTGAGGAGTGAAAAAAACGGACACAATTCAAGGTGTGAGAACAACAAGGAAGTGGCCAAGGGAAATAAGTTGAAAACATTTTATTGTAGACTTGAAAATTGCGTAAAATATTTGAGTCCGATTTTGTAAATTATTAAATGTGTATCACTGATTGGAGAAGCGAGCTTGCAGCAGTGGAACTATGATAAGTTGCTTCCGGAGCTCCACTGTGGCTTTGTGAGAGATGGGGACATGCTTACGTTTTCACCTGCTTACAGGCACTGAATGCCCTGAACCACGCAGGAGGGCACCAGGCCACCTGGCAGAGGAGTCGGCCTTCTCTCTAAGCCTCCCAGCCTTTGCTTCTAAGGCTGAAACAAATGTTAAAAATCCTAACGTAGTCTGAAATGCGTGCAGAGGTGTGCCTGGCGCAGTGGGCACTCCTAAATGGGAACGGCTGTTCTTCGTCGGGTGTGTGGTGTGACAGACCCTACCCATGGCAACTTGATGACTTCAGGAAACGCAACAAACTCATTGGGCTCAATTTGGTTATTGACCAGATGATTGGTAAGGTCTTTTCTAGCTAAAACTTTTATGCATGGGGACCGGGCCAAAGAACTGACTTGATCTAGCCTCGCCACGTCCCCATGAAGAGATGTTCTCACGAAACCGAAGAGTGCAGGTAGATGCCCGCTCTGCTGGTGGCTCTGAGATTCCGGGGAGCTGCCTCAGGCATGAGCTCATCATTCTCCAGCCAGCGATGCTGAGAAACTCAAGCTAAGAGTCAAAGGGTGAAAGATGAGAGCCTCTCCTCCAGGCATCAAAGAAGAGACATTGCAAGGCTCCCCTGCAAGTTGGGGGGGGGAGGTAGGGTGCAAAGTGAGGCTTTTAATGTAACTGCTCTGCTCTTTAGTAACCATCACCGTGGGATAGACCAAAACATGTTACTCCCACCTCTCCCAATTCTGTATTTTTCCCTCAGGACACCTCCTGGATCACAGGATGTGATTACCTCTCACAGCTGAAAAGAATCGTTGCCACTACAGAAAGGACCATCATTGTCTGGGATTATAAAGCGCAAGGCAGTGGCCAGGTACTGTACCAAGAGAAATACTCCAAGTACTGAGGTGGTCTTTTCCATCCTGGTAGGATGAGAGCAATCCACTTCCTGTACTCAATGTCAGTTCCTCATATATAAAATAGGGGCTTTAGTGAGTCAAGTTCATTAAACAAGTTCAGCATTAATATTCTGTGAGTCTAATTAAAAAGGAACGTTCTTTCCATTTAGTGCATATTTAATTTGTTGATACTTGTTTTGTTTTGTTTTTGAGAGAGAGAAAAGATAATTCCTTCCTACTTTCATTCCCTTCTCTGAATCCAGGTATTAGCTTTTTGATTATGCTCATGTTATCAAGTTCAAAGCCTTTCTCTCCAGTTCAGCTTCATTTGGTAAGAAAATTACTAAAAATCAGATGACTAATCCTGGCCAAATATCTAATGGGGCAGATGCCAATGTTACTCCTTCAGTGGCTGAGATGTTACCACTTAAGTAATTCACAATATTTATTGAGCATTTGCAGACATATAGAAGTAATGAACACGTTCCCTGCACTCAAACAAAACTTAGTCTTGAAGGATCTCATGATAAAACATAATATGTAATATAATGGTACAGCAAACTTATACAGTAAAAAAAGGAAAACCAGGGCAATAGAAGTTCAGGGAGAGGCACGATTGTAAAAATGCCCTCAGGAAGTGGCTGACTTTGAAGGACAAGGAGGATTAAGATCTAATTAGCCTTCCTCCTCGCCCTACTTGTCCCCAGGCTCACTTCTCATTCCTTTCCCCATTGTTGTAACCAGCTAGTGATGCCAGGATGACTTCCAGGAGAGTGGATTGTTGACTCACGCCCTTTATTATGTGATGTGTTACTGTCTCACGGTCTGCAGTTGGATTGCAACGTCTTCCCTGTCCAGCTCTCTCCAGTTTTCACTCTTTTCAGTCCCACGGAAGCCTCCAGTTCCTTGAGAACATCCTCTTCCCCTCTCTGTCCCATTCCTCTCCCCTCTTTGCCTTCCTGCCTGCACCACCAGGCCGGTCCTCTGGGCTGAAGCCACCCCACCCTCCATTCTCTTAAATCCTTCGAAACTCGAGTCCTGGTGAGATGTGACAGCCTGTCTCTGACCTTCACGGTGGCTCAGCCCTCCTGGAGAAAACACGAAGCCACCACTGTTCAGTATCACTAAAGATTCAGGGTCCGCAGACTCATCTGAGGATTCACTGCTTCCGTCAACCTCTCTCGCCCTGCCAAATCGCTTTCCCATCCCTGGCAATATTCCAAAAGGCCATTATTGTCCTCAGGCTCGCTCCCTCTCAGCAGATGGACTTGCCCCTATTTTCCTGAGAAATTTGATTTTATGAGGCTTGTCCTCCTCCAAAGGCCAGCTCTCCCACTTACAACTTCAGTGAGGACACCCTACTTCCTTCCTCTCTCTGGAGGCAAAATATCCTTGCATCCGACACTCCCATTCCTGCGTGCCTCGTGCAGAACAAGGCTCTTCCCTTTGTATCTTGTTGACATTTATCTCTCCTTATGGGCTCCTCGTTTCAACCGCCTCTGAATCTTTCTGGGGACCAGTTCCTGTGCCAGATCAAAGGTCACCTTCCCAGCCCATGAGACCTACAGTGACCTCTCCAGTCGCTCTTTATCATAGCACCCTTGTTTCTTTCCTCAGTCCCCTTCCCAAGATCTGCAATGGTCTGCTTTTTTTTATACCTGTGTTCCTGCCCTGGAATGGTAGTTTCACAAAGTCAGAAACTAGTCTTCTTCATCACCATATGGCCCATGCCTAGAATCGTTCTTGGCACATCATAAGTGCTCAATAAATATTGGTTGAATGACTGAATGAAGCTCTAAATATGTTCAAGTCTCACTCACTCTAAAGGAAACAGAACAAAAAAATTTTTTTAAATATTTTTTTCTTCTATCTTAGGTAAAGACTGAGTTCTGAGAGAGCACTGGCTGTCTAGCTTAGTGAAGCCAGCCCAATAGCCCAGAGTCGGCTTGACAAATGCTTGCGGAATATTTCTGGATCAGCTTGGTTGTTAGGATATGTTTTTCCCGATAACTTCTTGTGACGTAATTGGGGTGTTAATGCTTGATTTTCCTGTTTACCATACAGTTTTATGTCAATGGTCTTATAACGCCTGAACCTTTTTATGCTTTCCATTAATATTGCCTTACAAATCCAAGAGAAGGACGTGCATAGTAACACAACAGAAAATCTCATTTTTCTGAGAGGTCCCTCACCTTTTTCCCCACAAAGGACTCAAAAGCACAATGTTGGGCTCACAGTGAATGTGCATTAACTTTTACTTGGTTAGCCTTTTTTTCAAGTTTCTTTAACATGGTGGGAATATCTAAAATTAAAAATATCAGAAAGTAAAACTTTTATCAAATAGTAGGGCAATATTTAATATTAGATATTTAGAACAGTGTCATAACTTGCTAAAGGCATTCTTCTGTTTCTAGGAAAACTATTTTGTCATAAAGCCGATGGATCACTGCCTTCTTTGCGTGTGTGTAGTGTCTCTGCCCGACCAGCTCTGCAGGGATGACATCCTCTTGGGGGATGACGGTGGTTTTGTGAACAAATTCACAGTAAACAGTGATGACTTTGGACTAAAGCAGGCAAAATCCAAAAAAAAATTACAAAGCCAAGTCTTAGACTCAAAGAACTTTAAAAGGTAAGGGTATTACATGAGCAGTTCAATTTTTCTAATATGGACAGTGTTCAAGTATTTATGTAGTGAACACAACATACCAGACCCCACGGTAGAGATCTGAAATACAAAGCCGAGCGAGAAACACTTCTCACCTCAAGGAACTTCCAGTGTAATTGGGAAGAGAGATGGGAACATTAGCCATTGAAATTCCAATTGTAAGTGCTATTGACAATTCAAATCTATAACTACTTGAATGAATTAAACTGTGCAAATTAAATGAAAAAATTAAATCACAAAAAGAGCAATGAATGCAGAATTCAAAGAAAAAATTGGATAGATTTGACAAAATCAAAACTTCTGGACATCAAAAGATAACATTTTAAAAGTAAGTAACAAACTGGAGGGGTGCCTGGGTGGCTCAGTCCTTTAAGCGTCTGAACCTTAATTTTGGCTCAGGTGATGATCTCACGGTCCTGGTATCGAGCCCCACATAAGGCTCCATGCTCAGCAAGGCGTCTGCCTGAGGATTCTCTCTCTCCCTCTGCCCCTCCCCCCACTCACATGCTCTCTCTCTCTCTAAAATAAATAAATAAATCTTAAAAAATAAAAGTAAGTAAACTGAACTGAATTTATATAAATATATACTAAATATGGCAATGGGTTAATACTCTTTAATAGTTTTGGCAGTTCAATTAAAAAATAATAATTCCCCAAGAAAAATGGGCAAAGACTGTGAACAGATAATTTATGCACAAGCACACATAGTACAAATAGTCAATAACCATTTCAAAGTGATCATCAGGAAACGCTAACAATTATCTCCAAATGATGAGATTATAGGTGATTTTTATTGTCTTTATAATTGTATTCTTTGAAGTTTTTACAGTAAGTATATATTACTTTTATTAGCAAAGAAACAAATTTTGTATTAAATATATCCTCTTAATCAAAGAAGGACAACTTAAAATCAGATACAATTTTGCATTTCTAACATTGGAAGGGATTGAAAGTGCGGTAGAGTCTGTAAATGGACGTTGTCACAAACTGTCAGTGATGGAAGTATGAGTTCGATCCCTTTCAGGAGAGCGGTCTGGGAGATGCATCCAGTGTCTTAATAAACCGTTCTACATTGGGACCCAGGACCCCCATGCAGTTAAAAATATAAGTGTGGTTATCACAGCATTATCTCTAATAGTAAAATCTCTAGTGTCCAACAATGGAGGAATGACTAATTTAAATGATTAACCATTTAAATAAATAATTCAGATACTATATAAATGTATAATAAAATGTAATATAGTTTTGACAAATATGTTTACATATTTTGTAAATATGTCCATACAAACACAATATATTTATATGTAAAACATATTTTTTGTCAGACACCTTTTTTTGTTGGGTATTTAAAGTACCAAGGGCAGGGGTGCCTCGGTGGCTCAGTTGGTTAAGTGTCTGCCTTTGGCTCAGGTCATGATCCCAGGGTCCTGGGATTGAGCCCCACATTGGGCTCCCTGCTCAGCAGAGAGCCTGCTTCTCCCTCTGCCTGACACTCCCCCCATTTGTGTGCTCTCTGTCTCTCTGTCAAATAAATTTAAAAACAAAAGTTTTAAAGTACCAAGGGCATTCAGTAAATCATTGTATAACCATAGTAGGGAATGCCATGCACTCCCACTTAATAATGTGTTGGAATACATTTAATAACATGGAAAATGTTCATGATATAATATTAAGTAAAAATTTTAATTTTTCGGGGCGCCTGGGTGGCACAGTCATTAAGTGTCTGCCTTCGGCTCAGGGCGTGATTCCCAGCGTTCTGGGATCGAGCCCCACATCAGGCTCTTCCACTGGAAGCCTGCTTCTTCCTCTCCCACTCCCCCTGCTTGTGTTCCCTCTCTCGCTGGCTGTCTCTCTCTCTGTCAATAAATAAAATCTTTAAAAAAAAATTTAATTTTTCTATGTACCTCATATGCACTATCAAGCACTTCATTCCTATTACTGTAGGCTCTTGGAATAGAAGCTGAGACATGAATTTTCTTTCTGAGATTTGTGTCACGCGTCGGAAAATTCCATGGCCTCTTTTCCATCCCCGTTTCCGTTAGCTGGATGTGCTTGAAACGGGACTGGGGACCTGAGGAAGCTGTACAGTTAAGTGAACAGACTAATTGGCACTGGCTCTTCGGGGTCGTTATTTACATGGAGACGAAGTAGTGAGGTAGCTGAGCATCGTGTACGCGATTTAAGTTATTCGAGACTGAAGTCTGTAGATGGGCTGAGTGTTGAGGCGTGTTCTTACACCGACAGGCTCTCGAACCTAACAGAATGAAAGGTCTTAAGGCCAAAGGGGTAGTTAAACTCTGGAGCCATCGTCAATGTTTTCCTGCAGTTGATATTCCCATAAGTCATTCATATTAAATGGGTGTGCAAAATGCTGTGCAAAATAAAGCAGTAGCCAGCACTCAGAGTCCAAAATTAAACACAGTCTGGCATGGAAAAAGAAATCTCTACTGCGTTTAATCCCATATTGTCGAACATTCCTTATAAACACCTCAGTTCCTTCACTAGAGTCTAAGGAGCTTGGGAACAAGAATCTTACCTTAGTCATCCTTATGTCCTTTTACCTGGCATACAGTAGGTGCTCAATAAGTGTTTGTGAATGAGGAAACAAATACACTGTAAAATGTGAGTAAATGTGACAACATGAAGATGGCTTCCTCCAGGTTAAGACAAGAATTTTACCATAAAAGTTTGGCCCCTCATGCTGAGCCTCTCCCGGGAACGTCCTGTGGACTGATGAGCAAGCCTTCGGTGAGGAATACAACAACCGTCCCAGACTCAGCCTCACCAGCGACCTGGGACGACGAACTTCCCAGTGTTCTAGTTCTGAAAGTATTCCTGGAAAATATGGAAATGAGTTGACTCATCTAAAACAATACGAAACACAGTCCTTTTGGGCCGGAATTTTTCAGTAAAGTAAGGATGGTAGTGCTCAGATTGCACAGGGATTCTTCTAGGTTATTTCTTTAATTCTGAATCTACAGATCAATATTTGATGATGCATTTTTATTTTTCCATTTTAAATGTGCTAGGTGACAAATATTTAAACAGTTAACAGTGGTGTAATGCATAGGATGGTATTACACGTGCAAGCCTGTGTGTGTCTAACCTAACCCCTCCTTTTCCTTAAATCCCCAGTGTTAAAAGGAAGCTGCATAATGACTGGGTCATGAAAATTAGATATATTACGCCCCTAAGTTGCTTTGGATCCTGCTCCTTAGACAGTGTTCATTCGCTGGTTCTGGAATCCTTGAAGAGACTTGAGGATAATCTGTAAGTACAATAGTTCGTATACGTGAACATTCTGTGACTTTCAGACTTTTTACAACTCATAAGCTTTCAAACTAGTTTTTAGAAATATCGGATGTTAATGATGCCATTTATTTGGCACAATTAATTAGATTGTTAGGAGGAACTTGAAGCTAACTCGTGCAAATCCGAATATGAGGCGTCCTCCTAGCGCCAACATCGCTCGTCTGTTGTTTACTGCCACAGTCTATTGGAATAAATCAATACAGGTGTGTCTGTAACTATATTTTCCAAATATAGATCTGTGGGTAAAACGCTATACTTTCAAAGTCTTTCTTACAGGTCAGTTGGCCAGCCTGTGAGTGTCTGTAGCACAAACATCATGTTCCATGTATAATAAATACATGAAATGGCTTTCTTATAGACATGTGAATTTGAAGAGTCTGTAGTCATATTTTTTATCTGGTTAAATGTTTATTAATAACTATTAATATGTAATAATTATATAACATAACCATAACTATGTAGTGCCTATGTGTTAATTATATTAATATATGGTAACTATAAAACTATTAAACAGATGCTATATTTTAAGTTCCAGTTTTAAAAATGCATGAAGTCATATCTTATAACATGGATAGACCTCAAACATTATGCTAAGTGACAGAAGCCAGACACAAAAGACTGTACATTGAATGATCCCATTTATATCAAATGTCCAGAAAAGGCAAATTTATAGAGATAGAAAGTAGATCAGTGGATGCCAGCCAGGAGGTGGTGGTGAGAGCGGGGATCTCAAGTGGGCATAAGGGAACTTTTTGAGATATTGAAAATGTTCCAAAACTTATTGAGGTGATTGTTATACAGCTGTATAAATTCACTAAAAATAATTGAATTTTACACTTACAAATGAGTGAATTCTATGTTATATAAGTTATACCTCAACAAATTGTGTTAAAAAATGTATAGAAACTTCTAGTCTCCAGTCTGGCACGTGGAGTTTGGAAGTCATCACTCAGCTCTAACAATAGGTGAAAAAGATGAAGCAAACTAAAAAATCCACAACTCTTTTTAAATCCATCAAACAAGTGAAGTCACAGATCAAGCTGCTGCCCCCAAATTTGGAGAGACAGACAGGCATATACCAAGAATTGCAACTTACCAGAGCAGAAATCCACAAGCAGATACCTCTGAGAAACCAATATTCTCTGATAGAAAAATAGGCCTAAAATGTGATTGACAAATTGCCGGGGACTCAACATAGGAAAGTCCGAGAGTTAAAAACTCCAGAACAGGTATGCAAGGCTCGCTCAGCATTTGAAAATTATTTAATGTGATCCATCGTATCAACAGGCTAAGAAGAAAAACCACATGATCACATCAATAGATGCAGAAAAGCATTTGACAAAATCTATCTATTCATGATAAAAACTAACTCAAGACACCGACCTTATATTTTTACACACACACACACACACACACACACACACACACACCTCAAAGTGGATCATAGATGTAACCATAAAACTCCCAGAATAAAATCTAAATAATCCTGGGCTTGGCAATGACTTTATAGATATAACACCAAAGGCCTAATCCATGAAAGGAATGGTTGATAAGCTGGACTTCTTAAAATTAAAAACTATACTCTGCAAAAGACATTGTCAAGAAAACAACAACAAAAGCCACAGGCTGGGAGAAAATATTTGCAAAAGGCATATCTGATAAAGGACTTTTATCCAAAATATACCAAGAACTCTTAAAACTCAACAATAAGAAAACAAACAACCTAATTTTAAAAACAGGTCGAAAGATCTAAAGAGACCCCTCACCAAAGGAGGTAAACAAATGGCAAAAAGCACATGAAAAGATATTCTGCATCAAATGTCATTAGAAAAATGCAAATTGAAGCCACAAGGAATATGGCAGACCCATAGCTAACACCATACTCAGTAAAACCTAAAAGCTTTCCTCCAGGATCAGGAGCAAGACAAAGATGTCCACTTTTGCCACTTTTTTTGATGTAGTATTTGAAGTCCTAGCCAGAGCAAATAAGAAGAAAAAGAAATAAAAGTTATTCAAATTGGAGAGAAAGAAGTAAAACTGTCACTATTTCCAGATGATATGATATTATATATAGAAAGCCGTAAAGACTCCAACAAAAAGCTGTTAAAACTAATAAATTAATTCAATAAACTGCAGGACACAAAATCAAATATATAAATATACAAAATATATACAAATATACAAAAATCATTGTTTCTACACAATAATAACAAGCTATTGGAAAGAGAAGTTAAAATAATCCCATTTACAATTGCATCAAAAACAATACAATGCTAAGAATGAATTTCACCAAGAAGTTGAAAGACTGAATACTGTAAGACATTAATGAAAGAAATTGAAGAAGGTACATATAAATGAAAAGATATTCCATTCTCATGGCTTGGAAGAATTAATATTGTCACAATGTTCATACTACCCAAAGCAATGCACAGGCTCAATGCAATCCCTATCAAAATTCCAATGGTATTTTTTCACAGAAATAGAACAAACAATTCTAAAATTTGAATGGAACCACAAATGGCCCCAAATAGGCAAAGCAGTCTTGAGAAAGGGTAACAAAGCTGTTGGCATTATGTTCTCTGATTTCAAACTGTATTGCAAAGCTATAGTAATCAAAATGGTATGGCATAGGTCTAAAAACAGACCCATAGATCAATGGAACAGCGTAGAAAACCCAGAAATAAACTCACACATATATGGTCAATTAATTATGACAAAGAAGCCAAGAATACACTATGGGGAAAGGACAGTGTCTTCAATAAATGGTGTTGGGAAAACTGGATAGTCACATGCAAAAGAATAAAACTGGACCCCTATATCACACGTACACAAAAATTAACTCAAAATGGATTAAAGACTTGAATGTAAGAGCTAAAGCCATAAAATCCCTATTGTAAAACATAAGTGGGAAGATCCTTGACATTGATCTTGGCTGTGATGTTTTGAATCTGACACGAAAAGCAAAAGCAACAAAAGTAAAAGTAAACAACTGAGACTATACCAAACTAAAAATCTTCTGTGTCGCAAAAGAAACCATCAGCAAAATGAAAGGGCCACGTACTGAATGGGAGAAAATGCTTGCAAATCATATATCTGATAAGGGGCTAATATTCAAATGTGTGTGTGTGTAGTTCATACTACTGAAAAGCAAAAAAATCAAATTAAAAAATGGGCAGAAGATCTGAATGGAATTTTTTTTCAAAGGAAACATACAGATGGCCAACAGATACATGAAAACGTGCTCAACATCACCAGCATCAGAGAAATGCAAATCAAAACCACAATGAGATATCACCTCACACCTGTTGGAACTGGCCAAAATCAAACCTTCAATGCAATCCCTATCAAAGTACCACCAAAATTTTTCATGGAGCTGGAACATATAATCCTAAAATGTGTATAGAACCAGAAAAGACCCCAAGTAGCCAAAGGAACGTTGAAAAAGAAAACCAAAGCTGGAGGCATCACAATTTCAGATTCAAGCTATATTGCAAAACTGTAATCATCAAGACAGTATGGTACTGGCACAAAAACAGATGCATAGATCAATGGAACAAAATAGAGACCCCAAAAATGGACCCTCAATTCTATGGTCAACTAATCTTTGACAAAGCGGGAAAGAATATCCAATGGAAAAAGACAGTCTCTTCAAAAAAATGGTGTTGGGAAAATTGGACAGCCACGTGCAGAATGAAACTGGACCATTTTCTTACATCATACACAAAAATAAACTCAAAATGTATGAAAGACCTAAATGTGAGACAGGAATCCATCAAAATCCTAGGGGAGAACACAGGCAGCAACCTCTTCTACCTTGGCCACAGCAACTTCTTGCTACACATGTCTCCAAAGACAAGGGAGACAAAAGCAAAAATGTACTGTTGGGGCTTCATCAAGATAAAAAGCCTCTGTACAGCAAAGAAAACAGTCAACAAAACTAAAAGGCAACCCACAGAATGGGAGAAGATATTTGCAAATGTCTTACCAGATAAAAGGCTAGTATCCAAAGTCTATAAAGAACTTATCAAACTCAACACCCATAAAACAGAAAATCCAGTCAAGAAATGGGCAGAAGACATGAACAAACATTTTTTCAAAGAAGACATCCAGATGGCTAGTGGACACATGAAAAAATGCTCAACATCACTCAGCATCAGGGAAATACAAATCAAAACCACAATGAGATAACATGTCACACTGGTCACGATGGCTAAAATTAACAAGGCAGGAAACAACAAATGTTGGCGAGGATGCTGAGAAAGGGGAACTCTCCTACACTGTTGGTGGGAATGCAAACTGTTGTGGCCACTTTGGAAAACAGTATGGCGTTTCCTCAAAAAGTTTAAATTAGAGCTACCCTATGACCCAGCAATTGCACTACTAGGTGTTTATCCAAAGAATACAAACAGTGATTCAAAGGGGCACATGCACCCCAATGTTTATAGCAGCAATGTCCACAATAGCCAAACTATGGAAAGAGCCCAGATGTCCATTGACAGATGAATGGATAAAGAAGAGGTGGTATATATATACAATGGAATATTACTCAGCCATCAAAAGAATGAAATCTTGAAATGACATGGATGGAACTAGAGGGTATTATCTAAGCAAAGTAAGTCAATGAGAAAAAGATAAATACTGTATGATTTCACTCATATGTGGAATTTAAGAAACAGAACAGGTGAACATAGGGGAAGGGAAGGAAAAATAAACAAGATGAAAATTGAAAGGGAGACAAACCATAAGAGACACTGAACTTTAGGAAACAAACTGAGGGGTGCTGGAGGGGAGGTGGGTTGGCAGAAGGGGTAATTCGGTGATGGGCATTAAGGAGGGCACTTGATGTAATGAGCACTGGGTGTTACATGCGACTGATGAATCACTAAATTCTACCTCTGAAACTAAAAAAAAAAAAAAAAAAAAAAAAAAAGGAAAAGAAACACCAAGTGTTGGTGACGATGTGGAGAAAAGGGAACTCTGGTGTATTGTTGGTGGGAATGTAATTTGGTGCAGCCACTATAGAAAACAGTGCAGAAGTTCCTCAAAAAATCAAAAAATAGAACTACCATATGATGTAGTAATTCCATTTCTGGATTTTTATCTGAAGCATATAAAACACGAATTCAAAAAGATATATGCATCCCCAAGTTTATTACAGTATTATTTACAATAGCCAAAATATGGAAACAAAGTATCTATTGATGGATGAATGGATAAAGAAAATTGGTATGTATGTACAATGCAATATTATTCAGCCATAAAAAAAAAGAATAAAATCTTGCCATTTGTGACAACATGGATGAATCTGGAGGGTTATATCAAGTGAAATAAGCCAGACACAGAGAGACAAATACTGCATGGTATCACTTACATGAGGGATCAAAAACAAAACCAAAACCAAAAAAAAGGTCAAGCTCATAGAAACTAGGAGTAGAAGAGTGAATAACACGGGCTTGGGTGTTGGGGGAAATAGGGAAAAGTTGGAAAAATGTATAAACTTTCAGTTATAAATGAATAAGATCTGAGGATCTAATGTATAACATGGTGGCTATAGTAGATAACACTATATTGTGTAACTGAAACTAGCTAAGAGAGTAGAACTTAAACGTTCTCAGAAGAAAGCAAGAAAGAAAAGAAAAAAAAGAAAGAAAAAAGGAAGGAAGGAAAAGGAAGGAAGGAAAGGAATGGAAGGAAAGGAAAGAAAAGAGGAAGGAAGGAAGGAAGGAAGGAAAGAAGGAAGGAAGGAAGGAAGGAAGGAAGGAAGGAAGGAAGGAAGGAAGGAAGGAAGAGCGAGGGTGGCTCAGCCAGTTAAGTGTCAGACTCTTGATTTTGGCTCAGGTCATGATCTCAGGGTCATGCTTGTGATTCTTTCTCTCCCTCTACCCCTCCCCCACTCTCTCTCTCTCAAAATAAAAAAAGAGAGAAAGAGAGGAAGAAAGAAAAAGTTAAATACTGGGATAATGGATATGTTAATTAACTCGATGGTGGGGGGGATCCTTTCACAATGTATTCATATATCAGATCCCAAAAAAAACGAAAAGATAAAATAAAAAAGAAAACATTAAGGGTCAAACTTTAAAACTATAAAACCCCTCCTTGATGATTTAATTCCATTCCTTAGCACTCATTTTCTTGATTGAATAATTTTTTTATGGATTTCAGCTTTTCTATCCAAAGAGTTGGTGAGTTGCAATGACATTGAATCATAGCTGGAGGACTTGGATTCAACTAAGACAGCTAGGGAAAATGGTGAATAGTCTGTTTGTCCCACTAACAATGAGCTGTGGGGAGAGGGGGGGGGAGAGAGAGAATCCCAAGCAGCAAGCAGGCTCCACACCCAGTGTGGAGCCCATGGGGCTTGATCTCACAACCCTGAGATCATACGCTGAGCCAAGACCAAGAGTCAGTGGCTCAACCAACTGAGACACCCAGGTGCCCCTCTATTGAGTTTTTTAATGAAATTCACAAAATGTGAGAGGAAAAGATAGCCTCCACACATACAGAGCTAGAATTTCTTTAAATTCGAAGATTTTCAAATTGAGAAATGGACTAACAAAATTAGAAATTTTATGGAAGAAAAGACTGTCACATCTCTAAAATGACTGACTACCTACATTTTCTTGAAAGTTATAGTCTTTGTGAAAGATACATATTTTCCCCTCATTTAGAAAAAGATAAAAATATTTATCTTGATGTGTAACATATTGCACTGAGAAATGAATTAACTTTTTTAAGCACATTAAAAACAGTTTCATTTCTTAACATCAGATCTGATTCCACAAATATCATTTCTATGGCATAATTAATTTTCATTTAGTTTCTGTAACATAATTAATTACTAGTGATTACACTCTGGCATTTTAAAGGAGTGCATTTCTGAAACATTAAGAAATAGATGCAGCTTAATTTCTAATTGATTTTGTATTATGTTTGCAATTCATAACATATTCATATCCATAAAGAAGCTTTTGTGAAACCATATGAAATATAATATGCTCGGTGGCCCTATGAAAGATACATATTTTCTATTTCAACATCCAGAGAAAGGATTTTCATCTCCAAGATACACAAATCTACAGACATGATTTTACCCACAGAAATAGAATTACCAGGGTAATTCTAACATTCAATATGGTAACCAGAAAGCTATACGTAGGTCATGTAGTTCAGCGTTTAATCCAGAAGTGTGCCAGTGATTCAACCAATATTTACTAAGGCACTCTGTGTTAAGCATCATGGACAATACAAATATGTTTAAGGCGTGACCCCTGCCTTTAAATGGAAATCTAAGCGGGAAGACAAGAAATACAGCCATAAAGCCAGTGGCATGCTGGAGTCAGCTCATATCGGCTAATGAGAGCTGATCGGTAAGATTTCAGGAATTCGACAAACTTGTTGAACACTACCATCATTTACAATTTAATTAGATAAGCTCACAATTCCAGCATATTAAAAACAAAAGCAATAAATACTCAAAACTCATCAGTTTTTATTTTACTACATTTTACTATTATGTATATTCTTGAGGATCTTATGTCCTTCAGGACATAGGAATGCTATATAATGACATGCAACCGTATATCTTTTCCCAACCCCAAGTTCAGAGATGTCACATTGCTAGTTTGAAATTAGCCACCATAGGAATATTTATACCATGGAAAACAGCAAATGTTATAAACCAACGACCTCCCCCACCCCCACTTCCCTGCCCTTGCTGAATATTAAACAACAGCACACAACTGCGTAGGATAATTCATATTATCCTATTATTAATTCATATTGCAAAGCACAGCATATGAAATTTCAGTTGAATGATTTATGGTTGTAGGCATCATAGGAGCTCAGAAAAAGAAACGATAAGTGATGGTATTCTAGCAAGCCCTAGGGATAAGAACAAGTCTTTTATAGAGGACTATGAAGATATATTTGACAGGGATTTTATTAAGCAAGAAAGGTTATGGCAGCTAATAATAAGCATGCCAAGTTGGCTTCTGAATGAATTAAGTAGCTTATTTCTTCTTAAAGAGTATCTTTACATTGGAGTGTTTAACTGTGTTTTGGAAATCTCACATTGCAAAATAGAGCAATATTGACAAGTCTCTGGAAGTTTTGTCTTCAGAAACCACAATACCCCTCTCTGGCCACTGTGTCTTGCATTTTTGGCTCTTGAAGACTCTGACTCCCTCTGTGCCTTCCCAATGACCTCACTGAGGTCTCTGATCCTTCATCTCCCCCATTAGCTCCGATTTCATCAGCTCCCTCCTTGACTTCCTTCTCTCCCTTTCCACCTGGACCCCATGCTTTGATTTTGTACATATTTGGTGCCTGAAATTCTCTTCCCATTCATCCTCTCCATCTCTTCCTTCAACCTCTATAATCTTTTTTCTATTTTGCAAAAGAGGAAAATATTTTGTTTTTAATTTTTTCCCAATTTTATTGAGGTATAATTGCCCCATAATCCTTCAAGGATCAGGTGATACCAACTCGAGAAAATTTTCCCAACCCTCTCCTGGTACCTCTTTTCCCAACTGGGTTAGGCATCCTTTTTGTGACTCAATCTTTTTTTTTTTTTTTGTCTTTTAATTATGTCTAAGTGTGTGTCTTTACCATACACCAAGCTTGTTGAGAGTTATTAATATACCCAACATCGTCTAACTACTTGTCCTATAACTTGAGCAATTTGATGACTCCAGACAAAGCTTTAGAGTCTGAACCTTCATTTGTTTAGGAAATACTTACTGATGAGTTACTATGTTTGAAGCACTGTTCTATGTGTTGGGAATTTAAAGATGAATAAGACTAGGTCCTTGATCTTTTTTTTAAGATTTATTTATTTATTTTAGAGAGAGAGAGAGATAGATCGTTGGGGGGGGTGCAGAGGAAGAGGGAGAGAGAGAATCCTGAGCAGACTCACCACTGAGCCCAGAGCCTGACTGGGGCTCCATCCGGTGACCCTGAAATCATGACCTGAGATATCAAGAGAGTTTGATGCTTAACCGACTGGGTGCCCAGTCGCCCCTGCCATGACTCTAATTCTTTTAACCTCTCCCCCCACTGCCTGTGAAGTGCCTCCTCCTTTGTCACCTATGCTCCTGTTTCCCATCAGGGGCTCCCCTCCTAAAAAAGGGAGGGGGAGGGGCTCCACTCCACATTTTGTTTCCCATCATCTCCCTGGAGATTTCCTTCTTACTCTAAATTTTTCAATCTTCTCTCCCATTGCTGCTACTTTGCCATATTTATGGTTATCTCCCATTCTTCTCTGTTCATTTTTCTGTAATTCTCTCAGTGGGTCTTGTGAAAATAAATAAGGAAACCTCATTTAAAACGGAGAAGGGAAACCCCGAAGTGGGAGCTCTCTGGCAAGTACCACTCCCTGCAGCCTGCTTTACCAGCCTAGGTCCTTGATCTTGTGTCTAATGAGGGAGAAAGCAAAGAGAGTCCTACAGAGGATGACAAATGTCATGATATAGGTATTAGAGAAGTGTAGAGAGGAGCAGAAGAGAGTTCTTAGAACATCTTACATAGGATTTTGAAGGGAGAAAAATTGGAGAAGGCTTCCTGAAGAAGGTATCCTGAAGGCTGAGTTTTGAAGACCTGTTAAGAGTTAGCCAGGCAGGGGCGCCTGGGTGGCTCAGTAGTTAAACATCTGCCTTCAGCTCAGGGCATGATCCCGGTGTTCTGGGATCGAGCCCTACATCAGGCTCCTCCGCTAGGAGCCTGCTTCTTCCTCTCCCACTCCCTCTGCTGTGTTCCCTCTCTCACTGGCTATCTCTCTGTCAAATAAATAAATAAAATCTTAAAAAAAAAAAAAAGAGTTAGCCAGGCAAAGCAATTGCATGAGAGTGGATAAATAGCCACATTAAAGAACTGGCATTTACAAAGGTATGGAAGTGAAAAAGAAAATAGTGAGTTCTAGAAAGATGAGGTTGGGTTGGGAAAGAGAAGGAGGGACAAGGCAAACATGAAAAGGCCTGAATATCAGACTGAAGAGCTCAAATAGTAACCTGAAAGCCATATGAGCTATTGAATGCTTTGGCCAGGAGAATGGTCAATGAGGTGTATTTGACAGACTGCCCTAGCAGCAAGAAGAAGAATGGGTTGGGGAAGGAGGAGGCAGGTTGGAAAGGAGGAGATGACTGGGAAGATAGGGTTATAGTTCAGAAAGGAACTGATGAGAGCTTGAACTTAACCAGTAGAAGTAAGAATGGAGGGGTGCCTGGGTGGCTCAGTCGTTAAACATCTGCCTTCAGCTCAGGGCGTGATCCCAGAGTCCTGGGATCGAGCCCCACGTCAGACTTCTCCGCTGGGAGCCTGCTTCTTCCTCTCCCACTCCTCCTGCTTGTGTTCCCTCTCTCGCTGGCTGTCTCTCTCTGTCAAAGAAATAAATAAAATCTTTAAAAAAAAAAAAGAAGTAAGAATGGAGAGAGAATAGATCCATGTATAATTTATAAGAACGGGAGACCTACTAGATGAGAAGAATAAAGAGAGGAATCTAAGCTTCATTTTGTCCTTTGCAACAATATTTATCGCTTGTGTATTATACACCAAAAACTGTTCCAAGAATTGATATAACGGTATGCAAAAAAGACCAACTCTTTCCTCCCCTGGAACCATAGTCTAGTGGGAATGACATAATCTAATAAATGATACAAATTTAGGAAATGAAATAGGGTTATAGGATAAAGTGACCAGAGGCAGTATTTTTGGTGGGATAGTCAGGAGAGGCTGCTCTGGGGAGCTCACATTTGAACCAAGAGCTGAATGAGGTAAAGAGCAAATCATTCACGATCCAGAAGAAATCTTAGAGCAGCAGAAGGCTGCTGGGCTTCTGGCTGGGAGGACAGTTTGCATGGCTGTGTTATTTACTAAGAGGGAATGTGAGTAAAGGAATACGTTTACAAGGAAGCAAACGAGTTCTAATGTCGCTTCTGCCACTTACTTGTTGGCCGAGTGGTCTTGAGCGTGTTACTTGTCTGAACCTCAGTAACCTCACTACTGAACGGAGATAATACTTTCTTATCTCCCAGGACTTTTGTGCTGCTCAAATAAGCTGAGATGAGTGAAGGTCCCTTGAAAACTGTAAAATACTGTAACAATTAAAAGGTTTATTATTTGCTTATAGATGTTTATGTTTTTTCACAAAGATTTCATTTTTAAAGAACACTTTGATTTCTGTGTGCTGTGAAAATCCATAATAATGACAATACTGAGGGAAAAGAAAGGCACTAATCTTTTCCTTGGGGACCAAGTTATGATGGAGCCCATATTCCCTTTTTCCAAGCATTAAGGTCTGTCAATCAAGTGGTGATTCTTGCGTTAGGTTTTAAGTAAGACAGTAATCTTTTTTTATCTCATTTAGATTGTATACCTTCTTTTTGGGAGGGAAAATATGTCCTTCAACTAGCAGGATTCTAGGCAAATCTAATTCCCTTTTTTCACCCCAGTGGAGTAACCTCAAGAGCAGGACTTAGTTGTTCACATTCTCGCTCTCTCATTTTATTCCTTTTTATGCTGTATCCCAATCCATTTTCCTGTGCGTGCACGCGCACACACACACACACACACAGGCAACCGTTCTCTTGGGTTTCATACATCTTTTTGTTTATACATTTCCTTAAAAATATATATTTTTATGTATTTTTAATTTGTGTAAAGGTATTATAGGGAATTTAAATCCCTACTCTGCGCAGTGTTCCACAGATTTGGTATTTAGTAGTTGTAAACACTGAGATTATCTAGGTTTTATTTTTCAAACTAGCCAGTACTTTCTGGTCTTTGCTCTGAAAAGTGTCTATTTTGCAAGAGTCAGGAGTTTGTCTCTGAGCCCAATTCTGAACTTCCTAGTATTTACCATAATGCCTAGAACGTGGTTGATGATACATTCAGCCTGAAGGAGTCAGGAGATGGAGGTAAAAATACACAGACAGCCTCAGCAAACGGTGGTCATCGATCTATTCAGTTGGATTCTGCCTGAGTTTTCAACTGTTTCCTTGGGCCACTCTCCTAAATCTAGAAGCTGAAGAGATTTCTCAATGATATAGTATAATAATGTTTCCTTGACTGCCGGGGCCCTTGGGGAGTCATCTCAATAGAAGGAGAGCCGGGTCCACTTCATCCCTAGATTCACCATGTTCCTATTTCTGCAATTTCCTATAATGAGTCTTAAGTTGAGCCAGATGAAACTGCAATTATACTAATACGTAATTGGCCAGCTGTTAAAATGGGAGCCAGCACAGCTCCCAAAAAGGCAGGAAAAAACTCCTCTCGAAAAAATTTCCATTTCAAACATGATTACCATTTTGGTTATAATTTTGTATGGTAATTTCACAAACGGAGTTTTGTACCAGCAAGAAAATGAACATCTGCAATTAATTATGCCATGTAAAGCAGGTTGGCCTGTTGTAAGACATCAGTTGAACCTTTAACCCTTCAATAGCTTGACAGTTTCCCAGAGAGGAGCAGCTAACTATTCAGCGTTACTTTTTCTCAGTTACCCAATTCGGTGACAGGCCATTATATTGGAAGGTGTATAGTTACCCTCAGTCGGGTTGCTGTGGAGCCAGACAGAACTGGTTTCTGTCCCGGCGCTCACTAGCTTTGTGACCGCCGAACACCATGCACACAATACCATTAGCTCTTCTTCTTCTGTTTTCCCGTCTTTAGATGGGAATGAACATACCTCCCTCATAGTCTTATGAAAAGTACCTGAGTTAACTGGGGTAAAGTGCCTGTTAATGCCTGGCACACAGTTATACTCAGAAGATATAAGTTCCTTACTTTGTTCCCTTCCTAAAGACACTGAAATGCGTCAAAAAATGAATTTGAATACGGAGAACAGGTGGAGTGATTGTAGAGCTGTGCTGGTTTGGACTTCCTGGTCCTGCATCTCACGAAGGGCTCACAAAACCCCGTGGGCCAAATCCAGCAGGCACCCTGTTTTTGGAACATCTGCAAAATGATGTAAACAGTGATTTTTACATTTCCAAATGGTTGAACAAGTCAAAAGAATAATAATATTTCATGACCCATGAAAATTATATGAAATTCAGATTTCTTTGCTCGTAAAGTTGTGTGGGAACACAGCCATGCTTGCTCATTAGTGCATTATTTATGGCTGTTTTCGTGCGACAGTGGCAGAGTTGAGTGGTTGTGACCACAGGGCCAGTATGGCAAAGTCTAGAATATTTGTTATTTGGTGCCTTAAAAAAAGAGTTGGCCAACTCCTGATCTAGAATCTTCCGTTGGACTCCCCCTTGTCCCCTGGGAGTGGGCACCATACGGATCAATGGCAGGTTACAATGCAGAGTGTGCGCCACTTAAAAAGACATACCTTGATGTGAGGCACTCTGAAATGTTTTACTTCACATCTTGAAGGAGAAAATAAATATGCCTTCTTCCTCACTCCTGCCTTCATTCCCACCCACTACCCCCACCTCCAAGGGGAGAAAAGATACTTGCCCCGTGGCCCTCCTTTATCAATCACAGGATCTCCCCGAGGGCCTTGGTGTCTGGGCACCATCTTACATTCAGTAAACAGCCCCTCTTCTGTAACGTGCACCCCACCCCCAGTTACCCCTTCATCTTCCATCTGACTAACCTCTTCCCTCCCAGGCTCGCATTTGTGTGACAATAGCAGGGAAGCCAGGTGAAGGACACTCTCATTCAGTGTAGACCTTTTGATAGGAGAGTGGGTTTTTATTTTTTTGAAAGAAATTGTCAGGAAATGTTTCCCTCTCAAAAGTGCTATTATCTCAAGTGGACCAGGGAAAACTTCAGAGGGAACTTCCCAGAATCAGTACATTTCTATTCTCTGTGACTCTGGGAAGGGGTGTTGTCAATCAGGTGTTCATTTCTTAAAGATATTCAAACAAATACTTATTGGGAGCCTTCTGTGCTCAAAGTACCATGGTATCTACATTTTATTTTCTATGAAACGGACCACGTGGGCCTACCTTGTACATGAGACTGAGCCTGGTGCCCTCCTGCTGTGGGTGGTGTTTACGGGGCTCGCTGAGGTATCCTGACCAAGGGGGCAGCCCTCCCACCCCCTCTCACCCACTACCCCATCCTTGAGGAGGGAACATGGTGTGGAGGACCTGGATTCAAGTCCAAACACCAAACCAAATATATCCCTGCATTGTAAGATAAGAGTAGAAGCACTCTTCACTCTTTAACCATAAAATGCTAGCTAAATACCAGCTGATATTATCATAACAGATTTCTCACAAAGAGTTTGATTTCTTAGAACACTGGTATGTTCCAGTTAGAGTAAGATACACCCAGTAACAGAATAAAAAAGCAGTCTATTCAAAAGTATACAGTTGAATATGTATATAAAATACTATTTTTTGAGTTTTTTTAATCAATTAACATCAATTATAGCTTTAATAGTTAAAATAGTTTTATTTAAAGGTTTAGTTCATTCATTTGTAATCCATCTCATTATGTCGGCCAGAAAAATAATGGGTATAATTCTATTGGGCAGGTATTTAAAATCAACAACAACAACAAAAAATTTAAATGCTAAGTCTGTATAAGTCCCATTTCACGTGCTGAGAAATTGAGAAAATAATAGATTCTTTTGCACAATCAACTAATAGGATGCCAAATAGTTCTTTTCCTGCTGTCTTGGGATTTCAACTACTGCCCCATTCTCAAGAGAAGTATACTGAAACGTCCTCAGAATTATTACAGTGTAGTCAGAACAGTCCCATGACCCTTCTGCCATCATCCATCCCCAGCAAAGAGGGGACAACTAGCAATTCTAAAATAATTGGAAAGAAGGCTCAAGGAACACAGCTGTGGGACCAATGGGGAATGTTAGGGTGATTCATCTGCCTTCTGCAGGTGGAAAGTGGAGGTTGGAGAGAGAACTACCCCTACCCCAAACCAAGTGAGGACAGCTCCCACTTGGGAGAACCCACTCCAGGAAAACCTGCTCCAGAAGAGCCTAAAGGGAGAAAACATGCATGCGACGACCACCACCTGCTTGCCCGTGGAGAATTCTGAAGGCCACAGTAAGGGCCACATTGTGACTTATGTGGCCCTGGGCACTTTGCCTCCATGGGTCCCTCCCACCATAATACTATCAATATGACATATTATTTTTGATATAACTTTAAATACTTCAAGTTCTTTTCTGTTTCAGAAAAAAGTCAATAGATTTTCATGGTTTCTGAAAATTTTATTTTTTTCTGATGTGAGAAAAAATTAAAACATTTCTCATGACCTCAAATTTAAATTTTTTTCCTTCTAATTTTAAGAACAATTAGAGCATTGTTGTAGGACCCCGAAAGTACCGTGAGCCCGAGGCACTGTGCCTTCTGTGCCTAATGGACACATTCCTCCCTTGCTGGAGGGACCCACAACAGTGGGAAGGGGCTGCATTCACCCCAACGCTGTTCCATCTGGCGAGCCCGTGTGAACTGTATCCTGTGAGCTGGCCCGAGAGGCCGCGCTGTTGGTGCAAGAGCACACAGGAAGAGACCATGTTTGGAGACAAAGGTAGAAGAAAATGAACCAGCTATGGTTACAAAGTGTATCATTGGCAAAACTCGAAATGAGTCCCCACTCAGAACTTTCTGCTTCTTCTCTAGGACATTTAAACATTTTCACAATTCTAAATTCTAACTTGAGATTTATGTTACTACATTGAGGCTTCTCTTCATGAACTTTGAAAAAGAAAAGCATGAGAAAGTATTTTAGGTACTGATTTGGAAAGATCTTCAAGATACAATATTAAGTGGAAAAACAAGGACCAGAATGATATACATTGCCATGTGTATTTAAAAGGAAAGGAAAGAGCACAAGAACACACGGGCATCCAAGACTAGTGGAGATGAAGGCCAGCTGCTTTCCTTCCTTCCCCTCCTAGCTTCAGGGCCTGTTTACTCCTGGTCTAGGGCTCCTTCTGGGTGTCCCCTTTCATAGCAACACGTCCCCTCCTTTACCCCATCTGGTCAGATGCAGTAACAGCTCTCAACTATGGCTAGTATCTAAGGGCAGTATCATTATTATCCCATTTAATAAATTAGGACACTGAGGCACAGTGATGAAGCCAGGATTCAAATCTACACATTTTCACTTAAGCTTGGGCTGTTTTAAGTCTAGCACAGTACTACTCACAGATATTAAATCAACACTCAAAATCTATATACTAAAATTATAGGGTAGATGCCAAATGTAGGGAAAATAACATGGTCCCAGGAGAGAGACTAACACAAAAGACATTACCTCGTTAGTGGGGGCAGGAGGGTGGAGTTGAGACAAGGCCTTTGTGGAAAGGTAGCATCTGGGCTGACACTCACAGGAGGACGTTGCTAGAGGGGCTGAGATCTGGGGCCCACACATTGGGCCTGTGCAGAATCCCCTGAAGAGGGAGAGAGCTCAGTGCAGCCAGCAGGGAGGCTGACTAGAGCAGCATGGCTGGAGCACAGCATGAGGGGGAAGAGGAAGGCAGGGGGTGAGCCTGGAAAGGTGACAGGGGCTGCCCAGGGCCAGGTGGGCCAGGTGAGCCAGGTGGGCCAGGTGGGCCAGATGAAGGAGTTTGGCCCCTCTTGGAGCGTCGGGAAGCCCCTGGAGAGAAGTGGCGTGCTCTAACTCAGGCTTTATGAAGATCACCCTGGTTGTAGCATGACAGCGGGATTTGAGGTGGGAATGTGGACAAATGAATGGACAACGGTGGAAGCTGAGAAGTTAGCAGTTTATTGCAGAAGGTCTGGTGGGAGGGGACAGAGGCTTGAATCTAGACACTGTAATGGGAATGGGAAGAAGTGGTCAGATTTCAGGTATATTTTAGAGGTCAAAGCAACAGGACCGGACAGCAGGTGGAATGTGGGTGGTGGGAGAGGAGGACGTGTCCAAAGGCATTCCTGGCATTGTGTATACCAAACGCACTCAGTTAGCCATCCAATATCCTTTCTGGATTAAGAAGGATTGGTCTCTGGCCCCTCCCCAGGGGGGAGGACTGGATTTCCTGTTAAGCAGAAACAGTACAAAGTGGGATGCTAGTATCACCACATTATGGAACAAGTAGACTCTTGTCAGTCCATGAGGATGTCATCATTACTTATAATATTTGCTGTGGATAAATAGATTTACAATCAGCTTAGAAAGGAGCCTATTGAACATAACCTATGTAAAAGTTAGAATTCGTTGTATAAAGAGAAATGTAGAAGCTTTACATCCGATTTGTGTTTCCCAGGCCTGTCAGAGAATTCTCCATGCCAAGAGGAGCCAACACTTTCTGTTACTGTACGAAAGCAAACGTGATTGTCACTGGAGGTAAGGGGTCAGTTCATGCGGTACAGAGATTCTCTACTTTACCAATGGGGCTCTCCTTGATTAATATAAGGATAGAGTAGTTTTCATAAAGTGACAGGGCTTTCCTACTAGGGAAAACCTTTTAGAGACTTAAAAAATTCACCTAAAGTTAAATCAGTCGGTCTTTCTCTTTGTGCCTCTAGATTTGATGGCACACTTAGAAAGTTTTTCCCTGGCACCATAATAGGTGTTATAAATTCTTCTGTATTTATTGTAAGTTTTTTATTGCTTTATATTTTACCTTTAGACCTTTAATCTCTCTAGAAGTTACTTCAACATGTGCGAGCATGAGATCCCAGCCTGGGGCCCCTGGGTGGGCTTTAGAGGAGTCCTGGAGGCTCCTATGGCCTATCGACACTTGTGTGTCTATGTGCATTTTTCTACAGAGATAGTCCAAAATGTTATCAAATCCTCAATGGGGTCCATCTCCAAAAAGGTCAAGGGTCAGTGTTGTAGAGTTAGCAGAGAAGAGGCCAAGGAGAGAGCCTTGGAGCCTACTAGCATTTAAGGGTTAAGGAGGGTGGAACATAGGACACAAGGTCATCTGTGGAGAGTATGATGTAAGAAGCTTGAAGGGGAGGGTGGAGGACAGAAATGTTCCTCAAGCCTCACACTTGTCACCTACATGTTTTCAAAAAAAGAAGTGGCATGCTTGTATTACAATTTCTTGATCCCTGTTGCCCTTTGCTGAGTTGATGACTGTCTTGGCTTCTTCCGTGTGAGGGAAATGGCTTGGACCACTTGTCAGGAGGACGTGGGAGTGCTCCAGGGATGAGGGACAGAGCACAGTGGTCCTCAGACAGGAAGCAGCAAAACTGCCCCAGAATTGAATTCCCATGGGTGCTGCCCCCAGCGGGGCAGGTCTTCAGTTCCCTGAAAATCCTGGCCTTCTATCCTCCTTCAGCTCAAACCCTCCACAGGAAACCCTCTGAGAAAGCAAAACAGCACAGTTAAAGTGAGATCCGATTTCTAAAATCTAATTATTCTGCAAAGACAAGCTGTCACATTAATCTTAACCAACTCCTTTGAACAGCCCTTTGTTCTCACACAGAATACTTCAAAACCTAAGAATTGACCAGCTTTCATATATCTTGTCATCTTAAGTATTTTAATCATTTCTGAGAAAAAAATATGTATTTGGTTAAATTCTGGCACTCAAATCACTTCAGTGTTTACAGATTAAGATATTTGACCCTCATTAAACTCAACAGTCATTATATTGTAAGACGGCCAGCTACAGCTTTGCAATCTTATTTTTCTAGCTCCCTTACAAAACAAAACATTTAGCAGTATGACTGACAAGCAACTAATACTCTTCACCAGGCAAAAATTATTAAATTGTCACAGTTACGGAGCCTCAATTGTGGAAAACGCAGTTCCTCAGTGCCTAGAAGCACGTTTCCTCAGGAGAATACTCTCGTTGATTAGTGACTCAGCTGAGCACGTTGCTAAATGCACTGTATGTACCAGCTGATGACTCAAAATATACTATGAAAGCAACTTTGTTAGGCGTAGTTGAATGTGTGAAATATGCAGGGACATTTGATGAGCTTGAAGACAGAAGCTCCTGCAGGGGGGGTGAAAAAAGCCAAACCAGGACAAGGTACTTACAAAACAAAACAAAATAAAATTGCAGACTTCCTGAGCATTTTTCTTTAGCTCATCGCTCTCTCTCGGCCATTTTAAGGGTCGAACTCCTCTTCGGAAGGTCCAGTGTATACAACCGGTCCCCTGCCACCCAAGATAATTTGGGGGCTCTGCATGCATCTGTTAATGTTTCATTCAACAAATATTTCTTGCACAACTGCTACAGACTAGGCTTTATGAATCATAGAGATCAGGTTGTATTTTAACCTCCAAGAATTCAAAATTTAATGGTACAAATAGGACATGTTACTACATAGCTGTAAGACAGCATGGAGCATGAGTCAACAGATTCCTAATCATGATAATAACAATGCAGATTCAACACTGTAGGCATTGGGAGCTTAGTTTCCTGTCCCTTTCTGATCAGGCTGGCTCCAGAGCCACCATGCAGACTACATGAGGATTCCATTGCTATCGTCGGAAAGCAAGCAGAGCTGGAGGACGTCTGGTAGCAGACCAGAGGAGCCCTCTGTAAGACGGGGTTTCCTTCAAAATGCACACTGGACAAAGGTCTTTACCACGTCGTTCACATGACAATCTTCAATTGTATCCTTCTTCCTATGGCACGCAGTCACAGATTTTCTTCTGGGGAGAGCCTGACCTCATCTTCCAGGAGTGATAAAGTGCATTTCACGGGGCAGCCCAGCCAACCACCTGGAGGCCCAAGGCTCAGGTTCTGAACGTACTGGAGTAAGTTTAAGACTTCTCAGCCATTGCCAGCGAAAAGCAAATGCAAGCAAGCTAGTGCATTATCGGAATTATTCAATATGAATCATGTAACTGATAATCTGGAGTTTTTCTCATGACCTTTACAATTCCAGATTGCTCTCTTTTCTCACTGTAGTAACCTCTCCCTCCCCAGTACATAGTCATAAAACTTTAGAGTGGGAAGGAGTCTTGGGAGATCAAAATTCTACAGATAAGGAAATTGAAGCCCCAGGAAAGAGAATGATTTGCCTCAACTCATCATGTGACTAGTCAGCTGGGAGAACTGGGCTCCATTCTGTTCTCTTTGCTCCCAGCCCCTGTCCCTCCCCCTGGACCCCCGGGACCGTGGTAATCTGGTTCACACAGTGTCTCCCTCCCCTGCTTTTCTCTCTGCACTGAGCCAGCTCATCTCATCAAGAGTGAGGCATTTGGATCAACTGACTCACCAGCTGAGATAAGAGCTTGCTAAAGAAGGAAAATTTTATCTTTATATGTGGCTTTATCTGAATCCTGGTTAACAAAAAGGAAGAGAGAAACTAAAATAAATGGAAAATGACAAAGGAAAAAGAATTAACCCCTAATTAACCATAATATATCATTTAGTATTAAGTCCTACCTTCAGATTTGAATTATTTTCTGTGAATACTTCCTTTCCCTCTATATCTTTCATGCTTGTCTTTCTGCTACCACCAGATTACAAATTCTCCAGAGGAGGGCCCATGTTTCATACATCTATACATCAGTTCCTCTCTCTGTCCCCCAAACATTTTATAGAATGTGTTGCAAATGACAGGGACTTAGAAGAACAGAGTAGCAATAGTAAGCTCATACTCCAGGAACTGCTCAGATTACCCATGGATGACCCCATTTAGTCTCACAATAAGGTTATGACATAAGTTCTGGTCATCCCCAACATGTGTACAGATAAGGAAACCCAGACACGGAGAGGGGAGGTCACTACTTAAAGCTGTAAGACTAGTGAGTGATAGAGCGAGGTCTCAAATCAAGGTAGACTTTCCCCAAATAAGTATTTTTTAAGCACTTCATGAGTCGCCCTATTTGCCAACTAATTTACTTGATAAACGTGTATCTTACACTAGCTGTTTGTGAAACACTTTATTGATGAGAATTATGAGGCTCACCAGATGACGGGTGAACAGATATTTACACAAACAGCTATAATTGAATAGACTTCATGCCATAAACAAAATCTGAAGAAAACACCCTCAGAACAAGAAGAAGCCTCAACTCCCTCTGAGCTGGGGACAGTGATCAGGGGCAGCATTAGGGAGGAAATATTGGAACTAAGTCCAAAAGGGCACAAGTTTTGGTCTTCTGAAAAAAAAAAAAAGACTTTCAGTAGTGTCAGTATGTAGACTTTTTTGTATCTTCAACATCTAACAAAATGCCAAGTGTATAGTAATTTCTCAAGACATTTTTCTTCTTGTTAATAAGGATAACATGGAAGTTTTAAATTTAAGAAAATACCCCACTTAAAGGAAAGAAAGAAACAAACAAACAAGGAAACAAAGAAAGAAAATATCCCACTTACCCACTGACAATAGTCCTTAAAATACCTTGGGTGCTGTCTTGGTCAGCTTAGGTTGTCATAACAAAATACCATAGGCTGGGTGGTTTAAATTAAATCATTTAATTAAAAATCACTTAATCATAGGGATGCCTGGGTGGCTCAGTTGGTTGAGCCTCCAACTCTTGATTTCAGCTCGGGTCATGATCTCAGGGTCCTGGGATCAAGTCCCGCATCAGGCTTCTTGCTCAGTGGGGAGTGTGCTTGAGATTCTCTGTCTCCCTCTCTCTGCCCCACCCCAGCTCACCTGTATGCTCTCTTCTCTAAATAAATTAATAAATATTTTTTAAAATTTAGGTTTAGGTTACTTTAAAAAAAATCAATTAGACTATAACTATGCATTACTTCAGGTAATGCTAGCTGTTGTAACAAATAAACCCCCAAATGTGTAATGACTCAAACCAGATGGAAATGTATTTCTTTAGAAATGTAAAAACTAAAATCAGTTCCCTTAGTTTACTGGATAAAAGTCAGTAATCTGACCACATCTAACTGCAAGGGAGTCTGGGAAATGTAGTCTAGCTGTGCACCCAGTAAGAGACAATAAGGGTGTGGTGAACTAGGCAGTCTTTACCATGAAACTGGGTGTGTGTGTGTGTGTGTGTGTGTGTGCGCGCGCGTGCGCGCGTATGATAATAAAGTTTTATTAAATTTTAACTTTTACTATCACCAGAATTCTAATAGACCGTGGGTAAAGGATATGATCAAACAATTCACAGGAGATACAATTAGCAGATATACATGGGAGAAAACACTCAGCAGCATCAGCTGTCATAAAAATTAAATAAAAACAAAGTGTCATTTTAGACATTAAAATATCAAAGATTTTAAATCATGATACTATCTATGTGCTGGCCAGACTCTGATGAAACTGGTATAATCCTATATAGTTGATGGCCTTGGCATTTGGTACAACCATTTTGGAAAGCAACCTAACAATACGGGAATTTATCCTCAGTGTGTATGTCCAAAAGAAGAAAAAAACCCACATGAATAACTATTTATTGCAGTGTTGTTGAATAAAGTGAAAAACTAGAATTAGCAGGAACATTTATTGACAGACAAACGGTGCGGCATTTTGGCCTTGCAAATGAAATGTTGATTATGAAGGTGTGAGCCTGTGGTCTTCCATAAATGCAAAAAAAAAAAAATGGGGATGGATATGAATTCTATTTAATTATTTTAATTATATTGGATATATAAAATTTGTATTTTAAAAAAGGGGACAAATTTCCAGTTAGAAGATGAGTAAGTTCTGGGGATGTAATATACACATGGAGACTATAGTTAACAGTACTGTATTTATAATTGAAAGTTATGAAGAGAGCAGCTCTTAAAAGTTCTCATGATAAGGAAAAAAGGGAACCCTTAGGTGATGCACGTGCTAACTAACCTTACTGTAGTAATCACTTTGCAATATAGCCTTATTCCATCCCTGCGCGGGAGCCATGCTAATCTCCTCTGCATCGTTCCAGTTTTAGTAGCTGTGCTGCCAAACCGAGCACTGTACTCATATCAAACAATCACGTTGCACACCTTAAACTCACACAATGTTGTCTATCGATTATATCACAATGAAGCTGGAAAAACCGGAACGTGACTTGCCCGGCAAACCCTACGTATAATAAGAAAGTGACAAATCCCTTCTACAAAACTTTGATTTTGTCTGTCTCTCTCTGCTCAAAATAGCATGCTGTGATTTCTTGGTAAAAATACATTTTAAGAAGCAGTGATTTTTTTTTTTTTGTATTTCGGCAACATTTATAATATATTTTAAATGGGTATATCAAAGATAAAAGTTAGTGGTAGTGATCTTTTGTTGTTGAGAAATGGTCACCTAAATACCTACTGAAAATAATTCAAAGTATTTAAATATGAATGGGAAAGTGTTTTTCTTAACTCTGAAAATAAAAAGTTTATTTGTAAGAAAGAGGGGGGAAAAGTGAACAGTGATTACCTATAGGGAGTGGACGTAGGGATTCTGAGGGGAAAAAGAAGACTTTTTTGGACAGAAATTATACCCTTCCATATTGTTTAAATCTTTTACTGTGTACCCATATGATTTTAACAGTTAAAAAAGTAGTACGTGTGCCATGGTAGTAACTGCATGTGAATTATATATGCTTACGGGTGTGCGCTAGAAGGGGAGATGGAGACGTTTATGTGTTATAACGGTAGAGTTATATATGCTTACGGGTGTGCGCTAGAAGGGGAGATGGAGACGTTTATGTGTTATAACGGTAGAGTTATATATGCTTACGGGTGTGCGCTAGAAGGGGAGATGGAGACGTTTATGTGTTATAACGGTAGAGTTATATATGCTTACGGGTGTGCGCTAGAAGGGGAGATGGAGACGTTTATGTGTTATAACGGTAGAGTTATATATGCTTACGGGTGTGCGCTAGAAGGGGAGATGGAGACGTTTATGTGTTATAACGGTAGAGTTATATATGCTTACGGGTGTGCGCTAGAAGGGGAGATGGAGACGTTTATGTGTTATAACGGTAGAGTTATATATGCTTACGGGTGTGCGCTAGAAGGGGAGATGGAGACGTTTATGTGTTATAACGGTAGAGTTATATATGCTTACGGGTGTGCGCTAGAAGGGGAGATGGAGACGTTTATGTGTTATAACGGTAGAGTTATATATGCTTACGGATGTGCGCTAGAAGGGGAGATGGAGACGTTTATGTGTTATAACGGTAGAGTTATATATGCTTACGGATGTGCGCTAGAAGGGGAGATGGAGACGTTTATGTGTTATAACGGTAGAGTTATATATGCTTACGGATGTGCGCTAGAAGGGGAGATGGAGACGTTTATGTGTTATAACGGTAGAGTTATATATGCTTACGGATGTGCGCTAGAAGGGGAGATGGAGACGTTTATGTGTTATAACGGTAGAGTTATATATGCTTACGGATGTGCGCTAGAAGGGGAGATGGAGACGTTTATGTGTTATAACGGTAGAGTTATATATGCTTACGGATGTGCGCTAGAAGGGGAGATGGAGACGTTTATGTGTTATAATGGTAGAGTTATATATGCTTACGGATGTGCGCTAGAAGGGGAGATGGAGACGTTTATGTGTTATAATGGTAGAGTTATATATGCTTACGGATGTGCGCTAGAAGGGGAGATGGAGACGTTTATGTGTTATAATGGTAGAGTTATATATGCTTACGGATGTGCGCTAGAAGGGGAGATGGAGACGTTTATGTGTTATAATGGTAGAGTTATATATGCTTACGGATGTGCGCTAGAAGGGGAGATGGAGACGTTTATGTGTTATAATGGTAGAGTTATATATGCTTACGGATGTGCGCTAGAAGGGGAGATGGAGACGTTTATGTGTTATAATGGTAGAGTTATATATGCTTACGGATGTGCGCTAGAAGGGGAGATGGAGACGTTTATGTGTTATAATGGTAGAGTTATATATGCTTACGGATGTGCGCTAGAAGGGGAGATGGAGACGTTTATTTGTTATAATGGTAGAGATTATGTGCAATTTTCCTCTTCCTCTGAATGTGAAAACAAAAGAACAGCTGTCTGAAATACTTTGGGAAGTAAATAAAGTATAAATAATACATTAATGCATGAATGAGTGGGAACGTACTGAATCAAGAAAAGGACTCATAAAACATTTATGAGAATTCACATTTGTGTGTGTAAATACAATTATTCCCGAGCAGCCTTGACAGGACGAAGGGGCTCCAAAGCAGGGCTAGCGTCTTAGCAAGTCAATCCTAGAGGGCGTCCTGGAGGAAGCCGACTGTGATTTGGTGCTAGAAGGACGATAAGGCTATCACTGAGTGGGAGGGACTCTTTGGACTTGGACCAGCTGTATCCCTGAGAAAACAAATAATCCCGTGTCGTCCTTCCAGGAGATGACAAGGTTCTCCGGCTCTGGCACCCCAACATCAGCACCAAGCCGGTGGGGAAACTCGTGGGGCATATGTTCAGCATCACGGAGATCGTCATGAACGAGAAGGATCAACACGTCATCAGCCTCTCCTCTGCAAAGGTAACAGAAAACAGCCTAAAACCAGCCACGTGTTCCCCTCAATCCAACTACTGGAAAATCTAGAACACGTACGGTCTTGGCAGAAATAGCCGGTATCACTGAGAAAAGTATTGTCAGTGGGAGAAGGAAATGAGCCACTGTTCTGCTCGGTTTCTGCTGACAAGGGCGCGTGGAAGTTCATGTTTGAAGACAGGCGTGCAGGAAGGCAGCGCTGGGAAGGAGCCGCTCGGTCCCCCCCACTGCAGACAGCACATTTTGGGCAAAGACAGAAAGCCTGGGGCTTCTGTTACAGTGGCTGTCATTAAACAGTGTCTTCAATGTCCTAACCAATGTACCCAAATAAAAAATGAGTTAACGAATATTAGCTATGAAGAGACTGAATCACTGTATTTGCAAATAATGTGATTGTCTCCTTGAAAATTTCAAAAAAATCAGCTTAAATTTTTTTTTTTTTAAAGATTTTATTTATTTATTTGACAGAGATAGAGACAGCCAGCGAGAGAGGGAACACAAACAGGGGGAGTGGGAGAGGAAGAAGCAGGCTCATAGCAGAGGAGCCTGATGTGGGACTCGATCCCATAACGCCAGGATCACGCCCTGAGCCAAAGGCAGACGCTCAACCGCCGTGCCACCCAGGTGCCCCAAGCTTAAATTTTTAAAATTGAAGTACTGTTGACATGCAAAATCAGCTTGAAATTTGAAGAGCGGGTAAGTTAGCAAGGTGGCTTGTGACAACAGCGATTTCTAAAAAATAAATAAATTTCTATATAAGAGCAGTAACCACACTGGTCAAAGAGCTAGCATTCACAAGGGCAAAAAATGTGAAATACCTGGAAATAACCTTAACAAGCAATATTCACTATTTATATCAAGATAGCTATGACGTTTTTCTGATGTACTTTTATTTAAGAACATGGACAGAGGGATACGCTGTGTTTCTGCATGAGACTGTGGTACTGTAAAAGGTATTCTCCATCAAATAAGCTATCTTTAATGCTATTATTTTTTTAATGCTATTCATGACATTCAAGAATATCTTAGAAACGTTGGAAAATATCATTATAAGCTGGCATTTTTTTTTCCCTGTGGGATACTAACACATATCCTAAAGCTGCAATAAATAAAACAGAGCAGTAGTTGAAGCAGAACTAGTCAAGACACATCCATGAGAAAAGAGAAAAGGTGAGAATGAGTTCCTATCTGTATGAGCGTTTGTGTATAATAAAAGTAGCTCTCCAAATCTGTGAGCAATGGTAGTTTGTTCATTAAATGTTGGGAAAAGTGATTAACCATGTAAGGAAAAAATACGTAATCAGATGATTACTTCATTATAAACCACAAAATACATTCCATATATATTAAAGATCATAAATATAAAATACAAAAACATGGAAGTTCTGGAATTTTCCAGAAGAAAATACAGGTGAATATTCATATATCCCTAGAGGAACTCCTAAGCATAACACGTGTGGCTAAAGGAAAAATAAATATGACTACATAAACATTTGCACTTTCTGTGAATTAGAATAATAATTAATGTTTATTGGGGCGCCTGGGTGGCTCAGTCGGTTGAGCATCTTTCTCTTGGTTTCGGCTCAGGTTATGATCTCAGGGTCCTGGATCCCCGTGCTCTGCAGAGTCCCAGACTTGGGACTCTCCCCCTCTGCCCTTTCCTCCTCTGATGCACACACATGCACGCTCTCTCTCTTTCTCTCTCTAAAATAAATTTTAAAAATCTTTAAAAAATAATTACCATTTATCAAATGTTCACCAAGTGCCAGGCACTGTGGCCCATATTTTACATACTCGGACTCACCTGATGTTAATAACAACCCTATAAAATAATTACCACAGCTTTGCATATGTAAAGGCAAATGGACCTAAGTAATCTGCACAAGGTCACACAGCTACCTGATGGCTAAATATAGCAACCATCATCTCAGAGAAAGAAAGAGAAAGAAAGGACAGAAAAGGAAGGAAAGAAAAGAAAGAAAAGAAAAAGGAAAAGAAAAAAGAAAGGGAGGGAGGGAGGAAGGACGGAAGGGAGGAAGGGAAGGAGGAAGGGAGGGAAAGAAAAAAAAGAAAAGAAAAAAGGAGAAAAGGAAGAAAGAAAGGAAGGAAGAAAAAGAAAGAAAAGAGAGAGGGAGGGAGGAAGGGAGGGAGGGAAAGAGGGAGGGAGGGAGAAAAGGGAAGGAAGGAAGGAAGGAAGGAAGGAAGGAAGGAAGGAAGGAAGGAAGGAGAAGAAAGAAAGAAAGAAAGAAAGAAAGAAAGAAAGAAAGAAAGAAAGAAAGAAAGAAAGAAAGAAAGAAAGAAAGAAAGGAAGGAAGAAAGGAAGGAGAAAGAAAGAAAGAAAGAGGAAGAAAGGAAGAAAGGAAGAAAGAAAGAAAGAAAGAAGAAAGAAAGAAAGAAAGAAAGAAAAGAAAGAAAGTTAGTTTCTCCTTGCGGTAAGAACTCTTAAGATCTACTCTCTCCACAACTTCCCTGCACACTACACAGCAGTGTCAGCTACAGTCACCGTGCTGTACGTGACATCCCCAGTGCTTACTTATCTTGTATCTGGAAGTTTATACCTTGTGACCCCCTTCCTCCAATTCCCCCTCCCCTCCATTCGGTAAGTTACAATGTATCCTTTCACATAATAGAAATATCATACTGACTTTCAACATTATAAAGATGAACAATAATGTGAAAATATCTAAACAATAAATTATTTGAAATATAGTGAAACAGTGTGTAAGAAACTAAGCCATTTTATTTTTTTTAAAGATTTATTTATTTGAGAGAGTGGAGGGGAGGGGCAGAGGGCGAGGGAAAGAATCTCAAGCAGACTCCTCGCTGAACTCAGAGCCCAATGTGGGGCTCGATCTCACGATCTGGAGATCATGCCTGAACCAAAAATCAAGATTTAGATGTTTAACTGGCTGAGCCACTTCAGTGCCCTGAAATTAACCCATTTTAACATATATCTTTGGCAATCCTGTATTACCAAGGGTGATTAAGAAGATGCTAGTGATTACCTGGGTGCAAGATCATAGATGAATTAAAATATTTTTTTCTTTTTTGTGTTTTTTTTTCTTTTCTTTCTTCTCTTATCTATTTTTTATAGTAAATAAGCATTGCTTTTATAATAAGGAAACATTTTCTAATTTTAATTAAATCACAAAGAAATTTTAATGGTACTGGAAAGACAGTGAAGGTTTTGAGGCACTAAAATTAAACCGCCCTATGAATTGAGACCTGGAGTTCCCTCTAGAGAAATTCAAGGAAACAAAGACAGCTTTCTAGCAAACATTCAGGCCACTCACGCCCAGAGGTGAACAGACACAAGACATCAGCTTTCCAATGTCTTGTAAAGGTAGCGAGCATCTTAACCTGATGCGCCTTCAAGCATCCCAGCGGCTCCAGTCGGCAAATCACTTAGTATCTTTCCACACGGCTTCTTCGTGTGTAAAGTGTAGCTTTGCCTACAGGGCTGTGGTAGAGATTAAACGAGCTCATTCATGACTTCTTCAGAACACTTATTTCTTGAGCATTTATTATGTGACACCTCTTAGGTGCTAATGGGTTCCAGAGAGGGAGCGCTGAATGAGGCAGGTAAGGCTCTTTTCACAGGAAGTTTCCCTTCTCGGGGAAGAGAGACAACAAGGTAGCAAATAAAGTGGAGGACAGCAGGATAAGCATTACAGTGAGCAGAAGACACGGCACGAGCTGCCTGCACATCGCCTCTGAGGAGGGGACGTGAGAGGGGACACCCGAATGACAGAGGCACCAGCCACACAAAGATCTGAGATACGCGCAACTGAGGCAGAGAGAGCGGCAGACTGGGCACATACGTGTTTTGGCTGAAGCTGTCATCGCCAGTAGCAGCGGTACTATCATTCACGACAGCAAAAATAGCAGGTGTTTTACACATCTAACAGTCCTTCCAATTTCTTCATAAACTAGCTTTCATCACGGCAAGCTTTACCAAATTGTCAGCCAGTCACATGGTTGCTATGCCTTTTCTGAAGCCCTTTAAGCAAATTTCATCCATCCTCCTGGCTCTGCAGATCTTCCACCCAGATATCCGTCACCTCTGCAACCGCGAACCCTGTAATTCCAGTCCCAGGTCTCAGGCGTGTCAGCACCGTGCCCCGTCTGCTGCTTCTGAAGAGCTGACCAACACCGACAGAGGCCAGGAGGAACACAGATTTCCTTTCATTTCCTTAACAAAACCAAGGGGAACCATGGCTGGCAACTTTCTCAAGCACAAGTCTAGGTAGCAAAGGTTATTTTTCTTCTTTCTGCTGAGGAGAGAAATATACATGTTGTGATGACGTCTAACAGATTGCAAATGGGTTAGCAGTCGCTTTTCTTTCTTTCTTTTTTTTTTTTTTAATTTTCACTCTGGAAGCAATATGAGGGAACCCGAGAAAGGGCACAGTTCACTAGGTTGGGAGCAAGCCTTAGAGCGAGAAGCAGTGTCCTGAAACCAGGTGCCAGGTGAATAACATCAGGGCAAGCCAGAGGGGTTGCCAACCTGGCCTACAAATTGGCTGGACGCCGTCCTATTGATGACCGTGTCTAAGATACTGTCCTCAGTGATGACGGGTGCTACTGTCTTGATCCCAGGCAACATGGCTAAGAGAACGGCCTTGAAAACTGGGCAAACCTAAGTCAAAGTCTGACTCTGACAGGTACAGGTAGTGACCTGGGATGAGTTATTTGAGACTGCCAAGGAGGCTAGCAGAGTACCTTCCTCATAGCGTTGATGTGAAGATGAAATGAGATTAGCTAGCGGTTCTCAATAAACATCAGCAGTTATCAGAAAGGCAGGTGCTGTCCACTCTCCATAGTGGGGACGGGACTTGGGTTGATCTATCTGCATTGGTGCTGAACCGCCATTATGGCCACACAGGTGTAGATTATGGGGATTGTGGGTGTGGTCCGTGGCATGGGACAGGGGGAGGCTTTCCAAAAACCCGTGCTTCCGATGCTACTCATTTATATATATGTATATTTTATTTAAATTCAAGTTAGCTAACATATAGCGTAGAATTGGTCTCAGGAGTAGAATTCAGTGGTTCATCATTTACATACAGCAGCCAGTGCTCCTCACGAGTGCCCTTCTTAATCCCCGTCACCCATTTAGCCCATGCCCCCACCCATCTGCCCTCCAACAGCCCTGTTTGTTCTCTGTATTTAAGAGTCTCTTATAGTTTGCCACGCAGTCATTTATATGCGTCTCGTGCTCAGTACCTGTCAAGTCTACATGACAGTTAAACACAGTCCCTACTCTCCCTGAGCCGCTGACCCCATTCCTCACTCTCCACAAGCTACCTTGTCTTCTGCTGGGCTGAGAATGTCGAGGTCGCTTCATTAACTTCTGTCTTTTCCACCTCAAAATATTTCTGTTTTTCCTGTATTTTTTGCTGCTTTCTCTTCTTTTCCTCCTGCCCAAGAACAAGCATTTCTCTTGCTTCCTGAATCAAATCCCTGCTCTCATTCTCCTAGTCAAATACTGCCCGTCCAGAACCTTCTTTCATCAGCCAGCATCTCTCTTCTTGTTATGCTCAACGTCTCTATCTTCAAGGTTCCTCGAAGGGCCATTTGGTCCTTATTTATCCTTTACAAAATTTCTGCTTATCTACAACTGAATTGATTTTCCTCTTCAAATCTTTTCCTGACTTCTGATCTTCCTCCAGCTGTTACGATACCATTTGTTACCCACCGAACCATGACCAACTTCAAAGTCACTTTTAAACCTTTTGCTTCCCTAACCCCATCCACTGGCCAGTCTCCAAGTCTCTGAACGTTTCTCATATCCGGCACCTCCTTCTTGTTCCCACACTGTGACCTTAGTTCAAACCCACTGACAGGCTCCCAGTTGAAGGAGACACATTAGAAGGCACTCGTGGTCCTCCTACTTAAGTCTCTCCCATCTCCCCATCGCCCAAATGTTACACTGTCATGTTAATCATCATCTTACCCACTTACAACCTTGTCAGTACCTTCTTACATATCTTCAAAGACATCTCTTGCCTTATAAATAAAGTTCAAATTCTCTTTTCTAGTGTTTAAGGCTCTCCATGGTCAGGACCAGATACCTTTCTAGTTGCTACTTATTTGTTTTCAGATAGTCTAAACCTCACCCAACTCTGCCCCAAAGTCTTCCTTCTCTCCTGCCTTTGTCCGCAGTCACTCTCGTCCCATACCCAGCTAGTCTAGCCACCCTTTAAATCTCAGTGAAATATCACATCCTCCGTGAAGACTTCACCAAGAGAAAAATGGAGCTCGTCTCTCTTTGGTGAATAAGAAATGTGGGTACTTGAAATAGACCAAGGGATAGGAAGAAAAGCTGACCGTTTAAAATATATTTCCCTTAAGTTATAAAAATCAGAACTGTTTTCTGGCTTTAGCTCTTTACGCTTTCTTTCCATATGGGATTATTGTATATGAGGTAAATTCCAGTTGTGTTTTTTTTTTTTTTCTTGCTTTTTGGATGCCTGGAAGCGTCCATGATCGAGAGCCTGATTTTACTACTCCCAGCATTTTGCCACCTTCTGTCCTTGCCTTGCTGCTGGGGACATTCGATTTGGGGTAAACTGATTTGAAACATCCTCAAGAGTAGGAGTTAACTTGTGTCAGATCTTTCCTCAGAGTGACTGTCAGAAAATTTTCTGGGAAAGATCAATACACGTTAGGAACCTTCAGCTAAAAAAATGTAAGTGACCAATCGTGAAGAAAAAGTACAAACTAAGAGAAAGGAGGTAAGGACACATGTTTTGGGATTCACACTCAACTTGAAGAGTCTGAAGCAAAGAAAGTAAGCTTTTTGCTTATGTAAAGGCTTTGTTTTCCTTCAGTCTGTAACCCCACGACAGCTCACTGACCATCTTCAAAAGAAGACCCTGCTGATGGCTCTGAGCCATGGGAGCTGATGTGCCTACAAAGACATTGGGGAACCAGCCCCTACATGAAGTTTCCTTTCGTTTGTGGCTATCACCCTCTAGTTATATAACCTGGGACACTGCTGTCATTGCACATTTGCTTGAGGTGGGCCATGATGTTTCTGAGTTTTGCCCTGTGGGACTACTTCCTCTTGGCCGCACCCTCCACTTCCATCAGCTTTCAGGACCCTCCACCCCTTGCACAAATACACACACACACACACACGTTTGCATGTACACACATACACATTCACTACCTAAAGTAACTATCTGAGTATATTGTTGACATTAACTTTCATGTCTTAGTAAATATAATTCTTGAAAACGTCTGACACAGTTCTTTGGCAGGTAAACTGGTTGTATCTCAGAGCTATCCTACTAGGAATCTTGAGTTCTACTGTGTTAGTATGAATCTGTCAATATAGGAGCCCCTGCTAAGTGCCTCATATTGTATCCTGCCCGGTGCCTAATACCTTTACATCTTTTGACATCTTTTGATGTCATCTCTGCCCAAAAGGAGTTAAAAATCTAGTTGAGTAAATAAGGCAAAACTACCAAAAATCTTTGATGGCAAAACCTAGTAATGACAAAAACATCCAGTTCAGCTCTCCTAGAGAAGTGGAGCCAATTATGAAAGCTGGTTTTGCAACTTGAAATCAAGAAGTCATGAAATCGTAATCTCAAAAGGCAAGGTTGATCTGGCAACCTAGCAAAACTTAAAATGCTCACAGCCTTTGACACAAAAATTCTACCTCTATGAATTTATCAAACAGGTGTGTCTAGATTACTATACAAAAATTGCATATACAGGGGTTCACTAGTACTTTACTACAAGAAAAGAAAAGAAAAAAGTCTAGCTCCATCAGCCGGGGACTAATTAGAATAAATTATAGAGCATCCGTACCACAGAACACTATGCAGCCGTTAGAAGGAATGAAGTAAATTTAAGTAGTTAAGTGCACCCTCACATAGATGTGAGCTCTTCCTATACGTGACCTCATTTAATGTTTGTGACAACTGCACGAGACAGGTTCTGGTATAACCTCCCTTACAAAGGTAAAAACTAAGGCTCAGAGATGTTTAGTGATTTGCCCAAGGTCACACAGCCAGTAAGTGGTGAAGGAGGATTCAGCTGAGCTTGTCTGCCTCCAGAGGCAATATTGCCAACAGCAATTAACCTAAGAAGTAGAACTGGAGAGCCCAGAAGGAGTGGGGAGGTGGGAAAGGGGACTGTGGTGTTTGTACAGTTTGAAATTTTCTAGTAGACACATCTGATAACTTGGTCCTTAAAAAGTTCATTTTTCAAAGGCATGCTGGCTGCCTTCATTTCATTTCTGTTTGCCAGTTATCGCAGAGGAAAAATGTAGGAACCAGATAACAAAATTAACAGTTTTAGTTTCTCATGGCAAAAATATTTTTCCTCTTGTTATTTGTAAGAGATTAAAAAATGCATCTTTGCTTTGAATTCATACACAAGTAACATCGAATGCCTACTGTTTGTACTATACTGTTATACATATTTATTTTCAAATATAATATTCATCTATAATACAATGTCAACCCTCAAAAGAGTCATAATATCAGATATCTTCAGACTCTTCCAATGTAAAATCATGTAGCCCTAATACGATTCATCTGGGGTCTAAAATCTAACTAATGTCTTGTAGTTGTTGGGTAAAATTAGGGGGGCCGGCAAAATCCCAGCTTCCCTTGACAAATCAGAAATGCTGAATTCCCAGGTCCTTCTCTCTATCTAAATGATACTGCAATTCTAAAAATTTCTGCCAATACAAGTTTTAGCATGGCACAGTTCAAACATCTGTTCAAATAGCTCTTACAGTGCACGATAATTACTTGTGTTGTAGCTACTCTCCCGACCAGATGAAAGTCTGTTCAAGAACAGCTGTAATAGTGCTTCTCTTGATCGTTTGCCTCTGTAGCACCTAGCTCGGAGTTCCAGAGTTACTTGCTGTATAAGGAATTGTGCATGTCATGTTAGTTTTGCACCTTTTTATAATTCTTTTTTATGTATTTCAGGCCAACTCCTACACATCAGATATATTGCTCTAGGTCACTCTATAATAAATACCCATCAAGGAAAAAAAGGAATCCTTTATTTTATTTTATTTTATTTTATTTTATTTTGTTTTATTTTATTTTATTTTATTTATTAGAGAGAGTACAGGAGCGGTGGGGGGCAGAGGGAGAGGGAGAAGCAGATTCCCTGCTGAGTGGGGAGGCTGATGCAGGGCTTGATCCCAGGACCCCATGATCATGACCTGAGCCAAAGGCAGATGCTTAACCTACTAAGCGCCCCCCCCCAAAAAAGCACTTTATTCATGCATTTGGATAATAGTGATTGGTATTGAGTTTGCAAGAAAAGCCAGTAAACCTGGTTGAATCAAAACAGTCCTCACTCCTGGCACATAGACATGTAGAGTTTTCAAACAGAGTCGATGAATTATGTTTGCTAATGTGGTCCCATTTATTAATTGATTTATCTAGTTACACTGTTGAGTTCTGACTGTCTCTGCATTGCTGCACTTCTGTAAATTCCTACAAGGTCCTGGACCAAGACGGGGGATAAACAAGAGAGCAGACCCAAACCCAGCCAAATAACCAGGCTAACTAAGTATGTGTTCTACATAAGACACTGGGGAAATAAATAGCATGTGGTTCCTCTCTCAAGCGAGCTATAGTTTAGTAGAGAAGGACCCTTAGCAAATCATCATATGACAGTTGCTCATTGCTATTCATGTGGACAGGTATTATGGGCATCTACAGGTGGGACATCTCAATTAGGAGGGTGACCAATGGGAGTTGTCCAAAGGAGATGAGTTTTTGGATTTTTCAACTTGCAACAAGTACTATGTTTTTATACCATTAGTACATATATAGGTGTCCCGAAACTGTGTATACTCTTATTTTGCCTGTTTCAGTGTTCTCTGTGAATAAATCCTACTGAAATTTCCTTTTTTCCCCTCAGCACTATATTTTGAGATTTATCCACGTTATTACATACAGCTCTAGTTCATTTATTTTAACTGGGGCACAGGATTCTGTTGTATGTGCATTACACATGTATCACCTTGGCCAATGAACATTGGACTTGTTTCTACCCTTTGTGTCTTTGGGGTTGTGGCTTTGGTTGAACAGAGAGCTTTAATTCTAACTCAGTTGAATGAATCAATCTTTTATGGCTCATGCTTTTTGTGCTTATTGAAGAAATCGTTTTCAACTCAAGTTCATAAAGATATCCTCTTCTAAGTTTTCCTAAAAATTATAGTTTCTTCTACACGGGTTTCTAGGCTCCGTCTTCCATATCTGTAACTTCCCCAGCCTGGCCTCTTGGGCTGCAGTGTAGAAATAGGTCTAGTTCCTGAGCCAGGAGTAGTTTTGGTTTAGTTCCTGGTCGAAGGCACGTTCCTCCTTGCTCCCTGGTCTCACAGCTTCCTAAACCCTGTACCTCCAGATGAAGTGAACAAGAGCGGCTCGGTCTCCCTGTTCTGGACTAGAGAGTTGCTCCAGGCTCTGCCATGAAGCGCTCGGTGCCTCTGGTCCCACCTGCCTGGGGCGGCTCTCCTGCTGCCCCTGCCTGGTCCGATGGGGGGCACGCGCCTCTGAGGCAGCCCCTCCTTCGCTTCATGCGTCTCTCTTGCTTGGATCTATAGACGTATGCGTCTTGCTTTGAAGACTTGCTGTTTCTTTTTGCTTTCTCTTTTTTATATATTCTTTACTATTTCTCTGTGTTTGGAGAAGAAATGGCACATCAAGGCATGAACGTATGGAACTGTAACTCCTTAATTCTCTTTATAAGAGATTTGAGGAAAGAGTAGCAGTTAACTATACAGCAGGGGATGTTGAAAGGAAATTGCAGATGATAGGAAGAGTAGGTGCCGTGCCCAGAGACCAGAATGAGAAGGAGGGTTTTGGAAACGGGGAGCAGTTTGGTATAACAGTGACAAAGATGACACATGGGACCCCAGGACAGGTGCGGCAGGATCTGACAGCCCAACAGTCACCCCGTCCCTAAAATCACACAAAACACCCAAACACTGAAGAAGAGAGAAATATGAAAAAAGAAAACAGCCCTGCTCTATAGAAAGCATTACAGATTTAAAACCTGCTCACATCAGTTCAGTGAAGAACAGAGTGCCGGTGTTGTACGTCCATTCTAGAAACAAGAAAGCTGAGGCTCCAGGAGTTTAAGTGATGTGCTTGAACTGAAATCCAAATCCTCTGCTGCCCCTTCCCTTGTTCTTTCCAGCAACCATGATTCAGAGCATATACATATGGCAAAAAGCCTGCCAACCCTGAATGCATCTCGGCCAAAGCAGTACAATCAGAAACAATTTAAATTGGGATAAGTTTCTTTGGCACTCCTCCATTCTACTTTCACGTTCTTCTCCTACTTGTCTCTCATTCTGGACTCTGAACCTAAATTCATGAAGAGTCCATTATACTTGCTTAACCTATGATACAGAAAACTGAAAGGTTCAGTATTCTAGCAACTACCCCAAATTTGCATTTTTACTAGAACAAAGGAAGTAACTTCCAGCCGTATGGGTTCTGAGTAATACTGGCCTACCGAGGGTCTGCATTTTTTTTTTAAGATTTTATTTATTTATTTGACAGAGAGAGACAGCCAGCGAGAGAGGGAACACAAGCAGGGGGAGTGGGAGAGGAAGAAGCAGGCTCCCAGTGAAAGAACCTGACATGGGGCTCAATCCCATAACGCCGGGATCACGCCCTGAGCCGCAGGCAGACACTTAACCGCTGTGCCACCCAGGCGCCCCAAGGATCTGCATTTGAGGCCAAACTCCTTACCAGTGCTCCCTAACTCACATGACTTAGACATCCTTATGCTCCTACATAAAAGAATCAAACCGCCTTTGCAACAGTGAGATTTGAACTCATTTAACTCAATTACAAGTGTCTCAAGAAGTCAGTTATCTCCCTGTTAACAAAACTACTTAAAGTTTGATATCTTGTTCTACAGTGATCACTCATTTACTCAGCAAATATTCCAATTTAACAGGTTAATAATGACTATTATAAAGTGAAAATATTATTCAAGGATGCATGATAGAAAATATCACTTTGATCAAATCACACTTCTTTCTGAAACTCAATCACACTATAACTTGCTTACAAAAACAGAATAATGAAGAAGACTAAGACGGACCAGTTATTTCAAGTGATAAAGGGTAAACTTGACCTACTTTTGCTGAATTTATACTTTATTTTTCTTTCTATTCTCTTAAAACAACCCAAGCTCTATTTAGGTAATTACATAGTTCTTTCCTTTCTCAAAGGAGTGCTTAAATAACCTATTTCTCCACACTCTTACTGTATCTAACCCATCCGTAAAAACTGCTTTCTGTAATTCTTACATCCCTGGACAGGAGGAGGGGGAAACTCTTAGAAACCTCATTTAGTAAGATGTTCCATCCTTTTCTTTTTTTAAAAAAAGATTTTATTGATTAATTGGTTTACAGAAAAAGCACAAGTTGGGGAAGGGACAGAGGGAGAGGAAGAGAGAGAATCTCAAGCAGGCTTCACGCTGAGCGTAGAGTCTGATGCTGGGCTTGATCTTAGACCCTGAGATCAAGACCTGAGCTGAAATGAAGAGCCGGACGCTCAACCAGTTGAACCACCCAGGTGCCCCGATGTTCCATCTTCTTAAGTCATAAAAGAGCAATTTGAAACCCTCCACTTAAAATATGTCTTCTGTCTGGGGCACTTGGGTGGCACAGCGGTTAAGCGTCTGCCTTCGGCTCAGGGCTTGATCCCGATCTTATGGGATCAAGCCCCATATCAGGCTCCTCCGCTATGAGCCTGCTTCTTTCTCTCCCACTCCCCCTGCTTGTGTTCCTTCTCTCGCTGGCCGTCTCTATATCTGTCGAATAAATAAATAAAATCTTTTAAAAAAATAAATAAAAAATAAAAAAATAAAATATGTCTTCTGTCTAATTTCCAATCCGTAGTGTAGGGAGAAAGGTGTCTTCATTTGAACTGTTAAGTCATGATCAGTCCTCCAAATTCTTAAAGAATAATAAATACTATATTTCTCTGTAATGATAGAAAAATCCAGTTCCTTTAAGCAAATTTTTAATCACTGCTGCTCTTTTTCTTTGATGTTAACCAACAATAATTGAACCAAGAACCAAACTGGAGTTTAGCAAGTGTGTGCTCGTCACATAAATCGTAGTTGCTGCACGTTCGTTAAGAACATACTGCAGACTCTGAAAATGCTTTGAGTGGGGAACGTAAGGTGTAAGAGTGGTGAACTGTGTTCTTTCTTCTCCCAGGCCTTCAGGGTGTGGGATATACAGACCCTTTCACTATTGCAAGTGTTCCATGACAGCCACGGAGGTCCGGGAGACATGCAGATCTATTCTATGGTATACGATGCCAATCACGGCATGCTTATTACAGGTAAGTGGACCCGATTAATGGCAGACAAAACTCATACCTTGACTTTCAGTGTTTTTTTAACTAGCACTTGAGCACTAACCAGAAGAAAAACAGAAGTAGAAGGGGAATGAATGTGTTAACTGTGATTCATCACAGTAGATATTTAATTCAGCTCCACTCCTTCCTGTCTTTCCATGGCCAGGTAGATAAAATGTGTAACTGCACTTGCTTGAAAAAACCAGGGCAGTGCGCCAAGTCCTTGAGCCAAGGAAGGTGGCCTTGGGTAAAGCAAGAAGTGGTGTGTGATGTGTTGCTGCATCAAAGGCAAAACCAGCTCTGTTTTGACTCTTAGGAGCTGAAATAGGAACCATCTTTGAGTGGCTACACCAGCTTCAATGTCCCCTTTATTCTGTGAGGCAGTTTGGCCCCATGCATTCTGGTACTGAGACAGTTAGAAGGTGCTGACCTTCTCACCCGCCTTTGCATCTAGACAATAAAGTGGAGAGAGGATAGAGTCCCAAATGAGAGATCCACAGTGCTGACACCAGCAGATTTGTTCCCTCCTGTACTTGTTGCCTCTTAAAAACATGCTTCCTAAAGACACAAAAGGTGCTGCTGCACATTTAGGTTAAACGCTGTTCACAAGCATGCCTTCAGGCTTCAGATGAAAAATGAAGGATATTAACAATACTTCTTCCTTCCGCAACACCAACCCTGAATGCATTTCCTAAGCGTTTTCCCACTAACCACCTGTTCTGAGTTCCCGTGGGATTAATTAGGGCAGGGACATGGTTGGTGCTATCTCTGCTGGTGGACAATATAATTATTTTTAACCTGGGTGGTTTTTTTTCTGCATTAGGAGTGAACTAGCACTTCATGCTTGACAGATAATTTTACATCTTGCAAAACAGAACTTAATTCTAGGTGTAAGCACTCCTCTTCTATATTAGTTCTTCCAAAAATAACATGCTAATAACTACCAGCATATTTTCTCCTAGTACCCCCACTTGCATGTCTGATTAGTAGGCTCAGCATTTCCAACCCATTTATCACCAGAGTAATTAAGGACTCAAGTATCAAGACAAAAGAAGAAGGAAAAGGAAGAGGAGGAAAATGGAGATTGCATCCCAGTTTTATGTAATTCTGACAGTGCTTTGCTTACAAAAACATACGGCTCGTGTGTCGCTTACGTTGACTCCAACCACCAACTCGACATCAGAATTACAGGAAGCTTGTCTCCCAGACTTTACTTCATGCTCTGATTCCAAAGAAGCCGCCATAGTAATCTTCTAACCCCATGACAGCAGCGCCCCATTCTGGAAATGCTTTCTTGAATATAGTGTTACTGTCGCCGTCGTTTGTATCATTCCTCTGTTGTGACGGCGCCCTCTCGTGAAGTTCTCCTACAAAGTGCTTTCGTGTACTTTATTTCATTTCACCTGCACAACCATAGGAGGTAGGAATTATTGTCCTAGTTTATAAATGACACCAAATATTAAACAGTTCAACTGACTAGTAGGAAAACACCAGGTTGGGGCGCCTGGGGGGCTCAGTCAGTTAAGCATCCAGCTCCTGATTTCGGCTCAGGTCACGATCTCAGGGTTGTGAGATCAAGCCCCATGTTGAGCTCCATGCTCCGTGCGGAGTCTAGTTGAGTTTCTCTCCCTCTGCCCCCCACCCCACTTACGTGCACTCGCGCGTGCTCTCTCTCTCTCTAATGAAACAACAACAACAAAAACCCAGCAGGTTAAAAGGTAGAGCTGGGATTCAATCCCAAAGCATCTGGCTTCTGAAGCCACATTCTTTCTCTGTAACCACATTGTGTCCACAGCAGTAGTGTAACTAGCCCAAAACATAGAGGATTACCGCCGGTTCACAAGCATATCTGTCTTCGTTGTTGTCAGTTCTAAATAGAGCTAGTCATGATATGATGTTAAAGGGTCTACCAGGAAGTTCCAAGAGTTGGTTATCTGCCTACCATATTCCTCTGATATTTCCATATTAGGATATTTGAACTGAGAAATATTACCAGAAAAACCTTTTAAGTCGTTCTTTACAGATGAACAGACTTTATCTTAAACTTTAAGTAGCTTAGGAAAGGGCTTCGTTAACTCCTGGGGCTCCTTTTCCTACAGGTGAGATTGGAAAGTGTGAGAAACTCCGTAATACAAAGTGTTGACCTTTGATAATTTAATCTCCACATCAGTAAAACAGAGAAGTTTCATTTTGTTTGATCTTTGAAATGCTTTGAGTTTCTTATTTATATTTCTAGACATTACACCAAAACAGAATGCATGGTTGATTTTGAGAGTTAAATCACATTTGCCTTTTGTATTAACCCAGTAAAGCCAAACCAGCACCCTTAGGAAAATGCAAATAAGGAATACCTGCTCTCCACCTGCTTCCCCACGTTGATTTGGAAATTAATCTTATTTAACATTGATATTGCAGGCATGGGTGTGTAACCATTCTCATTCATTACATTTAATAAGGCTGTGTTTACAGAGTGCTTTGTCGGTTGTTGGTCAGAAAAGGCTCTCTGACAATAAATTCCAATCACTAAATGGAAGCTTACCTTCCGCAGAAAGCTGCCCATCCCCGTGATTACTATTCACCAGATGGAGAGGCACACGGCAGGCACTCTCAAGAAGGAAAAATGTAGACTCTACAAAAATAGAAAAATTGGAATCACTGAAAAGAGGATATCAATGAATCCAAATGGCCTGCACTTGAAAATTAATGATGCCCCCAATGAATGCTTTTCTCTTGCTGAATAACATTTACTTTATTTGTCAAAAAATGTCTTAGAGAAAATAAGTGTGTCTTCCCCTCATTGGATAGCCTAGGAATTGATGTTACTAATCTCGCCGGTGGGTGGTTTCCAAACACAACTGATTGGGAAAAGTCCTTCATGATTCCAAACTTCTGATGTTGGTTGTTTGTGAGATTCTCACTCTGTTCCAGGATCGAGTGTTATGGACATGTACCCTCTGACCAGGATGGTGCAAGGTACAAGACAGATCCCTCGCACTCACGAACGAGAAATCAACATCATGCTTTACAACCGATATTTTCACCAAGTACTTACTATCTGTTCTGAATCCATCATGAGGGTAAGTATGTGTTGGCTCTTCAGAAAGAAAAAGGCAAAGCAGAATTTTCTCTTTTTCGAGGTAAGTCTTTGAGTGATTGAGTAAACGTAGTGTCACGTGTGATGAGACTCGACAGTAGAGCTATTTTTAAGCGCTCGCGAACACACGAAAAACCAGTATTTTCAGCCAGCTCAGACGGCATGCTGTTCAGCTGCATCTGCAATTAAATAAATAAAGCTAGTTTTTACTATCGGAATAGGAATTTTAAAGGAAATATACCAAGGAAGGAGTAACTAGGATGGATGGATGGGTAGATGGGAGGGTGGATGAATGGATGGACAGATGGATAGATAGATAGATTTTTATATCCGAGCTATGGGCAGAGGCTATGGTAAGAAGGAAGGGAGCGGAATTTGTAATATTTCTATAACTTCCAGAGAGGTAGGATATGTGCCAAGAACCTTCAATCCATGATCGTATGTAATCTTCAAACTGATTCTGTGCGGACAGATAAAGGGTTCCATTTTAAAGATGAGGAAACCAGGACTCATGGCGATCAAGCCACTTGCCCCAGATTGCATAACTAGTAAGCGTCACAGCTGGGATGTGTACCGAGGTTGGTGTGATGTCATCACCGAGCTCCCCAGAGGCCGGGGTACGCAGCCATCCTGAGCGCGTCTGTAATTACGACCATTGAAGCCATCTAGCAGTGATGGCTGGTGGTGTTTGCTTCAGAGGGCCATCCTTTTATTTCACGCATGCTCTCCAAAAGGAGACATCTGGAGCAGTAGAGAGCATCCTCTGCAGACCCTTTAAGTCCCCTCTCGATCTCTGACCTTCTGTGCTCATCTGCGGAGATTTTCTCAGGCCAAACTCTCGGGAGCTCGGTTAACGATCACCTAGTTCTGATAATGCCTCATAGAATAAGTAGAGGAAAGCTAAAACTCAAACCTACTCTGTTTTCCTGAAATACTGACCTCTAGGGGGGAATTGGCTTCTCTGGAAGGGGAGAAGGGGAGAAGGAATGCATCTAGGTGAGTTTTCATACTTGAGTGGTTGGTTGAAGAGGAGTCATTCTTCAGGCAGAACATGGGTGACCTCTGAGACCCGTTCATGTCACACATTTCTCTTCTCCTTTAAGGACTTTGTCTGTACTGGGGGCACTCAGAGATTGAGAATGTGGGCTCTCGGGCCAAACTGACCTCATTCAGGTCAGCCAGTGGCCCTTGGTTGGCCTCCAGATGATTCCACCAGGTCCCTCTGGTCCTGCTCTCCCTCTTTGAGTCCAGCTGCAACAACTGTCTTTCAGCTCCCTGGAGGGACAATGGGCCTTCCCATCTCTGGCCCTTTGCTCATGCTGCCTCTGCCCCACAGACCTTGAGGGTGACCGTCTGTCTTGCCAGTGAGTTTCGTTACTCACCGGCAGTCTAGTTTACATGTGAGCATGGCATATCCACGAAGAAGGAGAGATTTAGACCGAAAGGCTGAAGGTCTAGAGCCTTGACTGTGTTTCCAAAGGGAGAGAATGATGTATCCTGACATGTTTCTGGATTTTCTGATTACCCCCAGCCTGATTACAGACAGCCTTCTCTGAAGTCTCTCTCTCTCCCCCTCCAAGAGCAAGGCCCATGTCCCTAATTAGAACACTTCTTGGAGAAGTCAGTGAGCTCCTTCCTCAGGGTTCTCTCAGATTCCGTGCTGTTCCCAGAGATTCTGTGCTGTGACTCCTAGCTAATTTGGGTGAGCGTCAACAGGGAATAAATCCAGTCTGATTTTGTCTGGTGTACTTGCAGTGGTTACATTGCTATCTGGCCACTACTCTTGCTTCGTGCTCACAGTAGCAAAATTCGCTACTTCCTCCACAGCCAAGGCTGCCTAAAATAGTCGCTGCCTGTCTCGGCCACCTCGGTGTGCCGCGGACACGCTCCAGGATCCCACAGGAATGACTAGATGGCACTGCATCTTTTAGAACTTTCTTTGATCAAACCAACATTCAGGGCAGAATGTTGGAAAAGATTTTAGAAGAGCATAGTACCCATTCTGAGGCTGTTTTGAATACTGTTAAATTTTCGTAAGAGCCGAAGGGTATATGGATGATTTGATTTTTTTGTTCTTTCCTACAGGTTTGGGAACTCGAGACTGGCCTCCAAGTATACCAGATTTTAGACCCTCATGGCTTCAGTGTTGAACTGACTTCTGCAGCTGTTGATGAAACTGGATTTCTTTTTGCCACAGGAGCGTACAATGGTCAGATTCCCATCCAGAATATGGCCTCCCTGCTTTAGTGCCCTGAGAGTTTGTGCTAGGAACTCATTGTGTGGGTTAGAGAGAGAGCGTGAACCAGCTGGAATATGTCCGCGTGACAGAGAGGCTGCTCTGCCCGACAGAATGGGCATCACAGTACTGTCACCGCACCTCACATCACATTCATATTATTGCTGTAACGTTTGTGAAGGTCTTTCACGCGTATCTCATTCTACCTTTGGCAGGACTTGTGTTGCACTGACTCCTTTTGTCCTTTTACTTTTGGGGACCATCAGCTAAGAGATGGATGTTTAGACTTCGTGCTTGCTGATAATATTTTTACCGACAGTAGCTCTGGGGACTAGACAGAAATCCAGCCAACTTTGTTATACAACACCCAGAATTCTGTATTGGACCCCTTTATGAGTCCCAGCTCCTTGGGGGCATGTGCCGTGTCAAACTCGAGAGGATGTCAGGCTCAGGTGGTGTTATGTCCCTTGCTGCTCCTCCTGCTATGGAGCACTGCGTAGAACTTTCTGGAGCTAAGCACTCCGGCCTGCCTCACCTTTCACCTCACCTTGCTCTGACCTCCCACAAAAGAACTACTTTATCTAGACAATATGACCAACTTGCATGCACTACTCATAGTTTATTTATTCTAGAGATATATTTACTAAAGAAATTCTTGCTTGTAAGCCAGTTGGTGGGATGAGTGAACATCCTGACGTGAAAGTCTGATTTTCAAAGTGTGACAGATCGCAGTACACGTGAAAAGAAATCATGAATGCTAAGTTGATGGGGCATGAATAAACGCAATGCTCCACGTGTGGGACGGTTCTTAAGAAAGCCGTTTCAACTGCTCTACACACACATGAAAATTAGTTATAATAGAAGTTCTGAGCATGTACACAACTGTTACCAGGCATAACCATCAGCAGTTCATACAGATGACTAAGACGGTGTTGTTTTCACGCAAGCAAGTCCTATCTCATTGTTAGTGCTAGGGTCTAGAGTTTCCTTAAACTTGGGCAGTTGGTTCTCCTCAGAGGTCACTGACAAAGATGCTGCACCATCCTAGGTCACCCTGCAAGGTAGGGTTCTCTGACTCTTGGAGCAGCTCTGCTCACAAGCCAGCAGTCTTCCTCATCCCCACCCCCCCAACCTAAGCTGACCAACTCCTCTCCCTGCCCTCTGCCCCATTAAATCTGACTGCCAAAGTCCCAACGTAGCGGGAAATCTGGGCTGTGACACTGTGGGCCACACACCCAGGACTGAAGGAGAGCATTTCTCTTTTCACTGTTTGTATGACTATGTTCCTCCATGACCATAAAGTCCTCAAGGGCAGGAACCATGCCTGTTCACTTTGCATTCACAGCTCCTCGCATAGTGCTGAGTATAGAGGGAAAATTTAGTCAGTGTTTAATGATGTTGTGAACAAATAAATGGTAGGAGTTGTGAGTATTGCTGACAGAGAGAAGCTGGCAGAAGGAAAGAAAAACAGCACAGTGAGAACATTATGGATGTCCAACAGGAGTAGAGCTGGGGGATACGAAGTGGGGGTGGTATTAGGGTCAAGCGAAGGAAGGAAAGTGCTGTGAGGAGCCGTCCACTAGATTCCAAACTTGAGGTGACCCCAGAAAAGCCCACGTGAAGAGGATTCCTACACGGAGTGATGATCTAGAAATAGCCATTCAACAACCACGCTGTTTATCACATCTCCTGGCCCCTTCATCAAGCTCCCTTAAATCAAATGACCCAAGTTAACTGTAAACAAAGTATGATTTCAAATGTAAGAAGAAACTCAACACCGCTGTTGCATGTCCTTCCCATGTAACTGACAAAACAACTCAAAGCTTGATAGATTCCTATGTGCTGGAATTCTCTTTAATGTTTTATTACCCAATAGGGGCAAAAGCCTTCAAACACATCAACACCTTAGGAAATGTGATGTCATTGGATTGATCTTTTACTATGAATGACTATTGTGGCATGATATTAGGTAAATAGAAAGATACTGGGGAGTATTTAGCAAACTGGAGGGTTTGGAAGAATAAGGGCAGAAAAGATCCACTTCAGCCAGAAAGCTCAGCTAGGAGAGTCCGAGTGTTTCAAGAAAACTGTCACAAATTTCAAGACGTTGCCTAGTCCTGTTAATTTTATCAGCCTGTGACAAACGAAGGCATACAGAAATGTATTCTGTGCACAGCAAGACTAAGGAGACTCACACATCAGTCTTAGCAGGAAATAAATATACGATAAATTGTTGGCAGAAAGCTTTCAATTAGATCAATTTTTGTCTGAGATAAAAGCCAAGCTTTCTATAAATTACTTGTACCTACATAGTCTTTTTCTTGTGTGCTCAGGAACAATTAAAATCTGGGACTTTGGCAGTGGGCAGGAGATGAAAGTGTTGCCGGAAGGGAAAGACTGGAAGGAGGAAGAGCACTGGCTGCGACGCCTGATTTTCCTGAAAGCCCAGGAAAAACACCAGTATTTGATCCTCGCCTTGGAGCGCAACGGGAAGATCAAGATGGTCCAGGTGTGCAATCCCTGTTCTGTATCTGTGCTCTATGCGCTTTCTTGGGAACGTCAGTGGAGTACTGGATGGTCCCCATCTCACTCTTCTGCCAGTCAGCTGAGAATAGCATTTCTCCACCAGTCTTCCTAGGAGGCTCCTAACTCAGACCATCCTTGCCCAGGTCCAAGACGAGAGCAGAAAGAACAGCTGCTCAGGGACAGCTTCTCACCCACCAGCGTTTGCCAAAGGATCAGTCAGGACCCCCTGGAGCGGGTATCAGAAAGGTGAAACACCCACAGGTGCCCCCCCCCCCGACATGCTGTATACTCTCATGTGGGGATACTCCACTGGCAGAGCTGCTCCCCAGCAGCCTCTCTGAAGGGGAGCAGTGATTTCTCTCTGTCCTTAGAACGCATAATGCATTCAGGGACGCTCAAGTCACTTTTTCAGTTTGTCACCAAAATTGCTTTGTTTACTTTAAGGTTAATGATGCAATCTGCTCAGGGCCATTTCGGGAGGATTGAGGTAGGCTCATTTATTTTTTTCTGTGAGTCTATTACCACCGAAGAATGCTAATGCCTACTTCATATTTAAAATGAAGGCTAGATCATTTATCCTGGCTACTGAGTGGATCTCCCTCTGCCTAGAACTCAAGGACTCGTTGACTTTATTATTCCCCTTCTGAAAGCTGAGAGCAGAAAAAAAAAAATCTTAAATTAGGTTAGCAATCATGAAATTTCAGCATTGATTAAGGTGACTGATGGCCTTTCTGCTAGAAAAAAGGAATGAAAAACATCCCTGATTGAATATACTCTTCCCATGTGGTCTGAGCAATCCGAATAGCAGCATAGGAATGTCTTAGTAATACGCTTTACAGCACAACAGCGGACTGATTTCCCTTCTTTAAGGGAATGCAGTTGACCGTCAGTATGCTTTTCCTAACAGACGATGTCTTACAAACACTCCTTTTTTAACAACGGCAAAAAAATAGCCTGGTGCTGTTCCCACATCAAAATTGGTTTTGGTTTTACTGCAGCATTTGTCATTTTGGTTATTCTGGTTCTCCATGTCTCCAAAATCCGTGGACTGAGCTTGAGGAAGCCTGAAAATCTCTCTTATTTGTGCTTGTGTTCCTGCTCCGCCCTGAGCAGGGGCTCACAAGGATTGAGAGAGTGAAGAAATATAGGAAACCTTTTTTAAAATATACAACAGGAAATGTTTGGGAAGGGTTTTTTTGTGTGTGTTTTTTTAAAGATTTTATTTATTTATTTGGGAGCAAGAGAGTGAGAGAGCACAGAGGGAGAAGAAGAAGCAGCCTCCCTGCTGAGCAGGGAGCCCGACGTGGGGCTGGATCCCAGGACCCTGAGATCATGATCTGAGCCAAGGACAGACGTTTAACAGACTGAGTCACCCGGGTGCCCCAATGTCTGGGAAATTTTAGAGAATTTTTATTAATATTGGAGAGAAGAGCTTTACAATAAGCATACCGTCGAATGCACACTTCCTTATTATTTATGGTTAATGCTTTTTATTATTACTTATTGTTATTACTTGCCTATTAAAAATAAGATATGGTTTGATTTATATACTTATTTTCTAGAATACTGTTGACCCTTCAACAACATGGGTTTGAACTGCATGGGCCCACTTATATGCAGATTTTTTTTACAGTACAGTACTACAAATGTATTTTCTCTTCCTTATCATTTTCTTGATAACATTTTCTTTTCTCTAGCCTACTTTATTGTAAGACTACAGCTTATAATACATATAACATACAGAGTCTGTGTTAGTCATCTGTTTATGTAATCTGTAAGGCTTCCAGTCAACCAGGCTATTAATAATTAAGGTTTGCAGGAGTCAGAAGTTGTATGTGGATTTTCAACTGAGTGGGGCTCAACTCTCCTAACCTGCATGTTGTTCAAGGAAAGTACTTTCATTCACTCATTCTTTTTTCGAAGAGCATTTAGGAAATGTGTCTCATGGACCAGAAAGATATCTTCCCTTTTGTCATGGAACTTACAATTTAACAGGAAGGATTGGTCTTGATCTACCTATTACAAGTGTTACAAACACTTGCGCAGAGAGCTCCGTGAATTGACTGTGGTGGGCGGTGCCCAGCCGAAGCGGAGTCAGGAGAGATTTCATTTTCCACTGGTTTCCAGTGAAATTCAACACTTCAGGAGTCACTTTGTGCGCTCCACGTGTGCTAGGTGTTCTTCCAAATCCCAAGAGTCTATGGAAAATAAGGTATTTAGAAACTAGATTATTCAGACCCACCCTCCACTGAAAACAATGAAAAGTTCTGGATAAAACAGTTACTGAATCTCTCGACTAACATTAAAGAGCTGACAATATTAGTAATGAAATAGCAGACCGAAAATTTAGTGAAAGTGGAGCATGAAAGCGGTAAATGAAGAACTGAAACACCATTGTTTTTCTCCTAAGGGCATTTTCCAAAGCAAATAAGAGTTCAATTTTGGAGGCTCACCTCGTTAGGAGGGACAAAGAAGTCAAGTCCCAGGGCCTGCCTAAGGCAAAGAATTTAATACCATGTCTATAATATGCTGGGACTCAAAAGTTACACTATCATCATAAAGGTAAACCAGAAAGAAAGAAACCAGCCTCCAACGGCAAGGCAGGAAAAGCTGCCCTCACACTGAGCCAAGCAGGGAAGAAGGGAGAAGAGTAGGAAAACAAAGCAAGATGAGACAAAACGCTGTCCCTGTGACAAGTAGGATCTCATAGGCATTTGCAGGCTAGATCGGCAGTGGTTAGGAGGTCAAGGAGGTCTCAGCTATGGACTTGATTTAAGGAGGTCTAAAACTGGTAGTTTCGCAGGCATCTGGCAGAAACAAATACAAATCCATTCTGAAGAGAGGCACATTCCCCTCAGACCAGGGTCAGGATAATTAAGTGCACAAGAAAACTAGACAAGAAGGTTTGGGCACAGAGATAAGTACAGCAACGGAACAAAAACAGGTCCATATACGACAGAAAGGGCACAGCAGATTTGTGTGGCAAGAATATATTTTTCAATACAATGTTTTCCATATGGGAAAAAAACTATAATTTTTTTCTCCTAAGACTATTCCTTGTGGATTAATGACTTGAAAATATTAATGAAAAGACAAAACAATACAGGTTTAGCAGTCAATATAGGACATTGTCTTTTATGAACTCAGGAGAAAAAGATATCTTAAATAAGACTCAAAAATCACTAATTATTTAAAAAAATGGATATATTTGGTTACACTAAACTAATAACTTTTCATCAGAAGTCATCATAATTAGAATTAAAAGCCAAGAGTAGAGTTAAAGAAGAGATTTGCAACATATAATAACCAACTGGATTAGTATCCTGGGTTCTTAGATAATAAATAAGGTAAATAGTTCAATAGAAAATGAAAAAAGATAGGCATTTCATAAAACAACAAACCCAAATAGCCAATAAACATATGCAGAGTTGCTAAACCTCATTAGTAATCAAAGAAATTCAAACTGGAATTACAATAGATATAATAGTAACAATGTTGCCAGTGAGCAGTCCAGTGCTGGTCTGATTTTTTTTCCTCCATAACTTACTTGCTTTCTCTGCAAACTTAGATGTTATCTTTGTCCCAGAAGCTTAAAGGCTCTGCCTACATGCATATGTTTTCTCACCAATTCCACAGAAGACTTTTTAATCTGCAGTCCTAGATATTTCTTCCAGCGTAGGAAATGTTTTTGTAATATTATTTGTTTATTAAACATCTTTTCCACATCTGTTTCTTTTTCTAATTCAGGAATCATACTATTTGCAGATTGGGTCTTCTGACTCTATCCTCTCAATTTCTTATATTTTTCTTTGTTTTTCTTTTTAATCATGCTGACTGTTTTGAAATATTTTTCTCTATTGCTAAGCTATTAGATTAAGTCTCAAAGGGAAATTAATTCCCCTTCAGTTCACCAAGCAAATTCTTAGATTTGAAGGCCATGTTTTGTTGTCGTTTCTGTTTTGAACTTCCTTGAGGACTCTTCAGTGTTGCTCAGGTTAACACCCTCCCAGCAGCCTGGCCAGGGATCTGTTCTGCATGTTTTGTCTGTAGTTCTTCTCTCTGGATACTAGCCCCTCTTAGCTACATTTCTTTTTCTGCTCACTAGGATTTGGCTACTAGAAAAGCGCAAGAGTTGGCAGTCCTGAGAGGGTGAGGTGTGCAGCCATGCTGTTCCTGAGGGGTGGGTGTTTACAGCTCCCACAGCACTCCCCCGGTAGAGACCACAGCAGGAAGACCACCTGCTTCCCATTCTCTCTCCCAATTTCAGAAGTAAGGAAGGCTCCGCCCAGCTGTTCAGCTACTCCTCAACTCCTTGGTGGCAAAGAACACTAGGGTATATGTCATACTTCACCTTGTCCCCTGGACCCACCTCCTTCTGGGGATTTAAACGTATTTGTGGAGTAATCATCATGTTCAGATCTTACTGTACTTGGACTCTCTCCCACTCTGGGCCCCAGGCTTTTGTTCAGCCCAAAGGGTAACAACGCCATAATGACTTTCTTTCCCCAAATGCCAAACTTCATTCTCTTCTTGCCTCCAGAAATTGTTCCTGGAGTCAGAGCTGGGAGTTGAGTGCAAAAAAGATGTACCAAACCTCTATCTTCTCAGACTCTCAGCAGCATTAAAAAAACAAATAAGCAAAAACTGCTTCAGTAGTCATATTCTGGTACTCAGGGAACTCAGCTACGGAGTGATGCACTCAGGGGAAACCCCCGTACGGTCTATGTCTGTATTCTTAACATCTTCAGACCAGCCCTTAATAGCTTGAGCTGTAATGTCTTTCTTGCACTTACATTCTTGGTTTTATTTTCCCAACTCTCAAAAATGTGCTTGTGTCACTGCCTCGTCCTGTCACAACTGTCACTGGATGAGATTCTTCAGGCCTGGCCTTCTTGCCATGTCATACGAAGGCAGGTAATGAACTGACTAGGCTGTCAGTGCAATGTCTGACCACAAGAGAAGGAAACAATAGTCATTTCACAATCTCAGCTTTAAGGAGACAGAATTACATCTTGCCTGTATAAAAATTTTTATAAATTTGGGATAAATTTGCCCCCAAACCCTTGTTGATAAAAACCATAGATTGGGGTGCCTGGGCTCAGTCAGTTGAGCATTGGACTCATGATTTCGGCTCATGATCTAAGGTCATGAGATCAAGCCCCACGATGGGCTCCACACTCAGCGGGGAGTCTGCTTGAGATTCTCTCTGCCCCTCCCCCCACTTGTGAGCACACATTCTCTTTCTCTAAAATACATAAAATCTTTGGAAAAAAAAACATAGATTGGTGAGTTATTATTGTTGTAATATCATGAACAGAGTGGTGCGGGAGTTCAGAGATTTCGAGTAACTAACACCAAAATAGTTCAAATTCTGAAGACCCTCTTACTTCCCTTTACCTGTCCTTCCATCCACGTAACTTTATGTGTTTACTCCTGTAGCCCTATTTGTGACTCCCTTAAAGCAAAAGACCTTCCCTTACAAGGCGATTAACATAATACATGTTCATAGCACCATGTGAACTGCGATTTTCCAGGAGCACCAATTCCTGATGGCCTATCTACCAATACCAACCTCAGATAAAAAGTTTCAGCACTTAGGGTGAAATGAAAAAAATAAGAGCAATTTTTCATGAAACTAATGTTGCTTTTTATATTTAAAGATTGTATCTTTCCTACTTGTTGGTATTAAACTATAGCCTTTCTTGTCATAAAATGATGACAGCAGAGTTTCCAGTCCCCTTCTCCCCCATCTCCTCTCTTGGTAAAATTAAATGTTATACCTCTAAGTCAATATTCCAAAGTTCGGTTGTTGTTGTTGTTGTTGTTTAATTTTACTGCTGCATGGATTCAGAAAGATTGGGAGCCACTGTGTCCATCAGGGGGCACATGAGCTCAACTAAGCTATTACTCAACACGTCAATGTCTGACCACTTCCTAGACATCGATGAACTTCCTTCTGCTCCCAAAGTGGCACAAACTAACCAAAGACCCACCTAGCAGGTAGGAGGACCACTGGCCAGTGCTTTTAAACTAACACAGATAGGAGATAACAGAGACCTTAGATCACCTAGAAACATAATGCTTTTGAAAAAAGAAAGAACTTTTATCCATCCACTCAATGAAGTCCTCATTTTACAAATAAGGAAAATAAGGCCCAAAGGAAGGAAGATCCTTTCCTCAGGCTTTTGCTAGAACTGAGACTGGAAATGTGTTGTCTTCATGTCTAGACCAATATTCTCTCCACTTTACCACAGCTGCTCTCATCCTAAAAGATCTGTGCTCTACTAACAAAATAACCAACCTTAAAATTTTGACTTTTATCCTCATACAAAAATTAAAAATTCAAAAATTAATAGCATCTCAACAATAATAACAATTAGAAAACAGGATGATCACATTATAAGAGCAAACAAAATTATAAAATACCTAAAATAAATTTAACAAAAAATATGCAAAAATTTTGTGAAAAAAATTCCTAAAGAACATAAACAATCTGAAAATATGGAAAGATACACCATATTCACAAGTTAAGATATCATAAAAATCTCTTTATTACATTCAATAAAAATAAATGTCTTAAAAAACAATGAAAACGTAAGTCACACACTGTGGAAAGAGGTAACATACTGTGTCCCAGGTAAATGAGAAAGTATTAGGAAACAGAATTGCTAAAGAAATCCCACAAATCCAGAAGAAAAACAGCCCAAGAGGAAAATGGACAAAGGACAGGTGAGAAAACCCAAAATGGCTCACAAACACATGAAAAAATTTTCAGCTCACTAAATTAGGAAAATGTGACTAATATAATCAATACATTTAAAATTTTATTTTAAAATATCCCACTTTAAACCCATCATAAACCAAAAAAAAAAAAAAATCCATTTAAACCAAGTGTTGGAGAGAATGTGGAGAAAGGAAAACTCTTATGTAACTCTCATGAGGGTAGAAATGGGTAACACTACTTTGAAGAACCACTGGGAACATCTAATCAAGTCAATAATTGCATATCTTACAATTTAATAATTCCATCCAGGCCTACGCCACAGAAACTATGGCGCCTGTCCCTAAAAACAGGCAGTGAAAAATTGGCAGCAACCTGAACACCCTAGCAGAAGACTGGAATACACTGTACAACAAAGTCTTACAATCCTATACAGGAGTTAAAAATAAATGAACTAGACTTCCATGTAATAACTTGTATAAATCTCAAAAATATAATATTAAGGGAAACAAGAAAGTTAAAGAATCATACAGTTTGATAATTTATAAAAAGGTAAAAAGCCTAAAAAGCAGGGCGCCTGGGTGGCTCAGTCAGTTAAACGGCCGACTGTTGGTTTTGGCTCAGGTCATGATCTCAGGGTTGTGGGATCGAGCTCCGTGTCAGGCTCTGTGCTGGGCATGGAACCTGCTTGAGATTCTCTCTCTCCCTCCCTCTGCCCCTACCCTCCTAAAACAAAACAAAACAAAACAAAACAAAAACAAAAAAAACCCTGAACGCAAGGGCATTACATATGTACAATAGACACATATATACGTATAATAATATATGATACACACATATGTAGAATACATGTGTAAGTTTATGTGGAAATATTAAGATTTTCATAACCAACACCATATTCGGGTTACTAATGACCTCTAGGAAGGAATAAGAAACAGGAGCTATATTAAAGAGGGCTAGACGGGGCTTAAGATTTGATAATGACAATGATAATTTGATAATGATGTATCCACCACCTTGACACCCAGGTGGTCAGTGCATCATTGTATTTTCTATTTTTCTCTGTATCTTTAAAACAGCTCAAAATAAAATAGTTAATTGAATTTTTTCGCGTACTCACTGTATTTCTACTGAAGGGTAAGGAAGAGGATGCGTGTCTCGCGGTGATATGGGAGCTGCCCAACGTCGTGCCTTTCCTACAAGACGGGAATCACGCCGTGCATCTGAAGACAGCTCCGAAACACAGGAGCATGCGTATTCCTTTCCCAGATGTTGAACTGGTGGAGAAAAACTTTTCTCAAAGTGTTCACGTAAGTTTCATTTCTTGATATTTTATTCCTCTTTATTATGGGAAATTATACAAGGGTAGAGAAAATAACGCATTGAACTTATACAGTACTAGCACGCAGCTTCAGAAATTATGTGTGCATGGCTGAACTTACTCCTTTGTATTCCTACCACTTCCCACGACCGCCACAAAAGAATTACTTTGAAGCAAATCCCAGATATTGTACCATTTCACCCCTAAATACTTCAGTATGTATCTCTACGTTATAATGACTCAAAAAAAATGTCACGACACCATTATTTTTAAAGATTTTTTTCTAAAATAATTTTAAGAAGTCCTTGATATCATCACACAGTGTTCAGATTTCCAAGATTGCCTCATATATTTTTAGAGTTTACAAGGATCCGAACGAGGTCTCTTTGTGGCATTTAGTGGAAAGTGTCTTAAATCTCTTTTAATCTATAAATATCTTTCATTTCTTTTTCCCTTGCAGTTTATTTATTGAAAATACTGGAGAGTTGGTGCCATAGTTTCACATTTTCTGTATTTTGCTGATTGCATCCCCCTGGTGTGATTTAAGGAATTCTGTGTGTACTTCCTCTAGCCTGGTTTCATTGCATGAGTTTGATTTTATTTTAATAAGACTCCATACATGCCACCATATACTTCCATCAGGATTCACAAAATGACTGGTTGTCTTTCTTTAAAAAAAAAAAAAAAAAGATAAATTGTTTTAAAACCTGTAAGATTTTTTCATGAGGTGCTTATATCTACTCAGTGTCACAGGAGCATGTGTTCACAGCTGAGGGGTAAAGTGGGGGGCATGTTTCAGGCTGAAGAACAGAGAAATAAGGAGACTGCCCTCTTTGTTCCCATAAAAATGTAGGTCGACTGACTTTTCTTTTTTTTTTGGAGACTTTATCCACTTTATTTGCTTACTCCAATATTAGCTCAAACCATTTACACTTTTCAGTTTTTACAAGGATAAGTAGTCAGAAACTAAAGAATGCAAGACACCACAAATTCTAGAGGGAGCAATTAAAGAAAGTCTTGTTTTTCACCTGTCATTAGTGAAGAAAATGTAATTTAAGAGAGAATAATATAACTTGCTTCAAAGAATTTTGGCAACTGTTCTTTTTAAAGATTATATTTATTTTAGAGAGGGGGAGAGAGAGAGAGCGCAAGAGTGAGGGGAGGGGCAGAAGGAGAGAATCTCAAGCAGATTCCGTGCTGAGCCCAGAGCCTGACCGGGGGCTCCAGCTCACAACCCTGAGGTGATGACCTGGGCCAAAACAAAGAGTCAGTTGCTTAACCTACTGAGCTACCCAGGCGACACTGGAAAGTATTATTTTATCATACTATGGGGAGATATTGTATTATTGTCCCTCAAATTTAAATGTTAGTTTAGCACTGCAGTTCCAATTCCATTCATAGTTAATTTAAATCAAAAGTAGGTTTCATTGTTGCTAAAAGATTTGAAATGAAAATCCACAGTGACCGTCATCGCCTCATGTGTGCCAAAGTTGCAAGAACAGAACCCACCTCCTTAAACAGTCATTCTAGGCCATTTCATCCAACTCCACACAACTGGAAGCACTCGGTTTGGTTTTATGTTCCTTGTGAGGAGCTAGATCTGATGCAGCTGGCAAGTTATTACATGTGAAATGAAAAATGCTCACTTTGGGGAAAAAAAGGCGGGGGAAACTTCTGTAATAAATTATTGAAGTAATAAATGAAAGTGCCTTTTAGGATCATAATAAAAATGTAAATTGTCTTTGAGTTTTGACCCTTACATTGTGTATGTATGATAATTAGCATTTATAGCACTTCCTTTTTGCAACATATTTTAAAATTATAGATGGAAAATTTGTAAAAGTCACTTCGGGGAAAAAAAATTCTCTTAAGACTCTCCCATTTATGAAGCTCTGTTGGTTGAACAGCGCTCTGCAGCCTGTGTGGTTCTTAGCCCTGGGAACGCAAAGATTACTGAGGTAGGGTACCCGTCCTACTATGGCAGCAGAGCAGGAGCTTGGAGGGTTGGGCCAGGCGAGGGCCTAATTGCTGATTCGGTTGGAAAGAATGACCAAGACTCAGCTTGGCCCAGATAGGAAGTTTCTAGGGGGAACGGAGAAGACAAAGTGAATGCCAAGTGGAGGGGGTAAAATGGAAAATGTCACAAAGGTGAGAAATGGCATGGTTTGCGAGTGATAACTGCAGGTATGTCAGTGTGGCTGTGGGAGGACAGGGAGGAAAGGAAGATGGAGATGGACAGAGAGGTAGGGGCTGGATCGTGCTCACGGTGTTATGGCACTTGCATCTCGTAGAAGGAAGGAAAAACGAGGAAGGGGCTTTAATGAGAAATGGCCTGATCAGGCTGTGTTGTGGGTGGCACCAGTGGCGCTGCTTCGATGACAGTTTGGAATGGGACAGAACTGCAGGCAGAAGATCAGGCAATAATCCACTGTTTGAGCTGAAGGACATAAGGCCATGACAGTGAAGATGGTGGAAGAAGAGATTTCAAACAATATTTAGGTGGCAAAGTGGCAGAACTTGGGCTTCGTTAATTAGGGATTGATGTCATGCAGTTGAGAGAGGACAGATCTGAGAGGAGGAAATCAAGGACAACACGGAGCTACCTTGAATGGTGGGCTGGGACGTGGTGCTACCAGTGAGCTATAGAATGGAATGAAATAACGTGCTTGAAGGAGGCAAGAAGTTATACATGTTAAGTTTGAGATACCTGTAAAAAATTTCTAAGTAACTAAATATACAACCCTGAAGCTTATGGGAGGGAATGACTAGATTATTAGGGCATTGAGACTGGGATGATTATTAAAACACAGGGGACAAGACTGCCCAAAAGGAGTTGGAAAAAAGACAAAGCAAACGGGGTAGAGGTAAGGCCTCAGCATGTTAATAACTAACAGACTGGCAGATTAAGAGGGTATCAAGTAGGAAGCAGAAAAGGAAAGGTCATACACAAACAAAATTAGGAGTCTGGTGTCAAAGATGTCAAGAGAGTAAGAAGTTTCAGGAAGGAGTAAGCAATTGGGAGTGACAAGAATAATACACTTGTAATCTTTTTTAATTTGCGTACAGTTGACACACAACGTTACATTAGTTTCAGGTGTACAACTTAGTGATTTGACAAGTTTATACATTATGCCGTGTTCACTGCAGGTGTAGCTACTCTCTAGCCTGACACGCCGCTATCACAATGTCATTGACTCTGCTCCTTATGCTGTGCCTTTTATTCCCATGACTTACTCCTTCCATAACTGGAGGCCTGTGTCTCCCTCTCTCCTTCACCCCTTTGCCCAACCCATCCCCTCTGGCAAACATCAGTTCGCTCTTTGTATTTATAGGTTCAATTCTGCCTTTTGTTTGTTTTTTTAGATTCCACTTATGAGTGGAATCATATAGTATTTGTCTTTCTCAGTCTGACTTATTTCACTTAGCATAATACCCTCTAGGTCCATGCATGTTTTCTCAAATGGCATGATCTCATCCTTTTTAAAATTTTAATTCCAGTGGAGTTAACATACAGTATTATATTAGTTTCAGGTGTACAATATAGTGATTCAACACTTCCCTGAATCACCCAGTGCTCATCACGACAAGTGCCCTCCTTAATCCCCAACACCTGTTTCATCCATGCCCCCCCCCCATCTCCTCTAGTAACCAGCAGTTTGTTCTCTATAGTTAAGAGTTTGTTGGGATGCCTGAGTGACTCAGTCAGTTAAGCATCTGCCTTCAGCTCAGGTCATGATCCCAGGGTCCTGGAAGGAAAGGAAAAGGGAGAAAAGGAAGGAAAAAAGAAAGAAGAAAGAAAAACTTAGTGATAAATAGGAAGTTTTCATGGGGGCTCCTAGGTGGCTTAGTTGGTTGGACGTCGTTGGACTCTTGGTTTTGGCTCAGGATGCTGGGATCGAGCCCTGTGTCAGGCTCTGCGCTCAGCGGGGAGTCTGCTTGAGGATTCTCTCTCTCCCTCTCCCACCGCCCTTCCCTCTGCTCGAGTGCTCTCACTCTCACTCTCTCTCTCACATAAATAAATGTGAAAGAAAAACTTTTCATTCTGTACTATGGAGCGGAAGCCAAACAGTGAGTAAAAAGGAGATCAAGAAGGAGAATCAGCCGATGTAGATTTTCAAGAAGTTTGAAGGGAAAAGAAGGATGGCAAGGTGATCTCATGGTTGGTTGGTCCAGGAAGAATAAGTCAAGGCTGAGAGGAAGGAGCCGGTAGATGGAAGGGTGTATTTTGTTGTTTTAGTGAATTCAACAAGTTGAAAAACTTTAATGCAAAACTAACTCTATTTTACTAAATTTCATAGCAATTAGTAATAGTAAATTTAAGTAACTTTAAAAAATCATAATAAGACTTTGGTTTTAATGATAGAACAATGAAGTGTACACATAGCACTTGTACTGTGGTTAGATGCTGTGTTCACGAGGTCCACGAGTCTGCTCCCTTCCTTCTTCAGAGTCCTGCCATCAGTGTGGAAGTGAACTGTATTGATTTACTGCAAGTAGAAGGATATAATTTGATAGCTGCTGGAACCTTAAATGGTGTGATTATCTTATGGAATTTTGTAAACTTTACCGTCAAAGAACTGTAAGTTGCATCTTTTTCTTAAACAATATAAAAGTTGTACTACAATTGAGCCAAAGCAACATTCAATACTTTTTTTTAAAGACAATAAGTAACAGTGGCATACCATTGGTGTTCTGATGTCCAAATCCCAGAATAATAGGAATACGGTGAACCTTAAGTATTCATATTCCCAAGTGCCTTGACTTTCACTCCTCTAGTACATGCTTTCATGTGGGATCTTGTCCAAATTTATAACCTCAGCAAAAAGTTAAAATAGATGTTTTAAACACTAATCTCCCTAGAGCTTTAAACACACATATCTGCCTATTACCATCTGGGTCACCAACAACACCGTAAAGCCCAAAGCTTTGTCCCAGTCTACCCCTCCCCCATGTATCTCCTCTTCCTGTATTCCCAGTGACACCACCACCTACTCAGTCACCCACGTCGAATGGTAAGTGGCATTCTAGGCAGGTTTTCCTTTTTATTCACCACTGCAACACGTTCAGTGCTAACAAGGGGCTGGCATATGCAATTAAATAAATCAGTCTCAACCGATTAGATTTACCCAGTACCATGACCAAAAGCTTTACCACTCCCTGCTATTCATTTCTTTTCCTTTGTCGCCGCCTCCTCCTCCTCCTCTTCCTCCTCCTCCTCCTTCTTCTTGTTTGAGAGAGAGAGAGACTGTGTGTGTACATGGGCATGGAGAGGGGCAGAGGGAGAGGAGAGAGGGAATCTCAAGCAGACTCCCCACAGAGGTTGAAGCCGGACTCGGGGCTCAGTCTCACAACCCCGAGATCATGATCTGAGCTGAAATCAAGAGTCTGATGCTTAACTGACTGAGCCACCCAAGAGCGCCCACGCTATCCATTTCTAAGCGTTCTTACCATTGGTTGTAAAGGAAGTAATGTAACATTGTATTTTTCGCTATGGATGGTCATAAGTAATAAGCTCTCCCCAGTTGTGTAATTGGGCTATAAGCAAGGGCCATATGTGAACATCCTATGTGAAGGGAATTTGTAATATTGTACTTTGAGGTACAAGATGGTCAAGAACCTTAATGAATGAATAAAAATCAAGTCTATCTAAGCATTCAGAGGAAGGAAAGAGGTAGAAAAGGGGGAGAAGAGAGTCAGAAAGGACAAGGGAAATGAAGAAAACATCTCTGTCTCTTGAGTTACCGTGCCTCACATACTCTTGGTCCTCCTGGACTCCAGGCCTCTTTCCAGTTTAACCCACTTTTTTTTTTTTTTAAGATTTTATTTATTTATTCAACAGAGATAGAGACAGCCAGCGAGAGAGGGAACACAAGCAAGGGGAGTGGGAGAGGAAGAAGCAGGCTCATAGCGGAGGAGCCTGATGTGGGGCTCGAACCCAGATTGCTGGGATCATGCCCTGAGCCGAAGGCAGACGCTTAACCGCTGTGCCACCCAGGCGCCCCAAGTTTAACCCACTTTTGAGGGGACATACTCCTTTCTTCCTTGGACCCTGGATTGATTCTCCTCGAATCATCTCTTTCTGCAGGCTCCTCCTTTTGTACCTCAGCCCCATGTTCTCTTGGGCCCTGCCCCTAGAATTCTTGTCGTCCTTCCATTCCTCCCTTTCAACCCTTGTCCTTGGACTTTCTCACGACTGTATACTTGTCACTCGATGCCCATGTCAATAGGCACTGTGCAGTTCTTTACCGTCTTATTAAAGCAGTTCTCACACTGTGTCAGCTCGTACATGACTCACTATGAAGGGAAAGCAGATAGACAGGCAAAGGCCGTAGTCCTGCCGCCACAGCATGACGAGGGAAGCTCCCCTGAGCATGTTCCCGACTCGAAGCCGGAGATGCTCCGCATTTTGCCAAGAGATGCAAACCCAACACGCAGTCAGAGAAGATAACAGCCTAGTGAGCCACACATCGCATTCCCTGCCCGTGAGAACAGGGTTCCACAAGAATAACTGACTTACAATCACTTCAGTATTTTGCAAAACAAACAGTTTAGTACAGAACCGTCTAACGGAACTTGGGCCCAGCGTAAAAAGGCTCCGAAGTTGAAGGTGGTTTCCATAGTGACGGTGGAAGCCGTCTCTACCTCTACCTCAAACTTGCCTAAGGTTCCTTCAGCACTCGGGAGAGAGAGACTTCTCTTGCTGGTCAAAGCCTCGTGCGTTTTTTGGGTCCAAACTGGAAATTGTTCTTTCTCATTACCAGCCATTCAGCTCATCCATGGAACAGAAATATCCAAACAGTTTGAGCTGTACGTCAACAAGCTCGCAGGCCCTTCTTCAGAGCTTGCCCCACTCCCCTGTCTCTTCCTCCGTCACTCTTCAGTCCAAATCAGCAGAGGCGATTTCCACCAAAGGGAAAGGAACGTTTTGCTACAAGATCTATTTTCAGTAAAGAATGTTAAGTGTGAGTTCAGGAGCCAAGCATGAAGTACCAGTCTAGACGGTGTAGGGACCATCGCTGAGCTCCCAGGAACCAGCCCAGTAAGGTGTATGGTTCACTGGAAGCTGGGTCCACGGGAGATGAGCACCTAGGGTGGTGTAATCCCTGAAATACTTGCTTGTCTTCACTCATTCTAAGCTCCTTTAGGTTAGTCGCCCTATTTTATTCAGATTTGTCACTCCACTAGAATTCTGTTCTTTAAGCTTTCAAGACTTCCAGGAGGTTACATATAAGTGCACCCTGACCCACAAGTATAACTAGACCAGCTAATTGGACTGAAAGACATTTGTTTGTTTGTTTTTATTTCATGTCATTTTGGATTAAAAGACTTCTAAACACTAAACGGTCATGTTGTTATTCAGGAAGATAGGTTCCAACTCTACGCCTCCAGGTTTTCTCTTCGTGTTCAGTGATATCAACATTGCAGGAGTCGATTACCTCCGCACAGACGTGTGGTATACGTGACGTAAGTTCCCTGACCCGTAAGTGCTGATTATGCGAATGTGTGTTTACTTCCAGGTACAGACCTGAAGACTGCTTCACTGTGGACCCTGGTTTGGATCCCAAACGCTTTAGAATTAACAACATACTGTTCCTCTTCCGAACCCCTGAATGTGCAAGGTAACTCAGTACTTACTGATCTGGAAGTAGTGACTGGGACGTCTGTGGACGGTGTAAAAGAGTTCTGTTTATCCCCGCACTGAGGAAGGTACCGCTAAGGGAAGACATAAGCTGGGCGTACTGTTTGGCTTAAGCTTTCTTCCCTGGTGCCGTCTTTTGTAGGTGGGTGGTCCCCAGGGATCTGATTTGCTGGGTGGGGTTCTAATTTCCCTTACCACGTCAGCCTTACAACAATCTCTACACCAGTAGAAGAGATAGAAAATACTTACTTGACCACACTGCGGCCAAAATCTAATTCTATGAGCGCTGACATGAGACAGAATGTGAAAGACCCGTGTCACATGGCATCTACTAAAACTGAGCCGTCTCCATCCATTTCTGAGGGAGCAGGGCATTGTTTTTTAAATATTTAGGAAAAGCTATTTTTTCCTCTGTAGATATGCTTGAGAGCGCTGATTTTCAGGCAACACGTAACAGTATACATATCTCTGGGAAGAAATCAAAAGCAGCAGTGAGCCAGCATATAGCACCTTCCCCATTTTTGAAGACTTGTTCCATATTGACTCCTGCACTAGAACCTAAGCCACTTTCCAGCCCGTTCTAGCAGAGCACTGCTGAGATGGCCAGGCCAGAATGGATACCATAGAGAGAAGTTAGCCAGGCTTCCTGGGTGTCCACCTCCAGCCCCCTTCCTGCCATTTCAGTATCAACTTCTGGGACTAAATCTAGCCTGAGCTTTGGGACAGGGCAAATTTTTATTTCCCCAACCCAGGCAGCAATATATCTCAATTACCAAGGCTCCCCAACAGCGTGTACCAATATGGGACAGATGAATGTTGTAACACAAGATATAAGGTGTGATTTGTGTCTTAAGGAAGTGGCTCAGTACCCACAGATGATGAAAGAAGCAATCTACTGAAATTAAAGCAGAGAAGAGCCCACTTCAGGTGTGATGGAATATCTTAACTGTCCCTCCTTGGGTTTCCTCCCTGTCCTTGTAGGAGATCAAGTCAGGACTCCGTGTGCTCTTCATCCCAATGTGATTCTAGCAAAGGTCCACAGAGTAGCAAGGTAAGCAATAGAAAAAATATATCTTCCTGTTACACCAGTGTTGGTTCAAAAATAGTGATTTTTCCCATTTGAGCCCCTCCTTTGATAGAAGGTCAAGGTGGGAAAATTCTGTGTGTACATGTGCTTGTAAAAACTTGTTTTTTGAAAAAACAATGTCTACACTGGGTTCATCTGTTATTTTCCATATTTTCAAGCCTTTCATATCTGTGAATAATCAATACATACTCCTAAATAAAATAAATTACATATGCTACCTTTACCTTTCTGAAATAATAAAGCAATTCTAGGCAATCTCTTTTGCTGAAACGTATCACACACATTTCACAAGATACCTTATAACGCACTGGTTTTCAAACTCTGTTCTCAGTCCCAGTTTTACAGATTTTACACATTACATCTCTAGTAGGATTTTACTGAAAGGAAACTTTTTACTGCAAAACTTGTTTTAGAACCACTAGTTTGGTGAAAAGAATAAACTTACAAGGATGTAAGAGTCAGACAGACATACACTTCAATCCAAGTGCTTCTTTTATTTTCTGATTAGCTGTAGAGACATCACCTAATGTCTGAGTTTCTGTTTATCAGTAAAAAGGGAACAGCAGAGCCTAACTCGCATGGCTGCTAGGGGGATGGGAGACCACGTACACTAAGAACGTGGCACGCACCACACATGTGATTGCTCTCATTGTTAGGTCCTCCCTGAGCCGCGAGAATGCTGTTACAGACACCCAATTTGTGAGCATGACTCCCGCTGCAATACATTTTTCAGATGGATTAATTCAAAAATAACTTTAAAACTAATGCTTAGAAATATAAATTTAACAGAGAACAAACGGGCTTGCCAGAAGGGAGGGGTGGAGATGGCAAAATGGGTGAAGGGGAGTAGGAGGCTTCCAGTTGTACAGTGAATAAGCCATAGGAAGAAAAGATACAGCATACAGAATATAGTCAAATGGTAATGGAACGGCGTTGTATGGGAACAGATGGTAGCTACACTTGTGAGCGAAACATAAGGTAAAGACTTGCCTGGTTGCCATGTTGGACACCTAAAACTAAAGTAACAATGTAACACTGTGTGTCAACTGTACTGCAATTTTTAAAAATTTAAAAAAAAAATGTAAGTTCACCTGAAGAATCTATTCACCCAGTATATCTCATTTCCTTACAATTTCATAGAAATACTTTCTCTTTTTCTCCCCTAATTCAGGGAAGCAAACAGAGCATACATGACAGTGACATTAAAGGTCAGTATGAAATCACCTCTCTTCTTTCTAACAATTCCTTTGCAGTAGTGAGTTTAGGTTATAGAGTACTCTTAATGAATGTACAGAATATTCTCTTTTTTAAAATAGATCTTATTTATTTATTTTAGAGAGAGAGAGCATGAGTTGGGGGAGGAGCAGAGGGAAAGGGACTAGCAGAATCCACGCTGAGCCCAGGGCCCGGTGCAGGGCTTGATTCCAGGACCCTGAGATCATGACCTGAGTCAAAGTCAAGAATTGGACGCTTAACCTACTGAGCCACCCAGGCGCCCCTACAGTATATTCTTTTTGTGCCTAAATGTTGAGGTGGTATGAGATTCTGTAGTCTAAGAGGCAGAATTTCCATTTGTAAATACTAATTCTAGATTTTTAAAAACCCAGTGCAATACTGAGGTTTCTAGTCTTCAGCCCATTTTCCTAAAACTTATACTAGATTCATAAGCCATTTTGGATGTGTAAGACTTATGCTGGACGTACATCGGCTTTTAGCTGTTATAGACAGGGCAGAGGCTTTTGTAATAGGATCAAAAATAAACTTTTCAGGCTTTTCCAGTGATCCAGCATTCTATTTGCTAATGTTTTTTTGTTCTCTGACCTGAGTGAAGTTTGCTGGGGTTGAAAAACTTGTTCTAGGGGAAAGAATGCGTTGGTTTGCTATTTTCCTACCTGTCTTCTCTTTTATGTTCTATAAAATTTGGAATTCCAAGTATTGCAAACACCCACGGTAGCTCATCAGCTTTTCTGTAGGTGAGCAGACCGATGTCACAGCAGGAGACCAACAGCCAGTGGACAACAAACATCCTGGAGGCACCAATGTGATTGATACTCAGCCGCCTGTCATTGTCACTGCTCATGAGGATGGACACCTTCGCTTTTGGACTCTGGAGGTGATGGGGCCCATTGTTTACCTGGAGCAGCAGAGAATGAGAATGATAAGAAGTAGTACTGAGTGAATCCTAGCCTTCTAAGTGTCCAGAGAGCATGCAATTCTAGTATTTTCCAACCTTCTAGCCAAATTGCTGATTTTGCAGCCTGCCCCCTGAAAGCGCTCCTCAGACTTTACAGTAGGCCACTTTGTAATTCAAGAGGTCAAAACTGCGAAGTTAACTATTTCAAATCTTTCTTTTCTTTTCTTCCCTTTTAAGTTTTAATTTATCTTTACACCCAACGTGGGGCTCGAACTTATAACCCCAAGATCAAGAGTCACATGCTCTACATACTGAGCCAGTCAGGCTACCCTAATCTCATGTAATATGATTACATGCCACTAAATATTTCATTGGATATGTAAATAATATTGGAGGATATTAAAGATGTATTATAGTAAAAGAACATAAGAACACTCGAATGCGGAGTATCTATAAATTTTTAGTTATCCAAGCTATTGGAAGAAGTTATTACATTGTATTGTGTGTCCTTAAATATTTTACAAAGAAAACATAACTTTTATTTACCAGAAAGTTTTAAATGTCTTGGAGCAGAGGGTGGTGGAGTTTAAAATGGGAAAACAGACATGATGGAAGGAAGGTCTTGAGTAGACTTGGTGATGATGAAATCGTTTGAGAGACAAGTAGGAAACCCAGGAAAGAGCAGCCACTTTGTATGACAGACGGTGAGACCCAACATCACGGAACAGCACAGCTCTCTGCTGGACAAGGCTTCCAAGTCTATCAGCAGCTCATAGCTTATCAGCAGGAAGCTCTTGATTTGAAAATACAAACTATTAACAACTTCCCTGAGAGTATCGAGGTATCGGAGCAATGCCAAAATAGAACAGCGAAATAGAAGAAAGATTAGATCCAAGTAAATAAATCTCAGGAAACGAGTAGCAGATGCAAATTCTTTCTTCCGAAGCATGGATGTTTACTCTCTAAATGAGATGGTGCCTTTGGAAGTCCTTCCTGGTTCTGACTTATCGTAGGCACTGAGAAACAATCTGCGGAATTTGAATCTCTCACAATCTCTTTATCTTGCACCAATGTTCAACAATAGCTACATCTGAAAAGGCAAATGCACTAACATTACTGTTTGAAACAAGTGAAGTACACTGCAAGACCGAAAGGAGAATACGTACCTGGAAAAGACGTGTGAGGAAGTGATGGAAACGGTCTTAGCAAGTGTAAGAACAACCCCAAGCACAGCGGTGGTCTGTACTAATCAGAGCCTGTTGCTCTTAATTAATGGTTGTTACATCTTTGCGAATATTTCATTTCAAGGAAATAAGTCCCTACAAATAGTTTCAGTTTGTTTCTATGACAAAGAAGAGAATCATATTCCAGTAGTAGAGAGAATTTTTAGATGGATTATTTATAGAGAAATTCAACTCCAATATGGATGTTTTATAGAATTTATTGTCATGCTTTATTCAGGGAAAACTGCTGAAAAATATGCTGCCTTTCACAAAACATTCTGCCATTTCTCTGACGTCGCTGTATACGGATTCATGCACCAGGATCCTTCTGACCGGGAATATGGGTGAGTCCCTCTCAGGAGTCAGTCACATGCAGCTCCACCGGCACGTCACATAGGTGGAGACAGGACAACACATGACATGTACTGAGACAGGAGACTAAGGAGGATGCCTAAGCATGCGAGAGTGTTATGAATAGCTTGCTGCGTAACTAGAACAATGGATGACTGTCACGAGCGCCTCGTCCATTCCCTGCTCTGTACTTAAAGCAAAGCATTCTATTTTTTTCCGTCTTTAAATGGGGTACAGGACCGCCTATTCCCTCACCTTACATGTCGGGAAGAGTGTAAAGTTTTCATTTTTAATCTTGAAAAAGTTATGTTATGTAAATCATTATTAAAGGGAGTGATGACATTAATTAGAAAGGAAAGGGGTTATTGGTTCTCAATAGGGTACTTTTATATTGATAACTCATATAGTTGGTCTTAATCCTTTCATGTAACACAATTCTCTCTTTTTTAAAAATATTTTATTTATTTATTTATTTATTTATTTATTTATTTATTTATTTATTTATTGAGTCTGAGAGCAGGGGGAGGGGCGGAGGGAGAGGGAAAGAAAGAGAGAAAATCTTAAGCAGGCTCCACGCTCAGCACAGAGCCCAACATGGGGGGCTCGATCTCACAACCCTGAGATCTTGACCTGAGCAGAAACCAAGACCCGGACGCTTAACCAACTAAGCCACCCAGGCACCCCAACAATTCCCTTTTCTAATGCTTTATTTTCTTTCTTTAATCTTTTGAATAAATCCTGAATTTGCTTTCTTTTCATCTCTCCCAACTTGGAAAGATTACGTGTGTGTGCCTGCATATTTTAATTTTACCAGCATTTACTTGTAAGTTTTTCCAAAAACCAAACCAAACCAAACCAAAAACCCTAGCCAGTTTGTTAGAATTTAGACTGAAACAGCGTCTTTTCAGTTAAACAGAGGTTTGGCCTGCTTTCCCTTTCCCTTTGTTCCTCGCCCGCTCCTTCACTTACCGTTTGCTAACGTAATCTTGAGATTTGCATCCAGATACAACTGTTACAATAATATTTGAATTTTATGTCCTCTCTTTAAAGAACACTGTTCTCATTTCAAAACTAATTTTACGAAAGTCACAACAACAAACCAGTTTGTGGCACCAATTATTTCAGTCCCCTGGAAATTACAGAAAATAATTTTTTTTATTCATATTCAGTATAATCAGTAGCTTCACAACATTTGTTTAACGTTATCTTTATTTTATCTGGTTTTATCGCTCACCACCCGTCCTATTATACCAATATCTGTATTCTTGACCTCTTTTGTATCTCCATCTCCATAGTTTCTATCATCGTTTCTGTTTACAGCCAACTAGAAGGAAAATCTAATGTCAAGCAAATTGTATTCCTTTTTAAAAATGTTTGCCTGCATATTTTTGCACTAACTTTACCTACTATAGGGTAAGTTTTTTCTAGCAAAATACATAGAACTACAATTTGAAATTATCTACAGAACGCTCCGACCCGCCTCTATCGGTGTTACCAGTAGGGAGTACGTCCCTCTCGTGTAACCTTCTGTGTCTTGAGATTCGTGCTGTTGGTTGTGGTCTAGAAAACTAGACTGGGCTGGGTTTTGGATTGGGGCCATTCTAAAAGGCTTGTACGGTATCTCCTTGTAGTTTTAACTTGCATATCTCCAATGATATACAATGTGGAGTATCTTTTCATATACTTTTTTTGCCATCTGTGTATTTTCTTGGTGAGGGATCTGTGTAGATCTTTTGCCTATTTTTAAATAAGGTTGTTTATCTTCTTATTGTTGACTTTTAAGATTTCTTGGTATATTTGGGATAAGAGTCCTTTATCAGATATGCCTTTCACAAATATTTTCCCCCCATCTGTGGCTTGTCTTTCTGTTCTCTTGACAGTGTCTTTTGCAGAGCAGAACTTTTCAATTTTTTAAACATTTATTTATTTAAGAGAGAGAGAAAGAGCATGGGGTGGTAGGAGGGGGGTCAAAGAGAAAGAGAGAGATTCTCCAGCAGACTCCCCACTGAGCGAGGAGACTGATTCGGGGTGTGATCCCAGGACCTGAGATCATGATCTGAGCCAAAATCAAGAGTTGGACGCTTAACCGATAGAACCACCCAAGTGGCCCTGGAAGTTTTCAGTTTTAATGAAGTTCAGCTGATCAGTGGTTTTGTTCATGGATTGTGACTTTGGTGTTCTATCTAAATAGTCATTGCCAACCTAAGGACATTTAGATTTTCTTCTACTTTTATAGTTATACATGTTACCCTTAGAGTTGTTTTGAGCTGGTTTGTTTATCTTTGTGTGTGTGTGTGGGGGGGAAAGCTGTAAGGTTTGTATCTAAATTGAGACTTTTTATCATGAACTGGTGTTGAATTTTTGTCAGCTGCTTTTTCTGTATCTATTGATGTGATCATGTGATTTTTCCTCTGTAGCCTGTTGATGTGATGGATCACATTAGTTGATTTTTAAGTGTTGGCCATGGCATATAATTCTTTTTTTAGAGAGAGCGAGTGCAAAAAGGGGTGGGGGAGAAGGGGCAGAGGGAGAGAGAGAATCTCAAGCAGGCTCCATGCTCAGTGTGAAGCCCAACTCAGAGCTCGACCCCAGGATCTCGACCTGAGCTGAAATCAACAGTCAGTCGCTTAACTAACTGAGCCACCCAGGTGCCCCTATGGTGTATAATTCTTTTAATAACTTTTGGGTTCAATTTGCTAATATTTTATTGGGGGCTTTACATCTATGTTTGTAAGAGCTATTGGTTCATAGTTTTCTTATAATATCTATGTCTGGTTTTGGTATTAGGGGGTGCTGGCCTCCCTGAATAAGTTAAGAAGTATTTCCTTTCACTTCTATATTCTGGAAGATTTTGTAGAGAATTGGTAAGATTTCTTCCTTAAACATGTGCTGTATTCACCATTAAACAGTGGTTTCTGCTTGGGAAGATTATTGATTACTTTAATTTCTTTAATAATATAGGTCTATTCAGATTGTCTGTTTCTTCTTGTGTGAGTTTTGGCAGATTGTGTCTTTCAAGCAATTGGTCCATTTCATTTGGGTTATTAAATTTGTGGGCATAGAATTCATAGCATTCCTTTATTATCCTCTAAATTCCCCTGAGATTTTTTTTCTTAGCCTGGCTGGAAGTTTATCACTTTTATTGACCTTTTTAAAGAACCTGCTTTTGGGGGCACCTGGGTGGCTCAGTCAGTTAAGCATCTCCCTTCGGCTCAGGTCATGATCCCAGGGTCCTGCCCCTCCCCCTGCTTGTGCTCTCTCGCACGTTCTCTCTCTCTCTCTCTCTCTGTCAAATAAATAAATAAAATATTGGGGGAAAAAACAGCTTTTGGTTTCATTGATTTTCTCTATTGGGTTCCTATTTTCAGTTTCATTGATTTCTGCTCTGATTTTTTATTATTTCTCTCCTTCTGCTTACTTTGGATTAATTTGCTCTTTTTCACCTAGTCCTCAGGTGGAAGCTTAGATTATAGATCTTTCTTTTTTTCTAACATGTGCATATAAATTGCCCTGTAAGCACTGCTTCTGCTGCTTCCCTCAAATTCTGATGTCATATTTTCATTTTTATTTAGTTCAAAATATTTAAAGATTTCTCTTGAGATTTTTTTTCTATGATCTATTATTTAGAAGTGTGTTGTTTCATCGCTGCTTATTCTGGGATTTTCCACCTGTCTTTTTCTTATTGATTTCCAATTTATTCTGTTGTAGTCTGAGGGCATTCACTGTATGATTTCTATTATTTCAGATTTGTTAAGGTGTCATTTATGGTCCAGAATGTGGTCCGTCTTGGTGAGTGTTCCATGAGACCTTGAGATTAATATGTGCTGGAAGCAGCAGTCTACAGATATCAATTACATCTAGTTGACTGATGGTGTTTTTTAGTTCAGCTATGTCCTTACTGATTTTCTGCTTGCTGGATCTGTCCATTTCTCATGTCCATTTCTCATAGAAGGGTGCTAAAGTTTCCAACTATAAAAGTGCATTATCGATTTCTCCTTGCAGTTCTGCTGGTTTTCACCCCACATATCTTGACACTGTGATGTTAGGCATGTGCATGTTAAGGATTGTGGTCTTCTTGGAGAATTTATCGTTATGTAATGCCCCAATCATCCCTGATAATTTCTCTTACTCCGAAGTCTCCTCTGTTTGAAACACAGCTGCTCTTGCTTTCTGTTGATTAGCATTGACATGGTGAACCTTTCTGTCCCTTTACTTTTAATCTCTGTGTCCTTACATATGAAGTGCAGTTCTTGTGGGCAACATATAATTGGGTATAGTTTTTTAATCCATTCTAATGATCTCAGTCTAAGTGGTTTACTTGAACTATTGACATCTAAAGTGATTATCGATATAGTTGAATTAATATCTATCATATTTCTTACTATCTTCTATTTGTTTCCCTTTTTTTTCTTGGTTTTGTCTTTCACTCTCTTTCTGCCTTTTCTGATTTTAAGTGAACATTTTATATCATTTCACTTTCTCTTAGCATATCTTTTCTTAGCATATCAATTATACATCTTTTTAAATTGTTTTGAGTGGTTTCCCTAGAGTTTGAAATACATATTTACAACTAATTCGTGTTCACTTTCAAACAACACTACACCACCTCACTGGCAGTACAAGTACCTTATAATAACAAAGTATTCCTAATTTCTCCCTCCCGTCCCTTGTGTCATAGCTGTTATTCATTTCATGTATCTATAAGTTACAATCGTCAAATATATTGTTGTTACTGCTTTAAATAACTGCTGTTGGTTTTTACTTTATCTTCACTTATTCCTTCTATTATGCTCTTCTTCTCTTTGTATAAATCTGAATTTCTTGCCTATATAATTTTCCTTCTCTTTGAAGAACCTCTTTTAGGGATGCCTGGGTGGCTCAGTCAGTTAAACTTCTGCCTTCAGCCCAGGTCATGATCCCAGGGTCCTGGGATCGAGCCCCATACTGGGCTTCTTGCTCAGAGGGGAGCCTGCTTCTCCCTCTGCCTGCTGTTCCCCCTGCTCATGCTCTCTCTCTCTTTCTGACAAGTAAATAAAATCTTTTAAAAAAGAACTTCTTTTAGTATTTCTTTTTTTTTTTAAGATTTTATTTATTTCTTTGAGAGAGAGAGCGTGCACATGCAGAAGGAGAGGAAGAAGCAGGCTCTCCACTGAACAGGGAGCCTGATGTGAGGCTCAATCCCAGGACCCCGGGATCACGACCTGAGCCGAAGACAGAGGCTTAATCGACGGAGCCACCCAGGTGTCCCAAAAACTTCTTTTAATATTTCTTGCAAGGCAGGTCTACTAGCAACAAATTCTCTCGAGTTCTGTTTATCTGGGAAAGTCTGTATTTCTCCTTCATTTTTAAAGGACAACTTTACGAGGTACAGAATTCTACGTTGATGATTTTTCTCTCAACACTTAAATATTTCATTCCACTGTCTTCTTGCTTGCATGATTTCTGAGAAGTTAAGTGTAATTCTTATATTGTTCCTTTATAAATAAGGTGTCTTTTCCTTCTGGTTTCTTTCAAGATTTTTTTTCTTTCTGCGGTTTGAATATGCCTATATGTAGTCCTTGTTGCTTTTTTAAATCTAGTTTTGCAACGATTGTTTGGATTGTAGAATGATCATCTGTGTAATGGTTTGGACTCCATTTGGGAGTGGAGTGTGCATCTCTGTTTCATCTACCTGGACATCTAGAAGAACTTTGAGTATCCATAGCAACAGTAAGTCATAATGAGGTTGCCATGTATACTCAACAAAACAGAATTCCTCCATATAAAAATTGATATAAGTTTTTTCTTTCATTTCTGGTTTTGCAGTTTCCATCTTATTTACTGTTATAAATGCCTAAGTCAAATTAATTTGTCAGTCTGGGTTATATCTGCTTAGATAACATGATGTCTAACTAAAAATTCCAATGCTTACATTTTATACAGAAGGACACGTTATCCTTTGCAGTATTAGTTCCTTCCTGGACCCACCTCATGAAGAAAAGGTAAGAACTTTAGTTTTAGTTTAATTCATGAACCAGCACATACTAATTGACCATTTCTTTGTGCAAGATACCACAAAAGGTAGAACAAGACAACACTCCCTACTCTTGAGTCATATATAAGACTACTGAATCTTAAGAGTACTCTTATCTTGATGGGCACTGAGAAATGTATAGAATTGTTGAATCATTAAATTGCACACCTAAAACTAATATAACATCGTATGTTAATTATCCTTGAAATAAAAAAAGAAACAAGAAACAAGCTACATGCCAAATAACAATGGTTTACTGGTGAAAAGAGAGGATGAATGAGTGAGTGAGTGAGCCAGCCATGGGCCACTTTATATCGTCTTCATGTTTTCACTTATTAGAGAGAATCTATTGTAGAAACCCAGAGCTTAAAAGAGTTCACACATCATCAGCTCCTCCATAGTCAGTATGTACAGCTTATATATCTTCACAGAAGGAGATTCCATAACTTTCCCTTACAAGTCTAATCTGGTGTGCAGCCAGTATAAATAAGTCACGGGGACGAGAAGTACAGCATGGGGAACATAGTCAACAGCACTGTTACCACTTTGTACGGAGATGGATGGTAGCCGTGTTGATTGGGCGAGCACTGTGTACCATATAGAACTGTCCAGGCAGTAGGCTGTAGGCTGTACACGTGCGAGTAACGTGACACTGTACGTCAACTGTCCTTCAATTAAAAAGAAAGAAACTCTTCCTCACGTCTAGTCTAAATCCTCCTTGTAATTCAAACATGTTTTATGCTCTTTTTAGTGTTAATGCAATGTAAATGTCACCAATCTTATTCATAACCATTTAAATATGCATTTTTGTGCATATGACACTCAAGGTGTTTATCTGTTTACTGACTCATGAAGTAAAATGTGTTTCTTACTATAGATATGCCACATAGTAGAGAAACACTTGCCTTGGAGAATCCCATCCCAAGGCAGAGAAAGAACCCTTGGATGACAAGATATTCTTGACTAGCTGTGAGACAATAAGAAGTGGGAGAACACAGATTTTGCCCTGATTTTCTAAGAACAACTTGAGGGAATGTAGTCAGAAGGCCAAGAAATTAGGAGGAATTGTGTCTGACCTTTAGAGTCTAAATGAATATAGACTCCTAGGAGAACTCCCAATCTCCCAGAATTCTAGCCACACCAATGCCCTAGGTAGATGGCCCGGGAAGAAGTCGTCTTGATCTGGGTTCATCAGAGATAGAGAGGGAACATGCTTGAAGGGGACGTTGCTACAGAGCCAGCTGCCCAGCTGACACCTCTAGTTCACACAGCTCAGGCCTGTTTAAGGGCTCCACACCTGAGAGTAAGACACATTGTGAAGGAATATACCAATCAAGCCTCCTGATGTCTCTGAAAGAGAATGAGCTAGGCCCATCCCTTCTGTCCACTCCTTATCATATATAACCTGCTACCATCACTGCTACCACCAAAAAAAAAAAAAAAAGAAAGAAAGAAAAAAGAAAAAGAAAAAGAACCAAATAGCCAGGGCTATCTCTGGATAAAATTTGAAAATGGGAAAGTTTTGCCAGCCTCCCCTTTCAAAGGTCTTCACCTTTCATCTCTGCTTCCTCCTGCTCCTGATTCCACTCTGCCTTGGCCTCCTACAGCCCTTCTCCTAAGGCTTTTCCTTCATCAAGTCATCTTGTGACCCTCAACTAAGTGAATTTTTAATCCTCACTTAAAGGAGAAATTGCTGAAGACATAAGCTCTTTCCTCTCCCAGGGGTATGTGCACATTAGCAAACACCTAAACACGGTGTCTGGGTCCCTGAGCAAAGACGAGCTCCCAGGGAGAGGGGCTGCCTCTTGCACAGATGCCCACCCCATTCACTCGTAAGCTTGGCTCGTTGATGGCTCATGGTTTTGCTCAAGATTGGATTTCGAGCAGCACGTGCTTGCTCCCCTGGAAACACTTTACTGTTGCTCTCTAGAAATTGAAGCAGCTGCTTGCCTGGCGTGCCCATTCTTTGGAAGTTACTCAAGTAATCTATGTAGAGGACAAGCAAATGGTGCTCACGGCCTCCGTCGACGGCTCCGTAAGGTACGGACCTCCGCATTGCGAATTTGGGGTTTCGAGCCTGAGAAGTGAAAATCTTAAGCTAAAGTTTAAGTATATACCCTAAGTAGACTCTTGATCAGATAATTAAAATAAATAAATACATACACAGACAAGAGGTAGCACGCACAAAGGCTTTGAAAAGACGGCCACTGGTCTGGAATTCTTTTCCATGCCCGAGGAGATGAGATGCCTTGCTCCTCTACGTTAGAAGTATAACAAATACTTTACTAAAGTGTTGTGTGTGTGCATGTGTGTGGATTCATTTCAAAGAATTAAGCAAGATGATTATCCAAGAGAGGTAGACCCACCCCTGGTAAGGCCACAGGAGACACGGGATCAAAAGTCACAAAGAAAGTAACAGCGAAGTGCAGCCTAATGCTGAGAAAAGTGAAAGCGAGCTAATGTTTCCATCAACAATGTGATTGATTTTGCAGAGAGCCTGCTTGTTTGTGATGGCCTGGATCATGCTGAGGATGCGTACACAAATGCTGAACACACAGACACACGCACACCCCCACACCCCCCCCACACACGCACACACACACACCCACACACCCACACACAGAGGAAATGTCATGACATTTCTGGAGACAAATTGCTACATATTAAAATGTCTCAAAATCATGGTAATGAATTATCCTCCTGGGTGAATAATTCAGGAGCGATTGGGAGAGGGAAAGAGACTTCAAAGGGTATTGGAAAGTTTAAACATATGAAGGCAAAGAGGAAGGAATATTTTACGTTGTATAGAAGACCCTGTGTGGACCTGAGGCTCATTTGAATCTTTGCCTTGGAAGAAACAGCCACCAAAGGATTTTAAGTGAAGGACTAACATAATCTGATGTACATTTAAAAGAAATAACATGTAGGGAATGGACTTCAGAGCAGCAAGGTGGGAGCAAAGAGAACAGTTGAAGTCTGTGCTGGGCGCAGTGGGCAGGACTAGGGCAGTGGCAACAGGCTGGAGGGAAATCGTCTGGCTCCGGGAACTATCTAGGAGGTAAAATCCAGGAGACAGAAACTTTAACTGAAAGGGGAGGTAAGCCATAGATGCAGGGATACCTCCTGGCCTCTATAACTCAGGGAATGTCGGTGCCATTCGTGAAGAGAGGAGGCACTAAAAGAGGAAAGTATTTTGAGTGTGGAAGGGTGAAGGTCCGCTTTTAGAAATGTTGAGTTAGAGGTGAGTCTGTGGGGGTAAGGTCGCAACTGGGGTCAAATAGAGCTCTTCTTCCGCCAGAAAGGGGATCTATTGTTTTATTCATAGGAAAAATAAAGGACATGACGTTTCGTTATTAGAGATGTTTTTCACGACTCTGTCCCTTGGGTCTCTGTTCCAGCTTCTTTTCAGCTACCTGTGAGCAGAAGTGCTAATTGGGGATGGTAGCATGCTCACACACACACACCCCCCACATGACACATGTGCACACACCTCTGTTGTTATAAACAGTCCCTGCGCAGACTGGTCACCCTCGGCACGGAGGAATTACTTTCATGCTCCCTTCACGGGAAGATGTCCCTAGGTGCGCAGTCCAGGAAAAGCAGCTCTAGGAATAGCTACCTCAGAGACAGCTCTCTTTCTGACCAGGCCTGTCCTTTTGTGAGCACTAGCTAACACAGGAGGCAACTTTAACACACGAAATGTTCCTTGTCAAAAAGATGCTGAGTTTGTAATAGGAAGAACTGTAATAAAGGCTTAGCTCTTGGACAGAGGACAGAAGGGGTGAAGATCCCTCTCTGCGGCCCAGGAAGTCAGGCTGAGAGGTGGGATCCGTTGTCTGGGAGAATCCCACCTGCAGCAGGAAATGCCACACAGCAAAGCAGAGCAGAAGCTGCTTCCGTCCTGGCCGAGAACACAGTGGGTTTAGAGTTGTCCTGACGGTCGTCCTTACCCTCTAACTTCCATGCTGGAAGGGCTGGTCCATTTCACTTTGGGAAAGGCTCTGGCAAGGCCACAGCGTTGATGCAGTGTTGGGGAATTCACATATGTAAGGGATAGAGAGTGTTTATGTTACATTCTTAGGATGCTGTCAGGTGTGGGGAGTGCTGGCTGGATACCTCTGCTCTGCCTTTTCGTCAATGTCTGCCCCCTTGACCTGGGAAACCACTAGGACTTCGTGGAATTAACTCTTAGCTCATTTAGCTGGTCCTCTTCATGGGTCAGGATGACTGCTTCCACCATTTGCTACTCTGAGGTTGAAATCAAGACATAAAAAAAAGATCTTCCACATTCTTGTATCTGTCCTTGAGACCTAGGGCACATACTCCTGCTAACGACATTCTGTAGTACTTTAAAGCAAGTGGGCTACTTAGAGGGATCTCATGCACTGAACCGATGGAGAAATAGTGCACACAGAGAAAGAGCCACTTCTTCTGCCATCTTATTTCGGAATGCAGCCATAAAAAATGGTTGTAGATGTTTCCATCTACAAAAAAATCGTAGAGGTGTTTTCATAATAGTAGGACTTACGGACGGAGGTAATAGGAAAAGCATCCATAGGAAACCCCCTCCCACAAGTTCTACTGGTGCCGATACGGAGGTAGACAGCTGAGCTGCAGCCCGTTCAAAGGCCTAACTCCGCTAAGACACTGTCTGCCAACGTGGGTTCTGATCACCTTGAATGCGCAGGGTTATTCTGGGAAATATCTGTTCCTTGTTTTCTGGCTTTAATGAGTGGGAATCATAAGGACAGATTCAAGTTCACACTTCCCAAAGTTGTTGTGGATTCAAATCCTAGCTGATAAAAATGCTTATGCTCTGCTTAGTTTCATGTATCTAATAGGAAGAGTCCTAGAATCAAGCTTCAGATCCGTAATGGCCCAGGGACAATCCATATAAATGATCTAATGAAGAGAATAACTTCCACTGAATTCCAGTCACTTTCTTCTCCCTGTCTTCGTCTCTCCTCAGGCTTTGGCATGCCTTCAGTGGTCAGTACTGTGGATATTTTGGACAACGAAGGATGCTTGAAATATCACAAACAAGTGATTTCATTTTGCCATGTGATGTTAATGAATATCCTGTAGAAATAAAAGAAGAAAACAAGTTCACAGAGAAGCAGCGAAAATATGAATATCCCCTGGTATTTGACCGGCAGAAGTAAGACCATTGGTTTGGTTTTATTTGTTTGTTTGTTTGTTTCGGTTTGTTTGGTTTTTTTAGATGAGCAGACAAGAATTAAACTCTTATGATGCTGTGACTCTGTGCTAGACGTGGAGAATTCAAAGGTGAACAGTCCAGGGCTTTTCAATAATGTCACAGTCCAGTGGAGGGGAAATATGTAAACAAAGAGCTACAATTCAGTATAATAGTACTTCTAAGAAAATTTAATTCTTGAGATAATCACACAGAAGTAAATGGGATGTAACCAAGAGGCAATTTTGATCTTTGTTTAGTTGAATCCTATTTAAGTAAAGCACTAAATAATGAAACACTATGATACATCATCAAGTTTTTCAAGACTTGGGAGTCCAGTGAGCAAGTAAGGAAGACGTGGTAGGAAACAGAACAAGAAAAGTTTATAGAGGCTAGATCACAATGGTTGTTATGGGCCAACATAAGGATTTTAATCTTTACAGAAATCATATTTGCAGAATATGCAAGAGAAAAAACAGGTCAGAAGAAAAGGACAGTGAGTTTGGTTTGGGACAGGTTTAAGCCTAGATGCTTGTGAGACATCCAAGTGGAGATGCATCTTGAGCATTGAGATAGGCCCGTCTGGAGGCTGAAAAGAAAACCACAAGCAAGTATGATGGCAGTCAAGGCAGGAGAGGGTTGTTAAGTAAAGGGTAACGACGACACATTCGCAGAGAGGACACATTCGCAGAACGCTCCAGTGAAGTCACATAGGAGCTAGAAGAGTAAACATTGAATTTGGCATTGTTTCAGCTGATGACCCAGGAGGGGGTAATTTCAATGAAAATCACAGGGTGGTGCTTGAGAAATAAATAGGAAACATGAGGTGACAATAGTATAGGTTACTTTGTAAGGAAGCCAGATAGCTCTAAGGTTGAATAAGAGTTTGATACATGGGTTTGCTTGTGTCTCAGGGACACTTGAGCATTGCTTAAAGGCTTAGAGGAGGAGGACAGTTCCCCAGGAGGGAGTAGAGTGTTGGCAGAAGGTGTTTTGTGCTTGTGTAATGTTCAGTCCTGGTTTGGATGTGATTGGATCTTTGTCATAATGGAAGAGATCAGGGCTCACTTGAGCTCAACATCAGCAAAATATGGTGGTTAACCTCAGGGGACCGACCTACCTGGACTGGCAACATGGAGCCGACCAGCACTGGGGGAACTGACTGGATGAGCGCAAAGGGGGAAGAATCAGAAGGGACTGTCTAAAATAAAGTCCTTTAGGGAAATCCCAAGTGGGTCAAAGCTGGAGAGACTCAGTGCCATCATCTAGTCCAAAAGCTGGTAGAATAAGTAGGAATTGAACTAAGAGTCATAAGCCACACAGAATTTGGATTAAAACAGAAGCAATTTGAGAAAAATCAACAAGGGTTCCAGGAGACGGCATCCACCTATTTTAGTACTCAAAATAGTATATTCTAATTTGATAATATGCATAACTAACTCTGTGAGTTCCTTGAGGATGAAGACCACGTTTTGTACATCTTTACATACCCAGCTCTTAGCTTAATGCTTTGCGCACAGTAGGCACTCGAAGGGTATTCGAGTGAACAAATAGAGACGGCTGGGAAGTGCAGAGGTAGCATCATTAGGACCTGAGCCGTGGGAGCCAGAGAATCAGGGACCCAGAGAAAGAAGGACGTAACGGATACTTGTTTAGTAGGCAGAGAATAAAAGATGTGGGTATGTGCTGAACAGTTTTCCTTGTATCTTTTTATGCAGATGGAAAAAAATGAGCTCAATGTCTTTGCTTTTCAAACGTACGCCTCCCAAGGCCTTTGAAGTGGATCATGACTTTAAGTTTTTCAAGTCTCTTTCTTCTCCCAAGGTAGCTTAAAACAAATGAACAACAACAACAACCACCCCAAACGAACAAAAGAAAGCACTTTGCTTTTGGTCTCCTGACTTTCGATCTCTCCAGTGTACTAGTTTTCTACTGCTGTTGTTACATGCGACTACCTGCTTGGTGGTTTAAACAATACGAATTAATCATCTCACAGTTCTGTATGTCGAAAGTCTGACCTGGGTCTTGCTGGGCTAAAATTCAGGTGTTGCCCCAGCTCTGTTCCTTTTCTGGAGGCTCCAGGGGAGAATATAAAAGCTTTACTTTGTGGCCCTCCTCCTTCGTCTTCAAAGCCAGAAATGTGGCTTCTCCCTGATGGTTTTCCTGGGGTCACAGCTCTCTGACCCGGTGGGAAATGTCTTCTGCTTTTAAGGATGCCTGTGATTAGACTGGGCCACCTGGATAACACTTCTCAAGGTTCCTGAACTTAATCACATCTGCAAAGTCCCTTTTGCCAAGTGAGGCCATGTAGTCACAGGCTGGGGGTGGGGGAAATAGGGTGTGGACATCTCTGGTTGCCACCGTGTGGCTGTCACAGACTGACACACACCCATGCAGAATTAGAGAAGGGGGTCCTTCGATCCATTCTATGTCTAATATTCCTAAGACTGCATGTGGCACGAGTTGATTTCTTCAAGATCTTCCACACGGTAAACCAAACTGAACCTTTCTAAACGGGTCTCCCGTTCTTAACCTACTGTCGCCCCACCTTCTGCAGTCAGGCTAGTTGTCGTTGCCTGCGAGTTTCTCTCTCCTGCCCCCACAGTTCGCCTGAGCTGCCCTTGCCACATCAATGCCCTTCTCTGTTTGTCAAGTGTATCCTACCTTTGTATTTGACAAAGGATTAGTATCTAGAAGACAAAAGAACTAAAAAATTGACAAGAAAAAAAAGACAGTCCAATGTTAAAAACGGTCAAATACTCAAATAGATACATCACAAAAGGAAAAAAAAAAAGCCTTTGCCAGTAGCACAGGGTGAGATGTTCCACTTCATTAGTAAACGTGGAAATTCATGTCAATAACATTAGGATTTTACACTCAGCAGACTGGCGGATATCAAGGGCCAGTGTGCATTTGGCACGATCAGAACACGAATCTGGTGGTGGAAGTTGTGTAAATTTGTAAAGCACTTTGGAAAACAATTGAATATGAACCAGGGAAGTTGAAAATAGGTATAGCCCACTAGAGCTGTCCCCTGGGGGACTCGTAAACATGGGCTTAGGAAGCAGGTACAGGTGGGCTCAGAGCAGTACCGTCCGTAACAGCAAAACCCTGACAGCAGCCTACATGCTCGTGAACAGTATAATCGGTACGTGATTACGACGTGTTTGTAGGCCAGAACACTGTGGAGCCACGAGCATAAATGGACCAAAATAACACTCACCTGTGTAGATAATAGTTTGACACACACTACTGAGCGAAAAAGTTTTGCTTAAGAATATCTACGTAATTATTTATATAAAAGTCAAAAAAGAGAACTAAATAAAATATTGTTTGGACAGAAATCATATAAGGTAAAACTATATAAATAAAAGCAAGAGAATTAGAAGCACAAAATTCAGGACTGTTGTTACATTTAAGGGCAGATGAAAAGGACTGAGAACCTCAAAGTTGACGGTATTATTTCCATATGTAAAACGGAGCAGTGGGTCCGTGGGTGTCGATTATGTCATTATTGTTTTACAGTGTCAACTTCGTTTTTGCTAAATACTTAATACGTTCCAAATGAAATGATTTCCATAAGCCCTACCTTTCTGTCCAGATGGAGCTCAGCTGCTCCCAGAGGGCAGGGGGACAGGATGTGGAGTGTGACAGAATTAGGGTTAATCTTAGATAAATTATTTTATCTCTTTCCTCATTGGAAAGCCCCTCGAAGTGTTGTTGAGAGGATTAAGTGAGAAAAACGTATACCTGTGACATCACAGATACTCTATAAATGTTAATTCCACACCCAACAAGCCCAGTCTCTCCCGGTTCGTGTCTTACGGCACATTTACTTACCATCTTCCCCAGTGAATCGGATGTTTGTACACTTACCTTCACTTCCCACCCACCACTAAGTCCCAAGCTCCTTATGGCCAAAGACATATGCTTGGCACATAACAGAGACTCAATTTTGTTGAACAGGATTGAAATAGCACAACCTAAAAATAAAGATTGGTATATACTTTTAATATTCTCTTCCAATTTGAAGATAAGAAATAATCTTTTAAAGTAATTTAACTGAAGCATTAAATACATTTCAGGAAATCTTTAGCAAAGTTTTAAAGCTCTTGAGACAATTAAGTGCCCTAAGGATCACCTTCTCCTTTGCACGCCTTTGTCTTCTCAACCGTTGGTAAAATAGCGAAACTTTAATGCTAAAGTTGAGTTAAAACACCTTTTTCTTAGGAATCTCTGATCTTTCCCAGAATCTTGTTTTGCCCATTCCTTTTCTTTCTCAATCGTATTAAATGTATTCATTCACTTCTTTTTGACACACCATTATCAGTAATAACAACACAACTGATACTAAATCTTACGTTTGAGTAGCCCCGTGCTAGGGGTTATTTCATTTGATTCTCATAAATAGTCAAGAGGGGAAGTACTTGCCCAAGGTCGTTCCGCTAATAAACATCAGAGTCAGGATTTGAACACGGGAATTTTGCCGCTGATGGAATGTGCCCTTTGCATTAAACATTCACTCCTGTGTTTTGCAGATTCGAAGACGTGCCTTAGAAGGATTCCTGACGGAAAACAGAGAGGCAGGGATTGTTTTTGGTTCTCTGCCTATATATAGGGTGAGCTGGAGGTTTCTAGCCCTAGGGTGGTTAGAAAACAACAGGGAATCTGACATCTCCTTCCTGACCCTGAGCTACCAAACAAGGTTGAGGAAAATCATGTCACCAAGCCAACTGCGGCTTCTGTGGGCATGCCTGTCCGATCCCCAAGCCCCTAGTTCTGGGTGTCTGTGGCCTTGATCCCTGTCTCTGCCATTCCACATTAAACACCACAGGAAATTATTTCAGACTCCATCCTGGTTCTTCATCACCCACAGGATAAAATCCAAACACTTTCAGCCTGGCCTACAAACCTTTCCTAGTCTAGCCTCTGCCTGAATTGTCTGTCATCATTTTCTACCACTTTCCCCATGTACCTTACACCCCAGCTGTGCTGAATTACTTGCCATTCCTTAGGCACCATTGCTCTTCCCTCTTTTGTCACTTTGACTGTGCTGTCCTCCCGTCCAGAATTTCTTCCTCCTTACTCACCCTTCCTGTCTCCACTCCAGATAATCTGTGAAATTAAAGAACTAATTAAACCAGGTGTAATCAATTGAAGATGAAATATTTCCACTTAATCTGAACTTACTATTTTTTAAAATGTTCTTTCCCCTTCCCGAGAACACATTCATCAAAACAGGAGCGAACATTTAAGCTACAGAGGACGCTAAAGGTGCCGTGTCCAGGAGGGATAGTGGGCATCTGGGAAGGAGGGTGCATTTTAAAGCAGGCGGACCTTTTCGTTCCCTATTCTCTGCCTCTGAATTCACATTACAGAAGCAATTGCCTGAAGTATGTCCTGCTAACTCTTTACTTATGGCTTCTAGGTACCAAGCCCCACCAGCCTAAGATTCCTTCCACTCATCGGTTCAGAAGTACAAAGGGAATCCGTCGAGAGCATTCCAGGGGAAAAGAAGGAAAGTCATGTTCAACACGAAGGAGTGAGTACTCAGAATTCCAGAGTGTACCCCTTTTCTGTCCAGACTGTTAACTATTGCTTTGTCCCCAGAGACATGCCGGGGCTAAAATTATCTTGGTTCATGCTCTTGTCGTGAATATTCCAGGATGCATGCATTTTAGGTTGGTGAGATGGAGATCATGAATTTACTGAATGGAGAGAAGAATCAAATAGGACCACTGAACCTGACAGATGAAACTTTTCCAGAGCTAATTTAAGACTTAGCTTCACTGCCTAGATTTAAAAGCTAGGCAATGTGACATGGCGTCTCTGAGAGCTGTGTCCCTGCGGGATAGAGCCATGATACAGCTAGGCAGTGTGACATGGCGTCTCTGAGGGCTGTGTCCCTGTGGGATAGAGCCATGGTACAGCTAGGCAGTGTGACATGGCGTCTCTGAGGGCTGTGTCCCTGCGGGTTAGAGCCATGGTACAGCTAGGCAATGTGACATGGCGTCTCTGAGGGCTGTGTCCCTGAGGGATAGAGCCATGGTACAGCTAGGCAGTGTGACATGGCGTCTCTGAGGGCTGTGTCCCTGTGGGTTAGAGCCATGATACCAATAAGCTCTGGCTCACCAGCCACGTCTGGATTGTTCACATATTCACAGGAGTAGCATACGATGGTTTAGAATTTACACAGCATTTTTATAAATGATTCTGTTCATTTTCACAACAATTACAAAGGAAAACTTGGGAAAACGTGGAGCCTAACCAGAGGGTAAGTGAGTTGCCAAAGATCTGATGAGGATTAAGTGATAAACTGAGATCAACTCTTACTCTAAATTTTATGCTCATCCTAGGAAACCGTACAGCCTAGAAAATTCAGATGCTGTTACTCTTCCACTGGCTCTAGGAAGCTGGTATGGGCCCAGCTTAACCTGCGGCCATTCATCCCATCCTTAAAATAGATCAAACCTTAAGGGGAGGATCTAACATGTGGCACTTTGTGTAACCCGCATCCCACAAAGTCGGACTAAAAACAGAAAGGACCTGGTGCTTATTGCCTGCGCCTGACAATCACAGTGACCACCCACCAAAACCCACTTTGTTTAATTAAATAAGAAATTCTTTATTTAATTATATAGAAATTATATCGAAAACTTGACCATCATCTGTCCTCATGCACATAACGAGAATATGAATGATTCCCGTTCACCCTCAACTCCACTAAGAATTTTTGGCAAAGGAAGGGTTTACTATAAAATAATGTAATTTATTTTTAATTGTGTTAAGTAATGGATGAAACACAGTGGTATAAATAATCCAAAACTAATAGATAGTCAAATGTGTGTTTTGGGTTTTATAGTTCATACATTTTTTTTGCCTGTATTTGCATTCTTATTTGTTTTGCCTCATCTGATTTTAAATATACTTTACATTCTCTAAATACAAACTAAGTGACAGAAAGAAGATAGCCACGTATGTCTTAAATGCCAGGGGGAGTCAAAAATGGAATTAAAAATTAGTCATGGGTAATGTACATATGAACAATCTACACTTGGATAATCAGAAATTGATTGCACTATGATAAGTTTTATCAAAGATCATGAAGTATAATTATTTGTGCAAACATAAAGGAATTTTTTATATATCTCTTGTTTTAATAGTTGCTTTATTTTCTCTTTATCACTCTGAGAGGTCATGAATCACACAGAAAGGGCAAAGGGAGTAGATATCTTCACTTGCTTACAGAAAAGGGACCACAAAAGCATAATTAAAAATTCTCCTTCTGGCTTAAAGAAGAAAAGAGTTAAGTGGAGTCAGAGATTAAAATGTTTCCAAAATAAAATGAGGTCATTTTCAGAAAGTTGTGCACTTTGCGAAATAACAGTTGTGTAGATTAAACTATCACTGTGTGGATTGTCTGTAATTTTAGGACACAGCCTAAGTGGGAAAATAGTGGATGAAGTCTAGTCAACAAATACCCACTAAATGCCTATTTTCATAAAAAGCACTGCCAGGAACCTGGGCATAAATTTACCTCAGAAAGTTTGGTGTTCAAATTCCAATTTTGTGAAACAAACATGTACAGAATACCTTGAAATAGGCACCAAGAAGCCATTTCATAGATCAAGGACCTCACAGTGTAGAGGAAAGCTCTCTGAGCAAATAGTCCAAAAACAGGTAACTTAATCTCTTTGACGTTATTTTTAAATAATAGAAATGCCGATTCTGACTGTTAATGTCTTTAAGTGGTGTGTAAATCCCTGTAGAATTGAACAAGTTACAAAATATTAACCATAGTCCAGGAACACATACATCAGAGCATAAGTTTATATAGTTGACCCTTGAACAAGACAGCCTTAAACTGCGAGGATCCACGTACATGCAGATTTTCTCAATAACTACAGTACAGTACTTAAGTGTATTTTCTCTTCCTGATGATTTTCCTGTAACATTGTCTTTTCTCTAGCTTGCTTCCTTGTGAGAACGTGGCACAGGTACTAATAGACTCTCTGTGTTGCCGGCGAGGCTTTCTGTCAACAGCAGGCTGTTAGCAGTGAAGTATGGGGGCGTCAGAAGTTATACATGGATTTCCTACTTACGGGGGGCTGCTCAAGGGTCAACTGTAGTTCCTTTTTGGTTTAAATGTGGGAAGAGAGTGGGAGAATATGAGCTTTGTGACATGTTCCGTTTACAACACCGTGGAAGCGTACCCGGTAACAGAAAAATGATTGTGTGAAAGATGGTACACATGATAGCGTACTTGAGGTTTTCAAAGAATAACAGAAAAACTCTCACAATTTTACTTCAGGTGAAAGGGGACATAAACTATAACTGAGTGATATTGCTAGTGAAAATGGCTCACGTTTGTGTTTAAATTAGTGTACCAGGTACAAACCCGAACCTTGCACAGGTACTCTTCCAATCAATCTTCATTACATGGAGGTAGTTACAATTATCATCCCCATTTGATACTCAAGGACACGGAAGCACAGAGGACGAGTAACTTCAGATCCGCAGAGAAGTAATAACAGAGCTGGCATCCAAAACCAGCAGCTTGACTTCGGAGCCTAGACGCGTAAATGCAGTGCCGTGTAATTCAGGGGTGGGTAAGCTGCTGGGCCTCCCCTGGTCACAGTAACTGGGCGACAGTCTGCAAATAACGAACAACGAAGGACTGCCCCTTCCCACCACTCTCCGTCCGTCCCTCACCCTAGTTCATTTTTCTTCACAGCTGCTGTCCCTACCTGACATGACATTCTGGGAAAGCTCGTTCATTTGTAATGATTCTTTCCCACTGGAATGTAAGATCCTCGAAGGCAGGCACACCGACTTATTCTCTGCTGCAATTCAGCGTTTGGAGCAGACTGACACACAGGTCACACACACACACCCCCACACACACACATCTGCTGAATGGGAGAATGAGTGAGACCAAAGGAGAGAGGAGGGTGCAGGAGGAAGTAGAGGAGAACGAGGACAGAAAATTGAAGAAAGAAGCACGAGCGCGGCTTAGGGAATCCCATCGGCTGGAGGGCAGACTGACGTGGGGGCTCTTTCCCACCCTGTGTCTCAGAGGCACAGAGTGCTCAGGTCACCTGGAAGTGATCAAGCCTCAGAGACCTTTAGGTGGTTGGATTTTGACCTAGGGGCTCATTCTGTCTTTTTCTTTACCTTGAACTCCCCGTATTTCCTCTCCCCTTTTTCATCTTTCTTTCTTCTTCCCCATAATAGGCCGTAAAATCAAATCAACGTGTAGTGTAAATATTAGCTGAATATTATGGACAAAATTTCTGAATTTTTAAACTAAAGGAGTTTAACTTTTTATATGTATGTGTTCCAGAAATAACCAATTCAAAACTAATTTTCACTTCTCATTTGTTCAATCGTCGCTTGATTTTATTTTCCTGTCAGTAAATGGATTCTGATGATATTAGCATACAAGATCTCTATGCCTTACAACAACCTAGCAAACTTCTCTAATTTGCTTTGTTTTAACCAAACCTTTGTAGACTGGGCAGTCGAGTCCCAGCGTGGATAACCGCCCAGTCAAGTAGTTAGTCTAAAGCTTCTGCTTTTCCATCACACCTTCTGGAACTCCACAGATTTTTCCTGGAGGCACACAGGATAGTTAAGGAAATAATGATACTTTCTTACAAGGAAGATTAAATTCTCTACAAAAATAGTGGTGCAACGTGACTCTGAAGAACTGTATTTATCATATAACGTCAGTTACTAACTGACGTGCCCTTTATTTCACAGACGTCACGGAGGAGAAGTCTGAAAAGACATTTAGTCCCACAAATAAATCTGGCTTCTTCCTTCTTCCCATCCATCTCCGAGTGAAGAGAAGAAAATCAGGAGTGGCTGCTGTCGCCTGAGTTGCACAGAAAATGGCAAGATCTGAATGATACTCCAGTCTTTAGTTCAGGATGGAAGTGAGGGTCCGCCAGACAGTGTCACCTGTGTCCGTATCCTCGGGCCATCCTATCACTGGAGAAGTTTGCTCGAGAAGCTCAGGGGGCCTCAGCTCTGAACAAGCAAGCCGCAAGCAGCCAGGTGTCCAGTTTCTTTCATACATTGAAATACACTTAACAAATAGGCAATGTTTCTTGCTTACTGCCAGCAAAATGACACATAGGGAAACAAAGAAAATCAATAGCATTAGTAGATCTAAAATAATACGGTTGTATCAGTGATCAGCTTTTTGCCTCCCCGCCCCCTCCCTTGTTCACCTTAATTCATAACCAGAATTATTATCCAAATATATGCAGTAAGAGGCAAATTACTTGCGTCAGGCTATGTGTTTTACAAAGAAAATTATTAAAAAGAAAAGTGTGCCAAGCAAGCCTCTAGCTCTTTGTCTTCTTCATTTAGGAAGAAAATGTTCAGAGTTTCTTAAAGTTAGAAGTTATTTACATTTCATCTAGAAACGACTCCAGGTAAAGTGAATTTGAATGGTTATATGAACTTTCTGGGGTTCATCTTTTATTAATTCTTTTATTAATTGATTTCAGCGATTTGGCTAAATGATTAGTTTTACCAATGGGTATTCACGTATTTTTACTTTTTTTTGTATTTTTGTATTTGTATTTGTATGAAAGCATCTCAATTTGATCAACAATAAATGAGATTTTTTAAAAGATAGATTGATTTGAGAGAGAGTGAAAGAGTAAGCAAGTGAGGGGAGGGGCAGAGGGAGAGAATCTTCAAGCAGACTCCCTGCTGAGCTCCAAAGCATGGGTGGGATTGATCTCAATACCCTGAGATTATGACCTGAGCAAAACTGAAAATCAGCCACTTAACCAACTGAGCCACCAGGCACACCAATAAATGAGATTTTAAATAAGTCAAAGGCATGAGTAAAGTATGAGCATTGAAGCCTGCAGCTTTGCTGACCCAAGCCTCTTCGGGAAATGTTTCAAAGCTCTGAGTAATGAAAGCATTCCCATGTCAAGGGTTATATGCACCCAAATCTCCAGACCACTTGGTAAGAAAAAAATGGTGGTCTCTTAGTGTTTGATTCTGCCTTTCCATACTGAAAGGGTTCTATAATTCTTAAAATCCCAGCAACTTGGGAAAAATAAGGAAATTTTTGTTCACATAAACCTTATTTACACATGCCTTTTTATGTTTATTTCTAGGCAGGTACTAATTTTTGGTGCTTGTAGAAACATGATCATTTCTCCTACTGATTTTCTTTTTCTTTTAACTTTTTTCTTCATATATTTTAATTACATAAGAAACTAAAGTTCCAAAAGAAAATATGTGACCTCCACAAATTGTCACATGTCTACACTATACATACTCAGGAGCTCATTAATCATCCTATTTTAAAGAAGAGAAATATATAAAACATTAAACTGTTAACTTTTAAAAATAGGAAATTGAGGACACCTGGGTGACTCGGTTGAATGTCCAACTCTTGGTTTCAGCTCAGGTCATGATCTTGGAGTCATGAGATCGAGCCCCACCTTGGGCTCCACACTCGATATGGAGTCTGCTTGAGATTCTCTCTCCCTCTTCTTCTGTCCTTCCCACTTGTGCACTCTCTCTCTCTCAAATATATAAATCAATCTTTTAAAAAAATAGGAAATTGAAATATAAAGTATTACTACTTTAATGACAGAACTCCCCAAGACACTGTTGACAACTCATGGGCATTCATTAACAACTTGAGAAATACTACAGTGCCAGGTCTAGCCCCAAATGAAAAATTCAGTCTTATCTGTGTGCTCAATTTTAGGCAATCCAACCTACTCACCACTCCCTGGTGGGCTCTAAACTGTCCCTTATTTTCCTTTTCTCTTGTTCCTGGCCACCAAATATCTCCAATTATCAAAACAGTACCATATTTCAATGCTTAGGTAATTTGACCTCCTCCATAAAAACCTTTCCCTGTGCTTGGTCTCACCATAAATGATATCCCTTTTCTTTGGCTTCCATAGTACCTTTTCTCTTAAACCTCCCTTGTAATGTTAAACACATTCTACTGTGAATTCGTTATTTGGGGTACTTATATGTATCTCCAGATTTTCATGATTTGGTAGAGTTCTGGGTCAGAGAGAGAGATTTGGGAATCATGAGCTTTGGTGCTGAGGAGGCCAGCCAGAGAGAGTGCATAAGATGAAAAGACAAGAGAGCTGAGGACAGAACTGCAAGGAGTATCAGTATTAAGAGGCAAAGAAAGACTTGTTTAGAAAAGAAATGTCAGAGGGAAATCAGAAGAGAATTGAACACACAGAAGCCAAGACTTTCAAGGAAGAAGTTATCAGTGTGTGAAATTTGGCACGACTTCAAGGAAAATGATAAGAAGCCCTTTGTGTTAGCTCATGATGTTGTTACTCAACTTCCTTGTGGCTCTGAGAATTTTGAAATATGTAGTCTATATTACTCTTTCAAAAACCATTTACTTTTGGCTATGAAAGTAGGGTAGCCAGATATAGAATTGTAGGAGGGGAGGGGCTTAAACATGTATAAAGACTGAGAAGGGAGTCAAAACACTGAAGAGAAAAACTAAAGATACCAGAGATATCTGTGATATTTGTTGAAGAAAAAATTGCCTTAGACCAGAGGCAGTACTTATCTTGTGCTGTGACAGGAAATAATGAGAGGGTACTGAGATGAAACGGTAGTTGCCAAGGGAGAAAGTCAAGGGAGTTCCTGCCAATATGTCTCATCTTCCCCCATGAATAATGATAATAACTAATGTACATTTAGTATTTATTATGTATCAGTCCCATGTTAAGCATTAGACATAGATTTTCTCACTGAATTCTTATAATACAATGATGCTATTAGTATCTAAATTTACATAGAAGTAACATACAGATTCAAAGGGGCACATGCACCCCGATGTTTATAGCAGCATTATCAACAATAGCCAAACTATGGAGAGAGTCCAAATGTCCATCAACTGATGAATGGATAAAGAAGATTGGTACACATACACACACACACACACACAATATTACTCAGCCATCAAAAAGATTAATCAAAGATTCCATATATTCCATACATATATATGAAATATTACTTGGCCATCAAAAAGAATGGAGTCTTGGCATTTGCAACGATGTATTTGGAGCTAGAGTATATAATGCTAAGTGAAATAAGTCAGAGAAAGACAAATATCATATGCTTTCACTCATATGTGGAATTCAAGAAAGAAAACAGATGAACATATGGGGAGGAGGAAAGAAAAACAAAGGAGAGAGGGAAACAATCCGTAAGAGACTCTTGAGGGTAGAGAACAAACTGAGGGTTGATGGAGGGAGGTGGGTGGAGAATGGGCTAGATGGCTGACGGGGATTAAGGAGGACACTTGCTAGGATGAGCACTGTAAGTGATGAATCACTGAATTCTACTCCAGAAACCAATATTGCACTCTATGTTAACTACCTAAAATTTAAATTTTAATTAATTAATTAAAAAATAAATTTACATAGGAGAACACAGAGACTTAGAGAAATTAAGTAATTTGCCCAAAGTCACATTTTCAGAAATGGAGGAGAATCAAATTCTGATTCCCAGGCCCAAATCACTAGCCATTCAGAACTGGTAGTGAAAATGGAGCAGGGGCTTTAATGGGTGGTTGAAAAGGAATAAGGAAACTTGGATATTGATGAAGAATGGAAGAGACTGCCAGGTAGCATTGAAGATCTGAGTTTTTAAAAATATGAAATGGCAATGGTTCCAACTTACAGAGTTATGGGATCTTCTCTAGAGCTCTTGCAGAGATGGAAAGCTCTGTGGTCTGACTGGAGACCTTACAGACTGAACATAAAGGAAGGACAAGGGGCCAACGATTCGGTGAAACGGCAAGCCAGTATTTTATGGTGAACCGTGGTATGGAGGCTGATTGAGAAGACGGTGAAGCTAGCAGAGTACTGATAACCCAGGGAGGGTGTGTGGCCAAGGACCACGTAATACTTCCAAAGTGTATTGAAGAGTAGGAGTGACTGAGTTCATGGTGCGTTGTGGTCTTGTCAGAGTGGGTTAATGAAATTTTAGTTTATAGAAGTGGAGCTATCCTAGATGCTCGAGCATAGTGAATGGCCATAGGGAAAGACAACTGCAAGAAAGTGGAGGTCAAGTTCGTTAAAACTGAGATCAGGAAATTCAAATGTTGTGCATTAAGTAAATTTCCCACAAGATATGAAAGATGCCCGGGAAGATGGTGGAATTGAATTTGAATGAAAATAGCCTGAGCCAGAAGTTCACTTTGTATGAGGGTAAAAGAGCGATGATTTTGAAAAAGAAAGGGGGTGGAGGGAGACTAGAATGTGTCCTTGTCACCGTGTGACCTTGGGTTGTACTAAGAGAATGGAGTAGTTTGCAATTGAATGGAGGACCTGGCAAGCACAGTGGAAAGGACTAGCAAGTAGGGCAGGAGTATGGGGGCAAGCCAGGAGAGAGGAAGCCCAGAACAGAACTAGGATAAAGGATAAATGAGGACAGGTGACTGGAAGGGCCCGGGATTTGGGGGGTGAAGGACAGCAGGATGAGAGATAAAGTAATATTGGCCAGTCTCAGGATTCGGACTATAATACTTGTACAAAGATATTTCGGTGATCGCTAACACACAGTTACTTGGTGGTGTCCTAAGCCGCACCAGTTTGGGGCAAGGCAAAAATTGTAGCTCTCGTTGGCCTTCCAATTTCTGTAAAGTTTAGATAGAGGAAATCTGGATAGTGGGAACCATTTTTCATATTATACATCTCTTCCTCAGATCTGGAGCAAATTCTACCCTTCTTTTCACTGTTCTAAATCTTAGCCACCCTTTAGACCTACGCGAGAACCAGCTCTCCGTGATATCTCTGTCTTCACTGAACAAGGAAATCCTGTTGCGTTCTCTACCATTCTTATACATCAGCATGGATGAGTCACAACACCAAACTCACTTTTCAGTAGTTACAGCCTTTTTGGACCCTGAGATAGCTTTGTCAACGAAAGACAAAAATGAATCTGACAACCAAAGACCTTACAAATTCATGACCAACAGACACCACGGGAATGAAGGCATGGGGCTCCAGACCCAATTCCAGAATTCCAAACAAAGCTGACCTAAGAATGAGGGGCAGTCCTTACCCCACCTTGGTACTGCAAACTTTGCCCATTATCTAAAGATAAAGTTACCCCCAGTCTCCTCCCTGTTGACTCTGAAGTGTCATGCCACCCATTTCAAGTGGGTGAACAGTACCTAGTTCAGAGGGTTTGTGAGGATTGCGTGAACTAGTATACAGGAAAGGTTCAGTGCCCCACCTACAGGAAGCACTATTTAAGTGTTTTCTATTATTATCATTGTTCTGAACTATTTTGTTATTATTACTATTACACCCTCTCCTAGCAATAGAGTAGAAAAACGTAAATGCTGTATAGATCCTGCCTATAAACAAGGGTAGTTGTTCTCATGAAATCACTAGGGAGCTTTCACAATATAAGACTGTGCGGGGACAGGAAGCGTGGGAGAGACAGAACAATTCCCCCTAAATGTGTCCATACCCGAACCCCTAGCATCTGTGGCTATGTCACCTTACATGGCGAAAGGGACTTGGCAGATAAGGTTATTTAAAGATTCTAAGACAGGGAATTTATCCTGGATTATCTAGGCGAGCACAGAGTAATCACAAAGTCCTTACACGAAGAAGGCAAGAGAGTGAAAGTCAGTAAAAAGAGATTGACAACAAAAGCGGAGGTTGGAGTGATGTGCTCTGATGGTGGAGGAAGGCCCACAAGCCCAGCAAGTCAGGCTGCTTTGGAAGCAGGAAAACAGATTCTTCCCAGGCCTTCTAGAAGGAACACAGTCCTGCTGACACCTTGCTTTTAGCCTTGTAAGACCCACCTCAGATGTTTGGGCCACAGAACAGTAAGATAATGAGTTTGTGTTGTTTGAAACAGTCACAGCAGCAGGAAACAAGCCAGTGAGGGAAAGGGTAAGAGTTACCTTTCAATCTGCCAGGGAAACCCAGGCATCGTTCTTGCTGTTGTTGGCTTCCTCTCCCGGGGGACCTGCCCTCACCTGCAGCCAGAGCTGAGAAGTACTGAGCTGGGAGGGGAAGGACAAGGGGAAAGTTTCTGAGACTAAAGAAAGTGCCTTATGGCAGAGTTGGTCCATCAAACAGAGCAGTGCAAGATTACAGAAGAAGGTCTGTAGCGCTCGCTGCCGGGCAAACGGAGAAAGAGACCAGAGCAGTTCTAGAAGCTGGGTGCTTCGCGGAGTGCCCCCTGAAGCCCAGCCCAGCGATACGCCATGCACTATTATTTATTTCACTTATGCGTTGTGTCTTTTATTGGCTTTGTTCTTTCGCTTGTTTTCAGCAAATGAAATAAACTTTTTGAGATTAGGGAAATTTTGTACTTTCTAAAATCCAACTGAAACTCATTCATCGTGGAAGATACAATCTTGGCCATAAAACTCTGGCTATCTTTGCTCCACAATATCCTGAAACTCCATCTGCTGTTTGATTCGGCCCAGTTTTGAGGCTGTGTGTGGCCAGGATATTTTGGGCAATGTCTTACCACGTTTTAGGATGACATAATTAGATTTATTCCAGTCTAGCGGATTTTACTCCCACCAAGCTGGGAACGCTTCATAATAATTACCAATGTGATAATAATCACCAATGGCAATTTTTACATGAGGCTAAAAAAAAAAATGTCGTAAATATATAGGCCCAAGCTCATCTTCTCAATATAAGCCGAGTATCAAAAAAGAGGGTTGTATACCTTAGCCGGCATATCTGGCATAAAAGGAGAATATTATCTCTCAAGGCACTTCACTTCCTTCAAGTCTCTGCTAGATGTAATCTTATCAAAGTCCTTTTCCGGGGACTCTCATTTACCATGACACCTTCCCTCCCCGCAGCCCCACCCCGACTCCCTGGCTGACTGTCTTCCTCACTGTTCTTCCCAGCACTTAGCGCCCCGTGGATAACATTCATTTGCTTGTTTTTTTAGTATCTGTCACTCCTCCATCTCCAAGAGTCGGGACTCTGGTTACCTGACTTGCTGTGTCCCCGAGTTCTCGGCCAGTGCCGACCCGGAGCAAGGCCCCTGTAAGAACTTGCTGGTGTAGTGGGGAAAGCACTGGGCTTGGGACTGGGAGGTCACCGTGAAGAGCCCAGCTGGCGCCAACTCACAAACTGTGTGACATCAGATGAACTACGTATCTCCCCGATCCTAGATCGTCTAGTCACTAGAAAATAGGAATGTTTGCCATCCCGCTTACCTCTCCGTGTCTTAAAAACTACACAACGATGTGCTGACATCACGTGTTGTGTTATCGTGCGTGCGCTGTGTAGTTTCCCAGGGGAGCTGACCGGTCGGTAGACGTGAAAGGCAGTTCCAGTACATGTCGTGTCCTTCGTATCATGTCATTCTGTTTGAAAACTGCCTCCTTGGGTCACCTGGTTTGGCAGTTCATTGAATTGCTTGTTCTAGATTGTACTTTGGCTTTGTTGGACCTAAGTTGAGGGACACTGTGATGAGCAACCAAAAGGAGGTCTCTGTTGTCCTCATCACAGCGACCAGAGATGACCGCATCGTTTCGAGCTCACACAGCGTCCCTTACGAAGACTCAGAGAGAGCTCTCTCTCAGGTCTCAGGGTGAGGGAAGGCTGTGCTTTGGCCGGAGAACTGATCTGCTCTGATCTTAGAGCACCAGAGTTCCCGGAAGCAGATGTCCTTTCCTCTCTTCTCTGATGGCTGAGAACGTTTAGAGCCAAACTCGTATCCTTCCCGAGCAACTGTTTTAGAACAGGACTACATCTCATGTTCTTGCAGAGTCCTCTGGCCCAGACTGCCTAAGTAATTTATGTTAACCTTTTGTATGTATGTATTTTTATAAATGAATTTAACCCTTTTGTGGGACAAGGTCGAGTGCAGACGGATGATTACATACACATATACACGTATTTTATAGTTCAGTGTTTAAAGAATAAGAAAGCACAGAATTTGTTTCCAAATTTCCTTCTCAGTCTCTAGTTTTCTTTTATGAATTGATTTTGTCTGTTTCTGTGATGTTCTGCTGGTGAGTAATGACTTCCTTCTCCCAAAGCTGACCTGTTTTTCATAAAGCTCCCAAATAAAGCCGTCGATTTGCAAATCCAATGTCAGTAGCTGATGTTTGTGCAAATGAGAGTGCCTCCTCCCAAGACAGGGCTCATGAAACCTCTAGAATTATGGAGAATAACCTAGATCTTTCCACATAAATAGGCATCCAGGGGAGAGAGAAAAGAAGTAAGAACTAAAACCCTTTTCGTTTTTCTTACTAAAATCATGACAAGCCAAAAACCAAAACCAAAACAAAGCAAAACCCACCACAAACAGAACTTGGGGCGTGAATGACATTTGTCATAACTGATGAAGCATTCTTTTTTGTTAACACGATCCTCTTGTTTTGAAAGATATGTGCTCGATATGGAGAATATGTTACCACTAAGCCATTTAGAAGGCCTTTGAGAAATAGGCAACCGTTAGGGAAAAATATTTTCATTACGTCAGTAAGTAAAAGGCTCCTTTAAATTGAATTGTTATTACATAAGAATTTTCAGGAGTTTGGGATACTATATTGAAAATCTAACCATACAGCTCGTCTACTGTTTAGAAATGTGGGAAGGATTATCTAACTTCTAAATTGTTCTCAACTAAAATTTTAGAACTGTCTTTTGATCAGTACTGCAGAGGGAGGAAGTTAAATCTGCCTTCATACACTTACCGACCCAGATATTGATCTGACCCCATTCCAAGCCCTCCTACCATTCCTTCCTCTTTTCCCCTGACTGATCTAACCCTAAGAACCATATCTTTCTACATCCTAGAACGTCAGCATACCATGCCATTTTGGATTCCAAATAGAATTTTCTTCTACCTTCCTTTAAAGACATTTCCCCCGTTTCCTTGCAAACCTCATTTATTACTTTGCTTTCTCTTCCCCTACCCCCCCCCCCCACCTGCACCAAGGGAATCACTTAGGTCCTGCTTCTAAGTCCATGTCACAGACCAGGATACCTCTCCCACTTCCCTCCAACTCCTGTTCCGCCCTCTATATTCTTGTAGCTGTTTTAAAAATTAGTAAATTGACCTTCCTAAGCATAGGAAGCTGAAGACTACCCTGCAGGATGTAAGCAACATGAGAAGATCTTTGAATTCCATTTTGATGTATATTAAAAATCTGAAATGAGTAGCACCCACACCCGTGGCATTAACTCTAACACTACAGAATTTCATTCAACTTGCCCTTGCTTGACTCAGGAGGGTTATTAGAATAACCCCCCTGGTATTATGCTACTGCTTAGAAATCACACTTACTATTCTCCCGTAGTCTGCCTTTCCTTAGTCGCGCATTCCATCTATTTTTAAACTATTTTAAGAGTGATTTGTGATCCGTACGCTGTGCCTGGCACATAGCTGGCACCTGATAGTATTTGTTGTTTGATTTGAATTTCGTGATTGCCATAACTAATTCCATTCCAGTACGCCAGATGCTCTTCCTATTAGCACTGATTAGCAAGGCTGAATCATGAACCGTTCCAGCGTGACAAGTAAATTATATAGAAACCACATAAGAAAAAAATGCAGACATGTCACTTAGAAAAAAAAAAAGGGACTTACATTTTACTTTTCTCTGAGCTTTCACTTTGCAAAATTATGAAACTAAAAATTTGCCTGAGTTTCTGAAAATTGTGTCACTAAAAATGAGGAGATAAATTAACATGGCTCTTTTAGTTATTCCCTCATCCAGACATTTCAATTGAGTTTTACTGAGGTGAAATATGGACCGGGGATTCCCAAAAGCTAGCCCACTGGCTGGGTTACAATCAGCTGATAAATTGTTTTTCTAAAAAGCAATAGAGGGGCACCTGGCTGGCTCAGCCCAAAGAACATGCGTCTGATCTCAAGGTTGTGAGTTCAAGCCCCACAAGCCCCACATTGTGTGTAGAGATTACTTAAAAATAGAATCTTTAAAAAACAAAACAAAGCAAAAACCAATACAGGTCCCCAAGCTTAATCCCCTAAAAACATTGACTTGGTTGTTTTTAATGTGGATTCGAGGCATTCTTATTATTTCAAAAATACCAAAGTGATTGTGATTGTACAGACAGGTTTAGGTTGTTAAGACTAACTCAGGACGTTACGTAATCCTTGTGATCAGTTTCTAAATGAGGCAGCATACAGACAGCTTTAAAAACAGGAGGCACATGTTTTCTTCATTATATTACCTACTGTGTTTAATGCAATGCCTTGCTCACTCTAAGAGCCTGATCGATGCTTATTGGCGGACTACAGTCGGAAATACGCACCATATCATACCTCGTCTGATTCAGTTTTATTCTGTGTGGGACTGAGAAAAGCATCTCTATGATAGTTTGATACTTCTGTCTGAAATACAAGATCATAAAGAAATGCTCAGCCAACATAACTTCTCATGGATACACCTAAAACCTTAAGAACTTTCTAACTTACCAGAGCGATGCTGAGTCAAATCTGCTACGGAAAATTATAAGCGTGGACCGAGGGTTGAGAAAGAAAAGGCAGGTGGCATGGGTGGCAAGCTGGAGGGTGTTTCTGCAAGACGTCCTTCTGGTCAGGACATCTGGACACTGGGACTGAACTGATGGCCCTGAGTTAGAATGTTCTTCTGTGTTCTGGTGGGCTTTGGTGTGAAGAAGCCATCACAGTCAAAGCTAAGATTATGTAACTCATCACGATGGGATGAGATACTAAAACCAACTCTTGCCAAGAACTGGGGAGTGCTCTTCAGTGATGTGCTTAGAATATTCAACAAAAGTGGCCCACATTTTTATCTCTGGAATTCGGGTTATCTGTATAGATCACAGAAAACAGAGCCATAAAGTGGGTTTCATCATTGTGCTTCCAGATTTATTGCAGAATGATTCCATTGAGTCAAGAAAGGCATATCTGCAGTCGTAGTCATTTATTCAACAAATGTTTCCTGAGCCCCTACTTTTGGCCAGAAACTGTGCTAAAAATGGAAGAAACTATTCTAAGCATTGAAGATAAGCCCTTTCAGAGCTAACCAACCACAGAAGGAACAGATGCATAAGTAAATAATCATACATCAAGTGACAAAAGAGGAATCTAAAGGTACTACATTGTCACCAAGTACAGAGCAACCAATTGTTTGAGGGCCGAAGGTCTGCTGAGTAGGGCACTGGGGACAGACGGGAGAGCAGCCTGCAGCATCCTGAGCCACACCCTGGGAGATGCCCAGTGTGTACTTCACCAGGGAAGCCGAACTGAAGACAGATATTTGAGAGTTGAGGCCATGGCATGGATAAGACCTCACAGGGAAAAGACATCAAATGCAAAGAGAAAGGGGAAGTAGGGAAAGAAAGAAGGCGGAGAACGCCAAGTGCCTACCCCATGGAAGTGGCAGGTGAGACAAAAAGAGGGAGTAAAAGAGCCTGGGGGTGAGTGACGGCGGGAGGTGGATGTCAACTGGAGGAGAAGCAGAAGACAAACGGCTCTCTTATGTGTCTACAGGGAAGGAGAGGGTTTCAGGAAGGAGCGACTGGTCAACACTGTACATTTTCAAAGGTCAGAGAGTTTAAGAGCACGTTCTGAGAACTAAGAAATTTGTAGACCTTCAAAAGTGGAGAAGTAGAGGCAGAAGCAAGGGGTGTGTGGAGCGAGGTGGGGGTGGGGACAGCAGAGACAGCCGAGCGAGGGCAGCCCCTTGCAGCTGCTTTGCTGGAAAGAGAGAGAAAGCAAGGGGACTGCGGAGTGGGGGGCAAACAAGGTGGAAAGAGTGGGTTCTTTTTCTCTTCTTGTTTTGGTGTGGGGGGTACAGGTAGGTGGGAGCTGCCGGTCACATGAGTGAAGGAACTGCTGGACAGAGATTTCCCCCAAAGCTCCGGGCATGGGGGGAGGGAGGAAGGAAGCATCCGGAAAGGAAGCCCTAGGTGGGCAGCCGGCGGAGAGCCGGGCAGAGCTGGTGTCAAATCCTGACTGGCTCTTTCCCGAGCTGCGCGACAGAGCACACGACAGCCTTTGCAGGGTCTGGTTTCCTCACGTAGACCCTCAAACAGAATCTCCCTCAGAAGCTCGACGGGAAGGTGCCTCAGGCCGTAACAACCGAGTACAGGCGTCCCTCCCTTTTCTTTTGTCCTAAGCAAAAATCAAAAAGGATTTAATAAGAGCATATACACGAATTTACTAACCTTGAAGTAAATATGTACATGGCAACTGAAATTCACATAAGTACCCACCTAGAAGCAATCAGTGTGTCAAACCAATAATTTCAGATTTGAAAATGTGGTAATGGAAAACACAGATGTTTTATATTCAGAAAACCACATGAAACAGTAGAAATATATAATAGGTATCTAAATTTGACGAGCAGTTGAAACAGTGCAGCCATGACTTGTACACACAGAGCGCACAGAACCGGCAAAGACGATTTGCTGCCGTTGACCCCGGCCAGGGGAGCAGGCTGCTGACGGACAGCCGCAGATTCAACCCAGAAGAGAGGAGGCTGTTCGTTAGGCTACTCGCCCGGGGTGAACTATTCCTTGCCCATACGTCCCCGCTCTGCTTGGCAGAATGGTGTCGAGGAGAGCTGCTGCAGAGGGAGTCCTGTGGGGACTTGCATTTGCTCGTGTCATCTGTAAAGTGGGGTCCAAGCCTGAGGACCTAGACTTTGGGGTCTGGCACTTGAACCCCTGTTGGTGTCCCCTACCCAAAAAGGAGGGACAGGCGTCTCATGACAGTTGAGAATGCTCTCTTTATCAGCAAAACCAACTGTTGAAATGCTTATCCAGATTCCCTGCCAGGACACTCGGGCCAAGACAGGAGGGTCTCCGCGGAGTTACGGGTAAGTGGGGTCTGCAGCGAGCAGTTTCATCCGGCCGGTCGGTCCTATCCGTGGATGTGCCGTGCGCGTCAGACTGCTGGCTGCCAGGATCCGGCCGAGCATCACCCCTGAAGCCCGATCTCCAGCCCGACCCACACTCCGAGAACACAGTGTGCTCTTGTCGGGCATCTGAGGGGCCCCCGGGTCATCCAGCGAAAACACTGTTTCTGGATGCCTGCGTCCTAGAACCGACGTGTGCCCTGACCCGCTCAGCCTTCTCCACGAACACACCTGTGAGGGTCCGTCGTCAGATACTCGATAGTTCGAAAGGCTGAAAAGGAAAGACGAGGCGCGTGAAGCTGGGTAGGAGCGTGTGCGCACGCACGTGTGAACGCGGTACCTGCGTGTGCTGGGGCGTGCTGAGGAGGGAGCTGGCACAGACGCGGAGGGAGCAGAGCAGCCGCAGGACAAGCCCCCAGGAGTGAGGGTGAGGAAGAACGAGTCTAGAATATTCCGGTCAATGCTCTCCGGGCTGAGCCAGCCGGGCACACCTGTGCCCCCAGATTTTAATTTACCTGTTTATGAGCTTGCCCACCTTTATATTGCTCTCTGAGACACCAGCTTTTAAGTGAATGTGTAAGTACTGAGGTAAGGGACAGAAGGAGATGTCAATTTGCTCAGCAAATAGTGTGTCAAAACACTAGAGATACCTGGGAAAATAGGAGATGATGTCTGCGATACTCATTGCCTCGGAGAAGAAACAGATGGAATCAGATATGGGCACCGACATGCCGAGGTGCCAGGATGGAGGTCAGGACAGGTAGCACAGGGACACCCGACACCTTGCCGTTCTGACAAGTAGACACCTGTACTTGGAGTGACAGCCATCACCTGTGCAGGGGGCCAGAAAGGAAGAAGTATTTATTTTTAAGCTGCATGAAAGCCATTCTCCAGTTTTTATAGGAAACGCACACCGCATTAAAGGCAGGGAGAGGGGGAACAATACATACAAGGGTCGGCAAGATTTGGAAATACAGAGGAGTGGACTTAAAAAGGACCAACAAAAAGGATTCTTATTTACATAGCTAGTCCCCATTTTATATTATGAAAAGATAGATGATTGCATGTGGCAACCAAGTCAAAATAAGTTTTAGTTTACAGCCATATACCATCTGCACTACTTACTATTTTTATTATGGCAATATGTTTGAAGAAGCATTTGATTTTAAAAGAAATGTCATATCTACTTTTAGAATTATTTTCCTACATAAAAGGCTGTAGACTGCAGAAAGCTCAGAGGCATAGGTGGCTAAATAAAAATTTTCAACGAATAGAAATAAACTAAAAGTCCCTAACATTTCCTTAAAATGTCTTGTGCTATCAGAACAAATTGAACAAGCTAATGCATTGCTCATACATACACACAATCTATTTGTGGTGTAGTGACTCCGATTTGGTGCTTGGCTAGTAAATTCAACTTCTGCATTTCTATTCACTGCCTGGAAATATTATTTTTCAGCCATACTGACTTCATCACTCATGAATAAAAGGGGATTAACATGTTGGGAAGAAAACAAAAATAAAAGGTTTCTGTTACATAGAACAAAGGATTTTTTATTAGAACAGTCAGGCAAAATCATATGCTGAAACAATAGGTAAGGGATTTCATTAATTTTACTATTATGTCCTTCTGAATATACAGCAGAATGACAAGAAATGTTGCATACAATTATTTGCACAACTGTGTCAGAAGTCAGAACGATAGAAAAATATGTATGCTTCAAATTCACCTGTATCGGCGATAATCATGTGATTGCCCATCAAACATTCTAGTAAATAGAGTTCCTCTTCTTTTCAAATTGTCAGGTCAGTTCAGGCCAGACCCAGAATATGTTTCTGACCTGGGGTTCCAGGACTGTCTGTGGTTGTTCTAAAGGTCCTTCTGGAGGGGACTGTCCATCTGGACCTACTCCAGTCTAAAAATCACACCCGCCACCCACACTTAGCTTGAGCGGCAGAACCCTCAAAGAAACTCTGTAAGTGCCTGCTCTTCCGAATCCACAGAAGTGACTCCGACTTCTTTTTGTGGTAAGGAACATAAGCTCTGGAATTCGCCCCCCTACGTTGAAATCCTGGCTCCCCACAAACATGCCTTGGGGCAAGTCCTCTGAGATCTCTGTGTTTGTCTCCACCTGTCTCCAAAATGAAATCATAATAGTACCAACTTCACTGTGGTGTTATGCATATTAAATTACATAGTGCATGTGAACCTGCTTAGCAAAATACATATTACACGCATATACTTCTTCAATGTATAATTTCTATGTGCGTAGATGATGGATACAGATGTGTGTGTGTTTCTATTCTTTTCAACTTTATTTCTCCTGGGCATTCACCGCACTTTGTTCTTATCTTGCCAGTGTTGTACACCAAACATTTTCTGGTATTTCCCCCATCCTTGTTCCCCTTCTGTGCTGCCCTTTGCCAAATGAACACAAGCAATCTAACCAGAAGGAAAGAGAAAAAACAAAGCTCACATCCTAGAAACTGTCCATTTGTTATCGATGTCAGTCCTTCTGACATTTCCCCCATTGCTGGAAATAGCAAAAAGATGGATAAAACAGCTCGGGTAGCCGAGAATGTGCTTTTCCTTCACCAGTTCGCATTGAGACTCTAAGTCCTGTGATAGGAGCAGCCTCCGCTCTGTTTGCAGAAAACACCAGCAAACCCGCACAGCTTTACGTCTGGAGAGAAAATCCTTTCTCCTAAGAACCCTGGTTTAGTTCAAAGGCCAATCCTACTTGAACCCGGAATAGAATAGGATGGGAACTCTTCAGAAGAGAGTCTAAACCTGGGACTGGGGGCGGGGGAGAGACGAGCGAATAGTCACGCACCGAAAGGTTATTCCTGCCTGTGTTCTCACGCCTTCCTGGGGCTTAATCGCTGCTTCCATGTCAGAAGCAAAGAATGAAAAAGAACAACCGGAATGGATTACAACTAACCGAAGGGGAAGGGGAGGGATGGAGCCCAGCCACAGACCTCCCAGTTTTGTGTTCGGGCTACCCAGGCTCCGTGGGGTCACTCCCTGCATGGTCACAGACCCCCGGCAGAACAGGACCTAGCACGTGGTGTTTAAAGCAGGGGCTGGGCCTCTGGCCATTTTGTGCCCATGGGCCTAGCCTCGACAATGAGACTGGGACTGACCGTCTCTGGGCTAATTGTTGGTTCCAAAGCTAAAAAACCAGTCCCACCAGGGCAGCTGGAAACATGAGCCTTCCTTCCCCAGAGCGTCACTCACTACATGGGGAAGTCACTCACCCAGGTGGAAGGGGAGAAGCTGGGTGTCCTCGAGGGGGCCGTTCTGAACGCTGCGTGTATAGTGTTACCCCACTTCTCTTCCAGCCTCGCTGCTGGACATGTGCTCCCTGGGTTCCTTCTCAGCGTCGCTGAGGGAAGGCAGCTGCACGGGTTCTGAAAAGCAAGTTGTGATATTGTGATACAGTAAGAAGTATGTATCTGGTTTTTATCCCTGTTCCAGCACAGAGTTTCCAAAATCCTGGAATTTCCTAAGTGACCAGAGCTAGCCATGTGTCTTTTGTTATGCTAATGAGATGATTTCTGGAAAGCTCCTAGGTCACCTAAGGATGGGGGTGGGGGGCTGGTTACCAGAGGAATGTGATTAAAAGGTTGAAGCTTTCAGGGCGCCTGGGTGCTTAGTCATAAAGCCTCTGCCTTCGGCTCAGGGCGTAATCCCAGCGGTCTGGGATCGAGCCCCACATCAGGCTCCTCTGCTGGGAGCCTGCTTCTTCCTCTCCCACTCCCCCTGCTTGTGTTCCCTCTCTCACTGGCTGTCTCTCTCTCTGTTAAATAAATCAAATCTTTATAAAAAAAAAAAAAAAAAGGAGGGCGCTGTGACCACCACCCTCCTTAAAAAAAAAAAAAAAAAAAAAAGGTTGAAGCTTTCAGTCCCATGCCTGACCTCCAGGGAGGGGAGAGGGGCTGGAGATTGAGTTCAATCACCAGTGGCCAGTGATTTCATCACTCATGCCCACGTAATGCCACTGCCATAAAAATCCTGAAGTCTGGGTTTTAGAGAGCTTCCAGGCTGGTGAATATGAGACTGGGGAGAACGATAGGCTCAGAGAGGACTCGGAAGCACCACGCCCCTTCCCCATACCTTGCCTTGCACGTCTTTTGCCCCTGCCTGTTTCTGAATTATATCCTTTGTAACAAACTGTTCTTCTAGTAAGTAAAATGCTTCTGAGTTCTGTGAGCCACTCCAGCAAACAAATGGAATCTGTTAAAAAGAAAACCACAGGCCCAAGATGGTGTCACTTATGTTAAGTCAGTAAACTAAGACTTAATATATAACTTAACTGGGGTTTCAATGCCCCCCTGCCTCCACACCCCCACCCCCACTCCAGGAAGATAACCTTTAACCAGCCAAACTGGAATTTCCTGGTCAACACTGGTAGATAATCTGATTGACTCCTTCTAGTCCCCTTAGGAGGGCATGCTTGCCTAAAACTGCATTCCTTGCTAATAAATTCCTTTTTCCTGCCCCTGGCCATCTTTAGAAAACTTCCATTTTGTACAGTTTCTTGGAGCTTGATTCTACTTGCTAGATGGGATCCTGTCCAATTCATGAATCATCGAATAAAACTAATTTGATATTCAAATTTACTTGGTTGAATTTTGTTTTTTAACAAAAGCAAGGAGGGGGGCATGGGAGCCACTGGTTTATAGTTGGTCAGAAGCACAGGGAACAATCTGGACTGCAATTTGGCATCTGAAGTGGGAACAGTCTTGTGGGGCTGAGCCATTAACCTGTGGGATTAGACGTTATCTCCAGATAGCCAGTGTCACAGTAGATTTGAATTATAGGATACCCAGCTGGTGCTGGAGTGTTGCTTGGTGTGGGAACCCATACAATGGTACTGGAATCAGAATCAGAATGGTTCAAGTCAAGAGAAAGAGCTGCTGACCTAAAAGTGCTCTCAAAAACTGGGATCATAAGGCCAAAAACAAGATGGTGACCCAATGGCAGCGTTTAACACAGAATGGGATACTTACTATCTTCTTCCCAGCTGTTATTACGACTAAACCATGGAAATTTGGACTGGCCAATTCTGCCTGGAAGAGGGCCATTGGAGGGAACTTTAAGGAACCAGGTGAAGGAGAATCACCACAACAGGAGAGAAAGCCGTCACATATTGTCCATGTCCTTTTCTCACTCACTGGGGCTGGCAGTGAACCAGTGCTGTCCGGGATGGGACTTAAGGGGCTAGAACTAGGTGAGAACTGCCTGCGAGGGCCAAAGTCAGCAAAGCTTGGAAGAGCAAGTATAAGCCACTGACCCTTGGAGAGAGTGAGAACCCAGCTCAGCGGCAACAAATACCGACTAGGGGCTTGAAGGCTGAATGAGCCAGAATTCAAAGATGGGCTGAGAGACCAGGAACAAGGAAGGACCAAACAAGGACAGCGTAGGATGATTGCCAGGAAGGGGCCAAGCTCCATTTCCAAGCAGACAATCTGCCAAAGGCTTTCATGCCCCAAGAAGCTTCAAGACGATCTTAGCAATAGGATGTAAGGCCAGCAGATATGCGGGCATCAAAGACAGAATTAAATAACAAATTCAAAGGTTCTGTAAATATGATACCTGAGGTTTGCTTCAAAATAACGTGGAGAGGATCCTGCGTGCACAGACAAGACAAAACTGGCCTCCAGACAGAACGGTATAAAAAGTTTTTTTTTCATTCAGGATGCATCATTCTGAATAGAGATGACAATAGCTAAAAATTAAACATATTCATGAAAAGTACCAACTAATCTTGCGAGTGAGGAAGGAAACATATCCTGCAAGGCAAAATTTCCTAGCAAATTTTCATCTACATAAGAAGAAGAGAACATTCAAGAAAGGAGTCACCTTTATGCAGTTTGAGAGCGGAATTGTATGATGTTGTTTCTTCCCCAACATTCAAAATTTTAAATAAAGGACGACTCCATCATTAGAGCCTAATGTCTTATTTTTACAGTTTTTGTCCCCAGTATTGCATTTTATCTCACGGCAGCCCTGGGGAAGAGGCAGAGAAGTGCTACTGGGCTTGTTGTACTGATGAAAAAGTAAGGCCCAATGGGATGGAAGAACTTGTCCAAGACCCAGCAGCTTCAGTACGTAAGAGTCAGGACTCAGAGCCTCAGTCTGTTGGCTCCAAAGTCAGACCTTCTTTGCTACACGGTGTGACTCTGCCCAGTTTCACATGTGGCTTCTAATTGTCACATTGGTATCCCATCCTGGTACTTCGCCTCGTTCAGTCTTCCCAGCCTTGACCATTAGGATCATTCCAAATGATGGAAATATGGTTTTGCATACGGCTGGTCCTTGAACAACACAAGTGTGAACTGTGTGGGTCCCACTTAGACATGGAATTTTTTTGCCAAACGTAGTACAGTTCTGTAAATGTATTTTCTCTTCCTTATGATTTTAATAACATCTTCTTCTTCTAGCTTACTTTATTGTAAGAAAACAGTATATAATACATAGAACATGCAAAATATGTGTTAATTAGCTGTTCGTGTTATTGGTAAGGCTTCTGGTCAACAGTAGGCTATTAGTGTTAAGTTTTAGGAGAGTCAAAGGTTTTACATGAATTTTCAGCGGGGTGGTGGTTGGCACTCCAGCCCCGTACTGTTCAGTGGTCAACTGTATTCTTGTAGCCACAATATCATGCTATTTTGTTGAAAATCCAAGTATTTTCTGGTATTTTTCTTAGTGTAGCACCATTATTTCAGTATTTCAAAAATGTAAACTCCGAATTATGTACACTATGAGATATGTCCAGAAAGGTCTATACTGCATTTACATTTACATTTTATATTAAATAGAGATGACCTGTGGGCGCCCGGGGGGCTCAGTTGGTTGAGCGACTGCCTTCGGCTCAGGTCATGATCCCAGGGTCCTGGGATGGAGTCCCGGGCCTGCTTCTCCCTCTCCCTCTGCCCTTCCCCCTCTGTTCTCTCTCTCTCTCTTTCTTTCTCTCTCAAATAAATAAATAAAATCTTTTTTTAAAAAGATTTTATTTATTTATTTGACAGAGATAGAGACAGCCAGCGAGAGAGGGAACACAACAGGGGGAGTGGGAGAGGAAGAAGCAGGCTCTTAGCGGAGGAGCCTGATGTGGGTCTCGATCCCAGAACACCCGGGATCACGCCCTGAGCCGAAGGCAGACGCTTAACGGCTGCGCCACCCAGGCGCCCCTATAAATAAAATCTTTTAATCAATCAATAGAGGTGACTTGCTAGAAAGTTTCTTACTATATCACTTCCCTTCTAAAGCCTGTTCAAAATATCTTTTCATCACATTAATTCCAATTTTCTAAATTACTAATGAAGCTGAGCTTTTTTTTTTTTTTTTTTTTCTCATAGCTTTTTATTTCCCAGAGCTAGTTTGGGCCCAGTTTCCAGAAGTCCCTGATGGAATTTGAATGGGGGCAAAGGTGGGGATAGGGACTTAGGAAGGGGCCGTATGGAAAATGGAGTGGGAGGGAAGGCGGAGGGCAAAAAGAAGAAAAACTGGGGAAGGTGAGCGTTTCTTCCCTTTCTTTCCTGAGAGCAGCGAACCCGTTTTCTGAGAAACAGATGGTTCTCCCATAGGATAATTTATTTTAACTTCCTCCCAGCTTACCCTTTCTAGAATATTTAGTCTGGAAGGACACAGGGACAACAGTCCTTGGCTCTCTCTCACGTTCGTCAGTTTCTCATGACAGAGTGTAGAAGATGATGGCACCGTACAATTCTTTTTTTATAAGATACTGTCAGTAAGACCAACAGTAGTGCCGGTATTTTGGGATTATGAAAATACCATTGTCATTTCTGTCCAATGCTCCAGTTACTAAGCCAGGGGACTGGAACTTACCAAGCCAACTTCTATGGCTCCTCTCATGGCCTTCCCCTGTGCCTGGCCACCCACCAATACCATCACATCCCAACATCGGTGGCCCTAATCACAGGTCCCAATGATTGGCGTCTCTCTGCTGACTCCACTGCCACAGAGTGGACACTGCTCTACTAGGAAATACTCCTGCTCTGGGCAAAGCCAGGATTCTGCTGTAAGTGTCCTCATTCTCATTCAGGCTACCATGGGTACCATGGTTCTGTGCCAGACCACCCAAATTTCCATTGGTAAAGGATTGGTCAATTCACTTATAGTACCCTCAAACACTGCATAATTTTAAGTCATTAAAAGAGTGAGTTACATTTATATGTACTGACATCAAAAGTGAAACTGGACTGTTAAAGTGAAAAGGGCAAGTCTGAACAGATAAGCCCATTTGTGTCATGAAACATACAATCTTACTCATGTAACGGAAACTCCATAATCAGTATCTGCCTGTCTTCTGTTTCGCAATCCCGTTGATTATGTCTTTATGAAAAGAGGTCTGTAGAATTTACTGGACTGCCCGAGAATACTTAAATGCACATTAAATTTATTTAGCTCACAAATAGGCAGAGTATCCAATTTTTTTAAAGCATAAAAATAAATTAGGAAGCAAACGATGAACTGAATCCAAAATAATTTTTTGGCAGAGAGGACCCAGACTGCCAGCCCGTGCTGAATGCCAACTTAAAGGACGCCAGCCAAGCTAGGAAGTGCCTCGAGAAGAGTGAATAAACGGCCCGTCCGTAAGGTGACCCTTCTCACGAGGGCGGAGATGCTCAGTGTTCCCCATCCTGGTAACAGTGGAATGGTTATCACCCTTTGCTAACAGTCCATTACTGAGTCTGAATCCAGTGCTGCTCTCGTACCCTTTCTCTCCCCCTTCCTTTGATGAAGAGTCAGTGGGAATTCTTCCGTCTCTGGCTGGGGAAAAAGAAGCAGGTCAGGGTGATCCTCGTCCATTAGTTGCAGCTTTGTCGCCAGAAAAAGGGGACAGAGGTCCCCACTTTTCATTAGCTACTGGTGTAGCAGGCACAGGACCTGAGCGTGTCACTCACAATATTACGGAGAACTGAGCCTTAAAGTTCAGTATAGGTGCCATAATACAACAGATTTGACCGATGCTAATGTCCATTACTCTTCATGTTTATTATACATATTTTCCTATTAGGTAGGCTTTCTGATTTTCTTAATGACTGCCAAGAGCTTACTCCTCCCCCACCCCCGGGTAAATTCCCTTGCTCTCTCACTCTCTCTCTCTCCACACCATCCCCCCCCAATTATTTTAAAATAGACTTAACTTTTACTCTGTATCCCAGGTATTTATTCCATCAGTAATGGTTCTATGTACAACAAAAAGTTATATAGCTTTACTTTTTTAGTAGATTCTTACTTTGCTCTTTAGAAATGAGGACAGTAAAATTTAAATGTGTTATTTTCACATGTTGTGTCTATATATCTGGAAAACCCAAGAGGGTAAACTTAAAAGCCATTATAAACGAGACGAAAATTTAGTAGCTTGTCTAGGTACAAAACAAATGCAAACAACACAGTAGTTTTCCAGCGCACAAACAACAATTAAATAATAGATACCAGACAAAAACTATACAACAGCAATCAAAATGTTAACTTCTTAGGGATACATTTAACAATAAATGTGCAAGATCTATATTAAAATTTTTAACCCTATTTTAAAATGTCAATTAAAAAATTTAAACTGTGGGGTGCCTGGGTGGCTCAGTCAGTTAAGCGTCACCTTTGGCTCAAGTCATGATCTCAGGGTCCTGGGATCGAGCCCCACGTTGGGCTCTCTACTCAGTAGGGAGTCTGCTTCTCCCTCTCACTCTCCCTCTGTGCTTCCCCCCCCCAAATAAAAACATGAAATCTTTAAAAAAAATAAAGTATAATAAATAAAAAATTTAAACTGAGAGATAAAAAATACTTAAATAGAACAGTATTTGTTATTGGCTCAGAAGCTTAAATATTATAATGATGAAAGTCCTCCTGAAACTATTATATAAACTTGAAGTGATGAGTAAAGATAACAAACTTTGTTTTTAAAGGTTTTATTTATTAGTTATTTAGTTAGTTATTTAATACTTAGCAGGGGCGGGGTAGAGAGCACACAAGCAGAGGGAGCAGCAGGCAGAGAGAGAAGCAGGGTCCCTGCTGAGCAAGGATCCCAATGGGGGACTCGATCCCAGGAGACACTGGGATCATGACCTAAGCGGAAGGCAGACACTTAACCGACTGAGCCACCCAGGTGTCCCGATAACAACCTTTTTAAAGCAAACTTCTAGTGTTCATAGGGAAATAGATATGTTCCAGAAGAAAAAATCTAAAAAAGAGAGGACTAGTCCTTCCAGATATTTTTCATCTCTATCGAGGGACACTTGATATACTAAGAATTGCCCACATTTAATGTATCCATCTCAATGAGTTGGATAGATGCACACACCTGTGATACTATCAGCACAACCGAGCTCTAAACATACTCATCCCCCCCAAAAATTTCTTTGTTTTTTTGTGTGTGAGTTGTGGGGGGAGGGGTTTCTGGGAGGGTGGGATGTTGGAAAGAGCTCTTAACGTGAGGTCCATCTTCTGAACACATTTCAAAGTGCACCATATTGTTCCCCACAGCTACCCCGTTGCACAGCATATCTCTAGAACACATTCAGCTGTGCAAACAGAAACTCTACCCATTGACAAGCTCTGTTTCCCCCTCCCCCACCAGTCCTCTCTCTCTGAAACCCCAGCACCCATAATTGCTATCGTTCCCATAATTTTACTTTGTCTCTATGAATTTGACTACCCTCAGTACCTTATATAATAATAAGGCAGTATTTGTCTTTCTGTGACTGGCTTACTTCACTTAGCATAATGTCCTCTAGGTTCATCCGAGTGTCACAAATAGCAAAATTTCCTCCTTTTTTTAATGCTAAATAATATTCCATTGTATATAGCACACACACACACACACACACACACACACGTTCTTTATCCATTCATCTGCTGGTGGAAATTTGGGTTGTTTCCATATCTTAGCTATTGTGAAGAGTGCTGCAAAAGGGGGTGCAGATATCTCTTCAACATCCCGATTTCAGTTCTTTTGGATATATGCTCAGAAGTGGGATTGCTGGATCATATGGAAGTTCGATCTTTAATTTTTTGAGGAAACTCCGTACTGTTTTCCATAGCGGCTGCACTATTCTAGACAGCAGTATATAAGGTTCCAGGTTTCCCCATCTTTGCCAACATTTGTCTTTTCTCTTTTCAAGAGCCATCCTAACAGGTGTAAGGAGATATGGTCTCCTGATGGTTTAGATCTGCGTCTCCCTGAAGATCAGTGAGCTTGAGCGCCTTCTCATATACCTGCTGGCCGTTCCTATGTCTTTATGGAGAAATGTCTATTTGAGCCCTTTGCCCATATTTTAATCAGATTATTTGTTTTTTGCTATTGAGTTATGAGATTCTTACATATTTTGGTTATTAACCTCTGATCAAGTATTTTCTCTCATCCTGTAGGACCCTCCTCACTGTTGATTTCTTCCTTCGCTGTGAAGAAGCTTCTTCGTTTGTAGTCCCAGCTGTTTGTTTTGGTTTTGTGCTTTTGGTGTCATCCAAGAAATTATTGTCAAGAAGTCCTCCCCTTATGTTTTCTTTGAGTTCTACGGTATCAGGTCTTACGTTTAAGTCTTTAATCCATTTTGAGTTGAGCTGGTGTATGGTCCAATTTGATTCTTTGGCTTATAGAAATCCAGTCTTACCAACGCCATTTGATGAGAGACTATCTTTTCACCATTGTGTGTTCTGACCCTCTCGTAGATCAGCTGACTGCATGTACGTGGATTTGTTTCTGCACTCTCTATTCGGTTCCATTGAACTATATGTCTGTCTTTATATCAGTACCATACTGTTTTCATTACCATAGGTTTGTACAATATTTTTCAAATCAGAAAGTGTGAGGCTTCCAGCTTTGTTCTTTTTTCCCAAAATCATTTTGGTTGTTCAGGGTCTTGTGGTTCCATATGAATTTTAGGGTTTTTTTAATCTACATCTGTGAAAAGTACCATTGGGATTTTGATAGACTGCATTGAATCTGTATATTTCTTCGGGTAGTTTGGACCTTTTAATTAACACTATTAATGCTTCCAATACATGAACATGGGAAGTCTTTCCATTTATTTGTCTGCTTTAATTTCTTTCATCAGTGTCATATATATATATATATATATATATATATATATATATATATATATATATATATATATATTTTTTAGTATAGTTGACACACAATGTTACATTAGTTTCAGGTGCACAACTTAGTGATTCAACAAGCTTATGCGTTATCCGGTGCTCACGGTAAGTGTAGCTACCGTCTCTCTCAGTACATGGCTTTTACAACATCATTGACTATAAAAGGCACGTATGCTGTGCCTTCTATTCCCGTGACTTATTCCTTCCAGAACTGGAGGCCTGTATCTCCCACTCCCCTTCACCCACTTTGCCCAACCCACCACCGCCCCCCCAATCTGGCAACCATCAGTTTGTTCTCTGTATAGGTTTGATTCTGCTTTTTGTTTGCTTATTCATTTGGTTTTTTCATCAGTGTTTTATACTTCCTAGTGTATAAGTCTTTCACCTCCTTGTTTATTCCTTAATCTCTTATTCTTTTTTATGCTATTGTAAATGGGATTGTATTCTTAATTTCTTTTTTTGATTGTTTATTGTGAGTGTGTATAAATGTAACTGACTTTTCTATGTTGATTTTGTGTTCTGTAACTTTGTTGAATTTGCTTATTAGTTCTAAAAGTTTTTTGTATGTCTGGAGTCTTCAGTATTTTCTACATGTAAGATCATGTTTTCTGAAAACAGAGACAATTTTACTTCTTTGTTTCCTATTTGGATTCCTTTCCTTTTCCTGCCTAATTCTCTGGCTTGAACTTCCAGTATTATGTTGATTAGAGGTGCTGGCAGTGGGCATTCTCGTCTTGATTTTGAAACCTAGTAAAATGTAATAGCAATCAAAATACTCTGCCACGTGCACACAAAGACACATGAAAATCAACCAACAGAAGAGTCGAGAAACACACAAATACTTATAAGGACAGTTTTGAGAAATGAAGACTTCAAATCAATGGTAAAGATGAATTGTCAATAAGTCAGAGACTTTTTGGGCAGCCATCTAAGGAAAAAAAATACTCTAGTTATCAACCTCATTTCTTATATCAAAACAAATTTTAGCTGGATTAAGTATATAAATAAAAAATAAAATAAAATAAAATAAAATACACTCTGATGGAACACCCAAAAAGCATGCTTAAAAAAAAATCGATAGTTTTGCTACATGAAAGATTCTCAATTTCTGCAAATAAACTCAGGAGAATGATTTTTATATTGCACAAGGATCTACAAATCCTTTAAAAAATGTCTTATAACCATGTAGGAAAATGGGAAAATGGGCAAAAAAAAAATAATCAGTTCACTGAAAATACAAATAGTTTTAAAATAGGAAAATGTTGAAGTTTTGCCCATATTAGGCGAAATGCAAGTTAAAATCACAATAAGATTCTTTCTTTCATCCAAAAACTTGATAAAAGCCGTGTTGGAGAGAATATGGTTCCACATCCCTCAGAAGGGCAATATCAGTGCAAATTCTACACACTACATGGCCATGAATTCTGATCCCTCAGTTACTCTTCCAAGTTTCTATTCCTAAATTATATTCCCACAAAAGAAATACAGGGACACAGAAAATCACTTAATATTGTGTTGATAGCCAGTGACGGAAAACAACCTATCTGTCTTTCAGCGGGAGGCTAGAGAAGTCGACTCTGGTGTGTTCGACCAACGGAATACCGTGTAACTGTTTAGAAGAATCAGACATACCTCATTCTGATCTAACTGACCCGAAATGAAACCAAACTACAGTTGACCCTTGAACAACACGGAGGTTAGGGGGCCCACACTTCACATAGTTGAGAATCCATGAATAAATGTTGACTTCCCCAAAACGTAACTACTAATAGCCTGCTGTTGACTGGAAGCCTTGCCAATAACAAAAACAGTCGATCAACACAAATTTTGTATGCTATACGTATTATGTACTGTATTCTTACACTCAAGTAAACTAGAGCAAGGAAAGTGTTATTGAGAAAATCATGAGGGGAGCCTGGGTGGTTCAGTCGTTAGGCATGTGTCTTTGGCTCAGGTCATGATCCCAGGGTCCTGGGATCGAGCCCCACATGGGGCTCCCTGCTCAGCAGGAAGCCTGCTTCTCCCTCTCCCACTCCCCCTGCTTGTGTTCCCTATCTCACTGTCTGTCAAATAAATAAATAAAATCTTAAAAAAAAAAAAAAGAAAATTATAAGGAAGAGAAAACACATTTACAGTACTGTACTGTATTTACTTTAAACGGTTTGTGTATAAGTGGACCTGTGCTTTCCAGTCCAGGTTGTTCAAGAGTCAGCTGTCTTATCATTTTAAGTGGTTATCACTGTTCCTGGTGTCTGTGACTGGTGTTTTAAAGCTAGGTGTGGGGGCACCTGGGTGGCTCAGTTGGTTAAGCAGCTGACTCTTGATTTCAGCTCAGGTCGTGGTCTCAGGGTCCTGGGATCAAGCCCTACATGGCCCTGCTCAGTGGGAGTCTGCTTGTCCCTTCCCCCCCCCGCCACCCCTTCCCCTGCTAGTGTGTGCACGTGCTCTCTTTCTCTCTCTCTCTCTCAAATAAATACTTTTAAACGTGTTCTTTTTGTTGTACATACTCAGTTTTTATAAGTACTAAATTGAAAGTAAGCAGAAAAGATATTAATTTGAAAGTTCGTTGTAATGTAAATTGTCAGGTTTAAGATGTGTTTTAGTTGAGGGGCGCCTGGGTGGCACAGCGGTTAAGCGTCTGCCTTCAGCTCAGGGCGTGATCCCGGCGTTATGGGATCGAGCCCCACATCAGGCTCCTCCGCTATGAGCCTGCTTCTTCCTCTCCCACTCCCCCTGCTTGTGTTCCCTCTCTCACTGGCTGTCTCTATCTCTGTCAAATAAATAAATAAAATCTTTAAAATAAAAAAAAAAAGATGTGTTTTAGTTGATTTTTAAAACTTTACCATGTCTTACATACAAATATAAATCTTTCATGCATTTGCTTGAATTCATGCACAGGGCACCTGGTTAAGTGACTGACTCTTGATTTGGCTCAGGTCATGACCTTGGGGTTGTGAGGTAGAACCGGAGTCAGACTCAGCTCTGAGCCTAGAGCCTGCTTGAGATTCTTTCCCTCACCCTCTGCCCTCCCCCCCCCCGCCCCGTTCCTGTGTGCTGTATCAAAAAAAAAAAAAAAAAAAAAGAAGGAGTTCACGTACAAATCTCTTCTTAGAGCACGAGCTGTCATATTGGTATGATATAGCACCCCGCTTAGGAAGGGGCACCCCGGGAGCCAAGTCCCCCGCTGGCATATGCATCTTTGTAGTAATAACAGCGCTTTACTTTTCATGTTGTTTTGCATATGGGCCACCATTTGATCTTGGTCTTTTGTTCCAGGACTAAACAGATGCAACTGTCTACGTGGAAAGAACTGTTTCCTGCTGTCCTCTTGTATTTTCATAGATAAGAGAATTGCAGCCTTGGGAGTTGGTCCTTCCTTCCTTCCTTCCTTCCTTCCTTCCTTCCTTCCCTCTTTATCTTCCTCCTTTCCTCCCTTTGTGGATTTGTCTACGTCTGTGTCATAAACATGATTTTAAGAATTTTAATGGGACTCGGAGAGGAAGCACTTTTCAATGATTGCTTAGGGTCAGCGTGGATCTTTTGGAGGACAGGAGAGCCCCACCTCCTGGCCTTTCAGAGCAAAGAGGGGGAGAAAAATAGAAAACGTCATTACTGCTGTTTCTTGTTACCTACCTCTTATTTACTAATGATTAATGTAGACTTCGCAAAAAAGCTGGACCATTTTTATTTTAAAACTAAATTTTCTTCTAAGTTAGTTTGTTAAAAAATTTAACTGCTTTTTTTGTATTTTTTGCTATTGTTTTTTTCACTAAAAAAACCTCAGAATTCTCTTTATCTCATTAGTGGCCTTTTCATTTTATATAGACTCTTTTATATAATTTCCAGTCATTTAAGTGGAAATTACTTATTTTTATGTAAAGCTTATTTCAGCTACTTTCCTCCCTTTCAGAGAGAAAAGGATGAGTTTTAGGAAGGGACATCAGTTTCTTTCAAGGAAGTGTTGGCCCCTAGTGGATCAAAAGTGACACCACACTTTGAAACAACTGGAGGACATATTGGGAAGAACGTATTTGGGGAAAGCAGTAAAACGGGTTGCGTGTGCAGGAGAAAACGCAATTCACTTTGCCAAATAGCATAAATGCATTGGATGAAACCACATAATACCATTAGTAGATCTGACTACCCACTAAATTTAAAACAAATGTATAAAATAGAGTGAACAAAATTAAAATTAAAATAAACCGGAGGGAACACTGTTAACAAACGTAACGTACAAGTAAAGTGAAATATACTAGAGACTTGGAAATCTATAAAGAAGCCCAAATAAACCAGAAAACATTTTTAAAAATGCATGAAGTCTATGCTTAGGCAAGAGAAAACCCAAACCGAGATGCTCACATCCATTAGCAATCAGAGGAATGCACAGTAAAATAATAACTTATTACTCTTACCTGTTGGAGTGACCAGTAAGTATGGGAGGAAGGCAGGGATTTGGGAGTTTTTATGCACTGCTGGTGGGAATTTAGACTGGAGTAGCCATCTGAAGAGCGTGGGCGGTTAGTCGCGTTAGGTATGACCTAGCAATTCCGCTCCTGTTGAATATACACATACTCACCCGTCACGTAGTACTTTGCAGCAGTTACAAGTAAAGTACTAAATCCACACGGAGCAACATCGGTGATCTGTAAAATTGTGCTGAGTGAAATTGAGAAGCAGAAGTAAATGTAATACATAATACCATTTGATTGATATCAATCTGAAATACACGCCTGTAACAAACAGTACATATGTCACAATGCACGTGAATGGATACACCAGGAAGCTTGCCTCTGGTGGGGGTGGGGAGAGCCAGTAAGATGGGAATCAGAAATCAGGATGAAAGGGACCAATGTGCATGAAAAGAGGACTATCATTACCTCAACTCTCTACATTTGTGGCCCAACATCAGAAAAAGAAAGAGAAAGGAGAACTTGAACAACCTGGTAGAAAAAAATAAGCAGAGGGCATCACGAGTCAGCATACAAAATAAATGCAAATAAGGAAAAAGCACACAAGACTCCACGCTCAACTTCTTAGGAGCCAAAGAAATACAATGCAAAGGAGGAGGGTGATAACATCTTTCACCTGGCATGTGGTCAAAATGTCTTTTAATGAAAATACCCTGCATCACCCCTGGGGACCATTGGAAGAGGCACTTCTCAGGAGCTGGTGGCTTAAATTGCTAATCTGTTTGCCAAAGGGCAGTCTGTGCACATGGAGGACAGTAAGGATGAAGATAATGGAGTTCTGCAACTCCTCTCCAAGGAATTTACTCCAAGGAGGTCATGGGTAAGCGGATAAAGATGGAAGTATGTCCACCATCTACAAGAAAAGATAAAAACAAGCTAAATATCCAACAATAGGTAAAGAATTAAAAAATTACGATTCATGCATAATGAAGAAATATATAATATGATGTGTTCAAAAATACTGCACAGGAAAATGCTTGTGAGATAATAACATGTGAGAAAAACTTGAGATTATATATACCCATACATATATACAGTGCCAAAATGCATAGAATATTAACAGTAGTTACCTCTGAATAGTCGTATTACAATCTTCCTGGGGATTTTGTTTCCTTCTCCATACATTTCTGTGTTTACCCAAGGTCACTATAAAATAATGCAATACAAAAATATGTATTTCTATTGTAATTAGAAAATACGCATTGATTTTAGAGGCACAAGGACAACGCGACTTGTCCTGAACAGGCAATCCGAGGAGGAAGGACAGGACATCTGGTCTAAGCAGAAATACTACTCGGGGTGACGAAGTAATTGCCAGGAGCATTTCTGTGGTTGTCATTTTTTAGGAGCAAGACCAAAACACAAAATATACAGTGGGGGGGTGGTGAGCGGGGCTTGTGGTGCATTGGGACCCCCATTGCTACCGCCAGCTCGTTTAGAGGAGATGTGATGTGCTGAGTGAAACAGAACAGATGGTCTGCGGTCCACTCACGGTCATGATCAAAAGGTCACCCAACCCGAGAAGTTTTGATGGATAACGTCAGTGCCCTTTTCAAACAAAAGGTGCTTTATATCATTACAGTTTCCACTGAAAAGGGATTTCTAGGGAGATCTGAAAATTTCTAGAAGGCTACTACCAGGATCAGTTACAGATAGACCTGAAAATTCCAAGTTTCAGAAAAAGTATATCACTTGAAGAGCTATTGAAGACAGGTGTGTAAAGATAAAATGGCACGGAGATCAGGGTACGATATCCAGGTTATGCAAACCCAGAAATGCTTTTGCCAAAAATATTTGTAGATTCGACACTGCCTTATGGGAATTTGGATGCAGAAAACCGAAGTCCACGTCTAACGGAGACAGATTCCCAGTGGAACAGGCTGGGTTCACTGTGACTGACACACTTCTTAAGCCGAGCCTCGATAATTGATGATCTAGCCCCCAGCGAGCAGAAATGCCTCAGCCTGGAGACCAGCTGTACGTGGCGTGCATGGACAAGGAATCCAAACCCTAAATGACTCCAAGAGTCTACGAATTCAAATTTTCATTCTGGGAAGGTCATTGGGATCACCAGCTGAGGTGGTGGGCACGGTCCTACTGGGAAGGATGCTGGACATCGTGAAGGTACAAGGGCAGTGAGCACCCACCCCAGAAGTGGGAAGGAGTGATCCCCGAAGGTAGGGGAGGAAAAAACAAGGAGGCTGGAAGGGCACCAGCGTGGGAACAAGTCAGATACCCTTACTTGTGTCTTCGTGAAAATGCGATCATCAATGATCCGTAGAACAGAAATGAAAAATACATATCACCTAGGGGCGCCTGGGTGGCACAGCGGTTAAGCGTCTGCCTTCGGCTCAGGGCGTGATCCTGGTGTTCTGGGATCGAGCCCCACATCAGGCTCCTCTGCTATGAGCCTGCTTCTTCCTCTCCCACTCCCCCTGCTTGTGTTCCCTCTCTCGCTGGCTGTCTCTATCTCTGTCAAATAAATAAATAAAATCTTTAAAAAAAAAAAGAAAAATACATATCACCTAGACTGAGATCCGAAGACTTATGAAGGTACATGTTTTATAAAGTCACCACATTTTTTATTTCTGCAAACGAATGGAGCAGAGCAATGGTGAGCTCTATCATGGTCTGCTGAGGTGTTTTTGAAAGCCAAATAAGGCCAATGTTTGGAAAACAAGGTTCTAGGGGACATGGTTCATAATACAGGAGGTAAAAAGAACCAAAGAAAGTTGTTCAAAACTCAGAGAAAAAGACAGCGCGAACTTTAGAGCTTTGAGTCCTCTGTTTGCAAAATGGATGGAAGTGAGCAGGAAGGACGGAATGGGGGACCCTGGAAATGTACACAGAGCTGAAGATTCCGAACCGATGAAGCAAGACCAGGCCTTAAGGACATGTAGCTTCTTCAAAGAAGACCCACTTCATTCTTCCCGTCACTCACTCTATAAATACTTAAATACTCTCCAGGTACCCAGCTCTGCAAGGATTAAGGATTAATAATATCATTGCCTGGGGCGCCTGCATGGCTCAGTCATTAAGCGTCTGCCTGCAGCTCAGGGCGTGATCCCAGTGTTCTGGGATCCAGCCCCGCATCGCATCGGGCTCCCTGCTCAGCGGGAAGCCTGCTTCTCCCTCTCCCTCTGCCCCTGCTTGTGTTCCCTCTCTCGCTGTGTCTCTCTCTGTCAAATAAATAAAATCTTAAAATATATATATATATCTATAATTGCCATCTCAGTGCTCTGATGGGTTAAGCTGGCACAAGTGTAAGACTTTTTTGACAAGTCTTTGACAAGGAAGGACCTTCCCCAAGTACCTGCTATGCTGGACCCCCCCCCACGCCTGGGCAGATAGAACTACCGTCACAGTACTACGCTCCGATTCCTATTGCTCCCGTTCCTATTGTGGCTCTTCTGTTTTACAGAAAGCTGCTCCGTGTTCTGGTCTATCTCCCCCCCGGTGTGTAAGCACCGTGGGCACAAGCACAACCCGTGTCCTCGCATTCATAGCCCTCAGGAGCATGTCTTACACGTTATGGACACTGTAACTGTCCCGTAATAGTCAGCTCTGCCAACAGGTCTTGATTCCTCGAGCCTCAGTTTCCTACGTAGAGCTATGGGTAGGACACTTAAGCAAGAGTGCTGTGACAGTGCTTGGCACAGGCAGGTGCATGTGGTGACACGGGCCTTCTGAGCACTCTAGCCCCCCTCCTCCTGGTAATATCGATTAATTTCTCCTTCGGAAATCACACCCTCACCTCTCTTAAGTCCTGTGACTTCAGTGGTGCTGAGACTACCAGCCTCCTCTCCCAACCGGGCTCTCTAGGCTAGGGTATAACCAAAGCCCGATGGATCGAGCCAACAAACACTTGTCCTGGGCCTTTTGCTGAAACAGTTGAGAAGAGGCTCCTTGTCCCATGAAGCCGCTAAGCGGCTGGATATTAACTTCTGAGCTGCAAGATTCCCCACACGCACAGCCTGCCTGCAAACACTTCGTGTCAAGTCTTCATGATGTCATTTGTTCTCTTAGACCCACCCCTGCCTAACTCCTTATGCTACTCCCGGACTTCCCAGGTATAAGAGGGTGTACTATGTTCCCAGGGCTGCTGCAACGAAATACCACATACCAAGTGGCTTAAACAATAGAAATTTATTACCTCACAGTTCGGAGGACAGAAGTCCAGGACCGAGGCGTTGGCAGGTTGGGTCCTTCCGCGGGCTGTGAGGGAGGGATGTGTCCAGGGCTCTCCCCCTGCTTGTCGACGGCCAGCTTCCCCAGGGTTTCTGACATTGTCTTCCCTCTAGACACATCTCTGTACCCACGTTCCCCTTTCCATAAGGACCTCAGTCACACTGGATTAGATCCCACCCTAATGACCTCATTTTACCTTAATTATCTCTGTAATAATCCTGTCTCCAAATAAGGTCACACGCTGAAGAACTAGGAGTTAGGGCTTCAACATATCTTTTTTGAGGGGATAGAATTCAACCCGTAACAGAGGGAATAAAGTCCCTTTTTACAAGAGCTAGTTTAAGTTGGGTTTCTGTCATTTGCTACTAAAAGTCTTCTTCTGCACAGTGAATTTCAATTTCCTTCCCTTACGAAACTAAATATTCTTTTAGGTCCCAGCAAGTTCCAGAAATGGGTGATAATATGCACAGGCACAATTTTTACTTAACCAATTCAGTTCCTTCTGAGCAGTTCTTGAGGGAAACCAGAGATTCAGGGGGAGGTCGTGCAGGAGGAGACCTGGGCTCTCATTTTGATCCTTCTGCTATGAATGAAGTTGGCCAAATCAACTACAAAAAGAAGAGCAATTTCATTTTAAAGGGAAGTAGCATAACGTTGTAAAAAGCCGTTAACCTAAGGATGCAAATGTCTTCTTAGATAAAATATCCTGACTCTACCGTTTGTTCTGTGAAACCATGTGAGCCCCTGAACAGAGCTAAAAACCTCCTTCCTTTTCATGAAAAGGACAAACCTGAACTCTCACCAAATAAATATGTGTGAAAGCTCTCAGCACACTATATGCCACAAATATTGTGGGCTTTTTTTTTTTTTCACTTAACCAATATGGAGACACTGTATTTGCTTTACATACATTATCTCACTTAATCTTCACAATCCCTTTAGATCTATTATCCACCCCAGCTTCAGATAAACTGAAAAACAAGGAGACTAGGAAATTGTCCCAAGTCAGCTCATGAATGGCTCACAGGTGGTGCAGCCCAGATTGGAATCCAGGTAATGTATGTGCAGAGCTTAAGCTCTTAACCAAGTGAGGTGGTGCATAAGGGGTAACAGACGACAGCTACAGAGATAAAATATGCCTATAGATGTACAAAAGAACGATGGGGAAATTGGCCGCAGATGTTTGGTAAAAATATTTATTAGATTTTAAATGGTGAGATTAAAGCCTGTGTTTATCCTCAGCTTCTGAAAATAGAACTGCTGGCTGAGAAAGTGCCCTGGAGGCTGAAAGACCAATAAGTGGACCTGAATTCATTATCCTGCCATTCTGAGAGCAGCTGCTTCGTGCTCAATCTGGCTCTCTCGACACAAGGACCCCTCGTCCCCTCGTCATCAGTGTGACTCCTTTGTTCAAGCCCAGCGTCTCCATCTTGAATTTCTCCTCACTAAGCAAGCTGTTACTGGTTGTTCTTCTCACTCCAATGACGTATTGATGTCCGCTTCTTGCTCCAGGTTGAATTTCGCTGAGGTTTTCAATGGCAGCGTCGAGCTATCTGTCCTCCAGCAGCTTACCACCTTGGAACTATTATCCTGGCACCTTATTGCCAGTCACACCTTCCCACTCAAGTCAAAAAAGCCACACCTATTTTTTATCTGTGGTAGGACTGATCCCAAGCTCACCAGGAAAGGGGACTGCATTCTCTCAACTTTGCTTTTTCTAAAAAAAAAAAAAAAAAAAAAGAATGGAAGTTTTGGGATGAGTGAGTGAATTTGGGCCATGAGGAAGTCAGGGCAACACGGAGAATCACCGCAGGTGTGATTGCTCTTCCAACCGCAGGAAGAACGAATTGTGTTCACATCGCTGAATGAGACATAAAAATGAAAGAGTAAACAAGACTAGAGGGTCCCTCAGAGATGTGGACGAGTCTCACCACGTGAGGTGAAAGAGGCCAAGTGCTAAAGGATAAAAACCGCGTGGTCCTAGTTACATAAACTGTACCAGCAAGACAAAACTGACGCATGCAGTTAGAAGACGGACCACGGTTACCCTTGAGAAGGACAGACCTGTTTGTTACCGGAAAGGGAGAACAAAGTCTTCTGGGGGCGCTGAGTGGGGGTAACGTGTTACCTTCATTTTGGGATAATTGGTGTAGCATTTGTGCATCTTTCTGTATATATTATACATCAATTAAAAGATACACAACAGTGTGGGATGCTGAGCTGGGCTCAGCTGGTTAAGCATCTGCTTTCAGCTCAGGTCATGGTCTCAGGGTCCTGGGATGGAGTCCCGCGTCGGGCTCCCTGCTCAGTGGGGAGTCTGCTTCTCCCTCTGCCTGATGCTCCCCCTGCTTGTGTTCTCTCTCTCTGACAAATAAATAAATAAAATCTTAAAAAAAAAATACGCAATAGTGAATGGAAGAATTTGAGAAAGCAAAAACAAGCAATTCTTTTTTCATCCCCCCAGACCCTTCTGTCAAGACATTTTACCATAAGGGAAGCTGAGAAATGGGACCAAAGCCGAAGGGGTATTTTAAAGATGGGAGAAAATGACTGTTGGGGAAACTCCACTTACTCATATTTGCCACAAAGGAGAAACACCTGTCCTATTATTTACTTCATAGATTTTCTTTAAACTGACTCATTTTTAACTTAAATGTTTTAAAAAATGCATTTTGTATCGTAAGTATCACTTGCCATCACAGAAATAACTAAAAATGTCATTCAATTAAAATAATTAAAATAATTAAGATAATTAAAAACAATTAAATGGAAGTAAAAATCAGTCAAATTGAGCTACAAAAACAGACACCTAAAAATAAGTTCCTCGGTCAGAAAACTAGAGCTGGTCGTGACCAGCGAGGGCAGAGCACCTTGTTCTGTTGCTGGCTTGCAGCCTTCTTGTCTCACGGGGTCGAAGAGGGAATGTCTCAGACACAAACGGCTGAAGCAAAGTGAAAGTTTGGTAAGTGAAGATGAGAACTCTAGGGTGAGTGGGGTCCCGAGTGGCCGGCCACTGAGAACTGACTGGGAAGCCTGCGGCCTTGAGACTCCTGCGCCATCTCGGTGGTTCCCTTAGCTCTTGTTCGACTCTGGCTCAGCGTCTCCACCCACCAGGAGTAGTTTCGGAGTCTAGTCAAGGGGTCGGGGGCCTCCTATCTCCCCTGCCTATCCCTTAACCCCTTCCCTACTCACGGGACAGGACCCGGGGGCAGAAAGAGCAATCCAGGAATGAGGAGTGACTCGCTATATCCTGTTTAATCAGTGGGGGTTAGGGATAGCGCCAGTCTCCCGGGAACCTGGAAGCAAGGCTTTCAGGACCGTGAGGGGCCGGCTGCTGCCGAGATAAGGTCCCGTTTAAACATGAAGGCCCTAAGGCAGCCACGAGTTCCTGAGGAAGGTCATGCTCTGCGTGTTTCAGGGATCTGTCAGTGGGCTGCAAGCCTAAGGAGATCTTAACTTAAGCTACACTTTTGCTTTTGTTTCCCATGTTCCCAGTTCCAGGTCTTTATCACAATCCCACTACTGCTCATCATCGTCACTCTTACACTGGAAGCATCCCGCTTTTCCCACAGTCGTGTTGAGTTCGAGAGAGAAGCGGGGTGAAAACACAGTCCCCACAACTCTATGGCACAGGATGCTGACTTCCCCAGCACCTCAGGTCGTTCCCAGTTCCGAGTCTCCATGGCTTGGTGGGAATTTGGTGCTGAGCAAAAGCCTCCCGTGCTGTCAAGGAAAAGAGCCCATTTCCACAGCTTTTCTTGGAAAGTGCTGGTTTTTGTCTAAGTGTGTGGGGTGGGGGGATGTGCTCATCAGCTGTGGCTGTAGCACCCTGCCTGAAACCAGACAAAGGTGGAGGGGCCCCGAATGATCACCCCTGTTCCACATTTTAGAAAACACTGCTCCATCACAACAGAGGTGGTTTTTTCCAAATTAAAAATCAGAGCTGCCCAGAAAATCTAGAATGCATAGTGCTGTACCCAGGGCATTTATCAGTCCACAAATTCTGACATTATTTATCAACACCAGGGCTAACCACCAGGGATATGAAAATTAGGAGACGTGATCCCTGCCCCCAAGGTAAGGTTTCCAGATAAAAATACAGAATACCATGTTAAATTTGAATTTCAGATAAACTTGGATTTATTTTTTAGTGTATGTCCCAAATATTGCAGTAGACATACTAAAAATGTATCTTTTGCTTGTATGAAATTCAAATTTAACTGGGTCTGTATTATTATTTGCTAAATCTAGGGGCAAAGTTGATGAAAATAGTGTGAGACGCGTCAAGGCAAAGGGGTCATCGCAGGGTGTTCGGGTGCGTGTCGGGGAAAACTTCAGAAAACCGTCCTCGGCTAAGAACTCAGGTGCTGTACCACTCATTGCAGAATTCAATCACACACCATCGTGATTTATTGTTTAGGTTTTTCATGGTTACATGTTTTGTCTGCCTAACTAGAGCCTAAGCTGCTTGAGGACAGGGGCCATTTCTTCGTGTTGCCCGTACCACCTAGTACATGACAGGCACACCGAAGGCGTGTTACTTCGTGAATTGGCTCAAAGGGTTTTATCCGCTCAAAAAGTCAAAAGATTCTGTTCACTGAAACGTAACTGGTATTTTCCCAAAGTGCTGGGCTTCCAAGAATCCAGTCTGACACTTGAGAACCAGATTAGCAGTAAAGGTATGGGCCGCTCGTTAGCACAGCAACCTCCTGTGTTCACTTCATGGTGGAGTCTATGGGGCTGGGCGTCTTTGTGAGGTTTGGGTCCCTTCCTAAGACCCCCATGTGTGGCCTGTTCTTGGCTGGATCTGATATACTGAAGCAGTTACCGCAGCTGGGCAGTCCAACGACTGCAAGAACGCTTTTCTACAAACACGCCCCACCCACACTTAAGCTCCTCTTTACCTCCTACGGTTTGAAACTGTCCCCCGCCGAACGGCGTGGTCAGTTCCAAGCTGGCCCAGGGTGAGGTCTCCCCATCACTGTTGGAAGCACAAGGGAGGAGAACTTTCCTGACCGCCTCTCCAGCCTCAGCTCTAAAGACCAGACCTGGGGAGGTGGCAGCCCTGCACCCACTGAGCACATAACCCAAAAGTGGCACCGTTTCAACAACTTCTAAGGTAAAATATGTTGGTGTGATGGATCTTAAAGACTTTAAAAGCATGGGAGAAACACGCACAGAAGGTCATCAAATGGGGAGCATTTTTTAAAAACATGCTTCTTTCCCTTCAGCTCTTTGAGTACAAATTATCATTCCTGCTCATCCCTGGGCCCAGAACACACTCCCTGGTCTGGTCTCACTAAGGCTCTTCCCCAGTTTTTTACCACAATATCCCTAAGGGAAGAGGACAGATACAAGGTCTAGAGTATCAGGAGGACAGGAAGCCTCACCCCACTGACCACCAGAGTCCAAAATGTCTTTAAGATCTGTGCGCCACAGGGCTCGTTTTCATTATTTGGCTACAAAGCCCGCCCGCGCCCCCCAACCTCACCCCATTTAGGTCAAAGATGAGCGAAGCCGGGCACTAGGTAAAGCCTAAGGACAGTTTTGATCAGACTACACGATTGCGACAGGGAACAATAGTCCTGCTCCTAACTGATTTGTAGGGGGGGGGGGCAGGGGGAGGGCTGTTTTCGAGAAAGACTGGGGGGCCGGGAGGGACGGAATGAGGCTCCGCGGAGGCAGGCGGGTGAAATGACAGAACCAGGCAGGGAGCAGTGTCAGCTGGGCGTGCGAAGCAGCGGCTGCCCAAGTCGGGCTCCGACCCTCCTACAGACCGCGGAGACCGGCCATCAGGTGTAAACGGTAACCTCTACGCAGCCTGAGGTTCCCCTGAATGCGCCCAAGGTCATCCTGGGGAAGCGGCCTCGGGCTGTTAGGGACTACGCTGGTGTTTTGTTCAAGCCTTTCTAGGCCGAAGGTGAGCCCCGTGCAGAGGAGGGCTCACGGCCGCCGCGTGGGCAGAGTGCGGTCCCGGCGCGACCCCGTCCGGTCCCAGTCGAACTACTTCCTGACCGCCCCTCTCTGCCGTCCCGAAGGCTCCAGCAAGGGTCCAAAGACTACTGTAACTCAAGCCGCATCTTCTGTCGCCCTGCAGCGCGCCACGCAGGGCTGTCTGAAGAGCCTTAGGGTCAGCCGCACACCACAGGGACTAGGGGACTAATTCGCAGCAGTGATCTCTTTCAGGTTTTAAAAACCCGCACACAAACACGCGATGGCGCTCCTGAAATGACCGCAGCCCCAACGGGAGGCCGCAGTCAGCGGAGAACTACAAGTCCCAGCAGCCCCCGCGAGGGCGAACACGACCAACTTCCGGGAGCCGTTTCCCCGTGAGCCGGGGTCGCAGGGCCGTGGCCACCATGACGTCCGGCGAGGAGCGGGGCTCGGGTCCCGGGTCCCGGGTCCCGGAAGCGGAGGCCGCGAGAAGCGGGGCGGGCGCCGCGGGCGGGCGCGCTGGTGTCACTTCCGCTGGGGCGGGACCTCAGGCTCTCCCGCGCAAATTGAAAAGCCCTCGGGACGCGGTTGCCACCCGGCTCCGGGTGTTCCGCGCCGCCTGCCTTGGGCGCTCGGGCCCAGGTGAGTTGGGGCGTCGGGAGCAGGCGTCGGACCTCCGCACACCTGCCCTGAAACGGACGGGGAGAGCCCTTCCCGGGAAGGGAGCGGAGCGGGCTGTGCGTGGCCGGGGGTGGCGTCCTCCCGGGACTACGGTCGTGCAGGACCGGGAGGAGGGGGTCGGGCGCGGTCTTCCCGCCCCGGCCGCGGATCCCGAGCGCTGGTCGCGTGTAGACGGGGCCGAGGCCGCCCTGAGCGCAGGGACGGTCGCCCGCCGCACTCCTGCAGGGCTGCCGCCCCAGTCAGCAGCCCCGTTTTCACATGCCGTCCCGGCTCCTGCATGTGGAAAAGTGAATTTCTTCGTGATGTCTTGCAGGCGAAGGGAAGCGTGTCTTCTGGAATGGGCTTGCGGGCCCCTCGTGCACGGCCCGTAGACAGGAGTGAAGCGGTGAGGTCGCCGGTGTGGTCGTACCTCGCGTGTGGCAGGCGGGCGCCCTGAGATGATGCCGGCCCTGCGGCCCGCGGTCATTCCCACTCCGCTACGAGGAGACGTTTAGGGGAGCGAATTTACCTAGCTTAGAAGAGACGGGTTTCGCAAAATGCGTACGACCTCCGTTTCCCTCAAAGGGGGAGAAAACTCCCTTTAGAGGCGTTATCTGAGAGGTAGGCTAATTGCCTTTCTCAGACTGTGGCTTGAGGAACACCTGCGTCCAAATTACCTGCCTTAGTGAAGAGTCAGAATCCCCCAGCCGGCTCCAAACCGGTGACTGCACTGCTGTCCTGGAGCTCAGAGCTTTGATACAGTATCAAGGTGAGGCTGACTTCTTACCCTGTTCTTTCTTCCTTTCCCCCCACACTTAATGTTTGCTGGGGGAGGTTTATGTTATGAAATGCTAAGCAGCTGTTCAGCCCCATTGCTTTTACTTTTTATCTTGAGGAGTGGGGGTGGGGGGTGAGTGCTAGAGCTGACCCTTGAACCAAGGGGTTGGAACTGTGAGGGTCCACCAATTCACGGATTTTTTTCAGTAAATGCAGTACAGTACGGGAAATGTATTTTCCTTGTGATTTTCTTAATACCATTTTCTTCTCTCTAGCTTACTTTAAGAATACAGTATGCATATAACATACAAACTATGTGTTAACCAAGTTTATGTAATTGGTAAGGCTTCTGGCTACTAGTAGTTAAGTTTTGGGAGAGTCAAAATCATACGTGGATTTTCGACTGGGTGGGGGGTGGGTGCAAATAACCCCCCTTCTTGTTCAAGGGTCAACTGTACTGCTTCAGAAAGTTCTGAGTCCGCTCCAGAATATCTGTATAGAAGGGATTTAGGGGCTTCTCGCTGAGCGGAAGGGGGTATATCTTAACAATGCCTTTTTGGAGAGAGAGAGATTCATGCTCTTTCAGCACCTCCTGGTGCCTAGGCTTGGAACACACATTATGATTCCAAGTGGGAAAGCACTTTGGAAAGAATAGACATTACGGAACTATCAAGTGACATTAGAGTTGGTGATTAATGTAAATATTCTAGACTGATTCTTGGCAGAGAGGAGCCCAGTGAAAAGTATTAAAGAGCAGTGATTCTCAAATACTCAAGCTCAGTTGCTATATCAGTTTCCAAGCTCTTTTTTTTTATTTTTCTAAAACTTTTGAGGAAATGTATTTTGCTCTAAATATTGCTGTTTTTCCTTTTTCCTCTTATGTCCCATAGTTAGCTTGGCACTATGGGGATACATGGATTACTGCAGTTTATCAAAGACGCTTCTGAACCCATCCACGTGAGGAAGTATAAAGGACAGGCAGTGGCTGTGGATACATATTGTTGGCTTCACAAAGGAGCTATTGCTTGTGCTGAGAAACTAGCCAAAGGTGAACCTACTGATAAGTAAGTTTGGACCTTGTGTTAATTCTTTGCCAACTAAGAATCAGACCTATATTGGGATCATTTTCATTCAATGCCAGGTTTATCAAGAAGTGAGACTGAGAAGATTGCCCGATCAGGAGCGACTACGTTCTGTGATGTTGTATCAAGACACCAATAAACAAAAACCAAACACTGTGTCCTTTATTCTTTACCTAAGAAACTGAGCCCTGTCTGCAAAACAAAGCAGTTGCTTCAAAGCAAGGCTTTTTACTTCTACTTTACTTGGGGCCCAGAGTGGTGGGCCTTGCTGAGATCCAGTCATAACTATGACCTCATTTGAGGCATGTTCCATGGACTAAAATCTTCTCTATTTTTTTACATGGAAACATTAGAAAAAGAAGCAAGTATAATTTCAGAACAGAGATTTTCCGGAGCGATTTGATCACCATTATGAATTTTCTTTATTGCAATATGTAATTTATCTCCTAGAGGAAAGGCTCCCGGATCTTGATATGACTTACTTAATCACAGTGAAAAATAGGTAAACTGTGTTAATGCATATTAACAGGGGAAGTCTTCATTGAATGGTGAATGTTTAGGGCTTTCATGCTTATCAAGTTAATTTGACCAAAAGTGAGCCGGAACAGTACATGTAGGATCTGAAGGAGCCAGGGCCCTGCTGCCACTCCATCTGCTGGGATCATTTTTCTCTCTTTTTTTTTTTTTTTTTGAAGGCCATTTCTTTTTTGCCACTGAATTTGAATAGCAGCAGGTGTAGCTGAAGACTATAAGTTTTTCATTCTACCTGCAGTGTTTCTTTGAATAGTTCTTCAATAGTTCTCTAGTTTTTTGTAATTCTTGGGGATTCTGAGATTTTTGACTAATTGGAAGACTTGTCCAAAATTTAGAAAATATCCTTTTTTAAAGATGCCACTGCTGGGGTGCCTGGGTGGCGCAGTCGTTAAGCGTCTGCCTTCGGCTCAGGGCGTGATCCTGGGATCAAGCCCCGCATCGGGCTCCCTGCTCAGCTGGAAGCCTGCTTCTCCCTCTCCCACTCCCCCTGCTTGTGTTCCCTCTCTTGCTGCCTCTCTCTCTGTCAAATAGAGAAATAAAATCTTTAAAAAAAAAAAAAAAAAGATGCCACTGCTGAACTCCACAGACCTGCCGTGTAGATAATTTATTGAACTAAAAAGTTTCAGGACTTTCTACAAAGTATTGTGGACTTTAATTTTTTTTTTTCTCACAACAGCTAATAAGTCATATTTGATAGAGTTTATTTTTCCTTTCTTATCCACTTTTGGATGGGGATATTAACCAGAAAAGTTCAGAAAATTGGGGTAAGTGTATGATAAGCCTTTATGGCCGTTATAAGGAACCAAATAGATTTAATAAGCTGACTTGTAAAGATTTCTGCAACAGGTGTCCAATGTTTGTATTCTGTCTGGTTAAAATTTTAATATGTGAATTTTCTTTAAGATTTATTATGATTTTATATTTGCTTTCCCCTATTTTTTATGATACTTCATTAGTAGGCCCAGAATTAGTACAAAGTCAGTGTTCTGTAGACCAATGCATGTCTGTTGTCACTGGTTCACAATAAAAAGAAGGACCACATAGTTTTTCATTAAGATATGTGATTTAAAAGATTATCCTTTAATAATATGTCAATTTCTGTTCTTTAGTTAAAATATCCTTTTCTTTATAAATGATGGAAGTTGTAATGTGGCTCTTTTTGTTAATTGTCTTGCGAGAATAACAAAACTAAATGCAATACATGATTCTTGTTTGGATCCTAGACTGTTTGGGGGGGGGGGGCGGGTAATGTAGCAATGTTGTGCTGCAGCCAAGTCCTCCTCCCAGTTCGCTATGTGCCGTCTTCTCCCAGTTCAGCATGTGCTGACCCCGCATTGGTAGTTTATTCACCATTGTAGTATATTCGTGTCAGGGAGATTGACAAATGCCACGGAGCAGGCACCCCTTCCCCCAGAACTAGTTGTTAAACCTTTACTAGCACACCACTGGTTACGAGAAATACCGGGACAATTGGACAAAGTTTAATATAGACTGTATATTAGATGATATTTTACTGCTTTTAAATATCTTGGGTGTGGTAATGGTATTGTTGGAGGATATTTATCGTACTATTCTTTCAAATTTTCAGTAGATTTGAAATTTTTCAAAGCAAAAAAAAAAAAATAGAGGGAAAAAGGCATGATTTGGAACCACAAAATATTAGAACTGGAAGGGATGTCGAAGTCTTCTCATCTGCAGATGAGAAAAGCAGGGTTTGCTGTGTCAAATACTCATCAACTGTCCTATAGACCGTTAGGATCCAAGGCAGGATTTGAACCCAAGTCTAAATTAGAGTTTCCATTTCCTGTGAAAACATTTGCTTCAAAAAAAATAGTAAAAACCTTCTCTTTTCATAATCTCACTGGTTGTCAGAAGAGCAAAACTATCACCTTACAAGATGCTGCACTAAACGCATTTTCCTTTATTTTCGTAGGTACGTAGGATTTTGTATGAGATTTGTAAATATGTTACTCTCTCACGGGGTCAAGCCTATTCTCGTATTTGATGGATGTACTTTACCTTCTAAAAAGGAAGTGGAAAAGTCTAGAAGAGAGTAAGTTGATTCTCTATTGACTCTCTAATTTAATTGCATTAAAGTCTGATGCTATAGTCTGTATACCAGTTTTCTTAAATTTTAGTTCGTTGAGGCTTGCTTTATAGCCTAGCACTTGAACAAATTTCTTTAAATGTTTCTTGTGTGCTGGAAAGGAATGTGTATTCTCCAGTTATTAAGAAGATTGTGTATCTGTCCAGTAAGTCAAGCTTAGTGATTATGGTGCTCAAATCTGTATCTTTACTGTTTTGTTTTTTGTCTGTTTTTTTTGTGTGTGTGTCTACCTATTCATAAATTACTAAGAAAAGTATGTTACAATTTGGTAGTGGATTTGTCATTTACCTTACAGTTCTTGTCCACTTTTTGTTTTGTTTATTTTGAAGTGATTTTATTGGTTGCATTCAAGTTTAGAAAAAGTTACATTTTTGTGGTAAATTGAAAGAATATGTAGTGACTCTTTTAATCTCTAGCTATGCTTTTTTTTCCTAAAGTCTATTCTGTCTAATATTAGCATACCCATAACTTTCTTCTATGTTTCTACTTTTTTTTTAATTTGTTCACCTTTAGCTTTACTACATCATTGGTTTTTAGGTTTTCCTCTTATAAAGAACACATAACCGTGTGTGTGTGTGTGTGTGTGTTTTAAGATTTATTTATTTGAGAGAACACTTGTGCTTGAGTGGGGAGAGGGGCAGAAGGAGAGAGAGAATCCAGAGCAGACTCCCCGCTGAGTGGGGAGCCCACCTGCGCATGGCTGGATCTCAAAATCCTGAGCCAAAAATCAAGAGTCAACCACTTAACCAACTGAGCCACCCAGACACCCCATGTTTTGTTTGTTTGTTCGTTTATATCCATTCTGTCGATCTTTGCCACTTTTTGAAAAATCGTTAAATGGAGAGTTTATTCCTTTTACATTGACCATTAATTACTAATATATTTTAATACATTATTTCTCTTAGTATTTTACATTTGTCTTCTCTCTCTCTCTCTCTCTCTCTTTCTCTGGTTTTTTGTGTTTTGTGGTTTTGGTTTGTTTTGTTTTGTTTTGTTTTTGGTAACTCCTACCTTGCTTGACTTCTGAATTGATTGTTTTTCCACCCTAATTATATTGCCTCTTGTTTCTAGTTGAAAAATGATGCATTCTGTTTCTCTTCTTTTAATAGTTACCCTAGAAATTTTATTCATATTTAACAGATTCTAGTTATTTTATAGCAACAGACCTTAGAAGGGATTTCCGTATTTTAATAAAGCAGCTATGCCACCTCATTCATCCTGTATTTGTTCTTAGGTCCAGGTGTCAGTGTTTTGTATAGGAACGACCACTGGGCTTAGTTGTGAAAGGTAGTGGGAGTCACACCCAGGTAGCAGTAAGCCTCGCTGAGGGAGCATTCTGTTAGGGGGCTGCTTTCCTGGTTTTGCTCTCTCTGGGCCTAGAATCAGGTTAGAGTTTTTCAGATCTAGGTTTTTCAATATAGCTGACTTGGAGGGCTCTTCTTCTTTTTTTTTAATTCCAGTATAGTTAACATACAGTGTGATATCAGTTTCAGGTTGGAGTTCTCTGAATCTTAAAGCCAGAACTTTATAAAGTTTATTTACAAAGGAGTAACTGAAATTGTCTGAGCCCACTATTACAAATAATGTACAGTTTACTAAATATACTCTTACTATAAAAAATTAGTAGTTTCTAGGTTAGTTCTAAAAGGATAGGTGACAGTCCAAACTAGTTGGCTAAGGGACTGATCCAAACCAGTTCCCACCTGGGGACCCCACACCATGTTCTTAATTCTAATTGCAGATATTTACTCACTTTCTCTTGCTAAGCTCAAAAACAGCTTAAAAAATAAAAAAGTTACAGCTGTCTGTCTCTGACCGTGAACTCTTTTTGTCTTTGTAGGACCAGCTTTCCCTGTGCCACTGTAGCAGTGGGAGAGACACTTAAAATCCTTTTCTACAAGTCTCTTCATCTGTGGAGCCCAGTCTAAAAGTGGAACTAGGGAATTTGTGTGTATGTGTGTGTGAACATTTACTTAAAGATCAAAACCTCACGAGTTTTTTTTTTTTTTTTTTTAAGATTTTATTTATTTATTTGACAGAGATAGAGACAGCCAACGAGAGAGGGAACACAAGCAGGGGGAGTGGGAGAGGAAGAAGCAGGCTTATAGCAGAAGAGCCTGATGTGAGGCTCGATCCCATAACGGCGGGATCACGCCCTGAGCCGAAGGCAGAAGCTTAACCGCTGTGCCACCCAGGCGCCCCAAAATCTCACGAGTTCTGACTGATGCCCAGTTCAGACTCACGACTACAGGGTTTCTACTTCTTCTGTAACGCATCTTTATCTCCTTTCTTCCATACTGAGAATCCTTACTTTCAAGGGCACAGGAGGAATGACGTCATAGTATCTTATAATCACTCATTTGTCTTATCCCAAAATAAGTATAAGTATTTTATTACACTCAACAGTAGATTCAGAGTAAAATACTGATACTACCACTACCAGTACGATTATTGAGAAGTTAAAATTTCTTCCTTCCTTTGCATATGCTCTCTCTTTTCTCATTTTAAAAATAGCAGTTCTGTATTGTTAGAATGTGTACGGTCACTGTCTCCCTGTTTAACCATATTTAGTATTGGTTCTACAAATTACCACATATTTGCTTGTTACAGACAGTTGTTATGCAGATGTTATTTTGTTTTTTTCTGAAATTTGCTCTCTAGTAGATCCCACAAGCTGACAGAAACGGTATTTCTCAAGTTCTTCATATGTCGATAAAGGTGCATCTTTACGCTTGAAAGTTAGTTTCGATGGTGTGAAAGCCTTGACTCAGGTTTTCTTAAGTGTCTTAGTTACTCCATTTTTTTTTTTTTTACATAAAGCATTGCTCTGGAAGTCTAAGGATAAGCTTATGTGTGCATGCGTTATAAATCGCTTGTGTTCCTTTTACCTAGAAGCCCAAAAGATCTGGCTCATGTTCTCAGGGACCTGGTAAACACTATCAGATGAGTCAAACTTCTTTTTTCCCCCCAAAGGAAAATTTCTTGAATTACCGTTTTATTATGGTTTCTTGAGTCAGCCTCTTGATTTTTTTTCCCCTTGCAGAAGACGACAAGCCAATCTTCTTAAGGGAAAGCAGCTTCTTCGTGAGGGCAAAGTCTCAGAAGCCAGAGAATGTTTTACCCGCTCTATCAATATCACACATGCGATGGCCCACAAAGTTATTAAAGTAAGCCAAGTGAGAAATAAAGTCAAAGTAACAAGTGGCTAAGTTCATCAAAGCTAGTTATGAGTCATTTACTGATGGGAGCGCAAGAAGGTGAAGGGAGGGAAATTACTCTAGCCTAACCTCAGGAAGGGGCAGGTCTCAGGGAGAACGGGGCAGTATCTTTCAGCACAGGAGACGAGTCCCAACAGCCTCCAAGGGAGAAATCCTGGGACTAAGGGATACTCTCCCTTCCTACGTAAGTGACTGAGCTCGGTGGGCACCTTGTTCCATAGAGATGGAAGGGATGGTTCCTGGAGGGCCAGTCTCACCCCGATGCCGTGTAGTCGTCAGCACTTACCACCTCCATTCTTGACGGCCCTGGGATCTGTTGAACCAGCCTCCCTGGCTCAGGACCTCTTGGACCCCTGGTCTCCTCAACCTGCTTCTGCCTAGAAGCTTCTTCGCACCGTAGATCTTCCACGGCTGGCAGCCGCAGCCCTCAGATCCCCTTCTTCAGGCCTCTGTTCAAACGGCTTCGTAAACCTGGGAAAATAAGTATAGTGATTAAATTCTGTAGTTTTATCAAAACAGTGTCAGGTAGACTTTTGTAGTCTGAAAAGAAAGCATGTTATTTTTATGGGAAAATACATTCAGAGCTCCAAACAGATGGCTTATATGCCTTTGGAGCGTACCTGTTCTTAGGATGCAAGCTTTCTGCAATTTGAAATAATTAAGTTTTCTGGCTTGTAGTTGTTTCTCTCCTTCTGAATATACAGCAGTATTTTCTCCTATAAATTGATTTTTTAAAAAAGAAGGCTTTGTGGCTATATGATTAGTTCAATATATGCCAAGACTAAAGGTAGAAAAACCTACCCCGAAGGAAGTGATTTCTGAAAATAACACGAGCATGTATGTGTTGCGGCTAGTAATGAGATTGGAGGTCGTCGAGTGCTTTCTGGACGCTGTGCTGCAGATTGACCGTGACCTTCTCTGGCAGGCTGCTCGGTCGCAGGGAGTAGATTGTCTCGTGGCTCCGTATGAAGCAGATGCGCAGTTGGCCTATCTCAACAAAGCCGGTATCGTACAGGCCATAGTCACAGAGGACTCGGACCTCCTCGCTTTTGGCTGTAAAAAGGTACTTGACTGTAGTCAACTACCATATGCTGCTTTTCTGTGCAGTTGGAAATAAGGTTTTTCCTCTCCAGGAATCATTATTTAATACCTGCAGGTAATATCTACTTACAATGCTAATAATTATTTTAATTTAAATGAAAAGAGCAGTTTTGCTGCTTGACATTTGTGTAATCTGGACACTTTTTCAGAATAAGCCCTTTAGGTTAGAAAGTTTCGTTGTTCTTTTATCCAAATTCAATAGGGCGTAGACTTACTATTCTTAATTTTGGTATAATTTATATGCTTTACATTTTTCAATAAGGTGAGATAAATAACTTATCCAACTGGATGCTTTGCAGTTATTTATAAAACTGTTTAATGGAAAATTTTATCATGATATAATAAGGGGAGAATTAAGATACGAAACTACAAGATCTCACTTTTGTTACTGCCAATGTTGCTTATATCATCTATTTATTTCATAGATGACTAGAAGGATCTGTCAAAGGGTTAATGCTGGGTAACAGTCATAGATGAGAGATGTCAGGCAACTTCTGTTTTCTTCCTGAATTTCCATGTTCTCCAGATTTTCCATGATGAAAATGTATTCCTTTAAGAATAAGAAAAAGGATTATTGTATAAATTGCTGTTTGATCTCCATGACAACCCTGGATGTCAGTGGGAGGCACGAAGTGCAGAAAGGGCATCCTTCTCCCAGAGTCAGAACAAGGACATCCTGGTGCACGACCTGATCTGTCATCGTCTGTGCTTCAGGTTATTTGCAGGTTTCACAGTAATTAACTGGCCTGCCTATCTCTCCTCTCTCTCAGTGTGATGGTGAAGAACAAGAAAGAATTCTTGGAAATATCACAGTGGATTGATTAGATAATGAAAAATTAAAATGACCCTTATGGGCATTAACAATTTCCCTTCCTTTTGAAGGTGATTTTAAAAATGGACCAGTTTGGAAATGGACTAGAAATTGACCAGGCGCGGCTGGGCACGTGCAGACAGCTCGGGGACGTGTTCACGGAGGAGAAGTTCCGCTACATGTGCATCCTGTCGGGCTGCGACTACCTCTCCTCGCTGCGTGGGATCGGCTTAGCAAAGGCCTGCAAAGTGCTAAGGCTGGCCAGTAATCCAGACATCGTGAAGGTAAGAGGAAGTCGCCCAGAGACCCGTTTGGTTTCCGGAGCGTTTCGTACATCATGGGTAAACCTTCAGAATATGAATTTTAAATATTCTATCCTGTCAGTAGCCCATACTGTGTTACCAAAAGGACAAGATGACTAAAACACTAGAATTTTGCTTTTGGCAACTGATGGACCTGCTTTAAGCAATTGGCAAAATTTTTTAAATGAAGACTAATGTAAAGAGATTTAAGGGCAAAATGTTCTAAATAGAATTAATGTTAAAATGTATAATCTTTCAGTTTCTGTCCTGTTCTCTGTAGTGGTGGCTCCCAAGTTTTTTGGTCTCAGGATCCCTTTACCCTCTTTAAAGTTCTTGGTGGCTGTAATTTTTGTTAAATGGGGTATAGCTGTTGAGATTTACTGAATCAAATTCAAAGATAAAATATTTGTTAATTTAAAGCTAATAAAAAATTCATTACATGTTAGCACATATAGTATGTTTTAATGAAAAATAGCCGTGTCTTCTGAAAACGTGAAAGTTATGACAGGAATTGCACATTGATATAAATCCCTTTCCCATGGCTTGATAGAGGACAGTTGGGTTCTTCTGCCTACTTCCTCTGACGCAGTATCACGTGTCCTGTGTCCCCCCAAAACTGAGACACCTGCATCATCGCTCTATCGCTTCTCTGATATCTTTACCTTAAAAAAAGAAAAAAAAAATAGCATCTGTTGAAGCAGCTCATGTCGCCACCGCAGCCCCACTCCCCTCGGGTAGTCCTCCGGCGGTGTGGTGGTGGGGCTGGGAAGGGAGCTGCGTGCACAGAGCAGCTGGTGACTCCAGGGCCACCGGCTTCCACTCTGTGGCCCTGCCCTTCTTTGTCCGTGAGTGTGTTACCAGCTTTAATCATCCATGACTCTAACAGAAGTTAGAATGTCGACTTCATTTTTAATTCTCGGGTTTTGTATGCTCGTATTTTGGGTTTTGGATGGAAGGGACTTCGAGGGCGAGGACGGTGTCTTAATGTCACACCTGGGAATATAAACTGAATGTGTAACTGACTTGTTCATTGGGTTAGTAATAGAAAAATCGAAGAAAATACTGTTACAAAGACAGATTTTAGTGATACGACATGGGTGTGTTTGATGGTAGAGGCTTTCAATGCAGATAAAATCAGTTGATTTTCTGTCTCTCCTCAGCCTCTAATGTGAACCAGTTGATCTTGGCGATACTCCCTATTCTGTATTTGCAGATAACTAGTAAATATTTTTACATCCATCATTAGGTTATCAAGAAAATTGGACACTATCTTAAGATGAATATAACAGTCCCAGAGGATTACATCGAAGGATTTATCAGAGCCAACAATACCTTCCTTTATCAGCTGGTTTTTGATCCCATCAGAAGGAAACTCATCCCTCTGAATGCCTACGAAGATGACATTGATCCTGAAACACTAAGCTACGCTGGGCAGTATCCTTTTTGAACCAGAATAGTAGAATTTTGCACTTCCATGTGTTTATGGTGATATTCTTGGCAAGGCGTTCAGTAAAAGCCTGCAGATTGTTTTTTGTTTTCTCTTTTATACTGAGTCCTATGTTTTGTTCATTTTAATGAGCATGCTGGTGAAAATTCAGAGCCCCTTTTTGCTGGTAAACCTGTGGCTCATCCACTATAACGTGCTCATTACTTAGGTGGCCTTGACAGAAACACGTACTGACTCAGTCACTTAAGCTGCACATTCCCAAGGTGGCACTTCTCGGCCAGCAAGTGCCACTTCCTAGGAGGGGCATTGTGGACGTGTGAGCACACCGGCTGAGCATGTCCTGCTCATAGCCCCCGGCTGCCCGCACGCAGGCTGATTCGTAGCCGAGAGTCACGTGGCCGGTGGCCAGGTCTCCCTCTCCGTCTCCCCTGGAAGGGTTTTGCTTCCAAAGACAGCCAGCTCCTGCAGTGACGAATAGAACCTAGTAAATGACACCTGTGGTTTCAGTCATGCCAAGTGTAGAAAGTAAGGAGGATCTGCTGAGGTCCTAAGCCTGAAGAGTTTCTGTGACATTAGAGTATACCCTTTGGTCTTATTACATTGTCATTCAGTTGTTAATAATGGCGTTTTTTCCTTAATCTTACCAACCAAGGTATTTTGATGATTCCATAGCTCTCCAGATAGCCCTTGGAAATAAAGATATAAACACTTTGGAACAGATTGATGACTACAATCCAGACACTGCTGCGGTAACATCTTAAGGACTTACTTCTTTTTTTTAATGACTTCACCTTTAGAGAGCACATTTTAGTTACATCGCAGGAACTCTGACTGAAAGATTGTTATTTTTATTTATTTGAGAGAGAGAGAGCATGAGCAGAGAGAGAGGGAGAAGCAGATTCCCTGCTGATCAGGGAGCCGGAGGGGGGGCTCGATCCCAGAGCCCTGGGATCATGACCTGAGCTGAAGGCAGACACTTCACCAACTGAGCCACCCAGACACCCAGGCACTGTGACTAAAGGCAAATCTTCATTTAGTAAACATCTTCTGAGCATCTCTATATCCCAGCACTGTGCAGAGGGTGGGTTTAAAACAACTTAATGATGGAGAAATTGTCTGTCTTAGAACATAGATATATTGGTTAATTTCCTTAAATTAAAAAGCAACCAAGTGATATATCGCCAGACCTTTAGACATGAACATTTCGCCTGAATCTACAAGCATTTGATGCCTTTCTTCTCATCCCACCCCATTCGCCTCGGACATTTGGCATAGTTGAAGGTTCAAACCTAGAAACGCTACCATTGGAAGTAAATGCTGTTTTCTCACGCATTCACGAGCATGGCACAAATATTAACGGAACACCCCAGCGCTGTGTCTCTGAGCCCTTTCCTATTCACTTTTCCCCAGTTGTGTATATCCCTTCTGACACACTCCCCCACCGTTCTCTCCTTTCCCACATTGTTCTCTTTTCTGTTCATATTTATTCCTTAAGTAAGTTCTGATGACATTATCTTGTTTATGCAGATAACTCTCACATCTTTAACCTAATGTCCAGTCTAGTAACAGCTGCATAATTCTAAATGTTTCTTGGATCTTTACAAATATGATTTCCTATAACCTTAAATCTATCCATAGTCCAAAGAATTCCTTAACAGCTTTCCTTAGTGACATTTCTCCTTTTTAGCCCTTACTACTGCCTAAGTTATGTCTCTGTAGTTTACTTTGTGATTCTTCCCAGCAGGATATAATTTTCATAAAGACAGTGCTTTATGAGCTTCATTGCTATATTGTATTTACCACGTTTTTTTGTTGAAGGAATGATATCAGTTACATGATCTCTTTCATTCTCAGAATAGAAAACTTGGAAATAAAAGTGGACATCTCTTTCATTGCTAAGTCCTTTTGCTTCTTTTAGTTCTGAGTGACAGTTTCTTCTTTCTCTTAGCTTCCAGTCTAATTCGGGTCTTTCTACGCTTGCTTGCTAGTTCAGTTCTTGACTGAGCATTTATTACTCGCTATAACAAGCATAGGTTAGTGAGTGTTCTGGAATATAAAAAAAAATAAAATATAATTCTTCCTCAGGTGCTCATTGCCTAGGGAGAGGGAGATGTGTTTGTATATATACAGATGTGGAAAGTTCTGTAACAGAGATGTATTCTAGGCTCCATGAAAAAGGGGGCAAGAACCTTATGCTCATCAGCTCAAATCATGTAAACCTTAACTCAGGTTGTTCTTTCCTCTTTTATTTCCTTTTCTAGAACTGCTCTTACTTAGATGTGAGATTTCCCAGTCTTTGACTTTCTCTCTCATTCGTGTGGAGATGCTTGTCTTCCAACTTTGTACTACTCAGTATAGTAGCGCGTAGCTACCTGCTGCTGTTTAAATTAATTCACATTGAATAATTTTTAAATTACTTCTTTACATTGGCCACGTTGCGAGTGGCTAACCATATTGGACAGAACAGAACATTTCTGTCACTGCTGAAAATTCTGTTAAATTTTTTCTACTATCATTTTCTTATGTCAGCGTGCTTTCTTTAAAATTCTGTGTCATGGGGGCGCCTGGGTGGCTCAGTCGGTTAAGCGTCTGCCTTTGGCTCAGGTCATGATCCCAGGGGTGCTGGGATAGAGCCCTGCATCGGTCTCCCTGCTCAGCGGGAAGTGTGCTTCTCTCTTTCCCTCTGCCTGCTGCTCCTCTGCTTGTACTCTCTCTGACAAATAAATAAATAAAATCTTAAAAAAAAAAGATTGTAATGGATCTCTCTGAGAATATCAGTTATAATTTCTTGCACATTTTCTGCCCTTCTCTGCATTCTGTTTGCTCTGAATTGTTATTTTGCCCTTTTCTCTTTCGTGGTAGAGACTTTCTTCAAACATCTGAAGCTTCTTGTCTAGCTGTTCCTATTTGAGAGAGACACCGAGCAGCTGGAGAAGATGTGTGAAGGACTGGGGCTTCTAATCTTGGCCTTTACTCTTCGGTGATCTGGTTACCAATAAGCTGGCTTGATTTTGTTTTCTCTGCACAGTTCCATTTTTCCAGAAAGGGATCCTCCAGTTTCTACTTAGCACATGTATATGTGGCAGTTTGTATTTTGAGAACAGGTTAGGGAAGGACAGTTGGGTGGGCCTTTCATTTGACCTCTGTCTTCAGACAAATGGATTTTCCCATCTTCTGAAGTGCCTGCTGTTTCTGGGTTTCACCTGACCAGTTGCTCTGGTTCTGAAGGCAGGTAGATGAGTTGACTGTAAGGTCAGGTGGAAGATAAGGGCCAGGGGTCAAATAATCCCCTTCTTAGCCCTCCCCCATATGCGGCCTGCATGGTACCTGGTGCCTTAAATCCCTGAGCTTTTCTCAAGTTTGTATAGGTGAAATTGACTCCCCTTTGGGATTCTTTTCTGCAGACACGTGGGCTTGATCTCTCTTCTGTTAAGTTCTTAAAATTTCTCTGTCTGTACTCTGTCTTCACTTTGGTTTGGACCATACAGCTATCTCCCAGTTTTACTGCAGATCGAGTTTATCTGCTTATTGTTTTAGGGAGATGGTAATCAAAGGAAGGGGACTGAAAAGTGTTTACTCCGCAGGCTTCTTTACACATTTGAATTACTGCTATTATTATAATTTCATCAGGAATGATTCTTAAGTTATTCTTTTGTCTCAGAAACTCTAAAATAGTTGGTTGTGTTGAATATGTCCAGACATTGACGAGAATGTAGTGGCTCACTAAGAGCACCATCCTTTTGCAGAGAAATTTCTGTAGGAACCATTAATTGTACCAAACTAATTCATTCTTTTTGTTTATCTAAAATTTGTCCTTCCAGGCTGGCTTTCTACTTGCCTGTTTCTCTCTCTCTTTTTTTTTTCAGTAAAACTATCAGTGGGATCTAATGCCATGAGTTATTATTATGCTTAAGCTGTTTTTCATAACCATTCACTCAATTATTCTGAATAACCTTCCTTGTTAATTTTGAAAGCAAAGTATCCTGAATAATGTCACTTTGTTTTATTTATTTTTATCCTTTCTTTGAGAGGCTTCGATTAGATTCCAAGTTTAGGTGGGATTTTTGTCGAGTGGAATTCGTGCCCTAAGTACCAGCATTTTTTTATGCCTTAGTTAATTTTTCCCTTTGCCTCTCTGCTCTATTAGAGCATCATTGCTATCCTCTTAATAGATCACATATTACAACATGCTGTCATTGTGAATAGCTTATATTAGCATTAAGAATGATTGCATACCAGCGCTTTCTGGCAATAAGTCTCTTTCTCAGAGAAAGTTTTATTCAAGACTCAGTGTAGATCCAGGTAGCTTTCTGTTTGTCCGTATTGTCCACTACAGATGACACCAAGTATGGGTCACATGGAAACTAGAGTTTTAAATTAGATCATTTTGGGGGCACCCGGGTGGCTCAGTCAGGTACGCGTCTGCCTTCGGCTCAGGTCATGATCTCAGGGTTCTGGGATCAAGCCCCACATCAGGCTCTCTGCTCAGTGGGGAGTCTGCTTCTCCCTCTCCCTCCTTTTCCTCTGTGTTCTCGCTTTTCCCTCTCTCTTTCTTTCTCTCTCAAATAAATAATCTTTTAAAAAATAAAAATAAATTAGATCGTTTTGGTTTAAATTCAACCACACTTTAGAGATGGGATGGCTGTTTACTGTAAATATACGGTTTTATGGTTTTAATGATCAGGTTCTGTATAAAGGGTAAGTGACTATTAAGAGGCTTATTGCCAGATCATTATTAAACTAATTGGGATTGTGTTTTGAAATAATACTCAAATTTTAAAAGTATTTTGTTGTGGCCACATTTCTTCAAGTGTATTTTCATTTCTTGCACTGTTCAGGAAGATTCACTTTTTATTTCTTAAAAATGAACTAACAAGGTCATTTGACCTTCATTAGAAGAGAAACAGACCCAGGAGTACAAGACACATTTAATGGAAAAGTGTAGTCCCATGAAAGTAGAAAATGTTAGAAAAAGTAGAAAATGTTATTTAGAGAACAGATATTTCATCAAAAAATGTTCAAAAGAGTAAACTATTGCTTATAATTTATGTTGATAGAGAGGGAAATGATTTGGGTATTTTCCTCCTTCAAGTGATCCTTTTCCTTTTTACTGTTGTAGCCTGCCCAGTCAAGAAGTCCGAGTTGGAATGACAAAACATGTCAGAAGTCATCTAATGTTAATAGCATTTGGCATAGGAATTATTGCCCTAGACTTGAGCACGATGTTGTTTCAGATGTTAAAAGACTGAAGGAAAATCCAAGTACTGTGGGCATTGAACAAGTGATCAGTATTAAAGGGTTAAATCTTCCAAGGAAGTCATCCGTTGTGAAAAGACCAAGAAATGGTATGTATTTTTGCTTGTGGTATATATTGTGAAATTTTAGTGAGTATTGATCACATTTAAAAAATCTATGACAAACCCAAGGTCACTAAGATTTTTCTCCTGTTTTGTTTCTATAACTGCTGTAGTTTTAGCTTTTAGATTTAGGCCTTTGATCCATTTTGAATTAATTTTTTCATATGGTGTGAGGTAAGGATCAAGGTTCACCTTTTTTGTATGTGGCAATCCACTTGTTCCACCATTTGTTAAAAGATTGTCCTCTCCCCATTGAACTGCCTTGGCACGTTTGTTGACAATCAGTTGACCTTGACCGTATATACATGTGAGTCTGTTTTGGACTCTGTCATTCTGTATCGTGGGTTTATTTGGTTATCTTTATGCCAGAACACCATTTTAATTATTGTAGCTTTATAGTAAATCTTGGAATTAAGTAATTTCAGTCTAAGTTTAATATATAAGTCTTAAGTTCGTTCTTTTTTTTGCAAAGTTGTTTTGGCTACTCTGTGCTTTTCACAATTCCATACAAATTTTAGAATCAACTTGTCAATTCAAAAATAAATAAGTAAAGCCTGCTAAGATGTTGATTGGAATTTAGTTGAATCCATAGATCAGTTTGGGGAGAATTGACTTCTTGCCAAGATTGGGTTTTCTGATCCATTTACTTAAGTCTGTCATTTAGTGTCAGCTGTTTGGTTTTTAGTGTCTGACACACATGTATTGTCAAATTTATCCCTGCGTTTCAGATTTTTGATGCTACTGCAAATGGTGTTTTAAATACTGACTTCTAATTGTTCATTGCTAGAATCCATTTGACTCTTGAACGACAAGAGTTTGAACTGCGCAGGTCCTCTTACATGTAGAATTTTTTTCATAAATACAGTGTAGTAAATGTGTTTTCTCTTTATGACTTTCTTAATATTTTCTGTAGATCACTTTATTATAAGAATACAGCGTATGACACATATACAAAATATGTGTTAATTGGCTGTCTCTCTTGTCACTAAGTCTTTTGGTCAGCAGTAGGCCATTAGTAGTTAAGTTTTTAGAGAGTCACAAGTTAGACACAGATTTCTGACTCTGGAGGGGGTCAGCCCGTAACTCTCCTGTTGTTTAAGGGTCAACTGTAGGGTTGATTTTTGTATTTTCATCTCCTGTCTGGCAACCTTGTAAATCCATGTGATCAGTTCATAGTTATCTCTTTCATAGACTCCATGGCATTCTGCAGAGATGGTCAAGTCACCTGCAGATAAAGACAGTTGCGCTTCTCCTTGTTCCAGACTAGATGCCATGTGTTTGTTCGGTTTTGTTTAATTGTTCATTTTACTCCCCCTCCTCCCTTTATTTCTTTTTTTTGTCTTCTGGAACCTCCAGTACATTGCTGAACAGAAGTGCTAAGAGTGGGGAAAAGTGTTTTATTTTTATCATAGAAGATGTGTAGAAGTAGAAAGACTGATTATAATCTGGTCCTTCTCTCTTCTTTCCCTCAGACATGAATGAATGAAAGTCTAACAACAAAACAAGCCCTTTGCAAAAACCTTTTCGCTAATGCTTTTGTTTTTCAAATTTAGGTATAGATTATTCATGTTTTGTCAAACTGTATTGATTCCTTGTGAGCATAAATCTTTCCCAGATAATATGTCTGGACCTTTGTCTCCTCTTCTGAAGTGGGAGCTGCACTGCCTCTTCACAAATGTCCGTGTGTGTTATGTACGGTAACATCCGCAAGCCCCTGGTCGCCAGCAAGCACACTGTGCCTGTTCGTCCCTTCCCTTCGGTCCCCATGAGGATGAGCTGTTTTATGTAGAGAACTCATTATCTCTAAGTTCTTTATGTCACAGTCTGCTTTGCTCTAACTGCCACCTGTCAATGGATTTTGTGCCCTGGGCTCACACACAAACACAAAATAAAACTAAGTTTTTTTGCCCTCTTTTAGTTGACGGCCCTTCATGTGTTTAGGGACAGCCACTGTGATGCTCCTGAATTTCTTTTCCAGGCTAAAAGTTGCTTACCTACCCAGGCTGTGCTTTGGATACAGTACAGATTTTGATAGTTGTGCGACTATTATGGAGAGTGGTTGTTGAAGTGTGTGGTCTTCTTACCACAGAGCACAATGAGTGTTTAGAATTGTGTCACTATTTCAGCCCTTCACCCAGAGACTATGCTTATGTGATTGCAAACTGAGATAGCTTTTGTTAACATTCCTGTCGTTTTGCTGGCATTTACTGAGTTGATAATCAAAATCCACTAGTTGTTGTTAAGGCAGGTACAGTTATATTTTTAAACTTAAAAGTGGATTAAATTATCTACCGGTACAATCAATTCGTTATAATCCATTGTTCTGCCTTTCTCGAACAATCTTTGTGTTGTCTACTAACAGGTGGGTATTCTCTGTGTCATCTGGAAAGGAGAGAAGGATCGCTCCTGGTGTCTCAGAGTTTTGAATAGATAAAACGTGTTTGCTTATATAATGTTTAACGTACGGACGTCGAGAGCACTTAGGCTGGATTCCAGACTGCTAGTCGCCTGCGGTCTTGTGGGGCCCTTCAGTTTGCTGCAATTCCCTTAACTCCTATCCAGTTATTCTGCTCTGTCTTGTCCACTAGGATAAGATGAGAGACGCTGACGTGTCCTGCTCAGCATGTAAATCCGTGGAATTCCCCCAAACAGCTAGTCTAACAGCCTTATCACAGAAGGAAAATGCGGTTTAGCTTGGCGTGGCCACTTCTTGGAGAAACCTTACTGAGGACCCTACAATATTTGTGTTTTCTTCTTCCCTAAGGACCACAATTCTCTGCATAATCAACAAATTAAGGCTCTTATAAGCAAAATCAAATTTACAGATCTGTAGCTTCTTAAACATTTGTGTATTTTTAAATTTGAGGTACCCTCTTCTTGTCTCTAGTATGTGGTACCCCCAACCATTTTACTGTTCTCCTAGGTAGTGAGCACTCACTCCCACATGAGTGGGAGCTGTTCAGGCTGAGAGTTAGTTGTAGTTGGACTGATTTCATACACCCACGTGCTGTCTCTGTGTTGTTGCCTATGTCAGGTGTCAGCCGACTGTATTGCTTAATCTTATGGTTTATTCTGCTGCCGTAGAGCACATGGGTCACACAGGTCTCTCGGGCCCCATAGCTAGGCGGTGAGGACCAGAACTAGAACGAGGTTGCCTCACTGTGTGATGGTCACATGCACGTCAAAGGTGGTATAGTATCGGTGGTGTGTACGTGGTTGCTGGTTTTACTGGAACATTTTAAAAATCAAACGGGAAATCATACATTGACATATAAATTGCCTTCATTTTTTTATTCAGAATCAAGCCTTTAGTATCAGAGGTAAATAGCCTTACAGAATTGATTGTATCCTGAAATTTTGGTTTCGGTAATTTCACATTAAATCATACAAACAATTGACATTACATCTTAACTAATCTGTGAAGTTATAAATAAAACAGAGCTAAGGGAAATTTTTTTCTTTTGAGTCATTCTTGTGAGTCCTTTTGTGATGCATCGTTAAAGAAATAAGACTTCATCCTTAGGACAGTGAGATGTGCACTGTAACATTAAGGCTGAGTCTCCACACCGAACAAAGATTTACAGACCATTTTGTTTTTATTTAGAAGAGCTGTCAGAAGACAACCTGCTGAGTCAGTATTCCCTTTCATTTGCAAAGAAGACCAAGAAAAATAACTGTGAAGATCCTAAGTCCTTGAACTCTTCTGAAATGCTCATGCCTGACCTGGAGGATGGAAGTACTGTTAGAAAAAATGGGAGCGCAGCACCTACGACGAGAAATAAATTTGCAGCATTTTTACGGAGGAAAAATGAAGACGGTGGAGCAGTTGTGGTCCCAGGGACCAGAAGCAGGTACAGTCCGTCCTTGTGGGCTTGTGTGTCTGTTGTACCGCCCCCTTCGTCGGTCCTTGTCCAGTTGTCCCAAGTAAACACTGATTCCGGGCTGTCTGTGCAGAGCCTGGCTTCGGCTGTCTACCATCTGTGTTGTGTGTCGTCTGCGTCCCCACGTAAATGCACATCTGTCCGTACTAAAGCAAAATAAGAATGGTAGACTTACATTCTGCATTAGAAAAATTCTGTTCTGGACCGTCCCTTGCTGCTTTGTTTCTACTGGTTTTTTTTAAAAGGTAAAGACAATTTTGCAGAGTAGTTTTTTTTTTTAAGGTTTATTTATTTTAGAGAGAGAGAGAACATGAGCAGCAGGAGGGACAGAGGGAGAGGGAGAGAGAGAATCCCAAGTGGACTCCCCACTGAGCACGGAGCCCAAGATCATGAACTGAGCTGAAATCAGGAGTCAGATGCTCAACCGACTGAGCCACCCAGGCGCCCCAGATGATTAGAGTTCTTACATTAACTAAGAACCTAACACTCTACTAGGCGTTGGGTTACAAAAATGAGAGACATAGTGTCTGTTGAGAAGCTTGTAGTGTAGTCGCAAAAATAGGTCCATAAAGAAAACTTGTACAGTGTGGTAGGTACAGCAAAAGTACGCCTAAGGCGTTCTGGGGGCATTAAAGGGACGTCTCCTGCTAAGTGGTGGTTGGAAAGGGTCAGAGGGAAGGGGCAGGTGTCAGGTGCCATTGTAAAGAATGGAGCCTCTACTTCCCTGTGGGCAGAGGCATGGAGCAGCCACTTGGCTGTCGACCGCCTCTGTTACTACTCCTGCCAAAATGTAAGTCTGCTAAAGGATGCTGATGGAGCAGAACTAGGAGGCCAGTTCATGGAAGGTTTGTAAGCCAGGCTAAGGAACTTCTAGACTGTAGAGGTGATAGGACCTATTTGGACGGTTTTAATCAGGGGAGGGGTATGACTTGATTCCTGCTTTTGATAGACCGTTCCAAGTGTGCTATGAAGGATGGATTCCAGAAGGCCAAAAGTGGAACAGAAAGATCAGTTAGGCTGTTCTGTAGTCCCTGTGAGTATTGATGAGATTTTGGAGTTGGTATAATGTAGGTGTTAGGAATTGGGACCCTGGGATTGGACCACCTGGAGTCGAGTCCTGTCCTGTCACTCATGAGATGTTTGACTCAGGCACGTTAACTTCTGGGTGCTTCAATTTCCTCTTTTTAAAAAACGGGGCCAACAGTTATGACAACCTCAGGGCCATTGAGAGGATCACATTGTGACTATACGTAAAGGTGCCTAAAACAGCACCTGATGGATGGAAAGTCCACAATGACTAGCTCTTATTTTATGGTCTGGCTGGAGGCACTACACTGAGCAGCAGGAAGCTGCAGTGTCAGAAGTTACTTAGGCATGACCTGGTAGCCCTAAGAGAAAACTGATCAGCCCTCACATCCCTCTGGAAGACTTAGAACGGATGTGTTCTTCAAGTTGAATACACCAGGCTGCGGCCAGTCTGTCCAGCCCTGACGGTGGGAGACGGCTGTGAAGGAACCAACTGCTGGTCATCCCTGAGCCGTGCTGTAGGTGGTGCTCCAGACCCTTCTCCCATTGGGCCTTGTGAAGAAAATAGTCACATCCTGATTAAATGGTCATTCTGATTCTGCCTGTACTAGTCCCTCTCACTGAAGGTGCTTGTTAGCAGTGGAATGATGAAAAACGAGGCTGCAGACGTTGGAGAAGGCATGATGCATGCCGATGACTACATTCTAGAAAGTCGGCTTTCCTCACTTGCAGAAAATAAAATTTCCCTTTTCTGTCCTCGATGTCCAGCTTTCCTCTGAGGACAACTGATGAGGGCCGTGTTTGCATGTGTCCACAGGGCTGGCCTGGTCACCACACGAGCTTGGTGAGATACCCACTCACAGCTGCACATCCCCACTCTCTGTAGTTTAGGTCGATGTGTCACTGATAAATTGTTAAGAGCTGCTTGGAGAAATGAATTTTTTTTCTCCATCAGTTTGCTGTGAAATAATAGTTGTAAGTCTTTTTCTGACCTGGTGGTATAGCAGCATCTAATAACCAGATAGGATTAAATTAGTTTTCTTCGCTAATTTTCAAAGTTGTGTAATACACTCCGTGATTTCTCACTGCAAAATTATGAGATATTCAGGGTCGCTGTTATTTTCTCTATTTGGGGTTCAGACGTTGAGGCTCCGAGGGGTTCAACAACTTTCCCACGGTGGTGTAGTCAGTACCAGCGACGCAGAACTTCCTGGTCCCCGTCAGCGTGCTGGGTCGAAAGGAGCTAAGAGTCGTGTTGGCCTGGATGCGAGTTCTCACTGTGCCGTTGAATTAGCAGAGGGACCTTTCACACACCACTGCTTACCCTGAGCCTGGTTATCTATAAAGTATGGATGGTCATACTGCAGGCTGCTCTGGAGCCTAGCAGAAGCATTTCAAGGCCCTGACGCAGCGCCCAGTCACGAATACGTATGCAAGGATTTACTATCACCCCGCTCTGTAATGTGATTTACACTTCACACACGGTCACCCGCTGCATCAAGGTAATGCAGCAGGAGCTATTACATATGCCAGGGGTGGTCTCCATCCCGTCTGGTTTTTGGAAGTCTGCTTTAACTCTTCTTTATTACATAGATACTTATCCTAGAAACATGCCAGTTTGTCTTTTGAGACCTAGAAATAGAAATATCAATTAAGCAACACTGTAGGCTAATTGGGAAGAAGTAGCCGCGATCTGGGAGGGGTTCTGGCTTTTAATTCTGCTCTCCAGCTGATTAATTTTATAACCTTGGGCACTGCCACTTTATTTTCTCTTACCCATGAAATAATACATGGAAGACTATTTGGATATCATAGGGGTTCTTATTTACTTAAAAATGAATTATGTGATCAGACTGGCAGCTCCTGTTTTGTGCGTAGTGAATAGCCTAGTAAGACCTTTCCTTCCATGGACCGCTTGCTTCCTGGCCCGTACCCACACCTCCCTCAGCCGGGGATTTGATAAAGGATAGAGGGGATTTTTACTCTCCAGCATGTAGTAAATCGTCTGTTTATCATCTTAGATTTGAACTAATGCTTATTAAGGAGATAAATTCTCTTTAGGTTTCATATTGATCTGATCATTTATTCTGGGAATTTCCTTTTTTACCTAAAAACTCTCTGAGTACATCTTCTCTGTAATGATACTGATCTTTCTTTTGTATTGGAGTGTTTATAAGTGATTTTTTAAAGCTGCCACACTAAGTAATACCTCTTATTAATACAGAATTTTATGATAGATGTGGAAGTCATAACCTCAATATTTAAAATAGCGGAAAAGTTTATAGGGCATTTATTTAAAAAACTGGTAGAGTACGTACCACTACAAGTTCCCAGATGGTTTGCTACTAGGAGATAAGCTAAGATGAAGAGTAAGTGGCTAATTTCTTTTATTTTGCTTACAAAATAATAGACAGTAGTGGTAAATTGTCCCTTCTGTTGTATATTTCCATAACTCTTCAAGTATTTGTCAGCCGTGTGTTAGCTGCTAGCGTAGGTGCTGTGAACGGTACCCATCCTCGGGGAGCTTCTAGTCTGTCTGGGGGTTATTACATAAAGGTCAGGGGGAAAAGACCTATGTGACAATTAGGTGTAGATAAAATATGCAGGTTCCAAGTACATGTATGTAGAGAGGACTGCTTTTAGGAAGGCTGTCTACAAATTCATCGTATAAATAAATTTCTAAATGTGTGAATGTCGGTATAACCAAAATTTAAGCTTTCAAGTTCTGTTTTGTCTTTATTTACAAAATTACGTATTTATGAGAATTTTCTTGAAGAATCTAGACCGTTTTTCATTTTCTGAATCTTAATCACCTTTGTGGGGAAACTCTAAAATATTTATAGGTTCTTTCTCTTGTGTTTTTCTGGTAGGTTTTTTTGCAGTTCTCTGGATTCTGCCGACTGTGTACCCGTGGAAGCAAGCAGCAAGCCCCTGGAGGAAAGTGCTGTCACGGAGAAAGAGACCAGTCTAAGTGAGTCAGAGGGCTTAGACGGCCAGGAACTGGCTGGGTCAGACGTAGCGCGTCGCTCAGGTGATCCGATGGCAGACGAGGGAGCTGTGATGACTGACAGTGAGTCTCAGTCTTCTGAGACCAGCAGGTTCACCAGGACCATTTCACCACCCACTCTGGGGACACTCAGAAATTGTTTTAGTTGGTCTGGAAGTCTTGGAGACTTTTCACGAGCTTCAAGCCCTTCTCCAAGCCCTTCTCCAAGAGCAGCGTTGCAGCAGTTTCGGAGAAGGACTGACCCCCCCACAGCTCCGCCGGACCAGAGGGAAGTGTCCCATGTGTCTCAGTTCAAGAGCGGTGATGGCTCAGGTGATGACGCGCCTCCCTTACGGCTAGTGGGGTGGTCTCCCCAGTCTCAGGAGAGCGCAGGATTCTCGCCACACAGTTTAAGTGCGTCAAAACTCTCTCAGCCTTCTAGTAAGGATTCGGATTCAGAGGTAAGTCCCGTTATGAAGCCTTTGTTTTCAAATCCATGTGTAAGAGAAAATAGGGTGTTAATCAGGTAATTGGGGAAATGTTGCCTATGTTTTGGAAATAATTGGCTGTCCGAATTTTTTATTTTAGATCTTACTTATAGAAGGTTCACATTCTATTCATCTTAAGGACTTCTCTGTATGTTCCTATTTTAAACTCGCACCTTTAGTCTAACCCTGTGTTTCCTGAGTCACTATGAGCTCCATCAATAGGTATCTCAAGTTGTGCGCAGTTAAGACGTAAGCAGAATGATACATTGTAATACATTTAGTATTTAATTCCTTAATATACTCTTGGATTCAGATAACATTTGAAACCTTATAAGGAGATGGCCTTATTAATTTGCTGGTGTTTATCTGAAGCTTCAGTACTTAGAAATATGTTTTCATTTACTCTACTTATTCTTGCTACACTTCCCCTTCTAACAAAACAAAACAGTAATACATGTGATTTTGTTACTCTGTTTTAAGTTAATAAAAGCATCGTAACCATTTTTTCCTTATTTATAAAATATCTTTTAGTCTGACCTAAGTCAGAACTTCAAATAAGTACTGCTCATGAGCTCCAGTTATATTGTCAGATGGCATGATAGCTCCTTCATGTCCGAGTCCCCTCAGCCTCACCCGCAGAGCATACTTCACTCCATCCTCACGACTCCAGTTACCAGGTTGTAAGAACAGTTATAGCCGCGGTACTGTTTGGCAGAAGGTTGATGACCCCGAACATTGAAGAGTATCTAATAAATCAGGAGAGCTTCTATTTATCAAAAGGAAAATATTTTATTCAAGTTCCCAAAGGAAACGTGAGTTCTATTGGACTCAAACTGCAGATAAAAGCTAACTTAAAATGTGAGCACAAATTGTTTTCACTTGGAGAAAGCAGAAATCAGTTAATGTATTGAATCCAAAATCTGTTCCATGTGGTGTTTGGGTTTTGAAGGTACTCCAGGCCCAGCCCAGGGCGGCCTCTGAGACTCCTGCTTTTCTTTCTCCGTTCACGTGCTTGGGCTTCAGTTCATCCAAACTGGTCTGGAACCCTGTTGCTTTTTCACTCAAGCCCGCATTGTAATACCCTCACTTTCGTTTTGTGCTTCACACTGCATTCGCTCTTGGCCCCAGGCCGGTGCCCCCACAGCGCTGTGTCTTGAACATCTTTCATAAAAACATCACCACCTATTTGAGAACACTCTTGGGTCTGCTGAGCTCGTTCTGGAGGTGGCTTTTCCGTTTTTCCAGCGACCTCTTCCTGCTGCACTTTGTAAGCTTTTAGCCACGTGTTGCTGAGAAGCCTTCCCAGCTCACAGGCTGTAGGCTGTGCATGCTGACGGAACTTCCCACATTTCTGACTTCCACATAACTGTTTTTTGTATCTCTCGCCACCAGATGGAGTAAACTCCTGTTAGGAAAAACAAATTGTTAATTCTCAAAAAATTAGAACACTAACAGGTAACATAAAATTATAGAATCTTTCTTTGATTCAGAAAATGTTTCAGAAAGCCACAATACTATTGGGCTTCATATATAATACTAGTTTTCACCGGATGGCTCTGAAGAAAATATTTCTCTAGTGGAGCCTTCCATCGGTAGTTCACTGTGAAAAGCAACAACCAGAGATTCTAATGTGTGTTGACTTCATTGTCCCTGTTTGAGGTGAATTGATCTTTGGACCTTACTCATGACCTTTATTTTAAGAAATTTAACATCTGAAACTAACGTATGTCAACTACACTTAAAAAGAAGAAAGAAAAAGAAACAAATGATTTATCTCAGAGTCAGCACAACCATTAGCTGGAGTGAGGAATATTGGAATTTCTGTAAGTTACAAACCAGTTAATGGAGTGTTTTTCACTTTGGGGTTATTTTTTTAAGTATATAACACTGTAAAGAATCCCAAAATAATTTTTTTTAATCCTCTTGAAGAATACAGAAATGTAAAGTCTTCTGAATCTTCCATTCATTGTTCTTTTTTTGTGACTTTTGTGGGAAGCCACATTATTCTGTCTATAGAAAAGCTCTACAGGATGGGGTAGCCCGAGGCGAGATCTCAGGCTCATTGTGAAAGGTAACTTCACTTGACACAGTGTTGCTGCTTCTTGAAAGTAGATCTGCCCCATTCTTTTCTTCAACGTTGAATGAACACGTTTCAAAATTAAAAGATGTGGCTGCAGTGGTTCCACTTCTTACAGCTAGTGATTTCTGAAAACCGTCAGCCGGGCTCGGGTAAACCAGTAACATTATAGTAGGTTTGTCTTACTTGACTCAGCATTTTGACAGGCTCCCAGAAGGGTTAAGAAAGCCTTCAAATGTAACCAGATACTTTATTTTATACAATTTTCTTTAGCCAAAGCATCTTGCTAGTTTCTTCAGTGAAACTTGGGGGAAACCAGCAAACACCGTTTCCGCTTAGATTCGTTTCTTTTCCTCTGCTCCATGTATTATACCTTTCTGAGAAATTACATTTTTATTTATACTGATTTTCTTGTTTTACTTGTTTTATGTTTTGTTGAATATGGGTTAGTTGTCATAAAGAATCCACAGTCAAAATCTAATTTTTTTTTTTAATCTGGGGTAATCTAGGAATCTGACTGCAATATGAAGTCACTTGATCAACGAGGTAATCTGAAATCCAACCTACGTTTATCTCCGTTTTTGAAAAAAGACACACCTCTAAGAAACAAGGTAAAACGAACAATTTTTTTAAAATGTCAGAAGCAGTGTATGTTTATTACCAGAAACTGGGAAATACCAACAAAATTAAAAATTAAAATGCCTATATTTTTATTTACAGGAAAAACGTCTACTTTCAGTCCTATTAGGGCCGTGTTTATGCCTGATTGCGGGTGGTGAAGTTGTGAAACCCTTATCCTCTCTTGCAGTATAACGAGCTTCTACGGATTACTTATAATGATGAGCAATATGCCTTTGTAGGAGTTTAGCTAATTCCCTTACATTTGTCATTTACCCTAAACATGTTTTATTGCAGCAGACACTGCTGCATCCAAGATCCCATGGATAAGTATTTAGTATCATTTTTGATTGTTTCATAGGGGTGAATTCCATGGACTGGTATTACTGGCCCATACAGTTTAAAGCTTCGATATGTGTTGCCAAAAGACCTTCTTGACACTGTATATCCAATAAGCCAGGTTTTTTTTTTTAATCAAAATATATAAATATTTCCATGACTGCATAGTGAAAGCTCACAAGTTAAGGCATATTTTATATATTATATTAAATGTTCTTGCCCGTTAATATGAAAATGCTCATTTCTAACTCAAAAATGCACAAAAGATATAAATAGTACAAAAGAAAAAGTACACAATGATTGATTAATATATAAAAGCATGTATAACCTCAGTAGTAGTCAAATAATGCAAGTTAAAATAACAAAATGTAATTTCTTACCTCTCAGATTTTCAAAACTATTTTTAATTTTAATTGTACTCATTTTTATGAGTAGTGTATGAAATAAATCACAAATTAATTGTGTATAAATTGCTCTGCCATTTCAGGAAAGCAATTTGAACAAGTTTAAATAATTCAACCCAGTAAGTGCATTCTAGGACTCAAGTCTAAGGAAATAATGAGCGTTTAAGTACATGAATACTTACCCTGCATTGGTTATAATAGTGAAAAATTGCAAATAGTCTAAATATCTAAAAATAAGGGAGTGAATTATTAAATACATAATTGGTTTTTGGTGGGTACCGGTGAATTTTTTTCTTTGTCATGTTTTTCCATAGTGGACACATTATCTTTCTAGTAGCATAAAAACTTCTTTAAAATTTCATTAAGTGGGCTGCATATCCATTTGAAAAAAAGATCCCATCTCATACTATATAAATATAAATCCTAAATATTAAACACTTAAATGTAGAATATGTAACTATAAGACTGTTTTTAAAATCTTTGAGTGCAAAAGGCTTTTTCAGACCTCACTGCCTTGGAAGGGCGTCCGTATTATTTTTGAGTAAAGAGGAAGAACATGAAGTTGTGGTATTGCTGCTTAAATACCCAAACTACTCATGCACACCGTGTGTGTTTATATAATCATAGTAAAAAGTCTGGAAAGATACCAGATTATTTTCAGTGACAGATAGGACTGGAGATGTAGAAAGTACTTTCCCAAAAGAAGTTATGTCTAGACATTAAACTGTCATATTATTATTATTATTATTACTCTCAGAAGTTTTTGCAGGGTTCTAGCTGTCACTTCTGTTTTGGTGAAAACTCCCCAGATGGACCTTCCCTCTTGCTCCCCAACATCCATCTTTAATATCTAAAATGAAACTCACCCTTTTGTTGTTGTTATGCCTCAAACCAGTTCTTCTCAGAACATTTTTTATTTTCATCTGCTACATAATATTATATTATTCTCTTTGTCATTTAGTTTTAAAATCTTAGGGTCCTTTTTCTTTGTATCTGCCAGATCGATCCTTCTTCTGCAGGGGGGGAAGAAAAACAACCACGCGTGTGTACCTATCCAAATTCTAATGTTTCTTTCTTTGTCTTGTTTTGTGCTCTCTCCCTTCTCCTCTCACCAGCATCCCAGATCAAGATTTCCTCTTTCATGTGTGAGCATTCCCGTTCTTTTTACCTCCTCTGGCAACTGCATCAATATGAAAGCCTTGTTTTATATACTTCACTCTTACTGTCCTAAAGAACAACAACAAAATGTCGATGGCTCCCTGTTTCCCATAGGATAAAAATCAACCCTTGGGTAGAAAAAGCTAAATGTCAGTAGAGATCTGTTTGAACAACCTATTCAAAACAAAATTCACTTCTACATGTAAACAGGAAAACTATCCAAGATAGATTATTAAGTAGAACTAAAACATAGTAAGTGAAAACAGACATTTTTACACACTGCTTATTGGTTATTTTTCTATTGTAATGTGCAGAGAGTAGTTCGAAATTAACTGTAGGTCGTTGTTTGAACAGAACAGTATTAAAAGGGGTATTTGCTCTGCAGGTTCCTGGGCTGTATAAATCTAGTTCTGTGGACAATCTTTCTACAACCAAGATCAAGCCTCTAGTTCCTGCCAGAGTCAGTGGGCTCAGCAAGAAGCCGTCAGGTGTCCAGAAGAGAAATCATCATAATGCCGAGAACAGGCCGGGATTACAGATAAAAATCAATGAGCTCTGGAAAAATTTTGGATTTAAAAAGTGAGTTTCCTTGTTACTTACTCTAAGATAGGATAAATTATTATTTTTTTGTAATTTCTATCCCTTTTCCCAATTCTTTCCGTTTTCATAGGAGTCCATTTTGTTTTCTCTTACTCTAAGAGAGTTATTTTACTCTATTCTTTTTAGCTGACTCCTTTTAAGTGTATTTAACTTCAATGTCTATACCTTCATTTCGTGAAAAGGTGACAAACTAAAAATCCTCCGTTCTTGTTCTGGCTTTGGAGTCTGTTGTTAAGCAGGTGACTTTTTCTGGCCTAAGTGTCTTTGCTTCTTTCCTTTCAAGTCTCTCAGGTTTGTAATGAAAATAAAGTTGTTTTAGACATGAGGGTGGGAAGGTAATGCTGTATCATATTTCTTGATTTAAAGCAATTTGTTTCCTTAAATCATCATATCTGAAATGGGGGAATCACTGAGTGTATGTGATGATTGTGCCAAATTTCTAATGTATGGGGCAGACACTGTTTTAAAAGAGCTGACGCCCTGTATATCTCCCTTCCTTGAGCCACACGGTACTTCCTTCCATTAGACGACAGAATTAGTCTCAGAGTAGCTATGATTTATAACTAATTTATTCTCTTGTTCTTCTCAATAAAGCAAATGTGCTAAGAATGAAGGGCAGGTTACATGGAGGGTGGGATTAAACCTTGCCACAGTCGGATGAGATTGTATGAGCAGAAACACTTTGTAAATAACTGCTGGACACAAGTATTTTTTATCTGTGTGAAGTTGAGGATGAAACCATACAGCAGCGGTTCTCAGACGTCTGCCTTCAGACACCTTTACACTCTCAAATCATTGAGGGCCCAAAACACTTGGTTTATGTGGGTTATATCTGTCAGCATTTAACTTAGAAATTAAGACGGGCTTTTTAAAATATTTATTTTTAAATAACAATGATGAACCCATTTTAAAATCAATAGTATTTTACTACAGAAAATAACTTTTCCAAAACAAAAAAAAAGTGGAGTGACTTTTTTTAAATTTTTGCAAATCTTAACTGTGGCTTACTAGAACTGAGCTGGGTTCTTACGTCTGCTTCTGTGTTTGGTGTGTTAGGAGAGGTTGTTTTGGTTGAAGTGTAGGAAGAAAATCTGGCTCCGCACACATTTCTGTTTGGGAAATGTGTAATTGAATAGACTTTTTATTTAGCTGAAAATTTTCTACCTTGACATTATACCAAAATTCAACAAATGATGGTTTCTTAAAGGTAGTTTCAATATCAGATATGAAGCCAAGTCTACCGACTTTTCATGGTCTGTGTTCTGTTACAGTCCTTTGGCCCGTCGTGCACCGAGACTGCGTCTTTTACTCGTGCGTGCATTGGTCATTTAGAAAATGCTGGTTTATTGAGTTGTGTTTGTCTTCCAAATGTTGACGCATTTCGTTATACAATATAAAGAAATCACAGTCTTATAAGCAAAGTCTTTAAGTATTGGGAAGCTGGCAAGGGGCAGACACAGGTTTTCCAAAATTCTGACTTTCACTTGAAAGCTTGAATTTTATTGTTGGCAACAAATACTGTTAGTTGTTTCCTTGGGGGTAAGAACAGGCTCTCTTTGTTCATATTATTTATTTTTTAAAAATATTTTATTTATTTATTTATTTGAGAGAGAGAGAGAGCACAAACGGGTAGGGGTAGAGGGAGAAGCAGACCCCCGCTGAGCAGGGAACCCGATGGGGGCTCCATCCCAGGACCCTGGGATCATGACCTGAGCCGAAGGCAGACGCTTCACCGACTGAGCCACCCAGGCGCCCTCTTTGTTCATGTTAGAGAAGCCCTTTGCCAGATACCTAAATTTGAATGACCATGGTGTCACACGTGCTTTCCCACTTGGGATAACCGTCATACTTCCGTACAACACAAGTACCTCGTGTTGTGTTTCCCGTTTTGTCATACAGTACTACAAAGTTGAGAGGGTTGAGGGTTTAAATCATTAAAAAATTAATGATTTTACTACTTCATCAAGAACGTTCTTAAGCGAGTGTACATTTTCTTTTTCAGTAACTACAAGTACGTGGAGCTGGAGGGTACAAGCGCCGCTGGTATTTCTCACGCGGTTTGGGGCTAGTGTCCTGACCGTGCTGAGTGGCCAGTCGCTTTGATTCGGTTCTGGTTTTGGGTGATCAGTACAAGTGTCAGCGCAGTGGGAAGGCAGATAGAGTCTAAGGACTCGTATGAAATAGTTTTAATCCTGTAACCCCCTGAGAGGGTCTTGGAAATTTTTAGGGGCCCGTGGGCCATACTTGAGAATTGCTAGTTGAGGGTGCAAAAGTATTCCTAAGTGCCTTTTAGAAAATAAGACTTACTTGGATTTTTGTTGACAGGAGATAGAATTACCGGTGTTATCTTTGTAACGGGATGAATTTTTATAGACCTAGAGCTCCCTTCCAGCCAAAAAATAAGCTGGGGGGAGGGAGGAGTAAAAGACAGGGCTTACACCTTCCTCATGCTTCACTTACGTGGGTGCTTAGCCAGACTTGAGAAGGGTGCTAAGGGGAAAGACTAAAGTTTCTTTCTCGGAATCGTTCTGCCTTAGCTCGTACATATTTAGTAGTGGCCTTGCACCTGCCTCGAAAGGTGACTTAGGAAGCAGGAAGGGGAACTAAGAAGCAAAACTCAAATTTTACTGCGATACTCAGAGGAGAACCTCAATGTGTCATATATTAAGACAACTAAAAGGTCTTATCTTCATATACCTCTCTTTGGTCTAGGTAGATTATGCTATAATAATTGGTTCCCTAAAAGCACCAATTCATTTTGTTATATTTTGCAGAGATTCTGAAAAGCTGTCTTCTTGTAAGAAGCCGGATCCCCTGTCACCAGTCAAAGATAACATCCAGCTAACTCCAGAAGCAGAAGAGGACATATTTAACAAATCCGAATGCCTGCGTGTTCAGAGAGCAATATTCCAGTAAATGCGGGCAGCTGGGACGCTGGCGCCTGCAGAGAATATCAGTTTGAAGTGCTGTTTGGGAATGCAGCCGCTACCAAAGATTTACTCCTAGATGTGTGCCGCTTTTTAAATAGAGTACATTTTGTATATTAACTATGTAGTAATTTCTTTTGTTCAGCTTTTTATATTTTCATAAGAAGCTAAGTAGAGAAATCATTTTATTTTTGACAGTTTTTGGAAATTTTGATGTTTTGGGGCAAGTCTCCTGAAATTTATAAAAACCTACTCTAAAGATTTCTGTCATGTTGTCAAGTATAAGGATGGTAAATGAAAAGCCACAATTGTGTAATCATTTTATCCTGGAGGGAATCACTGTATTTCTCCAAGCTTTAAATTTTACCCCCTGCCTTTCCTATCTCTTTCAGGGTTGAATTGAAAATGAAGCTGCTGGCATGGAAGGGGTAGCTGGAAGGGTTAAAGATCACTGCCCACATGGGACAGTGCTCTGCTATCCCTGAAGGGTTTGCTCAGGTTGTGGATTGACAGTGAAGGAAAACTGCTCTCAGCTTCCTGTGAAAAGAACTACTTACATTGTTAATATTCTTAAACTTCAAAATAGCCTGTTTTTCCTACTATGTTTTTTTTAAAGTGTGGACTGAAAATCCCTTAACTAGAGTCTTAGGTGTAATGTAAGATCCTAAAGCATCAGGGTCTGTGATGTGTACACACTGCAAAGACATAGGCAGGTACCTGGAGAGAGAACGAGCCATGCAAGTGAATACTGGGAGGGAGGCGAGGGAGAGGGAAGGGGAAGGCAAAGGACGGATCTGGCAGACAAAGGTGCGTTACCTGAGATACAGAGGATAAAGTACAGCGATCTGGAGTATTTTAGTTTTAAAATAAGACTTGATAGAAGACTCTTGGATAGAGTCAGAATGGAACGAAAAACATAAGTTGTAAGAAACAGCATAAAAATTGTAAAAGAAATAAAAAACCAATCTGAAAAAGACCCAAAGAACACAAACAAATTCGAGCTCTCTATGAATGTTTCCTGTTCTAGAACAAATTAAGAATGTGACTCAAACTTTGTCTACAAATGTTTATCTCCTCGCTGACTTAAAATGCCACTTAAATGACAGAAAAGGAATAAAACAGTATAAATCCATAAAGGTTAACAGAGGAAAGAGACATCAGGCAAGGAAACAGATGGATAAGTGGTAAGTGATTTAGCAAAGAAATGATCAATTCCGCAGTGGTAGAAGCCAACAGGAAGCAGACATTTAGATGGGCTCCGTAAATGGAAACATGCAGCTTCCTCCAAAGCCAGGGGCTCGAGCTGAGTCTGAAAATGGAACTGGCTGAAAACCTTCAAAAATAGTGTGGGAGGAGGGGAAGATGGCAGCAAGGCCATAGTTTTCCTGTCTCCGAATCCCCACATAACAGCAACTGGACAACAAAAAACCTGTGAACAGCATTACAACAAATTTAAGTGCCGTCATCCTTAAATGGCAAAGTATAAGTGGATGAAGACAAGCCACCAAGAGCCACAAGTCCCCAGGATGGAAAAGCAGGGGAAGGCAATAGGGCATTGACTGGACCTGAGAACAGAACGTTAGAATAACCACTAAAACACACAGCAGGTCAGGCTGGAGCTGGGAGAGGCTTTCCCATTCCCGCGGTGAGTGAGTGCAAGGGGCGTCGGAAGGAACCGGCTGGTCTGGTCCACGTGAACTGTTGGAACCAATCTGCCGAGTTGGCCAGGGCTCCTGGGATGGGGTCCCCCACAGAAGAGAAACTGGGGAGAGGAAGACCAATATTGAGCAGGACAGGGACAAGAGAAGCAAAGGAGAGGAGGCTGAAATACAAGTGGAAGGAGGAACCGGTGACCAACAAATCTCAGCAAAATTAGGAAGTTAACAAATATTGAAGATGGGGACAGAGGTCCAGTATACAGATAATAGTCTTTGAAGGGGAAAAAATGATAATTTCTGAAAACTTTACTAATTAATATTTTGAAACTTTTTTTTCTTAAAGTGCATTTTTAAAAAAACATTTAGAGAATAGAGCATAAGCAGGGGAAGGGGCAGAGGGAGAGAGAGAAAGAGAATCTCAAGCCAACTCCGTGCTGAGTTCAGAGCCTGATGCAGGGCGAGAATGTCCTGAGCCAAATCAAGAGTTGGGACACTTAACTGACTGAGCCACCCAGGTGCCCTTTAGCGTGCCCTCTTGTACCCAAGATTATTGATCCAAAACATGCAGCACCAAGACTAACAAAGTTAATTTTAAAAAAGAAGAAATCCTTGGGGTAGGCAAAAACAGCAGGTGACGAGGGAAAAGTTAGATGATCATCAGACTTTTCCATAATTATTCTTTGTGCTCGAAGAAAATGGAGTAACATTTTGAACATACCCAAGGGAAAATGCAAGAATTTGGGGGATAGGGTTCCCTTAAACTCTTCTTGAGGAATCAGAAAATGAGCTCCATTAGAAGACAAAATAACTAGAGAAATAGCACTGTAAAGACTAGTGGTGAGCATTAAACATAGTCGCCTGTACAATGAAAAACTGGAGTTCCAAGAGTACGGTATGCAATGGCTGTACATCCAGATGATAGAGTACAGCTAAAAAGGGGGGAAAGCACATGCAGAAATATTTGCCGTAGCTGATGGTAGTCTGATAGTGTTGTTAGGACTTGGGCATATAATGTGGGGTAGAATAAATGGACATTTATGGGATATTTTAATTCATCCCCTGTTTTCTTGAGAACCAGAATTCTTGATGTGGGAAAGAGGAGGTGAAGATGTGGGTTATTTTTTTTTAAATACCTGTAGTTACGAATCTGAGTTGGAAGTAGTGGTAGAAACAAGCATATATAAAATATGTCTGTATATATATACTCCTTATGCATATATGCTACATGTATACACGCTGAAGAGACCTAGAAAAAATCCGGTACCAATAAGCATTACTCAGTTTGTAGTCTTAAAATACCATCTTTTAATCAAAGGAAACCAGAGCATCTTGGCAAAAAAAAAAAAGTCTGGCAGGAAATATAGAAGAAAAGCCTAGAATATCTTATTAAAACAGAAGCTATCACAGACTACTGTATAATTTCATAAAGACGTAGGAGCCAGCTCGAACAGGTCCAAACATGGCTAAATTTGATCGTGAAAAAGGATAATAATTGCAACTTACTGAAACACAAACATGAAAGATAACTGATCACCTATTCATTATCTTGAAAACGGGGAAATGGAGATATCAAGCATTTTCCTGTCTTTCCTCTGGACTGTACCACTAGGTATCCAAGCAGCAGCAGAAGGGGGGTGGAAAACACGTTTTGATGTTCCAATAATGAAAAAGAAATGTGATTATATCACTATTTTGCAACACCTCGTGGATTGATGGATTTAGACATTGAGCATCAGCTGCCATTAATATTCCAGAAGGAGACACCCAGGTGTGTTATGCCTCTTAGTGAGAGAACCCCGCATCCTCTATAGTTTTGCCAAGGGATGGGAGGGGAGGCTGATAGTGCCTCTGGGTCCCGCTGCCAAAATGCAGGAACAAACAGGACAGAGAAACATGTGGAGCTTACGTGTGCAATGAGCACAATCCACACGGAAACCACAGGTTTAATACCCTGGGATTTTCAACAGATAAATTGTAAGGAAAGGGATAAGGAGGGAAATTCCATTATTTTTTCTTTAAATGGACAAAATGAAACTAGATAATGTAAGGATGCACACCTTGTTGATAGAACTAGAGACATACAGGGGCGCCTGGGTGGCTCAGTTGGTTGTGGGTCTGCCTTCGGCTCAGGTCATGATCTCAGGGTCCTGGGATCCAGCCCCATAAGGGGCTCCCTGTTCAGTGGGGAGCCTGCTTCTCCCTCTCCCTTTGCCCCCGGTCGTATTTGTGCTCTCTGTCTCTCTCTGTGTGTGTGTCAAATAAATAAAATCTTAAAAAAACAAAACTAGGGACAAAGAAGTGATAACTAAAATTCAGGATAGTGGCTACTCTAGGGGAGAGGGAGGGCATTGATGTTAGGAAAAAGTACATGGAGGGGGTTCTGGGAGTGGCTGGCAAATTTTTATTTGATGACTTGGGTATAATGTATAATAGGGTTTGTCCTATAATAACACAATAGCTTACGGAGCTATCCTTATAAAGTGTTAGCCTTATAATAAGCTATTTATTTTGTGTGGTTTTCTGTTTTATAATAACTTTTTAAAGTAGTGACTCATGTTGACGATGTAATCGACTGTAAGACGCACCATTATTTTACGGTGTTTTGTTTCAAGATTTCATTTATTTGAGAGAGCAATACAGAGCTAATGAGAGAGAGCACAAGCAGGGAGGAGAAGGAGAAGCAGGCTCCCCGCTGAGCAGGGAGCCCAACATGGGGCTCAGTTCCAGGACCCTGGGATCACGACCTGAGCCAAAGGCAGACGTTTAACCCACTGAGCCAACCAGGTGCCCCACCATTGTTTTAGTTTTTTCATTGAAAGAGAAAATCTATTTTAAGACACTATTTTCGAGAATGTTACAAAGCATACCTTAGAATAGATGAAATGCAGCAATTAGACACCACAGATCTTGTGCCTCATGTACAAAATCCAGCAGCTATCCTCACTTCCCAAAGACTCGAAGCTTACTCTGGACAGTCAGCACCAGACAGCCTCTGCTCGTGAAAGAACTGGAACGCAGTGGAGGGAAAGATGGCGTGTGGCTCTGGAAAGAAGGAATGACAGAATAAGCTAGAGTGTGATCCCCCCGACCCATCTCCCTAATACTTAGCTCCCATTCTCACTTCTCCCACTGGGATCCCAATTATATTGTGTGAGACTTTCAAAATTGTCCCACAAGTCTTAACACTGTTGTGTTTACTTTCTACTTTGCTTTTCTCTGTTTTCAATTTAGGTAATTTCTACAGATTCGTTTTAAGTTCTTTCCTTGGCTCTTTACTGTGTTTTTGGTTTGTATTTCCAGCATTTCTCTCTCAGTCTTACAGTGTCCATCTCTCTAGTGACGTCCCCCATCTGCTCATGCCTGTTATCCACTTTTCCCACTAGAACGCATGTTAGCCCATAGTTATTTTAAATTCCTTGTCTGCTATTTCCAGACTTGTCTGGGTCATCTCTGAGTCTGGTTCTGTGTCTTGTGTGTTTAACAGTTTTCTTTTGCCGTGTGTGTGTGTGTGTGTGTGTGTGTGTGTCACAGTTTTTCACCAAATGCCATCTACGTTGGTACAGAACTGTAGTGACTGTCTGTGCCTGGAAGTGGCGTGCCTCTTCTCCCACGGGTGGCTAGAGTGGGGCATTGCTGAGGACTAGTCAGGAGTGTAACAGGGTTGGACTTGTTGTTACTACGAGTACTGTGGGTGCACCACAGACTTCATACTCCTCTAGCGTTGCCTGTGGTTGGGCGCTGCTCCGTTGCCCCGTTGTGTTGCTGTTTTCATCAGCGTTCTCACCGTAGCCTGGGTGTCAGCCTTCCTCGGGCACCTGTGGCTCAGAAGGGCTCTCTCCTCTCCAGCCGTGGGCTTATGGGGCCTATTTGGTGCTGTTTGATGACTAGGTGCAGCCTCGAGGGTAACACTGTTATTAAATGTGACAATTCTATTAGATTTTACAATCCACTCTACAATAAAGGCATTATCCTCCTTTGTTTCTCAACAACTCCCAGCAAGATCCTGGCAACATGGTCAGTGTCCCACATCCCTCTAATTAAGTGACTTCTAGCCAGCAGGCACTGTACATTGTACGGTCACGACTTTCTCAACACATTTTGGTGTTTATTTGTCGACTTACGGTTTAGGGGATTGAAGAGGTCTGGTTAGGAATCAGAAGACTCGATATGTAATTCTGACTTTGCCTAAAATAAGTGACTTTGGGTAAACTGCAGAACCTGTGTTGTTCTCTTTTTTCTCGTGGGACAAACATGAGGGGTTGACCCGTAAGTCAGACATTGCAACTCCAAAATTCTGTGAACAAAACAACACATTATTTCTGAGTGACCTTAAAGGCTGTTCCGTGAGCTCCACAAGAGGGCATGTTGCTTCCATGTTGCTTAACGTCTGAAGCGCCTCTCCCAGCTCCGTTAAGTCTATTTTAAAAATCCTCTTGTGCAGTGTTTCACTTTTATTTCTTTTAATTATACAAATAGAACATAAGTATATTTTCACTTATAAAAATTCTAACATTATGGACCAGCTTTAAGTCTCTTTTGATTCGTACCCTCTCCTAATCCCCTGTCCCTATTGTATCAGGTCAGTGGGTCATCTTTTATGATGTTTTGTTTTATGTGGTTTTTAAAACGTGACTTCCACAACTAACATTTTAAAATCTGCGTGTGATTTGAATATTTATTCTGTTAATATACATAGATTAACTTATTTTTAATTACTCTCTTTAACACCATAAGATGCAGGTCATCATTTACTTGTTTCTTAATGACTTGTAGGTGGTTTTTTTTTTTCAGTATTGAAACATTTCCTCGAGTATTTCAAGTACTACATTTTGAAAAAAGTAAAGAACCTCGCAAGAGTTCATGGTAATTAAGATTTTAAAGCTAATTTTTTAACCAAAGTAGGAATATTTTAGTAATTTTACTACCCACAAAAATCTATAGTCTATTTACAGAAAAGGGACTAGAAGGGAAAAGCACTTGACAGCCGTCCTTGGAAGCGTTGGGTGTAGTCCGTTCCCCGATGTAAATCGTCCAGGGATGCCATGCCTGTCAGGGAGGGCGTTGACAATTATGTTTTTTTCCTAGACTGGATTAGACCCAAGAAACCCATGGCCTCCATTTCGCAGTGGACGAAAACCAGGAAGGAATGACCTAGTGTGGCCACTGCCATGCGGACAGCAGCGGGACTTGCTTGCCTCTGGATCCTCTACGACGTCAAGGAAACGTTTGCTGGGAATGAGCCAGGGCTATTTGTATTGTACGTACACAAGAAAAAGATGACATGCCTGACAATATTAATGTAAAATGAGTTGTATCTACAACAAACATTCCTGCAGAAAAGGAGAGGCCCCTCTTTGGGACCTTTTTAAGATTTACAACCTGACGGAGCTTGAAGGGCTGTATGTGATGGAGATAGATAAGAGGCAGTGGAGTGGGGGTGCCTTCCACACAGGGACTTTGTGGGAGCAAAGCTTAGGGAGGGAGGCACACAGGGTATGTTTGCAGAAAAGAGACCAGCTGAACCAGATCAGAGGGCTTGCACTGGGGGAGCGGGATAGGGCTCAGCTAGGGGCTCACCCTGCAAAGGTCTTAACTGGAGTTTCGACGCGAGCTCCGGGCAGTAGAGTCAGTGAAGTCTTCCCGATGGCCAGTTTCTGCTCTGCCTCCATTCCTAGCGCTGGGGTTCCAGTGAGCGGTCATTGTGTGTGTGTGTGGGTAGGAAAGGGAAAGCTGGGCAGGCCAGCAAGGACTAGTAACAGAAATGCAGTGCCAGTATGAACACCCTCTCCCAGCCCCCAGTTAACTATCCGCAGCGTAAGGCCCACTTGGGATCTTACTTCGATTTGTGTGTTTGTCTCCTCAGTAAGCTGTGAGCTCCATGAAGACAGAAAGACCGCGTGGCCACGGTGACTGTTCTTCATCGTACCCTCAGCTCCTACCATGGTGCCTGCAACAGGGTAAGGCTTTTTTTTTTTTTTTTTTTGAGTGAGTAAATGAATGAATAAAAGTATGTTGCTACAGAGTCAAAATAATTATTTCCGTTATTATAGAAGAGGAAGCAGAAGCTCAGAGAAAATAACTTCTATGGTAGCCAGCCTCGCCATGGCCCCTGATGAACCCTGCCTCCTGGTAGTCACAGTCTTGCATCATTTTTCCCCAAACTGAATAGGGCTCCCCTGTCAAACAACAACAGTGTAGGAAGGACAGTGTACGACTTCTGAGGCTAGGTCACAAAATACTGCATGACCTCACTTATATGTGGAATCTAAAAAAACCCCAAACTCATAGAAACATGTTGGTGTTGCCAGGAACAGCAGGGTGGAGAAATGAGTGAGGGTGGTCAGACGGAACAAGCCTCCAGTTATAAGACAGATGGGTTCTGGGGATCGAACGTACAGCATGGTGACTGCAGTTAACAATACTCTATTCTATAATTGAAAATTGCCGAGAGAGTCGATGTTGAAAGTTGGTACCACGCACCAAAAAATGGTAACTGTGAGGTGATGAACTTGTTAACTTTATTGTGGTCATCACATCACTATAATAGTTATATCAAATCATTACATTGTACACCTTCAACTTATGTTTTAAACTTATAAATAATGTTGTATGTCATATATGATTCAATAAAGCTGTGAGAAAAGTAGACATGGTGATCCTCATCTTGTTCTCTTTCTAGGTCAGAGAAGCCTGGGGAAGCCAGCTGCCGTGTTGTGAGGACATTCAAGCACCATGATGAAGTGGTCCCTGTGGCGAAGAGCAGAGGACTTCTGCCAGCAGCTGGTATCAGCTTTCCAGAGACAGGACTGAGCCATCCTCCGGTCAGGCCTTCAGATGACTCAAGCCCTGGCCCATGTCTTGACTACAACAGGGTGAGGCACCCCAAGACAGAGCTGCCCAGCTAAGCTGCCCCTGAACTCTTGACCCACATAAATCGTGTGAGGTAAGAAATGCTTGTTGTTTTAATCCACGAAGTTTTGGGGTAATTTGTTACACAGAAATAGCTAACTAATGCAGCTTCCAAATCCTCATAACTGAGCTTCTCTGAAGCAGGTCACGTGGCTGGGGTCAGGCTGGGAAAATTCTGAAGGCACCAGACCATCCGGTCATGGTGACTGACTGGCACTGTATCCTCCTCCCAACCTACAGAACTCTAAAAATGGAGCTTTCTTAGGAATCCAGAGGACCAATGCCCAGATGTCATCAAGAGTACATTGTAACAGATTCCAGAGGTGTGGAAAGCAACAATTTGTTTAGGTGACCCACAAGTTCCAGATTGGTTTGGGACAAGCTATTATATAAATCAAATCAAGCAATAAATTTAACCAAGAAGGAGGGAGGGAGGGAGGGAGGGAGGGAGGGAGGGAGGGAAGGAAGGAAGGGAGGAAGGAAGGAAGGAAGGAGGAAGGAAGGAAAGGAGGGAGGAAGGAAGAAGGGAGGGAGGAAGGAAGGAAGGAGGAAGGAAGGAAAGGAGGGAGGAAGGAAGAAGGGAGGGAGGAAGGAAGGAAGGAGGAAGGAAGGAAAGGAGGGAGGAAGGAAGAAGGGAGGGAGGAAGGAAGGAAGTAAGGAAAGGAGGGAAGAAGGAAGAAAAGAGGGAGGGAAGGAAGGAAGGGAGGGAGGAAAGAAGGAAGTAAGGAAAGGAGGGAAGAAGGAAGAAAGGAGGGAGGGAAGGAAGGAAGGAAGGAAAGGAGGGAGGAAGGAAGAAAGGAAGGAAGGAAAGGAGGAAAAAAGGAAGAAAGGGAGGGAAGGAGGGAGGGAGGGAGGAAGGAAGGAAGGAAGGAAGGGAGGGAGAAAGGGAGAAGGAAGGAGAGAAACAAAAAACAAAAAAGAATTTACTTAGAAAAAGAAAAAAAGAATTTACTTAGGATCTTAAAAAGGGCTTGGAATGCCCTCTGTGGCTGATTCCATCAAGACCTGGCACCTTCTCCAAGCGTATTTCCAGATTGTTTTCCAGACCCATATTAGGCTAATTTTCCCCTTCCTACTTTCTTATGTCTAAAGGATGTTTCGATGTCATGTTTTTAATCCCCGTGGATAAGACATAAAGACCTACAAAGCTGACTCATGAAAGGAGACCAGGGATTATGGTGGGGGTTGTCGGGGCTACCAGGCAGGACCTCAAATCACTCACCTGAAGAACCTGAAGACAGCCTACTCACCTTCACTCAGGGATGGTCTAAAAAGATCATCTGTAAACAACAAATGTTGGAGAGGATGTGGAGAAAGGGGATCCCTCCTACATTGTTGGTGGGAATGCAAGTTGGTACAGCCACTCTGGAAAACAGTGTGGAGGTCCCTTAAAAAGTTAAAAATTGAGCTACCCTATGACCCAGCCATTGCACTACTGGGTATTTACCCCAAAGATACAGACGTAGTGAAGAGAAGGGCCATATGCACCCCAATGTTCATAGCAGCATTGTCCACAATAGCTAAATTGTGGAAGGAGCCGAGATGCCCTTCAACAGAGGACTGGATTAAGAAGATGTGGTCCATATATACAATGGAATATTACTCAGCCGTCAGAAAGAACGATTACCCAACATTTGCAGCAACATGGATGGCACTGGAGGAGATAATGCTAAGTGAAGTAAGTCAAGCAGAGAAAGACAATTATCATATGGTTTCACTCATTTATGGAACATAAGAACTAGCAGGAAGATCGGTAGGAGAAAAAAGGGATAAAGAAAGGGGGGATAAACAGAAGGGGGAATGAAGCATGAGAAACTATGGACTCTGGGAAACAAACTGAGGGCTTCAGAGGGGAGGGGGGTGGGGGAATGGGATAGGCTGGTGATGGGTAGTGAGGAGGGCACGTATTGCATGGTGCACTGGGTGTTATACGCAACTAATGAATCATCGAACTTTACATCAAAAACTAGGGATGTACTGTATGGTGACTAACATAATATAAAAAAATATTTAAAAAATCACTTGGCCAAAAATAAATAAATAAATAAATGAATAAATAAATAAATAAATAAATCGACCATCTGTGATGGCGTTTGGGGACTAGGGAAAGAACAGTCTTCACGTCTGGAGGGGTAGTGAGTTCATTCTCCATTTTGGTCTGAACTCTGAAGGTCTGTACAGTATGAGGTACAGAGAGTTCAGGATGAGGAGACTGCTGGAGGGCTGTTTCAGAAAATATTTCTGCAGAGACCACAAGATTTCCCACCCCAAAGTTCTCTGCTTCAAAGTCAAGAATGGGACACATTATATTATAATGAAAGGAGCGTGGTTTTTGTGTGGTGTAAACACAGGTACAAATCCCACCAGCTGTGCAACCCGGAGCTCATCATTGGTGTCTCCGGACTTCAGTTCTCTTTTTTAGAAGAAATAATTGAGAAAATGTGGGTGTTAAACACACTTCACAGGTGTTCTTCCTTCCTATTCCAGTGAAGGATAATAGTGATGATGGAGAAGCCTGTGCTGTCGATAAGCCGTGTCTGGTGTCCAGACCAACCTTGTCTGTTTCATAGACCCTGTGTCAGCTCTCTGAGCCTCTTCGTCAACAAAACGGTGAAAACAGTAAGTAACTTACACTTGCTGAGTGGTATGTGCCGGCCACTATTTCAAGTCTCTCTACATGTATTAACTAAATCGTCTGATGCTCAAGGCAGATATTATTGTTGTTGTTGTTGTTGTTGTTGTTATTATTTTGCACACAAGATAACTGAGGTGGAGAGAGGGGTGTATCAATTGGCCCAACATCACACAGCTAGTAGACAATAGATCCAGAGTTCAGACCCAAGTGGTATAACTCCCAGAGCTCCCACTCGTTTATGTGTGAAATATTAAAATGTAAAACCAATAAAGAACATAATAATTGCTGGGAAAATAACCATCTTTGTGGTGGAGAAAGTTAGTGCTTGTAATTACAGGTGGGGTGAGATGGGTATTGCTCATCATGGAAGGTGAGTGGACACCCAATAGATGTCACCTTGAGTCTGAGAAAGTTAAGAACAAATGTGTCTTTTCCACCTGTTTTCTCCTCTGACCTCGTGGAAGCAAAAGACTTTGACAAGTCACAGTTGCAATGTAAAGCCACACGGAAACCTGGATTTTTTCCAGAAGAGAGCCAAGCAGGAAAGCCTGCCACATGAGGTGGGCTTGGGCTGTGATGTGGTACGAATCAAACTCTTGTTATGTTTCGCTTTTCTTTTCCTTTCTTTTCTTTTCTTTTCTTTTCTTTTCTTTTCTTTTTTTTTTTTAGCACACACATGACTCGGGGGGGGGGGAGAGAGAGAACCCCAAGCAGGCTCCACTCACAGCACAGGGCTCAATCTCATGACCACAGCCGAAACCAAGAGTCAGACGACTCGATGGGCTGAGCCACGCAGGTGCCCTGTTACGTTTCCCTATTGACTGCTGGGGTGTGCGTCTTACTGCAGCAGAGCGTAGCCTGTTCTAACTACAAAGTCATAAATGGTCGTAATGGTTCTTTTCTTCAAGTAAAACACAGATAACCATGGAAGAAAATCTCATGAAGTTGATATGGAATATGGAGAATCCTTTCTTCTTGAGCAGTAGGAAGCACATTTGGAAAGCCCACAGCTCAAGGGATTGGTTGAATGATATGCATGGGGACAGGGAAGAAGGAGACAAGAGACTAACATGGGAATGAGAAAGGGGCCCCAGGGCAGTTGTGTCTCCATGGGAGATGCGCCAGGGCCCTACGACTAACACCACTTTGATGCATACCTGGATTTTAACCCCAGTTTCACCTCTTTTTATCTGGACGAATCACTCCACCTTTCTGGAGTATCTATTTCTTACTGTGAAAGCTAGCAGCATATTTCAGGGTAAAGTGAAATCCATCGTCAACTCGCTTCATTCCTAGCTTAGGCCCATAGGTCCTTGTTAGAGTCCTACATTGTAAATCTGAATTTCTTTACCAAAGACAAATTCTGAACTGGTCATGAGCAAAGTGACTTTGAGCAGCAAGCAGGTGGCTGTTCCATCTCCAACCTCAGGACTGACCTCCTGCTGCCTGGGGAGGGGGAGGGAAGGGAGGGCTGGGGAGGCCTGATGTCACACAGCCCTACATAAGGGCCTCCTTTAGGCTCCTGTGGGCGGTTTGGAAGCAGCTGAGGAAGGAGTTAGGTCCCGGTTGTGGGATTTTTTTTTTTTTTTTTTTTAAGTCAGACACAGACACAGCTGTTGAGCAAAATGCAGACTCCACAGAAAACCCAAAGCCTCAGACCCTTCAAGCCAAGGAAGAGTTTAGGTGACGTTCTCAGGATAGCTGTCTGGCTTCTGGCCCTTGAGACAGGGAGCAAAGAAGATCCAGACTTCTATCACCTGCTGATGCTCGACTTTGATCTTCAGTGTTCACAACAATCAGGAGAGAGGGAGTTAGTAGACGAGGCGACGTTTCCCAGCCAGATCCGGGAGGACTCCGCTGTGCTTCCTGAGAGGGGGCCTGCAACATCCTTTCTGTGAAAAACCAAAACCCACCCAATGACCCCCTGGTCTCCGTTCCAAGCTCCTAAGACCCTGCGAACAGAGCTCCTTCTTTGGTACCTGCTCCTGAGAGATGCGCGTTGAGACTGTCGATAGGCGGTAGGGGAGTGCTACCCGGGGACAGGTTCCTGCCTCCGCTGGACAGGACCACGTTCCTAGTCCCACGGGAGCTGACCGTGACCCAGTTCCCCAGTGGGAGGCGGCACAGCGCACAAGGGGATGTGTGCTGTGTGTGCCCAGGACTTTTAGAACAAGAGGATCTAGCAGAGGGAGATGGGGAAGAATTTCAGTTGTGCCTTTAAAAAGGATGATCTCCTGAATGACCGATTTTAAAAAGGTGGCAAGTACCTTGCTATCAACTCTAAAGAAAGCAAGAGCTCTCAGTTTGACATAACAGGTGTTTTCTCTTTTATTTTTTTAACATTTTGCTGGGACTGCGTTTTAATTTCTGGCTGCAAATTTCTTTAAGAATTTTCCAAAGGAGGCTTTGGAAACGAGTCCAAAGAACTCTTGGGTTTCAGGTGTCTTAAAAGCCCGATGACAGCATTTTGCCTCTGAGGAATTTTTGGTAGGGAAATGCCCTGTCCACCTGCTGGAATCAATGAGCAGAGCACCCAGACCTTCCCCACCTCCAGCTTCCTCCCACTCAGAACAAGGAGAGGCGAAGTCAGACAAATGTTGCTGACTTTAAAAATAAAGCTTAAGGGATTGAAGTTGTCACCTGCCAGCTGGCCTCATAAAAAAATAACGTGAAACTAAAAATAATTGACTGGGGGCTCAGTAAATATGGCTGGTGTGTGAGTCTCCCTGAACCGGAGACAACCTCTCAAAGGTTTTAGCAGATGCAGAATTTCTTCAGAGCATTTACTATGATTTTTTTTATGAGCTCTTTTAGAAGACTCCACATTCTCCTGTGACCTGCAAAAAGTTAGGTTAATCCAGTGGAAAGTCGGGGCAACCAAAGGAACACCGAAGTCAGCCTCAGATCCCAACTCCTGTCAGACTCCGGATGCGGAGGGCGACAGTGGCTTTATGGAAAGTGAGTTTTGACGCCATTTCCCTTTTTTCCATATAGGGGTGCCTCCAGTTTTCAGGCACTCCCCATTCTCCATCCAAATGATTTTGAATCTGTGCATTAATGCATTTGAACATACAGATAGGAAGCCCCCGTCACGCACAGGCACCGTGCTGGGCTCTGCGCAAAGAACGGTGAACAGAACAGATGCAAATCTTGCCCTAAACATCTTCCAAACCACGGAGTTCACTCTTGGGGTCTCCTCGACCTTCACAAAATGAGAGCCTGCTGGAAGAAAGGAGATGAGGTGTAGTTTTGAGGCACAAGATGGCAACAGCCCCTCCGCAGCCCCACCCTTTCCCCCCAAGGACAGAGCAGCCATGTGCTCCCCGAGGGAGAGCGGTGCAGTGGTGAGGGTTTGGTCTTCGGATTATCCACCTTTCCGTACCAGGTTCGGAAATTATTTCTCCTCCCACCCACCATGTAAACTTGGCCCCTCACACTGCACGCCAGGAGTGGCCTGGCTGTGCCCTGGTGTTTGGGCGAGGGCGATTAGCCTCGGCTGACCAGTACCAACAGACTCAACGTGCTATGAACTCCAGCCACATGTGGCTGCTTCTCTGCGACGTTAACCAGGGAGGAGGGATTGCAGATTTCGAGCCGTAATTCCTTTCCAAATGCTCCCCCAGTGCTGCGTAAGTGACTTGTCAGAACACACAGGAAATTCTTCGCTTTAAATTCATAGCAAACAGACGTCTTCACTTAGCATTTTTGAGCTGTGACTATTTTTTCTGGCTAATGATGGGATGGCCTTGCACTTTGAGCCCGTCTGGGAGACCCGGGGCATTTTAAATCTCCAGGATCGCGAACAGACTCCCGGCAGGATTCCAACGTCTGTCTTACCGCCCCAGAGACACTGGAGAGAAAGCTGTCCTTTCATTTCTTCTGTCATTCTTAATTGTGATAAAAATGCCATCGTAACTATTTTTAAGTGCACAGAGGCATTGAGTACACTCATGCTGTTGCACAACCATCATCACCGCTGAGCTCCAGAACTTCTCCAACTTCCTAAACTGAACATTTGTCCTCCAGAAACACCAACTCCCCATTCCCTCCCCTGAGCCCCTGGCCGCCAGCGTTCTCCACTCTCGCTCCGGTTTTGCTAGTCTGGGTGCCTCATGCAAGAGAAATCATGCGGCATCTTTTCCTGGCTAGCTGATGTCACTTAGCACGCGTCCTTAAAGCTCATCTATGCTGTAGCAGTTTCTTGTCAGAATTTCCTTCTTTTTAAGGCTAATACTCACTCCACTGTATGTATATCCCACTTTGGGTCATCCATGGACCCACAGACGGACACTTGGGTTGCCTCTACCCAAACCTTTAACTTCTGTGCCTTGGTTTCTTTATCTGTTATTAGGGAACCAAATGGGACAAGAACTGAAGGTTTGTATAAAAAGTTAAGTAACGACCGGATAGAAATCATTGTTCTAGCGGCGCCTGGCAGAGGCAGGGAACAATATCCGACCCTGAGAGACCAGGCAGCAGGGGCAGCAGGTGGATGGAGTGTGCTTCTGGAACGAACCGTATTTCTCAGAGTGAGGTCTGCCTGTCTCACAATCTTGTGGCTTCCCAGGCTGCTTCCTGGATCTACTGACCCGAAATCTGCAGGGTGGGGCCCAGGAATCTGCACTTTCAACAGGCCCTCCTGGGGAACTGTCCAGGTCGAGGACAATGCGCTCAAGCAGGGAGGTGGCTCCTTGGGTCCACGTGTCTGCAGTGGACAAACACAGGGAAGTCAGGCCGTGGGTCAGTTAACGTTTTCCCTTCCTGCCCCCCCTTCTCCTCCCCCAGGAGCCGCCTGGTCCTTGGGGCCACTGAAGCCTTTTACCTGCTGGTGAACAGCAGGAGTCTGGTCAGCGTGAGTGTGACCATGGCAGAAGTCTACAGGGACTACAGGGACGAGGACGGCTTCGTGTACATGACCTACGCCTCCCAGGAGATGTTCGGCTGCTCGGGGTCAGGGCAGACCCCACCATCCTCTCCAGGGCGAGTCAAGAACCTGTCCTGGGACGGCCCGCCTCCTGGGTGTGAGTGGCGGGCGGCCCAGTGAGCAGGGCTGCCCCGCAGCGATGGGCCCCCAGCGCCACAGGAAGGCCTGGCCGCCCCTGTGTCTTTATGGGGCCCCCTGCGCTTGTGTGCGCGGAGACAGTGGGGTGGCTCTCGGGGGTTCTGTGCCTGCTAAGTCTCTCCTGAGTAGGCAATGGTGCGCGTGGGTGATGGTTTTGTGCGGAGAGCTGGAGATGGATTTCACGCGTCTTCTGTGGGGAAAGCGGCAGGCCCCCCGTGGGGCGGTCTGGGGGAATCCCGGGCTGTGGACGGGTCCCTGTGGAGCCCGCTCGTGGAGCCAGTGTGATGCAGCTCATCTGGGGGTGGGGGGCTTCTCTATGTCGTTACGAGATGATCCTTGTATTTCAGAGTTCGTCGGACTTGCTTATTTCCTCTTCGGATCCTTTTCTGTCTGTTTACTCGGTATGGATTTATGCCAAAGCTGTAACCACCCAGTTCCAAATAATTTACATGAGTCTTCCTTAGGGTAGAATTTTTAAACTAATGGCTTTCATGTGAGTCTTCATTATGGACCAGACTTTGTTCAAGTCCTCTGGGCGTGTTACTCCTCATAATCATCCTATATGTTAAGTACTGTTTCCCCCCATTTTAAAGATAAGGAAATTGGGTCAGAGAAAGGTCAAGAAACTCGCCCAAGTTCCTCCAGCTAGCAAGCAGCAAAACCAGGATCTGGAATGCAGCGGTCTGGTGTAGAACCCAGGCTCCACACCCCTCTGCCGGTCTTCCTGTGGACGACAGAAGCTTCTTTCCTTGGTGAGACCCCACTAGTCTGGCGTGGGGGCTGAGGTGCACGTGCCCACCTGTGCACACGGGAGACAGAGCCGCACACAGAATGCAGAGAGGCTCGGTCAGGTAAGAAGAGTCACAGACGAGGGCAGGAGGGCCCAAAGGAGGGGTGCTCCCTGTGCTTGGAGAGCGTCCTCTACGAGAGTCTCACAGGGAGTCAGCTTCGACCTACGCTTGGAGAATGAAAAGCATTTTCATGGGAAGGAATTCTTCATTTTGAATCACTTACGGTGAGGAAAGTTCGAATAAGCATGTCTCGTGTGTCAGGAGCTTCTAAGAGCTGGAGTGACAGCAGGGAGCGAGACAGGTCAGGACCCAGCCTCCTGCCACTCTGTCCAGGGAAGGGAGAGAGAACAGAGAGAAGCGTGGTAAGCGTCTGAAGACAAACGAAATGGGGTCCTGGGATAGGGATGGGGGGACACTTCACCTTGGCGGTCAGGGAAGGCCTCTCCGAGGAGGTGACATATGCACGGGCTGTGCAGGAGCAGGGAGCCGGTTTGCGGATCTGGGAGGAGGGCCTGTATGTTCTGCAGGACGGTGAGAAGAGAGGATGCCTGGGTTTCTGGTTTGCTTCGTTTGGGTCCGTTTCGTGGTTGCTGCTTCCCTGCATGGTTTGGCCTCTCCGGTGGGAGCGGGATGTTTGCGGTGGCTGTATTTGCGATGGGCACGCAGTAAAAAGTTCAGCAAATATTTACTGGCATCTTCTTTCCTTTAGTCTTTTTTCCAGACCCTGGGGCTCCGAACGATCCCTCCTTCATCTGTACCCATTTCTTTGTTTTACTTCATTTGATCATTTCTTTGCCACCCCTGGGGGGGAATAAAATCTGGGCCAATTTTTGTTGAACAATGAACACTATTACATTAAACCAAATTAAACTAAACCGTTCAGTTAAGCCATTACACATTAAACATCACAGCAGTGAAGAGCATCCCCGGGGCGCCGAGTGGGGGCAGGAATGACTGGAGCAGAAGGGAGGCACGTGAGGCAGAAGAGCCAAGAGAAGATCCCCAGGGACCTCTCCTCTGCTCTGAGCCTGGTTTGATGTTCCCAGCGGGTTCCGCCCGTTTCTTTTCCATGCAACCCTTTTACCCTCAGGACAAAAATAGGAAATAAAACAAAACACACCCTCGGGTTTGCTAACTGGGCTGCCTAACAAATCACCTTTACCTCAAGTGACGTAAAACGAGGATTTATTTTTTCCCATGAAAGTTGTGGAAATCCCTGGGAGGCAGTGGGTTGGGTGGAGGTTCCTGGTTTCTCCACGGCTGGCAGGTGGCTGCGGCCGTGGGCTGGCTGGTGTGGGCCACCCGCACTGCCTCTCATGCCCCGGGAGGCCAGGCCAGCCCCGAGAGCGTGGTTTCAGGGCTGCGTTCCCCGGGTGCCGAAGGGGAAGATGCAAGCCTTCTTGTGGCCCCGGCTCTGGGGTTGCCCCGTGTTCTTTCTGCCACAGCCTTCAGTCAAACCTGTGTTTACGGTGTGGGGAAATCAATAGCACCTCTTGATGGACGGCACTTTGAAGGATCTGTGGCCTTATTTCATCGACCACATACTTACCATAAACACGCCCAGCCTATTCCTCCTCCAGCCACATACTGTACTCTCTGTAATTTATATCCACCGATGAACGCATATTTCCTCCGTGTCCACGCTTCCTTCACGGTCTTCCCGCAGTCCTCTGTGTCCCTGGGCCACCTATGACGTTTATCAGGTGCTTTTAAAAAGCTTGGTACTATCACGTTGATGTTAGGTAGAAGGTGGCGTCTCATAGGCCCCGAGTGAAATACGTATTTGCAGACTTGACTTCGTTCATTAAGCAGATTCCTACTGTATGCCCAGTGGTCAGCACCTTACAGCAGAGTGTGCTGATGTTCTAGATACCTCCAGTGTCTAGTTCAAATCCGGAGTCTGGGAATAACTCCTAGAGGAAGTGATGTCAGAGCCGACGTATGAGGAGAAAGAATTAGCCAGACCAAGAAGAGAGGGAACAATACTGAAGCCACAGAAAACAGGATGGAGTATTTGAAGAATGAAAACCATTTCGGTGTGGCTGGACCTTTGAGAAGGGAGTGGATCGAACAGGAACAGTGCGACAGGAGAGGGGTGAAGGCCTTAATTAAAGACAGGAAAGAAGAGGGAACTTCTGGGGGGCCTGCATGGCTCAGTCGGTTGGGCGAACGACTCTTGATTTTGGCTCAGGTCATGATCTCAGGGTCCTGAAATGGAGTCTTGCCTTGGCTTCTCACTCAGTGGGGAGTCTGCTTGTGATTCTCTCTCCCTGTATTCCTCCCTGACTTGGGTGCGTTCTCTCTCTCTCTCAAATAAATTAATTACAAAAAAGAAGAAGAAGAAGAGTGAATTTTCTCCTGGGAAGACCAGAAGGGACAGGACTGGAGTGCCATGGTCCAGGTTCCCCGTAAGAATGATCACTCTGCCTAAGCAAGGTTTTGGAAGTTTTCAATTTTCTTTTTAGCTAGGCCACTGTCTGGAAGTTACTAAGGATATTATTTTAAAATATGCTAATATGGCATTGAAAGATGTTTTAAGGAAAAGAATAACAAAATTTAATTCCTATTCTAGGGGTATGAAGTTCTGAAAGAAGTTCTAAAAGGGCATAAAGAGATGAACTGAGGATGTGCAGAAAGATTGGGATGGAGGGTGTGTGGCGTCAGGAGCTCCGTGTGCCTCACTGAGAGGCCCGGTGCAAACCAGCCCCTGAAACTGGACAAGCTCCCAGAGATGCTGGACTGGGGCTGAGCGAGGACAGCACTTCCAGTGTCCACCGCAGCTCAGGTGAGGCCCTGGAGGGAGACAAGGTGCTGTCGGGCCACAGGACGGACCTCTTTCCAGACCCTCCCCCAACATTTGGAACAACGCTCACAAAATATCCCCAAAGTTCTACCCCGATTGAGATTTGTTTCAGGGAAAACTAAAGACCACTGGGGGTGTTTTTACATCCTCTCAGTCCAGGGAGACCCGGCTCTCCCACCACATGAGGAGCCCTGAGGGGCCCTTCCAAGGGCTGGACTCTGCTCTCCAGCACAGAACACGGTGGGCAGAATTGCAGGTGCCGTCTCGGGACCTGGGAGCAGAGGAGTGACCATGACAGGAGGCCCAGATGGAGCTGGGGCGGCGAGGCAGGGAAGGTGGGTACGGGACACAGAGCGAGTCTGGGCATGACAAGCAGAGCTGTGTAGCACAAGACATTTGCCGTAAGATGTTTAAGAGCCGGAGGAGAAAAACAGAGAAGGGCGGCTAGAAGACCAAGGGATAAAAAGGGAGAGAGATTGAGGATATGGAAGGAGGGCAGACCTCAAGTGGGCACCTGCTGCTGCCCATCGGAAGCCACAAGCAGGAAGAGAGCGCTCCCTCCTGCCTCCCCTCCCCTCCCCCCTCAGCCCCTCAGAGGCTGGAGGCCACTGAGGAGAGAGACGCAGGGCAGCGGGATTGCAGGGATGTAGGGGTGCTGCCCCAGCTCCTCCAGGGCCTCAGACACAGAGAAAGCAACAGGAGAATGACCTATACCTGCCCACTTCCGCGTACTTATATTCTTGTTGTCAAACAATATTCATGTACATTTATGTGCATCGTTTCCTAAAATTTATTCTTTTATTTTTTTTAAAGTAATCTCTACACCCAGTGTGGGGCTCGAACTCACCACCCCAAGATGGGGAGTCACACACTTCACCTGCTGAGCCAGCCCGGCACCCCAGGTACCTCATTTTTAAGTTGAGTGGCTTCCAGTGCATTCACATCCTTATGCAACCATCACCCCACTGTCCCCCGGGTTTTTCGTCTTCGCAAACTGAAGCTCTGTGCCCTGTATACAGTTCTCCATTCTCCCCTCCCCCAGCACCTGGCAACCAGCATTCTTAGATATTGTTTAGGCCTCATCAGGCATTAATTTTACCATAAGTGTACCACTTTTTTAATCATTTCATTTACGGAGGTTTCCTGGTGATGAGCTTTCTCGTTCTTGACCTAAAAATGTCTTTATTTTATCTTCATTCTTATGCATGTTTTCATTCCGTATAGAACTTTAGGTTTGCAGTTCTTTTCCTTCAATGCATTAATGAAGTCCTTACGTATTCTTTTGGTTTCCGTTTTTGCTAATGAGAAGTTAGCTATCAATCTGTGGCTGCTTTGAAGGAAATGCATTCTCACTTGTCTCTCACTCCCTTCTTCCCTCTCTCCCTCCATGTCTCCAAAATATTCTCATTGATTTGGATTATCTGCAGTTTCACGTGATGTGTTTGAGTATGACTGTCTTTTTGTTTGTCTTCCTCGGACTTCATAAGGCTCACTGCAGCTGTATGTTAGTATGGTTAACCTTTCCGGAGAATTCTCAGACATAACCCTTTCAAAGAGAGCCTCTGCCAAAGCTCTCTCCCCTTCTGGAAACTTCTCCTCCTTAGTTTATACCTTCCTCTCTCTCTCATCCTGTATAATATCTTCTGACCTATCTTTCAGGTCTGTCATTTTCTCTTCTGTGTTCAAACTGCTTTAAAACCCATTTTACTGAAACATTAATTTGGATTAATTTCTTTTTTCATGTAAGAAAGTTTATTTAGTTCTTTTACAAATCTGTTATTTCACTTGTTATAGTTTCCTGTTTCCTGAAGATATTTTTTTAAAGATTTATTTATTTATTAGAGAGAGAGTGAGAGAACATGGAGCATGTGAGCGGGGGCAGGGGCAGAGGAAGAGAATCTCAGGTAGACACCCTGCTGAGCGTGGAGCCTGACACAGGGCTCAGTCTCATGACCCTGAGATCACCACCTGAGCTGAAATCACAAGGCAGCCCCTTAAACGGCTGAGCCAACAAGCACCCCCTCCTGAAGATATTTTTGAGCTTCTTATATCTTTTAGACATAATTATCGTTAAAAATAATCTGTTGCTGGAGCACCTGGTTGGCTAAGTCATTAGAGCACATACCTCTTAATCTCAGGGTCTAGAGTTCAAGCTCTACGTTGCCTGTGGAGCCTACTTAATTAAAAAAAATAACAATAATAACCTGTTGCTAATAATTCTAGCATTTGAAGTCTTTGGGGGCAAGTTTATGCTGGCTTTTCTGTCAGTACTTGTCCACTGCACCTCATTTCCTTGTGCCAATTTCTTTAATTTTGTGCTACTTTGTTCCCTTGAAAATTTATCTGTGAGATTTTCCAGAGGCCTAGGATGAACATTTCTTCAACCAGAGACATTCTGCATTTGCAACTGCCAAGCACCTGGGTACTAGAAACCATTTACAAGTAGATATGTCTCCAAGCCTGATATTACTAATTTGGTCTGCAAGTGTTCATAGGATCAGCATTGGTTTTCCAAACTCAGGGGCAGGTCTTTTTCCCCATGTGACCCCAAACCCTTCCCACGTGAAAGGGAGTAGGAGAGGGAGCCAGCCATACTCTGGTCACTCTGTGCTTTCCAGACAGCTAAGTTTCAGCTCAGTTTCTCAGCTGTTTCCAGCCAGAGTCTGCAAATGCCTCCAGAGCCAGAGTGAACTACAGCCCACCACAGCCTCTTGTTTCTTGACTTCCAAATTTTGAGCTATCTTTTCTAGACCTTTTAAGAAATTATCTTTTCAATAACTTTTAAGGAAGTTTTTCATATTCTATCATTTTAAGTCATCTTCAGTAGGAATGTGGTCCAGATAATACAGCTTGCTGTCATAGAAAATGAAATCCCCCTAATTATCATTCTACTTATTTTCTCATTCCTATCAAGTCTCTGCATAGTCCAAATTAGCCATAGGGCTTTCCTCAACTCTAATATGGGGTTAATCATTTTTTCCTAGTCCACAGAGTCAATGTGAATGTCAAATAAGATACCATAGGTAGAAATTCCTGTAAGCTAGTGTCATCCAGAGGGAACAATTAGGAGGGATGTGAGCACAGTGATTTAATCATCTGTGTGCTCTTCTCAGCTCTAAAATTCCAAGAGTCTATATTTTTGATGAATATTTCCCATCTCCACTTATTTATATAAATCTTCACACCCTCCTCTGCTCATTGATAATACCTAGCACCATTTTTTTCTATATAACTCTACCTATCCTTCAAGATTCATACAAGTATACCTTCTACGTAAATGGTCCTCATAATGGCTACAAGAACCCAGACCTTTGAGGCCCAGTTAGACCAATTTAATCAGAATCTCTGGAGGTAGGGTCCAGGTTGGGGCCAACGTTGAGAATCACGTTCTACCTAAAACCGTTTCTGCCGTGGAAGTGCAACAGTCTCCCCTTCGGAATCCAATCTCTTCTTGACTGTGTCATTCATCGGGACGGAGTCCCTAGTGCCTCATGAGTCAATTATCTTGTCGAATTTGTAAATACCCTGTCTTGCTAAACGGAATACAAACTCTTTTATGGATAATTTAGCTTTCTTCCCATATTGCACGTAGAGTTATCCCTTATGAATAATAAAAGACCTAGAGATATTTTCATATGTGATTGTTACCAGGAGTAGGAAAATGGCCGGTTTGTTCCAGGTTTCTAAAATGACTTAAAAAACAAACAAACAAATAAAACCAACCAACTTCAGAACATTAGAGAATTGGTTGAATAAATTATGTGCTAACCCTCTGGTGGAATACATTATAGCTATTACAAAATACGCTGGAGAAGACTAGTGAATAGCATTTAAAATGATTTTGATACATTAAACAACAAACGGCAAATTACAAACAGTATGCGATTTTAAAATTCAGGGAAAAATTATGGATAAGTGGTATTCTCGAATACTTTGTATTCAAAACACAGAAACAAAGGCAGCGTTGCTTCCCTGTGGTGTGAGTGTGCGCATGTGCGTGCAGGGAAGCAAAGTTAAGTGAAAGATGCCCATCACTGCCTTTTAAACAGCACCTCTCTTCCCTCAGTTTCCACCCAAGATCACTGCAGTGCTGGGAAATGATTCATCCGGCACAAGCACAGGTGCCGTCCCACTGCTTTGCCCTGTTGCCAACATGGGCTATTTCCCTCAGTCTAATACAAGATAGGTGGCCAGGCTAGTTACATGGCCTGCAGGTTTGAGCATAAATGTGATTGATCGCCCGGCTAAATCCTGGTTACAAAATATCTGGACTCACTGAAGTTCCAAAGGCATGAAACTGGACAATGCAACGAAGCTATAACACAGCTCAGGCTCTTATGACCTTGGGTGGGGTCAGCTGTGTATGTGACAGGGAAAGAGCGCGGTGGAAAGAGTAGGTCACTATTTTCTACTTGGAGAATAAAATAGTTGTACAAAAAAAAAAGTAAGACTGTGCCGTAGGATCCCAGGATATTAAAAAAGAAGAAGAAAAAGGAAAAGAAAAGAAAGAAAAGGTCTGGAAGAGGTTATGTCAAAATGTTACCAGCTATCAGAATTCACCCATCACTGGCTGGAATGTTTTTTGGTACAAACTTCATCAAAAACAATTTGGCAATACCTATCAAAATTATAAATTCACATATCTTTTGTTGCAGCAATTCCACTTCTAAGGGTAATTTATGATATGCGCACACATTTGCAAGATAATATATGTGCGTACTTACTAACGCAGCATAGTGTGGAAAAGCCTGAAAATAAAGCATCTGTCAGAGAGAGCTTGTTAAATAATTACGACATGTGGCTGAAGTTTAGCAACTGTAAGACAGAAGGAGAAAACACTTTATGAACTCATATGGAATCATCTCCAAGATATATTTTAAGTGAAAAAACTTAGATACATATGTAAAATGGTTTGGATTTTCTATGCTACTATTTGCTTTAAATAAAATTGGGGAGACGGAATATGCATGCTTTTTAATGTAGTGCACATATAAAATCTTGGTTGCCTTTGGGAGAGAAAATGAGTGGAGACAGCGAATTTTTTTCAAAGACTTAATTTTTCAGAGCACTTTCAGTTGTACAGCAAAATGGAGAGGAAGTACAGAGATTTCCCATATGCCCCCTGCCCCCAATGTCTCCTCCATTAACAATATCAATCACCCAAAAGGTACTTTATTTCCCAAGGATGAATCTATATCGCAATCCTGGGAAGTTCACAGTTTACGTTAGTGCTCACTCTCGGTGTTGTACATTGTATGGATTTGGAGAAATGTGTAACGACATACACCCATCATAATATCATACAAAATATTTTCATTGCCCTAGAAAGGAATGTTTTCATTGCACACTCTTTTGAACCTCTTGAACTTGAGCCATGTACATGAATTTCCTAGTTGATAAAACATTTAATTAATAATTTAAAACATTACCAACCTGCTAGAGTGTAAGATTCATGGAGGTAAGGGACTATGTCTACCTTGTATGTAGTTCTATTCACAGCCCCCAGCACAGGGCCCAGAACAGAGTACATACTTAATAATAGCTGAAGAATAAATGAATGATTAATATTTAGTAGTGAGATTCCAAGAGATATTTATAATTAGTAAATATTCTATAACACACAGGTATGATTTTTTTGTAATCAGAATTAGAATTTTTGAGTGGAAAGAAAAACGCAGATACAGTATAATTCTTAGACCCAGGCAAATGGGACCCCTGGGTCAGCCTTGTGCCTCTGGAAGCCCTGTGCATTGAAGTGTCTTCCTCAAAATTTTCTGAGACCCCTCCTGTTGGCTGGGACCAGCTGGAGCCTACAGTGCCATTGCAGCAGGGTGCCACAGGTGCTCTCCAGTCCCTGGCCACTGTTCCCCTCAGGGGTGACCAGATACCCCAAGGAACTCCAGGACTCACGTGTATGCATCATCCCTGCCTGGCCCTGTGGCTGGGTCCTGGTTCCAGGAGAGTGACCAGAGAACAGATAGCTTTCATTGGCTGGTATGGTATTTCTTTTGTGGAATTCTGTGAAATAGGCCACCAGTTGGTGCTGATAGCCTAATGTTGAGTGACTGTCACTCAAGTCAGACACAGAGTAGTGGGTAAGTTTAGGTCTTGAACCACTCAAGCCTTGAGCTTGAGTTCTCATGGAGCCCATGTACTCATCAATTCTCACCTATCCATGTTCTGACATTTTGTTACCAAATTGTTTTCATAGACAGAACACACACACACACACACACACACACACACACACACACATTTGTCAAGGCTCACACCCCAAGGGTGGCCCTGTTCTAATATAATTTTTTGTATTATTTGAAAGATTTCAGAGAGATGAAAGTATTTAACATTCTGACAAACCAAAGCAAACACTTTATTCTAGAATAGAATAAAAGAAATAAAATGGAATAGAATAATGTTGGTAAGTGAGAGAAGACAGCTAAGCCACTGCGGTCAGTGTCTCTACCCACCACATCCAGGATCAGAGGAGCCCAGTGAGTTATACAGTGGGCTGTTTCCATAGCCGAAGCTCATAGTTTTACAGCAATTTAAAAAAAAAATTATGAATCCATAAACTTCCACTCCCTTGCCCATTCTTGGCAAAGTTCAGAGGAGGTCAAGCCCAGCACTCTGGCACAGCTGCTCTGGCCCCTCTGCCTTATGGTCACAGCCCACATGGTCTAACACTACAGAGAGATTACCCAGCCTGCCTCCTCTTACATGGTCATTGCTCTGCACATCCCAACATGCTCTTTCAAAGAAATGGAGCTTTAGAGAGAGAGGAGGGTTAGAGAGAGATTAGCTCAAGAAGCAGCCATCTTGGGAAGATAAAGTCAACTTCTTTGTCCTAAAATCAGAGACTGACACCTTCTCACTCTGCTGCTCGTTACCTATACTGTGCATCTCTGTGCTGACTCAGATAACTCTGTATAATCCAGAGAAAATGTCATGTATCTGACTAAAAACCCCTTTGGTCCTTCCCTGCTCTAGACCAGTCCTTTCTGCTCCCTCCGGCAAGCTCCTGACCTTCCAAGTCAGACCTGAAGCTGTGGAGAGACACTCACTAAGGCGCACCAGCTCCTTCCCCGATGTTCTGTGAGGGTCGAAAAGGAATTGAAGTTGTAACTCATGACTTAGATCAGGCCAACTCACTGTCGCACTCAGAAATCCAGCTCTTTTCCATTTTCATGGGTGTACCTGTATGTTGCATGTGAGGAAATGTGTGCAATGCCACAGGCAGAGGGAAGGGGATCACGGATGGAGCACTTGTCACTGAAGGCCAGAGCCAGCTAGCTACCCATGGACACAAAGACCACTTGCAAGGCTATGTGTGATGGGCCTGAGGATGTTTGACTCCTGTCTCCCCATCATTGCTCAGAGTCTAACCCCCACGCCATCAACCTCTTGGTCCTGATTAATCCATAGAATCTGTGATCCTTATTCAGCAACTTTTCCTTCACCCTCTTCCCAAAACTGAGCGAGAGCCCACACAACCAGACAGGGTGGCCTGCATTTATTTTGGAAAAGAGTCACAAGGCCCTGGACAGGATGTGAAAATACAGTAGTTTATGAGAGGGGGTGAGAGAGGTGGATGTGGCCAAGCAGCCAGTGTTTGGCTATCCACTGATGCTTGGGACTGAACATGCAGGTGTCAGCAACAGACAAAGCCGGGCAGAAGGCAAGCTAGCAAATGGGAGAGGAAGCACCCAAAAAGCACTGTTAGTGGATTGCTTACTGCTGATGCCCATTCCTGCACTTATTAAAAGATACATTTTAAGCATCTACTGTGGGCCACTCCAGCAGAAGCCTCACTCAAGTATCTGTGCCTGGTCTTACATCTGGGTGGGGACAACACGCATCTAAACAGGTAACTGCAATAATGTCTGTCTGATCAGTCCTGGTCTGATGACAGGGAGGTTCTGACATGGAGCAGTGGGGACCCAAAGGGCAGAGCAGTCCCTTCTACTTGGGCCTTGGAGGGAGGGTGGAAGGGCAGATGTATTTTCATACACAACATGAAGCTTGAGCTGAGTCTTCTAGAGGTGAGGAGGTAACTGGAGACCATGATGGGTCTAGAGATGTACTTGGTAGAGTAAGCAAATGAGAAAAAGGGGGCATGTAAAGGAATAGTAAGACATGCCAGGAGAAGGGTGGTTTGGTGAACTCAGCTATGTGTCCGGGTGGAAAGGAGAGAGCAGAAAGAGAGCTGGGTTGGGGAAGTGGGAAGAGGCTGTAGGGTTAGACTTAGCTCATGGGTGATGAAGGGGAGGGACCACAAGTCATGGCTTTGCATTTTACTGTATTTTCATGTTTTAATATTTAAAAAATCCATGTTCTGTGTAGATTGAAATGCATGATACAAAATTATTGTGTTGCAACAAAAATAATAGCAATATTTTTTGTATTGTTCCTAGATAAACTTTTGCAAAGATTCCCATTTATGGAAGCAAGTTCATTACTATAAATCAAAACAAGGCAGTAGATATAGCCATGCGGAAACCTCTGCTTGGACTTTAAAAAAATCACAACAAAGGCAATCGAAGGGGTGGGCTATAGAGCACCAATGCTTGCAGAATAGGCCAAGGAGAAGGACCTCAGGGAGGGAAATCAGTGGTCTTGGTCAGCCAGTTGGCTAAAGAATCTAAGGCAGCTAGAAGGGACAGGAAGCTGGGGAGTCAGGGAGGAAAGTAGTCAAGGGAATGCTCACAGAAGAATTTGGAAGTAGGAGATCATGGGCTATTCTGTCCAAGAATGTTCATCGGAGTGTGGGATAGGAGCCCAATGGCAGCAGCAAGTGGAAGAGGGAGATTGAGTGAGGAGGGGGAGCCAGTGAGGGTGCAGGTTGGTCTTCAGGATCTGGGCTCTCACTGGATGGAAGGAGGTAGCTGCCCAGTAGTGGTGGGGGAGGCTGAGCCAGTGGGTCTGAACTGGCAGCACCAGAGAGAGAGAGAGAGAGAGAGAGAGAGAACAGTCTCATGCAGAGGATCTCATCCCCTCCTCTGAGACCACTGGGAAGATGGAGAAAGGCCTTGGCTTAGAGCACAGAGGTAGGAGGCAGAGGGACTTACCACTATCCTAAAAGTTCAAAATCATTTCCAAATAAAAAGTTTAAAAGATTGTAAGGCAGGTGCTGTCAGAGAAACAGACAGTAGATCAGTGGAACAGAATAGAGAACTCAGAAACAGACCCACGACTCTATGGTCAACTAATCTTCAACAAAGCAGGAAAGAATATCCAATGGAAAAAAGACAGTCTCTTCAACAAATGTTGTTGGGAAAATTGGAAACCACATGCAGAATGAAACTGGACCATTTCCTTACACCATACACAAAAATAGACTCAAAATGGATGAAAGACCTAAAGATGAGACAGGAATCCATCAAAATCATTGAGGAGAACACAGGCAACAACCTCTTTGACCTCAGCCACAGCAACTTTTTCCTAGATACATTGCCAAAGGCAAGGGAAACAAAGGCAAAAATAAACTACTGGGATTTCATCAAGATTTATCTTTTAAAGCTGCTGCACAGCAAAGGAAACAGTCAACAAAACCAAAAGACAACGGACAGAATGGGAGAAGATATTTGTAAATGACATACCAGATAAAGGGCTAGTATCCAAAATCTAGAAAGAACTTACCAAACTCAACACCCAAAGAACAAATAATCCAATCAAGAAATGGGCAGAAGACACGAACAGACATTCCTGCAAAGAAGACATCCAAATGGCCAACAGACACATGAACAAGTGCTCCACATCACTCAGCATCAGGGAAATACAAATAAACCACAATGAGATACCACCTCACACCAGGCAGAATAGCTAAAATTAACAAGTTAGGAAATGACAGATGTTGGCGAGGATGCGGAGAGATGGGAACCCTCTTACACTGTTGATGGGAATGCAAGCTGGTGCAGCCATTCTGGAAAACAGTACAGAGGTTCCTCAAAAAGTTGAAAAGAGAGCTACCCTATGACCCAGCAATTGCAGTACTGGGTATTGACCCCAAAGATACAAATGCAGTGGTCCAAAGGGGCACCTGCAACCCAATGTTCATAGCAGCAATGTCCACAACAGCCAAACTGTGGAAAGAGCCCAGATGTCCATCAACAGATGAATGGATAAAAAAGATGTGATATATATATATATATATATATATATATATATATATATAGAATGGAATATTATGCAGCCATCAAAAAATGAAATCTTGCCATTTGCAAGGACGTGGGTGGAACTAGAGGGTATTATGCTAAGCGAAATAAGTCAATCAGAGAAAGACAATTATATGATCTCACTGATATGTGGAAGTTGAAAAACAAGACAGAAGCTCCTAGGGGAAGAGAGGAAAAATGAAACAAGATGAAACCAGAGAGGGAGACAAACCATAAGAGACTCTTAATCTCAGGAAACAAACTGAGGGTTACTGGAGTGGAGTGGGGTGGGTGGGATGGGGTGGTTGGGTGATGGACATTGGGGAGGGTATGTGTTGTGGTGAGCACTGTGTGTTGTGTAAGACTGATGAAACACAGACCTGTACCCCTGAAACAAATAATACGTTACATGTTAATAATAAAAAAAAAATAAAAATAAATCAAAAATAAATAAATAAATAAATATTGTAAGGCATGCAGAGTTCATTACATTTCCTAGTTCCTTATTATTTTTTAAACAATAGAATTATAACAACTATTTTTATTTTACTTTATTTTAAAGATTTATTTCTATTTTAGAGAGAGAGAGAGCACGTGCACATGAGTAAGCAAGGAGGGGGAGGGGCAAGGGGAGAGGGATGAGATAGAACCTCAAGCAGACTCTCCGCTGAGCGTGGAGCCTGATGCGGGGCTCGATCCTACCACCCTGAGATCATGACCTGAGCTGAAACCAAGAGTCGACTGCTTAACTGACTAAGCCACCTAGGCTCCCCACAACTATTTTCAAAAGCTTGCTCTTCTTTTTGCTTCATGTGTCTTGTTGACTTTTCCAGCGCATACAAACCTACCCCATTCTGTTCTGTGGCTGGGCGCCGCTACTTTGTCTGGATGAAGCATCATTTATCCCGCCTACCTCTTGTTAATGAAACTGGACCCATCCAGTTTTTGCTTTTGCAAATGACATAGGGCCACAACATGTGATTTTGAGCAACCCTGACCAAGATTTGCTTCTCACAAATGGAATGACTTGGAACATGTTTTTCTCAGTTCTATCATTTGAAAAATGAACATTAACAATAGTGTGTTGATTTGGTGGTTGTGAGAATTTAATGACAAAGCACTGTACACAGAACCTGACTTGCAGGAGGCCTCTTACAACAGCACCTATGATGAATGCCATCCCTGGGCAACTGTCTTCATGTGTGCGTGTTGGTCTCGTTGTGCAGGTGTTTCTGGAAGTGGAATTGCTGACCCAAGTGTATGGATATTTCAAACTGGTGATTATCACTGACTTTCCCTCTACAGAATTGTTTTAGTCTACACTGCCATCAAAACCCCCTACTTCATCATGACACTGGAAGTAGAAATCTTTAACAATATTTACCACTCTATGAGGCAGAAAGTCACCCGATACTGCTCTATTCTATGTCTGGTTTTTAGCACCTGTCAAGTATTTATTGGCAATTTGCACTTTCTCTTCAGTGAAGCCTGCTTATTTGGGGTGGGAGGGAGCTTTTCTCCTGTCCTGTAGGCCTCTTTGCATTTTTATTAGAGAAATTAGTCTGCCACATGTGCTGCAAAATGCCTTTTCATTTTGTTTATGGTTGGCTTTTCTTTTCTTACAGAAGTTTTAATTTTTTTACGAGATCCAGTGTTTTACTCTTTTCCTTTGTGGCGTCTGGGATTCCTGCCCTGCTTACGGTAAGTGTTCTGTTCCATGATTATAACCTATGACACAAATGCTTTTTGTTTTTTCTAACACTGTTAAGATTTTATCTATTTTACGTGTAAATCCTGATTCACCTGGAATTTATATTAGTGTAACAAGGGAGGGAAGGATTCAGCTACCCTACTTCCCAAATGCTTTATCACCGTTACATCCTATCTATTGAAGAATTCGTCTTCTGGCCCCGACACTGGTGCAGCTCTGCTGCGATCTGTGTGTGTGTGTGTGTGTGTGTGTGTGTGTGTGTGTGTGTGTGCATGTGTGCGCACGCCGCCCAGCAATGTACAGTCTGCAAGAGCAAGGGCCACAGGATTTACTCCCATCTGACCCAGAGCCCTGGGTCCACAACAGCAGCTCCCAGACTGAGATGGTAAACTGGGGAGCTCCCCTGGAATCTCAGCAAGACAGCATGGCTGTGCTGGGATGAGGTCCAGCCCCTCTTTGCCCTTGGCCTGTGCCTGATGACCTTCCCACACATGGAGCTGGCATTTCTTTCCTTCACGCTCTTAACCAGCATGGTGGCTTTTCAGAGACCCTTTAGCAGGAGCGACAGAGTCACAGACAAGTAACTATTACCCCAAACTGGGTTCGCCTCTGGGTGGATGTTAAACCAACATACAATTAAGCCAAAGACTAGGTGAAGGGAGGGTTTTACTTGCAACAAGGAAAGGAGTAACCGGGGATCTTTCCCAGAGCAGCGTCTCCTGGAACAACAAAACTGGGCAAGATCTAATCTAAGCGTGCATGGAAATTCATGAAGGGCTTGCACGATGAGGATCTCGGCATGGAATTGGGATAAAAGTCATCTTAAGGTGACAGAGCCCAGGTCTTCATAGATTGAAGTCACGAGGCCTGCAAGGGTTGACACCATCCATCCTCCTGCTCCAGCGGCTCCGGTGTCCAGGCGCTCAGAGGGCTTAGGTGCTGCCGAGGAAACCCGAGAGTCTTCTGCTCAGACTGCTTTGGAAGCAGCGCAGGGAGCTGTACCGCTGCTTTATCGTCCTTGAAGTGACTAGGCTATCTCCTGGCCTGATGGTACCTGCTTGCTCTTCCTTTCTTTTGTTCCCTTAAGATTATTAACTAATGAGGCCTGTTCTTCTGCAATTTCAACATATTCCGGGAAGTTCTGTAAGAAATGTGTTTTGGGCAAGTAGTGCCTGTCAGACAGAGATCACAAGATGGCCAGAGACCTAAAAGGACCTTTCTTATGTCAAGGTGCTATGTCTCATCTTTCTTTTTCCAGGGACCCCTAATTCTTTCTGCTTACATAACCATTAACAAAGGGGAGAAAGAGTCCTTTGTTGCTGCCATTTGTTCCCCAGGATAGTCCAGAGCTGAAAAAAAGTAACAGGATCCAGAGGCGCAGACAGATCTGGGACTGTGTTTATCATATTTTAAATGGAAATGAAAGTATGTAAGGGAATATATTGATAATCCCTTTTTTATAATAAATATCAAAAAGTATATATGTCTTTTCATGCCCATATTAGAAAGATCTGGAGATATACAACCAAGTATTGTGCGTGGTTGTAGCAAGGGGGTGGGAGAGCTGAGTAGGGTCCAGAAAAGGAAAAGAGAATGCTATAGGCCCTTGGGCCCCCGTGGAGTTCTCAGGGTTTACTGCAGTATTCACGCTCTCTCTGCACTGTAACTGGGAGGTACAATTGATGTAGGAAAGAACGTTAGGGTTCGAAGCCCACAGCCAAGAAAGAATTCTTGAGACGTCTTTTGTGCAAAAAGGTGATTTTATTAAAGCACAGGGACAGGACCCGTGGGCAGAAAGAGCTGCACCGGGGTCATGAGGAGCGGCCCATTACATAGTTTCAAGTTGGGAGGGGGTTAGGGATAGCCTAAGACTCTAAGGAATTTGGAAGGAAATTTTCCAGGACCTGGAGGGGGCTAGCTATTGTTGGGAAAAGGTCATTTATTACCATCTAATAAAACCTTAGTCATGAGACCCTTCAGATGTATATCAGAGGGCCATATGCTTGGGGGATGATTGCCGACATGTGTCTTGTGGGGGTTTAGAGATAAAGGAAGTTTCCAAAGGAATTTTTATATGTTAAAGCAGACTTATGGGGTTGGGGAGGGGAGGGGGTAAGTGGGCCTTTTGCCCTTAGCAAGGTGTCCACATCGAGGCAGATGAGCCCTAGAGGAATGTAACTTTGCCTGTTTCAAGGACCCATCAGTGGGCTGTTGAGTAATAAGGAAGTTTAATAATTTTTTTCTTTTCTCTGTCTCTGTCTCCCACATCACTAATCACAAAATTTTCAAGACCCTTCTGGTTATAAAGTGGTTTCCCATGCAAATAGGACTTTAGGGAAAGAATGTCCAGATCACACTGATGACTTAATCACTTTTAATTAGTACATTGTATTGTGTTGTGGTTTTTACCTTTACTCCTTATGAGCCCAGAAAACTGAAGTCCATCAACTAGTAACGGATCTTTGGATCTTCCTGCCCTGCACTGTCTTAGCATTCACAGGACCTGTGCGGAGGACAGGCCCTGGAGCAGCTCCACCTCCCACCCCTCCCAAGCTCCATGGGAGCCCACAGGGCATCCTGAGGCCCTTTCAAGGCAACACCCACCCCTTAGGCTAATGTCAAGAGTAGATAAGATATCCTCTGCAAAGCACCTGGCACCTGGAGTGCTCAATGATGTGAATTCTGTCCATCCCATCTCTCCCTTTTGTCAAAGGTTTCTGCCCTTGGAGGTGTCTTGTTTGCTGGTTGTCCTGTTCCCCCCTCCGTCCAGCTTTCTTTGGGATTAGCTGATCCTTTAGAAATCCACCTTAAATTACATAATTGACTTTTAGCTATACCTCTTGGTGTTGTTATTATTATTTAGTGGTTCCTAACGGTATTGAAATATCGTGAGCTTTTCACAGTCCACTTAGAATTAACCATGTGACACTTCACATAAAATATAAGAATCATGCACCTGTGGAGGGCCATTTCCCACCACCCCCCCCTTTATTCTGTAACTGTCCTGTATACATCTGCATGGGTCCTACGCCACACAGTGCAAAGTTATAAATCTTCGCTTTAAACACTCATATGCATTTTAAAGGAATTAAGAGAAAAAATTTCATCTTTAATGCTTATCCACATGCTTACTATTTCCAGTGCTCTTCCATAAGGGAGTTATAATGCACTCTGAGGGGAAGGACATGGGCATGATGTGAGCAGGAAGAGTTACGGGGTCCTCAGAAAAAGAAAGACAGACACAGCTTTCATGATACTGGAGAAGTCATTTTAGGCCTCCAGCTATTTTCCATCATCTCTGTCCTATTTGCCAGAGCAGACTTCCTGCAGAACTTCCTAGGAGGTGTCAGAATTTCAAAGAAATGTGAAAACCTCAGCAGTTAAGAATTTTAAGGAACAAAGAATATGTAAAAACTAATAGTCTCTACCAGGCCAGGAAATAGCTCAACCCTATCAGAGACAATAAATCAGTGGTAAAATCCCAAGTGCGGATCCAGAAGTAAGCAAGGCTCTGCATTCCTTACCCCAGATACGGAGCCCAGGACCCCATCCAGTATATATGGACTATCAGAGCATGCCCCAGGCCCCTTCTCCTCCGGAGTTACCTCTGCTTCATTATAATGTTAATATCTCTGCCTTAGGAGGAGCACAAGCTTCATTAACATAACATGCAATGCAGGTATAGGCGTGTTTTCTGAGTACTCCTGCACAACCTTACACCCACCTTTACATGCAATGATAAAGCTCCCCTTTCTGAGAATTCACCCTAAACCCCGAGTAAAAAGAACCTACTCGCCCCTGCCCCAGGAGTCATGGCTTTGGAAATTATTCGCCTTGATCTTCTTCTTTGCTGCAAATAAATTTTCCTTTGGGTGACAGCTCCCTGTACTCTCCATCTGAACCTCACCAAGCAGTGAACTCCCATTAGTTTGGTTACAGTGAAAGCCAGAAAATCATCTAAGACAACATACTAATATGGCTGCATTTATGGATGGAATTATCTGGGTGATTCAGTACTGACCTTTGTCGGGGAGGAAGAATTTCCTCTGCCCTTCTAGGTCCTTCTAGCTGAACTTAGAATCAAGGTGACATGAGACAGATTAACAGGAGAAAATCAAATTTAATAGGGTACACATGGGGAATCCACACAGTTGTGGAAATTCCAAAGACAGGCAACTTGATGCTTATAGAAGCAAGAAGAGAGGTAGGCTCTGAGGATACGAAGGAGAGAAAGACCATTAGCCATACTCTAGGTGAGAGGACTTAATGTTTGGAAAACAAAGGTTGCTCTATTAGATAGAAAGGTTTCTTAGGTGAAGAGGAATCTCTATTAATATCTCTCTTCCTATAAAGCAGGCAGTTGAAGGCTTTTCCCTCAAGTAAAGAGCTTTTACTGAATCTGCTGGGTTTTGATTGCTTTTAACTCAAAACAGTGTTCATGCGAAAGTGGCCCATCTTGGGCAGCCTGCCCTTGGCCCCTACACAAAAACCCCATAATTCTAAATCTGAACTGACTTTTACAAAAGTATATTGTTCGAAGCAGGAGGCTAGAAATTATTTTATTTAAAATTTTAGTTTGATTTAAATAATTAATGATTTAAATATGCAATTATGTGAGCCTTGGTTTGTGCTCTTACCGTGTGTATTATGTCTGGATCTGGGGCTAAGGTTCTTAAAATTCCTGTCTTGGTCATGTGCTGGAGGAACAAAGAAGGATGGGATGTGAGGTGGGGGAAGAGCAGGCAGCAAGTCTTGAGAATCAAGGAGGGGTGGGTTTCAGAGTTTCCAGTTTTCCAGGGCCGCTCTGTCTAGAGTCACTGCAGCTGTCTGGGATGTTCCAACACTTCAAGAACCCAGAATTCTCTCCATGCATAATCTAGAGTCAACCACCTTTTGAGCATCTAGAAATGAGCAAGCAATGGATTATTGTCCAATATACATTCACAGGTCTAAACCATTTTAAACCATGTAATGGGTATGTCTGAATCCTCTGAACGGCTGGCATGAGGGAGGGGTGATTAGGTACAGCTGTGGAGGAAGAGCAGCCAGGGAAGTTAAGTGGGTGTCTTTGATGTGAGTGCTAACCAGGAGGACCCTGAGTTAGTCACCTGGGGAAAAGAGCTGCTCAGGCCTTGATAGTAACAAGACCCCATAAAGGAAGGCACCATCCTCCCAAGTCTTGGTGCTGCCATGGCAACTGGAGGCCCGAATGACATCATCCCAAAGGCAGCAAGTGGCCCAGGTGACTGGCGGGAGCAGGGACCAGGAGGGAGGACTCCAACCACCAGGGGGGAAATGGAAACCAGAGGCGGGAAAAGAAGGGAATTTCTGGTAATGATAAAATTAGTTACAGCTGTTAAGCTACAGTCACAAAATCTTGCACGGAACTTTTGGCTGAAAAATATGGAAAAAGACACTAAGTTTACTTTATTCTTGCATATATCTTCCATTAGAGGATATTAAAACACTTCACTCACACCAAGCACCTTGTTCAGGGAGCAGCTGTGTCCATTTCATGAGTATTGCAGTGAGTCACTGAGTCACACTAACAGAGAACATGGAATGTATGAATAAAGACATTTCATGGGAATTGGCCCTCATACTGAACATTTGCAAACTCATTTGAGCCCCCAAAATTAAACCTTCTGTTTTACCAAACTTGTCTCAAACCTCATAAATAAAAATGTAAGATTAAAGGAAAATTACCTTCCAAAACCACACTGATTGTGCAAAATAAAAACAAGTAAAATTAAGACCAAGGAATCATAATGAGGAAATAGTGCAGACCTGCTTTAACCAAGGGGGAGGGACAAAGGCAGGTCACTAGCAGAGACGAGCACGTCATGTCTACTCCAGAACCAAAATCACAAGGTTTCTTGGAAAACACACAAATAGCTGAAATTATCCTCCCCTTTTCTCCTTTACTCAGCTCTCAGCCTGAGAGAGGAGCAGCCTCCGAGCCCAGAGCCTGTCTGGCCCACACAGCAAGGCAGTGGGGTCTCCAGCTGACACAAATGGTTTCACAGAATGAAAATACCCTGTGACAGAGATGGATCAGGACAAACCAAGGCCACTCCATAATTGTGTGAACACAGACAAAAGCAGGAATGTCATCCAAACCACAAAACTGACCAGAAGTCTCCTTATCCTGGTTAATGAGTGACAGTTGTAGCTTTAACCACCATCTAGTCATCCTACCTTCTAGGTATGAATTACCTAGATATCCAATCATAGAATTATCCCTACTCCCAATCCTTAGCAAACCCCTGCATCCTAAACACTCCCCAATCCCTCACACAACCCCAAATCCTGTGACTCCCTTCTAGCCCTCTTACTGGGTCACCTCACAGTTCCGCATGGTGTGAGTTCTCCCTTGCTGTGAGGAGTTAATAAACTCAACTCTGTTCAACTGCAGCTGTACTCCTGGAGGGTACTGATTGATCTACATAAGTGGTGTGGGGTCACTATTCCGTAGACTCCAGATTGGCTTTTATAAACCCTGCCTTGCTTTTGTTCATAGACTAATCTGGTGATCTGAACATTTTATCATAATGGTACCTCTCCCTTTATCTCTTATAATGCTTTTTGCCTTTAGGTCAATTTAGTCAGATATTAATATAGCTATACAGATTTGGGGGGAATTTATATTTGCATGGTATATATTTTTCTACCTTTCTACTCTCAGTCTACATGTATGCTTTAAATGTATTTCTTTGGGGCACCTGGGTGGCTCAGTCAGTTAAGCATCTGCCTTCGGCTCAGGTCATGGTCCCAGGGTCTTGAGATGGAGCCCTGCATCAGGCTCCCAGCTCAGCGGGGAGTCTGCTTCTCCCTCTCCCTCTGTCCCTCCCCCCTGCTAGTACTCTCTCTCTCCTTTTCTCTCTCAAATAAATAAATAAAATCTTTTAAAAAAGTAAAAGAAATAAATATTTCTTTTTATTGGATAATAAATTTTAATAAATTTTCCTTGAGCTACAGTCCATTTACATTTAGTGTAAAATTATGGCACATTTGGGTTTTATTGTACCATAAAACCTATGCTTTTTATTTGTTTTCCTGGTTTTTTTTTTTCTGGTCTCTCTTCTTTACTTGATCTCTATTATATTTTATTAATTTACCTTTCCCCACTTTACTAATTTAAAAGTGAAAGAAAGAAAAGAAAAGAAAAGAAAAGAAAAAGAAAGAAAGAAAGAAAGAAAGAAAGAAAGAAAGAAAGAAAGAAAGAAAGAAAAAGAAAGGGGTAAAAAAAGAAAAGAAAAGATAACAGAGGTTGCCCTGCCAAGCAGATAAGTCTCTCAGGTGGAAAAGTTATCTCTGGTAATAATTCTCTTCCTGGCAGAGGCCCCCTTTCTGACATAAATTTCTCTTACAAAAGGGTAACTTGTACTCTCTTTTCAGAGCTACTCTTTGTCTACAGTTTCCCAAAATAATCAGCTCAAAATAATTCTCATACCAAAGAGACATATTTTGGGGTAGCACATTCTGCCCTTAAACACGCACACACACACACACACACACACACACACAAACTTCTAAAAACTTTCTTGCAGCAGTAGTAGTGATAAACATAGCAGTGAGAGAGAAGAGAGTAGAGATTAGATTGTCTTGTTGGTTCCTTCAGATTCTAAAATTTTACAAGATTCCCTGCCTCTGCAAGTGTAGTTCCTACTTTTGCCCACTTATTTATATGAGTCCTGGTCATGTCTTCCCATCCCCACCCAAAATGCTTCATTCCTCTTTTTTCCTTATGTGAATTTACTGATATTTCAAGACCCAGGTCAAATACATCTTTTATCAGTGTGTTTCTCAACTCCACATGCACTCTGGATCTCCTAGGGAGCCTAAGAAAATGCAGATTTAGGGTCTCAAACCAAACCAATTAAATCAGCATCTGGGTAAATGGGGGGTGTTTGAAGTTTTTCAAGTCCTCCATGATTCTGCTGTGCAGCCAGAGTGGGGAATCACTAGTCATGTCCTTGTCCCATTTTTCTAGTGGATTGGTTATTTTTCTAATGACTTGTAGAAATATTATATATTCTGATATTAATCTTTAACTCTTATATGAGTTTACAGGGTACCCTGTACAGTTGATGGTTATAACCTGATCAAATCTTTCAGGGCAGGCCACTCACATGGAGCATTCCAAAAGAAATTGATAGCCTTTAACTAACTCTTTTGCTGGACATTTACCCTAGAACATATATACACAGGAACACACATATGTACCTAAATACATGAAATTAGGAAGAGCATAATACATAAAAAATCATATTGTTATTCAGTTGAGAAAGTCACCACAATTATGTGGCAATGTTAGGTGAGGTCCTTTTGATAAGAACATGAAACATGAGGTCTTTTTTTTTTTTTAAGATTATTTATTAATTTATTTGACAGAGAGAGACAGCCAGTGAGAGAGGGAACACAAGCAGGGGGAGTGGGAGAGGAAGAAGCAGGCTCCTAGCGGAGGAGCCTGATGTGGGACTTGGTCCCCGAACGCCGGGATCACACCCTGAGCCTGAGGCAGACGCTTAACGACTGTGTGACCCAGGCGCCCCGAAACATGAGGTCTTAACTTAGAAGCTACAAATAATGTTTACCAAATAAAAATAATCTTTTTAAAGACTTTTTGAAATCAGAAACAAAAATTGTACCTTTCATGATTTTTTGAGTGGCCAAATTCACATAACTATGACTAGAAGGGAGAAGGAAATACTTTTTATTTTTTATTTTATTTTATTTTTTAAGATTTTATTTATTTGAATGAGAGAGAAAGGGTGTATGTGTCATAAATAAACAAAAGAGAAGTCAAAGAGTCAGACTTAGGAAGTCTGAGAGAGAGAGAGCACACAAGCAGGGGGATGGGGCAGTGGGAGAAGCAGACTCCCCATTGAGGGGGTAGCCCAATGCAAGACTCAATCCCGGGATTCCAGGACCATGACCTGAGCCAAAGGCAGCCACCCAGGTGCCCCAGAAATAGTTTTTAAATAAAACAACCACAAGTTAAAGTAGAAGAGCACACCATCATTCAGTTAGAAAATCTGAACACTCAGGTTTAGCATTTCATTCATTCAATTATTATTTAATGGAAAGACCAGCTATGTGCCACGTACTGAGATCAAAGCATCCACAGAAGACAAAGGTGACTGAAAAATTTAATCCTGTACTTGAACAGGGCTCTCAAGGAAAAATTGTATATTATCGCTAATGCCTGTAAAAGAAATCTCACCAGATCTATAGGAAGGGACCTAAGATTGGTGCTGGCTAAGACATTACCAGAATAGAAAAAGAACTACTTGATAAATAAGCTTTCCAAAGTATCCTTAAATCAAAAGACATCTCGAAAACTGGCAGAGGAAGGAAAAAAAGCTCCAAAGCACATTTCCTGGCATTCTGTCTCAACGCCAATGCTGGAATTGGCAAGTTCAACGGCCAGCACCCTACAGTAGAGGCAGGGAGGGCACAACACTGGGTGATCTCTGTGTGTCCTAAATAAAGGAAAGAGAAGTCAAGGAGTCAGACTTAGGAAGGCATCAGAAATGGCTTCTATAACCTCTGGGCCTCCTCTTGCCTCACAACGTACCTTGGCCTGTCAAACTGGCCACACACACTGAGACCCCATTCTGGAACTGCTGGTCAACATAGGTATGCAGCACGGAAACTACAGAGGCAGGAAGGTCGGCTTTTAATAATATGAATGTCTCTTGTAATCAGGATTAGATGCTGTGCAAAGCTATTGAATTACCAATCCCTAGACTGAGTTCCTAATAAAAGAAAATGACAAAATAATTATTTAGAGAGTAAAACTGACTTGTGTCTTGATAGTCCAGACCAGCTCATGTGGTCCACTGGGGAGGGAACGAGCCAGCCTTGGTAAATCCCGCCTTTGGAGGAAAGAAAGCACTAATTACAAAAGATCAAAGATTACAAAGGCCAGAATGCTTGGTTATCACTTGTTAGTTTTCCATCCAGAGGGAACCAATGGAACAAATTCTGGTTCGTCTGGTTCGTAACAAGCGCTAGGTAGGACATGGGTCTAGAGAACGCTTTTAGACAACAGGCTTGAGCAATGGAAATTTGATTAAGGCAAGAGGGCCCACAGCAACCCCCTGGCTGAGTACCGAGGGGCCCAGCCCGTGACCCACCTAAAAATATCCATGGGCCGTAGCTGACCTATGGGCTACTTACAATCATGCATCCTCATACATCCTCACCTTCCCGATTTAAGTACAGCCCCCACCCACTGCCAGGTTGCAGACAGCCTCTCCTCGGCTGTCTGCCTGCAGCTCCCCTGCAGTGTATTCAAGAAACTTCTACCTCCTTTGTTCTGCCGTGGGTGAACCCTGCACTGCCGGGGCCTCCGGCTTCCACCCCATGGAGGCCCACATTTGGGGGCCCCCATCCCATAGAGACAGACACTACAGTGGGTACACTCTAGTCATTTTAAAGAAAATTAAAACTCATTTACATGAAAGGATGCCTCTGTGTCACAGATACGTGAATTATAGAAAGCAAAACGTCAGCGAAGGCTCCGTACCTAATACCAGCTTGTGTGTCAGAGGAGGGCTTCCCACACCAACAGACAGCTCCCCAGCACCAGCCGGGTGTCCAACAATTCAGCCCAAATCTGACACTGTCCACCTGGAGATAGCGTCAGATCCCACAGGTTAAAGGTCCTAGAAGCTTGCCCCCACCCCCCAGTCCGACACTCATCACAATCTAGGCTGTCACCTGGGCTTCTGACTGACTGGCTGTAGACTGAAGGTTCTTGCAGCCCCATTTGGGTTTGATTAGTTTTCTAGAGTGGCTCGCAGAATTCAGAGCAACATGTTACTTACGAGATCACCGGTTTGTTATAAAAGGATAGAAGTCAGTCAGGAATAGCCCTTTGGGAGAGTTGCATAGAGCAAGGTATGGGGAAGGGGTATAGGGTTTCCATTCTCTCTCTGGGCACACCACTCCCCCTGAATCTCCATGTGTTCACCAACCTGGGAGCTTTTCCCACCTTGCCCTTTTGGGATTTTGTGGAGGCCTCATTACATACACATGATTGAAGAAATCACTGGCCATCGGTGATTGATCAACCTCCAGCTCTTCTCACCAACCTGGAGGTCTCGGGGGCAGGACTGAAAATTCCAACCCTCTAATCACATGGGTTGGTTTTTCTGGCATCCTGAGGCAAGGTCCAAAAGTTTTGGAGGGTTTTAGGAAGTTTGTGCCAGGATGGGGGTCAAAGACCAAATACATAGTTATTATAAATCACACCATCTCAGAGAACCAAAACTCTCAAAGTTTACCTGGGGAAGGGAGAGGGTCTAGAGGGAGAGAGGAAAGAAAGGGGGACTTGCTCTGTTTCCCATTTCCTCAGAAGGACCTGAATTCTCTGTACTGGTAAGTCTTCATGTACTACTTATGTGATAAAATGAAGCAGCATTTTTTTTAAAGATTTTATTTATTTTTATTTATTTGAGAGAAAGAGAGAGCAGGGGGTGGGGCAGAGAGAGAGAGAGAATCTCAAGCAGACTCCAGGTGACATGGGGCTTGATCTAAGACCCTGATCAGGATCATGACCTGAACAGAAGTCAAGAGTCGGAAGCTTAACCAACGGAGCCACCCAGGTGCCCCAGGCCACATTTTAAAAGCAGAGTTGGGACAGAATGCAGCAGTTAATAGCAAAATGAGAGTTACCTTTCAGAGTTGATACAAAGATGCAATCCGTCACTCGCTCACAGAGCTTGTGAGGTGCCAGCCGGGGACCAGCAGGTCGGACGGTCCCTAACGTGACAGAGCTCCCGTCGTGATGGGAAAGCCGCGAGAACCAGCTACGCCACGTCACTGTGGATGGAGTTCAGTCTGGGACAGGTGCTCTTAGGGAGGGTGTCTGGGGAGCCCACGGCACAGAATGGCCTCCTCGGGGAGGGAAGCCAAAGCTGAGGCCGGAAGAGTGATGAACGGCCTGCCGGGCCTGCAGAGCCGCCGTGACGAAGGGCAGACTCGGGGAGGACTCGGCATGTTCTGGAGAGAAGAAGGAAGTGCCCAGTACTGCATGACTGAGACTGGCTCCCAGCACTGGTGAGGGGTCCGGCTGGGAAAACTCCCAGACACCAGAGCGACAGGGCGGGCGGGGGGTGAGCACTGTCACAGGAGTTTCTCCGTAGGCCACAGGGCCATGTCCAACTGCCCTTAGGGCCAGTCCAACCCCGAATGCAGTACATTGGGACAACAAAAAAATTACTCAGGATCTTTGAAAAATATACTGGAAAACCTTTTCTGGCTGACTCTGTGAAGGCCTGCTGGCCTTCCCCAGCTGATTTCCAAACTGCCTTTCCACCCCGTGTCCCATGTTTTCCCCTTCCCTACTTTCCAGGGGTAAGGGATTCGTAAGCCCCGAAAGGCTTCTTGACGCCAGAGCATCATTTTTCATCCCGAGGGCTGCGAGCACCTGCGAGGGTGACTCACAAGGGGAGAGGAGACAGGGCTCTCTGGCAGAGGAACGCAGGAGCCCTCAGACAGGGTCACATTGTTCCCACTCTCCCCGGAGGCGCTGGGGCAGCCTGATCGGATTTCCTGTGTCTCTTCCTGACTGTACTGTGAAGTCCGCAGGTAGGGAGAAGGGAGAAGAGGGGCTCTCGGCAGCCAGCCATTTGCATCCTTATGGCATCGGAGGCTCCTTTGCTGATGCAGAACTCCCAGCAGGCCGTCCACTCCTGGGAGGGTCTGGAGCTCTTGTACCAGGAGCTCCCAAAGGAATATTCAGTTAGCATTTTCTCTATGACCACTTTTCTAAGTTAACTATTGCTTTACTCATCAAAGACCAGAGTCGTCACAATTTAATGGAAAGCATGGTTTTTGATTTGATGTCAAAGCCCAGCACCTGAGGGATTCTGATCCTCACCTGAGATTCAGAAAGATTCTCATGTCTCAACCACTCAGCTTTTGCTGTGATAATAACCCCCAAGTTTCAGTGGTTGACAACCCAAGTATGTATTTCTCATTTGGGAGTTTCGCAGGTTGGCCGGACAGGGCTCCAGATGCCTTCTCACTTGGGGACAGAGGCAGGAGAGCTCCTCCATGGGATATGCTGTTCTCATGATGGAAGACAGGAGCACAAGAGAGCTAGGAGACACTTGGGGTTGGAACTGACACACTGTCACTTCAGCCCACAGTCCACAGTCCAAAATCACTCCCAACGGAGGGAGAGAAGGATGAATATGTGCTTGACAATACAATTGCCGCAGTAAGCCAGAAACGAGTTAGGTCCTCAGAAGGCGTTAGCCTCCAGCCCTCTCCCCGTGCTTACGGGAAGATTCAGTGAACCAGGGTCTGAGCGTGATCAGCCAGCACTGTTGCCAGCCCGACTTTGGATGTCCAGCCAGCTGGCCAGTGATCTGCTGATCCAACAACCTTGGCCTTCATCCCGGTCTTAGTGCCCCAAGCATCCCACCAACCTCAGCTCCCTCGTCCTTTCCAAATCCTTGCCTCACTCTGCCATGCGGCATGCCACTTAACCCGTGCCCTGACAGCTGGTGGTGGCCTCCACTTTCCACCTTCTCCATGATCCCGACAGGCCCTGGGTCCACACAGCCTCCCACCGTTCCAGTCCATTCTGAGCTGTGATTGCTAGGCTTGTTGTGAGTGTGTAGACAAGAATATGACATCAATCACCAACTTCTTTGTCATTGAAAAGGCATCTCAAGCTACCAAAATAGGTGAAAACATAGGCCATGGTCATATGGTTATATCACATGGTTATTTTCGGGTGTAAGCTTATGCATTTTAATGAATTCTAGTTCTCAAATAATTTCCCGTGATATTATTGTGGGGTTTGGGAGGGAGTGTGAGGTGGGCAGAAGAACTAGTTGGAACCTGGCCTAATAAGAGATGGAAAATTTATCATAAGTGAGGTTGTGAGGACTTTGAATATCACTTGCTCAAAGTCCCTTATTTTACAAATAAGAAAACCAAGAGGCGCAGAGAACTGTCTATAGTAAATTGTGACCAGAAACCAAGCCTCCTGAACCCTGGGCCAGAGCTCTTCCCACCGCACCAGAACAGAGTGGAAGAAATCTTTAGGCCCCCAGATGTCCTGAACCCCAGAACAGGCTGTAAGAGGGCAGTTTTGTTCATTTAGTCTTAGAGTGAGGAAAATACATTAAATGGGGCCCGTGGCCGGGATGGGAGCATCAGACACCGTGGGCATTGTCCAGGAGGGGGGTGGTGGGCAGCAGTTCGGCTTCTGCCAGTTTGGCCTTAGGTATAAAATACAATCCTGCCTGTGAGCATTCACGATCTTGAAGGGGCTGGTTTAAGGCATCAAGACTGCAGCTGCTTTCTGGGGGCCTTCCTCTCCCTGCTAATGATTATGAGAATGATGAGAACAAGGGCCTGGGCCCGAATATCGATGGTGGTGTTTTCCATGCTCCTAGAGCCAAGGTCTTGGGGAGCGGGTGATCCTCACAGTCCTCTTGTGAAGGGATGATACGTCATCGTCAGGAATCCTAAAGGCACTCCTTATGACAAGGGATAGCAATCCACTACATGCAGTAAATTGATACTCCTAGATTTTTAGTCCAATGATCAAATCATTATGATTAGCATGCAATTCTCTGGAAAAAAATTACCAGTATATTTTAGTAGAATGAGCTGTCCCATCTATGGGATTATTTGAGTCAGAGTCCTGGTGTTTAGAAGCCCTTCCATAAGAATAAAAAAAAAGAAAAAAGAAAAGAAGGAACAGAATGGATGAATGGATGTTAAAGATGCAAGAAGGGTTTCAACAATATTCTCAAGAGTCGTATAGTCCGGTGGAGAAGTAGATATGCCGAGTGCCATCCACTGAGACTGATGGATGCATGTGCCAGTGCACAGGTGAGAGAGGTATCAATCTTCACAGGTGGATTGACTTGGAACATCTGCCCTTCAACTGGCATTGGATCCTGACTTTTTAATATTGATTATAAAGAGTTAAATTTCTGCACATTAGCCAGCAATCTATTTGAGGAATTCTGTGGATCCTTTTGCAAATAGAGAATATTTGTTTTATATGAACAAGTTCGCTCTGCATAAATCTATATTTTATTTTTCTGGCATGGCTTTAGATAGACATTAGCGGGGAGTGGCAGGAGGTGGGAGCTCCAGTCCCTCGGGCTGAGCACTTGCATGCATTCGTATTGTGTGCAGAATCTAGCGATGGTTTCCTGAACACTGACTTGACACCGCCCCTGTGCAGAACGCTGAGGGAGCGTGGTGCAGGTGTCTTTGCCCTCAACAACGATTGTGAGCAGTGTTTAATTGCTAGCATTGCACCCGGCTCACAGAGTTTAAGCAGACTGTGAGCTGAAATGACTTCCTAAATCAGCATCTGACCTGGGACAGAAAGCCAGGATCTTGGCTCTTTTGATGGTCTGAGTCTTGAAAAAAATACTCCCATTCCAGCTTGTTGTGATTAACTTCTCTGGAGTTTCTCTAGCAAAGAGGACGTTGGCTAGTCTGAAGCAAAGCAAAATGAATTAAAACTTAAAATTCCTTTAAAAAGTGTCTTATGTGAACCAGAAATCTGGGCTCCTCTGTAACTATGAGCATTGCCTTCCCACCCTGTGTGAGTCACAGCTGGGCCCGCAGGTGTCTGGCCCTCTGCAGCCGCAAGAGTCCTTCCTCACACACCTCGAATCCCCACACTGGCCTTTGTGAGGCCACGGTCAAAGTCTGTGGAGGTTTAGAAAGCAAACAGGGGACATTCTGAGGCCCATAAGCCAGTGCAAACTTGAGGTTTTTAAACTGTGATAAGACACACATAACACAATTTTTTTTTCATGTTAATCATAGCAAACAGAGGCATATGTGCTTAGCATTTTAAAGCTGGGCCTATTTTTTCTAATTAATGATGAGTCTTGCACTTTGAGCCCATCTGAGAGTCCCAGAACATGTTACATCTATGGGAAAGTTTCTAATAGCTACCTTATTGCCCCAGGGGCCCCGCAGAGAGAAAGATAGCCGCTTTAGACAGGTCCTTTAATTTCCTTTATTATATTTTAATGGTGATAAAATACCATCTTTACAATTTTTAAGTGTGCGGTGGCATTAAATATACTCACATTGTCCTGTGAGGGAGCTCAGAATGAATCACCCTGGAAGTGTTGCTTTGGCATGCAAATTATCCTGAGCTGAAAACCATCAGGGATCAAAAAACTCAGGAAGAAACTTTGATCTTCTCCTTAAATTTCTAAAAGAATTTAGTTGGAAGACCTGCTCCAGGACAGGAGGTATCACCACAGGCAACTACAGTATAATATGAATGAGGGGTAGTCTACAGGGAGGAGGAATTTTAGCAGTCTATATGTTAAAATTCCTCTGTGTCCCATTTTTTCTGAATAGCCCAGCAAACATATGTTTACCAAACACTTACCCCTTTCCATCTTCCTGTGCATTGCTTTCCTTCCCTGGGAAATCCCTGACCCCAATTCCCTTCTTAGTTCAGGACAACACATATACCTCATTTTGCCTGTCTTTGGAATTTCATGTTTTTGTGGATTCCCCATACTTAACAAAATTCAGTGTTATCTTCTCCAGTTAATCTGTCTTATGTCAATTTAATTCTTAGCCCTGCTAGAAGAACCTTGAAGGGTAGAATCGTTTCTCCTTCCCACATGTGCAGCCATCACCACCATCCATCTCCAGAACTTTTAATCTTCCCAAACTAAAACTGTGTACCCATTGAACACTAACACCCAAATATTCCAACACCAACTAGCACTCTGGTTCCAGTTCCAGTGTGTGGGCTTTTTCCTCACACCAAGCAATTCTGATACCAACCGCGTGTCTTATGATTCAGTTCTGACGCTATATAGCATCAGATCACAGGCTGTGAGCTCAGTCCGCCAAGACTGCTTCCTATTCCCCACTTCAGATGCCAACTGCTGCAAGTCCAGGTCGTCACCTGGCTTGGGACTAAATGATTCCCTTGACCCCTCCTCAGATTTGATGAATTTGCTAGAGCAGCTCATAAAACTCAGGAAAACATTTACTTACTAGCTTACCAACTTATTATAAAAGGATATAACTTAGGAATAGTCAGATGAAAGAGATGCACAGAACAAGATATGCGGGAAGGTTGTCGAGATTCCATGCCGTCTCCAGGCTCAGCATTCTCCCCAAATTGCCCCATGGTCACCAACCCAGAAATTCTCTGAGCCCACTCCTTTTTGGGTTTTCATGGAGACTTCATTACATAAGCATGGCTGATTAAATCACTGGCCATTGGTGACTGATTTAATCTCCAGCCTCACTCTCCCCCTGGATGTCAGTGGGGTGGAGCTTAAAGTTTCAACCCTCCAATCACATGGTTGGTTCTCCTGATAACAGCCCCCATCTTTAGGTACTTTCTGATAGTCCCTTCATTAACAATAAAAGACACCTTGATCGCTCTCATTGCTTAGCAAATTCTAAGGGTTTAGGAGCTCTGTGGTATGAACAGAGAAGACCAAATATATATTTTTTATGTAAATCACAATATCACAGTGATTTATAGAGCGAACCTTTCTTCCCCCAGCCCCTGGCAAGCACCATCGTACTTTCATTCCCTATGAATTGTATCTGACTACTCTAGGTACTTCATTTAAGTGGACTCATACCTTATCTGTCCTTTCGTGATTGGCTTATTTCATTTAGCATAATGTCCTAAATTTCACCCAGGTTGTTGCATGGGTAAGAATTTCCTTCCTTTTGGGGTGCCTGCATGGCTTGGTCAGTTAGGCATCTGCCTTTGGCTCAGGTCATGATCCTGGGATCGAGCCCTGCATCAAGCCCCACATCGGGCTCCCTGACCAGAGGGGAGCTTGCTTCTCCCTCTTCCTCTGCTGCTCCCCCTGCTTGTGCTCTCTCTCACTCTCTCTCTCTTTCCTTCCTTTTTAAAGCTGAATAATTCTTCACTATATGTATATACCACATTTTGTTTACTCATTTATTCATCGATGGGCATGTGGGTTGCTTCTACCTTTTGACTATGATGAATGATGCTTCTATGAACATGGGTATACAAAGCCTTGAATTTTTAAAAGTAGGCTTTTATTCACACTTAGCAAGCTTCAGAAAAAATTAGTTGTCTATATCAAAGACAGATTTTTACTTTTTTAAATTCAGAATCTCTTGGCAGGATGAGTCAGCAGGGTGGAAAGGAAGTTTAGAAATCTGGGAGACTCAGAAGCAGCAATCCTCTGGAATCCAAATAAGGACTTTGTTTTCCTCTTTTGATGAGGAAAGGATGGCAATCACCTCAAATGTTAAAGAATGAGCACTAATTCGGAAGAGGACAGAAAAGATGCTTTGGATGTGCTATTTAAGGTCATTGCTGACCTTAACAAGAACCATTTGATCCCATTAATTATGGAGCCAGATGCCAGATCGCAAAGGTTGAAAGAGGTTTGATGAGGATTTGGAAACAGTGAGAAGTAGTGAGCTTCTCTTTTGAGAAGTTCAAGGTGCACAAGGAGGAGAAAGCCAGGCACAGGCCACACAGGCGACTGGTAGTGAGAGGAAACTAATGTCATTTGAGGTTCTAAAGATCATTTTGTCTAATCATCAAAGCAAGTCTCTTATGATGGCTTCTGTTTCATTCATTTTCAAATGAAGATCTGAGCATCAAAGGGTTAAGTAATCTGTTAAGTAAGCAATATTAGAAGCCAAGACCCTCTGACTCCAGAATACTATGATATGTGCCTGGAGGAGCCAAACAAAGGTCGTTTGTTCCAGGATGGGGAGATGAAAGATTGCAGACCACAGGGAGCAAGTGCTCTGTTGTGTCCAGTTCATTCACACCCTCTGACTACCTCCCCTATTTGCTCATCTGGTCTCCCGATATCCTGACTCTGACCCTCCTTCAACCTCCTAGAACAGAAGCACATCAACTGTTCCACCTTTTCCCTGTCTCTCCCACCACCCCTGTTCTTCCTTCCCAGGATATATTGCCGTCAACCTTCCTAACCACTTCCTTGCTGGCACCTTCTCTCCTGCCTCCCCGGTTTAGTCTTGCTTGCTTGGCAAACCCATGCAGGTGGGTGGCTGGACAAAATTGTACACCTGCTCATGACAGCAAGTCGTGTGTGGACCACTACAAGTGAGGAGCAGTCAGGCCACTTCTCTTCTCCATGCAATCTCCTACTCACCTAGGCGACTCTCACATGCATCTCTTCCCCATGCTCACTTTTGGCTGAAGACCTTTCTTCCTATTCCACTGAGATTAAACTTAGCAACGCAGCAACAGCTGTGACCTTGATATGAGGACTTTCTATCAAGTACTGGGATTAAAGTTGAATCACGGTGGGTTTAAGAGAGAACAGAAGAAGAGGAATTGGAGATAGTGGGTACAGATGAATCTTTCCTAGAGGTTTGTGACAAAGCCTGAGGAACACAGGTTGGAAATGGAAGAGAGGACAAGGTAATTCATCTAAGTGCTGACAATAGAGAAGTACATAAAATTCCTGCCGCCAATACCCTCCAACCCAGAGAATCTTCACTCTTGGTCCCCTTCCAGTCTTCCCAAAGGGGACCCTGGAATGAGGAGGTGAGAATTAGAAGGATGATCTCCAGAAATAAGGGATTTCCTTCCCAGCTATAAACAACACTCCACTTCCACTGATTCCTTCATGAAAGGAAGGCTCCACAGAGGAATCCTGGATTATCCTGGAAACATCATTCCCTTGTTAGATAAACCAGAGTCTGAAACAATCTCTACTCTCCTTCACCTCTGTGTTCCTTAGCTTGTTTGGGGCATCATCTGTCTGGGCTGGTTCAAACTCAAAGCCAGGTGTGGCTTGGATTTGTTTGGTTTTGGTGGGTGGGTAATTAAAATGAGGTTTAGCGTTTAGCAATGAATATACTTTGCCATTCTACTCCCAAGCATGAATCAGGACTCAGAATTGACCATGACATTGAAAGCAGTTCCAAACTTATTCTGCTATTCCCCAACCCTTTGGGGGGTTGTATCAGGGTGAGGAAAAGCATACTTTGTATAGTAGATCCTTTCCACCCATCACTCCAGGGATCATGGAGAAGCCCATGGGTGAAGGTGGCAGGAAACAGGGAGAGAAGTAGCTGGGAAAATGAGCAGAGGCCTTGGTGTCAGGTTAAGATAATGGGACTTTATTTTAAGGTAAGATAAGAGCATAAAACCATTTTAAGGAGGAAAGTACCATGATCAGAGCTTAATTTATAAAGATTACTCTTAAGATTATGCCTTGGAATTGTTAAAGGACAAAGTGAGATGATCAGATTTTCCTTTTAGAAAGAATCACTTGTCTAAAAGGAGCTAAAGGAGGCCTAGAGGTATCTAAGGAGGGTACCAATGTAAGGTGTGAAGTAGAAGAGTGACAGGATGAAATATGCATTTTAAAAGAATCACTACTTTCAAAAAGCTTAAAAAGGTATAAATAGATAAGTGGGCACCCAGAGGAAACTTGGAATTAGAGTGAGAGCCAAGGCCTCCACCATGTCCTTCACCCGCTTCATTTGCCAGGGCTGCAGGCAACCCATGAAGCTGGATCAGTCCATGATGACCTTGGGTCTCGAGACCACCCAAGAATCTGCAGCTTCCACATTCACCTCAGCTCAGAAGGAGCATGGCCCTCCCTCCAAGGTGGAGACGGACAGTGAGAAGCTGCAGGATGGTGCCTCCTATTCTATCCTCCCTGGCAATGGCAAGATGTCAAGAGATAGTTCTAACAAGTTCATCTTGCTTGGAAAGTTTGACTCTGCAAGAACGCTCAGTAACATCCAGAAGACTGCGAGGGACATTTTTGACATCCTCACTGGTGAAGAAGATATGGACCACCCCCTATGTGAGGACTGTACCGACAAACTTTTAGAACAAGTGGACACCCAACTCATTATTGTAGAATCTGAGAACCAGAAGTACAAATATTGGATGGGGAGGATACGTGAGGAGGAGAAGAAGACACTGCAGGGGGAGTTGGAGGGCCTGGAGCTGGAGGAGGCGACGCTGATGCAGGAGCTGAAGGAGGTGGAGAAGAACCGAGAAAGAATAGCAGCAGATCTGGAGGCAGCCCGGGCAGAGACGAAGATGCTCGACCAGCAGGACGAGCAGTACTGGAGGGATTATAGTAACTTGCAATGGCAGCAACTGGAACTGCAGGACCAGCTGAAGAGCATAAAGCACCAGCTGAGACATGCCCAGATCCAGTGGGGCTGGCTGACGAAGACCAACGCCTTCAATGCCACCTTTGAGATCAGGCATGATGGCCCTGTGGGCATCATCAATAGCTTCAGATTGGGCTGCCTCCCCACCATCCCCGTGAGCTGGAAGGAGATTAACATGGCCTGGGGCCAGACAGCCTTGCTGCTCCTTGCCCTGTCCAACAAGATTGGGCTGGAGTTTCAGAGGTATCGACTCGTCCCCTGTGGAGAGCGGTCCTATCTGAAGTCTGTAACAGCTGACCCCGTTGAGCTGCCATTGTTCTACATCGCAAGGCACAGAACTTGCTTGCATGTCAAATTTGACCAGGCAATGATGGCTTTTTTGGACTGCATGCAGCAGTTCAAGGAAGAGGCTGAGAAAGGCAAGTGGGGTCTTTGCCTGCCCTGCAGGATTCATGTGGAGAGTGGCGTAATGGAAGACTCCAGAAGCAGCGGTGAGTTCTATTCCATCAGAACCCACTTGAACACAGAGGAGCAGTGGACAAAGGCACTCAGGCTCATGCTTATAAATTTTAAGCATAGTCTCGCTTGGGTCTCTTTAAGATATCAAGAATAGCTTTTTCTTTTATGAGGGAGAGGGAGTATTTTTGCTTTAAAATATTTGATTTGTGAAAAATATCAGAAACTGTAAAATTGAAAGATATACAACATGCTTATAATTTTAAAAATAAATGGCAACCCAAGCATTAATTGTTCAGAGCAAACCAAAAGCCATTATTATCTGCCCCTGAACATCTTTGTCCTCCCTTCCTTGTACTTTGCTGTTCCCTCCCTCCCCATCTTAACAAACATTCAAAATGTCAGCAAAGATTGAATTACAAGATGACCAGATAACTAGTACAGAAAAAGGATCAAGAGATGCAGAGGGAAAGCACTAGGGTGGGGCTGAGGGAAGGGGCTGGTGAGGAGAAAGCTGGAGTCTTCATAAACGTATTTGGGCCACTCACATATGTAGTGGGACTTTTGTGGGGAGGGCGAATATTCAAAGATATTAAGTTTCTGCTGCAATATATATAGTGTAAATCCCTCCTTCATCCCTGAAAAGCTTTCAGTGAATTTCTATATTTTCTTCAGTGATTTCAAAGTCAGAAGTGTGTCATATTGGGTTGTGCCATTATGTTGAGACTGATCTGGTGGGGGTGTGGCTGAAGAGGACTGGTAACATCTTGGCTGATAGGTCAATCCAGTCATCAGTTGAGAGTCATCAGGTGAACTCTTACAGAGACCTGAAGATTTAAAAGGAGTCAGCAGGGGTGGGGGCACCTGGATGGCTCAGTTGGTTAAACGTCTGCCTTCAGCTCAGGTCATGATTTCAGGGTCCTGGGATCGAGCCCCAAGGTGGGCTCCTTGCTCAGCGGAGAGTGCTTCTCCCTTTGCCCCTCCCCCCACTCATGCTCTTGCTAGCTTTCTTGCTTTCTTTCTCAAATAAAATCTTTAAAAAAGTAAAAGGAGTCAGCCAGAGAACTTTTTAAAAATGCAAATTGTATCCTATTTTTTACCTGCTGCTGCCTTGCTCCCAGGATAAAATTCAGCCCTGGGTCCCTCCGTGTCTCTCCAGGCTCACCTTACACTTCTTCCAGCATCTTCTTATTCCAACACGTACTAAGTCCAAAGTTCCCCTGCCCTTTGCCCAAGCTCTTCCTTACGTGTCAGGGTCTTCTAACCAAACTAAACTTGCTGGGAGCTACTTTAGCTTTGTAGTGTAGTTAGCGCCTAGGATAGCACCGGCCTTATACATAGTAAGCACCTATGAATAGAAATCATTGTGGGAAATGAGAAAAGGAAGGTGGTTAATTTGTCACAGACTAGGACACCAGGAGATTGATTAAATGAAGGTCTAAGTCTATGATGGAATACCATGTAGATATTAAGATGTTATAGAAAAATATTTAATTATGTAACATTTAATGGCAATGCTTATATTAAGGAAAAAGATTAAGTTATAAAACATAATATGAAAACTCAGAAAAGTAGAGAAAAATGCAAAAAAAATGTATCCCTTGAATATAATGGTACTTACATAAAAGCTTTGTGTTTAAAAAAACTCTCTCCCCTTGTGATTAGGGAAGAAGATACTGGTTATCAGCATTTCTGTTTAACATGTGTCGGTGATCCTAGCCGGTGCAATAAATAAAAAATTAAAGGTCTAGAGACTAGAAGGGAAAAAATAAATCAGTTATTTTCATATAAAATAACTATAACACTATCAAAACTAATCAACAGATAAATGGTTAGAATTAAGTCAATTAAGAAACTCAGTGACCACAAAGTAAATACAAAAATAAAAAATATTTTTATATAAAGGCAACAATTAGAAAAAGACCTTTGAGGGGCACCTGGTGGCTCAGTCAGTCGAACCTCCAGCTTTTGATTTCGGCTCAGGTCATGCTCTTGGGGTGGTTGAGATGGAGCCCTGCCCAGGGCTCTGTGCTCAGCAGGGGACTGCTTGAGCTTCTCTCCCTCTGCCTCTCTTCCTCCTCACACGCACGTGTTCTCTCTCTCAAATAAATTTAAGAAAAAAGAACTTTAAATGGTTCAAATCATTAAATACCTAAGAATAATCTGACACAGGCGATGATAACATAGAAAGCTATGTTATCAATTGCCCCTAAAGCAGAGGTTGGCACATTTTTTTCTATAAAAGACCAAATAGTAAATATTTTAGGATTTTTGGTCCATGTGATCCTGTTGCAACTACTCAATTGTAGCAACTACTTGTTTGGGCTCCTAAAGAGTAAAACCAGCCACAGAAAATACGTAATGCTTATTTGTATTGGGTATTTGTAAAGCTTGGGCTTCAGTCAGCAACTTGCAATAAGTAAGATATAACACAACTTCCAGATCTTTGAAGATTTGTCTTAAAGAAGAGGTTAGTATCAGGCATCAGGTACAAGGGGACAAGTTTACCATATTTTTTTCTTTTTTTTTATAGGGTGGGTAGAGGGAGAGGGAGAGGGAGAATCCCAAGCAGGGTCCATGCCCAGTGCAGAGCTCAATGTGGGGCTTGATCTCACAACCCTGAGATCATGACCTGATCCGAAATCAAGAGTCAGACACTTAACCAACTGAGCCACCCAGGCGCCCCCATCATATTTCTGATGATCATTCCATATGCGCTGATTTGCAAATCTTTATTTCATCACTCTATTTCAAATGTCGTTTTATACCTACACAACCCCAATATTGTAGCCATTAATACAATTATCAGTTATAGCTTGGCTTCACCTAAAACTCGGGGAAAGAAACTGATTTACCTGTTGTCTCAAATGTTTTTCAGCAGTGGGTTTTGCCCATTTTAAGTTACCTATTGAGGGGAGGAGTGAGGTGAAAGGGACAGAGATGGATGTAACACTTTTCTGAGCATATTTTTGTAAAGGTTTAACTTTTGAATAGTATAAAAATGTTTCATATATTTAAAAAATGTAAAAATACGTCAAAGGGAAATGAAAAAGCAAGTGTAAAACTGATAATATAAACCTAATATCAACTTTTTAACATCACAGAGAAAAAGATTAAGTACTTTTGAAAACTGTAATGTGACAGCACATTCTGAGTAGCTATACTCTGAGATTAAAAGTATTACCGTCAGGGGCGCCTGGGTGGCTCAGTGGGTTAAATGTCCGACTCTTGATTTTGGCTCAAGTCCTGATCTCAGTGTGGTGAGATCGAGCTCTGCATTGAGCCCCGCCTTTGGGCTCCGTGCTCAGCGGGGAGTCTGCTTGAGGCTCTCTCTCTCCCTCTCTCTCTCTGCCCCTCCACCCTGCTCCCTCATGCTCTCTAAAATAAAAAAATACATCTTAAAAAAAAAAGTACTACAGTTAAATATTAAGCATTGCCCTGTAGTTCTATTGGGAGTAGTGACACAATTTATAATTTTAAATTATTTTATGTATATTGTAAGATAAAGCTGTCAGTACTTGGACTGGAAATATTAGTATGAATTCTTGTGTGTGTTGTGTGTTTGGTTTTTTTTAGCTCTGTTTCCTCAAAGGGTCTGGAAGCAATATCAAGCCGGTCCCCATAAGTGCCCCCAGTCACCAGATCTTGGTTTCTAGGTCCCATTCCCCAAGAAAAGGACACTCTCAGGGAAAAGATGGAGCGCACACTTCATCATTTCCCCTCCCATGTTGGATTTTAGCCATATCAGTAACCCCAGATCAAGACACGTGAGTGTTTTTCTCCTTCCATTTCTGGTATCACTGAGAAGTCATGGATTCTTTCTCGGGAGGAACCGCAGTTCATTGCCAGACGATAAGGGAATATTGTTTAGAGCAAATGCCACTTCATAAATGTAGAAGGAACAATAGAATAGAAAATAACCCTTTTGCAATCCCTGAGGAAGTCGTTGACTCAGGTAAGGGTGATCAGAGATGCAGAAGCAGGTACCTGGGGGCGAGGGTACTTGTGGCATACCCAGTGTTACCCCACAGACTGAGCGACTCACTGACGTACGTTTATAACGGACACGTTTGCTGCCGCACTTTACGCAGGTTATCAAACTTAACATCACTCATCAGGAGATGACCTAATGTGTCTCCTGACGGGATGTATTAACCTCACAGCATTGCTTGTGAAGTCTCGTTACGGGGCAAGTTTGATGTGACTCTTACAGAGCCCCTACACCGATTTTCCAATTTACTGGATCAAACCAAATACCATTACAAAGAAATAAACAGATTAATCTAGAATGTGAGATTTTCTATGGGACGCTTGGACGAGGTTTCAAAAAGTCATCTTTTTTTTTTTTTTCCAGTAGGAGGGTTGTATTAGATTAACAGAGACAAGCATGAGGTAACAACCAAATGTAATGTGAACTCGGAGAAGGAAATACTGCCAGCCGAGCAGGCCTGCCGCTAACAAGCTAGGCCACGGAGTTCTGACCCACGTAACCTCACAGAACAAAAATCAGGTCACTCTGTGACCAGGATGGAGCAAGACAAAAGCCAGACCTCTCTGTAATCCTCTCTAAGGACAGACAAAAACAAGAATGTTGTCCAAACCACAAAAATGGCCCAAAGTCTCCCTTCCCTGCTTTGTTCCTCCTGCTTCTAGAAAAAAACATTAAGAAAATCATAGAATTGCCTTTGCGTTTTGTCAGCACACAATCCAGAGCAAAAGCACCACGCCCTGACCCCTTACCAAGGAGCATTTTCAGCCTTTCACAGGGCTCCTCCCTACCCCACCTCCCCCGTCCTTGCAAAGAGCCAGTCAGTCCAGCGTTGTTCAAGGCACGTTCCCACGCAACCGGGCAGCAGGGCATCGACGACTCAGACTAGATCCTGGTTTGGAGAAAATAAGAGAACTGTAAGACATTTTGGGGAAGAATTATGGAAATCTGAATATAGTCTGGTATTAGGTGGTGTGTAGAAAATCATGAATTTTCTTAGGTGTGATAATGGTGTTGTAATGTTGGAGAATATAATTTTAATGTATATATTTAGGCTTAAGATGTGTCTTCAGTGGACTTTGAAGTGAGTCAGCAATTTAAGAAAATGTATTCAGGTGGCTCAGTCAGTTAAGTGCCTGCCTTTGGCTCAGGTCATGATCCTGGAGTCCTGGGATGGAGTCCCTCATCAGGCTCCCTGGGCAGGGAGCCTGCCTTCTCCCTCTGCCTCTCTATCTCTCATGAATAAATAAATAAAACCTTTAAAAAAATGTATTCATAAAACCATCGTGAGATGTTGAAAGCTGGTGGTAAGTAGGTATGTATTTATCATACAATTTCTTCAACTTATTTTTTCAAGTTGCACTTTTTTGAGATAACTGTTGTATAACATCGTATCAGTTTAAAGTGTACAACATAAAGGTGTGATGTATGTGTCTATTGCAAAATGATCACCGCAGTAAAGCGTAGCTGACACCCATTGCCACACATAGTTAAGCATTTTCTTGGGATAAGAACTTCTACTCTTAGCAACTTCCAAATACACAATACAGTGCTGTTAACTCTATCACCATGCTGTGCATTACATCCTTAAAACTTACCTTATAACTGAAAGTCTCTATCTTTTGATCCCATTCACCATCCCCTGCCCGCTTCCCTACTAATCTGTATTCTGTATCTGCGTTTGGGGTGTTTTTTTTAGATTGCACATATACGTGAGATCATACAGTATTCATCTTTCTCTGTCTCATTTATTCTTTAACTTTTTAAAACAGATTTACAAAAGACCCACTTTTATAAATTTTTTTTAATCTTGAAAAATGTCAGATTTAGAAGTTGAAAAAAAAATCCCAACTCCCCGGCTCGGCCACTTAAAAGCTAAATGAATGGAAACTGGGTACTCTTTTTAAAGTTTAATTTTCTTTCCTATAAAACAGATAATAGTATTAATCTCACCTAATTGTGGGGTTCAGTGGTAATATTTAAAGTGCTCAGTAAAGTGCTTGGCATTTTATTACTATTATTATCATCATAATTATGAAGATGTTGTAAATATTAATATGTGCTTAAATTTGTGAGTATTTGTATGACTTATATGACTATTCCTACATCATAAATTTCTGGACAGGGAATTTCTGGGTGGACAAATACGAATATTTTTTAAATTTAAAAAAGTTTATACCAAATATTTTTCTACATGAGTATGTCCCAACGCACCCTAACGCTTGTGGGTCCGTAACAGAAGTACAAGTGAAGATGTGCATATCATATGTGTAAATACTTGAATCAAGCAGCAGACTGTTCAGTAAAGTATGTTCTATCCTCCTACTTTGACAAATACACCGTCATTATTACCTAGAAGTCCAGTTTCAAATTTAGAGTTTTTGGAGTCCTTGAAGTTGGAGGCTGGGAAGTTCTGGGTCCACGGCCCCGGGGCCATCTTCCCTCTCCCTCCCACCCCTGGTCGGACTCTACAGAGTCGAGGCAGAGTTTCATGTGCTTCCCTGTGAACTCACTGGCTTCAAGCTTCATATGCAAGTTTATCCAGAGCCCTGCAATCAGCCACCTGTTGGCTACCCCTCCGGGTCAGAGATGCACATGCCAGCAGCACAATCTGCCTTTGGGAAAATGGTCTAAGGAAATGAGAGTCCTGTGTAGTTCCTGACATGGCCACTAGGAGTGCAGGGCCCTAGATGTCTGGAGAAGGATCTAGAAGGGGTGCAGAGTGGGCTCCGGATGAGTCCGCTGCCTTAAGGCTATAGAATATTCCCCACGATGGGGAAGTCCGCAACACATCAGGGCCTGAATGGGGTCCTCTAAATTACAAAGAGGCCTCTCTTGCTTCTGTTTTAGGGGGTGCTGGATTTACCAGTTTATATTCCCACGGAACGTGTGAATTCCATCACATAATAATTAGCACTGGATGATATCAACCTTTAAATATATTTATCAATCTATTACATGAAAAAACCTCAGTGTTGTTTCAACTTGAATTTCTATAATCATTGTTAAACATTTTGGTGTTTACGGGCCTTTTGGATCTTAATTTTTAATTTATTTCTATTAAGTAGAAAGATCTTTTCATATATAAGGGAAATCAGCAGTTTGCCATATGAGTTACAAGTATTTTTCTCCTCTGTTTTCCCTTCGATTATAATTATAGGGTTGGTTATCTAGAAATTTTTATTTTCGTTTTTTTATGTGGTCAAGACTGGTAGTCTTTTCCTTATGGGGTTTGTGTCATGGTGAGAAGGGTGGTCTCCATGCCAACATTATCGGATTATACACCCACGCTTTGTTTTCCTCTGGTACATAATAGTTTCATTGTTTTTACATTAAAATATTTGATCCATCTGGAATTTATTTTTAACGTGAGATTTGATTTAGGACTCATGGTTCCCTTTCATTCCAAATGGCAAGCTCCTTGTCTCAACTGCGCTTATTAAATATTCCATCCTTTGGCATGGACAGTCTGACTTGCATGTGGTATAACCACACCTTAACTCCTTAACAACACTCTGCAGTCCTCAAGGACAAAGACTGCCTTTCTTCTCTTGGGACCCCATGTCAATGGGCAGATCCTAGGTGCTCAACAAATACTTGGGAAAATGGGATAATTTGCTGGCATCTAGAAAGAAAGTAGTAATTGCAAAGATGAAATGAAATCATAAAGTTCTTAGTATAGCATTGCTACATATTAAGGTACTACTACTATTCTTTGGTTTAGGTTTTTAAAAAAATTATATCTAGTGTTATATTTAGACAATGTTATTAACAATATATTGAAAAGAATGATTGTTGCCTTTTTGGTCAAGACTCTTACTCCTTGCTGGCTTCAGTGCATGAGTCACTCCTTCCCTCCCTCCCTTCCATCCTCCCCAAATCACACGGTGGCTAATAAGTCACATAGCTGTACACTATTCCCAGTTGACCTCAGATTTTTTTTTTTTTAATTCACATGGCTCACCATCAAGATTGAGTTATGGGGAAGAGGGAGTAAAACACAACAGTAAAGGGGTTTTGCTTGTTTGTTTTGCTTTTGTTATAACTATAATAATGAAGAAAAAGGCTTTTTCAAACCTTTGTTGATTTCATATTTACAGACCCGTCATCCTAGCTGTGTCAGTCCCCGCAGGTACTGTCACTTCACTGGGAGACTGCTTCCCATCTTCCTCCCAACTTCCCCCAGCTCAGAGGTTCTCGAGGCAGGTTGATAGAGTCACAGGAGCTGAGTTCGAGTGCCTGGACTATCCTGGGCAGTATGACCACTCTCTTTCCCTTCCACCCACTGGAGAAGCACCCTTATTATGGTGGATCTGTGTCCATTCTGTTTCAGCTCTGGTAAAACCAATTCACCAGAATGATTTGAGCAAATAACCTTGGCCAGCAATGCTCCTGGTGGCTGCAGTGTCCTGGAAAGTCCTGGGCTTTGTAATCAGACAGATCTAGTTTCAAAAGATGGGTCGGGCACTGGGGGCTGGGGAGAGTTCCCTAATCTCTGTGCTGGATTTCCTCATCTGTAAAACCTGATCATGTGACTTGGAAAGAGCTACTGTGAATGGGCAAGACCAGAGATCTGTAGCACAGTAATCCAGAAATGAGAAGGTCCAGAGAGCCCCCAGGAATAAAGCCCTCATAACAACGTCACTGGAGACACCGCCTGCTACAGTGGGCTCTTTTCATTTGAGCTCTGTACCTCTTCTATTTTTACGTCATAGATGATGGAATTAACATGTCTAAAAATGTCAAAGGAGAGGGTGCCTGGGTGGCTCAGTTAGTTAAGCGACTGCGTTTGGCTCAGGTCATGATCCCGGGGTCCTGGGATCGAGCCCCACATCAGGCTCCCTGCTCAGTGGGGAGTCTGCTTCTTCCTCTGCCCCTCCCCCTGCTTGTGCAGGCTCGCTCTCTCTCAAATAAATAAATAAAATCTTTTTAAAAATTATGCTATTTCTAGGAGCCCTGGAGTATTTGTATGAGAGTGTGAAAATTAGACCAGCATGCATTCATCAGATACTTGTGAGGACCAGCTCTGGACTAGGCTCACGCCTAGGGACAATCGGAGGGGAAATTTTTCTCAAAGACTCAGAACCAAGACAGAGAAGAAGCACAGATAACTACCATAATTTCAGGCTGCTTGAAGGAGTGATAAAGAAGGTGACGCTATGAAGAGAAAGCTAACTGGTCAGGGAGAAGGGGGAGGAGGATGGGTACTGACGGCAGGGTGGTCTCCCTGAGGGAATCAAGGGCAGGGAGGGCACAGCCCAGGGGAAGGTGTGGGGCAAGAGTGTTTGGCTCTTTGGAGAAATAGCATGAAGGACAGTAACAGCATAATTCACCATACATAGAGGCATGGGAAAATAAAAATAGTGAAGATAAATCAATTTTATGGTGTATCATGCTAGAAAGAATGTTAGAAACATGTCCAAGATATATACATTCTGGGGAAAAGACATTACTGAACGATAAACTGTATATAGTATAATTACATTGAAAATATATGTATGAATGAATATTTGTCATTAGTATGAATACTTTTTGAAAAATTAGAATCTGTTACAATGAATTTAGACTATATTACTAATTTTTTAAATTACATGTGTATATATAATATATTTAAAATTCAATGAATTTTATGAGCTCTTTCCCAAGGACATCTGAAATATGAACAAATTTTGCATGCCCTTTTTGGTGGCTCCTGTATCAGATTAAGAATTCCTGATGCAGAGTTTAGGAAAAGGAGAAAAAAGAATGAGTCAAGTCGTGTGACGTCAGCATTGTTGCTGAGCTGTTTGGAGGGTAAATCACGGGGTATGTTTGGGAGTTAAAACTCTTGGGAAGAATTCTCGAGGCTCTTAGCTCTGGAGCTTAATAAACATGTCGTTTGTCTTGTTTTGTCTCTACGTTCATCAAGCAACTGTCTGATTATAACCTGGCTTCTCATGTGAATTCGTTTCCGGGGGCGGGGGAATGCTGATCACATTGGTTATTTGATGGTGCTCCTTTTAAAAGTTGTTCATTATTATTGGGGTTTCTTGTTGGTCTTAGATGAGTGTGGTGACATGAAGTTGTCAATGAGAGGTAGCTGTCCTCTGGTGCGCAGACAGGTAGAGGCCGGGGTCATGCAGCTGAGGACCAGCTCACGGACAGGGCGACCTGACCCTTCCAGGCCCCAAGGAGCAGCCTGTGGCATTCAGAGCACCCGCACTATTGCGCCATCAACACCCACCTGGACAGACAAGGTGCCCAGTGGTGTTAATTTTGTCTACATCGGAGATCCCTTATCTCAAAGAGTTTATAATATTTTCTGAGAGAATGGATTGTTTAATGGAAATGGAGAAAAATATACTGCAGTGCAAGGTTAGAAAAATAATGTAAAAATGGACAGAATTTGTAAATAGTTAAAGAAGTGGCAAAGGGCTGATGGGATTATCTGGATAGTTTGCATTCTAAACTTGACTTTCCCTGGATTTGATTGCATTTCCTTGGTTAAAAATCCTATGTACGGTGTGGATTTGTTTTCTTTTGCCCATTACAGGAAGGCCTGGCCTAACAAAATGGGGTCCCTTTCCTGTTTTTAAGAGATTTGTAGCAATGTGGTTGTTCTGTACAATGCCTTTCCAGGGCAAGAAGGACGACAGTCCTCTGTCTCTGTCTCATTTACCACGATATTGACACTTGACCGGAGACTCCCTTATGGTTCTGAAAAAGGAACTTGTTTTGTCTTCCAAACAGAGAGCAGTTCACAGGAAGAAGGCAGCGAGATTTTGGTCCTTGCTACCAGGTGGCCCAGGTCTGGACCTCCACTCATACAATTTCCTGTGTGACCTTGGGCAAAGTATTTATACCTCTTTGCTTCCATTCTTTTCATTGATAAAATGGGGGTGATAATATTTCATAAAGTATTTGTGGTAGAGGGACTTAGGAAATGACAGGGTCCACTGTAAACCCCCACGATATGTTCTTATTGACGAGGGGGGAGGGCAGAGAGGTTTAGAGGTGCCCTAACTCAAGAGTTCTCAAACTTCAGAATCATTTGGAATACATGCAGCATTGGAGATTGTTACGGACAGATTGTTAGGGTCAGAGTGACCTACCAGTTTCTGCAGTTTTCTCAGACTCCTTGAGCTTAAAATATTTAATAAGTCAAGTTATGATATCTTGGGGTAGCATTTCCTGAACCCCATCAAGCCTATGAGGTGATGAGGATTAGTTGAGGTCGTGAGGACGGGGCCCCCACCGTCCTCGGATTGTGCTCTTACAAGACACCAGGCTTGTTCTGCCTGCTTCCAACACCCCATGTGAGGACACAGCAGGAACGTGGATATCTGCAATCCGAGAAGAAAACTCTCACCAGAAACCAAGTTGGCGGGTACCCATATCATGGCATTTCCTAGGCTCTGGGACCGTGAGAAATACATTTGTTATTTAAACCACCCACTCTATGGGATTTTGTGAAGGCGGCCCCGACAGAGTAAGACACCCGTGGTTGCTGCTATCCCCTGCCCCTCAATTGTAGGTCTGGGTTGGGGCCTGGAATCTTCCATCTTTTTTTTTTTTTTTTTAAGATTTTATTTATTTATTTGACAGAGATAGAGACAGCCAGCGAGAGAGGGAACACAAGCAGGGGGAGTGGGAGAGGAAGAAGCAGGCTCATAGCTGAGGAGCCTGATGTGGGGCTCGATCCCACAACGCCAGGATCACGCCCTGAGCCGAAGGCAGACACTTAACCGCTGTGCCACCCAGGCGCCCCTGGAATCTTCCATCTTAACCAGGTGATCTGATGCAGGTAGTCTTCAGGAGACCCTTGAAGAAGAGCGTAGGATGGTCTCCTCACACAGGGTGAACTTGGTGTCATGCTTTGACTCTGTCCTGTACCTTTCCACCATAGGCTCTCCTGCCTTCTGACAACCGCCGTCCTGCAGTCTCTCAGAAGCTTAAACAAAACCACCCCAGTTCCTTTATGAGGTCAAGGAAAGGGGCACCTGGGTGGCTCAGTCAGGTAAGTGTTCTCCTCTTGATTTCGGCTCAAGTCATGATCTCAAGGTCATGAGATTGAGCCCTGCATTGGGCTCTGTGCTCAGCAGGGAGTCTGCTTGAGATTCTTTCTCTCTCCCTCCCCCCCAATGCTTTTGCACGCTCGCACACATGTGCACTCTCCCTCTCTCTAAAATGAATAAATAAAATCTTTAAAAGGTTGAGCAAAAATTATTTTAAGATCATAACATTTCTAACTTTTCAGAAAGGCAAAGAATGCGATTATTATAAAGGTTTAAAATATATTACAGAAAATTAGGAAGAAAATAATACGGCTGGAATAAACATATGATAGAATTACTTCTGAAGTCTTATTAATAGTTAAACACTGAATTAAAAATATAGAGACAAGCACAGCCTGTTGTTTCTGGATTGCATTTCCAGCACGAACTGCACCAAATCTTTTGTTCTCGGTAGATGCCTTTGCAGCCCACTTCTCAGTTTGCCAAGATCAGCTTTTCTCACTGCCACCTGACGTTTCCTTTTATTCATCCATTCATTCAAAAATATGAGAAAGCAGAGGTGAACACCCAGAAGTGGTGCGTGCCTTCAAGGACCTTCCATTCCCTTGGGAAGATACATGAAGACCAAGACAATCTAAAATTGTGATGAGGTTGATAAAGGCGGTGTGGCCATTTATGACGGGGAGGACGGGAGAAGGAGGAGGCAGGGAGACAGTGTTCAGGAAGGACGTCCAGAGCGCCATCTTGGACCCTGTGTGAACCGTCTGTGAAATTCAGAAATGAAGCTGCACGTGGCAGTTGGCAGGCATTCCTCTCAGGCGCTCTTAGAGAAGTAAGCCCAGTCCCTTCTAAAGATCACCGCCCTCTGCTCCGCACTGTCCCACCCTCACCCCCATCGTCCATGACAGCAAGTGCAGAAGACATTCGCTGAGGACGCCCTTTTTGTGGGACAGTCTCTGATGAAGCCCAAAGTTGTAAGAATCCCTACCCTTATGAAGATCACAGGCTGAGGGGAAAGCTGTAGATTTTTAATCACACATAGTTTTACTATGAGCTTCGCAGCTCTGCTGACTCCATCACATGTATGCGGAAACTGCAGGCTGGGAAGGTGGGAACGTGTGTTGGAAGGTGGAGGGGTGGGTGTGTGGGGAAGTAGAGGATGTGGGGGGAGGTTGGCTCAATGTCAGCAGATGAATCCAAGGAATACGAATGAAGGAAGGGGACCAGACATGGGAGGGGAGTCCAGCGATGACGGGGGGGGGGGGGCGGTGGCTGGTGACGGAAGGATGGTCCAAGCATAGTCCTTGAACGGATGAGTCCTGTGGCTCCAGGTGCGTCAATCTCCCTCTCTGGCCTCAGTCTCTTCTCATCAGCGCAAGGCTTTAGACAGAACAGGTGGTAGGGAAATGGTTGCTTTGGGATTTCTTATGGGCCTTGTCTCAATATTTCCTAATTTTATAAAGTACTAATGATACAAATCATTTCTGCTATGTATTGAAATGAATGGAGTTTATTCTTCAGTGAGAGAAGAACTGTTGGAATTACACTAACAGTGGATCTTACGTATGTCCAACATGATCATAAATACCTCGATGAAGGAAAAGGACTAGACTAGACCATTTTAAACCCTCTTCCAACTGCAAGTTGTGGTTTTGCAGTGCCTGGGTGTGGAAAACTGGAAGAGACTCAGTATCTTTCAGAATCACAGCAAATTATTTCTGAATTAAACCAGGATATAAATGAAAAGTAACACATGAGATTCCTATCTTTTGCTATCTTTTAAGTTCTGGAATTCCTGTATGAGGAGAGGAAAAGCCCACCCTCTCACGCTGGGGGGCTGGGCGGGTGCTCAGGCTCTCACAGTATCCTCCTGATGAACGTCACCACTTCCACAGAGCGTCGACCCCAGACAAGGCCATTCTGTGCCCTTGTTCGTGACCGCTCAAGACAAAAACAAGACCTCTTCATTTTCGCGTCTGAGCACAGCCGAAAACATGAGCACCGTCCAAACCACAAGAATGACAAAACAACCCCCTCCCGGTTAACATGAGTGACTGCTGCTTCTTTACCAACTTCAGCCTTATTTCATGCTTCTTCCCACATAGACTAGGTTGGTGGAGATACTATGGACGTTCCCCTGCTTCCCGACAGCCTCCAAGCCCGAGCTACACCTTCTGTCTTAAACCTGCCTCAAATCACCTAACACAAGCCCACACCACCAACACCTTTCTGTCACCTCGCGAGACACTCTGTGGATGTCCGTGGTGTAGCTTCTCCACCGCTGTCACCAGGAATAAACCCAACTTGTTCCACGGTAGCTGTGCTGCTGGTGGCTTTGGCTGGAGAGCGTTGACACATTCCAAGCTAAACATCCCGAAAATGAACCAAAATGACCAACTGTAAATGTTTGTTGTCTTTCACCATGAAGCCCGGAGTCTTCTTGAAGCAGGATATAGTCCACTCTTCTGCAATCGTAGAGCATTTTCCTCAACTTCTTAGGGCTTAGAAATGCCTGAGAAGTGGTTGGCCATACACTTCAGAAGGGCTAAGAGATTTTTAAAAAACCTAAAGAGGTGAATGTGAGTTGTCTTGAAGTACTTCAGCCAGCTGAGGGGTGAGGGTAGGGCTTGCATACCGCCTGCAGGAAAGTGGACCACACCACTCCAGGGGCGTCCACGTCCACCGACCCCGGTGAGAACAGAAACCCCTGGCATCCTGTGGCACGCGGGTCCTGGGTTAGATACAGTGTTAGGTGAAAAGCAGCTAGGGACCTTCAAAGAGTTTCATTTGAATATAGACCAAAAGGCATCTGAATTGTCAATCAGCTGAGAACATCTCACTGCCGAGATGAGGAAGGCAAAAGAAGTCCTCGTGAAGGAAAACACAACCTCCAGATCTCTCACGCCGCCATGACAACGGTGCTCACAAATGATGCAATTGTACGGGGAGACGAGGGCAAGATCCCACTGGGAGGGAAATGGAAACCAGGCGAGGGAAAATATAAGCTAATCCTTGTCACAGAAGTAGAGTCGGTCACAGCTGTTAGCTTAAGAGAGGCAAAAGGGATAGTGTATTCTACTTCCGCGTGACGTCTTTCATCAGAGGTTATTAAAACACGCTTCACTATTATTAACTCATTCCTTGAGCACCATGCTGAGTGTGCAGTCACCCAGTTTATGGGCCATACGGTCAGCTCCGTGACTCATCATGAGGACAAAAAGGAACAAAACAGTCCACAGCAAATGGCTGTGGTGCTGAGTATTGCAGACTTGTTTGAACTCCCAAATTCTCCTTTACCAAAATTTCTTTAACTTTGTTTAATAAGGTTTAACATTAAAAAAAATAACTTCTCTCAAAATGGGTAAAATGAAATCAATTGGCTAATCTTGGTAAAGGGTATTGTATTATTTTTGCAATTTAGCTGCCCATTTGAACTCTATCAAAATACAAATTTACAACAAAATAGTTAGAGCATCTGTGCCTGGGGCTTTTATGAGGGCGGGGCTTTCTGGCTCCTTTGTTTATTTTTGAAAGAGAGCTTGTGAGGGGAGGGGAAGAAGAAGGAGAGAATCTTAAGCAGGCTCCCCGCTAAGTGCAAAGCCCTACCCGGGGCTCAATCTCTTGACCCTGAGATCATGACCTGTGCCAAAACAGCCTTGGTTTCTCTGGTCACTGGTGGAGTTTCTGCAGAGATTAAAGGGAGTTCAGCCCCGGCCCTTCACCCTCTAGAATCCTTTCCTTCCTGTTGGGGCTGGGGCTCCTGGAATCCAGCACCCAAGACTCAAGCCCACACAGGGTGTTTGTTTGTTTGTTTGTTTGTTTGTTTGTTTGTTTGTTTGTTTTAAGAGAGAGATAGAGAGAGAAAGCATGCATGAGTGGGGGTCGGGGGAGTGGTGGCAGGAGAGAGAATCTGAAGCAGGCTCCAAGCTCAGCTCAGAGCCCGACATGGGGCTTGATCTCCAGACCTGAAATCATGACCTGAGCCGAAATCAAGGGTCAGGCACTAACCGACAGAGCCCCCCAGGTGCCCCCACCAGGTTTAGGTGGCCTCTTCTCTGGCCCTCCTGGGGTCTCGGACTCTCCCAGAGTTAGAGTCTTACTGTGCTCTCTGCCTGCCGCCCGGCCCAGGTGTCAGTCTCTCCGTCTGCCTCCCTCTTGCCCCAGGGCACATCTGATGGATGCCAGCCCTGATGTTCTAGACCCGTCACCGCTGATTCAAGGGGTAGATGACACCTGCGAGTCTCCACACAATGGGGACTGTCAGCAGGGCTTGGTGCTGTGGGACAGCGGCTGTTCTCCAGTTCTAGGCCGGAGGTTCAGAGTGTGTGGTTGCTGGACCTGCAGTAACAGATCCGCTGGAACCTGCTAGGAATGTTCAGGCTCCCGCCCAGGTGAGACTGACAGTCTTGTACAGCAAGCCCTCCAAGGAGGCTGGTGCATGCCGCAGCAGAGCCTCTCATCCAGGTCAAACTCGGCAACCTGGGGCCCGTGGGTCACATCAGCCTGGCGCCTGCGTGTGTCCAGCTTGCAAGCTAAAAATGGTTTTTAGGTTTTCAAACGGTGGGGGGGGGGGTAAAATCTAAGGAAGAATGACATTTCAAGATATGTGAAAAATTATTTTAAAGTCAAATTTTGGCGTCCATAAATAAAGTTTTGTTGGCACACAGCCACGCCCATTCATTTACCGGTGGCCCTGGCTGCTTTCTCGCTGTGTGGCAGAATGGTGGCAGAGACCTTAAAGCCTAAAATATTTGCTGTCTGACCCTTTGGAGAAACGTTTGTTGACCCCTGCTCAAGGCAAAATGGTTTGAAATGAGCGATGTCTGGTGAAGCGTAGCAGCTGTCAGCTGCAGCCCGTACAGGCTAGTTGGCGCGAGAGCGGTCATCCCGGACGGCACTGGGCAGACTCCAGTTCTGTACCATGCAGTTACGTTAGCGTGTGTCTCTAAAAGATGCTAAAAATGGGCACTGGGGTTTAGAAAAGTTCCCAAAGGCCCATAGTCAGTCCCGTATCCAAATAAATAAATAAATCTGGTTTTCACAGCCCCAGACGTCTGCTCCCGCTGTTGGAGGGGTGGCCAGGTAGGCTCAGCTGGTGTTTCTCTACGCCTCCGTAGGGCAAATACAGGGCAAGGAGCTTGGTTGTCTTGGGCTAATTCGGAGTGTCCGTGGAAGAGGACTGACGAGGATAGGACTGCGGAGGTCTGAGGAATGTTCACCTTGGCTAGGACTCAGCTGCACGCAGGGTATCGTGAAAGCCACGTGCAGAAGCCGTGTTCACTGAAGCACACTGGATGCCCAGGGTGCCAGCCACATGTGACGAAAGGCTGCAAAACGTATCAGATCTGTCTGTAGCTTCTGCCGTAAGAGGTGGAGGCCCAAGAACCGAGGTGAGGCAGGTGGGTAGATCTCTGAGGACCTTGTATAACACTCCACAGAAGCTGGGGTTTCTCTAGTATATATGACTAAGAATCGTGGGAGTGTTTTAAAATGAGGGAGTCACAGCTCCTTAGGGCCAGCTGGTATTAGGCTCCAGGGATACAAAATAATGCTCTTGCCCGTAAAGAAAGCGTGGGCTAGTGGGAGAAACCGAGGTAAACACAAGTTTTTAAAATTTACTTTAAATGGTAGATTACTGTTAGGATTTTGAAAGTTTGTGAATTTAAGAGCAAGACCCCTTAAGTTTGGACATGTAGGTTCCCTAGCACCCTCCCCCCGCCTCCCGCAGACGTGTGGGCTCAGGAGGACTGAGTGGGCGCGCCATCCGGGGAAGGTGCAGGCCGGAGGTGCGGGCACTGGAAGAGTTCACCGAAGGCAGAACAAAGCTGGAAGCTTATTGAACGCATCACAAGGGAGCGGCAGGCAGGACAGGGGAGGAGAGACGGTCTGCGAGGAGGTGGTGGTCAGGGGCTATAGTTACAGGGGGAGTGAGGGAGTAGGGGAATGTATGGAATTTTCCCTTGTTTGGTAATCTGGGGAACTGTGCCTGGTCGTAACTGGTCACTTAGGGTTGGGGCCGTTGAAGCGGGTCACTTAGCCTGTTTGTGTCCACTCGGTGGGCGCCGTGGACACTTGCCTGGCTCCAGTTTACGTGGCTCAAGCCTGTGGCCTAAAAACAGCCTCTGCTCGAGGCCGGGAGTCCGGGCCAGCATGGTGGCAACTCAGTAGAGGGTGGGCTGGTAACAAGGCAGGGGGCAGCAGGGGCTGGGTCAGTTTGGGGAAGGTCAAGGTGTGCGGTGTGACTGGGGTCGAGGACTCCTGCTGGTGAGGGCTAGGGGCTGTTTGTGATGGAGACCATGTTGTGGCTCTGCCCAAGCTGCGTTCCATCCTGTTTTTCTCTTAACTGCCTGGTGGCCGTTCTTAATATGCTGCCTCCTGATCTCCTCGTCACTAGAATGAGGGTCATGGTTGTGCTTGCGTCGTAAGAATATGGCGAGGCTTACACAAAACCTTTCACGGAAAGAGTTTAGCACAACGCCTGGCTCCCTGCTATCAGTAAGCGTTCCATATTCTTCCATATTCGTGTTAAAGGACAAAAATTTAGGGGCGCCTGGGTGGCACAGCGGTTAAGCGTCTGCCTTCGGCTCAGGGCGTGATCCCGGCGTTCTGGGATCAAGCCCCACATCAGGCTCCTCCGCTATGAGCCTGCTTCTTCCTCTCCCACTCGTCCTCCTTGTGTTCCCTCTCTCGCTGGCTGTCTCTATCTCTGTCAAATAAATAAATAAAATCTTAAAAAAAAAAAAAGGACAAAAATTTAGCTGCGCGAATTTGAAGATCTCATTGGCTTTATTAAGTACTCCGTGAATTAGGCAACAGCTCATGGAGCAGGTAGGAGGGAGCTCTGAGGAGCTGTACAAAATGAAAGGTTTTTATAGAAAAGAAGGTGGGGCAAGGAGTTATGAGCAACAGAAAAGGAATGTTCCAGGCGAGGTCACTTTCCCTTAAGGGAAAGAGCAGGAGGTCTTCTGCAGGTGACTTCACCGCTGCTGATGGGGAAATTCCAGGCTGATTGTTAAGATTCCCTCCCGGGGAGGCTGACAAGCAGATTACGTACTGAGTCTTGCTGGATCTTAGCAAACGTGACTCCATCTGGGGCCTGTTCCCTGTTAACATTGAGATTTGACATTATTATTGTATATGAGCTCTAAACAATTCAGCCAGAAGCAAATGGAGCTTTAACGTAATCAACCACGTTAACCTCGTTGGTGCCAGAGGCGGGACGTTGGGGGGTGGGCAAAACGGGTGAAGGGGTCAGAAGGTACAGAGGTACAGCTGGGAAGTTAGCAGGTGAGTCCTGGGGGCGCCGCGGACACCTGGCGACTGTCGTTAGCGGGACTGAACTGCAGACAAGAAAGCTGCCGCCGAGAGGGCAGATCTTCGAGGCTCTCATCGCAAGAAAGGAAAGGTCGGAACCGTGAGGTGGAGGACGGCAACTAAGGTACTGGGGCCATCGTTTTGCAATATCTACTACGTCCAATCGTTACGTTGTACACCTTACACCAGTACAAGGTTATCACGTCACTTCTATCTCAGCAGGACTGGAAACAAACCCACCAACCCAAACAAGTCAAGGGCCTCCCTCCGCCGGCTCAGGGACCCCTCACGCACTGCTGTCCAAGGGCAAACCTGCTCCGTCCCTTTATTACCGCAGCTTCAAGTGCCTTTCTCTTTACTCAGGTCGTCCGCGTGCTTAGCGCTTTCAGCAGGACTGAAGCGAGCTTTGCTCTCTTCGTTAAACGTGAATAAAGACGTTCCCCAGACTCCAACAGAGGCCAGTGTGGGAGATGTGGGGTCTCTGGGGGGGGGGTCCAACTACGAGGAGAGCTTGTACCGTTTCACATTAAAAACTGGTTTCAAATTTCATTTCATTGTGCTGTGTTCCCAGTGTGTCTTAGGTCTCCGACTTTTCGGGAAGACTACAGATGAGCTAATGTGATCGGGGGGAATGAGACCATTTTCCTGAAGGAGCCCTGATTAGGGTTTCATCTGCTTTACTGACCACACCCAGTGAGGGCTAACACTCTGTGTCCCTCCGTCCCTTACCCCTGACGACTGCAACCTCCGTTTAAAAAGTAAAGCCGATGGAAAGTGCCAAGAAAACAAAACAAAACCAAACAAGGGGATGGTCCTCAAACTCGAAAAAATATTCTCTATAGAGTGGAGTACGGTCCTGCCCAGGATCGTCCCCGTGGGGCCCACACACGGCCTCCTGGGCTCCCCATAGCGCCCGTCGCACCGACGCCGAGCCCCCGAGGAGAAGGGCAGCATGAAGGCACCCCTGCCGGCTGAGTCCTGGAGCTTTCGCAGAGACCCCGCTTCTCCCGGAACTGGCTTCCTATGTCACTTGTAGAGACTCGTTCCGAGCAGAGGCCCACCTCCCTGGCCTGCTTTCTCCTGCTCCGTCTGCGGGTGCCAGCGGAGGTCCCGTCGGGGCTGGCTCGTCCAGTGCAAGGCCCCCTCGTTCTCAGACTCGGGTCGCGCGGCACGGTCAGCGAGGCAGAAAACCGCAGACCAAAACGCTGCGACTGATCTTAAGGCCGCATGTCGGTAAACCAAGGTCTGATACCTCCCCTACCCGCACTCTCACTCCCTCCCCAAGTGGGGCCTTTAACCAGCCAAGCTGGAGCTCCCCGGTCAACACCAGCAGGTGACCCCTGAGGGACCCCTCCCCTGAGGAGGGCAGCCTCGCCTCAAGAATGCGTTCCATACTAATCAATGCCTTTCTTTGCCATGCCCTCTCTCTGCCCTTATTTATTTAAGATTTTACTTATTTATCTGACAGAGAGAGAGAGAGCACAAGCAGGGGGAGTGGCAGGCAGAGGGAGAAGCAGGCTCCCCACTGAGCAGGGAGCCCGATGTGGGACTTGATCCCAGGACTCTGGGATCATGACCTGAGCCAAAGGCGGACGCTTCATTGACTGAGCCACCCAGGCGCCCTCTCTCTTCCTTTAAGAACCATTTTCTTCCTGCGGCTCAGCAGTGCTCCCCTCTACTCGCTGGTTGGGATGCTGCCCGATTCAGGAATCATTTAATAATTCCAGTTAGATCTTCAGATTTGCTCAGTTGACTTTTATTTATTCTAACAGGTCTAAGGATGACTGGACTCACAGTTACCTGAGCGATTTTTAGCTCTGTGTCAAGTACCTACTGGTCACCAGAAAACCGAGGGTGACACATCGGCCAAAACTAAGTTAAACTGAATCAGTTTGTCTGGGAGTCAAGTAAGATGACAAAAAATATTTATAATGGTCCTGAGACACACGCAATGCTCCCAAATTATGTTCGAGATCATTCGGTCCCTCTGGTTTCCATGTCTCCTAGTGGAAACAAATGACCCAGTCGAGGTGGGGGCCCAGCCCCGACCAGCTGGGGCTTCTCTGTGGCTCTGAACGCTGGGCTGGTCCCGAGATCTCATGGCTCAGTAGAAGGCTGGGAGCAGACGGAGGAATGTCCACAGCTGCTCTGGGGGCACTGGTAGTTTTCCGGAGGTTGAGGGTAAAAGCCATAGATTTAACATCAAGGTCATTTAAGGAATGGCCCCCCTCGAATCAGGACTTAACAGGGCCCCTGAGACCTGTAGCTGGAGACAGAGAACTTTCTATCTTATGTGACAGTCTAAGTGACTCTTCTCAAGTCGGGCTCCCCCAGACTGTAGGGCAAGAGTCACTAAAGGGCCATTCAGCAAACGTCTTCACAATTGTGCCAACGTCCTACACCCGAAGATTTGGCTTCTCTGACAGAAGGGATTTGGAGTTTCCAAATCTAATTTAAAAACCGATTTTAATGTAATTAGTCCTGAAGAATAAATCACTCAGGTAACTGTGAGTCAAGTCATCCTTAGACCTGTTAGAATAAATAAAAGTCAACCGGGCAAATCGATTTTATTTATTCCTAAAGAATAAAGAAAATAGTCTCTGTTCTCTCCCCACTCCACCCCCACCCCTACACACAGAGCCACCCTTCTCCCCACTCCACACCCACCTGTGTAATTTCTTCTGGTTTCAGCCCTAAAAATCACTTTTTCCGAGACGTCTTTGGAACTTCTCAGAAACCCTGAGCGTGTACTGTATGAACTCCAGAACCATTGTGGTTATTCACTGCTTTTCCCTTTGTTTGATCTGATTTCATGATTTAAATATCTGTTTTTTGTTAGTCATTTATCTGAATGTACTTTGGACACCAAAATCCGGGGCTGTTACTTACGCAGTGTCTTCACTCATGTTTCTGTATTTTAACGACCACCCTGTTATCCCCAAATGAATAGGAATCTATTTGAAAGAGTAAATACAAAGAAGCTAAGAGTATGTTCATTGTCTTCGTAATGATTGATTCATTCATTCACGTATTTGTTAATTCACACATGCCGTCTTAGTTCACACTGATTCTCCTGGGCAAGGGCCTCGTCACCGTAATTAAGATGTGGAATAAGCAATGATAAAGGTATGTACCAGATGTGTGTGCAGGAGGGACGGGGGAAATAGCCACTGGGGTAGCAGAGGCCGTTGACATTGCTTTTAAAGACTAAGTTGACATTTTCCAGTGAATCGAAGTGGAGAACACCCTATGGAAAGTTCGAGACCCAGAAGCTGGGTATAGTTCCATTTGTTGAAAACTTACGTGCAAAGGGAGAGTCCCAAGGGACAAGGCTATCCACAGCCCATATGAGAGCCACACATGGGGTTGCCAGACGTAGGAAATAAAAACAGAGGACACACATTTGAATTTTGGATAAACAACAAATGCAATGCTGAGAACACAGGACGGTACAGATGTGAGTTTGAGCTGCAGGCTTGTTGGCTCTGTGCCTTTAGAACTCGAGCTGACTTTTCTTACCCTCAGTGTCTTCATCCTTAAAATGGGAATAATAACGATAGTAAGTATCTTTCAAGGTCTACGTGAATATTGACTTTGAGTTCTAGGGTCACTGTAGCTCTCAAATAAACAAGAGTCATTGATAAAATGGACGGAGCACAGAACCGAGCCACGCAGCTGTCTTGAATCTTGAAGGTTGAGTTGGAAGAGTTCATCCCTCGAAGGAGGGACACTCCAGGCATTAAACAACAGGAGCAATGACACTGAAATGTTTAAAAGATCATAAAAATGGGGCACAAGCAAGAAAGGATGAGCTGCTACATGAAATGTCGGGCAGGAAGTGACGAAGACATGGAACGAGGAGAAAAGGCAGTGTCTTTGAGGGGCAAAGCGAGGGGTTGCTTCCAAAAGGATGCTGTGCCTGGAGGGAACCATGATACTTACCTTCACAAGACACTGGCCATATTGTTTTATGATTGGGGCTGGCCATTTTCAGTGAATGAACATCCTTTATTCCCCACGAGAAGCACCTCTTCCAAGGTATCATGGAAATTGAATCAATTTAAGGGAGATTCATGCCCACTGACCCCTCCCACTCCCACTCAGATTTCTGTTTCCTGTTGCCCCAGAGGTCCTCACTGCTGATTTATAAGTGTCAGTCCAGTCTTGGTCACTGAAAAGCCATTCCAATACCGTTGCTCAGTGCCTGAGAATATGGGGGTGGCTGAGCTCTCTGAACTAGGTGCTCAGGGACGAATAATATTTATTCTTCTAATAAAAGGCATCAAATAAAGGTAAAATAACATTTGGGACTTGTTTTATTTCTGCTACTACAAATTCTCTGCTTTTATCCTTCTCTTGACTTCTTTCGCACATGGTGGTCTGTGGTCCTCGCTCTCCAGCCCTGCTCTCAGCATCCCTCTGGGCCATTTGTGCCGGTGTGATGACTGGTTGCCATGGCAGCACCAGGAGTGGGGAGGACCTTGCTTTCCTTCTGGTGTTTTGTCGCTTTAAGGTCTGGGCAGTTCTTTCCTGTGGGCTAACTAGCATTCAGGTCAAACACATAATTCATGTTCTGTCTGTTTTCCCCCGACAGTTTTGTCCGGTTTCCCCTTTGGCTAGAGCTAGCCTTTCCAGAAGCTTCCTTTACCCCATTAGGAACTTTAAAATTGGGGGGGATTTAGGTTGATTGGCCGCGAACTGCTTAGCCAAATCTAACCAAGTGGTGTTGGCGCCACCTGGTGGTACCTGGTGGTACAGCTCTGCCTCGAATCCCAGCAGAGTCCCTTAGGCTCTGAACTCCTTGGAGTTTATAGGGTCGAGGAAGCCGCTCCTGGTACGTATGGTCCTGTTCCTGGGAACCTCGCTGCCTTTGATCTCATCATTTGTGAGAAACTTACATACGTGATCTGCAAACTCTGATACGAAAAGTGCTGATCTTTTCGGCAGTACCCTGCTCAGGAGGGTTTCATGTTCTGATGCACAAACGAGATTTTTTCGGATGAGGACAGGGACATAAATAATCCCCCAGACCCACAGGGACAGACTCTTCTTTCGAACTTGGGTTTGTCTGACGACAAAGTCCCGGCTCTTCCCAGGACTCCACACTGTCTAAATACGGTGCTGGGCCAAGGTGCGTGCTCACACAGTGGAAGCTGGAGGGGTACGGGTGAAACACAATGTCTGCACTTTCCAAGGACGGAGGAGACAGCGTGGGGGTGTTACTACCCAGAGTGTCTAGGCCGGTGCTTCTCAGACTGAATGTGCCTACGTATCACCTGGGGGCTCTTGATAAATTGTAGATTCCGATCAGTAGTTCTGGAGACAGCCCCGAACTTCTGCATTTTTAACCAGCTCTTGGGTGAGGCTGGCCTGCTTGTCTACAGACCACACGTTGGGTCTAGAGGAGGCTTGAGCTATGGTTTTGAGCAGGGAGCAATTTCACCCCCCAGAGGACATTTGGCGATCCCTGGAGACTTTTTGGTGTCACTCCTGGGGTGAGGGGCCGGTGCTACTGGTGTTGGTACATAGAGGCTGGGGTGCTGCTAGCCCCCATGATACCACGGCAGCCGGTGTCGTGGAGAATTACTTGCCCAAACGTCCGTTGTGCGTGGGCTGGGAAGTCCTACCCCGAATCTCGAATCTAGTCTTGTGTGAAGGGCCCGTTGGCTGTGAAAAGCTGAGATCCCCTAACCTAGAGGGAGTTTGCTGGGAAATCGGTGTCAACTGGTTTCTTTTGTTCCTGAAAGGAAACAACTCACTCCTAGAAATCCCCCACCCATATTCCAGACGCAAATGAAGGGTGAGTGAGCCCAGAGGAGACTGGCGAATAGGAGCCGTGATGAGGAGCGCGTTTTGACCCGTGGAGAACTCTGTGTCTCCATTCAGTCGAGGACTTAGCCACACAAAATCAGTGGGCCCAGCAGCCTGGGAAATGCTTTCCTGCCCAGCTCACGTTGGACCAAAACAGCAGCAACGAAAAGAAACTTCTTCCTTGTGTGATTTATCCCCAGGATCTCTTGATGACGTTTTTAGCGTAAACCTGGGCTAGGGGGTCAGCAAACTTGTTCTGTAAAGAGTCGGATAGTAAACATTTTAGGCTTTGCATGTTACATGGTCTACGTCGCAAATACTCAAGTCTGCCGTTATAGCCCAGAAGCAGCCCGAGACCATGGTAAAGGAATGGTGAGGAGGCGTTCATTCCAGAAGTACTTTATTTACAGAAGTAGGCCCACGTCAGCTGGCTGGAGACAGTAGTGGGATGACCTCTGGTCTAGCACGCAACGGAACTGGATCAGCTTTAGACCGTGCGTTAGCTGTGACGTAAGCAAGTACGTTTTTATCTGCCCTCCTTTGGTCTTATGGGAGTGGGGAGAGGGCGGCTAATGCCTGAAAACAGGCAACAAAACCAGAATGGTTTCCTGCCTGACCTGATCGCGGCGGAAACAGCTAATGGCCAATCCCATAATTCCAGCATCTCCCTCTGAAGCTGACAAGGGAATTTCTCAAATTTATCACCAAACAATTAGCCAAATGTGCTTAGCATTCCTGGGAGCTGCAGGGAATCCAGAGAAGGAAAGTCACAGTCCTCTGTTCTTAAGCATTTGTTGTCGTCGTTACGGTAATAAGACATAAACACATAATCACAGCAAATTCAAATGCCCATAGATAGATAATTTATTAGAAGCGTATGCGAGACTTGGTTAGGCATTTGGGAAAAATGGAACCTGCATGCATTCTTCTGTTGTCAAAATAAATTCCAGTTGGTTCCAATGCTTAAATGTAAACCAAGTGAAATCATTGGTCCTAGAAGTAAACACAGGGTGGGTATACGTTGTATGTAATCGCGCAGCCGGGAGACAGTGTCTATTGAGAACACGAACTCAGAATCCACAAGGAAAAGATCACGGAAGGATAAAAAGCAGCTACGTGAGAAAGTCTGCCATCAACAGGACCGACAGGCACAGGGTAATTATTTTAATACCCATGGCATACAAAGGGTGAATTACTCAACTTTGCGAACTCGTAAAAACCAATAGGAAATGATGAATACCATAACAGAAAATTGGTCATATTTTATCAAGGGACACATTGCCAATTAATCTTATGTGAAGAAGAAAAAAAAAACCCAACCAAAATCAATTGAGATTCATCACCTACGGAGAGGTCAGCTGCCATCTTGGTTCCTTGGATGGCATGACCTCCCGCTGCTCCTTCTGGGGATGGCCATCCAGGAACCCAGGCTGAGAGAGGCCCCATGGAGCCCCTCCAGTCTCGGCTGGGCCCAGCCTTGAGTCGTTCAGGCCCAGGGGTCAGATGAGAGACTGAAGAAGCCTCTGGATAATCCCAGCTCCCAGGTGTTGAAGTCACCCCCAGCCTTTCGAGTCTCCCAGCTGAGTCCCCAGACGTCAGAGAGCAGAAACAAGCTGTGGCCACTGAGCACTATCTGAAACCCTTACCCACAGACGCCATGAGTGTAAACAAGCTGGATGGTTCTATGCCACCTACGAATTTCGTCTGGTTGGTTAGACAGCAGCAGGACACCGAGCACTGCCCACCACAAACAAGGCAGCCAGAGGTCGACGCAGGAGGGAAGCCATATTGCGAAAGGTCTTGGGGACCGAATGGAACACAACAGCTCATGCAGCTACGACCCAGGATGATGATAGTCTTAGAAGCTGGATTCGGGAGCAGGCGCGGAAGTGGGTAAGGCTGAGAGCAGGGGCACCAGCCCTGGGCACCAGCAGTCAGGTGGCTGTCCAGGGCCAACCACCTGTCATCAAGCTCAGAGTCAGTCCTGGGATGTGGACTCATTCAGGAAGAAGATTCGTCGCTCAAGGTGAAGCAACAGGATCTGTCGAGATCAAGTCCGGAGGCACTGTCTTACTTGGCAGATGGCAAAGAGGACGCGATGAATGGGTGTTAGAGGAAGTGAGTAGAGCAGTAGAGCGGGCAAGCTGGGCAGCGAAAGGACAGCTGAGGGCAGGAGAGAGGGCAGGCTGGCCGCCTATGAGTCAGGAAAAGCAGCCTGGAGCAGAAGGATCCCGGGAGTGAGTGGAGGACACAGGCCAGCTCCGTGCTGCTGGGGACAGAGCTGGGAGGGTTCACCCTCACTGAGCCTCTCTCTCCAGTTAGAATGCTTCTCCTTTCCCACTTAGAGACCTTAAAACCAACTCCAAACATCTTAGCACAGTGGACCCTGTAGACCTGGCCCCTGCCTAACTTCTCTCTCCCCATCACACACGCTCAGCATTGCCTACTCAGGAAAGACTTAGCAGGCACAGAACCCCCGAGAGCCACCGCACTGTCTCTGAGCACACAAGCGCGGGGGGCCCCATAAAGACACAGGGGCGGCCAGGCCTTCCTGTGGCGCTGGGGGCCCATCGCTGTGGGGCAGCCCTGCTCACTGGGCCGCCCGCCACTCACACCCAGGAGGCGGGCCATCCCAGGACAGGTTCTTGACTCGCCCTGGAGAGGATGGTGGGGTCCGCCCTGACCCCGAGCAGCCAAACATCTCCTGGGAGGCGTAGGTCACGTACACGAAGCCGTCCTCGTCCCTGTAGTCCCTGTAGACTTCTGCCATGGTCACACTCACGCTGACCAGGCTCCTGCTGTTCACCAGCAGATAAAAGGCTTCAGTGGCCCCAAGGACCAGGCGGCTCCTGGGGGAGGAGAAGGGGGGGCAGGAAGGGAAAACGTTAACTGACCCACGGCCTGACTTCCCTGTGTTTGTCCACTGCAGACACGTGGACCCAAGGAGCCACCTCCCTGCTTGAGCGCATTGTCCTCGACCTGGACGGTTCCCCAGGAGGGCCTGTTGAAAGCACATGCCTGCACTCCACACACAGAGATTCTTTTGAAGATTTTTTGTATGTGAGAGAGAGTGTGTGTGTGCACACAGGGGGAGGGGCAGAGGGACAAGCAGACTCACTGCTGAGCACAGAGCCTGACGTGGGGCTTGATCTCAGGACCCTGAGATCATGACCTGAGCCGAAGTCAGACGTTAGCTTAACTGACTGAGCCACCCAGGCGCCCCCTCCACACCCGGGGATTCTGAGCCAGTCTGCCTGGGAAGCATCCCAGGGGGCTGCAGGGTCATGACACTCGGGAAGGCTGAAGGGCTCCCTACGCATTCCCTGCAGGGTGAAAATACCTGACGTCCTCCCAGGTGGGCCAAAAGGGTGAGGCCATCCTGTCGTTAACTGGGAGACATACCAACACAAAAATGCCGAGCAAATAAGCCCCTCTTTGCTCTGAAACTCAAGGTATGTACATCCCCAGACATACAGAGGTGATTAGCAGAATCTCCTAGCACCTCACTGCTCAACAGCCCTGGGATGACCTTTTGGAAAGTTGCTGCTCTCTCCTCCCTCCTGCCATCTCTCCCCCATCTCAAGGAGATGGAGAAGCAGCAAGGTTCAGTGGGACATGCTGTAGATGTCAAGGTCGTTCTGAGGGCTGGCTCGTCCTGGAGCGGAGGACAACGTGGCAATGTGGACGCCCAGGTAAGGGCTCTGTCTCCCTGCAGCACGCTTCCGTTCACTCTGCTCGGAGAGGCTGCCCACTCCCGTCTCTGAGCTTCGAACTTTCAGGTGAGCTACGTCTATGTGTCTGTGGGATGCAGGTGGCTGGAAACTGAGTAGTTTTACAACCAGATAATCCCTCCCAAAATAACCCCAAAGATTTCAGCATTGACAATTGCATGGGTGTCTTTGGGTAAAAGAAGTGCTCTGTAGTGGAAATGGGAGGAACTGGGGACAGGCGCACGGCCTTCAGCTCTGCAGGGAACTCTGCTCCCAGAGTCTGCATGCCTACCTCTTATCTTTTGCTATGCTCTCCTCTTTCTTTCTTTCTTTCTTTCTTTCTTTCTTTCTTTCTTTCTTTCTTTTTATTTATTTATTTATTTGAGAGAGAGAGGGCATGAGCAGGAGGGGTAGAGGGAGGGAGAGAGAATTCCATGCAGACCCTGCATCGAGCATGGAGCCCAGCACAGGGCTCGATCTCACGACCCTGAGATCACAAAGTGAGCCGAAACCAAGAGTTGGACACTTCACTGACTGTGCCAACCAGATGCCCTGCCATGCTTTTCCAATGAGGGCTTTGGCATCCCCTGGAGAGGAGGCTGTGGGCAGGGATTTTTGTCGTTCTGTTCACTGCAGTAAAGACAGAGCTCAGGAAGAATAGAGAACATAACCAGTGGGATGGGGAGGGGTCAGGGCTGGTGGGAAAGGGAGGATGACCCCTGTGTGGGAAGGAGGAGAAGAATGGCTCTCAGAACTCAAGGGGTTGTTTCTGAGGGAGGTGGGGGAGGGGATATAATCCTAAACTCATGGTCCCTTAGCCACCTCCCTTCATACGGGGCCCACGCAAGCTTCCCTGAGGAGGAGAAATCAGGATATTCTTAAATAACTCATCAAGAGAAACGACGGAGACAAATACACACTCCAACTGAATTCTTGAAGGAATCCTTGCACAGGTTGGCCTCTCCAGACTTTTCAACCCTGTGAAGAATTACTCCCCAGGGGTTATAGTCACATTACTCCCAAATCATTTTTATTGAATCCATGTGTCGAGGACACTTCTTAACCTTGTGAAGCTTTAAAAATAGCCCCATTTTCTTTGCTGCACCTTAACCCAAGGGAGGAGCACGTCTGGGGACGCCGTCCCTGTCCTCCCTCCCACGGTCTGAGCAGTGCAGGGAGACTTTGCCTTTTGAAGACGTCCCCACTCCCCCAGTGCACACACACTTTAAAGGTACTGCGTCTCTCCTGGGAAAATGCAGACTGGGTTTTAAGCAGCATGTGGAAGAAGGATCTCTGGACTAGTTCCAGAGCCAAGACCACCTCTGAAACGTCTTAGAAAAGTTGGCAGCTCTTACTCTCCTTACACCTGTTATCTGTGCGGTTCTCCCACCTGCTTAAGTTCGATTAATTCTCAGAGCCTCTTTTCTGGGCACCATAGAATCTAAAGGTGAATCACAAAGGAAATCTTCTCTCTCTCTTCCAGAACGTCCCCATCCTCAAAACCAAACCAGCTAACAAAGCAAACGGAAAAAGCCCAGCACACTCCCCGACGCGTACTTGTCACCTACCGGATGGCGCTGAGGAACTGGCTCATGGTCAGCTCCCGCGGAACCAGGAACTTGGTCTTGTCCAGCGGAGGCAGGAGCTTCTCCCTGGGGTAGCGTTCCACTATCACCTGTCAAGAGGGTCGGTCCCTGAGAGTGACTCTGAGCTCTCACTATCTTAGAAACTTAGAACAGGGAGAGACAGTGGGGTTTTCCCCTTCTTCTTGTTACTTTTTTTCTTTTTTCTTTTATTTTTTCAAGAAACAGGGTACACTCCTTTTCAAAAAGCACAATGGAGTCTTACCGGGATCTTGTTTGGGAACTTTGCCCGGATTCTAGCAACTTCCTCTTGTCTGGTTGCTGTGAATATTTCAAAGACAAAAGAATAAGTAAACAGCAAGAGAAGTCTGTATCCTCTTCCCTCTTTCTGGCAACCCAGAGAGCTTCCTTTAGAATTTTACCTAAACTCTTCCTCTGCTTGAAGGGTCTGAGGCTTTGGGTTTTCTGTGGAGTCTGCATTTTGCTCAACAGCTGTGTCTGTGTCTGACTTAAAAAAAAAAAAAAAATCCCACAACCGGGACCTAACTCCTTCCTCAGCTGCTTCCAAACCGCCTGCAGGAGCCTAAAGGAGGCCCTTATGTAGGGCTGTGTGACATCAGGCCTCCCCAGCCCTCCCTCCCCTCCCCCTCCCCGGGCAGCAGGAGGTCAGTCCTGAGGTTGGAGACGGAACAGCCACCTGCTTGCTGCTCAAAGTCACTTTGCTCACGACCAGTTCAAGACATTTCTTTGCTGGAGAAATTAGGGTTCACAATAAAATCAGTGGCTGTGTCATCAAACAGCCTACATCTGGGCTGAGGACTCTGGGGGGGCCAAACAGCAGTTCACTAGGAACAATCTTGTGCTTCAGGAAGGAACCATCCTAAAGGCAGGCCAGGATGGGGCTGCCGGGACCAAACGGGGCTGCATTACTCCCACGACAGTCCTTGCCAGTTTCCACAGAGAGAAACCTATGATCAGAGAGGTAAAGGGATTTGCCCAAAGTCACACAGCCAGTAAGAGAGGTGGTTGGGATTAAAACTCCGATTTGGTACGAAGAAGGGCACACTCCAGTCTATGCTGCCATTTTATCTTCTCTGCTGTGAAGGGGGGGAAGGAAGCCCAGTGACCCCCAAGATCTCCCTTCGAGAGATAAGAAACAGAGGCCCACAGAGGCTAACTGGTTTGCCTGGGATCCAATGGTTGGTAAGAGGCAAGACAGCGATCTCCCAGGTCCCAGTGTCCAGGGCTTGCTTCCAGACACGTCTGCACGTCCAGGCAGACCTGGGCACTCCGAGTGAGCAGGGGTTTACATTTCCCCGCACTGGTTTCCCAGCAGAGCACCTCAACAGCGAAGCCTTCAAACGGACAGAGAGCGACATGAAGGAAGGTGATGGTACATTCTCTACGTTTGCTTCGTGACTCAGAGCGTGACTCTCCGTGCTTCGGTTCATCATCAGGAATGGACGAGTGGTTACATGATAGCATCGTTGACAAGTGGCCTCGTCGCACGTCTTTAGAAAGGGCGCGTGTGCTCACGGGGCTGAGATAATAAGGAGCAAGTGTGGACTGCGTGTCTGTAGTCAGGCAGCTCTCAAATGCACAATCTCACTTGAGCCCCAGTTGCCTTGTGGGTAGGAAGGGCAGGTAGCCACACTCTCTGTCGAGGGACACCCAGCCCGGATGCACTGAGGGGGGCCACCCCCGACCGTCCAGCTCCCAGGAGTGGGCCCAGCACCCAGAACCCGCAGAGCTGGCTCCAGGCCTGACCCTCCAACTATTACCTCAATTTCTGATCTTAGAGAAATCGCTTCACGATTACTAACTATGGTTTTCCTTGTTGCAAAATGATTATTTTCGCCTGATTAAAGTGGTTTGTGTTACCTAACGGGGAGTGGTTACGTGGGACCAGAATGAACCCAGGGTCTTGCATCGAATCCAAGGCTCTCCCTGCACCGGGCCTCCGTAAAGCCCCACAGTCCGGGGACGTGGACGGGCACTGAGGTTTGGAGGCTGGAGGAAATAGCTCCGGGTTGGGGCCCGGGGAAAGTAAGTCCCAGCTACGGTGTGGGCGAGATCATTTTTCTTTTGTGGAGAAGCTTCTTTTCTGAGAGGAGCACGGTGTTGTGGGTGTCGTGTGGCCCCATCGTGCTCCTTGGGCTGAGGGGCAGGACCCGTCGTCTGGAAGGTGACCAAAGCCACATCACATCGATGCCCCAAGGACGGTGGGGAAGGGGATGGGAACAGCACCGCGGTGAATGGCTGGAGCCAGAGTCCTGGCCACTGATGTGTTAGTAAGCAAAGCCCAGCTTTATTCCTTTAGAGCTTTACCTTCCTGCAGGCAAAGCTTGTGAAAGAGGAGCTGGCTGAGGTCATGCTGAGTCTCACCCACTCGGCCCCCTCCGTCTGCTCCGACCCGGGGCCTGGCAGGGGTCCTGGGACTAGAGAAAGCTGGTCAAAGGAGATGCTGTGGAACGGGGCGCTAGCAACGGGGATTAGGGAGCCTCGTTTCTCTCCACCTGTAAACATGCCCATGTCCCACCTTCTTAAAATAGCACCTGTCAGCCTTCCCTTGACTCTACCAGACATGCGAATGTCATGGGAAGAACAACTCTGAAAACAGACGTGGGTCCCAAATCTTGCGGACGAGCGCCGCGTTACTCGTTAGCGAAATGAGTGGGCTTTCGCCCGTCTGCTGGGGCTGTGTGACGACGAGATGTGGGGAGCTCTGGGGTGTCCGTGTACACGTGAGGTGGCCCAGTGGGGGCTCAGGAAACACAGATTCTCTCACTACTCACCTCCCGTGTAGCCTGTAGCCGGGCCCGCTCTGCTCACACTTGCGGAACCTTCCGCAAGAGTCGCCCGAGCTCACTCTTTCCACTGAGCTCACCGCCTGTCCTCTTCGGCTGTGGTCTGGAGTCTGTCCCAACACCGACGCGTGCTCTCGGGAGGTCAGCACGCACACACAAGCAACTCTCTTTAGTCCTTATTTTACTTGATCTTCGATCCATCAGGGTGCGGAACTGTGCACTTCCTCCTTCCAAAAATTCTCATCTTTTGGGTTCCAGGATCCCACTTTCTTGGGGTTCTTCTCCCTTCTGTCCCTTGCCCTCAAGCTGTCGGTTCTCCTTAAGGCTGCTAAGGACGTAAGTAGACTATCCGTTTATGCAGAATAAATCCGCATTTATTCACGTGAGTACAAACTCTCGCAGCCTGTGTTTCTCGATCTCTGCGGTCTGCGGCCGGCACCGAGGTCGTGCAAGCCCGTGGAAGAGCAGCGTCCTTGCTGACACGCGGAGCTGGAGGGAGCACCCCCCCAACCGTGCTCCCCCCCCACTGCTGCCCTCAGCCCTTGCTGCGAACGAAGCTCAGAGCCACCAGAGCTCCGGCCCCTTGATCTCGACGCTCCTCCGGTCCCAGCCCCGTCCCCACCGAGCGTTGTACGTCTCCCGGGCTGACTCCAGCTGCTCCCGACGAGGGCCCTCAGGTGACTCGGCTTCTTCAGTGTGATTCAGAGCAGGCCTGTCCCTTGGCAAACGCAGACGTGTAGGGCTTACAGAGGGACTAGCGCAGACCCACCTTGCTTCCCCGTCCTGTCCTATTGGGGCCGCTGTCACTCATCCTTCCTGGCTACGAGCTGTTATTCTCGGGAAACAGGTGTGGGAAGTGAAGTGTGTACCCCTCAGAGAAGTGGTCGGGGCAGGTGGGGGGGCTTGAGTGGAAGGACATCTTCATCAGTGTGTCCGTTTCGGAGAGGAGGGGTTCCGGAAGAACGACTCCTCCGGGGAACTGTGCCTGCCCTTCGTGGCTTCACAGCGGCTGTGCGGGAGACAGGAGCTGTGTGTCGAAGGGGGGCTCCTGCTGCTGCAGACCCCCAAAATTCCCCCTCCTAGATAAGACTCACTGTGGATGGGACGGCGACGCTCCCGTGCACAAGGTAGAAAGCTGAAGTTCAAACTTTATTTCATTCTATTTTATTTTCTTCATCGAGTGCCCTTAAGATGTTGCTTACCAATGAGACTGGCTTATCTGATCAACATGGTTGAAAGCACTTTATTTTGAGTCAGACCATCAGTGAAAATAGAAGCTTCTGGTTCCCAGTCCCGAATTAGCCACTGAATGATGATGTCACTTGAGCTCAGAATCTGCTCAGTTAGCCTGTGAAATCATTTCAATGCTGGAACGTTGCTACCCCGTCCCCAGGACCAAAGGAACCCCCAACGGCCATGAAACAACTGAGGGCAAGACCGTGCCTGTCTGTGCAGCCCCAGCACCTCGCACGGAGCCTGGCATATGGCTCAGGCTCTATAAAGCTAAGTGCAGTTCTCTGCTGCAAAGCCAACACAGAGCAGTGCCCAGCGGTACTGCTTGAAGCCCTGCGTGCAGCCTCACACCCTCATGTCCAGACTGTGTGTAGGTTACAGTCAGGTGAATCGCAGCTTCTTCCAGCAGTGGCTGAGGCCAAGGGCATCTACGGCCCCTGGGTGCCCAGTTGGCCTCCCCGAGGACTCCGTGCTATCAGGGCTCCGGCATCCGTCTCGGTCCGGTGCTTGGACATTGGCAATAGCCCAGGGATAGCTGGGCCTGGTGAGCTGGAATTCATGTTGCTGGGCCCCATGCCTCACCTGCATCCCATTGAATTGCCCCCATGGATATTCCTTCACACATTCATATGTCTTTTAGTATATTCTCACGTGCGGAATATGCTATCTTTAGAACCCAAAAAGGCAATCAAGCATTGCGGTTCCTTCTTTGTGGTGGGAGGTGTGCTATGCAAGAGTTTGTCCTTGACTACTGACAGGATGTTTCAACACTCCCGGGCCACTGCCTCCCGAAAGCTTCATGGATAAGGCAGGCCCCTAAGTCATTGAAAGATTTATGTCCCACCTCTGGAAAGCATGTGCCTCGTAAAGGCTCCCAACGTACTTGCTCCTTCTTGCTCATCTGATTGAATCCACATCGTATCATTGATAGAGGGGACCCAGGCCCTATTACTTGGGATGTCCAGACAATGTATTTCTCTCCAGACCATAATGTGACGGAGGGCCCGAGAATTAGCATAGCCTTGTATCAGCTAGTCCAAGTGAATGCAAAACGTCTTTAGTTCTTTTTAACAGGAATGGAAAGGAATGCGTTTGCAAGGTCCTGGGCCATATATCATGTATCTGAGGCTATGTTAATACTCTCCAGCAAATCTCTTATATCATGTATCTGAGGCTATGTTAATACTCTCCAGCAAATCTCTTATATCATGTATCTGAGGCTATGTTAATACTCTCCAGCAAATCTCTTATATCTGGCAGAGCAGCTCTGGTGGGGCTTCTGTCTGAGCTTCCAAGAGCCATGCTAGCATCACGGCGGTGGCATCATCTTCTATGTTCCTGGCCAGGATACCAAATCCTTGCAGTAGGGAAATGCTCTGCCATCAATAACTTCTCCCTTAGCTACCTTTATGTTCTGTGTCTTCCCACCACATGCACCTCCCACCCAGCACATTTAGAATCAAGACCTGTATGTTCTCTCTTGGCCGCAAGGGTACAGTTTGCTAGGTCCTGCAGCCGTCCCACTGGCCACTTTATGCTAACAACCAGGTTTGGGTCACAGTTTACACAGCTGGGTGATGTCATACCCTAAATATGGTTATTAGCATAATGGCCAGTGGGAAAAGCGTGGTATATGCGAGGCAGGGAGACCCGTTTCCTTGTGGGAAAAGCGTGGTATATGCGAGGCAGGGAGACCCGTCTCCTTGTAGGGTGAATGTCTCTGCATAAGCTTCAGGTGAGGGGAAGAACTAGCTTTCCCCTGGAAAGAGCAGACCAGATCTTTCAAGGGAACCTAGGGGCTCAAGAGTTTCAAATTAATTGACCCAGGTGCTCCTACCCCATCCTCAGGTTCCAGTCCTTCCCAGCCAGGACACTGACTTCAGCATAGCAGACAGGGCTACGTTGAGAACTCATCCTTCTCTGCAGTTCTAGCACTCTTGTAATTACGCTGTGGCCCGGGTCTTCAGTCTCCTCTGTCCTCCAGCGGAAGGAGAGAAGAGTCTTCCAAGGAGGCCCTCTGGATTTTATACTTCGCTTTTAATTGATGATTAATCAACTTGAGCCTTTCTTTTACTTTCTGGATCGCATAGCCCCCAGCAATAGCTATGCAACTCCATAGTCCTTCTAATTACCCTTTGCTTTTTATTCTCAAATGCCTGATAGAGTGTGTCTCCAGTGCACCCCCTTCCACTGGGGCCTTCGACTCCCGCGCCTTAGCACCCCACAGCTGGGGGATAAGAGCTTCAGTCCTGGCCTGTCACTCGGCATGCCCCACAGGCCCCACCTTTGCCACTGTTACCCTCGCACATGGGACTGTACCATGCACACGTCCTTGGGCTGGGGGTGGAAATGAACGCCACATGCACATGTCCGGTTAATCCATTCTCTTGGTTAATCCCTCGGAAAAGAGATCAAAGACACCTGAAGTTCAGGAAGTTTAAGTAATTTGTTCAAGATCCCTCAGCTGGTGAGATCTGAGCCTACTTTTCACCAAAACCCATTATGATATAATGTCGTTCATTCTAGAATTTTAAAAAGTTAGCTCAAAGTAGAGCCATCACAGGGAAGACGCTCCCTGAAACATCACGCAGCCGCTCCAAGTTTAGGGCTTCACATGCGCAGAGCCTCTCCCCCTTCTGCCGCAGGCATCCCCAGGTATTTTTTACTATTACTACTGAGGTATAACTGACGTCTAACATTCCATTAGTCTCAGGTGTACAACGTAGCAATTTGGGACTTGTACATATTGTGCAACGATAGATAGGACTACGTGCTACGATCCGTCCGTAAGACACGTAGAGCCCCTGGAAACGAAGGCGAGCAGCTGGGGCTGTGTCCCCGCAGCAGGCTGTTTCTAGACGCTCTGGTGCTTGAGGACGGAGCTGTGGCCGCAGGTCAGCTCCCAGCCCGCAGGTGGTTCCTCCTCCTTCCGACACCTGGGCGCGGGTGGTGCTCGCTCCCAGCCCCACCTGGGGGTCCCAGGCATTCCAGGGCCTACGAACCCCTTAGAGACGCGAGAGAAGGAGAAAGGACGTCTAATGAGCAGGAGGAGGAGGGAGCCCCGAAGCGGGGAAGGACTGCCGGCCTTGGTGGGGGCGGCGAGGAAGGCGCAGGCGCTCGCGTTTCCAGGAGCCAGCGGCGCCTCCTGTTTGGGCTCAGGGTCGGCCTGGCCTGCCGGAAACCGGGCCCTAGCCCTGGCCTCTGCTGGGAGCCCGCCTTCTGGCACCTTCGGACGGTGGGGGAGGATGCACCATGGCCTCCGCGAAGGTCTGCAGCTCTGAGGCTCTGGAGTTCACGCAGCCTGAACCTTTCACCCCGCATCACCTGAGTCCCCCGAATGCCAGCACCCGCGTTCTGGAAGATTCCTTTTTCACCGAGCTTCGGGTTCGATCTTTACAAGCGGAGACAGTTACTTTGGCTTCACCACAGTATATTCATTCTTTCCAAAAACATTTCCTGGACACCTACCACGGGCGCCCTGCACTCAGTGGTGCTGGCGTGCAGCGGAAAAGTGAAGGGGCTCTGAGCTCAGGTAGTCTGCAGCTGGGGGGGAGGCAGACGTGGCAGAAGGAACACACATGCGATGCGGGGGTCATGGTGCTCAGGGAAGATGGGCGCGGGGGGGGGGGGGGTTCTGGGTTGGGGGACGGGGACGCAGGCCCGGAGGGCTTCCTGGAGAAGCCGTATTTCCGCGCAAAGCTCAAGAATGCACAGGCACGAGCCCCACCAAGCAAGGCAGCGGCGGGGGCGGAGCGTGGGGGCTCGGGTCGTGTGTGAGGCAGAGGGAACAGCATGTCAGACACCAGGATATGGCATGGCGAGGGCAGAGCTGGACGCCACAGTGACTGCGGCACTGAAAGCCAGGAGGAAATGGGGCTGCGCGGGGCTGCAGAGCGTCGTGGAGCCCAGGGGCCCTGCAGGGTGATATGCAGCACTAGCGCACTGTGGAACCACCCAAGCAGAACCTAATGGATTCAATCTGCAATTTGAAAAAAATGGTTCAGGAGGCACCCTGGTGGCTCAGTCGGTTAAGCATCTGGCTCTTGATTTTCAAGCCCCCTGTGGGGCTCTGCACTCAATGGGGAGTCTGCTTGAGGATTCTTTCTCTCCCTCTCCCTCCGCCCCTTCCTGCTCATGCATTCTCTCTCTCTCTAAAATAAATAAATCAATCACACTAGTGACTGCCCCAGAATTTTAAAAACCCTAAATAAGACTTCTCAGACTTAGAGTCAAGTGCAGACCTCAGTGAGGACCCTTCATCGTCTGATCCCAGTCTTTCCAACACCATGACTCATCCGCCCCAACAAATCCTCCCGCCCAGCTCCTCCCTGCCCTTCTGGCACCCGATTCAATTTCCTTCCCCAGGCCTTGGATTTCTATCCCCATATTTTGAACGCTCTCAGTAGATTTCCTTCCAATCTTGCACAAACCCTGTTCAAGGGAATATTTTTTTTCCTCGTAAAACATTTCCTGTAATTACAGTGTTGCCAAGGACATTTATATTTAACTTTGAATGTGTTCATGGCTCAGTAAGTGTGAATGGATTTGGTTTATTCTCAACCACCAATTAGCGAAAATTGTGGGAGACACAAAGATCTTCCCTCACTGGGAAGGTAAGAGTGGACCGTCTCTTCTCTGCTTGTGTTCTCAGATGTGTACCAACGGGGCTGTTTGTGCCCGAATCTCAGGAACAGCACTTAAGCCAAGAACGCAGCTGGGAATGTGTTCTGACGAGTCCCTCTAGCGGGTGGACAGCATCACGGAAAGATTCAGGTCGCGGAATAAGGTGCACTTAGAACCATCCACGGGGCTACCAGCCCATTCTTCCTCTATCGGTCTTTTTAAAGCCTTAGCATTGGATTATATATATTTTTATCATGTAAAATTACTAAACCAATCCACTTTGGAGTGGTAGCTAAGACTAGAAATTCGAATTAACCCGAAAGTTCATGGTGCCACTCACTTCTTACTGAAGGAAGTGTAAGAAGTGTGGCCACGCGAGGACATTGTGCTCTTTGGCGCCCTCTGCCGTTCCTCACGTTGGTCACGTGCCTTCAAATTAGTCCGCAGGGCAATTCTCCAAATTTAGCAAATGACAAGTTTCCACAGTGACCACATTTCCTGACCGGCTTTAACCCAGTTTTAAAACTGTGGTTTTAACAGCATTGACACAAATGTTCAATTTTTAGTTATTGAGGGTGAAATTGTGAATAGTGACTCAACTAGTTAGTATAACTAAAACTGCCCCCAAAATTGGTAAAAATGCTGAGCAGAAATCAGTATGAAATTAAACATTTCCAGGACATTTTCCAACCTAAAATTTGGTGCCCCGTGTAGTGATATTTATTCTAGACATTTGGAAATTTTATTTTATTTTAAAGATTTTATTTATTTATTTGACAGAGAGAGAGAGACAGCCAGCGAGAGAGGGAACAAAGCAGGGGGAGTGGGAGAGGAAGAAGCAGGCTTCCAGTGGAGGAGCCTGATGTGGGGCTCGATCCCAGAATGCTGGGATCATGCCCTGAGCTGAAGGCAGACACTTAATGACTGAGCCACCCAGGCGCCCTGACATTTGGAAATTTTTAAATGTTATTTCTATTTCTTTTCAGTACACAATTGTTATATTATTATGCCAATTTCTCAAAAGGTATGTGAGGCTTATTTTTTTTAATTTTCCAGAAACACCAAGCTTAAAGTAAAATAAAATAATTATATCATACATAATAAGTTTTCAAATGAAAATTTAAAATGTATTATCCAAATAAAATATTTAAATACATTTAAATTATTTTTAATTACATGTAATTTAAATGAATTAAACATACATTTTTATTCAAAAGCATCCTAAGGAAATCAGAATTTAAAATCAAATTGAATTTAAATTTCGATTCAGTTAAAGTTAAATTCAAAATTATCAGTAAAACATCAGAAATTGCCCAAACTCTCTCACTAATAAAATTCTGAAATTCGATTTTGAACAAGAAGCATGTAAAATAGTCCAGCCCGGTCAGTTTACGCAAAGATTTTAATGAATCGGTAAACATATTCAAAGAAGCAGAAAGGAAAGGATTATAATAATAAATCAATGAGTCATACCTCAAGTTTGAAAAACTGTAGCTACACACATAAAATGTGAGATGAACCCAAACGTTAAGTGATTAAACCTGAAACACACAGACAACCTGCCTAAATATTAGCAAAGCAGAAATTAACATCAAGAATTGAGAGACACAACAAACGGAGATGTTTCCATCAGGAATACTGAGCTTAGGAAATATAAAAATTCAGGAAGAAATACCTATCATTACCTGTAATCAAGACTGATGACAGGTGAAGACATTTTTGGTAAATGGATACATTTGGTAATTTGACTGTGACGATCTTCTTGCACAGTCTGGCTGCCTGGGGTTAGGATTTTAGGTCTTTCAGCATTTCCTTTGGACAATTTGCCAAATTTTAAATGAGCGTAATATTTTAGGGTTAAAATCTCTTCACTATGCATGATCTCAATTGATCTGTACAGAATTTCTGTGAAGTGTCTTTTAGTCTCATTTTACAATTGGGCAAGCATCGCAGAGAAGATGAGCAATTTCTCTAAAGGCGCCCAATTGACGGTCATGTGGGAAACACCTGAAGCTTACGTTGCAGCCCTAATGAAATGCATGCTTGCTAACATCCGTGACTTAACGCTTCACCATTTTATCACTCCCAGGAGCTGGCATCCAGCGGTAGCTGGGACTCCGCTGATTCTCCTCTTGCCACCACGGCATTCGGCAGCTTTGAGGAAATGTTATTGAATAGTGGTAGATATTTACTGAGCTACTACTCTGTGCCAGTCTCAGGGCTGAGCACGCCTGTCGATCGCCACGCTCTAGCCTCATCGCCTGCTCACTGATGGATCCCAAGTCTGGCGCCATTTCTGTCTGGCTGCCCCCACTCCTGCTCCAAGGCGGGATGGTTACACAGCGCGAGAGATCCAGTATTAGTCACGCAATCCTCGTCTCTCCTGCACACGCTGTAGCAGCCTGCAAGCTCCGAGGAGAGCAGAGAGAACGCATTTTCATCAGTTCCTGGATATTTACTGGCTTCAGTGTACATTGTATCACGAGGGTGCCTAAGCCAAGCTAAGAAAGAAAAGGAAATTAGTAACTTTGGCCACTAGATGTCATACCACATTTAAAGGTTCACAGAATATTCCCAACCTGATATTCCAAATTTTACTTAGATTTCAGTGTGAAAGCAAATCTTGTGTTACTGTTGTCTCTAATCTCAAGCCATTGAAAGCCTTGGGAGTGGTGTCATCTTTTGATCACTCATTTCTATGGGAGGAGAGGGTGTCTGGGGGTAATGTATAAAACCATTTGAATCGACTTTGGAATGTGTCATGTAACATCTTCCCAGCCTTTTGGTCTTTTTTAGTGTGTCTGGTTCATATAAATTCGTGCTTCCAAGTACCGTGTGCAATAAAGTAGTGGAGTGAGGAAGGCGCTAATCTGAGATGAAGCAACATTCTTGTGTTGTGTTCAGCACATTCTAATGATGCCCTCTTGGGTGGTAAGCTGTTCTTTGGTGGGTTCCCATTGTTTCTGGAAGGATCTGTATGCTGAAGCTGCTGACCTGGTCCCTGCTCAAACGCCTGCTGAGCTCGTCCGCCACACCTCCCCTTGCTGCCCTAACCTCCTCTGTGAGGTCTGTTTGGACCCCTCCCTCTACCTGTTTCCCCGGGTGGTCTGCGTGGTTCCTTCAGGTCTCAGTCCAGAGCCACACCTAACAGAAGATTTCCAGGACCTCCCTCTGTATTAGTTTCTTATTGCTGTGGTAAAAAATTACCCCAAATTGGTACAAATCAGTGGCTTAAAACAATACACATTTATGAAGTTCCAGAGGTCAGAAGTTCAGAGTGGGTCAGACTGGACTAAAATCAAGAGGGGTTGGTTTCGGCTCAGGTCTTGATCTTGGGGTCATAGGATTTGGCCCCACATCAGGCTCCAGGCTCCAGAGTGGAGTCTGCTTGGGTTTCTCTCTCCCTCTCCCTCTGCCCCCACTCCTTGCCCTCGTGCTCTCTCTCTAAAAATAAACAAATAATTCTTTAAAAAAATAAAACCAAGATGGGCTGCATTCCTTTTTGAGGCTCTAGGACAGAATCTGTTTTCTTTCTTTCTTTTTTTTTTTTTAAGATATATTTATTTATTTATTTGACAGAGACAGCCAGTGAGAGAGGGAACACAAGCAGGGGGAGTGGGAGAGGAAGAAGCAGGCTCCCAGCGGAGGAGCCTGATGTGGGGTTTGATCCCGGAACACCGGGATCACGCCCTGAGCCGAAGGCAGACGCTTAACGACTGAGCCACCCAGGCGCCCCCAGAATCTGTTTTCTTAACAGGTTCTAGAAGCTGCCTTCTATTCCGTGGCTTATGTCCGCTCCCACCTTTGAGGCCAACAGTCCCATCGCTCAGACCTCTGACCTGGTCACATCTCCTTCCCTGACACTCCGGGCTCTTCCCCACTCAAGGCCTTTGTCACTCCATGGGGCCCAGCCAGCTAATCCAGGATCATCTCCTTTTTTTTAAAGTGAGCTGATTCACACTCTGAATTCTACCTAAATCCTCAATCCCCCCCTTGCTGTGTAACATAACATATTCACAGGTTTGGAGGTTAGGGTCTGAATGTCTTTGGGGGCCATTATTCTGCTTGCCACAGACGCTCCAGTAAGACACTCAGTTCTGAGCTCTGATATCCCTTGTTAATTATACACATATTTTTAGGCTTGAATAACGGTACTTTTGCCTCCTAGCCTGTGCTCCATGAGGCTGCATGTCCCATTCCACTCATCACTGCATCCTCCCGTTCTAGCACTTGGCTGAAATACAGGCTCAATCTACAGCTGGCCAGTGGGGATTCATGGTGTCTGTGATAGCATTTACTAAAACAAATAAATTCAGTTTATTCCCTTTGACTCCTACCAACCCTATTCCCCAGTTTAACGAACTCCTGAAAATCCTCAAGGTCTTGCAAACCTTGCTTTTCCAATTTCTGGTCCAGTTCCTCGCACTCTCCTCCCGCGTCACACGTCAAAGTCAGGCAGGCCTGGCTGTGAACAGGGCTCCTCACTCGTGTTTTGTTCCCGTGAGAGGTAACTTGATCTTCGTGAGACTGGGCTCCTTCATCCGCGGTCTGGAGAAAAGAACCCCTAACAGTACCGTGAAGAGCTGTTAGAATGTAAACCATACCAGGCACATACCCAATGCTAGTGGATGTCAGTAAGTGTGATGTCCTGCCCTTGGGTGGTCGATGACTCAGCTTTTTAGTCTCAGACTCTAGAGTGTTAAAGGGTAGCTTGGGTCTGGAACTGTCGATCGCATCAATGAAGTCTCCAAAATCGTGGCTGGGATCATCTAGGAATTTAAGAGTTAAGTGTGCAAATGAGGAGGAAGTTAAGACCAGCATTATGCGCAGGGCTCTGGGTCCCCAAGAACGAGGACTGGCGCGTCACAGAGCACCGTGAGGTCTTTGTTGCCCTTGCATGAGTGTAAGTCACTCATTTCGCCTGCGACCACCCACCCACTCGATTAATAGGGAGTTTGAGTTCCTCTGACTTGGTCCATTTCTAGGGTTAGCCTCGCAGACGCTCTCACTGCCGAAGCTCAGGCTTTCCAAGCCCATTAACGGGAAGGGCACAGGTGGCGTTCGTTCCAGGATAAAGAAGTCGCTTCTCCATTTCGGGAGCTAAGCAGGGTTACCACTGAGGTGGCTTTTGGCCCACAGCGTATGACAGACCCTCTCTCTCCAGCCCAGACTTTCCTCCGGTAGCCCAGCACTGTCTACCGTGCACTGAGACCCAAGCGCACACGGTTCCTCCCTGTGCCGAGAGGTGGGTGCCCCCAGCAGCCTTTCGTCAGCTCTTTGCTTTGTTACGTGGTTTGGGGACCTTGCAGGATGCCACTGATGACTGCAGTGAAGAGGACTCGTTTCCCCGTCACTCGGTGGATGTTAAATAATTCTCTCGTTTCGCATAGCAAACGCGTAAAAACACCTTCTGTGCGTTTTTCTTTACAAGAGCAATAGGTACTTAACATAAAAACTTTACAAGGAACCTCGAAAACTATTAGCATCTCAGCAACGAACACTGTCAGTACTGGCATTTTGCCCAGCTCTGTGGAGCTACACTGCAAAAACTGTCTAGATTTAAGGCATAAAATACCCTGTTTTGATACACATATACACTGTAGAATGACTACCAGTCAAGCTAATTGATTGCTCTATAACCTCACAGTCACGACTGGTGTGTGTGCCCGCAAGTGGCGAGAACACTTGCTTAGCAAACGTCAAGTGTACGTGCAGTACGGGGAACTAGATTACCTGGTCTCTAGAACTTACCCATCCTGCACAACTGAAACTTCGTATCCGTTGACCAACAGCTGCCCCTTTCCCCCACCCCTATTTGAATCGGTAGGGTTGGGAAAATATCTTTTAAAGAAGATCTGCAAGACTGCCATGAAGTACCTTTCTAGAGTTAGGTTTTTAAACCTTGAGAATATCATGTCACTGTCATTTTCAGAAATAGGATACTTCAGCCGCTTATATATATATTAGACCAAATCTCCTAAACTATATGGACTCAAGGACTTACAATAATGACACGAAGCTTTGGAGAGTTTAACTTAGGTTACTGCCTCTCGGGAATCTCTGAGCTCACCCTCTGGCACTAGCAGGATCCCGCCGTATCTTCTGTGCCTGCCATGGTTTTTGTGGTCCTTGCTGTAATCTTAGCTCCAGATTTTAGATTGGCTTGTCTTGCTCCTGGTGTTTCACGTTTATAAGTCTTGACTCAGAGACATTTAAACTCATGAGGGGTTATCTGATAACCATGTAAATTGACAATCTAAAATAACTGTTGAGGGGTGCCTGGGGGGCTCAGTCGTTACGTGTCTGCCTTCGGCTCAGGGCGTGGTTTCTGGGTCCTGGGATCGAGCCCCACGTTGGGCTCCCTGCTCAGTGGGGACTCTGCTTGTCCCTCTCCCTCTGCCTCCTCCCCCTGCTCATGCTCTCTCTCTTTCAAATAAATAAGGTCTTAAAAACCAAACAAAATAACTGTTGATTTGTTATTGCTTTAAACGTGAGACATAAATGATTTCTAAGATTTTTTTTTATAATGATTTTTTATTATATTATGTTAGTCACCATACAGTACATCCCCGGTTTCCGATGTAAGGCTCGATGATTCATTAGTTGTGTATATTTATATGCAACTATATAGGAAGGAGAGATGAGACACAAAATGAGAAAAAGCATGCCACAAATGTTAATGGCCTTAATATATAAAGAGCCTATCCCTATTTATAAGAAAGATACTATGACTTCATAGAAACGCTAAGCACATGAAAAGCTTATTCACAAATGAGGGAATAAAATGGTTAATATACAAGATCATATTTGAAACTTCATTAATAATAAAATAAATGCAAAATTTAAAAATAAAGTTTTAATTTCTGATAAATTGGTGAGAATTTTTAAGGTTTTTAGAATATGAGAAGTACTGAGTGAAGGCAGTTTACTTTATAAAGATTTTAGTTATTTATTTATTGTTTATTTATTTATTTATTGAGCATGAGCAAGGAGAGGGGCAGAGGGAGAGAGACAGAGAGAATCTGAAACAGACTCTGTGTGGGGCTCGATCTCATGACCCTGAGATCATGACCTGAGACAAAACCGAGAGTTGGAAGCTTACCTGAATGAGCCACCCAGGTGCCCCTCGAGTGAAAGCGGTTTATACACGAGGACTCATGCAGGACCTATACCTGGCCATAAAACATTTTCCCCACATCTTCCTCTAATGGGCTGAGCAGTGTCCCTCAAAAGGTGTGTCCATCCAGAACCTCAGAATGGAGCCTTATCTGGAAGAAGGGCCTCTGCAGTTGTAATTCAGGATGGCTCTTGAGATGAGATCATCCTGGATTAGGAAGGTCCTAAATCAATAGCAGGTGTCTTTACAAGAGAAAGGATGGGAGATCTGAGACCCAGAGATAGAGGTTGGGGGAAGCAATGTGAAGACAGAGGAAGAGTTTGGGGGAAACATCCAGAAGGCCAGGAGCACCTAGGATTGCCGACAGCCTCCAAACACAGGGAGAGGGATGGAAGGGATCTCCCCTGAGTCTCCAGAAGGAACTTGGCATGCCAACACTTGGACTTTGGATTTCTGGGGCTACCAGTCTGTGTATTTCGTTGCAGCTGTTCTAGGAAATTAATACACCTGCACTCTACCTGCCTGGCTGAGCAGGAAGGGGTTTTGCCGAGAATGTCACATGATCAGACTTGATCCAACAGCGATAAACTGCACACCCGCTCCATGGCAGATCTTGAACGTGGAGCACTGAGAGGTTTGTAATGGAGACACAGGAAGGAACAAGACACATTTTATGGGAAGGGAATGGAGTGGGGAGCAAAGAAACAGGGGGAACTGTAGAGGACAGACCTTGAATGGCTTTCAGAGTCATGTTCGCTAGCTTGAAATTTATCCCCAGACCCGTGTGTGGTGCCACCAAAGGTTTTAAGCAGAGGAGTAACGCAGAGCTGTATTTTGGGAAGATCACTGTGGCCGTAGTGTGGACAATTAAGCGAGTAACCTGAAGGGGCAAAACTTGGGGTAGGGGACCAGTTAAAAAGTTGCTGGAATGACCTTGGTGAGGGATGCCGGGGGTGTGAATAAGGGTGTGGACATAGGGAAGAAGAGAAGTGAGCAGATCAGAGAGATACTGAGGAAGTTGGATCAGTGAGACTTGGTGACTGATTGACAGTTTGAGGGAGAAGAAGGACCAAAGCGCTGAGGAGGAAGTGCCCATTTCTGGCCTCAACAACAGGATGGGGCTGGGGAGAGAGCAAGCTCGGAGGGAGGGGCATTCACTTTTGGAGTTTTGAGGAGAAGATGAAACATCCAAGGGTTCGTGTCCAGTAGGAAGGGGAATACGAGCGTCTGGAAATGTCGCAGAAGCCAGGGGAGAATATGAAATTGCCTAGGGGGGCTCAGTCAGTTAAACATCTCCCTTCGGCTCAGGTCGTGACCCCAGGGTCCTGGGATCTAGCCCCATGTCGGACTCCTTGCTCAGCAGGGAGCCTGCTCGCCCCCCTGCTTGTGCTCTCCCTCTCTGTCAAATAAATAAATAAATAAATAAATAAATAAATAAATAAAATCTTTAAATAAAATAAAATAGCCTGGAAAGACTGGTTGAAGTGAAGACAGCAGGGAGGCGAGAGCCCACGTAAGAACACTGACGGGCGCCAACGTCTTAGTGACTTAGAGGAAATTCAGCTTGCAAAGAAGCCGGACAGGGAGTAGCCCAGAGTTAGGACACGGTCTAGGAGCCTGTCGTGTGGTGGAAACCAGGAAAGCCAAGAGGACAGAGTGCTTCTTTCTCTCTTCCTTTCTTTTTTAAAGCATTCATTCATCCATCCATTCATTCATTCATTCATTTATTAACGTAATCTCTACACTCAACCTGGGGCTCAAACTGAAAACCCCAAGATCAAGAGTTCCATCTTGACTGACTGAACCAGCCAGATGCCCTCAGGCTGGAATGTCTGCAGTGAGAGTGAGCGGTGACTTGTGTCAAATGCCATCGATAATTTAGGTAAGATAAAGCCTTGCAAGGGGAGATGTTGGGTGCAATGAGCGCCTGCCCTGCCAGTGGAGGGGCTGAGATCGGAAAGCCACGGTGCGGCGGGCTGAGGAGCTCGGGAAAGGCAAAACGTGTGTTCGGAAAATCGGTCGTGATGTGAAGGAAGGTGGGACCAACCCGTGGGTGCTGTCCTGCCGAAGGAGGAGCGGGTGGAGAGACGAGGCTGTGATTACTCAGGGGTCCGCCGCAGTCACTTGGCCTTGCCCAAGGGTGCAGCCCCGCCGTGCTCCCCAAGACACCGGGGCCTCCCAGGTCTCTACGCCCTCAGGGCGACCTCTGGCTTTACACCGGCTGCGGCCGACCCCGACCGCGCCAGCGCTTCCACGGACGAGCAGGGGTGATGTAAGGAGAGCCGGGGCGGCAGAGGTCTCCATCGGGGGCGCACAACCGACGTGCGCCTCGGCTGCTCCTCCTCGAAGATCCCTCACCATTTCTGAGCCGGCGGCTCCTGCCCATTCCTGTGCGTGGTCCAGCCCTTCTCTCTACCACAGCTCATTCTTTCCGGCGACTTCCCACTGCTATCCGAGGCGCACGGGTGTAGCGCCGTCCTCAGTTGCCCTGACTCCTGCTTACGGGTGACCTCAGGGCTTCACCTTCTGCCTCCGGGCTCGTGCGTTCCTACACAAAATGGTTCTCTCCCTCAGAGAATTTCTGGCTCCGAGGGTTAATCTAACGTGTTCTCCGTCCGATGCGTACCTTTGAAAGAGACTGAGTACTTGCCTCCAGGGGTCCACCTGACGGCAGGAGGAAAAGCACGGGTCACCACTACCACCTGTAGGGAGACGGCAGCTCTTCCACCGTCCTGGGCCCTATATGAAAATGGGGGCCTTTCTTCAGTTAAATGGTAAATAATATTTGTGTAGGGGTTTCAAGTGTTTCCGCTCATTTGATTTTCTCAAGGTCAGTGCAGAAGCAATACAGGCATCCGTCCCTCTCTGCAAAGGGAGTAGCGGGGCTCTACGAGAATGACCTGCCCTTTGGCATCTCGCTGGCAGAGCAGCAAGGCCGAGGCCGGCTCCCCAGGGGAGTCCTAGCCCCTGGGCTCGTCCCTTCCCCTGCAACATGATGCTGGTCTGGTTTCAGTGCCGTCATTCACAATTACAAGTCTTTTCCAGTACGATTTCATGGGATCCTTCCCTCCATAACCACGGTGTGCTGTGTGACTTCCTTCCTACGGTGGGGTAATGCTTGGCTTCATAAGCTCCTTGGTTAGACATTCTAGGTTTTCTGGATACGCCACCTAAAATTCACAAAACCTCACCAATCCTCAGGCTCTGCTGTAAGTTTTTGAGGGGTAATCACGGGACAGTAGGGAGGAGGTCTTCTCAGTTCCCACTTCCTGAATAACGGATTTTCAAGGACAGCATCGATCAGTCTTGGCAGGGCTCAGAATCTGCATTTCACGGGGTTCCTCTCCTGACTCACAGCAAGCATCACACAGACCCCATCGCATCATTTGCAGAGCAGAGACTCCAAGGGTAGAAGCCAAGCGCGTTTCAACACTTGTGCGCCAGCTCGAATGTATTGGCCTTCCTCTCGTCCATCTTTGGCAGTGATCAGGCGAGACATCACAAATTGTTTCTTCTCTAATTTTTTTTTCTCTAAATAATGTAATGAATATTGATGCAGCCAAGAGTTCAGTGAGTGGGTGGGACGGATGCTTATTAGGAGAAAAAAAAAAGCAATGCGGTATAACCTCAGGACTCGACTCGGATTCCACAGTGGGAGCCTGTTTTGCAGTTTAGAAGGAAATGATTTCCATACCAGCTGTTTGTGACTTGACAAGAAAACGAGATCTGACAGTTCTATTCGAAGGATGAACTCTCAGAGAGCGGAGGGTGGGAAGAGTGTCATCGCTCTGACACCTGGAGAGGCGATGTGACAGCATTTGGGACAGATGTCGCTCCTGCAATGCCAGGTTCTCGGTGGGGAGCTGGGCCAGAAGGGATAAAACACGGGCTCCGAAGTTAAAGCTGGATTCGAATCCAGCCCTGATGATTGTAACCCCAGCTTCTGGTCTGAAGCTTACGTTCCTTCTCTGTGAATGGGGTCCCAATGCCTTCTCTGCGGGGAATGATTATAACACGCAGGCAGCATTAATGGAGAGTAGCGACGACTCTTACACTTCATAGCATGGCATTGTCTTGTAGAGAAATACATTATAAGAGTTTTCGTTTGTTGTTTCACAAATGAATATTTTTTGCATATGATTTACTCAAGAGCAAACCGTGGTATAAAAAAGTCCTCCTATTCTTCTACTAATTATTCTAATTGACCTCCCTGAGATCTCTGGTCTTAATAATGCTGATAATAATACCTGCCTTTAAACACACACCATAGGTTCCCGTGAGAGCAATTGAGATATAACATGCAAAAATACTTTGCAAGGTGCAAAATGTGCTGCAATGGTATTTTTAGGCTTCTTTTTCCCCAAATCAAATATCAGCGCGCTCAGGAGACTCAGGCTTCCGGAGGACTTCAGGGAAAGCACAGGGCCTCTTTCTGCTGTGCGCCGTGCAGCAGACCCCAAGCGGCAGAGGTGATGGCCAGGAAAAGACATTTCTTGTAGGAATTTGTCACGTCTGACAACTGCGCCCTCTTTCCCCGTTTGTCTCGTGTTCACTCCGTTGTAAGCAAACAGCTGTGACACACCACTGGGCAGTGGGGATAAAAATCTTCCAGCAGAAGAGCTATTAATAATTTGGGTTGCTGGTGATGGTCGTGTAGACTGTCACACAAAGAGCTGGGAGAGCACAGTGGGTACTTCCTTCTGCTTAACCAGAATCTTACAGACTCGGGGCTTTGGTGCTTAAGTTGTTCTGACGGTGGTGAGGGACGGGGATCACACGCGCTGGTAGTAAGTCAAGCGACACAAGGGTTAGAAGGTGCAGGAAGCGCCCTTCCGTTCTCTGTCTGGTTTAGTCCCAGCTTCGGGGCTGACGTGGGATGTGGGTTCTCCCGTATCCCGGGATGCGCGTGAGTTTTCCGGCCACGAACAGCAGCGAGAGCCGTCAGTGCAACGACTTTGAAAGCTGAGATAGGGAACCAATACCTGTGTCCTTGAGAAATAGAACGTCCTACTCTCAGGCTTTCCAGACAATCACAGGCGGGTCAGCTTGGAAATAAAGTCTGGGAAACGGTTTATAAGAATGCAAAGAGGACTGCAGTTAACACTGCCGTATGGTATTTTTGAAAGTCGTTAAGAGAACAAACGCTGACACTTCTCATCACAGGAAGAAAAATCCACCTTTTCCCTCTTCCTTTTTTCTTTTCTTTTCTCCCCTTCTTCTTCCTCCTCCCCCTCCTCCTCTTTTTTGGAGCTGTAGGAGTTCTTTATATATTTTTGATATTAACCTCTTATTGGCTATATCATTTGCAAATATCTTCTCCCATTCGGTAGGCTGTTTTAGTTTTTCTTCCTCGCCACCACTACCCATACAATATGGAACACATGCAGAGTGTAAAAGTACCCAGAGGTTTAGAGTCAGAAAGAGCAGAATTTCAGTGCTGATTCAGCCACAACATAGCTAAGTGACCTTGAAAGTTTATTAAACTCTCTGGGTCCCAATTTCCTCGGCATGTAATGATGACAATATTCATCCGACAGTGTCGTCATAAGAATTAGATGAAATGATTCTTGTAAAGGGCATGGGCAGTATCTGTGTGTTTCACATGGGCTAGCTAGGAGTCATTTTATGTTCTCAGTATCTGTGAATGTTGGTTTATAACGATTGGTCCATGATCTTCACATGGCCTAAGATGAGTGGAAGTTTTCCTCTCTAAACGTACCCTATAACTCAGCTTTACAGGTGAAGAAATGATTATTTAGGCTTGATATTGAAGAGTAAGAATGAGTGAAAGTCTTGGAAATGTTCATTTCTAGGGAAGACACACCTGTGTTCCCCCTCCATCTTGGCTTCTGAACATTCTCCTTGCGAGGGAATGGGGGCAAGAAAAGACTTATGGCCCTTCTGGGAGGTGAAAGGCGCCTTAGCTCCTGGGGCTGGGGAGCAGGAGGACTACTTGAGATGAGCCTAGCTGTACCTGGTTTTGTTCCTCCGGGTTCAACTTTACTGCTTTCCCACAGAAAGAGAATATGGGTTAAGCAAAACCGCAGCCTCCGTGCCCCAGCTATGGCGTTAGCTAGTACAGAGGAAAAGCCAAGGGTGATCACTGATGTCCCACCACCTGGGCTGCATGCTGTCTTGGAAGCCTTTGTCATAGCTGATTTGGTTGGATGAGCATACTGACATATAGGGAACAGAAGACACACTACCGGCTCACCGTCCTTCAGGGCCAGAAGGAAGGCAGACAGAGCCAGAAGACACATGGGTATGCTCACAGTGAGCTCCTGCACCCCTGGCAAACACTGCAGTTCTCCATCCTTAACTTCCGGTACCAATATTTGGGATCTGCTGCTGAGCCACAAGGCAAAGTGCCCGGGATAGAATTATAGAAACGAGGCATTGTTTTTGCCATTTCGATGATAAGATCTCATGTAGCACAAACCACTAATGATAGATGGAACAATAACGTCACATGGTCCATCTGTAAACCCCTGCGACAAAGGTTTGACCACGTGACTTGCCCAATATAACAGTATTCGGGCTCCTTGGATACCGTGGAAGTAAATCAGCTTTTGAGGCCTAGCATGAATGGAGTAAAGGTGCAAACATTCATTCCAGTTAGCCTTTTCAAATCTCTGTAATGCTTGGGAACGCTAGTGGAAAGACAAAGTGAGTTGAAGGCAAAGTCATAGTTGGTTGTAGAGACATGAGGCCGAACCCTTGGCCTCCCATCTGCGTCTGGTCCAGGTTTAACACACCGCTAAGCCTTCCTAGGGCCTGGCTCGGCGCAGATGAAACACAATAACCTTGAGGACCTGCAGAGTTTTTTTAAAAAGATTTTATTCATTTATTTGACAGAGAGAAAGAGAGCACAAGCAGGGGGAGCAGCAGAGAGAGAGAGGGAGAAGCAGGCTTCCCGCTGAGCAGGGAGCCTGACGCGGGACTCGATCCCAAGACCCTGGGATCATGACCTGAGCTGAAGGCAGACGCTTGGCCGACTGAGGCGGTCAGGCGCCCTGAGAGCTGTAGATTACTTCAGCATTGCTCAGTGCTCATACATCAAGCAGTCTTCCACGCTCTTGGGGTACAGGATAAATAGATCAGTAAAACTTAGTGTCCTCATGGTCCTCACATTCTAGAGTGGAAGACAGATAATTTAAAAATTTATCAAGTAGGGCACTTGGGTGGCTTAGCTGGTTAAGCGTCCGACTCTTGATTTTGGCTCAGGTCATGATCTCAGGGCCGTGAGATGCAGCCCCGCGCTGGGCTCCGTGCTGGGCATGGAGCCTGCTTGAAATTCTCCCTCTCCCTCTGCCTCTGCCCCTCCCACCCTCATTTGCTCTCTCTCTCTCTCAAAATTAAAAAGAGAAAGGAACCAAGTAAATCAGATAATGGTACATGCTGTGGTGAAAAATACAGCAGGAAAGGGAGGTCGGGTATGAAGAATGGGGCACGGTTTTTCCAAAGAGGGGGAGGGGAGAAAGAGTTCAGAGGGAAGAACAAATGGAAAAGCCCTGAGGCAGGAATAGGCTTGGCCTCCGAGAACAGCGAGGAGCCCAGTAGGGCCGTGGAGGGAACTCAGAGTAAGAGAAGGGTGGGAGGTGGCTGAACAGCAGGTTAGACCATTTGACCTTCACTCTGAGGGAGATGATCCGGAGGAGGAAATTGAAGCCGCTGGCCTTTACCTTTCGACCTGTTCTCCTGATACGTGGGGGGGGGGGGGGGGGATGGGATGGGGGGTGCTCCCAGGGAAAGAAAGAAGGCGGGTCACCAGGTTAATCCCCTGGTGGACAGACACGCGGTTAACCGGATTTCCAGGTAAGTAGACTCATGGTGTTTTTTAAGGGGAGGGTCTTTTACGGAAGGCTTATAGCAGGGTATCTTCCCCGGTTTGGGATTGCTTGCAGCAAAAAACTTAGAGTCTATGGATTTATGAAGCATGGCTCTCTGGATGATGTCACAAGTCCTATAATGATCTGAGACTAAAATAGAGAAATTTCACTACCTAAACACTCCCTACTCCGTGAGGTGACCCAGAAACCTTACTTTCACTCTGGGCCAGAGAGCATGTTTCTGATGTGGGAAAGAAGGAGCCAGGAGCCACATGGTGTCCCAGACCTCTCCCTGCTTTACCTGTGTCTTTGAAATTATTAGTAAAGCTTGATACTGGATAAGATCTCTAATATGTGTTAGTTTGATTTGGAAATTCACTTTTTGGTGGTTTTGTTTGGATACAAGTAGTTAATTTTAGAGAGGATCCCAGGAAACACAAGTGAGGGAGTAGAGAAAATGAGACAGGGAAGGGAGAAAAGCCAAGGAAGGATGCAACAATGTGTGAATTTATGCTGTGAGTCTAATCCTTTGAGAGATGCTCTGAGAAACAGGATTTTTTTTAAAGATTTTATTTATTTATTCAAGAGAGACGGAGAGAGCAGGAGGCAGAGGAAGAAGCAGGCTCCCAAGGAGCAGGGAGCCCAGGGCAGTACTCGATCCCAGGACCCTGGGATCACAACCTGAGTCAAAGGCAGACACTTAACTGACTGAGCCTCCCAGGTGCCCCAAGAAACAGAAATCCAATAAACTCAGATGGGGTTCCATTGAAGAACTGAGTACAATGTTCAAGCTGATGTTTTAAAAGGATCACTTTGACTATTGTTTTGAAAACAAACTCTGTGATGGCAAGAATAGAAGCAAGGAGACCATTTGAGGGCTACTTTGGACCACTTGGGGTTGTGGAAAGTGGTCCAGAGGACTTTGGGAGGAGATTGGAATTTACTTTAGAATTGCTACCCTCAGATTACCCACCAGACATGTGAGTGTGTGTGCTGCATAAGCTGGTGCCTAGTTCAATGGGGAGGCCTGGTCAGAAAATATGGGTTTGGTATCAGCTGCATTTTCATGCATACTATAGAGAAGTGAATATAGAGAGAAAAGAGAAGAGGTCAAGATCTAAGCTCTGGAGCCTTCTAAAATGAAGAGATTGGTGAAATGAGAAGGCACTGGTAAAGGAGTCTGAGAAGGAGGAAAACCAAATGACAGAAGTATCCAGAAGCCCACTGGCGGCAGTGTTTCCAGAAGGAGCAAGTGGTGGACAGGAACCAATGCTGCTTCAAGGTCATGTGAGATGTGTCTGAGAATTGCACGTTGGCTTTAACAGTGTGAAGGTCTCTGGGGGCCTTGGCAAGAGCTGTCTGGTTGGAGCGGTGAGGGTGAAGCTTTGATTGAGGCGAGCTCTAGGGACCGAAGGAGAGAAAGTGGGGATGCAGAAGAAAATTCTGTTGAGTTTTTTGCTTAAGGGTGGCAGAGAAATGGGGGTGTATGTATGAGAGAGGGTCTTTTTCTTGTTGTCTGTTGTCTTTTTCTTGTTGTTTGTTGACAGGGGGTGATGTGGGAAATGATGAGAGCAGGTCTTGGGGTGATGTTCCTGGGAGGGAGAGAGGGGGATGGGATCTCTCTCACAGCAGAGGATCTGGTTTAGATACGAATATGAGTGATTTGTCCATAGTAAAGGAGAGAGCAGAACATACGGGTGCACTACAGTTGGGTTACGTCTCTTCCTTTGGTTGATTTTAATTCATATCCTGTCCCTGTAATAATCCATGTGAGTATAATCGCTTTGGTAAGTTTTGTGAGTCCTTCTAGCTAATTACTGAGCCTGTGGGTAGTTTTTGGAACCTCCTAAACTTGGGGTTGGAATCCGAAGTGAGGGTGGTCTTGTGCGGACTCTTCTCCCTAATGTGAAGTTGACACTGTCTTAGTTTGCCCAGGCTGCCGTAATAAAATACTATAGACTAGCTTAAACGACAGAAATTTATTTTCTCCTTATTTTGGAGGCTGGTGAAAGCTTGGTCCCTGGTGAGAGCTCTCTGGCGTACACACAGCCACCTTCTCTCTGTGCTCACATGGTGGAGAGAGATACCTCTGGCTTCTCTCCCTCTTTTCTAAGGATACCAGTTTTATCAGATCAGCGTCTCACTCTTATTGACCTCATTTAACCTTAACCACCCCCTCGAAGGCCCTGTCTCCAATGCAGTCACATGGTGTATATGGGGGTTGATTAGGGTTTCAATATATGAACTTAGAGGGGAACACAATTCAGTCCACAGGAGATCCTAACTCCTGGCAGTGGGGTCAGAAGTCCTGGACAGACTTGACAGTCTAGGGACTGTGCCCTTAACCTCACAGTGTGACTGTCTCTGGGAAGGAGGGAACAAGTAGCAAGGGGCTACTTAAAAGTGCTCGTGAAACATTATGCTAAGGGAAAGAAGTGAGGCATAAAAGGACAAAGATTACGTGATTCCACCTATGTGAGCCGCCTAGAATAGTCAAAATCATAGAAAGAGAAAGAAGAACAGAAGAGGCTACGGGGAGGAATGAATGGGGAGTTATTGTTTAACGGCTAGAAAGTTCCGGTCTGGCATGCTGGAGAAGTTCTGGGTGTGGGTGGTGCCTATTGCACAAAGATGGGAGTGTACTTAATGCCGCGGAACCGCACGCTGAAAAAGGGTTAAAGTGGCAAGTTTCACGTTATGTGTATTTTACCACAATTGTTAGAAGTGCACATGATCCGTCAACCCCATTATAACTTTTATCATTCCATGGAGTTGGGATTCAACCAACAGCTAGCTCGGGCCGTCTGGGCAGTGGGGGCAAGGCTGTTTTTCCCCTTCCAAACCTAGACCCCCCCTCTGATTTACTGGTGCATGTTCAGCCATTACTGTTGTACCCTGAAACAGAGGTTGCTCATGTCACCAAAACCCACGTCTCCCCTTCCTGGGCGTGCAGTCAGCCTGGATTTCCAAGGCGGAAGAGGCCGCACCACACGTCAATGCTGGGAGGGTAACATGGACTGAGAACAATGGAAACACCATGTCTGGTCTGACCCACCTCCCTTGAGGGTGAGCTTCTCCTGTTCTGTCTACCATGACAAAGGAGAGGATCCCAAGGACCCAGAAGAGGCTGGATTGTTGTTGGTCAAGAAATAAATTTATGCTAAATAAAAGCCTGGGTTTTTCTGCTATGGGAGCTCAGGTTACTTTAATTCCTATACCCACTCTCTGGGAAAGTCATTTCCACTGGAATCGGCTGGAAGGAAAGAGCTAGATGTCCAGGTACTTTTATGATAGAACATTGCTCTGATAAGGAAGTCTGCTCCCTCTCCAAGAAGCAAATAGAAATCTTTTTCTTGAAACACATTTCTAAAAAAATTGACATCGGGACATATCCAGTAATAGATTTTAACAGATATTATATAGTAGGCTATTAAAATAAAGTGTGAGGTACTGGACCAGTTCCTGCACGGACACAAAGATAGTGTTATGGCTTGTCGCACTGCAAAACACACAGCTTTCTTTAAAAGCCAAAGTTAAGGAAAAAATACAGCATTTCAAAATCATATTAAATTATGTGTACTGCCTCAGCATTTGTATAAAGCTTTGTCATGATGAAATAGTTCAAATATATAAAAAAATGTGATTATTGAATCATACATTTCAGTGTGGGAGAAAACCTCAATTATAAAATAGGTATTAGAGGGCAGCTGGGGGGCTCAGTCGGTTAAGCGTCTGCCTTCGGCTCAGGTCATGATCTCGGGGTCCTGGGATCCAGCCCCACATCAGGCTCCCTGCTCAGGGGGAGTCTGCTTGTCCCTCTCCCTCTGCCCCCCCCACTCATGTTCTCTTTCTCTCTCTCTCTCTCTCAAATAAATAAACAAAATCTTTAAAAAAAGTTAGGTAGTAGAAATTAGATATGATGAAGCTGTTTTGTTTTTCTCCTCCCTGTTTTGAACCCAGTTGCATACTCAGTGTCCCTCTACAATCTTCCAGTGAGCCTCTTTCACATGGGAGAAGTATCCCTGGCTCCCGAGCATCTTCTGTTCCCCAGCGCCCTCTGTGCTAAGCCACGCTGCGTTCCTAGTCTTCACACTCACCCAGGCCCCGCGTGTGCACACAGCACTAGAGGGCGTATCCTGGGAAACAGGAAGTGCTGTGTTTCCATACTCATCTCTTTCCAGATGAGAGCCTGCTCGAGGTCAGGATTCTGGAGTAGAATTCTTCTAGAGTGAGATGCTTGTGAGTGCTGGTTGACTGGGTCCAACATTCCTGGGCCCAGTTTAAGTGGCCTGTGAAAGGTGGAATTCCCGGTTTTCCTGAGACTCACTGGACTGGACAAGAGTTAGAGGGAAGAGAAGGGGGCTGAAAAGGGGCTTTTCCAGAAAGGACTTTCCTGTCCCTTATTCCCCCATACACTCCACTTGTAGAGGAAAGAAAGGAGCGGGAGAGTAAAAAGCTGAGAGAAACAAGATGGAAAATAAGGTAGTACTTACAGAAAAGTCTCTGGAGTGGCCATCGCCCTCCCGAGAGAAGGAGGACAGGACCCGCCATGATGTTCCCCCATTGCAAGCACTTGGAATGTAGGGCTGAGGTGCCAACGAGACCAGGACTCTATCAGCGACGTGGCCCTGAGGGGCAGAGGAGGCCCACCCCCAGCATTTGCTACAGGGGCTGAGATTAAGATGTCTTCGTGTGTGTTTGTGAAAATGACATTCATTCTCTGAGCTGAAGGACACGCTTTTAGTTAATATACTGGAGGTTAAAGTGAAGTGACTAGCAGTTACTTGGGAATAAGTTACCCGCTGACAAAGAAACTAGTAAAACCAATCACAGAATGTGTCGCTATCCGCCTGTAGAAATCGCTCAAGAGATTGTTTATGAATAATAGTGGAGGAGACAAGAAAACGCAGTCCATGACCGTGACTCAGACGTGGTTTCAGGACAGCACGGCTGTGCCCCAAGAGCTTTCGGGAGCACGGACTGCATGCAGACAAAAGTCAACTTAAATGAGCCCAACACTGCCTGATGAGGCCCGGACACAGCACAGATGCTCGAAGTTACCCCGAGAGCTCCTCTTATGATGCCTTTGTTTCAGACGAGGAAACGGAGAGTCAGAGACGTTACGACGCCTGTGATCACACCGCTAGGAAGTCCCAAACCAGTTTCAGATCCTTGGTGTTCTGATACCACAGTTCTGGAATACCTTCACTGTAATCGACACGTTTATTTGTTAATTTCCTCCGTGAACATGTATCGAGCCCTGGGCAAGGAGGGACCCTAGGACGGCGTGGCTCTCAAAGCCCCACAGTGTGCTGGGATCCACGACAAACTAGCTGTGCTGCCACGCAGGCCGCAGGGACGCAGGCTGTGATGGGTGTCCGAGGGGCATGACCGGTGAGCACCCGCTCAGCCTGCTGGAAGGAGGGGTCAGGGAAGAGCAGAGGGTGCCTGGGACAAGTTATAAAGCCAAGTAGGAGAATGGCGGTTTCAGCCCAGGAAACAGCCTGGAAGTGTCAGAAAGGGGCATAAATCTAAGGACTGACAAGGAGCTGGGATAAGGGAGGGACAGCACAGGAGGCCGATGGGGAAGGGCAGGGACAAAGGTGAGAGGGGCAGGGGTCAGATCTGAGCTCTTCCCATGGCAGGCGAAGGAAATAAGACTTTATCCACAAAAAGCGGCGCACCAGCAAAATACCGTAAGAGCAGTCAGTCTGTGGTCAGTGGGCACATTGGGAAGAGCTGCCCCTGTGGCTGGTTGCAGGTGATACTGGAGGCAGGAATGTTGTTTCCTACGCCAGATATAAGATGATGGTCAAGGAAGGTTGCTGCATGGGGTTGAGGGTATACAGCAAGAGCAGATGGGAAACAAGGTAGGGGGAGGAGTTAAAATCGCTAGGTGCCTAACCCATGGTACGTAGGGTGGGGGGCAACGGTAACTCACAGGTTTTGGGTGCAGGCTTGAATGGTGGTGCCCATCACAGTGATAGGACGTGTAGGGCCATGGAGGAGGATTATTTTCCCTGGACACTGATACTGCCTGGGGTTCCGAAGAGTAGTCTTGCTCAACTCTTGAACCAAAGGAGTCCTACCTGCAGTAGACATGAAAAGAGAAGGTCAGGGGCGCCTAGGTGGCTCAGTCGGTGAAGTGTCTGCCTTCAGCTCAGGGCCTGATCCTGGGGTCCTGGGATTGAGCCCCACGTCAGGCTCCTTACTCAGGGGGAGCCTGCTTCTCCCTCTGCTCTCTCTGCTTGTGCTCTCTCTCTCTTTGACAAATAAATAAAGTCTTTTTTAAAAAAAGAAGAAAGAAAGAAAAATGAAGCCCAGCAAGCAAAATCTTGTCAGTGTGTTTACTCCGCTGTTTAGGAGTGTCAGGTAACATTCAGGGAGCTAGAGGGATGGCTCTGATTCCTTGGCAAGTTGTCCCTCCCTATGCCCACACATGCCCCTTGACTTGGATTTCCACACTCACCAAGCAAGCTTATGATTATAGGAGGCCCCCCAGAGAGTCTTCCCTCTGAGGAAAGAATACACACAGGCTGACGCTGGATGCTCGATTTCTCACTGTGAGTGAGTTAGTTCTCTGGCTTTTCTACATTAGTCCCCTGACTTTGGTTATTCTGGGTGAATCCTCAAACCCAGTCGCTTCAGGGTGTCCCGACAGACTGGATCTGAACTTTGGGGACAGCCCAGTTACAGAGGCCAGCTGGTCTTTCTAGGCCCCAAATCCAAGTGGTTTCAACAACACTCACTGAAGGCAAGCCAGAGGACCGAGGAGACTCTGCAGACAGCTCACACTACTGTGGAGGCCGCCGTATCCCAGCCAGGGGAGAGTGACTATCTGGTGAGTGGCCCTGGCCTTTAACCAGGCCTGCGGAGTAGCCCTGCTCCGGGGTTTCCGACCTCAGCTGATCAGGAATGCACAGAATTGGGACAACGAATACAGAGTATTAGTCACAAACACATCATGGCCTCAAAGACAGCTTCGATTACGAACAAATCACATAGAGAGGCATATCCCTTTAACATGCATGCAAGAAAACGCGCTCAAAAGCAATAAAGTACCTCATTCATTCGTTCACTCATTCATTCAACGGCTTCTTAGGTGCCACTATGAACCTCCTTGTGCCGAGGGCCGGGGTTGCCTCTGAGGGTGGGTCAGGGTTCCATCTGGCACGCAGCTCAGCCGGGGCCCAGCACTCTGCCCCCACCAGGACGGAAGGGAAGGCAGGTGATGCCGGGACAGAGCGACTGATTTCTCTGGAGACTCTTCGCCAACATCTATAGTTTACCCAGAAAGCTGTTTTCCTGTGGATGTCCTGGGACCACGACCTTGGTATTCCAGATCACAAGCCAGAATCAGGGAGCCGGTCACCGCTCTTTGCATCTTCGTTTTAAAAATGTCAGTTCAAGTTTCCGTTCGAGCGCAGTCCCGTCTGTGTGAGCGCCACTGTGCAGCTGTGCACTTCGGCGACCTGACAGCACCGGGCAGAGGAAGGGTGACCACTGGGTAGAAACAGCCCTCCCAGCCTGCCGGCCAGCTCACGTGCCGATTTGTTTCAGTGTAGCGCTTTTTCTTGAGTATTCGAGAAGAGTAGAAAGAGCGATCCAGATAGAACATATATTTTTATTTAAAGGCGAGCATAGCTGGGTTGGACGTGTGCTCATCACTATATGAAGGAAACGTGACCCGGGCTTTACTCAGCCATTCCTGTGTCCGGAGTTCACAGCCTCTTCTGCAGCTTGGACTCTCCTTCCCCATTTTCTTTTCCAAAATGCTCATTTTTCCTTTCTCATACCTTAGTCACCCATGTACTCTTTACAGTTTTGTCATATCAGGATTTTTTCCAGGCTGAATTCCTTGCCTTAGTGTTTATGGATAAGACTGTAAGTCACTGTTCTCCAGCATCCCAGTAGAATCAGGAAATAGACAACACAGCCTTTCAGAAACTCATGGAAAACAAAGAAGAACGATATTTCTGTTATAAATTATAATAAGAGGAAACACTAGCAGCACAACAGTTCTCAAATAAATAAAATCACAAATGAGAGAGGAGAAATAACAACCAACATCAGCGAAATACAAGCAACTATAAGAGAATATTATGAAAAACTACATGCCAACAAATTAGACAACCTAGAAGAAATGGATAAATTTCTAGAAACATATCACCTACCAAAACTGAAATAAGAAGAATATTAATATACTTAGGAATAAACTTAACCAAGACAGTGAAAGACCTGTACTCTGAAAACTGTAAAACACGGGCGAAAGAAAATGAAGATGACACAAAGAAATGGAAAGACATTCCACGCTCATGGATTGGAAGAAAAAAATATTGTTAAAATGTTTATATCACCCAAAGCAATCTACACATTTAAAGCAATCCCTATCAAAATACTAACAGCATTTTTCACAGAACTAGGACAAACAATCGTAAGATTTGTACGGAATCTCAAAAGACCCTGAGTACCCAAAGCAATCTTGAAAAAGCAAAGCAAAGCAAAGCTGGCGGCATCACAATTCCAGACTTCAAGTTATATTACAAAGCCATAGTCATCAAATCAGTATGCTACTGGCACAAAGACACATAGATCAATGGAACAGAATAGAAAAACCAGAAATAAACCCACAATTATATGGTCAGTTAATCTTTGACAAAGCAGGAAAGAATATCCAATGTGAAAAGGACAGTCTCTTCAACAGATGGTGTTGGGAAACTGGACAGCTACATGCCAAAGAATGAAACTGGACCACAGTTTTACACCATACACAAAAACAAATTCAAAATAGGTTAAAAACCTAAACGTGAGACCTGAAATCATAATAATCCTAGAAGAGAACACAGGCAACAATAGGCAACAATTTCTCTGACATTGGCCATAGCAACTTCTTTCTAGATAGTTCCCTTGAGGCAAGGGCAACAAAAGCAAAAATAAACTACTGGAACTACATCAAAATAAAAAGCTTCTGCACAGTGAAGAGAACAATCAGCAGAACTATAGGCAACCTACTCAATGGGAGAAGATACTTGCAAATGACATATCTGATAAAGGGCTAGTACCCAAAATATATAAATAACTTATAAAACTCAACACCCAAAAAACAAATAATCCAATTAAAGATGGGCAGATGACATGAACAGACATTTCTCCAAAGAAGACATACAGATGGCCAACAGACACATGAAGAGATGCTCACCATCACTTATGATCGGGGGAATGAGTCAAAACTACAATATCTCCTCACACCTGTCAGAATGGCTAAAATCAACAACACAAGAAACAACAGGGGTTGAAAAGGAGGCAGAGAAGGGGGAACCCTCTTGTGCTGTTGGTGGGAATGCAGACACCATGGAAAACAGTACGGGGGTTCCTCCAAAAACTAAAAATACAACCATCCTACGATCCAGGAATCATGTGACTAGGTAGTTACCCAAAGAATACAAAACCAGGAAATTGAAGGGCTACGTGCACCTCTACATTTATAGTAATAGTATTCACAGTAGCCAAACTACGGAAGCAGCCCGTGTCCACTGAAGATGGATACAGAAGTGGTATGTATATACAATGGAAGATTACTCCGCTATAAAAAAGAATGAAATGTTGCCATTTGTAACAACATGCGTGGAGCTAGAGATTATAATGCTGAGTACAATAAGTCAGTCAGAGAAAGACAAACACCATATGATTTCACTCATATGTGGAATTGAAGAAACAAAACAAATGAGCAAAGGAAAAAAGAGAGAGAGGCAAACCAAGAAACAGACTCTTAACATAGAAAACAAACTGATGGCTACCAGAGGGGAGGTCAGTGGGGGGATGGGGGGAATACGGGATGGGGATTACAAGAATGAAAACAATTAAATTGAGGTCATTATGAACAAATTTGGTTTAATCTAACTTTTTATTATTTGTTTCTATTTGTCTGGACTCTTCTGTGTTCCTTTGTCTCTCTATTCTTGCCTTCTAGTGAATTATTTTTTAATCTGCTCCCCATCCATTTACTAGCTTATTGGCTATATATCATTTTCATTACTTATTTAATGATTACCTCATAGATCATAACGTACACTCTCGGTTTACTAAACTCTGAAATAAATAAATGCCTTCATTCTTCCCTGGACAGCACAAGGCCCTTTAGAACAACTGAACTCCATTGACTTCTCACTTCCCCAGGCTCAACAGCTTGTGTTGCCATAAGAAACAAGTGTTTATTTACACAGTTCAGATTTGTGTAAATGTGCTCACATATTAACTTTTCCTGTTAATTTTCATTCTTCTTGCGTCTCCGAGCTTCCGTCCGGGCCACTGCCTTCTGCATGAGGAAGAACCTTTAGCGTTTCTTTTGGTGGGTGACAAAACCTTCGGTGTTCTTCGCCTGAAAATCATTTGACTTCGTCATTGTCCTTGAGAATATTTTTCCTGTGTAAAGAATTCTAGGGAGGCAGCTCTTCCAGCCCTCTGAATTGTCACCCCACCGCCCGCCGGGCCCCGTGTTTGTTGGGAAGCCGGCCGTCACTTGTATGCCACTTCGTTGAAGGTAGCATGTATTTTAAAAAGATCTAATTTCTTTGTCCTTGGTAGTTAGCTGGTTTACTGTGATGTGCCTAGGAGTGGTTTTCTTTGTATTCATCTTGCTTGGGGTTCATAATTTTTTGATCTATGGGTTCTTATCTTTCTTTGGTTTTGAAAAGGAAGGTGGCTTAAGCTGGAAGCAATAACAGTCCCAAACCGTCTGACTTCAGAGACGGAAACCACTGGAAGCCCCCTGATAGGGCTGGGCCGTTTCCAGTTCACCCTCACTCCTCACACACTACCCTGCAGAGTCCCAGCTGTAAGCCGGGGGCTTGGAAGGGCCCATCTTGCTTGGAGGACCTGATTTCCACTACTGTAGTTTTAGTCCCTTGAGTCCTTTGAGAACTCTCCTCAGCATCCGTGCTTTTGGAATCAGCAGACGCCTCTGAGGAAAAGTGCCTGCAAATTCTTACCCCACTTCTCTCAGTTCTGTCTCTCAGATGTTGACCATGCAATTTCCTCCCTCCCTCTCTCTGACGCATTCAAACAAATCCGGCACTCAATCTTTGCCCAGCTTTTCTAGGGGTTTTCCGCAAATGGACTGATCAGTACTTCCTAGTCAATCGTCGTAGGAAGCAAAGTATTCTTTAAGTTTAAAATACAACATTTCACTTTTTTCTTTCCTTTTTCTAAACTCTGAAGTTCCTGAGGGGAGAAATGATCTTATTTGCTTTGGCATGGCTCGCACTCAGCACAGCACTTGGAATACAATACAGGATTATTAGATATTTGTGGAGTAAAGGAATAAACACGGATTCTGCTTGGGATGGGTGGCAATTAAGGCTAATGGTTTCTATCCTTTACCAGAAATGGAAAAAGAATGTCATTCATGAACAGTAGTATGTGTACCCAGGGCAGGGCAGGGGGGGCTGTCCCCACTAAATGTAGTCATTTGGTTAAAATTTAGATCAACAGTTTTTTTTTCCCTGAAGAGGAGTATTTTGTCATTAACATCGGTCAGAATTGCTAACAGTGATCAGCATAGTAAGAAGCTCATGATTTTAGTTATTCTTTGTTTTAAAATTTCAGTAAAAGATGCCCTATCGTCTGCAATCCAGGGTGAACTGTTCCTCCCACATAAGCCCTGTTGTGTCACGGCTCGTGACAGTGGAGGAAGTGAGATGGTTATGGGGGACAGTACGCAGGGTTTAATGGAGACGGGTGCGTCCATGCAAGTGAGGGGTCAGCTCTGACACACTTCCTATCTCCTGACTGTCCTGCCTTTTACTGGGACTCAGGGAAATATGTCTCTGGATTGGATTGTTTTCAACTACACTTCTACCGATGAAACGGGCCACAGCACTGTGGTCGGCCAATGTTACAGAATTCTTTGCTCCAACTGGAGTGATCCCGTGTTTGGATTTCCTTTCTTTTTCTTTCTCTCTCTTTTTAAAATTTAGATTCAATTAGCCAACATATAGGACACCATTAGTTTCAGCTGTAATGTTCTATAACTTATCAGTTGTGTATAACACCCAGTGCCATCACACACGTGCCCTCCTTAATGCCCGTCACCGAATTACCCCCTCCCCCCACCCAGCTCCCCTCCAGCAGCCCTCAGTTTGTTTCCTATAATTAAGAGTCTCTCATGGCTTTTCTCCCTCTCTGATGACTTCCCATTCGGTTTTCCCTCCCTTCCCCTATGGTCCTCTGCACTGTTTCTTACATTCCACATGAGTGAAACCATATGATAATTGCCTTTCTCTGATTGGCTTATTTCACTCAGCATAATCTCCTCCAGTTCCATCCACATCAATGTAAATGCTAAGTATTCATCCTTTCTGATGGCTGAGTAACATTCCCTTGTATATATGGGCCACATCTTCTTAGTCCATTCATCTGTCAATGGACATCTCAGTTCTTTCCACAGTTTGGCTATTGTGGACATTGCTGCTATAAACACTGGGGCGCAGGTACCCCTTTAGATTACTGCATTTGTATCTTTCATGTAAATACTTAGTAGTGCAATGGCTGGGTCATAGGGTAGCTCGATTTTTAACATCTTGAGGACCCTCCACACTGTTTTCCAGAGTGGCTGCACCAGCTTGCATTCCCACCAACAGTGTAAGAACCAGCTTCTAGTTTTGCTGATCTGGTTTCTATTTCATTGATTTCTCTCTAATCTTTATCATTTCTCTTCTCCTGCTTGGTTTAGGCTTTATTTGCTATTCTTTTTCCAGGTCCTTTAGGTGTAAGGTGAGCTTGTGCATTTGGGATTTTTCTCATTTTTTTGAGAGAGGCAGACTCCTGTGGTGCACACCGCGCCGCCCCTCCCCAGGGGAAAGAGCAGGGTTGCCGCATTTCTGCCCTTTGCAGGGCCCCTGCTTGTCGATCTGTCACCCAGTCATGCTGTGGTTTGTGGTTGATGGCAAACCGAACTGAGAGCCCACTCCTGGGCTCACTGACTGTAGCCAGTCTCCCCACTCCACTGCTTGGGAATTCTGCAGGCTTGGGCACCCCGTTCTTTCCTGGGGACCCTGAGACCGCACTGTCCCACCTAGGCTTCTGCCCTGCTTTGCCACTTGAGCACCTTTCAGGCAGGGACCTCTCGCTGGAGCAGAGGTCTAAAAGCTCGGATTTTGTGCTCTGCTGGTATATCGCTTCCCCGTGCCAGCTTAAGGAGGCTCCCTCCCCCCCTCCCCCCGCCATTTGTTTTCTGATATATCCCTTCAGATTCACTTCTTGGCACCAATGATTGCTTTTTCTGTTTGTAGAATTCTAGCAATTCTTTTCTTACATCTCATGTTGAATTCATAGGTGTTCAGAACGATTTGATAGACATCTAGCGAAATTCAAGGGATCAGATGAAACAGGGTCCCCTACTCTTTCGCCATCTTGCCTCGCTTGGGTTTGCTTTCCATACTGGACCGTAAGCTCCGTTGAGGACAGGGACATTCATTGTTGTCTGTTCCACAGCATCAACTCCAGTACTGCAGAGAATTGGTGCTCAAGAAATGTTGGTTATATTGAATAGTTTTCCCGTGTTATTTCACACATAAAACAAATACATTCATTGTATTTTTAATTCTTATAACCTAGATGAATGGGAGTAAAGTCTAAGTTTTTAGGGAACATATGACATCCTGCTGAAAGGCCCTTTGCTTCCTGAGATATAATTTTAAGAGAAATTGGTAATATATAAGTTAGGAGTACATTATTTGTTTAAAGGAGTTGGGAAGCACATATTTAAAAAATAGATGGTTTTATTTCATGAACGAAATGAGAAAAGATTAGTGAGCAGCAAGCCTACATAGTAAAGGGAGCTACCACACACACATCAAGAAATGAGCGCATGAAATGCAAAGCCAGACTGAGACTCCTTGTTTTGGAAAACCAGACACATAAAGCTCAGCTGGGAACACACTTTTCTTTAGTTACACTCTTATTCACCTGTTATTTTAGATGTTGGCAGACAACGAAGTTCACCTAAACAGATATCGAGAACACACAACCACATTAAAGAAAGCAATTTGAACCCCTTAGGTCCATGATTATCTTTGCCTTTGCCTAAGCATTAAGTCAGCTGGTTGACATCTCTGACTCAAGTTTTAGGAGTTTGGCTTTTTTTTTTTTTTTAAGCAGTTACCAACACCAAAGTTTCAACACCTTAGTATGCTGTATTGTTTCCATTCATCTTTTCTTAGTGAGTCATTCTGATCCTAAAATTCTTATATTCTTCACATTCCTTTTTTTTTAAGATTTTATTTATTTGAGAGTGAGCAAATGAGAGAGAAAGAGAGGGAACATAGCAGGGGAAGGGGCAGAAGGAGAGGCAGAAGCAGACTCCCCGCTATGCAGGGAGTCCATATTCTTTATATTCTTAAGTATTCCTTACTTTTTATCATCATAAATTTGTCCTCAACTGTAAATGAAAAGCTCATTGATGAGTTTGTATTTTTCTAATTAACTATGTTAGCCATTCATACTATTCACTAGATGTTTTGTATTCTCCACCATTCCAGAAATGCTGGTAGGATTGAATTTCTTAGCGTTAGGCTTGCTGAGATCATGTGACTAGTTGTGGCTATTGTACTGTGAACAAAAGGGCATGTGTTATTTCCTGGCCAGAGTTTAATTGCTTGCTGATATAAGACCCTCCAGCAATCTCCTTGCCCTCTGGCAGAGTGACAGCAATACTGGCTCGGTCAGCTTCGATCTCTGAGTGGCCACGATGAGAAGACTATCCCTGCTGAGCCATGAAATACGTGCAGTGGGAACAAAAAATAAACCTTGTGGGATCATGGTGTTTGTCTTTCTCAGTCTGACTTATTTCACTTAGCATAATACTCTCTAAGTCCATGCATGTTGTCTCAAATGGCAAGAGCTCATCCTTTTTTATGGCTGTGTAATATGCCATCATGTATATATACACCACATTATCCTTATCTGTTCATCTAGTGATGAACACTCAGGTTGCTTCCTTATCTTGGCTATTGTAAATAATGCTGCAATAAACATAGGGGTGCACGTATCTTTTTGAGTTAGTGTTCTTGTTTTCCCTGGACAAATACCCAATTCTGGTATTTGTGGGTATTGTGGGAATTATTGGGTCATATGGTTTTCCTATTTTTAATTTTTTGAGGAACCTCCGTACTGTTTTTCACAGTGGCTGCACCAGTTTGCATTCCCACCGACAGTGCACGAGGGTTTCTTTTTCTCCACATTCGTACCAACGCTTGTTGTTTCTTGTCTTCTTGATTTTGACCATTCTGACAGGTGTAAGGTGATAGGTGTAAAGGGACAGATGGCAGCTACACTGGTGGCGAACATACCGTAACATATAAACTTGTCAAATCACTAAGTTGTACACCTGAAACTAATGTAACGTGTGTCAACTATACTCAAAAAAATGTGTTATATGCAACTAATGAATCGTTGAACACAACATCAAAAACTAATGATACTCTATGTTGGCTAATTTAACTTATAAAAAAAAGGAAAAGAAAAAAATTACAAATTAAAAAAACCCTTGTGGTTTTAAGCTACTAAGAGTTTGGGATTGCTTATTACTATGTTTATCAGTCAGGGTTTTACCATGAAAATAGAGCAAGTAGGGCACAGACACACATATTAGGTGGAGGGGAAGAGAAAGAAAAAGAAAGAGAAATCGATTTATCCTAAAGGACTGGCCTCTCCTCTGTGGGGCTGGCAGGCAGCCAGGAACCAAGGCAGGAGCTGGGGCTACCGTGCAGAGGTGGAATTTCATCCTCATCAGGATGCGCTCAGTTCAGCTCCTGCGGCCCTCCACCTGACTGAGTCAGGCCCGGTGGATGATCTAAAACGATCTCCCTTCTTGAAACTGATGACCCACTTTAATCCCATCTACAAAATATCTTCCCAACGACTCCTAGGTCAACGTTTCCTGAATACCTGGGGGCCATCACCCACCCAAACTGACACACACAACCGAGCGTCACACTGTGGTGTGACAGGATTGGGCCACCTGATGACAGGCAAATATTACATTGGCAAGATCTGACTGTCAGCAGACCTTAGACTTAAATCATCTGCCTCACGCATCCTCTTCATATCCATGACCACAAACTGACTGGCTGAGTGACAAACTTCAAAATACGAACTTGGTTTCCAACCCATAAACGAAATGGTAGTGTTTTATGACACTTTGGAATGAGTGTCCACAAGGAGGTTACATGTGAAACAGCACACAAAAACTGTTGACCTTCTTCTGATAGTTCTAATCTCTACCCAGTTTTAGTAGGGAGAGACCCCAGGCTAAATATGCCTGGTCTCTGCCCCACTTCCTCCAATCCCTCGCATGGCGACAAGAAGACCCGTCTTCCCTCGCCAGACTGCATGGGGACAGTGTGACTTCCATCTTCCAGAAATCCCTGTAAACTACCCCCTTGCTCCAAATACTCAGCATATTATTAGCAAGTTTTGCATTTATTAAGTCAATCAGGATATGTATTTAAAAACAATTTCTAAATTTATAACACATCTGCTTCTACTTAACTCAGTGTGTATTCTACGCCTCATTTTCCTCATACAGTTAAAAAAAAGATGGACTTGGGCTTTGGGAGTCCTCCTCTTTCTTCCAGCTCAGTGTCTGTGTCTATGGAGTAGTCCTCTCCTGAATGAACTTTCATCTCCATCCTCAGTCTTCCAGTTCATCTTGACAACTCCAGGATATCTGGATCTGACGTTCACACGCAGGTGGGTCCAGGTGATTCACTGGAGATCGCCAGTGGGGCCCCGCGTCTAATCAAGACACGGTAACTACAGCGCTTCTGCTATTCCTCAGGATGGTCTCCTGGGGATAGCCGTAACTTTTGGAAGTGTGTTAGGCCCCTCTGCGTGGCAAGGAACAGACGCACAGTCAGGTTATCTCAATTATTGTGAGTTTATTTGTGTCGATACACAAGAAAGTATGAAAGATAAGAAAGCAACCCAGTAACCACAAAGTGCAGCCTCATTGCTCAGGGATCACTCATTACTCCAGTAACCTGAAAGCAGACACGGTGGGTCAACAAGAAGTCTGGGTGTCTCACCTACAGAAGTGTGGCTGTCACTGCTCTAAGCAGCGTCATTAGACTGACTCCGCTCCCCTCTATTCTGGCTGCTCTTACTGCTGCCCACTTCCTTTCTAGATCTCACACTCAGAGGGCTCGTAAAGGAGGGCTCTGGGTGGGGGGGCCAGGTACCATTCAACACGTACAGCACTGCTGGGTTCCTCTCTCTTCCTAGGTCACCCCCAGCCCATATGTGAATTCCTTTGAGTCATGGTGTAGTTGGCCGTGGCCAGTGTGGAGTGTGCAAGTGACAGAAACATGGTTCTGCTCATGTAGGAGTGATGCATGTGGTCTCCCCGGGACTCTAGGGAAACTATAGATCCACCCAGGAAACATGGATAATAACACACAGTTTACTGCTGGGGACAGGCGAGCATTTTTCTCAGTGACACTTTCTGATGGAGGATTTTCAAAGCACTCTATCAATGCCGTAACTTCCCTGACACCATAGTGTTTCTTTCTCTTACTACATTTTTGGGGGGAGAATGTTGCCTTTGATAACATGTACTTTCTAAAGCAGTTGATAACCTCCACTTTGAAGCAAGAGTAAGTGCAACCGTAGATTAAGCTCTGGATCACTTGTTGTCGGTCATACTTTCTGAGTTGTCTTTAGAGATCTTCTTCCTCCATCATGTTGGAATTTCAGTATTTTTAATGCTGGACATTGAGGTCATACTCCCGAGATCTGTTGTATATTTACGCGTGGAAACTCCAAATTAGAAACCGGGTTTATCCATGTTTGTGTGAGCTCAGTATTTCTCAACCATTTCTAAGATTTCTTTCAACCATGAAAGACAGTGGAGTCCATAAAGGAATTAACAATTTTTTAACATGTCTGAGGCCAGACGGAATGGGTTTGATGGCCAGATATCAATTTTGTAAAAGGAGGGATTTTTTCCTTACTAATTTTTCTATAAAATAAAAATAAATCATAAATAATCTTCATCCTTACTATGATTTAATTGGACTCCTCGCACACGATCGTCTCTCATTAGGTTGTTAGGCCAATTTCTAAAACATGAAATTGCAGGATTCAGAAACAGCTGACAAAATCAAATTATAACTGACTATTGCAGATTCATCAAGCTGGCTTTATTAAGCCTTTGTTAAACTCTCAAATGACAGCTTTAAAAAAAGTATGCCTCTTCAGCTTTCACCCCTGTATAAAAAGGGTACCCATCGCGTACATTCTTTCAGAGGTGAGATGTTGTCTCAAATCCAAGCTGCACGAGCAAATCAATAAGACGGTACTCTGTGTGGGTCTTGTGAAAGGGACTAGTAACCACTCCTGATGTGTCAGCTTGAGGAGGTCCTCAGCTTCTGAGTGGCCAAATAGGAAGGGGATGTGTGCGTTTGGAGGAGTTGTTTTCGATGGCTTTCAAGGAATCTTCCAGACCTGAGATTCAATTTGGGTCTGTTGAGCAGACACCAGGCGTATTTGGTTATGGGTTGAAGCCTAGAAAGAATAGAGTGTGGTGGGGAAGCGTGTGAGGCGGCTGAACCTATATGCACAAATTCCTTCTCTGTCACTGGGCCAGAGCGTAGTCTGGACCCTGAGGAGAAAAATAAATGCCTCATCTCACAATGGAAAAACCAGATAATATTTACTTATGAAAAAATCGAGCATTTGATTATATGAAAGGTTTGAGAATTTTAATGATGCCCCCAAATTCAGCCCTTTATCACACTGATTTATTTAGGGATTTTAAGGTTAATAGTATAGATATGTCCAGGTACAACTTTATCCTATTTACATAAAGAAACATTTAAAAATCCAAGATATCCTTTGTAACAGAATCAGAAGTTTAGTAGATGAACATAACAGAAGAAAACGCAGAACAGCCTATTAAATCTCCCATTTCTTTTCAGCAAATTGCCAAAACAGAAGTGAACGGTGACCTTTTTTAGAACTCTACAAGTACAAGATTGCTGATGGGTCAAAAATAAGAAAGTTTGGTTTTTACTATTTCAAGAAGCTTCTGAAGAATACCTATCCAGTCACCATAAAAAGCAATATCTTCATAATTCAGCCACCAGATGGGAATTCTCTCAAAGGGGAAAGGCAGGCAATGAACTGGGGTTGACTTCGGGGCTATTAAAAAGCCTCCGGCAACTTAAATCGATAAGGTAACAGCTTATGATGAACAGCTATTTGGCTACCAGCATATAAAAAAAAAAGGAAAAGAAAAAGCTAAATCACAGCACATGGGAAAATGCTGAATATGGATTCATTTATCCAGCCTACCTTAGGTCAAATGGACATTATATGGATCTCCCCTTCAAAAGGCTTATAATAAAGTGCACCGGTTCATTAAATACAGAAATCCAAAGATTCGAACATTTGTCCTCAACGTATGGGGCTGTTCCTTAGAGACTGCATGTGAATAACCAATAGCAAAGTGTCTTTCATTGCGGAAGAGAACGGTCCCATTGCAGGTGAAGGCAGCTCTTCAAATCCCTTAAATACTAAAGATAATGAAATGAACTCTGGACAGAGAAACTCACACAAGCGATTATACATACGAGAAAAAGGCAGATTCTGGGATAGAATTCCTGAGACAGACGGACCATGGGTCTGATCTTATCAAGAAATTCTGATAGTCTCTTTATTTTGTGTTCCCCTGGCGTTTAGTTCCATAAAAGCTTCTAAAAACAAACAGAAAAGTCAGAGTGAATCAGAGTCACTTGAGAACAGCCACAGGCTGGTGGGAAATGAGCTTCTGCCGGTCCCAGGTTCAGCGAGGCACTTTGAACAAACCAGTCACTGCTGTAACAAAACAGTTTCCAAAGGGTCAACCAACAGTGTGGTCAGACCCGTCTCACGAAAACGTAGTCAGCAGTGAGACAAACAACAGCACGGAGACAGCCCGGAGAGAAAGAGGCGCCCAGAGCTACCTGATGGACCATTTTCCACAGCTCTTTTCTTTCCTTTACTGGGTCTGCTTTGACTTTTAGACACTGGTTTTCATGCTACGTTCCACGAGACTGTGGGAGTCCATGAGCATGTCTTTACAAGGTCCCTTAAAGAGAGTGGGGACATTTTCAGCGTGCCTCGCTTCTGTCATTTTCAGGTACCCAAAGCATGGCATTCACAGAGCATGGATATCATCCAGAACATTCCACTTGCCCTCTGGTGGTTTGATAAGCTGTGACTTAACCAGGGGGGACACTGGCGGCCGGTGGCAGTGTGGAGGCCAACAGTGTGGATGTCTGACAGTGTGGTCGATGACTTGATTTGGGGGTGCTCAGTGCCGCGTGGCTCGGGTGGAAAGCAGGCTACATGAAAGCTGTTGACATCATGCACACGTTTTTGACTGGCAGGCCCCTCAGAAAGACTTACTGGAACCCCCGTAAGCAGAAGTCTTCTCTTAGTGAATCACCGTTAAAACCAATGCTTGAGAAGAAATAAGGCACTAGGTTCATGTAAGTGACACAAAATCTAAACTATGGTCTCGAATTGTGTTTACATTCCTTCTCATAGTCCCCTTTGGGAAATAACTCCTGGAATATTTATGGAGAAAACAATGGAAGTTAGCAGTTGGCCTCTTGGTCCTAATCTCTGGCAAGGACATCGTCAGATTGTCTCGAATGAAGTGTTTTTGCTTTGCCTTCTTTCCCTCTTGGGAAATAATTCGTGGGGTGTTTGTGGGAGGGTGGAATGGAAGTTTGTCTATTTAGCACAGACAGAGTTGGAAGGAGAGGAAGGCCACTCTTACAGGGGTAGATAAAGCATCCAAATGCAAAAGAAAGTTCTGCCAAATTAAATGCTCTCTTAGGAGACCTGGGCCGGTTTATGCCGGTCTCTGGGCAGGGGCTGTTTTCCTAGCTGCCTGGAGGCCAGCGCTGCCTCCTGAAGTCAGTGGCCTGGCTGAGGAGGTGGGCCGCTGGGCCAGGGAGGGCTCTGCTGCTGCTGGTGCTGGGGGCACGAAGTCCCAGGACAGGTTCCTGGTGCCACCTTACGGATGGGCTCAGTGCAAAATGGCAAAGATGGTCATTTTATAATGGGCGCACTTCTCTCCTATCACATGCAAAAGCGAGGGACAGTGAAAGGGGCCCCCCCTACACCGAGCCAACCCTTGTCCCATGGCTGCGACACACACTCCAGGGGACAACATCATTTCTCCCCTTCAGATGCCCTTTGGAACCTAGGCCCCCGGGTCGCTCTTCCTTGCCCAGGATTGAACTTGGTATGTTTGTTTGTCTCCATGCCTACTCTGCTTCTTCTTTTCTTTCTTTTTAAAATCATTTCCAAAACCACCTTTACTTTACCGAGATGAGGGGCAGGAGAACTCCCCTACTCAAATAAGGACTGGGGATATGGTAAATATTTGGAGTTTCATGGCCTGGCCGCTAGTGGTGAGGAAATCCGTTACGGATCTCCCCGTCCTTCCCGGCCGTCTTCACTCATGGTCATAAATCCAGTAAAGCCTGTCTTGGAAGCAAAGAGAAAGAAGTCACATGACCAGTAGCTGACCAGCAACAGCCCTTCTACACCAATGGAACTGGCTGGATGAGACTCGGAGCTTCTTCCGTCACTCTGCCTGGCGTAGCAGAAAGCAAGTCTCTAGATACAAAAGACAATAACGGACATTGCTTTCCCGCGCTCTGAAAGCACACACGTGTGCCGGTCCTCAAGAATGACCAGCACAATGTCTTGTTGCGTATGGTGGTTACCTATGCCAGAGTGACCCGACACAACGTTCCAGCAAAATGATGACAGTCCCGATCCCCAGCAAGGCTTCTGAGCTCCTGTGCTCACCCACATGTACAGCTGAAGGCTGCAGGTTTGTTTCCCCTTGTGGGCTCTCTGGGAGACCCCAGGATTGATTATTTCAGGATTCCACAAAGATGAGTTCAGGAAAAAGATTATACATCACAATGCTTAGCATTTATATATCAAAACAAGTTATAAATAGTTCCTACCGTGACCACGTCTACGCGAGGTAGGTGAGTACGACTGTCCCTATATTACCAATAGAAACCCGAGGCCGAGGAGTGCGGGACTGTTCCAGGCCCGAGTGGTCAGGAGCGACCTTGAGACTGGCATCCTGGTGACCACCTGATTTGGGCTAAAGAGGCTGTGCCCGTCTCTAGGGTGGCTACGGTCTGCATTAATACAGGGTTATATGTTGTATAGGTATAAAACAGCGACACACGACGACATCATAGAACAATAATCCAATATTTCTGTTTCTTAGTAAAATATGTGAAGCACAGTATTTAAATTGCATTTCTCTGAAAAGCATTTGGTATATTAAATAGCTCTATAAAGATTTGCTGGCATACCCTTAACAGCATAATGAATGATTCTAAAGAAACTAAAACCCACAGATGCATAGAGACCTTTCCTTTATAATACCATAAGCTAAACAAAAAAAAAATGTGAAAAACTACTTTATTCTCATAATGCAGACCTAATCGCTTGCTGGATATTGGCAGGTAGCTACCTAATTTTTCTGAGCTTGAGAGAAAAGATACATATTGCTGGCTGTGGTTTTAAACTATTCATTTGAGGGGAAAATGCAGTTGAAAGGTGAAAATTACAGACCGCTATTTCCATTTGGTATCCATTCTGAGGAATTCATACATTTTCAAAAGACGTCGTTGTACTTGGAACTAGCATGGAGGTGAACAGAGGGACGCTGAGGCTAAGAAGAACAGTCTCTGAGAAGAGAAAAAAAGTGGTACCAAGGAAAAGGGACGGTATTCGAAGAAAACGAACAAGGAGGCAAAAGGGTGGTTTTCAAGGATGCCGAGGCTGGCATGAGATGTCAGCTGCTCATGCTCGGATGACTGCACGGGTCTTGGAGACGGTTCGTGGGGTAGATACTTGGCTTGATCAGTCCCTTGGCTGCGGTGAAAGCCTCGCTCACTTCTCTAAGAAGCAGATCTCAGAAGGGTATGAGAAAGCATTGACCTCATGCTAAGCTTCGTAAGAACCGACCAGGTGGGTCGGCAGAGAAAGTTCTAAAACTAGGAAGGAGGAGGCATCGAAGTCTTAAAATTTGTATGCAAACATAAAAACTAACTTCCAAGCTGAAATGACATTCTCTGTCAGGAGTCACAAATAGAAAAGTCCTAACCTTAGTGCACACACCGCTAAGATAGTGTTAGATGAGATATTACATGTCGTTCAGAGAATATCTTTGTGTCAGTGTGCTTTTTCCCTAAAAAAGACATATTAAATTTTTTTTTCTCTCCTCAAGTCCTTTATATATAAATAGGAAAGGCAAGCTGTCCTGTCAGTTTGCTCCTTCACGCTAGACACTGGCGGGGTCCTTCGCGTGGGCGCCGTACGTGGCAGTTTTGTTGGTGGGGGGCTTGAGTCTGAGCAGGCTGGAGCAGTTGGGCTGTTTGGTCGGCTGCACGGTCCGGGCGTAGGGTGAGTACCAGTCCCTCTCGAACACATCCTTCAGCTGCTTGATGATGCTCCTGTTGTTCCTCACATCAGCCTGGTTGATAACGAGGCCCGTGCCAGCATTCTGGGTAAAGTCGTTCCCTACCCAGTCAAAATTGCCTGCACACAAAGGAGAGAATGGTGCCGAGTTAAGATCCACAGGGGGAATGTTCCCCGTTTAGTGAAACACCGAGCAGATTCTATTTTTTTTTTCTAAATAATAATGACAGGGAGATTGAATTGTGTTGACAGCTCAGGGAAAAAAAAATTCCAAGAGGCCTTACATATGGCATATTAATATTTGCATATTATTTTGGCATTTTCTTCAGCTTTGCTCAACTTGAAACTCAAAACAAGGAATCTGCTGGGTTTTTTGGATAAATGTTATTTCTTATTGACATTCACAAGATACACTAAATACAGCAACATTTAAGATATATAGGAATACACTTAAAAATCCTGTGAACAATTACTACCTTCTCAAAGAGACAACATCTGATCCGTACGTACACACGAGGCCTTCTAATTACAACGCTCCCAGCTTGCATATCAACGAAACGGCTGAAGCCAGGGAAGGAGGGTCACTTCCCGTCTGAACACACAAACCTCTCCTTGCTCGGCTGTAAATCATTTCCTGGTTCCAGGGTCTGGGTCCTTGGCCCAGGAATCGGGCATTTGCTGAGCTCATAGGCTCCCCAGCACAGACGCTTGGGACCGTATTAGTTTACCAAAGCTGCTGTAACAAAGGCCCACAGACCGGGTGGCTTAAACGAGAGAATCTATTGTCTCAGGGTTCTGGAAGCTAGAAGTCCAAAATCAACGTGTTGGCAGGGTTGGTTCCCACCGGGACAGAGAATCTGTTCCCGGCCGCTCCCCTGGGCTTGTAGATGGCCAGCTTCCCCACCGCGTCTCTTCACATTCTCTTCCCTCTGTACATGTCTGTCCTTGTGTCCAAATTTCCCTGTGTATAAGGGCACCAGTCAAACTGGATCAGGACTCATTCTGATGACCTCATTCTAACTGGATGACCTCTGTATAGACCCTGACTCCAAATAAGGTCATATTCTGAGGTACTGGGAGTTAGAACTTCCAACATACGAATTTGGGGGGGACACGGTTCAGCCCATGGCAGGCAGTAAGGCTGGGATCTGTCCAAGAAGGGGCCTAGCGTATCCGCGTCACTCACGTGTAGTCCTTCTTCAAGGCAGGAGGAGATAAAAGGAGAGACTACCCCAAAGTCCCGCACGAATCTCCTATCTTGGCATCCATCAGGGAAAGGTTCTAGCAGGAGAACAAAGTTTTCTCCTCAGGAGGGTCCACTCCATTCATTTCTTTGGTCTTTTTGTCTTTCATTTAATGTACATTTACTGATTGTCTCATGTCTACCAGGTGGTTACCTGGGGCCGTGATAGAAACCAGAGAATGACGGTCCCTGACTCCAAGGCGTCCAGGAAGGAAACACAACGATTCTAACACAAAGAGATGTATGCATACAACGCCACGAGGGCAAGGGAAAAGCTGCACGAGTCAGGAAAGCATTTTGTTGAGTAACGAGAGAGAAGCAGAAACATCAGTTAGGAAGGTAGAGAGCCTCACCCATAGAGGGATGTGGACAAAAATACGATCAGGATCTTGCATCATGAGGCAGAGGAGTTAAGGATGAAGTCAGGATATAAGGACCTTAGGGGGGAGAGAAACTGTCCTTTGTTAAGTGCCTACTACAAGCAAAGCACGAGGCTTGGCATTTGTATCTGTTCTCTCTCACGGTTGGTAGGATTTATACCCACTCCACAGATGAGAAGCCTGAGGCTCGAAGAGGTGAACAGATTTAATCAATGATGGACCCAGGTCTCCACGAACTCTCTATAATACCATAAACGAAGCAGTGTTCTTGCTAAAAAAGATTTCATGAATAACCACTAGCCTGGGTCTGGTCTCAGCTCCCAGTTTTGTGCTCCTCTGTTGTTCAGAGCTGGTCTCATAAAGAAAACCGAAGGAGTGTTAAGTGTAGATCTTGATTTCCAGTCCCTCAGCGGCCCTGCAGCCATCGCTGCAGGAATGTCTGCTGAATAAGACACTGGGCCTCCTTGACCCAAGGCCCCGTAGCCATTTGCGCGGGGAGAGCCATCCAGAGAACCGATATCCATTCCTTCACAGCGCTCGCCCTGTGGGCCCTCCTCTGCTCTCTGAGCCCCCACACGTATCAACTCCCTGGGAGAGCGGAAGTGGTTCCCTTGTCGCAACTTGTGCACCTTGAGTTTATTCCTCAGGGCCTCACACGGGTCCCCAGATGGAATATTCTCAGCATAGAGAACAAACCCTTCTTTCCTTCTCTCTCTCTCTCTGTCCTCCGTCTCACACTGTCTCCTGCCGCTCCCCAGACACCACACCGGCACCCTGGATGGCTTCAGGACAGACACAACGTTGGACGAATGTGACTGCTCTGAATGAGGGGACTGTCCGGACACCGCGTTGGAGTCTCCTGGCCAGCGCAGGGTTCTGGCCGGGCGCTCTCACACGCAAGGCCATGCTCAGACGCAGTGGCTTCGTGCGGTGCTCAGCGCCAGGCTTGGACTTCTAAAACCGGGGGTTAGTAGCCGCTGCGCGGTAAGAGTTACTTTGGAGCCGCTGGAGGACAGCAGCTTCGGGTCATCCCAGGAACAAGACTCCTGGGCTCTTGCACGCCTTTTGGGGACTTGCGGATTAGACGCCAACGTCTCGTCCCCACAGCTGAGTGCCAGGCAGTGAATTCATTACCTCATTACATTATCTCATTCAATAGTCACTGCAATTCTACGACGTGATGATACTCACTCTGTTGTACCGATGGGGAAATTAAGGCACAGAAAGGCTAGGTGAGTTGTCCAAGACAGGAGTGAAAGAACGACCAGAGCTGAGTTTCAAAGGCAGGTCTGACCCCACAGCCCATGCTTAACTTCTGCTCCATGTCGCCTCTGATCCTAAGGGCCTGCATCGTACCAGCTGAGCATTTCCCCCCAGACTTTAGCATCAGCTTCCAGGGCCGGAGCATCGGGCCACACTGAGCCCCACTCCTCTGGGGACCACACTCTCTGAAGGACACAGGGATGGAGCTAGGTTTTGGGGGAAGCATGAGAAGACGGAAAGATAAGTGAGAGAAGTGACAAGATTCTGGAGCCTTATTCTGCGAGAGTCAGCTTTTCTCTTCAGTACAATGCGTGGAGCAAGATCCGACATTTTTATTCTCCAAAGCCGTAAGTAGGTCCTTCTCTGCAATTCCAGCACTAGGCAGCTCTCACGGGCCCACAGAGGCATTCCTCCGCCGGGGTGATCACGTTTTCCCACCTCTCACTTCCTCATGGTTTGGCTGTACTTAGAATCACGTACCTGCTTCAGTGTTTTCTCACCTGGGACACTGCTCCACCCAGTACGGAGACTACCGTCTCGGCTTCCCGAATGCATGTGTCGGCTCCGGTGGCAGGAGAACAGTAGTGCCATCCCCAGGAACCACGGCACGGGTACGGACAAGCTCACTGGGAAGGTGTACGTGCCTCAGTGAGCCTTCTGAGTGCCTCCAAGTAACCTACCACCCCCCTGTCAGCCCTCCAACAATTCAAACCATCTTCTGGACAAATGTGCAAAGCCAGACTCAAATATACTCCAGAGAATTCAAAATCAGACAGATGATACTGTTTGGGGGAATCTTCTAAGTCTCGTGAAGATTTAATGAGCTATAATTCCATGCAAGGTCTAGTGTGGATTTTTCTTAATTCAGCATTCTCAGCAGGTGTCTGAGTGACGACTGAAGAGATTTCCAGAACATGCTGGTAATTATTTAAATTATCAATGAATTTTCCTTCTGGATGCTCTTTAAATATTTTTATACAAGAACTATGCCTCGCTCTAGGGAATTAATGTTTTGCCAAAATGCTGTGTGTAAAATGAACTCATTTAAAAATGCATTATAATAGAGAGCCAGAAATAGACCCATGTAAATATAATCAACTGATCCTTACAGAGGAGCAAAGACAATACAAGGGGGCAAAGCTAGTCTTTCCAACAACAGTGCTGGAGTAACGACATCCACCTGTAGACACAGACCCTACCTATAAAACTCCTAGGAAACGACAAATAAGAGAATCTAGATGAACTTCGGTTTGGTGGTGACTTTTAGGACACAGCACCAAAGGCACGATCCGGGGAAGAAATCACTGACAAGCTGGACTTCATTACAATTTAAAATGTTTTCTCTGTGAAAGACACTGTCAAGAGAATGAAGAGATAAGCCACAGGCTGGGAGAAAATATATGCAAAAGACACATCTGATGAAAGACTGTTATCTAAAATATACAAAGAACTCTTAAAACTCAACAGTAAGGAAATGAACAGCCCGATGAAAAAATGGGCCAAACACACCTCATCCAAGAAGCTATTCAGATGGCAAGTAAGCATAAAGAGATGCTCCATGTCGTGTTATCAGGGAAATGCGGATTAAAACAATAATGAGGTACCGCTGCACACCCATCAGAATGGCCACGATCTGGAACTCTCGGTCACTGCTGGTGGGAACTCAAAACGGTAGAGACGCTCTGGAAGACAGTTTGGCAGTTTCTCACAAAACTCAACATCATTTTACCATACGATCTGGCGGTCACACTTCTTGTTATTACCCAATGGGTTTGAAGACATGTCCCCACAAAAACCTGCATGTGAAAATTTACAGCAGCTTAATTCATAATTGCCAAAACTTGGAAGCAACCAAGATGTCCTGAAGGTGAACAGATCAACGCTGGTCCATCCAGACAGTGGAATATTATTCAGCACTAAAAGGAAATGAGCTGTCAAGCCATCCAAGATACCGAGGAAGCTTAAATGCATAATGCTAAGTGAAAGAAGCCAATCTGAAAAGGATATACACTGTATGATTCCAACTACATGATATCTTGGAAAAACTCAAATGATGGAGACAGTGAAAAGATCAGTGGTTGCCAGGAGCTGGCAGGGAGGGAAGGAGCACAGAGGACTGGCAGGACCCTGAAATGACTCTACATGATATCGTAATGGTGTATACGCATCATTACACATTTGTAGGACCCACAGAACGCAACATCAAGAGCGAACCCCTAATGTGCATCAGTAGCAGCGTGGGTTCACCAACTGTAGCAAGTGTCCCACTTTGGGGGGAGGCTGATAACGGGCAGGCTGAGTGAACGTGTGTGAGGGGGCAGAGGGAGGTAGGAATTCTGTGTTTTCTGTTTGGTTTCGCTGTGAACCTAAGCTCTAAAATAGTCTATTTTAAAAACACATTATACGTGGAGAAGATGAGAGAGAGCCAGGAATCCATATTTACTAAGGACTGAGACAGATGAGAACCAGTGTTTGGAGCTTTTCATGTATTATCTCATTTAATCCTCCACCACCAAAGGGTGGATGCTTTTTACAGACAAGAAAACAGTGGCAGCAGGGCTCAAGACAGATCACATGACTTTCCATCATCTTCCAGCTTGTAAGGGTCAGTGCTTGAATTCAGATAGGGGTTTTGGGGACTCCAAAACACTTATTTAATTCGTTAACATCACTTTTGGATAGAGGCACTATAAGACGGCTCCATGTACACGCAGGTCAAATATCCAGATCTGAGTTCCTAAATTCAGCTGTGCTGGAAACCTGATCCGTCCCTGTGTTTCCCAATTATTGAGCCCGCAGTTCCCAGTTTTGATGGAATGATTCTGAGTTTGCTTTTGACACATGCTCAAAGAGGAGCTGATCTCATTCTACTTTGCATAAGCTAAGGAACATGAGAAGATCCAAATTACTATGTTTCAAGCCGAGAGAGACAACATGAATAAAATAATATTGTCATTTTCTAAAACAAGTTGAATAATACCCATTTTTAAAAATTCCAATATTCTATTCTCCTAATGTGACACATAACTACTCAAAATGGACAAAGGACCGCCTTCCACGGAGCCGGGATGGAGGAGCTAACTTTCGAGTGGCTGATGGCAGTGTCTTCTGGTTCCAGGTGGTAGGGTTGGGGGGGGGAGGTTCTGGGTACCATGGATTCTAGGCCTCGCTCTTCCTCTTCACATCTGCATGTTTAAGTCATTTCCCCTCTTATGGTCCATGTTTCCTTATTGCTCAGCTGCAGGTGATAAAAGCTGCCCTCCCTACTGGCAATGTTGCTTAGAAAATCAAACGAGATAAAGCACTTTACAAAGCAAAAGCCATAGTCTTTACTCACTCACTGAATTGGGGGGAAAAAAAACCCATATTCTACACTCCTTCATTCCACACACGTTTTTCTTTTTCTTTCTTTCCTTTTTTTTTTTTTCCAGATTTTATTTATTTATTTGACAGCGAGAGAGCACAGCAGGGAGAGCAGCAGGCAGAGGGAGAGCGAGAAGCAGGCTTCCCACCGAGCAGGGAGCCCGATGCAGGACTTGATCCCAGCAACCTGGAATCATGACCTGGGCTGAAGGCAGACGCTTCACCGACTGAGGCCCCAGGCGCCCTTGGGACTCGCCTTTCATGAGCCATTCACCTCCTCACCTATAACATCAGGCAAGCGGACCAAAGAATTTCTGAAAACACTTATTAAAGACATCTATGGTGTCCTCATACTTGAACCAAGCCCTAGAGGAGACGTTCTGTTCAAGCAGCTGTTTGCCCTCCCCGTCCTGCTTCCTCCAGGGCCCCGTGGGCTACGGAAGAACACGCTGGGACCACCACTGACCTGCGTGACCCTGAAGGGGCCTGACAGCCCTGACACCTACCAATGTAAGCCGCGCTGTCCGTCACCATGTACTTGTTGCGATTTAATTTAGGAAACGTGTGGTCCTTTTGTTCTTTCGTAGCACACACGTTCTCTCTTTCCAGATCGAAAAATTTCTGTAAGACACAAGAATAAACAAATTAAGGAAGCAGGTGAATAGGGAACGTTTTTGGTTTTGTTCAAGAGCACAAAAGGGTTTCTTATCCAAATACCCGCAGCCGACCTCATACTGGGTTATTCAAGCCATAATCTTGTTACTTCATATAGATAGAAGCTATTTTTGTTCTCAAATCTATATGGGCAACAAGAGGGAAAATTAGCATGCTCAACTGGGTCTATAATTAACACTTTTAAGCTGCAAAATGAACACAAAATTCATTCTTTCAACAGCATGAGGGCCAGAAGGTTTTTAAATTCTCATTGTCTTATTCCTCGGGGTGCGCTGGCATTTGAGGTCTGCCCAGGGTGCTTTCTGTCACGCATGCCAATGAACTGAATGAATATTCCTCCATGTTGCATACATTCTAAAAAGCAGCAGGGCCGTGTCAATGACTAGCTAATTCAGCTGGGGGTTTGCAAAGGTCAAAAGAGATTCTGCCAAGGGAACAAATGCTTTCCATCTTAACACCTAGGTCTACAAGCTCTTTTAATAAGCAAGTCAAAAAAATCAGCACTTCAAACCATGAATCCTGATTTTCAACTTTAATGTAACCCCAAAAGCCCTCAGGCCCAGGGCTGTGAGGGGATAAGAGAGGGGGCTGACAGTGGAGGTAGGTAGGCTGGAGCTTCTAGAATCTGCTGGAAGTGGTAACAGCTCAGATGAGGCCTGAACTGTGACCGACCCCACGGATGACACACCATCAAAGGTGAGCTCTCGCGTCTCCTTCGTGCTGGAAAAGGCTGAACAGAACTGCGTAGAATCTTTCTGGAATGAATATCTTAGGTCTGCAGGATCATGCGTGTTTGATGGGAAGAGGAGGCAGAGAGAAAAATGAGATGTCATCTAGAAATGGAGACGTCATTTACAGTTTTAAACCAGCAATATCCACAGTAGCCAAGACATGGAAGCTACCTACGTGCCCACTAACGGATGAATGGGTAAAGAGGTTGTGATATATCTGTACAACGGAATATAATTCAGCCATAAAAATGAGGAGATACTACCGTTTTTGACAACATGGATGCACCTTTGAAGGCATTGTTCTAAGTGAAATAAGTCAGAGAAAGAAAGACAAATACTGTATGATATCAATTGTATATAGAATCTAAAATTAAAAAAAAAAAAAAACCAACACAAAATCATAGAGAAAGAGACCAGACTTTTTTGTGTGTTCTGATGCTTTGACATCTGGGCCCTGCTGAGCCTGGAGGGACTGCACTTCCGAGGGCTGGCTAATTCCTGGAGATAGCAAACAACTTGCCCGTGAGAGCACTTCTCATATGTAAACCAAACAGTCCGTGGCCCATACCCTGAACCACCTCCTTTATGGGCTCAAACGCTGGGCCACTATCCACTTGCCCTAATCACCCCAGGGCCAGGTACCAGGCAACCAGGGGCAGCCCCTGGGCCCATGAGCCCACCGAAATCATTCAAACTCGCCAATCTTAAGTGGGCTTACCCTGTCTTGCGTCTTCCCCGGCCCCGTAAACCAAAACAAAAGTCCTTGTCCATCCTTCCCTCACTTCTGCCTCCCGGATGACCCTGGGGCTTCCTCTTGTGCCCCCTTCCCTTGAGATCTGTGAATAAAACAGTCTTTCCAATGGGCGTCATCGCCTGATCTGTTGGGTGTCTTCCTATCTAAATCATAATCAAACCTGTATTTTAGAACACTGCTGAAGTTCGAAAGTCTGACACTAACTGCAAGCATCCTGAACTCTGAGTGAATGCCCTCACGTGGCAGGTTCTTCACCCTTCTCCAGCACACCCTCGTTAGGAAAAATGGCTAAAATGAGTCCACATCCACCATGCTCCCTGCTTCTTCCACTCATTGGTTCACAGATCCTTCCTGAACACTCTTCATCAGCTCCCTTTTTTTATCTTATCCATCCATCCATCCATCCATCCATCCATCCATTCAACATATAGGTTTTGAATGCTTTTTGCCAGCGACCTGCTAGGCACTGGGAATTCAAACATCACTTGATTTTCCATGCTGCCCCATATGCCACTTCAGTTATCTGGAAAATGCCTTCCTTGAGCTTAAACAATCCCCAGCATTCTCTTGTCCATAGAAAGATACTGAACACAAGCTGATTCTATTCTCCTGGGTCTCTGCCTGGCTTTCTGGGACCATACCAGTGTTTCCTCTAATCCCTGATACCTGATTTCAAACCGAGGTTGGTGCCCTAGTCCAACTCCTGGTTATCACATTCACTTGAAAATCTGGTGTGGAAAACAGATCCATGGTAGTAATCATTGACCTGTTCCTTCTTTCCATTTTATTGAGGAGTAACTGACATCTCTCACTGCATAAATTTAAGTTGTACCGCATCGTGGTTTGATTTCTACATATCGTGACATGATGATCACAATACGTCCAGCTAACATCTATCTTCTCATATAGATACAATAAAAAGATAAGAAAGAAGAAAAGAATAAAGACAAAAATTTCTCCTTGTGATGAGACTGAGGATTTATTTTCTTAACAACTCTCCTCTATATCATGTAGCCGTGTTAACTGTAGTCATCACTGTACGTTAAATCCCTAGTATTTATCTTGTAACTGAAAGTTTGTACCCTTTGACCACCTTCCTCCAATTCCCTGTCCCCCTACCTCTACCCCCCACCTCTGGCAACCACAAGTCTGGTCTCTTTTTCTATGACTTTGTGTTGGTATTTTTTTTAATTTTAGATTCTATATACAATTGGTATCATACAGTATTTGTCTTTCTTTCTCTGATTTATTTCACTTAGAACAATGCCTTCAAAGGTGCATCCATGTTGTCAAAAACGGTAGCATCTCCTCATTTTTATGGCTGAATTATATTCCATTGTACAGATATATCACAACTTCTTTACCCATTCATCCGTTAGTGGGCACGTAGGTAGCTTCCATGTCTTGGCTACTGTGGATATTGCTGGTTTGAACATGAAGGTGCAGATACCTAAGTTAGTGTTTTCATTTCCTTTGGATCTATTCCCATTAATAGAATTGCTGAATCATATGGTAGTTCTATTGTTAATTTTTGGAGGATTCTCCATACTATTTTCCATAGTGGCTGCACCAATCTACATTCCCACCAATGGGGCACACAGGCTCCCTTTTCTCCACATCCTCACCAGCATTTGTTATCTCTTGTCTTCTTGATGAGGGCTGTCCTACATGCAAGCTATAGTATCTCATAGTAGTTTTGGTTTGCATCTCCCTAATGACTAGCAATGTTGAGCATCTTTTCACGTACCTCTTGGCATTCTGTATACCTTCTTGGAGAAATGTCTATTCAGGTCCTTGGTCTATTTTTTAATTGGGTTATTTGCTCTTCAGTTGTATGAGTTTTTTATGTATTTTGGATATTAAGCCCTTATCAGATATATGCTTTGCAAATATTTTTCCCCTTTCATAGGTTGTCTTTTCATTTTGTTTCTTTTTGATTTTGTGGTTGTGTCCTAGGAGTCACATCCAAAAAATTTTTATTACCCCAGTCCATGTTAAGAAACTTTGTTCCTTTGTTTTCTTCTAGGAGTTTCATGGTTTCAGGTCTTACGTTTAAGTCTTTAATCCATTTTGTGTTAATTTTTGTGAGTGGTGTATAATATGGGTCCAGTTTCATTCTTTTACATGTGAATATCCAGTTACTCCAGCACCATTCATTGATGAGATTATTTTTTCTCCATTGAGTATTCTTGGCTCCCTTGTCAAGTATTAGTTGGCTGTATATACTTGGGTTTATTTCTGAGCTCTTGGTTCTGTTCCATTGGTCCATTTGTCTGTTTTTATGCCAGTACCATATTTGATGACTATAGCTTTATAGTAGAGCTTGAAATCAGGAAGTGTGATACTTCCTTCTCTGTTCTTCTTTCTCAAGATTTCTTTGGCTATTTGGGGTCTTTTGCAGTTCTGCATAAATTTTATGAGTGCCTTTTCTACTTCTGTAAAAATGCCACTGGAATCTTGATAGGATTGCATTGAATCTATAGATGGCTTTTGGTTTATTGACATTTTAACAATATTCATTTTTCCAGTCCGTGAACCTGGGATACCTTTCCATTTTTTTGCATCATCTTTGATTTCTTTCATCAATGTCTTAGAGTTTTCAGCATACAGATTGTTCATCTCCTTAGATAAATTTATTCCTAAGTATTTTATGTTTTGATGCTAGTATAAATGGGTTCCATTTCTTTCTTTTTCAGAAATTTCATTGTTAGTGTACAGAAACACTACTGATTTTTGTATTTTAATTTTGTATCTTGCAACTTTACTGAATTCATTGATTAAATTTAACATTTTTTGGGTTGAGTCTTTAGGATTTTTTGTATATAAAATCATGTCATCTGCAACTAGAGATAAATTTTCTTCTTCCTTTTCAATTCTGATACTTCTTATTTCTTTTTCTTGCCTGATTGCTCTGGCTAGGACTTCCAGTACTGTGTTAGATAGGAATGGTAAGAGCTGGAACCCTTGTCTTGTTTCTGATCTTAAAGGAAATGCTTCCAACTTTTCATCATGGAGTAAGATGTTTGCTGTAGGCTTCACAGACCTGTTTCTATTTCTAAAACTGATTTATGAACTCAGACATGTGCATGGCTACCTCAGTTTATAAAAACCAGTTAAATGAAGATTAAAAATTTCTATTTTTCCTCAATATTATCAGAATGTTAGGGAGATTAAAATGAAATCTATGTGAGAAGCATAATTTTTTGAAATCTACAGTAAATTCTAGAATTTTATGTTTTTATATTGTTGATAACTTCAAAAAATATTTAATAGTATGAATAAGTTAAAAAACTTTTTATTGATATTATTGTTGATCCCAGAGATATGTAAGTCAGATGTGCATCTTCTCAAGTCTTTGAGCAGATATAACATACGATGTTTTTCAGTATAGATAGGAAAGACAAAAAAATTGCTTTATGACTTCAATTATCTGTTCTGCATGCAGCGACCATAACAGTACGATGTTTAAGAGCTTGGACTCTGGAGTCAGAAAAACTTGTATTTTCCTTTCCTTTATTTTCACATTAATAATGTATGTATTGGCAATGATCTCATTAAAAATGTATGAATAAAAATAAGTATGAATAACATTGTAAAAATTAGTAATTCAGTAATTCTACTTTTAAGATTGGGACAGAAGAAATATGTATGTTTGTTAATGTTACATTTATTGCAGCAAAAGTTACAAGACTATGTTAAAGCTTTTTGTATTTGCTGCGTGAGCATTTTGTAAGACACTGAAAGTTGTTCGAAACAGTACAAGAGAGATTTCTTAGGACTTATTTTATATCGTTTGTTTTCCTCATCCTATAAAGGTGAATAAAATCTGTTTGATTCAGTTTTCAGTTTTCCTAGATACATACACACACACAAAAGAAAGACTTGAATTTGAATTTTTCTCTATTAACTAGTGTCCTGGAGAGAAATTATTTAATCTCTTTAGGCTTCATTTTCTATGTCTGTACAATGTAAAAAGGTCCTGCTTCATAGGGTGGTTGTGAATATTGAGTAGCACATACAAGTACTTAATGCAGTGCCCGTCCAACTGTCTATACTCATGAATATAAGAAATTCCTTCATTTAAAAAAAATATTAAGCACTTACTACATCTAGGCAAAGTGAAGTGAGAGGGTGCCATCATGGCAACAATAAAAACTTAATAAAGGATGTAGCAATGGCTTCCCCAATGGGCAGCAGGCAACAAGGACATTGGTATTGCAGGATGGAAAGAATGGAGACTCAAGCAGTGGCAAAATATTTGGTAAAACCATAACCTGCATTAATTTGGAAGGAAGACCAAGCACCCCACAAAACTCTGGCTACAGGGCAAGGGATGGGAAAACAAACTGTTAGTAGTAGATGTCGGTTGTTGTTAGTGATTTTAGAAAGTTATCAGAGGAGACAAATAAGCCCAGAGACGGATTTGCTGGCTTGCAAGCAGATACAAAAGAGAACAGACACACTAGAAATTTGGTATTTCAAGGGGTTGGAAAAACTGATTGTGCCAGGAGCTCAAAAGCAGAAAATTACTTTGAAAAATGCTTTAAGTGACTGAGGCCAGTTAAGACTCAATCCTGCAGCAAAGATCAGATAACTGGAATAATCATAATCGGTGTAATCTTCCCACCTAAGTCTGACGACCTGAATGAAGCCACCATTAATAAGAGAGAGGAGAGAGAGAGGGAGAAGGGGAGGGGAAGGGGGAGAAGAGAGGGGAGAGGGGGAGGGAAGGAAGGAGAGGGAGGCAGAGGCAGAAGTACATGGGCAAGGAAGCATATTGGTCAAGTTTGGGAATTATGTACAACAAAACCTTTGGCTGTGGCTACTGGTATGTGGAAATGACTAGAAGCAAGTAGGTCAGAAGCCTACTAAATTTCTGACAAAATTGCACTGCCACAGGAACCATGAGCGGAGACCAAAAACTCCTTTAACTGCTCATGCTAAGAACAACCTTACGATCAGGAGTATGAGAACTTCACCATATAGAAGAATTTTACAATCGCTTGGCCCAGTGACTACTGTGACTGTTCCCATGTCCGTCTTCTGAATGGGAGTTTTTACTGTCCTTCTCCTGTCCCTGTTATATGGGGAGGAGGTAACTTCAACCTGGGTTTTGGGTTTCATGGGATATTGTTTTGTTTTTAGTTTCTGTTTATTGAACTATGAGGTCCAGACCTGGACATCACTGGGAGATCCTGAACTTTGCACTGTGCGTACCCGTGGGGGATGAGGGTTCTCTGTGTGGGTACCCAGAACTGCAGACTAATGGTCCATAAACCTGTTCCTTCGTCTTTTTGGGAACATGCCACCCCTGCCATTAGGTGTGGCAGGTGACTGAGTTCTGAGCAGTGGAATCAAGACTACAGGGATGTCTGCCACCTCCAGGTCCCCCCATAAATGCCTCCCGGGCAGTCCTCCAGGCTCTCTCTCCTGCTGCTTGGCCTTGGGATGTTGAGGCTTGGGACGATTTTGGAAGCTACGTGTCAGAGTGGATGCTGGCACCCCTGTCGTCCTGGTCCCTAAACACTGCATGGAGCACAGACCCATCACCCAGAAGGGGGCCTGGCACAGAGTAGGGTCTCAGGGTACATTTGCTGAATGACTGCAGTGGAGGTTGGAAAAGGTGAGCCCTAAAGGACTAACAGGCATTAGTCAGATAAGGCACAGAGGGAACAGTATGTACAAAGGCCCAGAGGGGAGGAAGAGGGCATCATGTGCGAGGACCTGAAGAGAGTCAAAGATGAGCTACGGAACCACCACCACACTGAGAGTAAAACCCATTCCCAATCTTGCGTCCCTCCAAGTATGTGGATTAGCATGTGGCCCGAGGGACTGGCGCAAGAACAGGAGCGCGGGTTGGGGGGACTTTGGGGCTGGGGTAGGCTGTGGGAGAGGACGTGCTGCTGCTCTGTTGGTCACAGACTTAGCAACAGGAGTGGCAGGTGAACAAGGCAGTTCAAACAAAGCGGAAAGGACCCAACAGGCAGTGTGTGAAAACAGGACGAGCCCGGGAGGGAGCCAGGAAATGTGGGTTCCAGGCTCCTTCTCTCGTGTGTTTGTCTTGAAAAAATACTTATCCTACTTTTGAAATATTTTCTAGCTATCAGAGACTGTTATCCTGAGAACAGTCACAAAATGCATGTGCTTACAGCTGTCACAGGTGTGGGGAGGGAGTCAGCTCTCTTATTTAATAATACTGAAGTCAACGTCATACTTACAACTTTCAAACTGCAGTTGGCTATTTCGGTGCAAATAGCTTTAAGAGATGAAATAAAGTTAAATGTCAGGGGGTCAGTTTCCTTCCAGAAGCTTATAAGGAGTCGAACTTTAACGCTTCGCAAAACTAATGCTTCCCTTATTTTCCCATCCAAGTCTGGCCAGTAAGTCCTGTAGGAATAATATCCATGTGGACAAAAATAAAGAAAAGAAGTTAGTTTGGGGAAAGAAATTTACTAGACTACAAAGAACATTTATATTAACCCAATCATTACTTCGTTCTGTAATAGAGACACACCCTGGTAGGAAATGTCGAAAACATGCAGATCTCCTGGGCGGGGCACCCACAGAGGATGCTTTCCTGGGTCCAGCCCCTCCCTGAACTGAGTTCCCCCACCACTGGGGCCTCAGAGGATATGGACAGACTGACCTCCATCACCTGCTCAGAGTCTTGAGCACCCCCGTCAGTCCCAAAGGCTGCAAGGACCCCTCTTCTTTGGAAAATGCCCTCCAGATGAGCTTCTGCTCTGATTATGCAACCTTCCCCATACTCTTATTTCCAGGCTGCCTTCCTCTCCTGACCAAGCCCCCAGCTGCTCTGGCCCTTGCACTCCCCACCTGCCCTCCCCAAGGGCAACAGTGTCTCCTGGAGGCTCAGCCTCTTCCTGAATCCGTAGCCTCTTGCCTGAACTAAATCCTGACTCTTCCCGAGGCCACACCTTCTCTGGAAGTCCTGCCATTTAGTTTCTAACCGCAACCTGTCCGTTTGGTGCAGGAGGTGGGTCAGCCCCCCCAACACACACCACGTCACTTCCAGAACTGTCACCTATTTCTCACTGAAAAAGGAAAACACAACAAACATTTCCATCTTAAAGACAAGCCCCAAATCTCTCTATCTCCCCTCAGCCCTGACATGTGTAGACTTTCTGTTTGTTCCCTGGTTCAGACCTTTCCCTGATTCCAGGCCAACTCAGTTTGGACGAATACAGTGTTATTCAAAACCTTAGCCTGTTAGTTTTGAGTTCTCCTCTGTATATGGCCCAGCCTGTGGTCCTGCAGTGTCCTGCACACTATGAAATCCCCAGTGAGCGTGATCTTGCCCTGCGTGGGCCCAGCCCCATGACCCCCCACACTATTCTGCTCCATCAGCTCCAGGTCCCCTTTCTGGCCCAGCCCAACCTCAGTGATCACCTGAAGGACCCCTACCCTGGCCCTTCCTCTAGCTCTTGGGTCAGAGTCATACCTCCCTTGGTCTATTTCTATGGTCACAAAGCCAAGGACTACTGAACAAAGTCAGCTCAGTCCTGTGAGGCTGGAGCCAACACAAGGGCATCTGGCCCTCACCGCCATCCACTACCCTTGTCCTCGCCTTGCACGGTTCCCCCTCCGGGACCTTTCTGTAATTAGTCTAAGCTGGACCCCACTCCTCAGATACTTGTTTCTTCCTCCATCCACAAAATAGAGCTTCTCAGTCATGGTCTTTCTCACCTTTCTACCCCCGAGAGCCTCACGCATCCTTCTCCACTCTCCTCCGGCTCCGAAGATAAGGCAACCTGCTCAGGGTCAGACCTGGACCTCCCTTCCCCCTGGGCCATTCCCCTGACCCTCTGCAACTGTGTTTCATTGGTCACTCCTCCCCGAAGAGAGTTTCAACTACCCGCCCTCTCCCTTCCTCTTAGTTTGAGAACAAAATGTGAATCTCTCTCAAAGAACCCTCCCCTGACTCTGCATCGCTGTGGCTGGTGCACAACCTCTTTTCCCTTTTGAACTAAACATCTATCTATCTATCTATCTATCTATCTATCTATCTATCTATCTATCTATCTATCTTTCTATCATCTATCTATCGATCTATTATCTATCTATCGATCGACCTATCATCTATGTATCTTTGAGTGTAGCTGACACACGATGTTACATCAGTCTCAGGTGTTCGACACGGTGAGTGAACACCTCTATGCACTACGCGGGGCTCACCACCAGGGCGGCTGCCGTCTGTCACCCTACACCACCACCACAGGACCCTCAAGTATGTTCCCTGCGCTGTGCCATTCATCCTTGTGCTTTACTCATTCCACAGCTGGGAGCCTGGACCTCCTTTTCCCCTTCACCCATTTGCCCATCCTCCTGCCCCTCCCCTCTGGCGACCATCAGTTTGCTCTCTGTATTTATGGGTCTCTTTCTACTTTTTTGAACATAACTTCTTGACACTGTAATCTAGAATCTCTGACTTTACTTCATCACCCCCGCTCACTCCTAAGCCTACTGCCCCCCCCCCCCCGCCTCCAGGCCCCCGTTCTTGCGCAAATCTCCAAGTCAGCAGGGATGTCCCAACTGCCAAGTCTAATGGACATCATTCGATTCTTATTTTACTGTTAATTGAAGCCCCATGTGGCTCTGCTGATGGTTCTTTTCTTCTTGAAAACGGATTCCATTGGCTTCGATGACCCTGTGGTTTGATGGTCTGTCCCTTATCTCTTGCAATGTTTATCTATTGTGGGGTCTATGCTCCCTCAAGATTCTACCACCATCCCCTGTTCTCCTCACTCTACAGGCCGTCTCCTTGGTGGCTTCATCTATGCACTGGATCTCAGCTGTCCTCCAGAGTCGGAAAAGCTCCAAATTCACATCACCAGGCTAACCCTCTTCAGACTGCGTTCTGGATATCTTTGTAAGGTCTTTATCCATCTGGACCTTTACAAGAACCTCAAATTCACAAACCTGATTTTTATAGCCTCTTTTACTTTGTATACCGTTCACCATCTAATCACCCAAAGCAAAAACCCGGCAATCATTCCTGTGCCTGCTCTCCTTTTCACCGCGTACTTCAAAGACATTCCTGGAATGTACATCCGCTGTTCTATCCTTCTGAGCCGTCATTATCCCTGACCTGGGCCACTAACAGCTCCAAATTGGTTTCTCGGCCTCCAGTTTTGTCCCGTCAAGTACATCTTCCATGACCACCAAAGTGATCTATCTAAAAGCATATCTCCTTTGATTAAAATGTAGTGGAGGCTCCGCAAAGTCACAAGACTCCCTTACGGTCAGATCCTCTTGTCCCTGGTCCCCGCCTTCCCTCCAATTTCATCTCTCACCACCTGTGTTCCAGCACTGAACCTGTTACAGATGCTGCCAGGTGCCAGGCAATTTTTCCCCATCTGAAACTTTGCTCATGCTGTCCCTCCTACCTGGAAAACTCCTCCTTATCCTTTGTTTGATTAACTCCTGCATATTTTAAAATGTAATTCAGGTAGCATTTCCTCCAATAAGCCTCTTCTAACCTTGAAACTGCCACAGATGCTCTTTCCCTGGGACCTATAATATTTTGTGCACATATCTACTGTTCCATTCACCGCACTGTGCTATGATAATTGATTCTGTGTCCGTCTGCCCTATTGGATGGAGTTCCTGGGACCATACACTGCTCAGACTTCAATCACTCCTGCACAGTGCCCAATAAATATTTGTTGAATGAAAACATAAATGAAAAATATTAATACCTCACAGATTAATCAGCCTACTTTTTTCTTATTGAATAAATTTGATGCATAACATTGTGTAAATTTTATAAGCTATATAGCATGTTACTTTGGTACATTCTTATACTGTAGTATTATGGCCAGTGTACTGACAGTCATCACATCACAAAAATTACAGTAGAATATTTACAGCACATTAGCCGTCTATGACCTATTTACTACTCATTACAAGGCTGCAGTCTTAAACACCATCACTCTTATCCCTCACCCCTCCCCACTAGTAACCACCATTTTACTGTCTGTTTTCTATCACTTCCATACAGAAGTGATATCATACAGTACTTGTCTTTTTCTGTCCGACTTCTCTCGTTTAGCATAATGGACTCACGGTCCATCCATGTTGGTGCAAATGGGAGGATATTCTCCTTTCTCGTGGTTGAATAATATTTCATGGTGTATATTGCCACATCTTTTTATCCACTCATCCGCGGATAGGCATGTGTGCCGTTTCCATATCTCGGCCACTGTGAATAGTGCTGCAGGAAACACGGCAATACAGGTAACTCATCAGAATTCTGTTTTCGTTTCCTTTGATTAAATACCCAGAAGTGGAATTGCTGGATCGTGTGGTAGACTTATTTTAATTTGGGGGGGAACCTCCATATTTTCTTCCATAGTGGTTGGATCAGTTTACCTTTCTACCAACTGTGTATAAGTGTTCCCTTTTCACTACATCCTCGTCAGCACCTGTTGTCTCTTGGCTTCTTGATGACGGCCATTCTAACAGGTGTGAGGCGATATCTCATCATGGTTTCGATTTGCCCTTCCCTGATGATGAGTGACGCTGAGCATCTTTTCATGTGTCTGTTGGCCATTTTGATGTCCTCTTTGGAGAAATGTCTGTTTAGTTCCTTTGTCCATCTTTAATCAGATTATTTGCTTTTTGTTGTTGTTGTTACTGAGTTGACTGAGTTCCTTACAGATGTGGATGTTAACCCTTTATCCAATATATGGTTTGCAAAAATTTTTCCCCATTCTGTAGGTTGTCTTTTTTTTGTTGTTGTTAATTGTTTCCTTTGCTCTGCAAAATCTTTTGAGTTTGATGTAGTCCCATTTGTTAATTTTTTGTTATTGTTGTTTGTGCTTTTGGTGTAATGTCAAAAAAATTATTACCAAGACCATTATTGATGAGCTTTTTCCCTATCTTTTCTTCTAGGAGTTTTGTGATATCAGGTCTTATCTTTAAGTCTTTGATCTATTTTGAGTTAATTTTTGTGAGTCATGTGATAGGGCTCCAACTTCATTGTTCTGCATGTTTTTCTCCAGTTTCCCCAGCACCGTTTGTTGAAGAGACTGTCCTTATCCCATTGAGTGTTCCTGGTGCCCGTGTTGAATATTAGTTGACTGTATAGGCCAGGGTTTACTTCCGAGCTCTCTATTTTGTTCCCCTGGTTGATGTTGTCTATTTTTGTACTGTTTTTACTATGGCTTTGTCTTATAGTTTGAAATCAGGAAGTGAGATGCCTTGAACTTTGTTCTTTTTCTCAGGATTGTTTTGGCTGTTTGGGGTCTTTTGTGGTTCGATACAAATTTTGAGGTTGTTTCTTTTATTTCTGTGAAGAATGTTTTTGGTATTTTGATGGGGATTGCATTGAATCTGTAGACACTTTCAGTAGTGTAGCCATTTTATTAACATTAGTTCTTCAAATCCATGAACATGGGATGCCTTTCCATTTGTTTGTGTCTTCTTCAATTTCTCTTGGCAAAGCCTTGTAGTTTTCATTGTACAGATCTTTCACTTCCTTGGTTAAATTTATTCCTAAGTATGTTGTTTTGTGATGCTGCTGTGAATGAGATGGTTTTCCTTCTTTTTCAGAGGCTTCATTGTTAGTGTAAAGGAATGCAATTGATTTTGTATCTTGACACTTTACTGAAATTGTTGATTTATTCTGACAGTTTTTTTGATTGAGTTTTTAGGATTTTCTATATATAAGATCATATCATCAGCAAATAATGACAATTTTACTTCTTCTTTCCCAACGTGTATGCCTTTTATTCCTTGCCTGATTGCTTTGGTTGGGGCTTCCAGGACTGTTCAATACAATAAGAATGCTGAGAGTAGTCATCCTTGCTTTTTTCCTGATCTTGGGGGAAATGCTTTCAATATCTCTCTAGTGAGTACGATGTTAGCTGTTGGTTTGTCATATATGGCCTTTATCATGCTGAGTTATATTCCTTCTGTACCCATGTTAAAGGTTTTTTTTTTTTTTTATCATGAAAGGGTGTTGTATTTTGTCAAATGGTTTTTCTTTGTCTATTGAGATGATCACATGATTTTTATCTATCTTTTTACTGATGCAATGTATTTGCATTTATTGACTTGCATATGTTAAAATATCTTTGTATCTCCGAGATAAATCCTACTTGGTCATTGTGTATAATCTTTTTAATGTGTTCTTGAATTTGGTCTGCTAATATTTTCTTGAGAATATCTGCATCTATATTCATCAGGGATATCGATCTATAGTTTTCTTTCTTGTGGTCTCCTTATCTGATTTTGGTAGCAGAGTAATGCTGGCCTCACAGAATGAGTTTGAAAGTGTTTCTCCTTCTTGATATTTTGAACAAGTTTCGGGGAGGATTGGTGTTAATTCTTCTTTAAACATTTGGAAGCCATCTGGTCCTGAGGTTTTTTGGGTTGGGAGTTTTTTGATTACTGATTCAATGTCTTTACTCATAACTGGTCTGTTCAGATTTTCTACTTCTACCTGTCTCAGTCTTGATAGGTTGTGTGTTTCTAGAAATGTAACCTTTTTTTTTTTTGGTTTATGTAATTTCTTAGCATATAATTGTTCATAGGAGTCTCATAGTTCTGGGTATTTCTGTAGTATCAGTTGTAATGTCTCCTCTTTCATGTTTAATTTATTTCTTTGAGTCCTCTCTCTTTGTTCCTTAGTCTAGTTAAGGCATCAGTTTTGTTTATCTTTTTAAAGAAGCAGCTCTTCGTTTTGTTGATCCTTCCTATTAATTTTTTAGTCTCTATTTCATTTATTTCTGCTCTGATACTTATTGTTTCCTTCCTTTTGTTAACTTCAGGCTTACTTTGCTTTTCTTTTTCAAGTTCCTTGAGGTGTGAACTTCGGTTACTTAAGATATTTCTCATTTCTCAGTGTATGTGTTTATAGTTATAAACTTTCTCTTGGATCTGCTTTTATGCATCCCATAATATTTGATACGTTGTGTTTTCATAATTTTTTATTTCCCTTTTGATTTCTTCTTTGATCCCATAGAGTTTTGGAAGTGTGCTTAGTTTCATATTTGTAGATCTTCTTACTTTCCTATTGATTTCTAGTTTCATACAGTTGTGGTCAGAGAAGATAGTTAGTATGATTTCAACTTCCTTAAATTTGCTAAGATTTGTTTTGTGACCTAACATGTGATTTATCCTGGAGAATGTTCCATGTACACTTGAGAAGAACGTATATTCTGCTGCTGTTGGGTGTAATGTTCTGTATATGTCTGCTAAGTCCATTTGTTCTAAAGCCAGGTTCAACTGCAATATTTTCTTGTTGATTTTCTGTCTGGGTGATTTATCCATTGCTGATGGTGGGGTGTTAGAGTCCCCTACAATTACTGTATTACTGTCTATTTCTCCCTTATGGTCCCTCATTAATTGCTTAATATGTTTTGAAGTTCCAGTGTGGGTAGCAAGCATGTATATTTATGATTGCTTTGTCTTCTTGATACACCAGCCTTTTTGTCATTATATAATGACCTTTGTCTCTTGTGACCCTTTTTGGCTTACAGTCTATTTTGTCTGATATAAGTATGGTTACACTTGCCTTGTTTTCATTTCTGTTTGCTTGGAATATCATCTTGCATTCCTTCACTTTGAGCCTGTATGTGTCTCTGGAGCTAAAGTGAGTCCCCTGTAGGCAGCATATTTGCTCTTTTATCCATCCAGCCACTCTGCGCCTTTTGATTGGTGAGTTCAATTCATTTTCACTGAGAGTGATTACTAATATCTAAGCACTTACTACTGGTCATTTTATTTTCTGCCTTCTGGTTATTTTGTCTTTCCATATTTCTTTTTCTTTCTATTTCTGTCTACTTTTTCCAGTTGGTGGTTTTCTGGGATAATTTGCTTGTTCTCCCTCCTTTTTATGTTTCATGTCTCTGCTCTAGATTTTTGCCATGTAGTTACCAGGAGGTTTACATAAAGCATCTCATAGAAAAAACAGTCTTTTCTCTGCTGATAGCACTTTATTTTTCTTCAATTATCATCCTTTTACTCCTCTCCTTTTATATTTTTGATGTCACAAGTGACCTCTTTGTATGCTATGACTTCATCACCAAGCTGTAGGAGTGATATTTTGATGCTCTTTTCCTTTAACATTTAGTTAAAGGAGACATTCACTGCACTATTGCACAAGCGTGTATGTACTGGTATAGTGCATATAAAATAGTGTCACAGTTAACACACTATGCCAAAAAAGAGTTACACTATTCTACTTCTGACTGCTTGTTTATCACCTTAATCAGAACTTTGTGTGCTTTCATTTTTTTTTTTGCTTCAGCTTGAAGAACGCCTTTCAACGTTTCTTGTAAGGCAGGTCTAGTGGTGGTGAACTCCCTCAGCTTTCGTTTTTCTGGGAAAGCCTTTATTTCTCCTTCACATCTGAAAGGTAACTTTGTCAGGCAGTATTCTTGCCTGCCAGCCTACCTTTTTATTGTTCCTTCACACTTTTACTGATTTCTTTCTGAAAGATGTATTTCATGTGACTGAGGAAATAAATAATGAACAGCCCCAAGCTGTGAACCAAAAAAATAAGTGAATTGCTTAAAGAAACAGCGCTTGATTGCTAGCACAGGAAGAACTGAGACAGGGCCTCTGATTTCCTACGGCAGGGTCTACTTAGCCACATATTATTGTTCTATCCGCTTCCTACTTCTTTGAAAAGTAGCAGCTACTTCTAACATTGCTGCTAAATGATGGTGTATATGTATGTATGTTTTTACATGCTACCAACCATTTCTACTTTGGGAGCATGTGACTTTTTCCTTTCGTTTGGATGTTTAGCAGTGTCTTAAAAGTTACCTCTGTAGCATATTAACACACTGATATTTGATAATGTCTGTTTATTCAAATTGAATTCACTCCTGAAAAATTTCTCCAGGACAATGTAAAAGACAAGTAACCAGGCTGACTTCTAAATTTTTTTCTTAATTTTTTCCATTCTTTTTTTTTTTTAGTGTAATGAAAAGGAAGTTTAATATGCACAAATAAAATAGAAAAAAATAGCTTACAGACTGGCTAGTGGTAATGTTATTCAGAAGTGGTCTTTCAAACTTGAAAGACCTAGCTTGCTTTATTATTTTTTTTACACTATCAAAAAAGAATGTTTTGCCACAAATGAATAGTGGACAGAGATATGTCATTGACATGTTTACAATTAGGAAATATCTAAAACCCATGTACACTTGATAAAAAATAGTTAAAGGTAATGAGAATATTTATTTTAAAGTAAGGCAAAAGCTAATCTGGTTACAGTTGAGATTTTAATTGTCATACTTCCAGATTTATGAGTGGGGGAATTAAGTACTTAAAAGAGTTTGTTGTTTTCATTTGGTAAGACTATGAAAAAAAGAAAAGTGTGGCTACATGTGGCTCTGCTGGTACGTTTCAGCACAAACTGTGAAGTCATGCCCCCATTCACAGAAATAAAACGCACCAAAACAAACAACGAGCAAACCAAACAGACTGCCTCAGCTGACACAAACTTTAGTGTCTTTTCTCAGGGGTTTCCCCCAATTTTTTTTTCTTAGGTATTGAATTATAACCTGGATGTTTGAGCTACTTTTTTTGTCTCTGATGACTTCTCATTAGAATGCTTGCCAGGGGTGTGAGTATGATAAAAGAACTGTTCTTCGACTAACAGCTGAAATGGGAGATTAATAACCCAAAGACAAAATTTCAGGTGAGTTTTCAGTTCTTTAACATTCTTTTAGTTTTCTCTAATTTTTGCATTTCCAAGATATTTTAGATTCTCCACGCTAACTCCTTCCCCCCGCTGGCCACAAGGGATCTTCATTTTGTCCATGGGACTTCATGGAATGAAGTTTTGTCAATCCTAAGAAATCATCATCCCATACTAACATAAGTCCATAAACTTGACCTTTTTCTCATTCCCCATAATGGAAAAATCAGGCAAAACCTATCTACTACGTTTCAAAATCTTCCCAAAGGGAAGTTGACATCTAAAACGACACCTCAACCCAAATACAGAATAAACAGGAGAAAAATAAAAAGGAGGGATAGAGAACACGTAGAAGTATATGGGTAAAAACCTATGACCATTCAAGGGACGTACCGTATTTTAAAGTAAAAGTGTTTTAATAGTGTCTCTGGCAGCTTCAAATGCTTTTCGACCATTATTATGGGACATGGCTTTCTGCGAGAAACATGCGTTGGGACCCCACAGCCATTTGCCCAAGGAAGCTGCGCGGTGCGGCCGTGTGGGCCGGCACCACGAAGAATACGCAAGCAACAAGAGCGTGCCTGATCGTGTAACCTCAGTAAATGGTTATTTTGAAATTGTAATTTTCCAAATTAAAAAGGTCCCAGGTTGTACTCCCAGGAATGTGCACTTTGAGAACTTCTGGATTAGACGAGTTATTCAAAACACAAGCACCCAAGTCTCAGCATTCCCAGCAAGAAGCAAAAGCAGGAAACATCAGGGACAGAGCCGTGCATGTACGTGTGTAAGGACGTGGGGGGGGGCATTCTGCCCCCACATTTGTGCCAAGTATTTCTGCCCCAACAGTGATGAATTACTGAAAAATCCCTCCATTTTAAAATGCTTTCTGCCTCATACAGAGGAGCGGGCTAACTGAGAACATACGCATGCTGAGTTTCCTTCTTCTTGAAGTCGAACACATATGGAAGTTTAGCATTTAATGAAGACTGGCGTGAACACGACAAAATGACGTCTCCTCGACGGAAAACCTTGCCAGGCCTACTCAGTGTCAGTACGTCCTTCAGGGACACCTGCGGACTAATAAGTTTCAAGACCTATTTTTCCCGAATAATTTTTATTATTTATTTTCTTTTTCAAGTCACTTTCAAGTTGACAACAACCTGATCTGCACTCTAAAGTTGTTCCCGTGCCTAGAAGGTGAAGCCCTGAGGACTCCTGCAGGGTGAGACCCTGAGTCCTTCCAACGGACTGAGGCAGGAGACGCATCACGGGGCAAATAAGTGCACAGGGAGGAGGTCTGACAGTGAGCGACCTAAGGGGAACGGAGAGGCTGGCTCCCCGCGGTCCCCGCTCGTGCCTGGCCCTGGAGACGGGGTTCTGGGCAAGCGGACGCGCTCACTGACCTTTTGGTGCTTGTGCTGGAGATGGGCAGGTAGTCCGTGACAGCGATGTACACGTACAGCTTCGCGTCGTCGATCACGCTGTAGATGGCGTCCACGTCGAAGCTTCGGTTTTTAGGGCAGAAGAGTTTGGGAGAATTCTGCGGAGACACAAAAACCAAACTTGTAGAGGATTCATTTTTGTCACCTGGGGCTTTCTCTTTTCTGTTGCCGTGTTTTCACGAGTTTTAATGGATCTTGGGTTTCAAGTCAAGGTTTGCAAAGCAACTTTCCAGTTCTTGATGAGATGAGAGAAATACGTGTGCGATCTATTGTAGTTGAGGCGTGTTCAGACCCAGGTGCGGGAGGACGGGTCTCGAGGCCGTCCTTTACGTCGGGCTGTGGGAGGGAATGCTTGCTTTCAATACCCACACCTCTGATTTTGGGAGGAGTACTCTTGCTGTAAACTTCAGGGGCTCTGCAAACACCCTGGCATGCAGAGCTAATAATTTTCTCAGGCATTACCCTATAATACAGACATACAAGTACAGACTGCAATCATTTTACTGGAAAAGTCATTTCATTACGAAGGCGACACGGCCATGAAATTGTCTTACCCTGACCAGCGGTGCACAGTGGCTAGTGGAGGGGCGCACGTAATCCGAGGGGTGCTTTATACCACAAGTCCGAATACGTGGTTTCTGGAACTGCCTGCCGTGGCAGTATTGGGCCCCTCCTGCAACGCTCAGGAGCTCCCTGCGCTGTGCTGCTGGGAATCCCCCCCACCGGCTTACACAGAGGGAAGACCAAGCAGTTGTTCTGGACGCCCAACCGAGGGCCGTGGAGCACTGGGGGCAGGAGAGGACCCTGGTCAAGGCCACACCCTCCAGGCATCCCTGCTCAGAAAGTCATCTCGGCAGCTGACTATCAGGCTGAGTTTTTGATCACTTAAATTATTTTTCTTTTGGAACTAGGGATGAGCTTCCAAGTCTTTTAAAAAAATGAGTGCCACAAAAAAAAAAAAAAAAAAAGAAACCTTCTTGAAAGAACATAAGAGAACAGAAACAAACAAACAAAAATCCCCCACAAAAGCAGTAAAAAATAAAACCAACGAAACCCAGGGCCGGCCCTACAGCCTTTCCCCAGTGCACGCGTGGCAGATACTCGACCTGCCCGACTGGTCGACTGGACAGGAGCTCCTGCTTCTATAGTGTCTCCTGGCCTCCCTCTCCCTCCTGACTGCCGCTCCTCCCACCCAGACCCTGGTGCTGTTTGCTGGGGGCTTTTACACATCGTTTCCTTGTCACCATGATGCAAACACACACACACACACACACGCACACATCACGCCCAGCGTTCCTGGTGTCTGGAGATCCAGCCCGAAGTCATCGGAGGGATGTGTGTATGGCCCTCTGCGCCCTGGCCTCCCCTGTTTCTCTGCCCCCCTCCTGGGCTGGCCGCCACGCCCTCCGTGCCCCGAAGTGACATAACGGCCGGGCTCCCATCTGCCTGCCTGCGCCTTTGCCCCTGCTGGCACTTCCAGCCCATGTTGCCCTGTTCTTGCCCATCGCAGTCCTACGCTTTCTCTCCGTTACAGCTCAAGGATGAGCCCCTCTGTGAACCTTCTTTACTTCCCCTCCCAGAGGCTCCTTCCCTGCTCTGTCTCCTCCCGTGACAGGATTTGTCTGTGGTGTCACTGAGCCCTGTTCAAACCGGTCATTGCTTGCACTGGCCTCGTCTGCCTGCTTGGACTGCCGCCGGCTGGATTTTAGGGACTGCGTGTCACTCGTTTTTCTATCTCCACCAGTACATTCCACATGGAAACTACTTACTCCCTCAGCCCGTTGGGTCTGCTTTAAAGGTCCTTCAGTTAACACGGAGCTGCAGAGGGGCTGAGCTCCAGACGAGGGCTGAGCCAGTCTGACACGTGCCCAAAGGCCCGCGTTTTTGTTTCAGGAGTTCCTGGACTTCCTTGTGTGTTCCCCAAACTGGTTTCGGTTTCAGGGAGGAACGAACTGAGGTGTGGAGTCGTGCGTCTCTTCACCTTTGCTGTGACGTCGTGCCTCTCGGTGATGCAGGCCGGCCTCTGACACTCAGCCTGCGGAGCCTCGTGGCCTAAGGAGGGGGGCGGGTAGGAACAGAACACACCTCTCACACTGTCTGGGCTCGGTGCCCCTCTTCTGTGCTTGCTCTCCTTCGGGCAGCAAACACTACTGAGTGCCGGCCACGCTCCCGCTCTAGTCTGGCCGCGTGGCACAAATAAGACGCCCGCTTCGTTCCCCTTCAGTCTAGCACCTGTTACGTGGTGTTGCCCGCACCTGTCTGGGTGCCCCTGCACTAGCCTGTGCCCCGCTGGGCTGCGGATCTCCAGCACCTTGTTATCCCCTGCCACTCCTAGCACCTGTTATGTGTCAGGATCTGCGGACCGAACTTGAGAGGGCTTCTTGCATTATCCAGCACGACTCCCCAACCCCCAGCCCCAGCGCAGCTGCTTTGGGCTAGGTATTTCCATCCACGGGGGGATAGCTCCTTATTTGCAGCTGCCTGCCGCACTGTTGCCCACGGTCCCACCGCCGAACCCGATGCCTAGAGTGTGGCAGGGGCTCCGTGTGCTTATCAGGGAAACGCCTGATGATTTGTATCCGTCCCCTGGCCCTGGGGGCATAGCGGTGCTTGACAATGTGTTCTAGAGTCCGCTACCTTTGAAGACAGTATCTGGAGATACTAGTGGCTTCGAAATGTTTGCTTAAGGTGTAAGTGAGTGAACAACAACACGAAGAATGATCTACTGATAGGGCAGAGGAAGGGAACTCATTTCAATAGCTTAGTTAGAGAGAAGGCTGTCAAGTTTCCCTCTTACTGGTCCTGCATTAATTTTCTGAGCCCTGCACTGTGTACTCCCTTGTTACGGGATGGAGCAGTAAAACAGATCCTTCTCTTTGCCTCGGCTCTGTGATGACCTTTCACCACCCAGTGTCCTCTGGCACCTGCTCTAGGGGATGTTTCTCTCTCAGATCAGTCAGCGCCTTATCCACGCACACGACTTGTTCTGCAGATTCATTCAAGACCTGCTTTAGCGAGCTTCTGATTTATTTCACAACGGTTCCCTGGTTTGTAAAAAGTCCATACTCCATCCGAAGAATACAGAAGTTAAATATATTAAACACAAAAAGATGGCAAAATATTTGTAAATCGTATATCCGATAAAGGACTTACATGCAGAATGTAGAACTCTCACAACTCAATACTAAAAATCCAAGTAAACTAATTGGAAAAGCGGGCAAAGGACTGGATAGACATGTCTCAAAAAAGAGAAACAAATGGCCAATGAACACATGAAAATATAAAGGTAAAAACCACAGTGACATAGCATTTCACACCCACACACCCACCAGGAAATAAAATAGAAAGTAACAAGCATTGGCAAGGATGTGGAGAAAGTGGTGCTGTCATTTATTGCTGGTGGAACTATCCAACGGGGCAGCCAGTTTGGACAACGGGGTGTCGGTCTCTCAAAGTGTTCAGCACGGAGTTACCACCTTACCCCACAGTGCCACTCCCAAGGAGACGCCCCAAAGCACTGAAAACAGGTGCTCAATTACAACCTTGTACGTGAAGGCTCACGGCAGCACTATTCACAGGAGCCAGAAGACAGAAACCCCCAAGTGCTCAGCAACCGATGGACACATAAGCCAAATGTGATATATCCATACAACGGAATATTATTTGACCATAAAAAGGGAACGACGTGCTGATTCATGCTATAACATTGATGGACTTCGAGAATATCTCATGAAGCGAAAGGAGGCAATTACAAAAGATGACACACCGTTGGGGCGCTGGGTGGCTCAGTTGGTTAAGTGTCTGACTCTGGATTTTGCCTTAGGTCTTGATCTCAGGGTCATGGGATCGAGCCCTATGTCATGCTCCACGCTCAGTGGGGAGTCAGCTTGAGATTCCCTCTCCTGCTCCCTCCTGTGCTCTCTCTCTCAAACGAGTCAATAAATCTTAAAAAAAAAAAAAAAACTACATACTGTCTTACTCCATTTCTATGAAATGCTAGAGAGAGGAAAACCCTAAGAGACACACAGTAGACATATAGCCCCTTGTTGCCAAGGGCTGGGGGAAGGGAAATATGGAGATTGACCCCTAATGGGTGTGGTGTTTTCTTTGTGGCGATGACAATATTCTAAAGGTAGTGGAATACGCCAACAATGAATCATGGAACACTACATCAGAAGCCAATGATGTAATACTGTATGGTGACTAACATAACATAGTAAAAAGAAATAAAATAAATAAATAAAATAAAATAAGTGGAGATAGTTTACAGCTCTGACTACACTAAAACACATTGAATTATATATCTAGAAAGGATGAATTTCATGGAATGTAAAGTATCTCTCAGTAAAGCTACTAAAATGTAATTAACAATACATAGGGGACTATTACAGGGTATTTTTCACAGCAGCACCACGTTCTGCTTAATGTCTGCACTCACTGTCAGTACACATGACTGGATGGATGAACTAACACTCAGGTCAGGGAGAACAGACCTTGAACCAACTAGTCGTGACCTTGGAAAGCAAATTTATAATCTCTAAAAAGAAATCTACAAGATAAGACAAAAACTCAGCCAACTGTGGCTCCTGTTTCTGATTTCAATGGGAAATGTAAGAAAATCAGAACTATGTGGACCCAAGTGATTAGAGATCACAGAGCAAAGTCTCACCAAGTGTCTCTTTGTGTTACATGAGAAAATTAGAAATAATCCATGTGTACATCATAAAATTTATATTTAACCACGCTAAGGTATTAATCATCTAAAATTTAATTTGGGGAATGGTAATTCTTAAGGTCTTCAATAATATTTTTGTGTGCATGTGTTAATTTAGTTAATTTATTTAAAATATAATAAACTATTTTAAGATATTTTACAACAAATACTTTGAATTTAAATAAATTTGTCTTGACATTTGTTTGGCATGCATTACTCAGAAAATTATATGCATCCTAGAACTTTTTATTAAAATTACTACTCATAAAACCAATCCCATATTTATTGCTGCTTTTAGGGGGCGGTGAGTAAGGTGTTGGGAATACCAATGATGAAGATGGACCAGTATATGGCCTTTGGAGCCTTTTAAATAGTGGGACATATGATCAATAAACAAACAGTTATGAGAACGTGATAAATGGTACAACAGGGGTGAGATCAAAGAGCTTTGGGCAAATGATACCAATTCCAATAGCGAGGGAGGGGATCTGACTTTACGTTATACCTGCAAGATTTTATACCTCTGCAAAAGTGGTGTTCAACTAATATCTATTGAATTGAAATTCCAAAGTAGGCTTGATAGTAATAGGAAATAGAAAATAAAATAATAGGTTAAAATAATATAATAACTTAAAAATGTTATAATAAATAAAATTGAAAGCAGATGCATTATATCATTTAAAAGACTATACCCAAAGGCATGTTTCAAAATGCTACATATTTTGTGGCAAATTGTTTAATAAAAAGCAATTTGTAAATTTGCCCCAGAATACAACAAAGGCCTGCGTGTTAGATTTTATGAAAGTTCTGGCCATCTGTCTGGGGTAGGTATGTTAACTTTGGGATCGGGCGGGGGTACTCCTCCAGCTTTTTAAGCGTCAGAATATAAACGTACTCAACGCCCACGTTCACCTATCCCTAAGATTCAAACCATAAATTCAAAATCCAGCAACTGCCTGAAATCTGCTGATAGTTTGTCTATTCCTTGCTGCTTCCCATCTGCTTTACTGGAGCTGGTTGGGCAGGCTGAGCAAGTGTCCCTCGGGGTGTCAGACACCCTGTTACCTGCTGGGTTAAGGATTCTTTGCCCACTTTTCTACTGAGACTCATCTGGAGATTCAGAATGACAGCCGGCCTTCCCGGCGTACAGGGTTGTCTCGAGAGGAAGTGAAACGGAACACACGAAATAATTCTGCTAGTAAAATGCCCTACACAACGTGCTACTTGCTACTGCTTTGTGGGCCTCCGCATAGTTAAAAAAAAAGTTTTTTTTAGCTTGGTTTGATGAAAATCTTTCAGTCTGTGTTCTGCGATTCACATTTATATGAACTTGTTAAGACAAACAACTTAAGGAAAAAACATCTTCCTTTGTCTCAATTGCCACATGCCTAAATTTTCACATTGTGCTTTCGTTTTAAGGGGCAAAAAGGACAGAAGCCCCTTTTCGGTGAGAAGCTCTTGGGCGATGTGAAAGCTGCTGGCGTGACAGCACTGTCCTCGCGGAGGACCCCGTGTCGCATTGGGAGTGTGGTTTCAGGAAGTTTATCTCAGCGCCAGGCGCCTGCTTCAAGCCAAATTCCGAGGTCTCTCCCCAGACCAGGGGCTCAGGTCCTGGGTAAGGGTGGGGGGCCCTACATCTGCATTGTCAACAGGCGCCCCAGACAGCTCCTAATTCAAGTTTGGGGACCAGGGCCGGAGGCACAGATGTCCAGACGCCCTCTCCCACGGACCCCGTGGGACACCTGTGGTGTGTCCGTGGCGGGGGTGGAGGCGGGGGATGGGCGCTGACGCTCGGTGTGCCCTGCCCTCAGCCTCCGTGAAGTACGGACAGCTCTGCTGTCATCTGTTCTACACACCGGGGTTCCCTCAGATTTGTTTCATCAAAGGAAGATTCTACGGCTAAGAAACAAGCCTGAGAACCATGGAGCTGCGGCCTCGAAACTAGCATCTGAGGTCAGAAGACCTGGGCGCTGCTGCCGCTCTCGGCACCTGCCGTCTCGGGGTCGTCGTGCTGGAAGATAAGCTCGATAAGCCTTCGTGTGCGACAGGCTCACAAAGCTGCCTTCACAGAGGACCGGGGCGGTCACGACAGGTCACGCAAAGCGTCAGCAGCTAGGAAGGAGTACTAACGTTCACTATCGTGATCATCCCTGGGGACAGCCGCGGTTGGGCCACAGAGCGGGCGCGTCTTACCTCTTCAGGGGTGGGCAGAGATGATCTTCAGAACTGAGGTTTGCCCAGGGCCGCATCACCCCCGGACGTTCCAACTGGGGAGGAGGCAGGAGCAAGAGGCAAGGACTCACCGACACAAAGGCCTGAGACTTGGTTTCGTTCAACTGAAGCTGCAATTTCTTCTCGTTGTCGTAGACGCCGTAGAGCCTCTTGGACCAGGTCTGCGGCACCCTGTTCTTGAATTTCAACGAGCTGTACAGGGCGAATATCCTCTGTAAGTCCAGGACCAGGCAGCTGCAGTTGTAGAAGACGACCCCGAGCTCCTTCATCTGTGGGGTTAAAAGAGAAAGCATGGGTGCCGCGCGCAAGTAACCGGGGCTGTGCGTTTCAGGGGAAGACGACGCGCGGGAATGCCGTGGTGGTGACTTCTCCTGCAGCTGCTGTACAGAAGCGTGTAGACACAGTCACAGCCCGGGACACACAGTGAGGCAGTGTAAAAGTGCTTCAATATTTAAGGAGAACTTTAGCTTGCTGTTTTGCATTTGGGATCTTACAGATAATTTTTTCATATTCATCTCCATTTTTCTTCCTTTTCTTTCTTTTTTTTTTAGATTTTATTTATTTCAGAGAGAGAGAGTGCATAAGCAGGGGGAGCGTCAGGCAGAGGGAGAGGGAGAAGCAGACTCCTCACTGAGCAGGGAGCCTGACAGGGGACTCGATCCCAGGACCCCGGGATCATGGCCTGAGCCGAAGGCAGACGCTTCACCGACTGTGCCACCCAAGTGCCCCCACCCCCATTTTTCATATCAGCTCTTCAGATTCATTTCCTTAAAATTTTTCATATGAATCCTTAAATCACGCAGCAATATAAAGGTAGGGTTTTAACGGCAGCTTCACGGAATGGCTTAGATCATGGGTTCTGAGGTCAAACTGCCTGGAATTATGCTCAGTTCTATGGCTTTCCAGCTGCGCGACACTGTTGGGCAAGACACATCATCTCTGGGTCTCATTCTCCTTCTTCTACAAAACGGGGTTAATCATATTTATTCCACACTCTGCTTGATGCGTTTAAAATGGTCAGTACATTTAAAGGGCTCAGAACAGCGCCTATGACTTGGCGCTCAGAAATAATTTGTTCACAATACAAGTGACTCATGTGAACACAACACAAGCCTCAAGAGGAATTCACCAATGCGCTCCTGCGACAAAGAGACCAGACAGAGGATTTTTCCACCTCCCTCAATGCGCGGATGGGGGAGGGAAAGCTCAGACAGACAGGCAAAGGCACCTGCCCCAAGTGGGAGACCCCGCCATCAACAGATTGAGAATCTGAATGCAGGTTTCTGACCTTGGATCGAGCACATCCAGGAACATAGCAGCGCTGACTTCATCTGAGTCCAGGATCACTCTGTACAAGTTACAGACGCTTTCTCCTTTAGTCAGTGAAAGTGACGCGGTAACATGTGGGTCGTAAAAGAACAGCACGAGGATACACGCTCTGTGATCCGAATACCCAGGGAGGCGTGTGCTAGGGACACCTGGGTCTGCTCTCATCCCTTCCTCCAGCTCCCCACTGAAGACTCCACTCAGGATTACAGAAGACGTCCTCTGCTGTAGAGGACCCCTTAGGGCTCCCTAATACAGTGTGCCTGGAGCCTGGCATCTGTGCTCGCCTGGCATCATTCTCCCGGGCCCATAGTGACTACAGGCTAGACGCATGCACGTTTCTTCACCTGCTGATGGACTTGCCCTACTTTTCTCTGATGCAAGAAATAAAGCACTGTGCACCTGTGCAAGTACTTCTTTAGTACAGCTTCCTAGAAGTGGATGTACAAACACATGAAGGGCAATCAGAGGTCAAGAAAGTGGGCAGAAGCAGAGCAGAAAGGGTGTGTCAGGCATGTGCAAAGGCACCGTGGGCGGGGGGGGGTGGATATTATCAGAGCTGGGAGGCTAAAGTGGAGTGGGCTAGGGGGAACGTGTATGTGTGTGTGAGTGTGTAAATATGTTTTTCTGGGTAAAACTGTAGGGACAGGGATGGCAGATCCTCAGGGGCCTTTGAGCTGGGATAAACAGCTTAACATTTATGTTGAAGGTCACGGGAAAGCCAGCAATGAGGATAGGGGTGTGACCAGGCTGTGAATTAGAAAGGTCCCCTTGGCTGTGGTGTGGAGACAGAAGACAGGGTGAGGAAGCTGGGGCATTCAGCCCCCGGGCCTTGGCAGGAGCCAGATGCAAGACTTACATGTTCCTATGTGTTTTCTAATCTCAGAGATTTCAAAAAATTGTCTAGGGTAACTGCTAACGATTGCTAATCTTATTTCACATTGAAGACAGAGCCCTCCCTGCTGTTTGCTGACGGGGTCTCAGGAATATTCAGCTCTGCAGCTGACCTTCACGCTTTTGTACCTTTTTTGCAGGTTGAATCAACACTGCCACACTACCTTCTCCAGGGAAGCCTTGAGCATTTCACTGTTTCTCAACTTTTATACTAGTTCAGCAGGTATAACCAAGCTTTTTATCTGGGGTGGGGGGTGGACAAGATGAGATCTGGGTCCCATGTGGGTAAGTAGCTGTCCTCAGGGTCAGGGCCTCCTTGACATCCAGGGGGCCCATGTTCTCTGGCCATGCCTGGGGCCACCATCAGGAAGGAAGGAAGGAAGGAAGAAAGGAAAGGTGGGAGGGAGGAAGGAAGGGAGGGCAGGAAGGAGGAAGGAGGGAGGGAGGGAGGGAGGGAGGGAGGGAGGGAGGAAGGGAGAAGGGAGGAGGGAGGAGGGAAGGAGGAAGGAAGAAAACAGCAGTATTGGACCTGAGGCCAAAGATGGTGGATAGAAGTCTAAGTCTGGCACCAACCAGACACAGGGCCTTAGGGAAGTCATCCCGTTTCTTAGTCTTTGTCTACTCCTCTGAGCTATGAGGGTGTTTAGTTCATAAAGTCTACAAGGGTCTTCCAGCCCTGCATCTAGGGGTTCAGGACGTCAGGGTCTGTCTACCTCTATCCCCTTCTCCATGCCTCATCGACCTTGCCAGTGCTGCCTGGAGAGCGTGTTTGTGTCACAGGATGAGTTCCTCTAAGCTGCTGCAGGACTGTGGCTGGTGACCTTCCCTGATTTTATCTTTTTTTTTTTTTAAAGATTTATTTGTTTGAGAGAGAGAGAGAGCAAGAGCGTGAGCGAGTGGGGGGAGAGGCCGGAGAGGGGGAGGATCGCAAGCAGACTCCCGGCTGAGCGCGGAGCAGGGTGAGGGGCTGGATCTCAGGACCCCAAGATCATGACCTGAGCCGAAACCAAGAGTTGGACCCTTCACTGACTGAGCCACCCAGGCGCCCCATCCCTCCCTGATTTTAATTTCAGACAAAGCACATCTGCATCTTAATCCTGCAAGTCGAGGGTTGAATAGCCTTGGGTAAATTACCTATTCTTAAATTTCAGTTTATGGTTCAATGAGGACAATCTTGATCTCCAAGGTTTGCTGTTAGAATTTAATAATAATCACAATTTTGATAGCTCATACTGACTGTTTAGTTGGTGTGTGTACCGTGTTGAATAGTGCCCCCTCCCCCCCAAATCAATTTCCACCTGGAGCCCGTGAATGTGACCTTCGTGAGAAATACGGTCTTTGCAAATGAGATCCCGATGAACTCATACTGAATTATGGTGGGTCCTAAATCTAATATGACTGGTGTCCTTGTAAGAAAAGGAAAATTTGGACCAGCACACAGGGGAGACGGCTGTGTGAAGACAGAGACAGGAGCGAGACACCTACAAGCCAAGGAACGCTACGGATTGGCGGCAACAACCAGAAGCTAGAAGGAGGTGAGGAAAGATCCCCCCTAGAGCCTTCAGGGAGAGCCTAGCTCTGCCGACACCTTGGTGTCACACTTCTAGCCTCCAGAAGTGTGACTGAGTAAGTAAGTTCCTGCTCGCCTAAGCCACCAAGTATGTAATTTGTTCCGACAGCCCTTCGTGTTGAACATACAGGGTGCCTCACGGACTTTCATCTTGATAGTGGGTCCGGTAGACAGTGTTCATCCCCATTCTACACAGGGGAAACTGAGGCTTGGAGAGTTACTTGCTCATTGTAAGTGACATAAGTGAGACTCGAACTTGGGTCTAACTCAGAAGCCTGCATGCCTAACACTATGCTAATACCCCACTTAGCACCTGGCTAGAATACAACCCATGCTGCCTACTGCTATTCATTCTCTGATGCCTTCTCTGGCCAACCCATTTCCTGCTCCGTCTAGTACTACACCCGGTGCCTATTTCTGATGCGGCATGTTTTACCCTGTATCATAACTAAAAAAAAATTTATGTGTCTGTTTCCCCTAGTAACTCTATAGTCTCTGTAGAGACCATGCCTGGTTTATATCTTTTCCCCCGTGCTGGACTATGGTACTTGCCTAGAAAATGTTTATTGAATGAATGCCTGGCCTTTGAAAAGAGTAAATGGTGGTCAGAGAGGAAAAACAGTTCCCTTCCGAATTCAGGAGCCCTAGCTCAGCCTCATGCCGTCTGATGCTGAGTACATGAATTTTGCACAAATCTCCCTTCTGGTACCAAGGAAACAGAACACCTGGAGATGGCCACGCCCAGAGACCCGCCCGAGAGATTTTCAAGAGCAAGGTGCTCAGTGATCGGTATCAGTGGCAGGGTTTACATTGGTCAGTGGGCTGACTGTCCTCTAGACACGCTTCCTGCACCGACCAGCACCGGGGCGCAGGGACCAAGATGAGTTCGTCTTATGATGCGAACTGACTGAAAAGAGTCCACGCCATCCAAGCCCCAGTGGAGTCAGAGATAGAATGCCACTGAACGTACAAGTCCAGGGAATCTTTTGATTTTTGTCACTAAAAAGTGAACTCATCGACCATTATTCACGTCTACTGTGCTTGGCTCTTGTGGGTGTCCTTTGGTTTTTCCACATCAGACCTTCAGTGTTTTTAGGTTACTTGCTCGCACATGGCAAACACGTATGTTTGGAGACCTCTGATCAAAGGTCGAATAAGAATGTCATGCTTCCCTGTCCACTTTTGTTACTCAGGTATAGATGTCCCTCGTCGTCAGGTGGAGGTTACGTCCTCTCTGTGGTGGTTGGAAGAAGATCAAAGCTAACGGGAGCTGTGGGGGAACAAAGCCACTTCCCTCCCGCCCCTGTCATTCTCCACTGACTCTCTCCTGAGATGTAGAATGATATTAAATGCAGTCACGACACTATTGCAAGCTCCTCATAATTGTGAAGAAAGACAACCACTCTTTAATATGATATGACATTGAGTACTGATGTGAAACTGACATCGAGAAGGGTGCCAGGATGGCCGTTCTGACAGCCTTTCCCTGCAAATGAAGGAGAGAGGCCTCTCAATATGACCTAATCAGGACACAGCAGGTCGTCTTCTAGAACAAGCTCTGAAGACAGACTAACTCCACCATGGGCTTTGCCCTGAACCTCATCTGTACATGGGTGTATGTCAAAGGATGGCTATGAAGAGCAAATGGGACAAAATGCATGCACAACGTTTATCTCAGTGCCTGGCTCAAACAGTGTGAGTTTCAGCTATACCAAGATCCAGCTCTCTTCTTCTTCTTTTTTTTTTAAGATTTCATTTATTTATTTGACAGAGAGAGACAGCGAGAGAGGGAACACAAGCAAGGCAAGTGGGAGAGGGAGAAGCAGGCCTCCCGCCGAGCAGGGAGCCCGATGCGGGACTCGATCCCAGGACCCTGGGATCATGACCCGAGCCGAAGATAGACGCCTAACGGCTGAGCCACCCAAGTGCCCCCATATCTCTTCTGTTCCTCCTGAGAAGGATGCTTCTGCTATACTCCTGCTTGAAAGGGTCACGAATTTGTTTGAATCAAAAAAGAGAGGTGACAAAATTCTTTGTACGTGAACAATTTTACTTTAACCACCAACGGATTCCAGATGCTTTAGTCACAAGCGTGAAGGCATGAAGTCATTCCTCAGAGACCATTCGTGGTGGGTCATTGGTGCCAGAATGGCCACAACAGAATGGCTATTTCAAATGTACGAAATTCAACATTTTCACTTGCTTCTCAAGGTCAGCCCTAGCTGGTCTTAAACTTAAGCCTTCATCAGATAATGTTGGGGGTGGCAGAAGCAGAGCATAGTAGCTGGAAAGAACGGGTGATAATGAAACAAGAAGGTGCCACTGGATATGACATGACATCCCGCTGAGGTGGGACACCGCAGGGAAAAGGAGTCCATTGAGGTGAGACCGTGAGGTAATGTAAATGGCTGGTGAAGTGTCTCCATGGGGGCAGGAGAATGACTAAAGGTTTGGGGCAAGGCAGTGACAAAGTAGAGTGGTTGTACCAGCTTTATGTGGACTTCTCCCCTGAAGTCTCAAATCTGGACACGCAGGTGTTTGTGATCGTGTCCAGCGTATACATGAAGGATGGTGTAGTGGAGGGAACAGTGATATTCCTTGAACCTTCTCTACATTTCTTTAAAAAAGATTTTTTTTATTCATTTGACAGAGAGAGAGAGAGAGACAGCCAGCGAGAGAGGGAACACAAGCAGGGGGAGTGGGAGAGGAAGAAGCAGGCTCCCAGTGGAGCAGGGAGCCCGACGCGGAGCTTGATCCCAGGACCCTGGGATCGCACCCTGAGCTGAAGGCAGACGCTTAATGACTGAGCCCCCCAGGTGCCCCAGGACCTCCTCTGCATTACTTTAGTCTGTGGAACTCAGTGCCCACAGCTTTGAAGCCAATGGCCCCTAGAAGTCACACCATGGGGGAGCCAGCTTGAGAGCAAAAATTAAAGGCTCTGGTCATTGGGTTTCCAGGGAATTTTATCATTTTCAATAAAAATTTTTAAAAAAGAATTTATCTAATGTTTAAATTACCAACTAGATCTCAACAAATTCCTATACAGGAAACATACCTCCGCATAATAACGGCCATATATGAAAAACCCACAGCTAACCTCGAACTCACTGGTGAAAAACTGAGAGCTTTTCCTCTTATTTCAGGAACAAGACAAGGATATCCACTCTTACCAGTTTTATTCAACATAGTTAAGGGAAGTCCTAACCATAGCACGTAGATAAGAAAAAGAAATAAAAGGCATCCATACTGGTAAAGAAGAGTTAAATTTTGTTATTTGCAGATGACATGATACTGTAAATAGAAAACTCTAGACTCCACCAAAAACTAATAGAACTAATAAATGAATTAAGTAAAGTTGCAGAATGCAAAATTAATACCCACTATTTCTATACACTAATAAGACCAATAAGTAAGTAGCAGAAAACGAAATTAAGAAAACAACACCATTTACAAGTGCACCAAAAAAGAATAAAATACCTAGGGATAAACTTAACCAAGAAGGGGAAATACCTGTATTCTGAAAAGTATAAAACCCTGATGAAAGACATTGAAGATGACACAAATAAACGAAAGACATTCATGCTCATAGACTGGAAGAATTAATATTGTTAAAATGTTCATACTACCCAAAGCAATCTTCAGATTCAATAAAATTGTTATCAAAATGCAAACAGCATGTTTCACAGAACAAGAACAAATAATACTAAAATTTGCATGGAACACAAAAGACCCCAAATAGCAAAACCAATCTTGAAATAGAAGAACAAAGCTGGAGGTATCATAATCCCAGAGTTCAAGATATACTACCAAGCTGTGGTAATCAAAACAGTATGGTACTGGCACAAAAACAGACCTATAGATCAATGGAACAGAATAGAAAACCTAGAAATGAACTCTCAACTATGGTCAACTAACCTTTCACAAAGCCAGAAAGAATATCCAATGGAAAACAGTCTCTTCAACGAATGGTGTTGGTAAAATTGGACAACCACACGCAGAACGAAACTGGACCATTTCCTTACACCGTACACAAAAATAGACTCAAAATGGATGAAAGACCTAAAGATGAGACAGGAATCCATCAAAATCGTTGAGGAGAACACAGGCAGCAACCTCTTCGACCTCGGCTGCAGCAACTTCTTCTGGAGCTAGAGGCTGGAGACCACCAACTAGAGGGGTTTCTACACGTAAACGTGAACACCCGAACACTAACTATCTGATGCTTGGCCGAGGCATGGAAGGTCAAGGGCAAAAGGCTGTAACTGAAACAGTGTCATACCAGGCTTGGATTCCTGCTGAAGTCAATGGACAATGTTGTTTTCAAGACTCAATCCAATTTTCCACAGACTATGATGGGAAAGTTGGCTGGATTCCCCTGGGAAATCCAGGAAGATGAAAACAGATGTTTCATGAAAGCCAAATGAGAGCAAATCTTTGTGAAATGTCTGGGCTTAGGACCAGATGCAGCATTACCATTATGGTTGTTTAACTCATGAGCTACATGGCTTTGGAGGAGCTTATCGACTTCTTCATGCCCCCGAGAAAGACAAAAGCAGCTCTTGACATCTGGAAGCTGGAACATGACTGCCAGCGTGGTCTTGATGTTTTCAGGAGTGGCCTGGCACTCACAGCTGCGCCTTGGAGTTCTCCTATCAAACATAAGCTGTTTCTAGTGCACTAACATCAAAACAAAAACAAGACCACTCTGTGATCATGTCTAGACACAGACAAAAACATGAGCACTGTCCAAACCATAAAAATGACCAAAGATCCCTCCATATGAGTGACTGCTGCTTCTTTACCGATTACACATAGTTTTAGCCTCACTGGATTCCCTCTCCCATATAGATGATTTATGAAGATACCCAATCATAAAATTACCCCTACTTCCTGACAGCATTCAATCCTGAGCAAAGCCCTGCTTCCTAAAATCTTCCCCTAAATCACCTAAGCCCCGATTCCATAAGTCCTAAGACCTGCTTATTGAGACGCCCCATGTTTTGCCACAAAGTGTCCTCTCCCTTGTAATAAGCAACTTGTTCAAAATCAGTTGGTTGGTCTTTGGCTGGAGGGCAATGCCACCACCTTATTCCCATGACCACTACCTCATAGGACAGGTTGGTGCAGCAAAGCACAGCGACCAATACTCAGTATGTGTGGACTGCTGTTTTTCTATTCTAAGTCATACTACACAGGGAAGTGTTAGGTATTCAATATTGTTCTGGTTTAAACAGCAAGCTGCCCAGGTAGCAGAGCAAGAGGCATTTAGGGGCAAGGAATGAATAAAGTCACTGATGGCTCTTAGGGAAAGGCATAAAGAAGGACTGCACTTTGGGAAGGAGCTTCGCACATTGGAACCTAAGGCCAACCAAAGCTCCTGAGGCATTTTCAGTGTTGCTCTGTGTTCTGGTCTCTGCATGTATCATAAACCATGTTTTGGAAGGTGTACTATTACACATTTTAATTTGGAATCTAGTGAACTAATTCCTTAAAACCTAATTGGAAGAATTGGTTTCACATTTAAGTCTTTAATCCATTTTGACTTTATTTTTGTGTACAATGTAAGAAAGTGGTCCAGTTTCATTCTTCTGCATGTAACTGTCCAGTTTGCATATAGCTGTCCATTTTTTTCAGCACCATTTATTGAAGAGACTGCCTTTTCTCCATTGTATATTCTTGCTTCCTTTGTCATAGATTAATTGGTCATACTGGATTTCTTTCTGGGCTCTCTACTCCATATGTCTATTTTTGTGCCAGTACCATATTGTTTTGATTACCATAGTATTGTAGTGTATCTTGAAATCTGGGATTGTGATACCTCCAGTTTTGTTCTCCTTTTTAAGACTGCTTTGACTATTCAGGGTCTTGTGGTTGCAAACAAATTTTAGTATTATTTGTTCTTGTTTTGTGAATAATGCTGTTTGCATTTTGATAGGGATTGCATTAAATCTGTAGATTGCTTTGGGAAGTACGAACATTTTAACAATATTCGTTCTTCCAATCCATGATCATGAAATATCTTTCCATTTGTTTGTCCTCTTCAGTTTCTTTCGTGAACTAAATGTGAGACCTGAAACCATAAAACTCCTAGAAGAAAACATAGGCAGTAATCTCTTTGACGCCATTTGCAGAAACATTTTTCTGGATATGTGTCCTAAAGACAAGGGAAACAAAAGCAAAAATAAACTATTGGGACTTCTTCAGAATAAAAAGCTTTTGCACAACAAAGGAAACCATAAAAAAACCCACAAAAAGATAATCTACTGAATGAGAGAAGATATTTGCAAATGATATATCCAGTATGGAGTCAATATCCAAGGTCCATAATGAATTTATAAAACTCAACCACAAAGAAACAAAAAATCCAATTAAAAATGGGCAGAGGACCTGAACAGATGTTTTTCCAAAGAAGACATACAAGTAAGAAACAGACACGTGAAATGATACTCAGTATCACTAATCATCAGGGAAACGCAAATCAAAAGCACAAGATACACCTTACACCTGTCAGAATGGCTAAAATCAAAACTACAAGAAATAATAAGTGTTGGCGAGGATGTGGAGAAAAAGGAACACTTGTGCACTGTTGGTGGAAATGCAAACTGGTGCAGCTACTGTGGACAACAGTATGGAGGTTCCTCCAAAAGTTAAAAATAGAAATACCATATAATCATAAAGAAAACAAAAACAGTAATTCAAAAAGGTATGTGTGCCCTTATGTTTACCGCAGCATTAACTATAATACCAAGATACGGAAGCAACCCAAGTGTCCACGAGCGTCCACTGACAAATGAACAGATAAAGAAGATGTGGTATATATATAAAATGGAATGTTACTCAGTCATAAAAAAAGAATGAGATCTGGCCATTTGCATCAACATGGGTGGATCTAGAGGGTTTAATGCCAAGTGAAATAAGCTGGATAGAGAAAGACAAATACCTTTTGATTTCACTCATATGTGGAATTTAGGAAACAAAAAAAACGAACAAAGAAAAAAAAGAGACAAAAAAAAAAAAACAAACAAAAACCAAACAAAAACCAGGCTCTTAAATACAGAGAACAAACTGGTGGTTGTCAGAGAGGAGGTGGATAGGGGAATGGGTGAAAGAGATAAAGGAGATTAAGAGGTACAAACCTGCAATTACACAATAAATAAGTAACAGATGAAAAGATGAAAAGCATAGGGAATATGGTCAATAAGACTGTAAAAATGGTGTTTGGTGACAGATGCTAACGACATTTATCACGACAAGCGTGGGGTAACGTACAGAATTGTTAAATCATTGTATTGTACACCTGAGCCTAATATAGCACTGTATGTTAATTATACTTAAGAAAAACCTAATGGAAAAACTGGCAGTATAAAAATAAAAATTCTTATTTAATGGCACCCTAACCATGAGTGACGTGTATCCCTGTAGTACAATGAGATGGATGAAAGCACGTTCACGGACGCACTCAGCGTTTAACATCCCCAGGACTGTCCCGAGGCACCACTCACCATCAGCAGGACACAGGCGGGCACCGTCTCTCTGCGCACTGTCTCGACGTCCTCCAGCTGCTAGTATTGCTAATGACGCCACTCTAACAAACGTGTAGTGTTCCTTTTCCCCTGTTGTGGAAGCTGTTTCTTTGTGAGCTTTTCTCTGCAGTGCCTGACATCAGTCTGCTCTGTGACTACATCATAGCTTCAGAATCAGCAGGTGAGGGAAGAAGCCGAGCCTGGCCCTCTAGAGATATAAAAGGGATTATACTGCCTCTGAGTATCATCCTCTCAACCTTAGGATGACTCAAACCCATTCCTAATTATACATATTTGGTTCAGGCTGGTGTCGATTGAAGACTGAACAAAACACACTGGGTTTCATTTTGCAGATTTTTCAGCTAGGGCAAAAATCCAGGACAGGTTTGTGAACAAATCTTACAATGACAGCCATGGGAAAAATAACAGAGTATTTGGGTTTCTGAAAAGCTTCTATGTCTAGATAATCAAAGGAATGAAAAGCTAAAATGATGGACTGATTGATGGCTGAGGTTCTTAATGTTGCCATATTAATAAGACAGGCCTTACCTACCAGGCGTCAGTCCTCTCTCTACCTGCTGGTGGGCTGCTCAGGTCAGCATAACCACACGCCCGCCACATGCCTGCCGAGCGTCCTGATGGGCCACCCTGACTTTTTAGTTCAATCACACAGTTGACAGTTGATTGAATGGTCCAACTGTTTGAATAAAATAATCTTGAAAAAGCTGGAGATTTATCAGCTAAGGATTATCTGGAAGAGAGTTACTCTCAACAAAAGACAAATTGTCTTTTCCACAAAATGGCCACCATGTTCATGAGCAGCCCATGGGGCTAAGGAGGCTTGGGGCCTCAAGCAACCTGGAGTTAAGTGTAGCAACTTCACTTAAAGCTCGAGTTCTATCAGTGGTTCCATCTGTCCCTTGTACTGGGATGTTAACCTGAGAATTTTTGGAATGTGGGTTTGACACAATCTAGCAGATGCTACCATCCTCCTGCTTATGGAGAAATAAGAATGGCGGTACTAATTATCCCAGAGCTTACTGTACCCCATGCACTGTTCTAGTCGCTCTACAAGCCTGTTTGTTTAAACCTCAGAACGACTCCTCTTACAGGGAAGGAAACAGCAAAGGAGAAAAGGACTTGCTCAAACACAGCTGGTGAGCCGGGAAGCTGAGAGTCATAGATACTGAGGGACTAGCTTAGTATTTCACCTTTGGGAAGAATTATTCACAGCATGGAGTGCCCTGAAGACTCTAGCCCTGGAAGTTCTGTGTGTATTGGTAGTCTCAGTTTCAAAACAAAATAAAGATTAGGGGAAACGTGCAATTACACCAGAAAAACATTTTTCTTTATTTTCTCAAAATCAGTGGAAGGCAGTTATGGAAGGAAATGCAGTGACTGGAAACCCAGCCCCCTTCTGCTGAGGGCCTGAGTGGCGGCAGAGGGAGACGGGCTGGGGCTGGCTTGTGCTGCAGAAGCCCGAGCAGGCGTCTGATGGATGCTTCTGTCAGAGAACGTGAAGGGAGAGGCATTAGCATCGTTCCTCATCGTAATTCAGAATAATTAATACAAGTTAGCTTAGCCACAGCTCAATTTATCATTTACAGATGTCTGGTTTGCTGTTTTCAGGATTTCGTAGGAATGTGAACGAGCGTTTCTTGAATTCTCTTGACAAAGACAAAAGAAGCTGCCCTGTGAGCAGCTATAGGCATCCTGTTGGCTCCTGGTTTATATTCCGAGTTGCTGCGGGAAATTTAATTAGTAGGAGCTCTAACCTGATTTTGTTTCTGCCCTCAAGGTGAAATTTTTGTTCCCAGGGATAGAAAAAAAGAGCTTAATCTTAGCATCTCCAAGACAGCCTCCCACCCAGACATGTGCTCTCCGGCCTCTCCTTTCTGGCAGCTGAGGGCCTACACCACGACACTTCTTGAAGTCTTATTTTCGTTGTTACCAAGCGGGAATAATAGTGATGGCCACAAAGAACACGACTAATTGAAGAGACAGCAGAGTGTGAGAACCTTAGAGAACCCCTAGTTCAACCTTATTTCAAAAGTAAGGAAACCGAGGCCCCCAAAGGGGACTGACTCACAAGATTACAGAACAATGAATGTCCTGTGATTTCTGGTCCTGGACTCCTTTGCCCAATAAGGCTGTGCCAATACCACACAGCGTCTGCCTCCAGGATGGAGAGGGCCGGTGCTTGCTGGCTCCCTCCCTCCTTTCACACAAACCAATGCTTCATTTTTTTTTTTCTTTATTTTTTTTAATAAGGCTCTCACAACTCTCCAAAGAACCACTTACTCCCCTGGCATCTTTGACCGCTGGCTATAAGGAATTCACACATCGGTTGCTTGGGTTTATCTCGTCAAAGGGAAATCAATAGATAAAACCTTGGGTGACCGGGGAATGTTAATGGAAGGAGTCCTGAAGGAGTAGAGCCAGGAGGGGAATGGGATGAAACGCATCGGGATCACAGCTCAGTTATTTCTGAGTACTTGAATTTCATTCTGCTTCTTCTAGAGTGTTGAAAATGATTTCAGAGTGTCTCTTCAGCTCTGGCCATGCCTACGTCCTGTCTTCTCTTATTAATAATGAGCATTAAGGAAGCTGAGATCATCCGTTTCAACTCACTACATTGGATCCCCTTTCCAACCCCCTGCAAGGCTCAATTCTTGACAGAATGTCGGGCCAGACCTGGGTGACTATATCTGCCTTCCAGGTTTGCAAAATAAACACCCACCCCACTTTGGTACCAGGATATTAACAGTAATGTGAATATTACCCATTTAGCTTCTTCTTACTCATGCAAAGATGAAATAATTAAGGAAACCAGAGAAGTAGAGAAAACCTAACCTGAAAGAAAATACAAAATTATAAATCCATGCTACTCTTCTTTGAAGCCACGTCATCTGACAGTGGGAAATAAGGGTAAGTGGACAGAAATTAGGGGGATTCATTTGTAGATTATAATTCATTAAACTAATTTAGTCTTTAGTCTTCTTTGAGACCCTGAAGTTCAGAAAGGCTCTGAAAATTTTCAGGAAAAAAAGGCATCTTCCTTTTGTCCTGAAGAAATGTTTTGACCTCAGACTATTCCACTCCTCTTGATTCATTCCTTTGTAATTCAGAGTATGGGCTCACTACCCTTCTTCTCCTCAGTGCTGCTGTCATGAGCAGTACTGAGTTCTCTTCCCTCATGTCACCACACCAGGGACAATAAGGGCCGCAGATACCGAGCCTTTTAAGAAGAAATGTTACACCTATACTCCCAGCTCACTGGTTCTCATCTCCTCTGGGTCCACAAGAAACATCTCAGAATGGTGGAAGAAGACAGTGCTTCTCCTCTGGGCTGGGCCACCACTGGGCTAGCCTGCAATCCCGACCGCAAGTGCTGGCCGCCCCAGGAGTCCATCTGCCTTAGTGAGTAAAGCATGGACTCAGGCTTGAATTCTAGTTCTGCTGCCTTCTCCACTGTGACTTTGGCCAAGTTCCTTTTGTGCCTGAAACTGACAAGTTCCTTAATCTCTCTGTAAAGTGGGGGTAATAATAATACCCATAGGGCTGTTGCGATGATTAAACAAACATACAGAATCGACTCAGGACTGGTCGGTAGAAAAACAAACGTTTGCAATTACTGCTATCATCATCATTATTATTACTGTCATTACGTCCCACCGTACAACAGCAGGAATCACCACGCACACAGCCGCCGCACCTACGCTCTTCAGGAGAAGGTTCTTGGCCGTCAGAAGGTAGTTTCCACTCTGGTTTCCTCAGGGATGAAGCTCCTAGTTTGATCACCACCTGTCTGACTCCTGGTGGTGTTTTTAAAAATGGCTTGGAGCTCACGAGGGTAAGAGAGGGATGTTATTATTGGATCCCTACAACTCCAAGAACAAGCTGCCACATGTAATGATGTCGACATCATTCTCCTTTGGCCGTTTCCATGGCTTTGAATTAGCTATGACTGCTCCGTACAACGTCTACCCTGCCGTTGACGAGCGAAGCCTCCAGCCAGTTTTAAGAGATACTATTTCTTTACTTCTTTTAAATCTATTCTTATTAATTTGTTTTATCTGAGTACCACTGATACACAGTGTTTTCTTACTTTCGAGTGAACAACACAGGAGTCCAACACCTCTGTATGCGATGCTGGGCTTCCTGCGAGAGCAGCTGCCGTCCGCCACTGTCATCGCTGTTACGGTACCGTTCACTATGGTCCCTCTGCTGTGCCTTTTATTTCCATGACTTATTCATTTCATAACCGGAAGGAAGCCTGTATGTCCCACCCCCACATCCCCTCACCCTGCAGCCATCAGTTTGTTCTCTGTGTTTACAGGTCTGATTCTGATTTTTGTCTGTTCGCTTTTTCAGTTGTTTTGTTTTTTTAGATTCCAGAGACATGAAATCACTTGGTATTTGTCTTTCTCTCTCAGACTCACTTCACTTAGTATAATACCCTCCAGGTCCAGCCATGTGGTCTCAAATGGCACGATCACATCCTTTGTCACAGCTCTGTATGTTCCATTGTCGTATAAACCACATCTTCCTTACTATTTGTTTGCCGATGGGCTCTTGGGTTGCTTCCATACCTTCACTATTGTAAATAATGCTGCATATATCTTTTTGAATTTGGGTAAAAATTTTGAATTTTTTTCTCTGGGCAAATCTCCAGTAGTGGAATTCCTGGATCCTGTGGTAGTTCTATTTGTAATTTTTGGAGGAACCCCCAGACTGTTTGCCACAGTCCCTGCACCGGTTTGCATTCCCACCAACAGTGCACGAGGGTTTCCTTTTTCTCCACATCCTCATCAGCACTTCTTACTTCTTCTTGTCTTTTTAATTCTAGCCACTCTCACGGTTTTGAGGTGATATCTCAGCATGGTTTTTCATTGGCCTTTCCCTGATGATTAGTGATGTAAAACATCTTTTTGTGTCTCTGTTGGCCATCTGTATGTCTTCTTTAGAAAAATGTCTGTTCAGGTCCCCGTCCCCTGCACATTTTTTAATCTGATTTTTTTTTGGTGTTGCACACTATAAGTTCTTTTTATATCTTAGATACTAACCCTTTGCCAGACATGTCATTTGCAAATACCTTCTCCCATTCAGTAGGTTGCCTTTTTGTTTATAGATGGCTTTCTTTGCTGTGAAAAGCTTATTTTGATGTAGTCCCCATAGTTTATTTTTCTTTTGTCTCCTTTGTCTTTGGAGACATATCTAGAAAAATGTTGCTACAGCTGATGTTAAAGAAACCACCTGTAAGGTACCATTTCTTTATGTGCCATGTGATGATGTACTCATGACTTCTCTGTTTCGTTCACAGATATATTGTATTTTTCATCTCAGCACTCAGCACACCCTCCCCATCAGAGTGTTTTGAAGAGGTGTCCAACACTGTTTAACACACTGATGTCCTAGCCTCAAAGAGAAAGCATGGGCTGCACTATGAGAATACACCTGAGATGAAACAAAAATTCCCTTCTGATCCTTCAGTTAGTTCCTAGACCCTAACTCCAACAAGACACCCAAAGCACCTCTCTGCTGATGCTGTGCTGTCATGTTTTTGCCCTTCTCGTGCTTCTGGTTCGTTTCATTATGTATCCAACCAACATCTCCCTTGTGAGATGGGATGTTCTAGAGGTGTCTATATCCAAAATAGAGTAACATTTGAAACCTGTGAACCTTATCATGTAACAATTTCACACTGATGACATCAATTTATTTTCAGGTATTTAGCTGTAACCAATCTTTTAGCTCAGGGGATATCACCTTTTAAAGGACCTGGAGTGGGACAACCCCTTCCTAAGAGCTGGGATGCAGTCCAACAGTTGCTCAGTGACTGGCTGGTCAAAACCGTAAAATAGAAGCATTGGGCTTGCATTGGGATAGCTGTGTGGGAGTGAGAAACTTGCTGCAAATAATACTGTTTCCTCTGAATATAACCAACATTGACCTGAAAACAGTGTCACTAAAAACAGGCTTTAGCGGTATCTTATTTAGAATCATTGGCAATCTTACAGGGCAGAAAAGTTTACAATAATCTTATAGGTGGAAATGTCTTGAGGATTATCTATCAGCCAGTCCAGTGTGGTTTGGCTATGCAAAGTGTAGCCAAATGTAACACGGGAGAGCAGTAGGATCGGATCAACCACAGACCTGGGCTGTGAGCATCTTTCAAACGTACTGGAGCCACAGAGATACCAAATATCCATGGCAGAGAAAACTGGTCAAAGAAGTATGACTGGCTGGAGAGAGATGAAAGCGATAACCTTGAATGCAGAACTAAATAAAGTAATACATAAAAGACCGGATGTTTTGTTTGCCAACTTCAACTTCTCCTTTGAACGTAAAATGAAGGTTGAATTATTCAAATCTTTCCACATGTTTATGGGTTACAAAGACTTGGCTGTCATCAATAATTCAATGAACTGGATGCCCTGGAAGTTACAGCACACAAAACAGTTTGGCAACCAAGCATTTTCTGTCCCATGTATAATTATAAAGTGATAGTTTCTCCAACCTTATAAGCAATGAATTATTATGAAATGGTCAACTGCTTAGTCAATTCACAGGCTGTTATCCAGGGTTTATAAATATTAGATTCAATTCAATAATTAAATACCAAGCATGTCTGATGTTCAAAGCAATGTCGTAGGCAAGCAAGGCAAGATTATGGGCAAGTCATGGTCTCTGATGGATAATTGTGTGTCCAGGGTAGGCTAGGGTGTGGAGGGGTGATAGCAATTAGGAAAGAACAAAAAAACCAAGGCAGAATCTGATAAGCATCTTGAAAAAAAATATCAGCAACATTCTGTAAAATTCAAGTAAGGGAGATACCGCATCAGATTAAAAGAGTTTCTTAACCTGTGGACCATGCTTGGAGTTCAGTGGGCATATTTTACATTTGCAGGTTTCTAAGAAGACCCTTAGGCTTTTGCCAAATACTCTGTGATTAAAATAGCAAGACTGGCAGATACCTGAAAATTAGGTGGGTTTGAAGGAGGTGGTGAAATCTGAAAAAGATCTTAAAGGATCTTGAAATTCTATAGTTGTAACAGCAGAGTTGAGAGGACATGTCCAACAGAAGAAAGGGCATGAACGAAGGCAGGGAGGTAAGAAATATCAGGAGCATATGAGAGAATGAGGAGATTGAGGGGGTAACCCTGGTGAGTGGTAGGATCCACTTGAAAGGCTGGTATTGTAAAGAGTGGGCCCATCACCTTTTGTGTTGGAGGTTGAAAGCTCAACTTGGAGACAAGAAAAACATGTGATGTAAACGTGTGTAAAAATTGATGGTTTTCCTCGAAGATCAGGAACAAGACAAAGATGTCTACTCTCACAACTTTTATTGAAAACATATTGGAAGTCCTAGCCACAGCAATTACACAAGAAAAAGAAATAACAGGCATCCATATTGGTAAAGAAGTTAAACTCTCACTATTTGCAGATGACATGATACTATACATGGAAAACCCTAAAGACTCCTAAAAATACTACTAGAGATAATGAATTCAGTAAAGTTGTAGAATACAAAATCAATACCCAGAAATTGGTAGCATCTCTGTACCCTAAGAATGGAGTAGCAGAAAGAGAAATTAAGAAAATAACACCATTTACAATTTCACCAAAAGGAATAAAGTACCTAGGAATAAACTTAACCAAAAAGGTGAAAGACCTATACTCTGAAAACTATAAAGAACTGATGAAAGAAACTGAAGATGATACAAACAAAAATAAATATTCTATGATCCTGGATTGGGAGAATTCATGTTGTTAAAATGTCCATACTATCCAAAGTTATCTACAGATTTATTGCAATCCATATCAAAATAACAGCAGCATTCTTCACAGAATGAGAACAAATAACATTAAAATTCGCACGGAACCACAAAAGACCTCAAAGAGCCAGTGCAGTCTTGAAAAAGGACAGAGTTGGAGGTGTCACAATCCCAGATTTCAAGACACACTACGAAGCTGCAGTAATCAAAACAGTACAATAGACACATAGGTCAAGAGAACAGAATAGAGAGCCCAGAAATAAACCCATGCTTTTGTGGTCAATTAATCTATGACTAAGGAGGCAAAAATACACATGGGGAAAAGACAGTGTCTTCAATAAACAGTGCTGGAAAAACTGGGCAGCTACATGCAAAAGAATGTAACTGGACCATCTTTTTTTTTTTTTCCCAGATTTTATTTATTTATTCATGAGAGAGAGAGAGAGAGAGAGAGAGACAAAGGGAGAAGCAGGCTCAGCCTGATGCAGGACTTGATCCCAGGATCCTGAGATCATGACCTGAGCTGAAGGCAGACACTTAACCACATGAGCCACCTAGGTGCCCTGGACCATCTTTTAACATCAACACAGAAATATTCTCAAAATAGATTAAAGACCTAATTGTGAGACCCGAAACCATAAAACTCCTAGAAGAGAACGCAGGCAATAATTTCTCTGACATTAGCTATAACAACATTTTTCTAGATATGTCTCCAAAGACAAAGGAGAAAAAAGCAAAAATAAACTATTGGGACTACACCAAAATAAGGTTTTCACAGCAAAGAAAACCATCTACAAAACAAAAAGGCAACCTACTGAATGGGAGAAGGTATTTGCAAATGACATGTCTGGTAAAGGGTTAGTATCTAAGATATATAAAGAACTTATACAGCTCAACACACATACACACACACACACAATCAGATTAAAAAATGTGCAGGGGACCTGAATAGACAATTTTTTAAATTATAATAATATTTTTTATTATATTATGTTAGTCACCATACAGTACATCCCTGGTTTTTGATGTAAAGTTCGATGACTCATTAGTTGTGTATAACACCCAGTGCACCATGCAATACATGCCCTCCTTACTACCCATCACCAGTCTATCCCATTCCCCCACCCCCCTCCCCTCTGAAGCCCTCAGTTTGTTTCTCAGAGTCCATAGTCTATTTTTCTAAAGAAGACATACAGATGGCCAACAGAGACACAAAAAGATGTTTTACATCACTAATCATCAGGGAAAGGCCAATGAAAAACCATGCTGAGATATCACCTCAAAACTGTGAGAATGGCTAGAATTAAAAAGACAAGAAGAAGTAAGAAGTGCTGATGAGGATGTGGAGAAAAAGGAAACCCTCGTGCACTGTTGGTGGGAATGCAAACTGGTGCAGGGACTGTGGCAAACAGTCTGGGGGTTCCTCCAAAAATTACAAATAGAACTACCACAGGATCCAGGAATTCCACTACTGGAGATTTGCCCAGAGAAAAAAATTCAAAATTTTTACCCAAATTCAAAAAGATATATGCAGCATTATTTACAATAGTGAAGGTATGGAAGCAACCCAAGAGCCCATCGGCAAACAAATAGTAAGGAAGATGTGGTTTATACGACAATGGAACATACAGAGCCGTGACAAAGGATGTGATCGTGCCATTTGAGACCACATGGCTGGACCTGGAGGGTATTATACTAAGTGAAGTGAGTCTGAGAGAGAAAGACAAATACCAAGTGATTTCATGTCTCTGGAATCTAAAAAACAAAACAACTGAAAAAGCAAACAGACACAAATCAGAATCAGACCTGTAAACACAGAGAACAAACTGATGGCTGCCAGAAGGTAGGAGTCTGGGGTTGGGAAGGTGAAGGGGAGCGGGAGGTACAGGTTCCAGGAACGGAAGGAGTAAGTAGCAGGAATGACAGGCGCGGCACAGGGAATACAGTCAATCATATCGTAAGAGCCACGCATCAGGACAGATGGTAGCTATACTTGTGGTGAACACGGCATAATGTAGAAATTGGTCCAATCTAATGTGACGTTGTGTGTCAACTACAGTCAAAGTAAGAAAAAGGGGGGGTGGATTTCAAGAAGGAAGAGATCAGCATGGACCACGCAGCTGAGATTTCCATCCGATGAGTAAGCAAACCGCCCGTCCTGTTCTGTTTGCTGGCAAGTGGGAAGTCTCTCCTCTCGGACCTTCGCCAATTTTCTCAAGTGTGTATAGAAAAGCTTTTTGTTTCTCTTTCTAAGAAAGTTTTCTGATCTCTGTCTTCCTTGGTAGTTGAAGGAAGTTGAACAGGTGATAGAGACAGAGGAGGAGAGAATGGGGGCGCCTGGGTGGCTTGGCTGGTTAAACGTCTGCCTTCGGCTCAGGTCATGATCATGGGGTCCTGGGATGGAGTCCTGCGTCGGGCTCCCTGTTCAGCAAGGAGCCTGCTTCTCCCTCTCCTTCCTGCTTCTGCTCTCTCTCGCTATCTCTGTCATTCTCTTTGTCTCTCTCTCTCAAATAAATAAATAAAATCTTAAAAAAAAAAAAGAAGTAGGGAGGTCAGGTGAATTCCTAATTTAGGCTGGGTCCTACCACCATTCTCAGTGCTGCTTACCAAGCCCACGTGAACACAGAACCCAGAGGGAAGGGAAGTAAGGAAAGAAACAGCTTCTCTATTTTGTTTTTTAGCTTCCACATATACATGAAACCATATGGTATTTGTCTTTCTCTGTCTGACTTATTTCACGCAATATAATACCCTCCAGGTCCACCCACGTTGTCACAAAAGGCAGGATTCTCATCATTTTTGTTTTTATTTTTGGCTGAGTAATATTCTTCTGCATGTATGTGTGTGTGTGTGTGTGTGTGTATATGTATACATATATATATATATATATATCACCTTTTTTCATGCACTCATCTACTCATGGACCCTCGGGCTGCTTCCATAATTTGGGTGTTGTGAATAATGCTGCAATAAACCCAGAGGTGCATATGTCTTCTTGAATTTTTGTTTTTGTTTTCTTTGGGTAAATACCCATCAGTTAAATTACTAGATCATATGATATTTCTATTTTTTAAAAAGATTTATTTAGTATTTGAGAGAGAGAGAGAGAGAGAGAACATGAGCAGAAGAGCAGAGGGAGAGGGAGAGAGAATCTCAAGCAGGCTCCATGCACACGGAGCCCGATGCGGGGCTGGATCTCACGACCCTGAGATCATGACCTGAGCCGACAGCGAGAGTCCCACGCTTAACCAACTGAGCCACCTAGGCGCCCCTGGTATTTCTATTTTTAACAACAAATGAACAGACAACCAAACATATAAAAATACAGTCTCTTGGGGCGCCTGGGTGGCACAGCGGTTGATCGTCTGCCTTCGGCTCAGGGCGTGATCACGGCGTGCCGGGATCGAGTCCCACATCGGGCTCTTCCGCTGTGAGCCTGCTTCTTCCTCTCCCACTCCCCCTGCTTGTGTTCCCTCTCTCGCTGGCTGTCTCTCTCTGTCGAATAAATAAATAAAATCTTAAAAAAAAAAAACAGTCTCTTAATACAGACAACAAACTGGTAGTTGCAGAGAGGAGGTCGGTGCGGGGATGAGCTAAATAGACAAGGGGAATTAAGTAGAAACTTCCAATTATAAAATAAATAAGTCAAAGAAATAAAAAGTACAGCCTATGAAATATAGTTAATAATATCTTAATAATGTTTGGTGACAGACGGTGACTACACTTATCGTGGTGAGCACTGAGTAATGTATGTAATATGTTGTACGCCTGAAACTACTAGAATACTGTATGTTAATTACACTTCATCAAAAAAACAAGTTTTTATAGTTCAACAGATTACACTTTTTGATTCTAAATGACCTTTCTATTTATAAATTAGAGTTGAAATTAATAAAAAGGTAATACAACTAGTATATGCCTGGACATTTAGATGAAAGGACAGAATACTTTTTCTATTTTTGATAAATTGTATTTATGCAAATACAGGTAATATGATAATAGTGAATAAAGTACAGGTCTCCATTTATAAAAGAAAATCCTGCTTTGGTTTTTATAGGAGAGATGGCTTCAGTTTCTCCTCAGATAATTTCAGATTTTTAAAAAAGATTTATTTATTTTAGAGAGAGAGAGAAAATGCAAGCAGGGGGAGGGGCAAAAGGAGAGAGAGACAATCTCAAACAGACTCGCTGCTGAGCACGGCACACGACGTGGGGCTCGACCTCACGACCCTGAGATCATGACCTGAGCCAAGATCAGGAGTCAGACACTTAACCGACTGAGCCACTCAGGCGCCCCAGATTCTTTTTTCATTTTTACAACATGCCATACACTTAAAGAAATTACAGAATGCGGTAATTTTATAAGCACTAAGCATTTCAGATGTTTCATCTCTATCTTTACGACACAGGAAAATAATGATCCTAGACACTACACGGTTCTTATGGTAACGTGACAGCAAGAGTTACGTATCAGAATCACGGAGTGTAACGTCCGTCAGCAGCTCATCAGCATGGACTGCGGTGACTCAAGCCCGGGACACATGCACACGGAAGGTTGAAAACCAGCCACATGGTATCCTCGTACTGGCCTCTTCTCCGCAGGAATCACAGACCCACAGGAAGCTTTTTCTAAAACCCTGTGCAAGATGACCCAGAACCACCAGACTGCACTTCACTCCTAATTAGCTAATATGTTCAAAATGAATTCTGAGTTCGGTAACAGTGTTTGAAGCCAATACCATTAGGAAAGCACAGGTTTCAAAAATGTGTTCCCTTTTTATTAACGCACACTTTACAAACAGTGAAATTCACCCCTTCGAGCACACAGGTAAGCACTCTGCAACCAGCACCACAATCCAGGTCCTGAACATGCCATCACCCACCCAAATAGCCCCCCGCCGCCTCCACAGTCACCTCCTCTTCAAACCCCAGCCTTCGGCAGCCACTGATCTTCTCCTTGTCTCTACCGTTCTGCTTTTGTAAGAATGTCTTATAAGTCAGATCATACAATACGCAGCCCTTGGAATCTGGCTTCTTTCACCCAGAACGACACATTCCAGATGCATCTGCGCCGTTGTGGAGAACACTAGTTTGTTCCTTTTTAAAGACTTTTTTAAATTTAAATTCAATTTAATTAACATATACTGTATTATTAGTTTCGTGGAGGAATTTAGTGATTCCTCAGTTGCATGTAACACCCAGGGCTCATTACATCAAGTGCCCTCCTTCATGCCCATCGCCAGTGACCCCATCCCCCACCCCGCCCCTCCAGCCACCCTCACTTTGTATCCTACAGTTAGAGTCTCTGATGGTGTGCCTCCCTCTCTGTTTTTACCTTATTTTATTTTTCCTACCCTTCCCCTGTGTTCATCTGTTTTGTTTCTTGAATTCCACATAGGAGTGAAAGCATATGGTATTTGTACTTCCCTGAATGGCTTATTTCGCTTAGCTTAGTATCTCTAGTTCCATCCACGTTGCTGCAAAGGGCAGGAGTCTGCTCCTTTTTATCACTGGGTCAGTACTACCTCACTGAACAGGACGTACCACGGCGAGTTTTTCCAGTCTTCCGTTGAGAAACATTTGATCGTCTCTGCTTGTTGGTGATTACAAATAAAACTGCTGTAAACGTTTACGTATACGTTTTTGTGAGAATGTGGATTTCATTTCACTTGAGTAACTATCTAGGAGTGAGATTGTTGTGTCATGGTTTAACTTAATGAGAAACCACCAGACGGATTTCCAAAGTGACTGCGCCATTTTGTATTCCTGCTAACAATGTATGTTAGCCTACGTTGCTCTCTATCCTTGCTGGAGCATGGTTAGTTTTATTTTTTTATTTTCTGAAAATTTTAGTTGTTCTAATAGCTGTGTAGTGGTATCACATTGCAGTTTGATTTGCATTTCTTTAATGACCAATGATACTGAATATATTTATGGGTTTACTTGTCATCTGCATGGGAAGTGCTTATTCACATATTCTGTACATAAAAAAACTGGGTTGTTAGTTTTTATATTGAATTTTGAGAATTTTACTGAGTTTGAGAATCTTATATATTCTGGATACAAATTCTTTATCAGATTTGTGATTTGCAAATATTTTTTCTCAGTTGTGGCCTGTATTTCATCTTCTTAACAGTGTCTTTCAAAGGGCAGAAATTCTTAATTTTGATGAAATTCAATTTATCTACTTTCCTCCAACAGATCACGTTTTAAACTTAGACGGAATCAGAGAGAGAGACAAACTATAAGAGACTCTTAACTATAGGAAACAAACTGAGGGTTGCTGGAGGGCAGGTGGGTGGGGGCATGGGGTAATTCTAGCCACAGAAATTAGATAATATAAAAAAATAAAAGTAATCCAAAATGGTAAGGAGAAAGTAAAACCTTGACTATTTGCAGACTACAAGGTACTATATAGAGAACACCCTAAAGATTCCACCAAAACACTACTTGAATTGATAAATGAATTCAGTTAAGTCACAAAATCAATGTACAGAAATCTGTTACATTTCTATACACCAACAATGAAACAGCAGAAGAAAGAGAAATTAAGAAAACAATCCCATTTACAATGCACCAAAACCAATAAAATATTTAGGAATAAATTTAACCAAGGAGGTGAAAGACCCATACCCTGAAAACTATAAAACGCTGATGAAAGAAATTAAAGACAGCACAAAAAAATGGAAAGACATTTCATGCTCATAGTTTGGAACAAGTAATACTGTTAAAGTACGTACACGACCCAAAGCAGTCTGCACATGTAATGCGATCCCTATCAAAATACCAACAGCATTTTTCACGGAGCTAGAACAAACAATCCTAAAATTTGTATGGAATCAAAAAGCCCATCAATAGCCAAAACGATCTTGAAAAAGAAAAGCAAAACTGAAGATATCGCAATTCCATATTTCAAGTTGTATTACAAAGCTGTAGTAATCAAATCACTATGGTACTGGCATAAAAATAGACACATAGATCAAGAGAATAGAACAGGAAACCCAGAAATAAACCCACAATTATATGGTCAATTAATCCTTGACAAAGCAGGAAACAATATCCAATGGGAAAAAGACAGTCTCTTCAACATACAGTGTTGGGAAACTGGACAGCTACATGCAAAAGAATGAAACTGGATCATTTTCTTTCACCATACACAAAAATAAACTCAAAATGGATTAAAGACCTAAATGTGAGATGTGAAATCATAAAAATCCTTGAAGAGAGCACAGGCAGTAATCTCTCTGATGTGGGCCTTAACAACATTTTTCTAGATATGTCTCCTGAGGCAAGGGGAAAAAAATGCAAAAATAAACTATTGGGACCACATCAGAATAAAAAGTTTCTCCACAGTGAAGGAAATAATCAAGAAAACTAACAGACAATCTACTCAGTGAGATAAGATATTTGCAAATGACATATCCAATAAAGGGTTAGTATCCAAAATATATAAAGAACTGATACAACTCAATATCCCCAAACGAAATAATACAATTACAACTGAGCAGAAGATAGGAATAGACATTTCTCCAAAGAAGACATACACGTGGCCAACAGACACATGAAAAAATGCTCATCATCACTTATCATCAGTGAAATGCAAATCTAAACTACAAGCAGATGTCACCTCACACCTGTCAGAATGGCTAAAATCAACAACAAAAGAAACAACAGGTGTTCATGAGGATGTGGAGAAAAAGGAACCCTAGTACACTGTTGGTGGGAATGCAAATGGTGCAGCCACTGTGGAAAACAGTATGGAGGTTCCTCAAAAAGTTAAAATTGGGGGGCTTGGGTGGTTCAGTTGGTTAGGTGTCTGCTTTCAGCTCAGGACACGGTCTCAGGGTCCTGGGATTGAGCCCCATATCGGGCTTTCTGCTCAGCAAGGAGTCTGCTTCTCCCCCATCCTCTCCCTCTGTGTGTGCTCTCTCTCTTTCACTCTCTCTCAAATAAATAAATAAGATCTTAAAAAAAGTTAAAAATAGAACTACCCTATGATCCAGCAATCACACTACTGGGTATTTACCCAAAGAATGCAAAAACACTAATTCAAAGGGGTACATGCACCTCTATGTTCACAGCAGCATTATTTCCAATAGCCAAGATACAGAAGCAGCCCAAGTGTCCTTCAATAGATGGACGGATAAAGAAGCTATGGTGTGTACACACACATACACACAGTGGAGTCTTATTCAGCCAGAAAAGGAATGAAATCTTGCCATTTGCAACAACATGGATGGAACTAGAGTGTATTATGCTAAGTGAAATAAGTCAGAGAAAGACAAATATTGTTTGATGTCACTCATATGTGGAATTTAAGAAGCAAAACAAGCAAAGGGAATGAATAAGAGGGAGACAAATCAAGAAACAGGTTCTTAACTCTAGGGAACACACTGTCGGTTACTAGAGGGGAGGTGGGGGGTGGGGGAAGGGGGGTTGGGGATTAAAGAGTACATTTATCATGATGAAAAATAAAATAAAATGATAGAAAAGTAGAGATTAATAAAGTTAAAACAGAGGAAAAGATAGAAACAAATCTCAAAAGTAGTGATTTAAAAACAAAAAAAGCAGATAAAACCTTATCTAACAGCAAAAGGAAAAGAGAGAAAACTTGAATACACAAAATAAATGAAACATAAGGAAAATAGTCACAGATACAGAAGAAATAAAAACGCTCATAAGAGTTGACTTTTCTAAAAAAATAAAATAAAAATAAATAAAAATTAAGAAGGCAAGACCTTGCATCCCTAACTCTCCAGTCACTGAGTTGTTCAACATGAGATAATAGGTAGATGTTAAAAGAGCAGAAAATTATAAGCAACCAAAATGGCCCCTATGATACTGGTTAAATAAATTACAATATATCCATGTATGTGAAAACTGTCTAGCCCCCAGTTCCCAGGAGTTCAGTGTGAGTTTATTTCTCTGGATTTCTTTTTCTCAGTCCTGTAGACAACTTTAAAGTGTTAAAAAATAGCTCAGGGATGAGACCTTAGCAATTAATTACACAGACTCTGACTGTATGTTCATCTGAGTATTTCTAATATGCAGCTCCACCTTCTCTTTTGGAGTCAAGGCTTCAACACCAAGGAGCTACAAGGAGCTTTGCTCTGGCTCCCTTAAGATAATAAGGCTTGCAATATAAGTTTCTGTTAAATTAGAAAAAATAAATAGCATAAGTCATTCGTGAATCGTGAAGCATATGCATTATTTTTCAGTTAGAAATATTTGCAGGTGGGAAGCAGATGGTAGCATGACAACAAAATTACACTCCAACCTGGTAAGATAAAGAAGGGGACTCAGGGTCACCCATTTATGTCCTGAACACAAAAGAACACATCTAATAAGTGCAAAAAAAAAAAATCGTGTTAGCAATAATCAATACCATTCTTCCCCCAAATAGGTGGCAGGGACCCTGGAGATTTCTGACCCATCCCATCCTGATCTTTCTATCCAGTGGTGTTCATCAAATGTGGGCTGGCTCTGGATGCCACAGAGATCGTAGGGCTGCGCAAAGAATGAAGGAATCCACGGAAATAGAAACAAAGAGAAGGAGAGAGGGGAAGAATTTTCCTCAAGTTGTCATTGAAAGGTCAGATAATTTTTATTTTGGGTGTGTGTGCGCGCACGTGTGTGTGTGTGTGTGTTAAAGAAAGAAAGAGAGTGTACACAGGAGTGGGGGTGTAGCGGTAGAGAGAGAGAGAGAGAGAATCTCAAGCAGACTCCACGCCCAGCAAGGAGCCCAACATGGGGCTCCATCTCATGACCCTGAGATCATGACCTGAGCTGAAACCAAGAGTCAGGTGCTTAACTGACTGAGCCACCCAGGGGTCCCTATGTGTTTTGTTTTTTAATAACAGCTTTATTGAGATATAGACATGCCATAAAATTTACTCTTTTAAATTGTACGATTCAGTGGTTTTTAGTGCACTAAGCATTGTACGACCATTGCCAACACCGATCTGTGAAATGTTCCAGCGTCCCCAAAGGAAACCTCACCCCGGTCAGCAATCAGCTCCACCCCCACAGCCTCCAGCCCCAGCCACTGATGGTCTGCTGTGCCTCCGTTTATTTTCCTAACCTGGACAGTCTGCATAAGCGGGATTACATAATATGTGATTTTTTTCCCCTGGCTTCTTTCACTCAGAATAATGTTTTCAACTTTCATCTAGATTGTAGCATGTTATCAGTATCTCACTCTTTTTTTATGAGTGAGATGTTTTTCCTATTCATCAGATAAGGGATATATGGGTTATTTCCATTTCTGCCATTATGCATAATGCTGCTACCAATGTTCACATACAGTGTTTTTGTAGACACAGGCTTGCAGTTAAGGTGAGGTATGCCTAAGAGTTAAATTGCTGGGTCATTTGTTAAACATTGTTAGAAGCTGTCAAACTGTTTTCCAATGTGGTTAAACCATTTGACAGTCCCGCCACCATGGTATGAAATTTCCAGTTTCTCCACGGCCTTGCCAACATTTGTTATTGTCTTTTTGTTTTTAGTCACCCTAGTAAGTGTGCAGCATATCTTGGTGTATTTTTGATTTGTGTTTCTCTCAAAATGAATGATGCTGACTACCTTTGCCCGTGCTTATCAGTCATCTGTCCGTCTTTGGAGAAATCTCTATTCAGATTCTTTTCCATTTGCCAACTGCATTGTCTTTTTATTGTTGAATTATAAGTATTCTTTATATATTCTGGCTATATGTCCCTTATCAGACATATGACTTGTAAGTTTTTTCTCTTATTCTGTGGGTTTTCTTTTGATTTCCCTGATAGTCTCTGTGGATTTTCTAAATGGAATTAAAAGTCAAACAAACAAAACAACAAAAAAGGAAGGAAATAGGGGCTAAGGATGCTTGATCAACATGACAGAAAAGTAAGGGAATTTTCTCATAAATTTGAACGTGGACAGTTAAATCACTTAGTAAGCACATAATGTGAGACCTTCTATCTTCCGTCCCAGGCATTTTTTCTTTCTTTTTGTGCCTCAATACTTGGCTTGGGTTGGTTGAATTTGCAAAGGGGGGAGACGAAAAAGGAGAAAGAAGATGAGATGTAACGGAGAGGAAGGAAACAGAAGATATGAGCAAAGAGGGGAGGGAAGAAGGTCAGCAAGGGACCAGTCACTCCTTCATCTGAGAAAAGAAATAATATTTTCTATTTTGGGGGGACCCTCTGAAGAGAACTGTAATTGCATAAATTATGGCATAATTAATTATACATATATATTATATTTTATATATATTTCACATGTCTATATTTTAGAAAAATATAAAATAAAAAAAATATAAAAATTCCAGCAGTTGTGAGTAAATCTCCAGCTGTGTATGGGTAATTTCATCACTCACATTTCCCTGATGTTGGCAAAGGTTGAGGCTTTTTTGGGAGCCGATTTAAAAAGCCATATAAATGCAGGGGATAAGTAATTGTCTCTGAAAGCCATTATCATTATGATATTTTAAAAAGATACTTGGGTAAAAGAGGTAAAAAAACACAAAACCTCTCAATCCCCAGCTACCGGTCATGCATCTGAAAACAGAAGAAAAGAACTGCATGCACCTCCATGAAATCATGGAGGGAACAGAAAATTCATCTGTGCTTAGAAATCAAATTTCCCTTAACCCCACTAATGTCAAAACCCCAAGTGAATGTGGGGGAAGTAGCGTTAAGACTAATCTGGTATGTGAAAAATGTCCGTACTTGCTGCCAGTGAAGCTGTACATACCCCTGGAAAGTTCTATCAGTTTTTCCAGTGGGCAGCCAATGGTTTCGAAATTAAAAGGTGCTCTCCTGCAGCATTCTTGAGGCATGTCTACTTTCTAGATTCACTCACGTCTCGCAAGCACTAAGCTATGTCAATTATTAGTACATCAGGATACTTCATTTGTAAATATAATTTGGGGCCAGAGAAAGACGGCAGAAGCAAAGAAAGGGAGTTGTAGATATGGCCTTAAAACCCAAATTCAAATTCATATGTCTGCTTTAGATGTGGAAACAAATCACACACTGGATACGCTAACGTCGATTTGATAGATACGATGGGTACATGGCGGGTGTGGGCACAAAGGGACCTCACCCCCGTGTGACTTCAGGAGCCTTTTCCCTTTCAAAACCTTCCCTCCATGACTTTTGGGAAGCCCCGGCTACGTGATGCCACTCAAGGGTCCAATTCCTTCTGCAACTTATTACACAGCTTAGCGCTTCTATACCTGGTTTAGACGTGATGGATTTGCAAGGATTTATATGTTGGCTTGTAGATCTTTGAAGGCACTTTTCTCTTGTGGGTTTTGTGCTGCTCTGACCAGCACGCTAATTCTGTTGTTTCCATCTTCCACAGACCAAACTTCTGTTTCCTCTCCTGCCACTGTCAGCCTAGCCTTCACAGAAACAATTCATCATCCCGCAAAGGCCTTTTCCCTAAGGAAGAGGACAAGTGCGAGGAAGCACATCCTAGGGGATAGGGGTTTTCCCCGTTGGAATAGCTTCCCACCCTCCTCTTTCCAGGCCTGCCTTTACTTACATTCTTTTCCCACAAGCAGAATGTTCCTTTTTGAGAGGGAGCAAGAGCAGAACACAGTACTTTGAGGTATTTTCAATGCCCCGTTGCAAGCGGGCCTCTTCTCCAGGACACATTGTAACTTTTATTTATGGAAAATTAATCCAAGCGGTTTTCCTTCCTCAGTCTGGTACATAGCTTGTCTGGCTCTAAGGGAACATGCCCGCTAGCACCCTGCTGGAAGTGAAATGGAGACTACGCAGAAAAGCTGCTTTCTAATCTTCCCCACAGTAAATACTTGGGAACCAACAAGAAGTCTGTCGATCCTTACTTGAGTGACGCGTGTAATTAAGGAATGGTGAGAGCAAACGGTCTTCTAGAACACACTCACCTCTACCCACAGGAGCCCGTGCACATGAGTGACACCCCCTCTCCCCCTGCACAGACCCTAGCAGGGCGTGAACCCCACCAGGCTCTTCTCTGTGGCCCAGAAGCAGCATTCCATTCTCAACCTCCCCACAAATCCCAAGACCTATTAAAAGTGGGGGGTATGTCAGGAGACCCACTGATTTTATTCAGCAAGTAGTCTTTTATCTCTGCAGTTACTAAAGGTTTCTTGAAATCCTTCCCTATTTTCTTTTCCAGTGGAGAGACACAATTTTTAATAAGGTTCCTTCAAATAATTAAATCTTACGTGGAATTATTCACTACCTAGGTGTTGGCGGATACTGTTAACTTATTTGGGAAGAAGGCCAACTTGGGGAAAATGGCAGAATTCACCCTTCTTTACAATCCGCAGACTCGTGACCTATTTTACGGTCTACCATGGCCCGTGTTAGGACGTGTTTGCAGTGTCTTGAGTTGTGAGTTGTACGTGAAACCCCGTTACCGATAAAAGAGAAGAACCAAAGACAGAAACCTATTTTGGCTTCACAAATTACAGTAGATTTAAGCTCACTCTTATTGTAAGGTCACTGTCACTCACGGGCTTTCCGGTAGCCTTTGTGGAGGAGGATGCCCATTGGCTACAACAGGATCCTGGTGGCCGCAGTGACAGTAACAGCTCCCGGAGACGGCAGTAATCACGAACACTTAACGCCACTTGCATTCTGAGTATTATCTCATTCAATCTCACAACAACGTGATGAGGTAGATACTGTTTTAATCCCCATTTTACGCGTCAGGAAACCAAGGCCAGAGACTTACTCCAAATCACACATCCAGCAAATACATCCACGGGCACGTACTGCTTATGGGGAAGCGATCTGAAGTCTATCACGGCAGAGTTAATAGTAATTAGACACCCATTTGTCCAAAGATGTAGGGAGGCCACTTGCTCGTGCTTTTTTGGATGACCTGCGTTTGCCTTTGAAATATCTCAGTAACTGTTTACTCAGTCAGAGGATAGGAGGTAAAGCTCACAGCAGCGTAGGGTGGGAAATGTCTGCGCGACGAGGAGGTGGCGTTTACCAGGGTGCGTGACACAATGCGCACCCCGGGGAAACAATTTCCAAATGCATATGCGCGGGCGCCACCCCAGGTCTATGGAAACAGAGTCTCCAGCACTTACAAGAACAATCAAATAAACGAAAAGCAAGTAGTAATGATGCAAACCTTCATTAAGAAGAGTTGGTCTTTTAATAACCTTATAGACGGCTGTTTATCCATTTTATTATCGCGGATGATGGAACATAGCCTTTAGAGTCAGCTTTTGGCTGAACTTTCCGCCAACAAATGAAATATGCATGTCTTTAACACCAGGGTAACAGAAACCTGATACCGATGAAAAGAAATGTCGAACTTTTGTTTTTGACTTAATGACTTTTTTATTTTTTGCTGAGAATACAGTGTGGTAATTAGGAACCTATCAAAGACGAGGGGCAAAGAAGCACTGGAAGCTGTAAAAACTCCAAGGCAGTCTAGACAGAGGGGGGATGGCAGAAACGGTTCGTTGACATAGTTTCGGGGATGAGAGTTTTTCTCACGTACAAATTTGTACGAGAAGTAGACTATATACAATACCTCCTTAATAAGTTTGAACAACCAAAATTTAAGATTATAGTTGAGCTGGAATTACAGCATACTTTTGCATTATTTATGAGGTGAGGGGATTTTAAAGGTTTTTCGGAGCACGTCCTTAAACTGCTTAAATGTGCCAACTTATTTTGAGTACCGCTGAGCAAACCGCGCTCGTTGAAAGTAAGTTATCTGCTCACTAAAGGAATCTGTCGCTAAACATCAGCTTGAAAACTGCACGTGTAACTGGGCTCCTAGTTACCCACATTATCCACGTGCTTCAAAACAACGAAACAGCAGTTCTTCAAACGAGACTTCACTCATTCACACTGAGTTCATCTGTAGTCATTTTGAACGAATACAGTTCTATAGAATGAACTCCTGAGACTCTGCTACTTACTACAAAGCCAAAGAAAAGAGAGAAGGGAAGAAGTTCCCATGAATATACCCACCATTTCGGTAATAATTTAAAACCACTCCAGATGTCTAAGCGTGCTTTAGTTTCCTCATAAGCAGTGCAGATTAATAGTGGATTAATATACTAAGGCTTCCTTTCTTGTCCAACCATTAGTAGCTCCCCAAACACAGGCAACAACTCCAACCAAATGGTTTTAAATTAGAGCAGATCCCACCTAATTGCTTTCCTCCTTCAGAATGGGAACTCTTGAGAATCTCATAATTTTCCACAAAGTCTGTGCATAAATATCCTCTTTCAAGAACAGTCCAGGACCCCTGCTGCTGGGTGCAAGAGTCTAATTGCTAATGAGGCCTCAAAGCAGAGGATTCCAATGGAAGGCCAACCAATGGATTTCCATTAATCCCTTATCACTACAACGCCAAGGAGTGCTTGGGCAGAGCGTTATCACAAGACCTTCCACGGGGTCCACAGACCAGTCCAGAAGACAAGACAGGACCAACAGAGAGAGGCTGGTGCAAATGAAGATTAAGGCTCTGACACTGGGAACCCAGACAGGACCTAACAATGTAGCCCTTCACGACTGAGCACGTGCTCATTTCTTGAAATAGGTGTCAATCACTGTGTGCTTCCAGATAAAATGGGCGGATTGAGGACAAATGTATTCCTGAGCTCTCTTGGGTTCTCACCAATGCTTTGAACCAGCCTTCCAGGTTAAAGCCTGTCCAGCTTCTAGAATCAGCTCTTCCACCAGTCCCTATGTACTGAAATGCTACTGTGATTGCCCACATCACAGACCTGCCAAATATATTCACTGTTGAACCCCCAACTGTTCTCTCTTTCTGCAGATATTACCGATGCCCTAGCCTTGCCCACGTTCCAACTCACGATGTCCAGCCCAAGTCAGAATACAGCCGAACCCCTTCCCATTCATCACAACTCTCCAAGTACTAACACAACACCACAACGCTACTGAGCAACGTGCTTCGGGACAGACACCTCACTTGAGATTTCTCTTCTCTGTGATGTCTGTCACTCTGTCCTGGACAAAAAGGAACCTAGAGAATTTTCTTCATGAACCTATTCTAGGGCCATCTTTTTATTCCTAGATACTTTCCAATTACTATTCTGGTGCTGAATTTCCCAGACTATTTTCAAACAGGTTTTCAAGCAAGACAAGATGTCATTTCAATGATTCTCTCCGCTTCGAGAGGAGGATGTTCACATATGCTGCAGCTACGAATGCATTAATTAACACTCAGACCACAGTGTAATTTCCACAGAATTACAAGCTGCTGTCATGCCGCGAAATCTATGTTATTGTAGAGCAGAACAAAAATAATGACTTCAGACAAATACGGATGAAATCTGACCCCATCAAGAGGTCACTGATCTTTCCACTTGTGTAGAAAGGACATACACATTTTATAATTCAGGAAATGGCTTGCTTTGAATCTTTCCACTTCAGTGCAAAAACGCTTTGCTGGGGGACTGAAAATCTGAGACCAATTGCTAGAGTTCTCTTCGGTACTATGATCCATCCAGAAGTTACCCAGGAAGCACACAGACGGCTTCTGAGGGCGAGCCAGATATTCCTGGGGAATGAACCACGAGAGACTCTGGACTCTGGGAAACAAACTGAGGGTTTTAGAGAGGAGAAGTGTGGGGGGATGGGTTAGCCCGGTGATGGGTATTAAGGAGGGCACGTATTGCATGGAGCACTGAGTGTTATATGCAAACAATGAACCATGGAACACTACATCAAAAGCTAATGATGTGCTGTATGGTGACTAACATAACATAAACAATTTAAAATAAAATAAAATGTGGGGGAAGAAAAGATATTCCTGGGACCCTTAAGAAAATACGTGAATTGCTGTATACAACTGTTGACATAACCATTTTATATCATTGTATGAGTACTCACAGTGAGCACTCAGAAGGGGCTGTGTGGGTGTGATAGAGGGGCTCAGAGGGGAGTTCTCTTCTCTTTTGAAGGTTTTTACAGAGCAGATTTCTTAGGTGCCAATCAGCAGAACAGTCCAGACCCTGGGAAAGCATCAGGAATGCCCCATTACTGTCTGTGAGGTGGGAGGACAGCCAGGGGGAGCAGCAGGGGGAGACAATTGTGCAACGGGGAATGTTCCATCTGCAGAGAATTCGAAAACAACAAGAAGACTCACAGAAAGTCAGTTTGGTTCACCTTGTGCCAGCAATTCTAAACCAGTTCAGTGACCATTCTTCCAGAGGTGCTGGGCCTCATCTATCCTTCCCGTTCCAGTTTGTTCCTCATGCCCCCACGCTGCCTGCTGTACAGAGGCTGGGTCACTTGTCTTTGGGTCTGTCTATGCCTGGGCTGCCCTGGACTGTGGTTCTAACCTGAGGTCTGTGTAAGTGGGGAGAACTGAGTGTGTATGTGTATGTAACCTGTGAGCTACACTCAGTGTTTCAGACATCATCACACATCCAGTGTTCAGTGCAGACTCAATGAAATCTCAAGTGCTGGTTCTCTGAGTTGAAATGATTTAAAATTAGCGGAGTGTTGCCAAGTCAGGGAGGCAGGTGGAATGCACAGAGATTTCAGCGTCAGGCTAACTTGAGTAGTTCCTGGCTCTGTCACTGACCACATGCAGGCCCTGGAAGACCAGGGCACTCATCTGTGAGACGCAGCTATTCATGTCTACTTTGCAGAGAGTTGGAAGGGGAGCAGAGAAAATATGTGCAAAATATCTAATATACAGCCTAAGACATGAGAGGTACTCTGGAAATGACAGTTTTACTGCATACCACCCAGTCTTTGATGCTTACTTTAACATAAGTATTTCAACATATATTTAATGAGATCAGATACCTAACACCCTAGTGGGTTTCCATCCCCCTTCCTTTGACATCAGTGAAGATGTCAGTGAAGATATCAGAGTCACGACGGTGGGAAATGACATTGGTTCTTTAACAAGTGGAATATATTAGAAAAAAAAATTCTCTCAAAATATAAAGCCCATGGGGAAAGCCATAGTGCTATCTTTGCCAGGGAAAGATGTGCTGGTAAACTGGTCCCAAAAGTGTGTGTGTGTGTGTGTGTGTGTGTGTGTGTGTGTGTGTGTGTCAGAACCATCTGGAGAGCTTGTTAGAGCTCAGATTCCTGGCACTGGCATTACTGATTCAGTAGGTTTGTGTTGGGGCCCACGAATTCCCAAGTGCTGCTGTTGCTGGTATAGACCCAAAGATCACATGCTCTAGAAGGTAGGGATTCTCAAACTTTAACATGGGCACCAATTCCATGGGGCATCTTGCTAAGACAGAGACCGATTCTGCAGGTTGGGGATGGGGCATGAGAATTCTGCATTTCTAACAAGCTCCCAAATAATGTCGATGCAGCTGGTCTGCAAACCACGTGTGAAGTTGGCAAGGCTTTGGAGCTGCCTCATGCGGGACGGTAGCTAAAAACCACATGCAGCTATCGAGGACTTAAAATATGGTCTGAATTCAGAAGTGTTTATAAGGGTAAACAGTCAACAAAACTAAGAGGCAGCCCACGGAATGGGAGAAGATATTTGCAAATGGCCTTGTAGATAAAGGGCTAGTATTCAAGATCTATAAAGAACTTCTCAAATTCAACACCCAAAAAATAATCCAGTCAATCAAAAAATGGGAAAAAGACATGAACAGACACTTCTCCAAAGAAGATGTACAAATGGCCAACAGACACATGAAAAAATGTTCAACATCACCAGCCATCAGGGAAATACAAATCAAAACCACAATGAGATACCACCTTACACCAGTTAGAATAGCAAAAATTAACAAGGCAGGAAATAAATGTTGGCAAGGATGTGGAGAAAGGGGAACCCTCCTACACTGTTGGTGGGAATGCAAACTGATACAGCCACTCTGGAAAACAGTATGGAGGTGCCTCAAAAAGTTAAAAATAGAGCTACCCTATGACCCAGCAATTGCACTACTGGGTATTTACCCCAAAGATACAGATGTAGTGAAAAGAAGGGCCATATGCACCCCAATGTTCATAGCAGCAATGTCTACAATAGCCAAACTATGGAAGGAGCCAAGATGTCCTTCAGCAGATGAATGGATAAAGATGATGTAGTTCATATATACAATGGAATATTACTCAGCCATCGGAAAGGATGAATACCCACCATTTGCATCGACATGGATTGAACTGGAGGAGATTATGCGGAATGAAATAAGTTAAGCAGAGAAAGACAATTATCATAAGGTTTCACTGATATGTGGAACATAAGGAATAGCACAGAGGACCATAGAGGAAGGAAGGGAAAACTAAAGGGGAAGAAATCAGAGAGGGAGACAAACCATGAGAGACTCTGGATTCTGGGAAACAAACTGAGCATTTCAGAAGGGAAGGCAGTGAGGAGATGGGGTAGCTGGGTGATGGGTATTAAGGAGGGCACGTGTTATGATGAGCACTGGGTGTTATATGCAACTAATGAATCATTGAGCACTACATCAAAAACTAATGATATACTATAGGAAGCTAACTGAACATAATAAAAAAATAATAAAAAAATAAAATAAAATCCTTAAAAAAGATCACTGGATTTATAAGACTTAGTTTAAAGGGAAGTAAAATATCTCAATTTTCCATACTGATGAGATACTGAAATGCTCACATTGTGTTAAATAAAATATTGATGATTTTTACCTTTTTAAAAACTTTTTTAATGTGTAGAAAATTTAAAACAATGTGTGTGTCCCATTACACTTCTATTAGGATAACACTGCTGGAGAGAATGTTAAAATGCCCTCTGCCTCCTGAGTCCAACACTAGTCTTGAAGCAGCTCCATAGGAAGGACTTCAGCGTAGAGCCTGCTGTCTTCATGCCTCTTCTGTGCTGGTTTTAGCTTCATCTCTCTCAAATACTTCTTTCATTAAGTCAAGGCAAAAGATCTTCAATGGCCCTCCACTGTTTAAAAGATAGACCTCGGGGCGCCTCAGTGGCTCAGTTGGTTAAGTGCCTGACTCTTGGTTTCGGCTCAGGTCATGATCTCAGAGTCGTGATCTCAGGGTCATGATCTCTGGGTTGGTCGTGAGATCCAGCCCCAGGTTGGGCTCTGCGCTCAGTGGGGAGTCTGCTTGAGATTCTCTCCCTCTGCCCCTCCCCCCACTCACGCTCTCCCTCTCCCCCTCCCTCTGTAAAATAAATAAATAAATGTTTAAAGAAAAGATAGACTTCAAACTCTTAAATTTAGCATTCCAGGCCATCCATAGTCTATCCAATCTCCTTTTCCAACTTGCGTACAATTACTTCCCTAAGGCACAAGGTGTAGACGTATCTGCTGACCGTTCGATTAATGATTTTGATCAGTATCAAAAAAGTGGATTTCTAAACCGGACTTGCCTAACATCAGCCCTTTAGGATAAATGCTTTGATCTCCGCTCAGTGGTGAAAGTCAAGATGATAATGTCTACCTTCAAGGATTGACATGAGGTTTCAGTGTCATTTTATATACACATGAAGACCTGCGAGTTTCCATTCCCCTCCCTGCATATTAATGAAGACAAACGCACGACCCATTTTTACATGTCAGATGCTCTTCTTAAGTGAGAGCTGGTCTGCCTTTGCTCTTACCCAACTGTCCCCGAAGGTCAGGAAGCCCTGTGGTTCAGGGACCTAGGGGATCCTCTACCCGTGGCGCGTACCTTGCAGCTGCTGTGCATCCTGATTAAACTCCGCAAGTTGTGATTCTGACACTGGGCGCCAGGTATCCTAAGACTCCAGAGACACTTACAGAGGTTCCCCAAAGGAATTCTCCAAATGGGTGTGAGTTTCAAGTGTCACGGTAAAATAGTTGATGTTTTTAATATGCTGAGATTGTCGTATCTATTTATCTATCTATACCCACCTCCACACCCACGTCTACACCATCATTGCCAAGACACACTCCCACCTCATCTTCCATCCCTTTATTACGTGATTTCACTCTGTGATGGTCTCTGTCCCCAAATTCACAAATACAATCAAGGGCTAATAGAAAGCCACCATAGCAGCGAAGGGGTAATGGAGGTTTTATTTTTGTTTTATCTTAATTTGGATAAGAAAAACAGCAAAAGTAAAGTTAAATATTAATATAATGCCCCTTAACTCCATCCCTAACTCTAGTATTCACTTTTTAACATAATTTGTAATTTCCCCTAATGAGGGTAGCTGGTTATAAAGTACACTATGCTTCTGCTGTACTATAGTTTAAATATTTTATTAAAGCACCATTCCTTATTAAATATCTGTAATGTCATCAAATGGGTGTCTAGACTAGGTGGACTCGTGGAACTCTAAGACATAGGTCCCCAAACTTGCTCCAATCACAGCACTCTTGGTGTCTCAATTACTTCGGGCAGCACAGACCCCTTACGCCAAAAGAAACACCTAAGAGTTGACTAAGTAAAGAGGTCCAAATGACTTCATTCTTATGTATGTCCTAACAACGGACTAGCTGTTTTTTTAAAAAAATGCACACAAAAATTAGAAGAGAAAATATTTTTTCACTTCCAAATAACCACAGTTACTTATTAATGGGATGTGTGCACCTGTCTGACCCAACCTCTCAACCCTTGGAGTCAGATGAGACCCTGCCTCATTTCCTGTTTCACAGCGGTTTTTGCCTAGGACGTGCTTTTTATCATAGAAATCACAGAAACCGAGATCCACAAAGAACGCTGAAGTTATGAACCATCTGGAGATAGTAACTTATGTGGTGACCAGACCAACAGGTTGTGCTGTGTGCTCTCCCCAGAACGTACAACATCCCCGGCAGCTCTGTGACCGTGCTGGTGACTCAGGGTGCCTCAAGTACGCAGTCTGGAAACCACCGCTCTGCTCTTCTGCCTCTGAGAAATTGTGATTCAAAGGGTTTTAAAACTGGAGGTGAGTTTGAGTACAACTGGAGTAAGTTCCTTCCTCGCCCTGCTGGGACTCAAATCCCAGAGCACAGCTGGAAAAAAGCAAGTATTGGGAAAGAGGGAGACCTAAGTACTTGTAGACTAAGACCTAAGCACTAAGCCCTTGGCCGTTTTTCCCACGGGATGGGACAAATGGGTTCCTGAAAGGCAGCTGGCAGATGTGATCCAAAAGTCGGAGCCTGGGGAGACCACAGAACTTCCCTACCGAGCCCAGGGCCCCCTCTCCCAATCCGCACATCTGCTTCTTAAGCAAGGTAGCACGCCCGGCTTCCTCAGCAGCACACGAAGCGAAGATGGAAGACCTGCGTGATGGTGGCTCACCGTGACAGCGGGCTGCCTGTGCTCTGTCATCTGGAATCCACCCAACACACACATCCGTCACCGCAAGCTCCCGCGACAAACGAGGCTCTGTCCTTACGGGCTCGCCCAGCCCCACGGCACTACCGTAATGAACGAGGCTTCATTTGCCAAATGCAGTGGAAACCTACCACGGGCCAGGAGCTTCTGAGAAATGGGGAACTACACACAGGGAGGGAGGAAGAAGCCGGGTAAAAGCCATGATCAATATATCAGACTGTAAGCTAAAACTGAGGAAGGGGTGCATGTATTATTTGGGAGAATTATAACCAGGAATATTAATAAACAAACTGTGAGTGCTGCGTGTTCTTTTCATAGCTCTGATCTGGGGGGAAGGGGAGCAAAAAATAACTGCAGCTATTTTCTCAATGGCCATAAACAAGATTCTGTTTTATTTTCAGAGAAGACGAGAACAAGGTAAAGACAGCTCCAAGAGGCTCGCCCGGGGCACAGAGATATTCTAGAAGGGAAACTGTATTTGTCAGAATCATTCTCATGATCCCCTAAGGGTCTCCTGACGCCCCCAACTGCAACTTTCATGGGCGTCTTTACATTTTCCCAAGCTACGCTGGCTAGGTCACTGAAATAAAAGACTATGCCTCTCTGCTTTTTTATTTTTAAGGGTGGCATTTTAAATTTAACATGAGATTTTTCTACTTTTTTTTTCTTGGAAAGAATGGAAAAGCCTCACAGCTTGGGGTGTTGACAGTATTCCAGGAGACCCCAGACCCCTGTGGCTTCTTGATGATGATCGCAAAGCCAGCATCTGTCAGCGCGACTCAGAGGGATTACCCATAACTAGGTGCCTGGCGACAATGCCAATTCATCACCCACATCGCAACCCAGGGCACGGAGAAGAAACGACAGGGTCGGTTTCTTGGCAGTTACACTGTGATGGATAAGTGAAGCATTTTTAAGAAAGTATGAACACAATTTTAATGCACTGGTTGGTCATAGGCTATGTGCTAGGCATTATTCTAAATTCTGTAAGGAATGTATTTTTTAAAGGTATGGTCACTGCCCTTCACAAGGAAAAGCCGAGAAAGGAAAGACTATGCAAACAGCTAACCCAGAAGACAAAACACAGGAAGTGTGAGAAAGATACATTTTATGAATTTTCAGAAGGAGAAAGACAACTAGTTATTGAAAAGCTACTCTGTCCTTTCTCTATTTTCTCATTTAACTTTGTGCCATCTTTCCGGAAGTCTGGCAAAATAGCAGAATCGCCAACTTACAGACCAGGAAACTGAGGTTTTCAAAGCTCATGCAGTTTAGTCACGGACACGCAAGGGATTTGCACACACGGTTTTCCCACGCTATGGTCGACCTCTTTTCCATATACGACTTGAGGTAAACAAATAAGCATATTATCCACATATTACAATGAAGGCTTTAAAGTGATGACACTTGTGATGAACTATGAAGGATGAACTTCCTTATTAAACATTTTAATTATTCACTGCAGTCAAATTAACACGTGTTTTATTCTAGTATCTAAGGAGAATGAAGTCAGTGTGTAAATTAATGCCCCGGGACGTATCCACTATGGCAAATACTTGTGGGTCACTTGACCCAGCAACTGGCCACAATCCCTTCTCCCCAGCAGGGGGTGGCCAGGGGGGAAGGGCACCCCTTACCCACATAAAGATGTGAACTCTTGGCGGGAGAAACCCTCTGCCCTCTGCCTTTCCCACTATTAGCCTTCCAGAATGCAGACAGAGCTAGATGTTTCAGCGACCTTTCGGCCATGAGGCCACACACGTGAGAATACAGGCTGAGAGACAGAATCAGGTCCTTGATGGTGTCACCGAGCCACCGTGTCAGCCCTGAACTGTTTCCTTGTGGCCTTTCTGTTGCGTAAAACACCCAAGCCGGGATCTATTCTAGCAAGCGTGAGTTTTTATGGTTATCTGCAGCTGAATGTGTTCACCACTGAATTATACACTGTTAATACACCATAAAAATGCACACCACTGTCTCTCTCTCTATGCACGTAGCATATATGCACATATGATATATGTAACTATATATATACAACACTTCTGCATATACGATTTTGAAACTTGCTTTTTTCATTAAATATTAAATGCCTTCATGGTGTTTCATTAAGTGCATGGAGCTATTTAATTTTACCGTGTTCTATTATTACAGTCCTGTTTACTCCCCTTTTGAGCCACTGTAAATACAAGCCTGTATATATCTCAGGGTTTACATCTCTGAGCACACGATGGGTAAGAAATGCCCCCGGGAAGCTGAGAGCAGAAAGCATTCCATGTAGCGGGAAGAGTGTGTGCAGAGACACAGAGAGAGGAACGTGAATCTTGCCCAGGGAGCTGTCATGGTGTGTGGCTGGCATTTGGCTGGTGTGTGGCTGGCGTGTGGCTGGTGTGTGGCTGGCATGTGGCTAGCATGTGGCTGGCGTGTGGGGCGATGGATGTTGCAGTTAGAAAGATGGGCGGGAGTGAAAGTTGAGGGGAGCTTTGACCGTCAGGCTGAGGAGAGTCGCCAGGGGTGTCGGAGTGTGGGAGGAGTACGAGTTATTTAGGACCGTGAACCTATGGCAGAGGTCAGGATTAATGGCGACTGGGAAATGCCAGAGGCAGGGAGAGGCCACTGTGCGTCTTGCTGATGAGTCCCAGGACAGACCTTGGAGGTGGAAGGTTGACTGTGCGGGTGGCATGCGTGGTGAAGCCTGCATCTTCCTCACTCAGCAATCAGAGGGCTGCGTGCCACAGGAGGAGGGAGAGAAGTTACAGGGGGGCTGCGCTGTGAGGTGGAGGGGAAAACAGCCATGCCCCACGGAGCAGTGATGGGATCAGGAACGGGCGCTCGGGTGGAGAAAGGAGAGTGTGCAGCCACATTGTGCTTGAAGTCAGAGGAAAAGCTTCGGGGTGGCCTGTGCAGAGGGTAGACACGTGGGCTTGCAGAGCAGATCTCAGTCAGGGACGGATCTGCAGCTGGAGGCGCTTAGCGGTGAGACGGCATCGCACAGAGCCCAGATGAACGCCGAGGGTGGGCGTGGTGTCCCAGGCGAGGGAGGCGGCCGAGGGCCGAAACTCTAGGCTATGAAGTGGAGGCAGGCCAGCGGGTTGCTTGCAGTACTGAAGATGCCGAAGCCCGTGGGAGGAAGGAGGGATGCGACGAGGACCACGGAATCTTAGGAGGTAAAAGGATCCAGACGAGGGAGCGCCCCAGGTCCCTTCTGCCCCTCCAGCTTCTAGACCATGGCTCTTCCATAGCCAAGCCAGGAATGTTCTCCAGGCTTTCTGCCAGTCACGGACGCTTCCGGGAATCCTCGGTCCCAAACACCTTCCTCCCGCTGTCATCTGTCACAACACCCTGTTCGTTGCCCTCGGCATCCTTCAGCTCATTGATTTTATTTCTTTGCTTGTTTGATCCGTAGGCTGGCTCTCCCATCAGACTGGAAGCGCGTGAAAGGCAGGGCTATTTTCCTTTTTCGTGGCCTATTTTTATCTCCAATGTCCGGCATGGTCTAGATGAAATGAAGGAGCACATCAACTAAGGTAATGGAGAGGATAGTAGGAGTAAATGTTTACTCTTCTCCCTTCTGGAAGGTCTCGTAAAACATCACATTGCTCTGGGAGAGTCTGAGAATTCAAGAGGCTCTTTGGCTGGGTCCCTAGCTGCTGGCGAGTGAGAAAAGCCTCGGTGGAGGAGGGCAGCCAGGGCAGGGCGTGTCCCCACGGAGGCGCCCACCTGGCAGACAGCACGCAGTCGGGGCTGCTATACACGGCCCACTTCTGGGACTGGGACCAAAGGAAGCATTTGCTTCACTGTTCATTCACTGTCGACCATGTTCGATAATCATTCTTCTTGGGGCCGTCTGTTAGGGCGTCGCCGGGGTAAAGAACAGCAGGGTCCTTTCAGAGGAGACACAGGAGAGCAGAACAGCGGCCTCTGTGGACCCACTTCCCGGGACTGTGTCCTTGGGCTCATCACTTACAGTTCCTGGGCCTCGGTCCCACATCTGGGACCCCAGGAGAATAACACAGGCCCCCGTCTTGTCACCAGCTGTGGGAGGATCAGATAAATTAATGTGTAAGAAAGTGTTTTAGGAGCTAAGTGCAGACAAGGGACAGCGCTGGTTATCCTTCAGAAGTCTTCATTGTCAAGACACTTGCTGTAAAAGCATTTCCTCAGCATTTTATCTTCTGAGGAGCTAGCCAACTGTGGAAGGACTTAGAAAAAACAAACTAAGTCTCTTGAACATTTAGCAAAAACAGCTGCCCTGCCCCTCTGCAGCCAGTTCAGACTTAGGGACGCAAGGCCACGCTCCTCCAGGGCAATGTAGACATGGCGCCCGCAGGGTGGAACGCCGTCCCCTCTGTCTGCCTCCTTCCCCAGACCCCCAGCAATGCCTGGCCGCAGGGATCAGGGCTCCCACACTCTGTTCTCGGATGGAACGGGTGCTCACAAGGTTTGTAGTGTATACGGTCAGAATTTCTCCTAGGGCCTCTAAGAACGTTTGTTCTAGAACCTGGAATGAGGGATGGTCGGCGTGGGACGCAGATTTGGAGCCAAATTTAGGAAGACTCTTCTAATGAAAAGAGAAATTCATCAATAAAGTCAGCTTAGGCAGGTGTGAGCCTCCCATCATCTGAGGTCTGCAAGCAGAGGCTGGTCACTGTGAGGAACGTTGCCCAGCAGAGTTCCACATCAGGAGTTATTCTGTTTTTCCCTTCCCCACCTCTGCAAGTTCCAGGTGCGATTTCTAGGGAAAGAAGGCACCCCAGAAGGAACGTCTGTCTCTCGGACAATGTCCCGCGGCCTCTCTCTCCCGTTCCTAAGACTCCTCTACTTTGGTGCTTGTGTTTCAGCTGACGAGGCGTCTTCTCTCCAGCAACTTCTGTCTCCTTTTTCTTGGTTCTGGGTGTAAATGCCAAGTGACACCAAGAAACTGACAATGCCAACTAAAAATAACTTGAAAATAAAAACATTACGGCTGCCTTAAATATGGTGTTTTCCATCTGTTTTAGACGCAATCTCTCGGATTGTCTGGCAGGCACTTCGGAGCTAGGGAGGTATCCAGGGCCAGCTTCCCAGCCCTGTCCCGGAGAGCCTGCCTCTGCATTTCAGGACGACCCCATCTGGGGACCTCGACCCAGAGAGAGGCCCAGGCGGGACTCAGGACAACCTGCCTTCCTCCTCTCCAAGAACAGTTCCTTCTGAGAAATCGGTCACTGAGTAGAAGTAAAGGGAAGAAGCCTAATCATCTTGTTTTAAATCCTATGCTTTGCTCGGAATTTAAGTTTAGAAATGGTAAATAAGACTTCAAAGTCCAGAGTTAACACCGGGTCAAGACCCAAGTGAACAAGGCCAGGGGCCAAGAGAGAGGAGGTGGAATGGGAATTTGTGTCGTGTGAAGGGGAGGGGCAGAAAGAAGTTGAACGAGAACCATACAGGCATTGAGGTAAAAGGTAATATGCACTACTATTGAATTACAATTCTAATATTACATTATTATTATTGGGGGGGCACAGAGGGAGAGGGAGAGAGAGAATCTTGAGCAGACTTGACGCCCAGAGCAGAGCCCGACGCAGGGTTTGATCTCACGACCCTGAGATCATGACCCGAGCTGAAATCAAGAGTCAGACACTTAACTGACTGAGCCACCCAGACACCCCATATTATTAATAATATAGAACATTAAAGTGGCTTTAGCTATTTTTGTTGTTGTTTGAGTATTCACGTTAATTTGTCCCACACACTTTAAAAATACAATCAAATACAATCTTTGAAATCTTATTAGGGAACAAATCTGAAAAAAATTTATGTCCGTGTTTATACAGGGTGAGAGCATCGCAGAAACTCAGGACTCTCATCCCACCCACGTTAGTGGTTGCTGGAAGTCCAGGGAGGTGGGTGGCCTCCAAGCCATTCAGGACCCACACCCCGCCCAGGGGCAGGCCTGGCCAGTACTGCGGGGCATTTGCTGTCTGGGGGCTTGGGCAGTTCTAGCTTTACTGAAATATAATGGACATATAACACTGTAAGCTTAAGGAGTACAGCATGAAGTCTTGGTATCTGTATATATTAAGAAATGATCACCATAATGAGGTTAACTAACACACCCATCACCTCACACACTTACCTTCTGTTGTTGCTAAGATACCCTCTCTCAGCATCTTCCAAGTATACAACACACTATTGTTAATTAGTCACCATGTGGTACCTCCGATCCCAGAACTCACTCATCTTCTAACTGGAAGCAGGGAAGGTCTTTGATGATGGACCCTCGGTGCAGGATCAGGGGCCTAAACATCTCCCACAGGGGTGACTGTAGTTCTACGTGACATATGTCACACCATGATCGAACTATAATCTCTCCACACACACACATATACACACATATACACATGTACAAACACACACATATATAATAAGTGCTTATTATGACATACGCAACTACTGTATTGAATTAAAATCAAATATATTCTAAAATATCCCTCCATTTAAATACGCACGTTTACTCAACACAGAGGAGTACTTTGGAGCAGTGCGGACGTCTCTAGAGAGCGAGCGGAAGCCCTTCTTCCTCTGTTTCTGCTCCTGCTCCGGAGCCATCACTGTGAAGTTTGCTGTGTGTCCTCTTCGGTGCACATGGGCACACACGCTCACATACACGCCCCTAATGTTAGGGGCTTTCTCTGTTTACAGAAATGGAACATTATAGCCCCCTGCGTAGTCACATGGGCTGATCTGACTTCTCTCAGGGGAGCGTGACAACAAGGGGCCTCGAGTGGAGACTCGTGGTGAGCCAGACGGGGGCCCCTCCTACCCTGCCTGATGGCCAAGGGCTTGGTTCAGGAACACACCTTCTCCAGCACCCGTCCTGCCGTCCCCCAAGCCGTCGGCAGCATCCTCCCCAGTGGAGTCCATAATAATATTCCAGCCTCCAAGCCTCCATCCACGTTTCCACAGCTGTCACTCTTCTGCCTAAAAACTCTTCGAAGCTTTCCAGCAAAACTCGAGGCTGAGTCCACCCTTCTCTGCATGACAGAGACCGCCCCCCTCCACTCAAGGAGGCATCATAACAGCCACATGGGCAACGGCCTCTTCTCCAGAAGCAGCCGTGTCTACGACCCCTCCGTGCAAAGGAAAAGCTTCCTTCTCTTTCCTCACGTCACTTCTCTCCACGGATCCTTCAGGTCCAGCCCAAGTGTCAGCTCCTCCAGGGAGCTGTCCCCGACCCCACCTCCAGTCTGATTAATTAAACGCACATCGAACTGTATTAGAAATATTTTCTCACTTGCTTATCTTCTTAGTGTAATATGAGCTCCTGAGAGGAAAGGGACCCGGCTTCTGCATCTTTTACGCCCAGCACATTCAGTACAGCCGAGCACACAGCGGCTGCTGAGGGAATCTCTGCTGAACGAATGAATGAGTGAATGAGTGAATGCATGAAGGGGAATGACACTAGTGCGCGGCAGGCAAAGCACATTCTAGAGGTCTTGTCTCCTGAAAGCTCAAGGCAGATAAAGATAAACATTTGACTTCCAAGAACAACATCAAACTCAATTAGCAGAAGGCGGAGCCTAATCCATAAATGTGGAAGTAAGATGAGCCGTTCTCATCAGTGCCACGTGCTGACGGCATGAAAGGCCTTTCCCACGTCCGTGTCCTGATGCTCCCGCGGAGGCCTGGGCCCTCTGACTTCCGAGGTGGCTCAAGTTGGCTTGTTGGGCTGATATAAAACTAGTTTTTCAGAGGCAACACCTTAGCTCTTTAGGCTTGTGATTAACTTAGAAAAGACTGTCTTCTTCCTACTTAAAGAGAGTGCGAGGCTCAGACCCACGCTGCCGTGACTGCCGGGGCCCCACCCGCCGAGCAAGCACCTGAGATCCGGGCATGCGAGCTGAGATGCGCTCTGCGTGTAAAGTGCCCACTGGATCCTGAAGACTCAGGACAAAAAAGGTAAAAATATCTCATTATTAAATGTTCCTTAGTAATGACATGTTGAAACAATCATATTTAGAGCATTTGAAATTTGATAAAATATATTAACATCAATTTGACTTTTCTTTTTTTTACTAGAAAGTTTTGAATTACGTACTGGCTCTCCTTAGCGGCTTGCAGGACAGCTCTATGGGACGGCTGTGCTCTAGAGATCCAAGCCGCCCGGAGCTGGGGGAGGACAGCTGACTGCTCTGGGGGCGAAGCCTTCCGCCGTCGGGACAGACTGCTCTCTACCAAGTTGAAGCACGCCTCTCGTGTCTAGAACAGGAAGCAGTGAGCAGACAGTCTTCCCTCATCCTCAAGGGAAAGTTGCAGTCATCCTGAAGGCCCAGGGCCCCGGAGCTGGCTGGGAGGCACGCGAGGCTGGCTTAGACTGATTGGTTCTGGAGCGCTAGGAATTTCGAATCTGTGTGTTGCTTTTATTTTTATTTATTTACTTATTTTATCATTATTTTTTAAGGATATTTATTTATTTATTTGAGAGAGAGAGAGAGAGTGTGTGAGTGGGGGGAGGGGCAGAAGGGGAGGGAGAAGGACAAGCAGACTCTGCGCTGAGCATGGAGCCCAACGCAGGGCTTGTTCTCACGACCCTGAGATCATGACCTGAGCTGAAACCAAGAGTCCAGTTGGACGCTTAACTGACTGAGCCACCCAGGCACCCCTATGTGTTGCTTTTAATGGTCAGCGTTTACTCCTGCCCCAAGGATAGTTCTCATTGTCTGAGCTGTCAGCGTTCTTCCCAGACTTGTGACTTCTTATTGGCCACGGCTTGGATATCAATCAGACCGGTGGTGAACCTAAGAATAAACACATTTGTGAGAAGGCCGAAGGGGTGTTCTAGTAGGGAAAAGGCTATGCGGGGTCTTTCTGTATGTTCCTTGGTTCTTGGCTGCATTCCAGTTAGAGGAGGCTCTCGGATGTCGAGTTTCTAGGTCTTTGGGATATTACTGTAAATGTGGGATGCTGTTACGTACGTGGACTCAGACAACTTTAAGAAAAACAGTATACCATGGGCAAAAGAGTGTTCCAGAAACCAGAGGTTTGGGTTCCAGTCCTAATTCTGATGTTCACTGATAGAATGACTCCAGGACATTTTCCTCAATTAGCCTCTTGGAAACAGTTCCCTGATCAGTAAATGAAGTTTCTAAAACCGTCCTATGTATCTCACAGACTGGCTGTGAGGAGTAAAGAAATCAACGGGAAATTTTTAAAAGGTATAAGCTCTTGGGGCTCCTGGGTTGTTTAGTCAGTTAAGTGTCCGACTTTTGATTTCAGCTCAGGTCAGGATCTCAGGGTCTTGGGATCGAGCCCCACGTCCCCAACCCCACTCTTTCTCTCTCTCTTTAAAAAAATAATGAAAAACAGATAAAGCTCTTGTTGAAAACTAGAAAGCTATTAACACTTGAATCTATGTGTTTGGTTTATCTTCATCTTGCTTTATTGTGAAGCATGATTTCTCCCACGGGCCTCTGAGAATGACATTCAGACCCACCATTTCTAGAACAAACATATCCCACACCATAGGCAATTAATTCAGAAGTGCAGGAGTATTTTTAGGCTGTTCTTAGGGTCTAAACGTGGTACATTCAACTCTGACTGTAACAACAGAGAAGTACTTTTGCAGCTTGTGGGAGGGGGTTAGGAAGGCCATCATACAACGGCTGCAAGGCAGAGGAGCTAATTTTCTACACGCAGTTTCCAGGGGGAATTAAACTGCAGGAAAGGTTTTTAAAAATATGACAGTTATATTTTGGTGAATTCAACAATAAGGACTGAAGTGACAGCTAATTATAATAAAAGATGCTTGAGCAGTAACGGTTGAAGTATGCAGAATGATTCAAGGGTATGAGGAGTATTCTCGAAAGTCATTGTACCAAGATAATACATTCCAATTTCTTCCAATTAAAATATGAAAGACGAAGTAAAAAAAAATGGGACAATAAAATTCACCTAAATGAGTCTTTTTAAATATAGTTGTTAAAATAAATGCATTTCTTAGGTCTGACTAAGCCCTCAAAGAAATCCAGTGAAACGTTTTTAATAAATTTTTGCTAAAAGAAACAAAATTTGTATGTATGTATTCAACAAGCTTTGCGAGTTAGAGTTTTACCTCAATATTAAAAACAGAACAGGGGCGCCTGGGTGGCTCAGTTGTTAAGCATCTGCCTTCGGCCCAGGGCGTGATCCTGGGGTCCTGGGATCAAGCCCCGCATCGGGCTGCCTGCTCCGCTGGGAGCCTGCTTCTTCCTCTCCCACTCCCCCTGCTTGTGTTCCCTCTCTCGCTGGCTGTCTCTCTCTCTGTCAAATAAATAAATAAAATCTTAAATAAAAATAAAAATAAAAACAGAACAAAACTCATTGGTTTAAAGTGGTATTTTTCTGCATATCAAGATTTATTGTCATAATAAATAGTGTATTTTCATCCACCTGAGGGCAATGTCAGAAATGTGACTGAATTGTTGTGGGTCAGCTTTTGGGGAGGACACTGCTCTGTCAGCACATCCGACATGCAGAGTGAGGGCGTGGCCAGGCCCCTGGGGGTGCACACCTGCTCGGGGCCCGACGTCAAATGGGGAGGCAGAGGTGCCGTGTGTTGTGAGCTGTGTGAAGTAACGATGATGATGATGTTAGCTCACACTCACTGAGCTGTGATGAAGAAACTAGAGCCACGTTAACTCTTGCCATCTCTTCCACCCTTCAACACATGGTCCAGTGAGGCGCACCATTTTCAGCTTCCAGAACATTCCGTCCACTGAATCCCAGGGAGGTCACCGTTTAGCCCCTGCCCACCACAGGGAGGTAACTCTCGTGCGGCTGGCCTGTGCAGAAGCTGGAAAGCTCCCGTGTTAGAAACTTCTTGCTCACACAGATATGAGGCCTTTTCCAGTCTTGGATCCCAGCTCTCACGTGAAGCGGCTTTAAGTCTCGTGTGGTTCTTTTTTTTTTTTTTTTTTTAAAGATTTTATTTATTTGTTCGACAGAGATAGAGACAGCCAGCGAGAGAGGGAACACAAGCAGGGGGAGTGGGAGAGGAAGAAGCAGGCTCATAGCAGAAGAGCCTGATGTGGGGCTCGATCCCAGAACGCTGGGATCACTCCCTGAGCCGAAGGCAGACGCCTAATGACTGCGCCACCCAGGCGCCCCTTGCGTGGTTCTGGAACACGCTCTCATTTGTTAATTCACGCATTTATCGCACAAAACATGTTCAGCGTCTAATCTGTGCCAAGCACTGAAGTCGGAGCTGGGATTTCACGTGTTAACCCACAGTCGGGTGACCTCCACCCTGGTGCCTAGAACTGGCTCCCAGGCACCTACCCAGGATTCTAAAAATCGTCTGCAGGAGGCAGAGGGCGGGAGAGGGCTTTTTCAGAGACTGAAAGTACAAATGGACATCTGGACAGACTGTATCTAAGAATACAGACCTCTGACACATGACCTGCAGCAACGAGCCCAGAAAGCCGAACCAGAACTCCTGTAGAAATCAGCTCCAAGATGGTGAGGGCTTGGTTAATAATGCTCCGGTTGTCCTCCTCTTGCCCACTCTCAGTTCAGGATCAACCGGAGGAAGCCACGTATGCACCCTAACCCACCAATTGCACAGTATGCCCCAGTCCTGCTACCACCCCCTGCGGCCGGGCACACCCGACACCTTCCCTGCCCGCCATGAAGCTCCCCCACCTGCCTCTCAGCCTCCACCAAATGCCAGCAGTAGTGGCCGGCTCCCTCGCCGTAGGGCTCTGAATGCACAGCTTCTGCTCATTCTCACTTGGGGGCCTTCGTTTATTTTCACGACCCTGCTCAGTGTCCCCTCATTAGCACCGATCTGGTTAACTAGCTAAAATCTTTCGGTCTGGTTCCTGAGAAACAAGGTTGTAGCTCCGTCTCCCAGATTTTCGCGACATGTCACTCTGGCCAGTTGCCCTCGGTCTCTCACCACTGGTGACTGCGCGGAGCAGCACAGGGTATGGAAGGAAAAGCCCCTCGTTCACGCCCCTCGGGACTCACCACCCTCGTCCCTGTACTGTTAACGGGGCCGCACGCTTTGGAGATGTATGAAATCTCTGCCGAAGATCACACACACACTCGTGCCTCCGGCCTCCCCCTGACCTTGAGCTACGCGACTTACAAGGGAGGAAAGGGTCTCCTGGTCCTGAGCTTCGAGGCCACGAGCTACGGAGCAGGTTGCTGCTGAGGTGTCAGCACGTCCCATCCCATCCCTGACAACTGCACGAGGTGGGTATTACTGGTCTCACTGCAGAGATACAGGAATGAAAGCTCAGGGCAACAAAAGACAGCAAGGGTCATCTAATTGTGAAAGGTAGACAGTCCCCTGTGGGTCCTATCTGACTCCACCCGCTCTGCTGTATGGCTGAGGTCACAAGGAACTTGTGACCACGGAAAGAACAAGGCTGCAAACCAGAGCATCCACATTAGCCTGCTTTCAGAGGGAGGGCCGAAGTCCACATGGGGCGGCCACTTCTGAAGCACTGTACTGAGCTCTGGCCATGATATTTTAAGAGGGACTTTAACCAAATGGGATTATATCTAAAAAAAAAGTGGCCAGGATGAAGACCTCGAGACACGTCACGTAAGGGGCCATGATGGAGCTCGCAGATTATCATGCCATTTAGGACACACTCACTCAGGGCCGCCCGGGGGCGCAGTCGGTTAAGCGTCTGACTCTCGGTTTCCACTCAGGTTGTGCTCTGGGGGTCCTGAGATCGAGCCCTGTGTCATGCTCCGCCCTCAGTGTGGAGTCTGCTTGGGATCCTCTCCCTCTCCTTCTACCCCTCCTGCTCATGCTCTCTCTCTCTCTCTCTCTCTAAAATAAATAAATAAATCTTAAAAAAAAAAAGGAACCTATTTATTCAGGGAGTAGGGGCTAGAGGGACCGAGGAGGGAGAATTTTGGAAATAAGTACGTTTCCCTTGGGAAAGACCTACTAAGCCCCATCTGAGCCAAGGCAAACAGGAGAGCGTAAACGATTCCCTGATTTCTTCACCTAAGTGCACAAATTGAGACTATTCTGTAACAGACAATAGGCTGGCTTTGTAAGAACGTCTCCCAAGGGAGCCTAGGGAAGCGATTTCCCGCTTATGCCTCCTCTGAACAATACTACCTGCCACACTGGTACTTGAAAAATTGTTGAAAATAAGCCCGACTTTGTCCCTGAGGTTGTGGTCTGCTAATACGTCCCCTTTGTAAGAACCTGGGCCTCCCAGGCGCTCATTTACTTCAGAACGCGTCTGCACCCCAAACTGACCTTTCTGAGCAGCCCCGATCATCTTCTAAATCGACACTGGGCAATTAATCCTTTGTTTGCCTCCATTACGTGCTGCCTAAGGAATATTAATTGTTCTCTGTTGCATTTCCACTTGAGCTGCCTCTTGTTTCAGTTCATTTCTATTTTGCTTCTGACATCTGGTACCTGCATTACCAACGTGCCGCTTGCTTCCCTAGGAGCTAAACATGTCCTTAGAATCTCATAAATTCTGGGGAAGATGTAGGCGCAGGGCCAGCACCAAACGGGGATGACAGCACGAGCTACAGAACAGAGACCTTCTCCTGCCGGCCGCGCGCCCACTGGGGCTTCCAACTCTGCCTCCGCCCTCTGTCCTTTTAACTGAAGGAAAAGGGGACAGAAGCCAGAACCGAAGACGTGTTGAGTGCTCTCTCTCATTCTTAATGTCAGGCCAAACCTTAACCTTACGGAGACTTGAACAGAGTGACTGGGCTTGCTGAGCAGAGGGAGTGTGACTCCTGTCAGTGTCCCACCAAATGGTCACTGTCTGGGAATGGCAGCTGCAGGGCAGTGAAGAACCATCACAATTAGATAAAAAGCATCGATATCAGCCAATCTCTTTGCTGTTTCTCCACATGCCCACTGGATATCAGAACTGCCCCTTTCTCCTGGTGTCCCCCATTTCTGTTGACAGGTTGGTCCTTCTCCAGCAGGCACAGCTGCAGGTGCTGGAAACATGCCCGCTGTTCCTTCTGGCTCATTCCTTATGGCCTGTCAGTCACTAGGACGCAGCTTTGTCAGGGCTCTCGGTTCCATCTCCTTCTTGCTCTCACAGGCACTGTCTGTACTAGTCAGCGTGCTCCAGACAAACAGAACCAACGGGACACATACACATGTACATACACAGAGAGATGTATTTTCAGGAATTGGCTTGCGATTGTAGGGGCTGGTGAGTCCAACATCCACAGGGGAGGCCAGCAGGCTGGGAACTCAGGCAGGGTGTCTGTGTGGTCGTCTTGGGGCCAAGTTCCTTTCTTCTGGAAACCTCAGTCTTGGCTCTTAAAATCTGCAATGGGTTGGATGAGGCTGCCCCTCAGAGTGGAGAGTCATCTGCTTTGCTCAAGTCTACTGATTTAAATGTTAATCGTACCTCAAAACTACCTTCACGGCAACATCTAAAGTGTTTGACCAAACAACGGGGCGTCAAGTGGACACAATCGACCTTCCACCGTTATTTCCCAATCCTGTCTCTTCCCTCTTTCATCTTGGCCACAAACTCTCTGCCTCCCCACTCTCCTCACCCCTTAACGCATGCCCTTTGTGGGGCTTTCTTCCAGTGCTGCCAGGTCCTGGCCCAATCATGATCCTCAGTGTCCCCTGAAGCCTGCAGGGCTCCATCCACACACCCCCTGGGCCAGGCGCGCAGGCCCTTCCAGGATTATCCGGGTCTTTCCTGGCTTTGTGTGCAAGGGCTCTGCAGCCACGCTCGCTCCCAGCTCTGTCTTTGCCCAGAATCCTCAGCTCACTTGCCACTTCAGGCTCAGATCAAACCCCAACATCTCACTGTGGTCTTCACTGCTTAGTCTGTGGGGATTTGCCTCTTCCTGAGTCCCCATAGTACTTGTTGCCAAGTCTACTCCTTCAGCACCAGGGTTCGTGGCATCTGGCCGTGGACCGCAGAGGACCCAGAGCTACAGGGACCCCACGCTTGGTGCACTTGCTCTGCTCTCACCATCTTGATGTCCTTGTTCATTTTTTAACAAGAGGCCCCCCCAATTTTCACTTGGTACTGGGTCTCACAAAGTATGCTGTTGGCCCCATCCTGGGTGGTCACATTCACTTGAAGACTGCTCAGTACTTTGGTTTCCAAACTGGATTACAGACTTTTTGCAGGTGTCTTGACGAGTGTAGTTCTCAATGGACGCACAAGTCTGTCGATTATCTTTCCCACACGTAAGCCCTGATTTGCCAATTGTGCAGTCGTTCTGCTGCTAAGCACACGGAACCCTGCGATTACCCGCTCTGGAATCACGTACTGTTCTCAAAGTAGCACATGTGCTGAACGTTTGCCTGAGAGTCTGAAAACCTGACAGAAGGGAGGAGGGGTTGCGGTGACCAGCACCTACCCCCCTCAACCCAGCCCTTCACCTCAGTGTTCTCATCTGTGAAAGGCGTACTGCTTCCGAACAGCATTTGTGGAAATACAGGGTCTTCAAGGAATATCTGATGCATGAAGTTACGTGGAAAGCAGTTCATGCCCAAACGGGCTGGACGAGTGCCCGTCCTCTCCCACCCGCTTACAGATTCCCAGAGCACGCTGGCACATTAATGGCTCTGAGGAGTCCCACAGTAAGGAAACTGGTTCAAAAGAAACCCCTAGCTTCTCCCCATTAGAGTCCATTTCCTAACACACATCTTGGGAAATGCTAGGCTGATTCTTCTCTGAGCTAATTTCCAGGTCCCAGATTCACAGCTTCAGTGATTTTGGATTCCGGGCAGAGCTTGGGCCCGGTCTGCTCTCCCACCTGAGCTTTGGGACAGGATAGGTCTGGGCGGGTCACCGACAGTCTCGTAGGCAGCACGGTCATGGTCACGCGGCTCGTGCGCCCCACAAGAGCTGGCCTGGGTCAACGCACTCCTTTCTAGGTCTTTTCAGAACAAAGTGGACTAAGATTGAAATACATATTAACAGAGTTTGAACAGGCCTGTTCCTGTTTGCTCTAATTATATTTGCAAATAGTGTTTTAAAGATTTTATTTGTTTATTTGAGAGAGAGAGAGCACAAGCAGGGGGAGGGGCAGGCAGAGGGAGAAGCAGACTCCCCACCGCACGGGGAGCCCAACGCGGGACTCGATCCCAGGACCTCGAGACCATGACCTGAGCTGAAGGCAGACGCTTAACCCACTGAGCCACCAGGTGCCCTAGATTGTAAATGTTATTTAAAAATCTGTCCCCCCTCCAGCGTTGCCAGATTCTTGTGACCCCTGAAGCTACTGAACCCTGCCTTGAACTCCAGGCCAGTATTCATTTAAGAGGGTATGTTAGAAAAGTACAGAAGTAACCTTTTCTACAACCATGGTTTTCACGTTTTCCTTCCCAGCTTCTCTCCCTCAGCATCACCCCTGTGGAGCCCCGCGGGCCTTGAGGGCTGCCGTGCCCTTTTCTTCCTCCCCCCCCCCCCCCACTGGCTAGTCTTCTGTTTGCTTTGTCGGTGCTGTATTTTGCATTTCGTCTGGGTGGTGATTTCAGGTGCTCCCGAGACTCGCAAATCCAGACGCCTGTGTCGAAAAGCCTGTGCTGCCGTTCTCTTCCTCCCACAGGACTCCCCGCAGCGGCGGATTCTAGGCAAGCACCCTGAGCCTCCGGAGGAGACGGACAGAGAAGCACACACATGCTGACTCCCCGGTCTTTGTGATCCAACCCAGAGGTTAGGAGAGTTTGCAGAACTCGGGCACCAAGCAGCATCTGCCGTCTGTGGCCATCGTGCCACTGTGGGTGCCGTCAGAAAGACGTGAGTGATGGAAGGGTTTCTTGACGGACAGGGCTCGTAGCTCGTCTTGGAGAAAGGAGCGAGTGAGAGGAAATCTAGAGCTTAGCCCCGCAGCCACATCACGGAAGGAAGTGATTGCTCATAAATGCCATGTATTTTTTAAAATGATGAGCAGCGAAATAGGAGCGAGGGATTTAGAGAAAGATTGCCTGGATAGGAATTTTGGCTTTACTACCTCCTGGAAGGTGACCTTGGGTAAATCACTTCTTTGTGCCTCAGTTTCTGTCTTTGTAAAATAAAGCAGTAATAGTATTATTTGCGATGATGGTTATTGTGAAAATTAAGTAAGTTCATATTCTTTAAATGCTCAGAAGAATGCCGAGTATGGAGAAAACCCTCAATACACGGAAGCTCTTATGATCAGTATTATTATTTCTCCTACTTACAGCACATTGAAGGCAATAATGGTTAACAATAATCTGATTGCGGTAGAAAACTTCACAAAACATAAAACTGATGAAATAGGTTGAATTTGACACTTGGAAAATGAATTATAATCCTTCCTGTAATTGTTTGCCTCACACACAACTCTGCTCAAATGAAAATCTGCTCTAATGCACGGGTCCCGCTGAGCAGGGTTTTATGTCACACCGAGGCAGATCCAGAAAAATCCCACACAGTCAAGCACAGCTGAAAGGAAAACTAATTCAAGGTGGATGATTAAGGGCCGTAGCGTGATCCTAAGTACTGAGCACCGTGGGGAAGGGTGTGCAAGGTAGAAGACGGAGCTTGTGAGTCAGTGTGAAGAGCAAAGAGAGAGGGGGTGGCTGTTGAAAGAGAAGTCTCCAGTTCCATTAGCAGCTGACACGCAGAAGCAGGGGAGCTGAGGGGATGCTAAATGTTCTTGCAGAGAGTTTTAAATCCCATCCGCTCCCCAGCTCTGTCTCCTCTCCACCCCCATCAAAGAATATAGCATCTTCCGGGAGGAAAATGGGAAAGATTGTTAAGAAAAGAGGAATGGGGGGCGCCTGGGTGGCCCAGCGGTTAAGCGTCTGCCTTCGGCTCACGGCGTGATCCCGGCGTTATGGGATCGAGCCCCACATCAGGCTCCTCTGCTATGAGCCTGCTTCTTCCTCTCCCATTCCCCCTGCTTGTGTTCCCTCTCTCGCTGGCTGTCTCTATCTCTGTCAAATAAATAAATAAAATCTTTAAAAAAAAAAAAAAAGAAAAGAGGAATGGGATTTACTTAATTTTTAAGCGTTTGATTTGGCAGCAAATGGCAACCTTGTGTGGATGCCCACCTGCGCCCCAAATTGTAGGAATGCAATGAAACATACAGATGCTACCCACTCGACCGTCCATCTAAAGACGAGGAGACCCATCTCCAAATGCCCAACTCCTACACAGGCTGGAAAGTGTTTTATATGTTACAAGAGAGATGAGCAGCAGAACAGGATCTGTTCTGTTTTCATTTTCCCAATATTATCTTCATTTGGAAAATGGCGATCATAGCCACCCTTAAGTTGCCATGACAACTGAAGAAGCCATAGGAAGCTATTAGCACAGTGCCTAGCACACACACAGGAGCCTTTCAGAAAAAATGACACAAAGATTTTTTCCACTTACCTTCTCCCAATTCCCTGATCCCCGTGGGGCTTAATCTGTCATTAAATTTACAACCAGCAAAAGAATGCATATTTCCGCAAAAGAAGTCCATGTGCCCTGAAATCACTGATGGCTTAAATATTTATCACCAATGTATACATTTTATTCCAGCCTGCAGCCTTTTCTCCAGCCTACCTAAGGGTGCTCTCCTCCAAGGGCTATTTCCATGGACTGATGGCAAGCATGACCCTTCACCTGCCCTCTCTTTCTGGGGACATTTGGAATTGTTAAAAAAGAGGCAGCAGGCCCAAAATGGAGTCACTTATGTTAAATCCCATGTTAGCAAACCAAGACTTAATATCAAACCTAATTGCAGTTCTAACCACCCTGGGATGTAATGTTTAACCAGTCACCACGGAATTACCGGGTCTACACTCGGCGAAATAATCCACCGGATAGACCACTCCTGTTTCCCTTAGGAAGGCAACCTTGCCTACAGTAATTCATTCTTTCCTCATAATTACCTTTCCCGCCCCCTTTCCACCTTTAAAAACCTTTTCTTTTCTACAGCCTGGCAGAGCTCCTTTCTATTGCTAGGTGGGATGCTGCCCGATTCGTGAATTGTTGAATAAAACCAATTCGATCTTTGAATTTACTCGGTTGAGTTTCTGTTATTTAACAGAGTGCTGAGCACTTTCTCATGGCTTCCTCTCTGAATTTATGATAGATCATAGAATAAGTTTACTTTTTTTAAAAAAGATTTTATTTATTTGACAGAGAGAGACAGCCAGCGAGAGAGGGAACACAGCAGGGGGAGTGGGAGAGGAAGAAGCAGGCTCATAGCGGAGGAGCCTGACGTGGGGCTTGATCCCAGAACACCGGGATCACACCCTGAGCTGAAGGCAGACGCTTAACGACTGTGCCACCCAGGCACCCCATAAAACAAGTTTACTGTTTAATCCTGCATTACACTTGCTCCATACCTAAGAAGCATCATGATACCCATTTACGTTTTCAAAAGGGAACTTTGCTGGTCTATCTGTACTGGTCTTTTGAAGGAGAGAAATCTCAGGAATCCACTGTTTATTCTCCCTCTCATTACGTGGCTCATGAGCTCAGAACAAAACCACAGGATGAAGTCAGAGGGATAGATCCGGACGCCCAGCTCGCACAACGGCGTAATGGAGAGGCAGTAATTCTCCATCCTGGGAAGGACATTAAATGAATTGCAAAGAGCTGGTTGAGCCTTAGCAAAGGAGCCTGACCAGCTGTGAAACAGACAACCAGGTCCTGGCACTTCCCCACTGTGCCCTCTGACTCGTGGGCAACTCTGGTCTCCCGTGGAGGTGAAGGGAAACTAGCCACCTCTCCAGAATGGGGAAGTAAGCAGAGAGCGGAGACGGTTTCGAGTCTTCCCTTGACTCACAGGAAATAACTTGCAGCCCCTCCTTCATCTGCGTTTACCATGTTTAAAGCAGGAAAATGTCACATTTCACAATGAGGCTCTATGACTAAATGACAACACAGGTGAACAGTGAACATTTAAAAGATCGACCTACTTTCCTACAAAACAAACAGCAAAAATCAGAAACAAAGGAGTAAGTCTCGAGCAGGGAAGCCAACACATGAATACTTTATGCCCATCTGCCTAAGGACATTATAAAGAATTTGCTCAAAAATTTGGAGGAAAATGTCATTAAACCTCAATAATTCAAACCCCATCCAAATGGAATTCACAGAACTTTAAACACTGTCAGTTAATATCACTTAATGACAAAGGAAATACAATTTGGTGGTGGGGAAGTGCATTCTCCAAAAAAAAAAAAAAAAAAAAGCAAATGATTCTCAAGTTAAAAACCACTTAGCAGAATTTATATGTAATCAATACTGTTACAGAACCAATTGTATCTATTTATATCTATTTATATATCTATATATAGATATTTATTATATCTATTTATAAAAGGCTCTGCTGAAAATTTCTGGGCAAAAGATGTTTACTGATTAGCAAAAGATGAACTCAGATATTTCTATAAATTAGACAATAAAACTGTTCTTGCCTTACTTCTTGTTTCTGAGGTAAGCCAAAGTTGCTATAATCCATATTTTTTATTTTAATTAATTAATTAATTAATTTTAGAGACAGAGAGTGTGGGTGCACACACCTGAGAGGTGGGGGGGAAAGGCAGAGGGAGAGAGAATCCCAAGCAGGGTCCAGGCTCAGCATCAAGCCCGACGCAGGGCTGGATTTCACGACACTGAGATCATGACCAGAGCCAATATCAAGAGTCGGGCGCTTAACCAACTGAGCCACCCAGGAGCCCCTAATCCATATTTTTTATATCTGTGTTTGAAGGGCCGTCAGACATGAGATATACTAAATCAAAATTTCTACTTTTCATATCAGAATTAATACTGAAAGGAATTGGCTTTAAAAATTTAATACTGAAATTCAATTCCGGGCGCAGGTCTACTTATCTTTGAAACGGACAAGAATATGTTTTCCATCACGGGATCATCGTGAGGCTTAAATTAAATAAGCTACTTCAGTGGCTTAGAACAGCACCTGGCGTGCAATTACCCCAGTTCTTATTGTCATGATTGTTCGTTGGTACTATTATTTTGCTCAGAATCGTTTCTATATCAGTAGAAAGCACCTTCAGATTCCTGAGCAAATAGAAAATAAATGATGTCCTGCCAACCCTGGACGGTGACTTCTCCCAAAACTGATGGGAAACCTTCTTCAGTGCTCCTTCTTGTTGGGGGTGAGCCTGTCTTCTTAGAAACAAGGGTTGTTTGACTTGGGACCGGATAACTCTGCCCTTTGAATACGAAACTAGGAGAAGCACCTTTGATCAGTTGTACTTTGGCTCTACATTGTGCATTCCCTGGAGAGGGAAGTGTTAGCTCCTTATTGTAGCACTTAGCTTGCCCACTGTCTCTTTCTTTTACAGGGGACACTCTTACCTGCCTCAACCAGAAAAGAAGAACAGAATTTGCATGCATGGAAGGTGGCCTTTTAAGAAGAAAAATGGGACAATAGTGGAAATTGGGAGACAAATAGTGAATCAGCCAGAAGCCAATAGTTCAGATATCATGCTACCCTCTCTCAGGTTTATCTTATGTAGGGGTGTCGTTCTTTACAAGTTATGGCCCTCGTGCCGGCCTACACATCCATGCTTTCTTTTCCATTAGAAATGCAGCATAATCCACTTGGTAGTTTCAGTGATCTGAATATGAAGAGTTCAGCTAAAAGCGTATATGGCCGTGTAGCATGCGTGGGTGACCCACCCGTCCTCCTAGGCACCCAAGGATCGAGAACTTCCAGCCCCTAGTTGACTAGTGGGAAGAAGGGGATTTGCCATCCCCTATGGACCACCCTGACCCATATAAACACCTGAAAATTACAGATGGTTCAAGTGTATCTTCAAGATATGTGAAGGGAATTCTTTGCAAAGAGGAGGCAACACCGTCCTGCAAGGTTTCTTCAAGGAATGACACAGACGATCACTGTTCTAAAACATACGAGCTATGCCGGATTTATGTTCTCCCCTGTCTCATAGCTTATGTGAGCTCGTGCCGAACGGTTACGTTTGGACAATATACACTACTCACCAACCTGCCTTGCAGAATCTGGGGTAGCCTCTGAGTGACACGAGCACCGAAACCATGGCAGCATGTTGGGCAAGATGATTCCGTCCAGGAAAGGGCCCTCATTTTATATTAAACGGAGGTAAGCCTATTAAAACCACACCACTAAAAATGATCAATGCTGTAGGTCTTACTTCCCACGCCATGGTACAGCGGCCCCCCCGTGCTGTATGGAGCTGGGAGCTTTGATGCCGACGTAACTCTGAGTTTATGTAATGTGGAAAGATTACCTGTCCCAGGGATTGCCAGTCCAAGCCAGCACTGCCGATGTAGACATGCTGTTTGTCCACGATCCAGAAGGAGGACTGCAGCCGGCCCTTGTTGTAGGCAGTCATGTTCATGTAGGTCACCTCCGCTCCTGGGGAGTTCAAGGAGATCCTGGTCAGCCTCGGTGTCAAGGCCTTGAACTTGCAACCAGACATCTACCAGCAACAACACTCAAATGTTTCTATTAGTTTGGTGCACAGGAGGCCCTCGAGGAGTTACTTTGTCCTCAGAAGAGAACGAAGGGAAAATGAGAACAAGAATTACAGGACACCTGTGCAGAGGAGGCCGGAGCCTCCACCAGAGGCAAGAACACGGCCTCTCTAGTCCGAGGTGCTTCAAATCCCGGCTCCATCGCTTACCACCCAGATGGTGAGATACCTGCACCAAGCTCTTTTAGTTTGGGAGTAATTTTCATACAGATTTGCAATCAATAAAAGGATCGTCCTGTTTAGCATTACAGCTGTCCTCAGCAAGAAACTGGCTTTCTTCTGCTTTCCATATGTTATTTTCACCCTGGACCCTGCGTTGAGTTTACTTCTTCATTCTCCCTCTTCCTGACTTAATTTGGACTTGGCCTCCTCCTGGCCTTTCTTTATCTGAGGGTTCTTAATTTAAGCAATGATTATTCAAGCCTTACAAAAATCAATTGTGTTATTACTTATTTCTGCCTCAGGACAATGCATTTACAATTCCTCAAAAAGAGCAGATAGTCCACTGAATGCAATTAAATGTATTTATTTGTTGTTTTTTTTTTTTTAACTTGAGTGTAGTTGACACACTGTTAGTTTCAGGTGTACAACATGGTGATTCAACAAGTCTACATTATGCTCTGCTCCCCACGAGGGTTCCTACCAGCTGTCACCACGCAATGCTCTTCCAACACACTGACTGTGTTCCCTACGCTGTACCTTTTATTCCTGCGACTTAGTCATTCTGTAACTGGAAGCCTGAATGCAATTAAAATTAAATAAATGCAATCCAATTTAAATGAATTCTTTTTTTTTTTTTTTAAGAGAGAGAGAAGGGATGGGAAGGGGCAGAGGGAGAGGGAGAGAGAGAATCTCAAGCAGACTCCACGCTGGACGCCCAGCGTGGAGCCCAACGTGGGGCTCGATCTCACAACCCTGAGGTCATGACCTGAGCTGAAATCAAGAGTCAGACACTTCACCAACTGAGCCACCCAGGTGCCCCTTAAAGAAATTCTAAATTTCTACCTCTTTAAAAGAACAGACCCTCTATGCATAATTTTAACGAAGCAAACTGTTTTGTTTTCTGAATTCAATATTAATGAAGAGGATGCATTCTGGTGGCTACTTTATCGTCAGAATCGTCATTAGCCGAGGAAGATGTCACATCATATGCATCAAGATATACTCCAGAATACCAGAAAGGAAGAGCGGTGTATACTCTGAGCTTCACCTGCTGCTCTTGGGATAAGGAAAGTAAAGCACGCACCTGGCCCCTCCAGGAGGACGGCAACAGGGGCTGTGGGGAGGGAGCAGGACGGAGGGGAGCGAGCAAGCAGGCAGACTTCCTCAGCCTCCAGTGAGGAGCAGCTGGGGAGAGCAGGGTCTGAATGGCCTGAATGGCCACAGTGGGCAGTTGCCGTGGCAATTACGGAGAGACCCACATCTGCACGGACGCTGCGGTAGCCCCCGGAACGCCCAAGCACACCCGAGTGGGTGAAGAGCAGCACGTGTCTTGGGGACGTATCAGCTTCCCACGGCTGCTCTATCAAAGTATTACACACCGAAAGGCTTAAAACAGCAGAAGCTGATTGTCTCTCAGTTCCGGAGGTTGGAAGTCCAGAATCAAGGTGCTGGCAGGGCCATCCCTCCCCCGAAACCTGCAGGAGAGACTCCCTCCTGCCTCTCCCCAGCTTCGGTCAGTCTCTGCTGTCCCCTGGCTGGCAGCCGCCTTGCGCCCCCCCCCCACTCCTGTTGTCCCATGAGCCTTCCCCTGTGTCCCTGTGTTTTCCTGTGTTCACAAGGACACCAGCCCACCCCACAACTGTGTGCCCTCATCTTAACTAATTATATCTCCAAAAACCCTGTTTCCAAATAAGGTCACATTCTGAGGTACGAGGGGCTAGGACTTCAGCACGTCTTTTTGGGGGGACACAATTCAATCTACAGCAGAGCTCGTGGCCCTGTTCGCTGGCCGTGCCCTTCAACCCACCGGGCTGAGCGGCACTGAAGGAAGCATCGTGTCATCTCTGGAAGGAAGGTGACTCCGTGTGTGCCTCTCTCAGGTTCTACCCACGACTGGTGTCTCTGGGCAAGCCTTCACCTGCCTTCACATTCTGACTAGAGACTACCTCAAACCTCTGTGACACTGGCTGGCTCTCACCTCTGGCCTGGGACACTGTGCCTGGAACTTGACCCACGGCCCGTTGCTACTTGGCATTGAACTGTGTTTTAGTTCTTAGATCCCTATCTGCTGTCATTCGGGTCCGCTGCAGCCCCAGCCTGCTGGTCCCTTGGAAGGAACACAGCCTGTCTGAGGGACCCAGGGGGACTGTCCCTTCTGACCGCTCTATGCCACACCGCACAGCCACGGCCCTAAGAGGACAGAGGCAACTGACCTGGCAGTTCAGCCTAGAGAGTGTGACTTCAGGGGCCACGGGGCTTGTGTCATGCTCCAGCCAGAGCTCTAGAGTTAGACTGATGCCTACAGTTATTCTACGAAGGAACAGAAGCTTTCCCTCGGCAAACCTGTACGGACTATCGGATATATGCCAGCCACTACATCATGTGAAAGTAGGAACACGAGACCTAAAGTGGCTGAGTCAAGTTCAGGCACACAAAAAAAGTGTAATTTTTTAAAAAAGGATTTTATGTATTTATTTGAGAGAGAGACAGAGATAACAGAGATAGTGAGAAAGAGCACAAGCGGGGAGGAGAGGAAGAAGCAGGCTGCCCATTCAGCAGGGGGCCCGACGCGGGGTTCGATCCCACAACCCTGAGATCATGACCTGAGCTGAAGGCACCCCTAAAGTGTAATATCTAAAACAACTGGGATTGTTGAGGTGCCTGGGTGCCTCCGTCAGTTAAGTGATAGGCTCTTGGTTTCAGCTCAGGTCACAATCCCAGGGTCATGAGTTTCAGCCCCACATCAGGCTCCACGCTGGGCATGGATCCTGCTTAGGATTCTCTCTGCTCCTGCCCCTCCCCCCCACTCTCCCTCTTAAAAAAAAAAAAAAAGATTGGGATTGTTGAGACAGTAAGGGGGCACGGAGTATCTGAAAGGTCAGGAGGGGAGTCTCCACACTGTCAGGGAACTCCAAGGGAAGGCAAGGGCACGAAAGACGTGAACGGCTTCTCAGTTCTGCCTGGGGCCAGGGCCACCTGTGGGGAGGCCTGCGGAGCTGTGCAGAGATTACGCAACATGCAGTAACGTAACAAGCCTTCACTCAACAGCATGTGTGCTCAGCACCAGCACACCTGGGCTACGGCCATCCCACAGGGTAGGCTGTGTTTTTTCCATTTCAACCTAGAAACCACTAGACGTGGGGTCATCCATCAACTGAAAATATCTGATGATACAGCTGGAAAAATGTTTGCCTGCATATGGTTTGTGGGATATCACTTTCCCTTTAAGAATGATCTGTTTTTCTGTCTCTCAATCTATCCTCCATCTATCTCTGAGGACATATGCTTTTATCTTAATTTATACCGAACAGATATATAGTCATAGCCAACATGTCCCTGTTTATTACATGCATATTATTCAATGCTTAGCTTAAAATAATTTATTTTACATGCACTTAAAAATTATCTTTGTTGATTGGTTACAGAGATTACCCGCATTCTACTGTCTCTTTATATGTATTAGAAAGACATGGTTAAAATCCACTACTTGTGCAAGAGCAGAGTTATGGGCAGAGACGAAATGTGAGTTTATTCCCTAGTGCTGTGCTGGAGAATTCTAATTCCACAGATGTAATCTGATTTAATTCTAATTTTAAAGATGTATTTATTTATTTGAGAGAGAGAGAGTGCGTGCTCGAGTAGGGGGAGGGGCAGAAGGCGAGACTGTCAAGCAATCAAGCAGACCCCCTCTGAGCACACAGCCCGACGTGGGGCCCATGACTCTTGAAATCATGACCTGAGTGGAAACCAAGGGTCTGACACTCAAGCGACTGAACCACCCAGGCACCCCGTTGCTAGAAAAATTGGCAAAGGTGGTGACGTACATTTTTATGAAGCTGTCTTTTAAATATTACAGACTTACAAGGTCACAAAATATCTTTAAAAGCTGGCTTGACTCAAATAAATACAACTTTTTCAACAGGGTTGAAAAATGTAATGAGTCAAATTTGATTAACCAATTTTTGTTCTCCTAGATTTGATTTATAACAGGGAAAAGTATTCCTTCAGCCTGTTTGTAGCCTATGACCCACTGTGCAGAGGCCCCAGGATGCCAAACAGATGCTCGTCACAGGAACCGTGGCCCACCAGAACCCCTGGCAGGTGGTGGTGAGGCTGGGGGGGGTGTCCGAATCTTGGAGGCCTACCAGAACCCCTGGCAGGTGGTGGTGAGGCTGGGGGCGGGGGTCCGAATCTTGGAGACCCTCCCATTTCAGTCCCATCATCTATTTGTAATAACAGGAGTTATTAGTAATTCCAAACAGTGTTTCCAGATGCTCACAGTGATGAATCAAGATTATGTGCTTGTTTTTATAGTTGCTTATAAAATACTTGCATGTTTTCTAAGAGGTCCAATTAAGTCTTTAAAAAAGCTACCAACATGCTACATGGCGGTGGCAGGTTGGTCCTAATTGGTGGCCCTGATCAAGATACAGTGGTGTTTTATATGTTTTATATCCTTCATGGAAAGTAGAACATTAAAAAAAATCAAGAAATCCCGAATCGCTCATTACAACTGCTTTAAGCTTCAATGGAGATGCTCTGTTGAAATGTAAGAGAACGATCCTGCTTTCAGGGAGGTTTGCTTCGTTACGATTTTACCAAAATCGTTATTCTTATGGTGTTAGCCAGATAATATAGTACTATATTTTGTGCATAATTTCAATGAAGAAAACATGCCACTGAAATTTATTAATAGAGAAAATGAAAATAGTGGCTCAAATGTATTAATTAAAAATTATTTGAAGTAAAAAGTGTAATATCACAATGGATTGGAAATTAATGTCATTACTTTGGAGAATCAAGTTGACTGCAAAAACATACATTTAAAAATGTGTGTATACTCATAAACCTTCCTCTAAGAAGACTGGCAGCATCTGATCTGCTTATCATAGATCTGCCCCATATCCCATTTAGTGGAATGGACAACGATCTCACCCACAGCACTGTTCTTTTTCAGAGACCCTAACTGGTGTGATCGTCAGATTTCAGAGTACCTCGCTGTTCTTTATATGTGATGCAGCTGCGGGTGACGGTATGTGAGTGACCCTCAGAGCCACCACGACCTTCCTGCGCTGCAGAGCCCTGGGGACCATCCTTCCAACTGTGCCCATGACAGGACTTCCAGGACAGGACTATGTTTGTAATTCTACCCCATTATCATCAACTTAAAAATCTGTATACTCAAATTTTGATCAGAAGTTGTTTTACAAAGGGCTCCTGGGTGGCTCAGTCAATGGTTAAGGGACTGACTCTTGATTTTGGCTCGGGTCATGATCTCAGGGTCATGAGATCGAGCCCCATGTCGGGCTCCGTGTGGGCGTGGAGCCTGCTTGAGATTCTCTCTCTGCCTTTTCCCGGCCCCACTCCCCCCCCCCACCACTCACATGCTCTTGCTCTCTACCTCTCTAAAAAAAAAAAAATAGTTTCACCAATAATATTAGACATTTGTTGAACAGTAGTTAATTCATCATCTCAGAATATTCATTCCAATCTAAAATTGCTAAAGAATTACTGATCATTTCGATTTGGAAGCTCCAGGGATGTGTTGTTCTCTCTAGATTCATATAAAATGAGTGTCCTCAAAACAGAATGGTGTGGCTTCTGTGGAGAGGGTAGCCTTGGAATGTTCACATACGCTTACGTACAAGGAAGAGAACTCAAGGGGAAAATGAGCAACTTTAGAGGGCATCCAGTTGATGAATTTAATTTTAATTCTACTCTAGATAAGAAGAGTTATGTTCTACCTAGGCTTAGATTTATACCATCCAGATGCATTTCCCACATACCTAGCAGCTTGCTCTCTTTTCGTCTCTCATGGAAGGGGAAGAGAATCTTCGCAGGACAATTTTGTTGGTTGATGTCAGGTGTAGCTGAGATGTGCATCATTCCTTTCCAGCCAATACCCTCTTCTTAGAGTTCCAGATGCACCCATGGGAGGCAGAATAAGACGATCAAGGAACCGTGTGAGCCTGTTTCGTCTCTACTTGGCCACGGCTAATTGGACCAAGTGTCGACACCTGACCTATGCTGCGCCAACAGGATTTCCTCAATCCTGAGTCACAAAGTAAGTTAATTAAAAGAAGCTGTGCTGGGGACTCACACACGATGGAGGTCGCCATGACTGCCCAAGTCCGCACGAAGGAAGAGAAGGCAAGCTTCAGGAAGACAGCAAGAGAGAGAGAAGGGGAAAACCTGAAAAGACAACATCCCCCCTGACAGGGAAATGAACATGAGTCCGTGGGGGACAGCAGTACCTGGCGGTCCCATACCCCAGACCCAGCATCACTTCTTATCCTCAGCACCTCTCAATCCTTAGAAGAAATTCCTTGTTATGTAAGCCGGTTTTAGAGGCGTCCTGTTTCTCTACTAACTTACTCTGATGGTATTAATCACAGAAGCTTGTACTTTATTTTGTGCCTACAGAACTCGACAAGTCTTGCACCCTTTATGTGTATTTTTAATATTTGACGCAAATATTCAGTTCTGACCTAAAAGCCACGCGATTTTTAGCAAGAGCCAGTTGCCCAAATTGCATGATTAAATGCTTCAAACTTTGAAGTTTTAAAATAAACATCCTGTCAAAATACTCATCACAATGACACAAGAGGAAATATGCTAGTACATCGTGGTTAAAAAGTGAAAACTAAAGTTCTACACTCTCCATGAATCATCAGGATGAAGACCACACTGAGACTGTCTCCAAGTTTATTTCCAGAAAGTCACCTGCTGCAAGAAGATGATCCAGAGCTTTAGGAAATTTTACGACGTAACATTTATGCACACTCAAGAGAATACATGTAACTCATAAGTAGATTATGAAGCGCCATCTACAAATGGACACCTGCGAATCTTCCACTTCACTACGAACCACTCTGATGAAGGCAGCACTTCCCAATCAGTGCTGATTCTCTTTCCCTGCCCTCAGGAACATGCCGCAATATCAGGAGGCATTTTTGGTCGTCACAATTAGCAAGAGAAGTGCTATTAGCATCCCGCGGGTAGAGTTCAGGGATGTCGAACATCCCAGAATACACAGGACAATCCCCAGGACAGAGAGTTATCCTGCCCCAAACACCGACAGTCCACAGAGGGGAGATCCTGCATTAACGTTGGTGTGTGTATGCTTGATCCCACACTCCTGCCACTTTCCTCTGATGAAACAACTCTCCCGAAATAAGTGTTTACCACTGTGTTGTTCTTAAATATTTTGTTATATGTGTACGTATCCTTTTTTTTTAATGATTTTATTATTATTATTATTATTATTATATTATGTTAGTCACCATACAGTACATCCCCGGTTTCCGATGTAAGGCTTGATGATTCATTAGTTGTGTATAACACCCAGTGCACCATGCAATACGTGCCCTCCTTACTACCCATCACCGGTCTATCCCATTCCCCCACACCCCTCCCCTCTGAAGTCCTCAGTTTGTTTCTCATAGTCCATAGTCTCTCATGTTTCATTCCCCCTTCTGATTACCCCCCCTTTCTTTATCCCTCTCTTCCCCTACCGATCATCCTAGTTCTTATGTTCCATAGATGAGAGAAATCATATGATAGTTGTCTTTCTCTGCTTGACTTATTTCACTTAGCATTATCTCCTCCAGTGCTGTCCATGTTGTAGCAAATGTTGAGAACTCGTTCTTTCTGATAGCTGAGTAATATTCCATTGTATATATGGACCACAACTTCTTAATCCAGTCATCTGTTGAAGGGCATCTCGGCTCCTTCCACAATTTAGCTATTGTGGACATTGCTGCTATGAACATTGGGGTGCATATGGCCCTTCTCTTCACTACGTCTGTATCTTTGGGGTAAATACCCAGTAGTGCAATGGCTGGGTCATAGGGTAGCTCAATTTTTAACTTTTTAAGGGACCTCCACACTGTTTTCCAGAGTGGCTGTACCAACTTGCATTCCCCCCAACAATGTAGGAGGGATCCCCTTTCTTCACATCCTCTCCAACAATTGTTGTTTCTTGCCTTGTCTATTTTTGCCATTCTAACTGGCGTAAGGTGGTATCTCAGTGTGGTTTTGATTTGAATTTCCTTGATGGCTAATGATTTTGAACATTTTTTCATGTGTCTGTTAGCCATCTGTATGTCTTCATTGGAAAAGTGTCTGTTCATATCTTCTGCCCATTTTTTGATTTGTTTATTTGTTTCTCGTGTATTGAGTTTGAGAAGTTCTTTGTAGATCTTGGATACCAGTCCTTTATCTGTAGTGTCATTTGCAAATATATTCTCCCATTCCGTGGGCTGCCTCTTAGTTTTTCTGACTGTTTCCTTGGATGTGCAGAAACTTTTAATCTTGATGAAGTCCCATAAGTTCATTTTATCTTTTGTTTCTCTTGCCTTTGGAGATGTGTCATGAAAAAGGTTGCTTTGGCCGATGTCGTAGAGGTTGTTGCCTATGTTCTCCTCTAGAATTTTGATGGATTCCTGTCTCACATCGAGGTCTTTCATCCATTTGGAGTTTATTTTTGTGTATGGTGTGAGATAGTGGTCAAGTTTCATTCTCTTGCATGTAGCTGTCCAATTTTCCCAGCACCACTTATTGAAGAGACTGTCTTTTCCCCACCGGATGTTTTTTCCTGCTTTATCAAATATTAGTTGCCCAAAGAGCCGAGGGTCCATTTCTGGGCTCTCTATTCTGTTCCATTGGTCTATGTGTCTGTTTTTGTGCCAGTACCATGCTGTCTTTGTGATCACAGCTTTGTAGTACAGCTCGAAATCCGGCATTGTGATGCCCCCAGCTTTGTTTTTCCTTTTCAACAGTTCCTTGGAGATTCGGGGCCTTTTCTGTTTCCATACAAATTTAAGGACTGTTTGTTCCAGTTCTTTGAAAAATGTCCTTGGTATTTTGATCGGGATAGCATTGAAAGTGTAGATTGCTCTGGGTAGCATGGACATTTTAACTATGTTAATTCTTCCGATCCATGAGCATGGAATATCTTTCCATCTTTTTATGTCTTCCTCAATGTCTTTCAAGAGTGATTTATAGTTTCTAGAATATAGGTCCTTTATGTCTAGGGTTAAGTTAATTCCAAGGTAACGTATGGTTTTTGGTGCTATTGTAAATGGGATGGATTCCCTAATTTCTCTTTCTTTAGTCTCGTTATTCGTGTATAGAAATGCAACTGATTTCTGAGCATTTATTTTGTATCCTGCCACGTTACTGAATTGCTCTATAACTTCTAATAGTTTGGGAGTGGCTTCTTTTGGGTTTTCCATATAGAGTATCATGTCATCTGCAAAGAGAGACATTTTGACTTCTTCTTTGCCAATTTGAATACCTTTGATCCCTTTTTGTCGTCTGATTGCTGTTGCAAGGACTTCTAGTACTATGTTGAATAATAGTGGCGAGAGTGGGCATCCTTGTCGAGTTCCTGATCTTAAGGGAAAGGCTTCCAGCTTTTCCCCATTGAGAATAATATTTGCAGTAGGCTTTTCATAGATGGCTTTTATGAGATTGAGAAATGTACCTTCTATTCCTACACTCTGAAGGGTTTTAATCAGGAAAGGATGCTGTATTTTGTCAAATGCTTTTTCGGCATCGATTGAGAGGATCATATGGTTCCTGAGTCTTTTCTTGTTGATATGATGTATCACGCTGATTGATTTGCGAATATTGAACCACGCTTGCATCCCAGGTATGAATCCCACTTGATCGTGATGGATAATCCTTTTAATGTACTGTTGAATTCTATTAGCAAGTATCTTGTTGAGGATTTTGGCGTCCATATTCACTAGGGAAATCGGTCTGTAATTCTCCTTTTTGAGGGGGTCTTTGCCTGGTTTGGGGATCAAGGTAATATTGGCCTCATAGAATGAGTTTGGTAGCTTTCCTTCTGTTTCTATTTTTTGAAATAGCTTTAGGAGAATAGGTATTATTTCTTCTTTGAATGTTTGGTAGAATTCCCCAGGAAAACCGTCCGGGCCTGGAGTTTTGTTATTTGGAAGGTTGTTTATCACTGACTCAATCTCTTCATAATTAATTGGCCTGTTTAAGGAATCAATTTCTTCCGGTTTCAATCTTGGTAGTTTATAGGTTTCCAGGAAGGATTCCATCTCTTCCAGATTGCTTAGTTTATTGGCATATAGCTGTTGATAAAAATTTCTAATAATCCTTCCAATTTCAATGGTGCTCGTCGTGACCTCTCCTTTTTCATTCATAATTTTAATAATCTGGGTCCTTTCTCTTTTCTTTTGGATAAGTCTTGCCAGTGGTCTGTCAATTTTATTGATTCTCTCAAAGAACCAGCTTCTAGTCCTGTTGATCTGCTCTACCGTACTTCTGGTTTCTGCTTGATTGATTTCAGCTCTAATTTTGGTCAACTGCTTCCTCGTGCGTGGATTAGGCCTGTCCCTCTGTTGCTGTTCCAGCTTCTTGAGGTGAGAATATAAAAACTGCATTTTAGATTTTTCTATTCTTTTGAGTGAGGCTTGGATGGCTATGTATTTCCCCCTTAGGACTGCCTTTGCAGTATCCCATAGGTTTTGGACTGTTGTATTTTCATTCTCATTGGTCTCCATAAATTGTTTAATTTGATTTTTGATTTCCTGGTTTATCGAGTCATTCCTGAGCAGGATGGTTCTTAGTCTCCAAGTGTTTGAGTTTCTTCCAAATTTTTCCTTGTGGTTGAGTTCCAATTTCAGAGCGTTGTGGTCTGAGAATATGCAGGGGATAATTTCAATCTTTTGGTATCGGTTGAGACCTGTTTTGTGTCCCAGAACATGGTCTATTCTTGAGAATGTTCCATGGGCATTAGAATAGAATGAGTATTCTTTGGTTCTGGGGTGTAGTGTTCTATATATATCTATGAGGTCCAACTCGTTGAGTATGGCATTCAAAGCCTTTGATTCTTTGCTTAGTTTTTGCCAGGGTGTTCTGTCTATTTCTGATAGTGGAGTGTTGAGGTCCCCTACTATTAATGTATTTTTATTTATATGTCTCTTTATTCTGGTTAAGAGTTGGCTTGTGTATCTTGCTGCTCCCCTGTTGGGGGCATATATATTTATAATTGTCATATCCACTTGTTGAATACTTCCCTTAAGAATAATATAGTGCCCTCTGCGTCTCTAACTATAGTCTGTAGTTTAAAATCCAATTTATCTGATATGAGAATTGCTACCCCAGCTTTCTTTTGAGGTCCATTTGCGTGAAAGATGGTACTCCATCCCCTTACTCTCAGTCTGAATGCATCTTTGGGTTTGAAATGAGTCTCTTGTAGACAGCAAATGGATGGGTCATTTCTTTTTATCCAATCTGCAACCCTGTGGCGTTTTATCGGATGGTTCAAACCATTTACATTAAGACTGAGTACTGAGAGATATGATTTTAATGTTGCCATGTTGCCAGTAAAGTCTTTGTTTGTATTGGCTGTGACTTTCTGTTCTGTATCACTCTTGGGGCCTTTTTACTTTTATAGAACTCCCCGTAATATCTCCTGTAGGGCTGGTTTCGTGGTTACAAAATTGGTTAGTGACTGGCGATTCTGAAATGTCTTTATTTCTCCATCAATTCTGAATGACAGCCTTGCTGGATAAAGGATCCTTGGCTGCATGTTTTTCTCTGAAAGAGCTTTAAATATGCTCCCCCAACCCTTTCTCTCATTCCAGGTCTGTGTAGACAGGTCTGACGTAATTCTGATGCTTCTGCCTTGGTACGTGAGAAATTTCTTTGCCCTGGCCGCTTTCAATACTGTATCCTTGCATCTAATATTTGCGAATTGCACTATGATGTGACGTGGCGTAGGTTTGTCGTGGTTGAGCTTGGGAGGGGTCCTCTCTGCCTCTTGGACACGAATGTTTGTTTCCCTTGCTAGATTAGGGAAGTTTTCAGCTACAATTTGTTCAAATATCTCTTCTAGACCTCTGTTTTTCTCCACCCCCTCGGGGATGCCGATGATTCTAACATTGGATCGTTTCATTGAGTCAGTAATCTCCCGTAACCTACATTCGTGGGCGTGGATTTTTTTAAGACCATCTTCTATTTTCATTTTTTCCTCTATTAACCCATCCTCCAATTCACTAACCCGTTCCTCTGCTTCTGCGACCCTGGCCGTCAGAGCCTCTAGTTTTGCCTGCATTTGGCTCATAGAATTTTTAATTTCTGTCAGATTCGCTCTCATTTCTGTCCTTAGGGATTCTATATTCTCAGTAACCTTTTCGTTAATAGTTTTTTCAATTCTACTCATCATTTTGACCATCGTTACTCTGAATTCCATTTCTGATAATTTGGTTACATCCATATCCATTATTTCTGTGGCAGAGGCCATAGACTCACTGTCTTTTCTTTCCTGGGGGGGGCTTCTCCTTCTTGTCATTCTGATGAGGAGAAGTTGCGGGGTTGTCCAGAGCCCAAATTATTGACTGGGTCCCAGGCCGTGCCCCTTGTTTTATAGGGATCTTAGGGATGTGGGCTTCTTCTTTAAAGATTTTATTTATTTATTTATGTGGCAGCCAACCAGCGAGAGAGGGAACAGAAGCAGGGGAGTGGGAGAGGAAGAAGCAGGCTCCCAGCGGAGGAGCCCGATGAGGGACTCCTTTCCGGAACGCCGGGATCACGCCCTAAGCCGAAGACAGGCGCTCAACGACTGTGCCACCCAGGCGCCTCGGGTTGTGGGCTTCTTGATTTTTCAGCCTGCCTTCTGGGGGAGGGGCCTGCCGTGCCCATACTCAGGCAGCCCTGTTTGGGTAGAGTCTCCGCGTCCCCTGTGAGGGGGGATGGCGATGGGCACGCTGTGAGCCGGTATTTCCAGGCTTTTGTTCTCTGGCGGCTTTCCCTGGCAGTTTGCTGTGCCTCTTCTGAGAGTCAGAGCAGCAGCGGCCAAATTTCAGCCTCTGTCACAGAACAGAGGGATTGCGGCCCGTTCTCTACTAATGTTCTGGCCACTTTAACTCTGTTTCTGTTGGTGCTGCTCAACCCTGCAGCGTCCCGGGATGTGCGCCCCACACCCGGCGTCCCAGCCCTCACTTCCAGGGCCGGCGCGTCTCTGTCCTTTGTGTTTCTAATGCCGCCAGCCGCCAGCCGCCCCGCGCGCTCCTGGGTCTCCCGGTCTCAGTCTGGATCCAGTGAGCGCACCGGGATTCCGGTGTTCCGCGAGATGCCTGGTGGCGCACCCGGCTCACGGTCTCAGTCTGCTGTTTTGCGGGTGCCGTCCGCGAGCCCCGCCCGCTCTCCTGTGCAAGTGGCTACTGCTTCCCGGCGCCTGAACATGGCGGCTCCCTCCCCCTTCCGTTTATCTTCCGATATATGTACACAGTTTCATGGCTCCCCGCTTCGTACCTCAATACTCAGCGCTGGAGATATTCATTTGTAGAGATCCAGATGCGTCTTCCTGCATCTCAGGCTGGTTCCGTGGTTGTTTAGGCTGGTCTGGTACCTATCCAGCTCGACTCAGGGGACCGGCTGAAAAAGGTGTCTCCTACTCCTCCGCCATCTTAACTCCCAGCCATGTGTACGTATCCTTAATAGCATTATAAAAATGAGTTTATCACCAGCTTTTGAACAGATTATTAATGAGCCTTAAGTGTGTATCAGAAGGAAACTCACTAGTATCAATAATTATAGATTTCTGGAAAGGTTTTCAGATGTATCCTGAAAGCAACATTTGTAGCAGAAATTTGTCTTATCGATCAAGCACTTCTTGTGAATATATTACTTCGTATGAGTGATGAAAAAGGTCATAGTTAGCCCAGTTGGGGAGCTCTAATAAAACCAGCACAGTTTAATCAGTTTAACGAGCAACATTTTGGAATCCATGGGGCTTAAAGGCTACAGGGAACACCACGGGGCAAAAATCAGCTGTCATGACATAAGCTCTGCTCTCAGATCACTCAGTGAGTTCAGAAAAATTGTAAGATAATCGGTTACATGTTCTGCCTGTAGAAAAAGTGAATCTTCAGTGCATGTTTCATTTTTAGTTCTAACATCTCTCTTCAAATATTGTTAAAACCGTGTTGTAGAATTTTTCATAGGTTGCCTTTGATACTTTTAGTCCACAGGTTTGGACTCAATGGGGGAGTTGCTCTATGTGTTGTCTCTTCCTTCCCCATACTCTTCTTACAGTTAGAATATTCTGCTTCCAGGGAAATTCTCTGCTTTGATTACTGCCTTATAGTCCAACAGGCAAGCTATCTACAGGAACGTTTGATTTAAAGAACCATTAGACTGAACATTAAAAATTACGCTTCAAAATAAAACTTGCTTAAATTATACTTTGATTACACACAAAAATGAAAAATTTCACACTCAGATAAGCAAAACCATGATCGACAACGGCTCATCACTTACCCTAAAACACGGTAAGTTCTGGGGGTTGATGTCTACAGTAAGTGCTTCGGCTTTCTCTCTCTCAAACCTCCATGCTGAGATCACATGACTAGTTACATGGGCACCAACATGGAGAGCAGGGAATGAGGGTCACTCCCGAGGCTTCTGTTTTGGTGCCTGTGCTCACCGGAAGGAGGAGGCCCACGGGAGCCCAGCGCTGTTGCAGTGTCCGGGAAGATGGCGACCTGATCGCTCTGGAGGAGGCTTGCTTTCTTGGCAAAGCGCGAATCACTCCATTTACTTTATCCTGCTGTTCTAGCAGTGACAGAAGACCCAGAGCCCAATCTGTCAGGCTCCTGAAGTAACCAGCCTGCTTACGTTGAACATGGCACTTCATCTAACACAAGTCGACAGCTTAGAGGAGGCATGTCAAGTAGAAATAGCATATGGCTGTCATTGAGGCCGATCAAATGAAGAAACAGGATTCTTAAGGACATCTGAGAAGAGATTTCAAAAGAATAATCCAAGAACAAGGAAATGATCTTAGAAAGTAAAAAGATCCGAAATATGAATTTCATGAAAGCAATGTGATATGGGATTGGCAAAGCGGAAAACTGAACCAGCGAGCTACAGGCTCAAATGCAGTAGCTTACAACACAGAATGAACGTAAAGAAATGGAAATGATCACTGAAAAGTTGATGCATGAAGGATATATCGTGGGAGCTAATATCTCAACCTCTCAGAAGGGAGGAAAAGGGATGTCTCTGAAAGTAGAAAAAACGCATGATAAATGTGAGCAGAAAAAGTATGAAGTTAGAGGATTTGCCCAAGATACTCAAAATCCAATTATGAGAGTTCCAGAGAGAACCAAAATCAGACAGGAAGAAGTTATACATTAGGTTATGAAGCAAAATTTCCAAGAACTAAAGGGCATACATTTTATTTTATTTTATTTATTTTCAAAGGGCATACATTTCTAAATGATGAAAGCCTATCAGTCCCTGGGCAAGAAATAAAAAAAGGCCAAACACACATCAAAACGTTTCAGAACCTTGGAAATAAATAAGATCTAAAAGCTTCCAGTGAAAGTAAACTTACAGAAATGATAATATACAAAGATCAGTAAGTATGATCTATACCAGATATTTTAACAGTAACAAGGAAGGCTAGGAAATAGTCTGAGGGGAAATAAATTTGTATATCTAACGAAGACTGGAGAATGGCCTCCACCATAATAAGGAAAAGAAAAAAGGAAAATTACTGTAGAAGACCTTGCATAAGACAGAAGCAAAATAAATTCCCAGCAGGATATGAGGACAAGTCTCTGTGCAACAGACCCAGAGAGGATGGGGAACAGTTTCCAGGCTGGAACGTGAGGGAGGCATCCATGAAGGGTATCTCTAAGAAACAGTAAATAAGAGCGACAGAATACCTGACGTGTCAGATTGTGGTGAGTTTATATGTTAGAGTGTTTTGAGATGATTTAATACGAGGTGCATAGAATCATAAACCAAAAAGGAAAAGAAAAAGATTACGCAAGAGGAAATGTGTTTGTTATTAATTGATTTACCTATTTGGCTGTTCCCAAGTTAGAGGCATAAATATTTACAATTGTCAGATCTTCTTGTTGGATAGACCCCTGAATTATGATATAGTGCCCTTCTTCATCTCTTGTTATAGTCTTTGGTTTAAAATCTAGTTTGCATGATATAAGTATGGCTATTCCAGCTTTCTTTTGACATCCATTAGCATGATAAATATTTCTCCATCCCCTCACTTTCAGTCTGTAGGTGTCTTTAGGTCTAAAGTAAGTCTCTTGTAGGCAGCACATAGATAGATGGGTCTTGTTTTTTTATTCATTCTGTTACCCTTTGTCTTTTTTTTTTTTTTTTTACGATTTTATTTATTTATTCGACACAGAGAGAGACAGCCCGCGAGAGAGGGAACATAAGCAGGGGGAGTGGGAGAGGAAGAAGCAGGCTCTCAGCAGAGGAGCCTGATGTGGAGCTCGATCCCAGGACTCTGGGATCATGCCCTGAGCCGAAGGCAGACACTTAACAACTGAGCCACCCAGGCGCCCCATCCTCTGTCTTTTTTTTAAGTCCAATGTGGGGCTTAAACTCATGACCCTCAGATCAAGACCTGAGCTGAGATCAAGAGTTGGATGCTTAACAGACTGAGTCATCCAGACACCTCTGATACCTTATGTATTGATTGGAGCATTTAGCTAATTTATATTCAGGATTACTATTGATACAGTATTTAGTGCCATTGTATTACCTGTAAAGTCACTGTTCCTGGAGATTTTCTTTGTTTTTTTCTAGTCTTTGCTTTTCCACTCAAAGAGTCTCCTTTAATATTTCTTGCAGGGCTGGTTTAGTTTTTGTTTGTCTGGGAAACTCTTTATCTCTCCTTCTATTCTGAATGACAGCCTTGCTGGATACAGTATTCTTGGCTGCATATTTTCTTCCCATTCAACACGTTGAATATGCTGGCCTGCCAAGTTTCTGTGAACAGATTGGCTGCAAACCTGATTTGCTTTCCCTTGTAAGTTAGGGATTTCTTTTCCTTTGCTGCTTTCAGGATTTTTTCCTTATCTCCGTATTTTACAAATTTTACTACGATATATTTTGGTGTTGGCCTGCCTTTGTTGATTTTGATGGGGGTTTTCTGTGCCTCTTGGATTTGGATGTCTGTTTCATTCCCCAGATAAGGAATGCTTTCAGCTCTACTTTGCTCAGATAAACCTTCTGTCCCTTTTCCCCCCTCTTCTTCTTCTGGGACTCCTATGATATGAATGTTATTATGCCTTATGGAGTTGCTGAGTTCCCTAAGTCTACAATCATGATCCAATATTTGTCTTTCCCTCTCCTTTTCAGCTTCATTATTTTCCATTATTTTCTACATCATGTATTCATGATATTCTGCTTCTTCCATCCTTGTGGTCATTATATCCAAACAGTTCTGCATCTCAGTCACAGTATTTTTTATTTAGGCCTGACTAGGCCTTTCATCTCTGCAGTAAGGGACTCCCTGGTATCTTTTATGTTTTTCTCAAGCCCAGCTAGTATCCTTATGATTGTTTTTTAAAATTCTGGCTCAGGCATATTGCTTATATCTCTTTTGATTAGATCCCTGGCTGTGACCTTTTCTTGTTCTTTCTTTTGGGATGAATCCTCAGTCTTGGCATTTTGTGTAGGTCTCTGTCTCCTGTGTGTTAGAAAAGCCTCTTAGAATCCTGATCCTGAGAGTAACAGCTAGATTAAGAAGAGGGCATATATTGCCCAGGACCTGGCACCGCAGGCAGTGTCTCTGCTGTATGCTGCATGCACTGTGCTTCTGTGTTATGGCTGCTCTTTCCCTCAGGTCAGTCTTCTGCAGAGTTTCTCCTTGCCTGCAGTGGGGAGTGTTTGGACCTTGTCCAGCGTATGGCAAGTTTTAACTAGATGTGTTTTGATCTGCTTGTTAAAAGATGCTAGATCTTGTTTACATTAGAGCTGAAGCTTTGCAGCATTCTGTAGTCAGTAGACCTGGTAAGTGCAGTGGGTTTGTGCTGGTCTTCTTCGGGGTGGGGTGGCTGCTGCTGCTCTGGCTCTCAGGCATGCTTGCCCTAGTCAAAAAGCACCTGCAGAGCACAGGAGAGCGGGGCTTGGTATAAGGGACTCAAGTCTCCACTGTGAGCACAGTGCTGCTCACAGAAGTCCATCTGTGTTGACGGGTGGGGGTAAAACTGGTGTCAGCCGCCTCTCTCATCCCCCGAGAAGGGAGTTCGTGCCCACCGCTGTCCAGGAAGCCCTCAGAGAAGAGTGCACAATCTCCCCTTATGTGTCCCAGGCATCACTCAGATCCCTGCCTTCACACTGTGTCCAAGCTGTCTTCCCACCCGTTGGTGCAGTGTTCCTGGGTTTTATCTCAGGCCCACCAGCTGGTTTTCAAAACTCCAAATTTCAGAGACTCAGTGTGGCCCAGACCTGCACTGATCCTTTGGGCGGGGGGGTCTCACTGCCCTGTGGCTGGTGCTTGTTTGTCCCAGAAGGGCGGTCATATGAACATTCAGAGACTTAGAATTTATGGTAAAGCGCAACAAAAAGCCAGGGTCCAGCTTCGCTGCCTCAATCTCTGCTCCTATGCTCATGAACAGAGCAGCTCAATGGTTTCTGCCACTGCCCTTTTGTCCCCAGAGAGGCAGTGCCACCTCTCCCAAATGCACTCCAAGAAGGGGTGCTATCTCGTTCAGTGGGACCCAGGGGATCCTCAGACCACACTGTCTGCTCCGGGGCTCTGCCCTCCTTCTCCCCAGGAGCAATGCTGCACATGCCAGCCTGCACCCTGGCAGGGCGGTGGCGTGGGCTTCTAGAACTTCAGACTTTGAGCTCTGCTTCCTGTACAAGCTTGTGATAACCAGCCCCTCTCCTTTTGCCTGTCAGGGGTTTTGGGGAAGTGTTTTGCTTGTGCAGTCCCCTGCATGCTGCGCACCCTGTCTCTCTCCCTTTTTTCTCTCTCTGTCTCCCTCTCTCCTCTCTCCCTGATCAGGGCTCCCTCACCTCCCCCACCACTCGTGGTTCTTTTCTCCCCCAAATGATGTTTCCACACACCCTACCTTCCAGGATGTGGCTTCTTTTCTCCTTCTAGTTGTGCCCTTTGTTCTCTCAATCCTCAGATCAAATAAACACCAAACAATCCAATTAAAAATATGGGTGGAAGATCCAAGGAGACATTTTTTCCAAAGAAGACATATGGATAGCCGCCATGTACATGAAAAGACGTTCAACATCAGCCATCGAGGAGATGCAAATGAAAACCTCCGATGAGATAAAACTTCACACCTGTTAAAGTGACTGTCATCCAAAAGACAAGAGAGAGTGCTAGGATGTGGAGAAAAGTCAACCTGTACACTGTTGGTGGGAATGCAAACTGGTGCAGCCACTGTGGAAAACAGTATGGAGGACCCTCAAAAAATAAAAAGTAGAGCTATCACATAATCCAGCAATTTCATTTCTGGGTATGTATCTGAAGAAAACAAAAACACGAACTCGAAAAAATATATGCGCCCGCTGTTCAGTGTAGCACCGTTTACGAGATATGGAAACCACTTAAGTGTTCATCAGTGCATGAATGAATAAAGAAGATGTGATATATCTACACAATGGAATATTATTCAGCCATGAAGAATGAAATCTTTCCATTTGCGACAACACATATGGACCTAGAGGGTATTATGCCAAGTGAAATATGTCAGAGAAAGACAAATACCATGTGATCTCACTTATATGTGGAATCTAAAAACGATAGCAACCAGAAAATCCGGTTCGTAGATACAGAGAACAGATTGGTAGGGGGTGAGCAAAATGGGTGAAGAAGGTCAAAAAGTACACTAGTTGTAAAGTAAATAAGTCGTGGAGATGTCGTGTACAGCATGGTGACTACAGTTAATAATACTGTACTGCATATCTGAAAGCTGCTAAGAGAGTAAACTGTAAAAGTTCTCATCACAAAAAGTAAAAAATTTGTAACAATGTATGGTGATGACTATTAAACTTATTGTGATCATTTCACAATATATACAAATATTGAATTATGTAAACCTGAAACTAAATAAAATATAGTTTATGACATATAATTATGTCAATTATACCCTCATAAAAATAATTAAATTAAAAATATGCAAAGGGAAATCTTTCATTCTACAGCAAAATAGAGTTTCTGAATAAACTTTTCATAAACTGTTCTATCACCAAGATGTAATATCCGGGGGGAGAAACATTACTTGCTTATAAAAATGTGGCTTCACAATTACCAATTGGTAGGGGGCAGTTTTGCTAACCTACACGTATGTTCTAATGGCCATTCTTTTTTTCAACTTAGAATATCTCCATTTTCAACTTTTTATTAGAAAAATGTAATCTCAATCGTAAAATATTCTCTGGGTTGCTACATGTCAATTTGGTTCACAACCTATTGAACCTTCAGGCTGACAGTTTGAAACCCCAATTAAAAATTATAAAAATATTATAAAATCATAAAAAATTATAAAAATAACCCAGAGTACCAAAAAGTTGCTGCTATTCTTTTCACACAGACAACCATGGAACGGGGTGCAACTCAGTGGAATCCTCTTAAACTTATTTCTCCAACTTTGTTGTTGTTGTTTAAAATGACTGAAATGTAAGTAACAAGGGAGCTGGGTAGATAAGTTACAAAATTTCATAATCCTGTAAAATTACCTAAACTGGTATCATATGTCATTTACTCTGGAAATCATGCACGATTAACCTGACTTGATTCATATCTAACCTCAAAGGAAGGGGACCATATACAAGGGGTAAAGAAAAACATTTTCTGCAATTGGCAGGGGAAAGAATAAGTCTTCATGTACTGGCTCTTGACTCCAAATTCATCTTTCCATACCTGTCAGTGATAATAGAGGGAATTCCTTTAAGCATTTCTCCTGCACAGTGGGTGGGAGGGTAAGCTTTCACAGCAGTGGTGCTGGAGAGACCATGCAGGAGGTGCTCGAGCAGCTCTCTTGCTGTTTCTAGATGCTGCAAGGTGCAGCACTGGCATGGATGTGAGGACACTGGTGGTGCTCTGCTCCAGCCACATGCATAGAACACATGGTCCCTCTGATCTTGCAGCCACATGGACACAATGCCCCAGAGTTCCCACCTGCCAAAGCCCCTATTGTGTCTGCTGACCTGCCTGGTGACCTGTTGTGGCTCACCTATACCCTGCCTGCATCCTACAGTCCTACCTGAAAGATTTAGAAGAGCAAAGCAAAACAAGACTCCTAGTTAAATTTGAATTTCTGATAAACAACAAGGAATTTTTTAAAATATAAGTATATCCCACACAATAGTTGGGACACACTTATACTCTATTATACACTGTGGGTGTCTTGTTTATTTTCCGGCAAACCTCCACAAAGCAGAGTCACCACAGCCCCTATTCCCTCTGCAGGCCAACACACCTGGGCACCAGCTGCAGACTGCCTGAACTCTGGAGGGCTGCCTTCTACACTTGCCCAGTGACTACCGACAAACCAACCAGAACTTCTCTGCTAACCAGTGTGGCTTGATATCCACATATTCTTCAGTGCATCTGCACCCCAGAATAACATATTGAGTTGTCTTACACTTAGAGTCACTTCTGAATTAGAGGTAAATAATTCTGTATATTAAGTTTCCCTCATTTTAAGTTATTATGTGATTTCTATCTCCCAGTTGGACACAGATTAGTACACTGTTGCTGCCAAACTTTGTGTCTTAATATATAGTCAATCTCTTATAAGCAACATATGTTATATACTGTATATATGTAATATAAAAAGTATCTATCTATCTATCAATCATCTATCTATCATCTCTCTATCCGTCTATCTATCTTTTCTAATCCAGCCTGATAAGCTTTGTCTTTTAGTAGGAGAATTTAAACAATTTACATTTAATATAATTACTAATATATTTGGACTTGAAACATCTCCTCTCACTTGGTTTTCAATTTATCCAACCTGTTCTTTTAATGATTATAGTAAACTATATCCTTGAATTACTATGGATCACCCAAAATTGGTATTTTTTGCAATATTCTGGACAATATAAAAACCTTACATATTTTAACTCCATTTACTCCCTCTTGCTTTTTGTGCTGTTTTAGTTCTGCACATACTTTCAATCCCAGAAGGCATTACTACTATTGTTCTGTGTGGTCAATATTCATTTATGCTTGCCTGCTTATTTACCCTTCCCAACATTTTTAATTCCTCCCTTCCTAACTGTGCATACGTCTAGAATCCATTTCCTTCCAACTACAAAATTCACTTATTTTGCAAATGAATCTTCTGCCAATACATTCTCTCGGCTTGTGACTGTATGAAAATATCTTAATTTTTCCATCAGTTTGAAGGCCATGGTTGCTGGGCACAAAATATCAGGTCAGCAAATATTTTCTTCCAAGTTTTTCCAGATATCATGTTATTGTCTTCTGGGTTCTGTAAGTTCTGCTGAAAAGTCAATTATCCATTTCACTGTTATTCCTTTGGATATAATATGTCTTTTGCTGATATCTTAAAAAGCTTTTCCTATTTATCTTTGGTTTCTATCAGTTTTTCCAAGCTATGGTTATATATACTTCTCTTTGTATTTCTCTTTCTTGGCTTTGTACATTACCTTGATGCTTTAGGTTCATTTTGGAAAAGTTAGGAACAACACCTCTTCAAATATTGCTTCCTCCCACTTCCTCTTCTTTGTAGTTCTTCAATGCCAACCAACTAACGTTAGAATTCGGAACCATGTTTCCTATGTTTCTTAAGCTCTTTCCTGTGTTTTCCATCCTTTCTTCTCTGTGATTTACCTCTATGGATACATTCTACTGACTAACAATTCATTCAGCCCCTTCTGTGTATCAAATCTGCAATTAAACCTTTCTATTGAATTCTACTTTGTAGCTTCCCTATTTCTCAGCTCCAGAATTCCTAGTTGATTTCTTTAATAGATTCTAGCTCCTTGGTGAAAATCTCCACCATGTTACCTTAAACACACTAATTACAGTGATGTCAAAGTCCCTCTCCAATATCCGGATCTCTGTAGATTTGTTTCTAATGACTTTCTTCTCTTGGTTTCAGTTATTTGTTCCCGTGCCTTGGCATGCCTGGTAATTTCTGACTGCATAATGGGCTTTGTGTAGATAAATTCCAGTTTTTGTCTCCTCGGTCCAGTGATACACTAGCAAAGTCGAGGCCTCGGCTTTCTGCTTGACCTCTACTCCTTGAGACATAAGTGACAAATGCATCCAAAGAAAAGTTGGCAGTGAATATAGGGCTCATCCTAATGAGTTCTCCATCTGTCAGGTCTAGGTCCCAGAAGGACTGGAGGCTTTAATTGCTTTCTGATTCAAATGGTTTTCTTTTGTGTGACTGTATTTTAGCCAGCTTTTCTAGTCTTCTGTGAAAGGATACTTCTGAAACAAGCCATTCCATCAAAGTCCTTCTCAGTGATCCTGAGGCCATTAATTCTTTTGTATTCCTATCCTGGGAAGCTGTCTTATCTCTTACACTCCCAGTAGCTCAGGGCTACAAAGTGAGGTAAGTGTTCTCCTCAGCTCCCTTTTGCCGCTTCCAAACTACTTTTCCACCACCTTTCAAAATCCCAAGCTACACTGAAGTACAGGACATTTGGCTGTATGCCCTAACACCAGTGCTTGCGGCCATCCTTTGTCAAGTGCCTGGTTCTCAATCATTCCTTAAAGACTCTAGTTAATGGCCTTCTCTATTCCTCACCTCCTCTCCAGCATGATTGTCACTGATTCCAACAACCACAAGGACAAGGAGAACTCACTCAACATGCTAGCCCCTTAGCTACTCTGCCCTCACACCCCCGCTGATCTTTCCCTCCCTTTCTCCTTAGTAACCCACTCCCATCACAGTCTAGATCTTATTAGCAGTAACTGTACATTGGAAATGGTGATTTTAAGACTCTCAGTTTCTGAACCCTACTTCCTCTCCTCCAGCTCACTTCCATCACACCCCCACTTTGACCTCATTGAGATTTCCAAATCATTGACCTTACCACATCTTTGCTGTCCATCATGCATCTCTTGTGGTGACTTCCCCTTTATCAAATTTATGTTTCATGGTCATCTCTGTCTCTGTAACATTTTTCTGGTAAAATCTAAACCCAGGGGAGTTCAACCTTTTGCTTCTCTATCCTTCCAACTAAAGGTTACAGGAGAAAATCTCACAGTCACAGTAATCCCTTTGAACTTAAAATTATGATCACAGGGGCACCTGGGTGGCTCAATCAGTTAAATGTCCGACTCTTGATTTCTGCCTAGGTCATGATCTCAGGGTTGTGAGATCGAGCCCCGAGTCAGGCTCTAAGCTGGGCCTGAAGTCTATTTGGGATTCTCTCTCTGCCCTCCACTCCCTTTCTAAAACAATAAAAATAAAATAAAATAAAATTATGATCATAAACCTCTGATGAACATTCAGTCCTTCTGGACAATCCTTTGTTTCTCTAGTAAGTTTGGTTTCTATCTCCCCCCTATAGTTACCTCCCCATTTCTTTATTTCTCTTCAAAGCAGAATGTTTTGAATGAGTTATCGATACTCATTCCTACCTCTTCACCTAACCACTCATTTTTCAATCCACTTCAATCTGGCTGATGCTGTTCCTGTGAAATTCACCAAGGAGCTCTGCTGCCAGATCCAGTGGCTCCTTCCTTCCTCCTCAGCAAGCTCAGACAAAACCTTTCTCTCCTCCTTCTCTTTCCCACCTCAGTTGTTCCTCCTTCTCAGTCTCCCTCACTAGTTTCTCTATTTCTACAAAGAGAGAAATGTTGGAACGCCCATGGCCTTGGTCCTCGGCCCCATTCTGCAGCTGTACTTCCTCCTGTGAGGCCCGTAACCAGCTCAGCAGCTGCAAATGCCATCTCTATGCTGATGATTCCCCAAATCTGCTCTGCAGGCTTGACTCTCCTCAGAGCTTTAGACTCCTAGGTGAGGTCAGACCTAAATTAATCTCTCTGCTTGAATACTTATTAAGCACAAAACAGAGTTTGCTATGGCCACAGCAGAGCTCTGCATCTTCCCCAGACGCCAAACCTGTTTCTCCATGATCCTTTCCATCTCAGTAAATGGTAATTCCCTCTATTCAGTTGCTCAGACTAAAACCCTGGGGGTCATCCTTGATTTCTCTCTTTCCCCCAACCCATCCACCCAGGCAATACATAATCAAGGTCTGCCAGTTCTATTTCATATATATATATACAAGCATGCACATGGGGGGAGGGACAGAGGGAAAAGGAGAGAGGGAATCTCAAGCAGACTCCACACTCAGCATGGAGCCCTACGGGACTTGATCTCACGACCCTGAGATCATGACCTGAGCTGAAATCAATAGTCAGACGCTTAGCCTACTGTGCCACCTAGATGCCCCATCTCCAAAATATATTTTTGAATATGCTCATTTCTTTCTACCTTCCCTAGCTGAGGCCACCTTTCTTTCCTGCCTGTGGGAAACCCAACCAGCCCCACCAACTGGTTTCCCTGCCTCGACTCTCCAAACTCTTCCCCCCACAACAGCCAGACGAACTTTTAAAAATCCAAATCAGATCCAATCATTTCTATCAGTGCTTCATCACTCGTACACTGTAAGAATACAATAAATACTTGTTAACAGAACAAATGGACAGATGAACGACTGGGAAGGCAACCTGCCCCAGGTGTGAGGGCTAGAACCCAAACCTGAGTCTGTCTTGTTTCATCACAACGCATGCCTTTACCTAGGATCTGGATGGCGCCAGTCCTCATTCTTTGGCAGTCTTGGTGAGAATGACCAACCACACTCCACCACGTTTCAAAGCAGATACTACAAAACAGCGCCATTTTGTGCATAGAAATATGACAATAATTTCTCAGAGTTTTTTCCTTTAATTTCATTTTTTTTTCATTTAATTTAGGAAGCAGAGGAGCTAAACGGAAGAGGAATGATGTTCTTCTCATTTTCTAAGGTCTCTGCTAAATGTACAATTTACAAAGATGTGATAATATTGACTAAAATCATATGCAGGGGGCACTCTGCCAAGAATTAACACAACTGATATCTTTTACTACAATGGGGCCATAGGCACATGATTTCACCTTTCTATGCCTGTTTCCTTGTGTGTAAAATGGAAATAATACTAACATTTATCTCTTAGGGATGCCTGAGGGTTAAGTGAGAAGAAAACTCAAGTAGCTAAAACACCGGACTGCCAGGTGCAACTATTATTCTTTTTTTTTTTTTTAAGATTTTATTTATTTATTCAACAGAGATAGAGAGAGCCAGTGAGAGAGGGAACACAAGTAGGAGGAGTGGGAGAGGAAGAAGCAGGCTCATAGCGGAGGAGCCTGATGTGGGGCTCGATCCCATAACGCTGGGATCACGCCCTGAGCCGAAGGCAGACGCTTAACTGCTGTGCCACCCAGGCGCCCCACCAACTATTATTCATGACTCCAACTACATTGCAAATGTGCTGAAAATATTTTTCACTTTTTTTTATGGCTAATGTTTTGATCCGTGACGGGACTTTTAGTATGTCTTATTATGACCCCTAATCTGTAGGTTTTCCAGCAAGTCCTCAGTGGAATCCTGACCCCACATCTTGGGGACTACAGGCGGGGTTTCATTACCGGACCTTCTCTCTTTAGCTTTGTAAAAGCTGATTTCCACTCCTTCGCCCAGCCAGAATCAACATCCTGGGGACAAAAATGGCTCCTCAGGCAATTTGATCGGGGTAACTAACCAGAGTCCTGCAACAGTAGCATCTGACTCTTGATTTCGGCACAGGTCATGATCTCAGGGTCCTGGGATCGAGCCCTGTGTCAAGCTCCACACTGGGTGTGGAGTTTCCTTGAGATTCTCCCTCTCCTTCTGCCTCTCCCCCTGCACTCTCTCTCAAATAAATAAATAAAATCTTAAAAAAAAAAAAAGAATAGAGTCACTCAGTCAAGTGTTGGTTGTAAATGAGTGCAGATACAGAAAAGTCTCTCACAGAATCACAGGCTTAGAGACCCGTGAGGGAGGAGAATGACCGGGGTATGATGTCCCCGGCCATGAGGGAGTAAACTGTTGGAAGAGCCTCACTTCCTTCAGGAGAATGGCTACTGGAATTCGCGCACAGCTCATGGTTGCTTCAAGATCCTAGGGGTCAAGACCTCAGCTCCTCATTACGCCTCAGCAGGTGGTCAACCACCTGTTGGATGCATCTAAACTTCTGAGCCATGAGCTCCCGAACAAAGACGTCTTCTCCCAAGTGTGAGCTCAGTGACAACGAATCAGAAAAATAAAGCTCTAGCTGAATTTCCAAATCAGCATAATACGAACACCAGCTCAGAAACTCCAATGGAACTCCGAAACTTAATTAACCCCCTATTAATTCCCAAACGTTACTGAGTTATTATATAATCTTCAACGAATCCCATGGAACTCCAGTCAGCTTACGAATAAGTTTTGTCGTTACCGGTTATTCTAGGACTTGTGTGGATTAGGAAAAGAAAAAAAAGAAAGGTTTTTAGAGAAGGTTAATTTGAAAGATAAGCAGAATTTGCAGTTTCAAGGAAACCGAAACGGAGGGAAGGTGCTACAGAAGCTCTTTCCACAATGGCTTCCCCAAAGTGCAGCCTGAGCAGCTTTCCTCAGGCATGGTTACAGGAAGCTGGCTGAGGGGAACAGAGCGGCACTGACCCTCCACACTCCCAAGCTGGCATCTGCCTTCTCATCAGCTTTGCTCTGTGAATAACTCGATTCCTTAGCCTCTTTGTTGACTGGAACGGCCTCCAGCGCAGGGAGGCCCGCTCGCTCGGCACGCGTGCGGGGCTCAGCGGTGAGCGTTCCTTGGGGAAACGTAAGCCTGGCTTCACGGGAAACACCGACCCATTACCGAGTCTGTCAGGTGGCGTTAAATCCTGCCTCTGCCGCCTCCTCCTCAGGCAGGAGAGAGCCCGCCAGTAGCGCTAACCCATTCTCTCCATTATTTATGAAGTGTTGGCATTTCAGCTGAGAAGCCCCGTAGGGTATAAATGAGGGAATTTCCCTGGGAGACTAGAGGGCGGGGGTGGGGGACAAGTCCTTTAGGCCACCTGCTTCCTGCTGAGCATCTGTCCCAGGCCCCAGTGGGACGCAGCCCCTCACCCCGCAGGCCCCTCACCCCTGCCAGCTTGTCTCTCAGCCCCTCACCCCGCAGGCCCCTCACTCCTGCTGGCTTGTCTCTCAGCCCCTCACCCCGCAGGCCCCTCACCCCTGCCAGCTTGTCTCTCAGCCCCTCACCCCGCAGGCCCCTCACCCCTGCTGGCTTGTCTCTCAGTCCCTCACCCCGTGGGCCCCTCACCCCTGCTGGCTTGTCTCTCAGCCCCTCACCCCGCGGGCCCCTCACCCCTGCTGGCTTGTCTCTCAGCCCCTCACCCTGTAGGCCCCTCACCCCTGATGGCTTGTCTCTCAGCCCCTCAGCCCGCAGGCCCCTCACCCCTGCCAGCTTGTCTCTCAGCCCCTCACCCCGCAGGCCCCTCACCCCTGCCAGCTTGTCTCTCAGGGGAGCATCTATAGAAGTGAACTAACTCCCCCTCTTCTCACCTCCCTCCTTCCTTTCCTTCCTTGACAACGTTTCTCCCTTCGTAACATGTGCTGGTTTTTCGGAAAAATGCGTATCAATACCTTCGTGTGCCAGGTACTGGGTGAAATACTGCGTAATGGATTACCTCATTCATGTTCAGAACAACCCTGTCCGGTAGTCACGTTCATTAGCCCACTGTCCAAGTCAGGAGACAGGTTTTAAGGGTTCGATAATTCACAGAAGCACCCAGTGGCAGAGCCGGGGACATAGTCCCCCCGCAGACTCTGAGCTTTCGGCCTTTACCCCGCACACCCCAGAACAAAGTCACCGGTGAGCCCACAGGTAACCCGTATTACTAACTCAGAGCAGATCTCTTCGCATGTCTGATGTTAGATTATCGTCGAATGAAAAGGAAATAATACAGTGGCTTCTGTTCGCAGACCGCTGCTTTTCACTTGGCATTCTGTTTTCTGTCTTCCCCGGGTCACTGGCTCTTTGCCCGCAACGTGGGTTTGGAGGGTGAGCAGTATTCCGTCACGGGCGCGGCCCACTGTTTATTCCCCCGATCGGTGTCCGATTTCAGGAACTGTGCCGCAGTGTAAATATTTGCACATCATCCCTGTGAACCTCATTCTGAGCAGCCGCGGGGGCTGAGGTGACAGGTCTGGAGAGTAAATGCGCCGGCTGCGGCAAGACCCCGTCCCAGGTGAGCCCTGTCTCCGGCGAGGCGAAGCCGCAGACCCCGCCGTGACGCCCAGCGCCTCTGGTCCTGCTGTCTTCTCGAGCTGCTATAACCACTATCAAGGCACTTACTAAACTATTGTTTGGGTCCTATACAGTTACAGTGTTACTTCACCTTTATTAGTTATTTCACATCTTGCTACATATGTTGCGCCTGCCCTTTAAGGGGAGCCATAATTTGTTTCCTTCATAATCTGGCAAGATCGTGTGTCTCTGCACATCCTCAAGCCCTCTTCCCAGGAGAGCCAACAACAGTCCGCAAAGCCCCATGGGCAGGGCAGTCTTCTCAGCCTCTTGTTGAGAAGGAAAGCACACAATGCCCTTGCCTGGTTGGGTTAATTAGCCTCATGGCGTGGAAGAAGGACTCGGAACATCTCGGCAAACCACGCACGCTCTTCTAGGTAGGATGAGTCCTTACCCCGCCCTCCAACTGGGCAAGTGACAGTGTGAAAGAGAACGTACAAAATAATGTTCCTAGATCTGATTTCCACAGGAGCTTAAAGAACAGAAATGCACACCAAAGTAGTTCAAATTGCCCTTCAAATGCCATTTTACTGTCTTCTATCCAAAAAAAGGTACCATGTAAATTTCTATAGAAATTAGCATTTCTATAGCATTTTATATTTTCGAAATGCTTGTACCATCATTTACTAATTAACATAACATTTGAGAACCATCATCCAGCTTAAATATAGGGAAATTCTTCTTAATACAGTTCTTTAAAAATGAGAAAGTCATCCCCTTGCCCCCACTTCCAGATCTTTGTCATGTCAGACGAAATTGTTCAGCCTCTTCTCAATCTTCTTTTTTTTTTTTTAAAGATTTTATTTATTTATTTGACAGAGATAGAGACAGCCAGCTAGAGAGGGAACACAAGCAGGGGGAATGGGAGAGGAAGAAGCAGGCTCCCAGCGGAGGAGCCTGATGTGGGGCTCGATCCCATAATGCCGGGATCACGCCCTGAGCCGAAGGCAGACGCTTAACCGCTGGGCCACCCAGGCGCCCCATCTTCTCAATCTTCTGATTTTGCATTTAGCAACTTACCACAATGCCTCGTCTCTTCCACAGAAAAAAAGAGTGAGAAACCCAAGACTTCATCTGAAATCTGGACAATCCGAAAGGGGGGCTAGGTGACGATTCCCACAGCTAAAGCCTGGCTTATCCAACAGTTTATCCAACAATCATTGACTTACTGCCTACATGGGCATCGAGTTTCCATCTTGCCCTCACTGGTGCTGACATCTAGCAGCAGAAATGGGCCTGGCAGTGTGGTGCATGCCCTGGGAGCTGACAGGAGCGGACACGACTCAGACCGGAGGCCTATGGGGTAGGCCTTTGGAGAAACCCTGATGGAGGTTTTGGAATGTCTTTTCTAAGCTGTCATTTGAATTCCAGATTGTCTTTTTAATCAAGATGTCTCTCACCTGAGCTATTATTTATTTAATTATATTTAAATAAAATTTAATTGTCATTATTTTTTAGCTGTGCCCTAAGCATTTAATAGCTACAAAATAACGGGTCTAACGTGCTAGTTATTTCATTCCAACACATCTTAAGAGAATACATTTTGAAAAGCCAGGAAGACCTAAGCTCATCTACCACACCATCGACGGCACAGGAGCCCGGTTGGAACGCATTATTAGGGGTGATGGCAGCCACCAAGGAAAGCCAAGGCAAGGAAAGCAGGGGAAATTCGCTAAGTTTTAGGAGCAGTATTCTGTTACCTTGACTACATTTGACTGAGGTGACTCTACAGTCTTGGCAGTCTACACAAACCCAAACCCAAGCCTGTCAATGCCTCTTGTTTAAGAAATTAAACCTAAGGGCAACCAAACACAGACAAGTGAAGTAGGCTTTAAGCTACAGCCAGTCAAATCATTTCCCTTCCTTGCTTTCGCTCCCTCTCTGTACAAGGCTTGGCTCCTGTCTGCAGAGCGCTGCTAACCCCTTCCGGGTTTCCCCTCCTGATTCAAAACGATTTTTGCTCACCTAAAATCCTGAAATATATAATACGCCTCAGTTTACCTTGTAACAATTCTGTGTGGAGAAGAGTCGACAGGAAGACCGGAGGCAGGGGGGACCGTTAGCATGTCTTCAGCGATCTTCCCAGAGGGAAAGGACAGGCCTAAGCTACGTGGTGGTGGCAGACGGGAAAAAGGGACCCGTTTCCAGAGACGCTGAGATTGTGTAGCTGTGAGAACCACCATCCAGTTTGGTTCTAGAGGTTAGGGAAAGGGAGGAGTTGAGGATAACCCTAGGATTCCTTTCAGGACCCGTGGAAGGACGGTCCTGCCATTTTATGAGACAGGAACACAAAGGAAGAAGAACACTGAGGGAAGGGGGGGCAGCTTAATCTTGGATGAGTCGCTTCTGAAGTATTTCGAGAATATCCACGTGGAAACACTAAGTTTGATGTTGACTGTTGTGAGCCAGGCGCTCAGAAGCCACCACGTGTGGACCGTCAGCATGTGGGTGATTAATGGGGCCGCAGGCTCGAGGGCAATCAGCACGGGAGGGGTGTGGAGAGTGGGAAGGGAGAGGAAAAGGAGGAGAGGAGAGGAGAGGAGAGGAAACTGTAAGGAGCAGACAGAGTCCTGAAAATCAGCAGAGGAGACTGGGGAGGAAGAGCCAGGGACAGCAGGGAAGTGCAGGGTGAATGGGGCCATGAAAACCAAGGGACCACACTGTTCCAAGGAAAAGCGAAGTGTGGTCCCGGTGTTCAGAACTGCAGCACGGCCATGCGGTAGAAGGTCTGCGTGTCTCCAGTGAGTTCAGCGTCAAGGGGGTTTCCATGGAGCAGGGGCAGAAGCCAGACTGTGGCTGGAGAGCTGCATGGAGGAGGGGACGAGAAACAGACAGAATGTACAAAGGAACACGGAGGAAAGGGGAGGAGGGAGGAGGGCAGCAGGCAGAATGGGATCTGGGGTGGATGGACTGGGTTCTTTTTCCTTTTTGCCCAGTTGACGTGAGCGTGTTACTATAAGGCAGAGTGTCACTACAGAGTGACCCGGGATCTCGGGAAGAGGGAAAGAGGTCGTTGGGGGACCTGAAGGCAACTGTGAATATTTGCAACCTGCTGTGGGTGAGGGGAGAGAAAATGAGCAGAATCACCACGGCATGGGAAAAGGTGGTTCAAAAAGAAAAGGAGAAAACACAATGGAGAAGTAGAAGGGCACAGAAATTCTAGGAAATTGTGTTAAGTTCGTGCCGAGCAGCGTGCAGGAAACAACAGAAAGAGCTTTGCAGCTTAACTCGCATGAGCTTTTACGGTGGTTTCAAAAGCCGGTAGAATTAGGAGACTGAACTTGAGAGCAGACCAAAGCCCCAGGAGTAGGAGATCGCACTCATTAAGGCATACAGGGACTCCTTCCTCCGTGGAAGCTTCCAGGTCAAAGCCAGGGGGTAGCAGACCGACGAGGAAAGCCAGATCACAGTCTCCTTCAGAGCACGCATGTGTGAAGCCCCACACAGCCTCACAGGTACCCCCAAACAGGAAACAGTTGCTCAAAATGACAGTCACAGGGTTCCCAGGAATCACGAGGCTCTCAGGAATATTTTAATTTATTCCTTTATTTATAGGTATGCCTGTATTCCTCTTAAAGGACACCCTTTCCAAATTCTAGTATCACTAGGATAGAAAAGCATAAAGTCATCACTAGATTGAACAGACAAAATTCTCCTTACTTCTATAATGTCACACGGCTGAATATGCATATAATTTCCCCTAAAAATGCCATGCCTGCCAAAGTTCTTATGTATTAAGGATAAAAATAAAGCCTCTAGCCCCAGATCCTACATTTTAGAGCAAATGGATGACACACTATGTTATATGTGCCAGATGAACCCCTCTGAAAGTTTAAACACCCTGAATTGCAACCTAATCTGGGTGGATCCTCGAAGAGTGACGGAAAATACAGATGGAGTGTCATTGGTGTTGCCAGCTAGAAAATTCCTATCACACACTGAAGCCAGCTTGAGTTACTGCAAAACCATAAAGGCAAATGAACCAGCTGCAATCCCAAAGATGTCTGTACTGTGTTCAGAACCAGGCCTTCCTTTCGCTGAAAAATCACACGGCTGGGTGTGGGCTTTAGGGGCAGAAACAGATCAAACACAAAAATAACGCACCTGGCTAAACGTGGAGGTCACTTCCTAACAGTTTATTATGAGTTAGGTACCTGCACCAGTTCCTTTTTATACATTACCTAATCGGATTCTCATACCCCGCAAAGGGTTATTATTATCGTCTCCATTTTACTGAAGAAGATCCTGGGGGTCAGAGTTACTCGCCCGCACTTGCACCCCACAGTAAATGACAGGTCCAGAATTTTAGCACAAGTCGACAGGACAGCAGGGTATGAGCTCCTAAATGCTGTCCTTATTACTATGCTAATGATCATTAAAGTATAATGTGTCTGAAAAAGCTCCTGCCTTACTGCCAAATTATTTGGTATTCTGTAAAGCGAGGGAGGAGACAGAAATCCTTGCAATGAATAGAGGAGAACAAAGGTGCCAGGCTTCATGCGCTGGAGCATGAGCCTAAGAGGCAGCCACTCTGAGAAGGTGTGAAAACAGAGCAGAGCCTGATGGAAAGCATGCCCGGGGGGCAGCAAGGTCACCTTGACTTCTCTCCAGGCCACTCCCAGAGCAGGCTGCTGCCCAAAGGAGGACCCTACGCTCCTGAGAGTCACCAGGACAGTCCTTCACTTGGAAAACAAAAGACCTTAACTTCAATAATGGCAACCTCTCAAACGGTGGGGAGAAAAGCCAGAATAATATAAAGTTTACTCTGGGGAGATTCCTAAAATACACATATCACCCTATGTTAACACATATAACCACACCAACTTGTGGAACTAGATTTGGGGAAAATTATAAATCTGGGAGACCAAGTAAAAAAGTCTGGACAAACATAAAATTCCCAAATTATGCCTCACTCATCTGGAACAAGCAGTTCAAAACAGTCACCTTGTACAATTTCCAGCTTGGAAATCGGGGCACCTGTGTTCAATTTAAAATTTACACAAGCCCCGGGGCGCCTGGGTGGCGCAGTCATTAGGCGGCTGCCTTCGGCTCAGGGCGTGATCCCGGCGTTCCAGGATCGAGTCCCGCATCGGGCTCCTCCGCTGGGAGCCTGCTTCTTCCTCTCCCACTCCCCCTGCTTGTGTCCCTCTCTCGCTGGCTGTCTCTCTCTGTCAAAATAAATAAATAAAATCTTTTAAATAAAAAAAAAAATTTACACGAGCCCTTATTCTCAGATTTAGGAATATGTATATTCCCATTAGGTTCTGTCCAGCCTAATCGATGAGGTGAGAATAATAATACAGATTACTAATGTGAATGAGTACAGCTTTCTTGAATTCAAATACGCAACAGTGAGGATCACACATTAGAATCTGACGACTGAACACAGCATTCCCTCCTCCTGTTTTTAATAAAGTGGCCAAAATAAATGTAATAATTAAAAAACAGAGTATTATCAAAAGAATGAAACTGAACCCCTATCCTAGCTTACATCACTCGAAAATTAGCTCAAATGGATTAAAGACTTAAATGTAAGACCTGTGACCATAAAACTCCAGGGAGATAACACAGGGAAGAAAAGCTCCTTGACGTTGGTCTAGGCAATGATATTTTGGATATGACACCAAAAACCCGGGCAACAAAAGCAAAAATGATCAAGTGGGGCTACATCAAACTAAAGAGCTCCCTGCAGCAAAGGAAAGAATCGACGAAATGAAGAGGCAAGCTACAGAATGGCAGAAAATATTTGCAAGCCATCTAGCGGGGAAGGGGCTAGGATCTAAGCAAACATAAAGAGCTTATACAGCTCAACTGCCAAAAACCAACCCAATTAAAGAAAGGACAAAGACCTGAATAGACATTTTTCCTAAGACGACATACAAATGGCCAACAGGCATACACGGAAAAGGTTCTTAACCTCACTAATTATCAGGGGAATGCACGTCAAAACCCCAGGAGATATCACCAAACACCTGTTAGAATGGCTTTCATCAACAAGACAAGAAATAACAAGTCTGACACAGATGTGAAGATCAAGGAACCGTTTTGCACTCTTGTAAACTGGTGCAGCCCCCACCGAAAACATCATGGAGATCCCTAAAAACAAACAAACAAACAAACAAACAAACAAACAAACAGAACTACCCTATGATCCAGCCAATCCCGCTTCTGGATATATACCCAAAGAAACAAAATGAGTATCTCAGAGAGATAGGACACCCATGTTCCTTGCAGGATTATGACACTGGTGGAGATACAGAAACTACGAGTCCGTCAATAGCTAAATAAAGACGTGGTGTGTACGTACACACACACACACACACACACACACACACACACACACACACATCCTTAGCCTCCACAAAGGAAATCCTGATATTTGCAAAGAAATGGATGAATCTAGAGGGCGCTATTCTAAGGGAAATAAGCCAAAGACAAAACTCCTCCGTTATCTCACTTACATGTGGGATCAAAAAAAAGTTTAAAAGTCAAAGTCACAGAAACACAGGGTAGAATCATAGCTACCAGGGGTGGGGGTAGGGGGCAGGTGGGGAAGAGGGGGAGATGCTGGTCAGAAGGTAAAGGCCTTTGGTTATAAAAGGAACAAATCCGGGGATCTAATGCACAGCATGGTGCCTACAGTTACTAGTGTATTGTACACTTGAAATTTACCACGAGAGTAGGTCTTAAGTGTTCTCATCACAAAAAGGAAAAGTAAAGGTAACTGTGAGGTGATGGGGGTGTTAACTAACCTGGCTGTGGTAATCATGTCACGGCGTACGGGCATCCAATCATCACGTTGTGCACTTCAACTATATACAATTACATGTGTTAATTACAGCTCAATAAAGCTGGAGGGGAAAAAGAAACAATTTTGCTGACAAATAGAAGTCATTGCCTATTTTCTTCTCTATAGGTCAAGCTCTGCATTAGGAAGAATTCACGAACACTGATGGGTGATAAGAAACAGGTTCTAGCTGTGCAGTATTTAAAAGGTGGAGACTTCATTACTCTAAGTTCAGGAAATTTCTCTATAGGTAGCATTCACAGCACTAGAAAAATAGTTAGGATTACCCAAAAGGAGCTCTATCAGCTATTATACTAGTCTGTGGTAATCTTTTTTTCTACTATTTTGAGCAGATAATTCAAAATTAAAATCAGGCATTAAGGGAATAGAATGTTTAATATCAAAGTTATTTGCTACCCTTCTGATTTGAAACCACCTCTACATTTTATGTACTTACAAATCTGAAATGGAAGTATTTTCTCGTTGTTAGAACCATATTTTCTTTTACAATAAATATTTTGGAGTTTTATGACTAGTTACAATAGTAAAACTTACCCCAAATCTGAACACTTTTTGAAAAGCGTAAATGATACGTTTAATATGTGTAACTGCTTATTTTCATTTCTTATTCTAAAAGAGGTTATTAAACAACCACACAGAAATAAAATACAATTGATGTTCTATTAAAAAAGGGAGTCGTTGTTACAAGTGAAAGGGCTTTACTCTTATTTGAAATATTAAAATTCTGACTTAAAGGAATAAGACTTAGTCACAAGGAAATGCCAACCACATATTTACTCTTTGTTCAGTGCTTTGTGGATGGGAACCAGCACTCATTAGGATCTGTTGCTCTCGTCTGTTCACTAGCGTGGGTGAGGCTCTGGCTACTTAGTTCACTTGATTGGCATACTGTAGTAGCGAGGGACCACCGGGGTCAGCTTTACTCCAACCACAGACTCTGTTTGAGCCAGTCACCCAGCAAACGTATGACAAATTCACAAAAGGAGCATGTGAGAGCAGGGGAAGGGCTGGGGGACAACACAGAGGTCAAGAGTCCACTCGAAGGACACGCTTTGTTTTGCCTTCACAAAGAGTAACAGAAATGAAACAATGTGGATAAAACAATTGAGAAACTTAGAACTTTAATTTTTAAATCTCATAGAAGATTTGAAGATCTGTCTAGCCATCCATCCATCCATCCATCCATCCATCTATCCATGTTTTCATCTGTCTGTTTGACTATGTATCTAAAGAAACCAGAGAGGAAAGAAATTCCTGGCACATTAATGCTATGGCTAAGATCTGAAAATCTGTCTACCTGTCTACCAATCTACTACCAATCCATCCACCCACCCATGTATCTAGAGAAGCCAGAGGAGAAAGAAATTCTAGACACCTTCACGCTCCAGCTAAACAAAATACAATTCCAAAAAATAGTTGTTACCAGCTCCTGGAAGCCGTCACAAGCTTCCAGAGGCAGCATGGTCTAAGTTCGGTTTGCTCTCCGGTAGGTCTGCATGCGCACGAACGAAGCGATCGAGGACAAGGCGGGTTTGATTCTCAGACTGAGAGCTTGAAACACCAGCTGAGCCGGGACCGGGCTAACAGGCCTGAGCCTCCAGTAAGCTGCACCGTCGGAAGCCAGGGGCCCACTCGGAAGTCCCCCAAGCTCTAGGACGAATTTCATTCTGTTGCACAGCGAGGCTGATCACCAGAGATGAGGAAAGTCCAAGCGGCACCCAGTGACGGAGTTCAACCTACCAGTTATGAGTGTTTTAGATTGCTCTCCTTTTCAAAACCGAGCTCTTAGGATGACCTCTTCTGTTTTCACTGCGGGTGCAATTTCATCATGCTCTATACCTGGGGGTAGGGTTTCTGCGTTGTCTACCCAGGAGGCTGTCTCTTCTCCAGCTGATTTTGGGCTTCTGGTTTCATTATGCTGTTTCCTATAGAGCTTTCATATAAAAATCTGGTTTGCATAACCTCTTTTCCCATTTCAGGTAATAGAGCAGGGTTTTTCCCTTGTTCGTTCGTTCGTTCGTTCGGACAGGAACACTTGCTATCACCGAATGCACTTCACCATCAAGACTTCCGGTAAAAAACATCCCGGTGTTTCTGAAGTACAGTGGAGCCTGAATTCTCTGAATTTCTGTTCAGAGGACGGCTGCTGCCCCAGAGAGAGGCCCTGTGACAGGAGGCATGGTCTAGAAGTCGCCTCCTTCAGGGCAGTATTAGGAGTGATCGGTTTTAAGTTAATTTAAGTATTAAAGATAAGGGTTTCTAAGTTGGATTTTGAAATTTATTGCTGAATTTTAAATTAACCCTCATTACCATATGTCATTGGTTCTAAAACCTGCAGTTTGGGGGCACTGGGTGGCTCAGTCGGTGAAGCGTCTGCCTTCTGCTCAGGTCAGGATCCCAGGGTCCTGGGATCGAGCCCCGAGTGGGGCTCCCTGCTCAGCGGGCAGTCTGCCTCTCCTTCTGCTGCTCCCCCTGCTCGTGCTCTCTCTGCCAAATAAATAAATAAAACCTTTAAAAAAAATAAACAATAAACTTGCAGTTTTTACATTTTAACGACTCTGCCGTTGGGATGCATCTTACAATTGCTTAGGGGGGTGGCAGTTATAACTGAGCTGTCCCTTCAAGTCTGGACTGTTATTCCTGGGGGCGTGACCAGCCTCCTGCAGCTTCTCAATATTCAGTCAACAAACCATTTCAGGGCTCTTTGAGGAAGGATCGGGAGTCCTGATTACTGTCAGAATATCTTCCTTCGACATTTTCTGGTAAGTGTGCTCAGAGAAAACGAAAGTCTGCTCAGAGAAAAGAGACAATAGTAGACCGCCTGCTTCTGAAGTCAGAGCGCCATCCATGTTGTGATGGTGCAGAGACCGTGCCGGATGGAAAACACAGGCATCCGTGACTCAGACGCAAAAAGTGATTCAGAAAAATTGGACTCCGCGTAGATGTTTCAAGAATTCCTTGATCATTTCATTTCACTCATGGCAATCTATCTAGCAAACTGTGAACTCTCTGAAGTCAGCGGAAGGCTCAGGCCTTTGTCAGTTTTCTAGCTTTAAAGCCCAGCTTTCGGGCACCTGTCAGATGTTCAAGGAATGGTTGTTGAATGAATAATGAATGCACAATGGAGGAAAAGAAGATGGTAAGAGCAACTGTGGAAAAGAAAGGAAGTCTGAAGGCGATGCCATGAGTAAGGATTAAAATGGACGTTGAGGGATGAATGAGAGCTCGCAAACCGACAGAGGAGAGAGGGGGTTTGAAGTACAAGGAAAAGTGTGTGTTAGGAAACAGAGCCCTGGCTGTGTTTGGGAAATCGCAACTCTCATCCATGCATCTGGAAAGCCAACAACAGAAATTGGTACAAATAGGACTGAAAGGGACATTCAGATCCTGAATGGTTTCACGTGTTTTTTTTTTTTTTAATTGTGTGGACTTTATTTCTAGATCACTGACTTTAATCCTTTCTGACTTTTACCTCATGAGTCGTTCTATTAAAGAGCTATACCGTCCAACAGTGCACGAGTAAAAGCCTGGTTTTTCCCAAAAGGAAATTTATATTTTCTAGCGTAACATTATGTTAGTCGTAATTTTTGGTAGGCTACTGAGCAAATACTTTTGTCGTATTATAGAAAGCACACTGAATTGCTATGGTTTTGAAAGACAAATAAAAAAGAAATTCTTAATTATAAATTTCATTGTAGCAGTAATACAGCATAAGGATTAAAAACACAGGGGCGCCTGGGTGGCTCAGTCGTTGGGCGGCTGGCTTGGGCTCAGGGCGTGATCCCGGGGTCCTGGGATCAAACCCCACATCAGGCTCCTCCACTGGGAGCCTGCTTCTTCCTCTCCCACTCCCCCTGCTTGTGTTCCCTCTCTCGCTGGATGTCTGTCTCTCTGTCAAATAAATAAAATCTTTAAAAAAAAAAAAAGGATTAAAAACACAGCAGGTAGGGAGACGGACAGGCAGAGCGGAGAGGATTTTTAGGGCCGTGAAAATACCCTGTATGACGTTATAAGAGAGATCTATGTCACCTTGATGTGACCAAAGCTGGAGACTGAGTGACACCAAGAGTGAATCCCAGGGTAAACTGTGGCCTGCGGGCGATGACAAAGTGTCGATTCAGGCTCACCCTTGGTAACTCGCGTCCCCTCTGGGGAGTGATGCTGATGATGGGGGAGGCTGTGCATGGGTCGGGGCGGGGGTACCTGGGAAATCTCCATCCCTTCCTCCCAGTGTTGCTGTAAACCTTGAAAGGGCTCCAAAACATAAGGCCGTAGAAAACAGACGGTACAAGAGAGAAATAATATTTTGCTTATGACTAAGAGACACGGCCAGAAACAAACACCGTGTGAATAGCACAAACAGCACTGCTGTGGTATTACCAGCCTGCGGTCGGGTGACAGGTGGGACTTCCAAGGCTCCAGCTGGGAGACAAGAACAGGGGATGGCGCGGTCACCCCCAGCCACGGTGGGCCCCACGTGCAGGCGGGTGTGGAGGAAGAAGCAGGACTTGGCGACAGACCTGAAGCGCATCAGCTCGACCGTGCGGCCTGCCGCAGCCAGAAGCCATTTCCCACACACTGCCCGTTCAGGTTGGAGCTCACTGCTTTCAGACTAGTCCTCCAGCCGAGACAAAGGACAGCTGACAAAATCCACGCACAAAACCCGTGAAGGCATCCGAAGGCCTCCAGATTTAGAAAGCAAGTTTAATTCTAGGAAAAACAATTTATGGGGCGCTTTTCCACACGTCAGACAGAGTGTCATCTCTGATGTGGAAGCGCACAGGAGCAGCCGGGAGGGTGGGAACCCAGGTCAAGCAGCTGTGGCTGGAAGGGAGGAGAGGAAGAGCACCAGCTAAGCCAACGTGCCGCATTTCGGATGCTCGCGGGGACGCCTGGAGAAGGTCAGTCAGTGGCATAGATGTTTGAACTGACAGAGAGCCTTGTCTAAAATGAAATCCCTCCCTGGGCCCGTGGACTCCTTGAGCATAGGGATTCAAAAGCATCCCACCTCTGGGCCACAGTGTGAGGCTTTGTGGGGGGTGACCTTTCTGACATCGGAGTCCTGTGAGTGGGGGAGAGGACAGGCCCCGGGGGGGGCAGCAGGAGTGACAGAAATCAGCCAGGATCCCCCCGCCTCCAGGAAGGGCTCTGAGGCCCGCCTGGCCTGCCTTGCCCTTGCAGGCCCCACACCTGCACGAACTCATCACCACTCTGGGGAAGCCTCAGTCACCCCTTCTCACCGTGCATGTGACCAGCTCCTATGGCCAGCGACTTTTCACAGCCGAAGTTGCTCATGGCTCGTGGACTATTTCTGGCCAGACCTTCCTCGAACTTTACTGGAAGACCAGCATCTCTCCATAAAAAAATTAAAAGATAACCCTAAAGAGAGGTATTCCAACCCAGATTTAAAATGATTTCATAAAAATTAAATAAGATGGTTTCATAACCAACATTTCTAAAATGCACTGTTATTATTTAATATGTCTCTGACAGAGGATAAGAGACCTACAGTCGTGGTGATGAATACAGGTGGTGACGTATACTTGCGCAGAACGGAAGCCAGACGGGCCTAGCAGAGGCACACAGGGGACGGCGACGAGGGATCAGGGTCCTGTTTATCGCTCTCCCATTGTAAAGGGACATTATTTGTCCTGTTTTGATGAGAACTCCTACCACACATTCACAGAGCCTAAGTTGTAGTAACAGACAACATTTACTGGGAAATTCGAACACTTCCCTCTTCGTGAGAAGCAGCGGCTACAATGAAACTTTGATTCATAGCTCGCTCTGGAACCGTATGCAAGGACTCTACCCACAGACTCATTTATAGCGAATGAATGTCTCGAGGGCCAAACAGTCAGCAGCACCTGACACACCCCTCAGGCCTGCATAGTTGGGTGTTTTCTGGTTGTTATAATTGAAGTATAGTTGTCATACAATATTCTATCAGTTTCAGGTGAAAGAAGAGGTTGGGGTGCGTGCGTATATGCGGGGTGTGTGTGTGTGTGTCTGTGTGTGTGTGTGTGTATGGAAGTAGACACTGTGGGAGATTTATCAGCAAATACAGGCACCCAGAGTGAGCCAAAAGTATCCCATTCCTAAAAACGTGTCAGCTCAAGGATTTTCAGAGTGGGAACCCAATCTCACATTTTCTAAACAGGAAAAGTAAGGATACGTTTCTAATTCGCGTTAATCCACAGAACTACGTATTTTCTAGTGTTTCAGAAACAATACCCTCTGCTCAGGCCGCACGGTGAGCTGCTCAGGCCTGACAGTAGCTCCTGCGTTTCCTTGACTTTCCCACGCGTGAAAAATACCACGCCTGTGCCCGACCATGCGTACGTCTTCTGTATATTCAGGTCTTTCCATAGGCTTTGTTGCTGCCAACTTTTCTCCTGCAGAAGGAGAGACTACTTGTGCTCTTTGCTTCCTAGCCTGGCACATTTTTCAGAAGGGTTTTCACTCAATCATCTGGGGAAGACAACCAGCACCACTGCCCCCCCATGTTTAGACAGCACAGACGTGAGACACAATGCTGCTCAACGGGGCCAACGCCTGGTCTTCTCCCGGGGACACAGGGCAGCCCGTGCACTTCCACTGGCACACCTGGCATTTCCGCGCGGAGGCTTACAGCGCCCATAGTAAATGCAGGGCCGACATTCTGATAAATCCGTGAAAAGTATTTGAATGGGACAGTTGTATTAGTGAAGACACAGCCAAGTAAAGAAAGTTATTGCCTAAGGATTCCTGGTCCCTGTGGGATTTTGAGACAAATTGCAAAGTGGCCTATGAACGACCTTCTCTGGAATTAGGCCGGGTTTCATAGACGCCTACATCTGACTGTATTATTTTAAAGAAGATAGAGCAAGAGGAGGATTTCCATTCGAAGGGCAAGAGAAAAACAGAAATCCAGCGTTTGTTCGAATGAGAAGTGGCTCTGTACTTGCATCACTGCAGTGTTCAGAGAGGGAAAGAGTCTACATTCCAGTTAATTATCATGTCGTTGCCGGGAGATTATTTTGCATAAACTAATACGCAACAGCACTATTTGAAACTTCCCCGTAGTACTGACTCTCACCTAAGGGCTTTCATCAGGCTATTTTTCAAAGCAGAAATAAGAAGTGAACTTGGTGCGACGTGCCGACCACCAAGAAATCGCGTATTATTTTAGGCAGCATGAGGGATGTCCTCACAGACCCCCAGGGCTAGAGCAGCGCAGCGACCTTGGTCTTACCCTTTGATCGCAAGGCTTCTAATACCTTTGAGTCCGCGGTCACATCACTCACTAGCTTGATTTCGATATTTTGCGAAGTCAGTTGGAGCAACTTTTCGAAAAGACGTTGACCCTAGAAAAAAAAATTCAGAGACCAGGAAAGTCAGAAAACCTAAAGTATGCTATTTTAAATAGGTATAAATAAACTTATTAAAAATTAAAACTATTCATTCAAATTTATTTAAAAGGCAAGCACTTCAGCAGTTGATATTCATGGAAAATTCTTTCAGGAGAGTTGTTTAACCGGAGTAGTAGCACGAACGCAGATTACATCATGTTTTCTCCAGTGCGGTGTGAGTCAACAATTATTGCGATCCCGGTTCAACGCTACAGGGCAAAGCTACCCTTCTTGTACTGTTCCATGAATTCTGACGTTATCTACATGTGAAGAGGCAGCAGAGAATGGTACACAGTTGTGTTCGGGCCCAAAGAGACCCGGATTCCAGCTGGTTTTCCAATTTACAAGCTGTGTCTCTTCTCACTGATCTCCAGCCTCTTCCTCAGTAGAACGTAGATAAAATCAGCATTTACTTTAAAAGGTTTTTTTGGTGAGAATTAAAGAAGTTAGTAGAAGGTAAATATCCTGCCAGTGGAAGCTCTGATGGGGAAAGCCATGGCGACTTCTCAGGGATTTGCCTGAATTCACCTTCTGGCTTAAAATCCGTTTTACAGAGTTCAACTAACGTTCCGCCTAGCAATCTGTCATCACCAGCACAACCCAAAAACGACCGAAATAAAAACACAAAATAAAACATAAAGGTTTTGCTTACGTAAGATTTTCACACGCATGACATTTTTATAGGAAGTTTCGGTCTCCGGGCGACTCTACGGAGAGGCAGGTCCTCAGCAATTCCACCGTCTCCGGCGAGTGGACCGCAGCCCCATCCCGCTAATTTCCCCTCGAGCGTGTTCATAGACTCCCTCTCCTTGTCCTAAGAAGAACTGCTCTTCTTTTATTGATTTTTCAGACCTTTGTGATTCAGCCTCTAACTCAAACGCCTTCCGGGGTCAGACAGGCAATACGGCTTTGGTCTCAATGGCCCCCAAGGGGCAAAGCCTCGTCCTGCCTCGGTCAGAGTGGACCGTGAATAATGATCCGGTACAAAGGCTGGAGGAGAGCAGGGAGGATGTGGACGTGGCGTGTGATTCCTACAGCTCAGCCTCAGGAAACAGAGAAGCCAAAGAGCAAAGCCTAAGACTTTGGAGGGTAAGGAGGCCGAGCCGGCCGGGCAGGGCTGGGGCCGGGTAGCAGGGGGAGCGTCCCGCGTGACCCAGCCCTGCTCCCGCCTGGAGCTGGCCCGGCACAGCCAAAGCCCCATCATCCCGGGGTACCGGAGGGCGGAGTGGGAGCTGCACCCCACGGCAGGCACGGGAGCTGCCTTTCCTTTAACTAAGTGTGGAAATCGAGGGTGCCCTGAGCGGGGCTCGTGAGCCACTCTGCACCCAGAGCCCGGAGAGTTTCCTGCAGGACAGGGAGGGCCGCGCAGCCAGGGGCTCGGACACAGGCTGAGGGGGACCTCCCGCTGGCGGGGCTGTGGTTCTCCTGCGGGGCTATCCCCAACGCGACCTTCCTCGCCAGCTCTGCTGCCCCACCGACTTGCGTACTATAATGTCGTCACACACCCCTGGAGGCTTGGCGAGGTCTGCATGGCCCAGATTTCTGGAGCCCAGCCTTGTGGTCATCACACGGTCACACAAATTGTTCGTAGTCTCCCCTTCACACAGAGAAGAGAACTGTGAGACCCCCACTGGTAATCGGCTGGTATTTTTACACAAATGCATTTTTTTCTTTTGTTCTTAATGATATCTCACACCAATAACACATAAGAGATCTTCTAACCTGTCTGTATTTCCGGCTCTGTGCCTTAAATTGAGTCCTACTATGTTGTGTTTGAGATTTAAAATGAAGACCAGAACTCTCAAACATGGATGAAAATAGAAACTCCCAAATTCACAGATACTGGCAGACTGTCGTTAAATAAAGCTTATTTTTCCTGTTAGTATGTGCTGATGACTTACACCAAGGATTCTTAAAACTGTTAATTATAGTGCTTACTGTAATGAACGTGGGCCTGGGGGGGACTTCTCCCCTGTTTTCAGTATCTTCCCTTCCTATCGACACATTTTTTGCTAGGACATTCAGAATGTAGTAACAGAGGTAGGAAACACCCACTGAATGCTGAGATCGCAGAAAGGGCTAACTGCTCTCCGAGTTCAATCCTCTCACTGAGCTTTCGTGAAGGAAGACAAAAACCTCTTGGCTTTTAAACCTCAGAAACTCTCGAACAACACGGGTTTGAACTGCACGGGTCCACTTATATACAGATTTTTTCAATAAATATAGTATAGTCCTGTAAATGTATCTTCTCATCCTTATGATTTTCTTAATAACATTTTTTCTTAGCTTACTTTAATGTACATACGAAATATGTTAGTTGGCTATTTCTGTTATCAGGCCCTGGTCAACAGGAGGCTATTAGTATCAAGTTTTCGGAGAATCAAAAGTTATACACAGATTTTTGACTGTGCAGTGGGTTGGTGCCCCATTAACCCCCATGTTCAAGGGTCAACTAATTTAAAAACTTGCCCTTCCTGGTGAAAAACATTAAGCAACATTCCCAACTTATATAAATCATCTTGAAGACAGTCAGTGGCTGAGACATGTTGAGCAGCTTAAGCCAATTAAGCCCTGGCAGCCTGCCTAGGGGCTGGAGTTTGAAGTACTGGGGGGAATAGTTAGCCTCTTAATACTGCCCCTCCTGCACCTAAAAGGGAGAAGCCACTAATAACCTGATGAAGTCAAATATCGATGCGTTTAAGGGGCCCAACAAGAGAGAAGATGCTTGAACACAATGGGCACTTCTCGAGGCTACTTGAGAAGACAGAGCTGAGAGCTCAAACACAATGTAAGTACTCAAGGACACACAAGTAAGGCTGGGACTAACACTCTATGATTTTAGAGCTAAATTAGAAGAATAATTAAAGTACAGTTTGGCCACTGTTTCAGACCAAATTAGTGGTCTGAAGATCTAACAGAAGAAATATTTCAAAGCACACGCGCGCGCACACACGCGAGGACATAAGGGTGATAAGAAAAGGGTGATAGATAAATCGAGGATATACAACACTTGCCTAATAGATGTGCTGGAAGGAAACAAGAGGCAGAAAGAACAAGCTTTCAAATAACGGAAGAGAAACTGTCCCACTTGAGGAAAGCACTGGACTCTTGGTTTCAGCTCAAGTCATGATCTAGGGTCATGAGATCGAGCCCCACCTTGAGCTCTGCACTCAGTGGGGAGACTGCTTGAGATTCTCTCTCTTCCTCCCTCTCACTGGCTCTCTCTCTCTCTCTCAAATGAATACATAAATCTTTAAAAAACAAAACAGGGCACCTGGGTGGCTCAGTTGGTTAAGCATCTGCCTTTGGCTGAGGTCATGATCCCAGGGTCTTGGGATGGAAACTTGCATTTGGCTCCCTGCTCAGTGGGGAGTCTGCTTCTCCCTCTCCCTCTGCCCCCCCAGCTCATGCTCTCCCTCTCTCTCCAATAAAATCTTTAAAAACAAAAACAAAAAACATACCAATACTTTCAAGGAAATCTATGCCAGTACAGGTAACACAGTCTTAGAGGAGGGAGAACTTTAACCCAGCTATGGGAGGCCAAACAATGGCCTCCCAAAATGTCAGGTCCTAATCTGGAACCTGTAAATTTTATCTTATTTGGAACTAGGATCTTTGCAGTTATGATTAAATTAAAGATCTCAAGAGGAGATTATCCCGGATTATTTGAGAGCGCCATAGGCGCAATCAATGTACTTGTAGGAGAGGCAGAGGGGACTGGACACACACAAAGGGAGGGGCCGTATGAAGACAGAGCAGAGGTATTTGAGGATGCCAGCCGTGAAGACTGGAGTGACACAGCAGCCAGTAACACAAGGGGACATGGCAGCTGCCACACACTGGAAGGGGTGAGACGTGTGTTCCCCCAGTAGGGCCGGCTGCAGGAGTCTCTGGAAAGAGCACGGCTGGACACCTAGATCTCAGCCCAGGGAAACGGATTACAGACTTCTAACCTCCAGAACTGGGAGAGAATAAATTTCTGCTGTTCTAAGCCACCCGTCAGTGGTACTTCGTGGCAGTGGCCACGAAACGAATACCCAAGCTAGCCACGTAGAAACAACAAAAGACGTACAGAGTTACAAAAGATAAAAAAATTACATTGCAAAAGATACCACAAACTAGATGAAACACAGTAAAATTTCTGGAATACATATCTGCTGTGCAGATGAGAAGGGAAGGGGTAGTAGCCGTACTCTACAAAAATATATTAAAAATTAATAAGAAAAGGCCAAAAGCCCAATCAAAACTGGACAAAGTGGGGCTGGCGGACACGAAGCAATGCAGAGAGCTCTCTCTGTACTCAGGAGACTGGAAACAATTTCTGAGTGGCAACCTTTACTCCTGTCCGCGATCTGGGGAAAGGGTGCTCTGACACTGCCGCCCTCCGCTCAGGAATCCCACACCTAGAACGCACCCCAAAGTAACGTAAGCACCAAAATGTGTGTGTGTGTGTGTGTGTGTGTGTGTGTGACTCTGTGTCTTCGGTATGCTGCTGCCCCACTTAGCACACACATGTACACACATGTACACACGTCTATACGTGCACAGAAGGAAAGTTTAAATCGAAGTTTCGAAGGGCTGATGAAAGATATTAAGCAACTGATGTTGCAGTCACGAGAAAACAAGACTGGGATTTATTTTAAGCCATGATGTCCTTTTACAGCAATATACGTGCCTTGATTTTTTAAATTTGTGATTTAAGAGACAAAACCACATATGCATGGATCCCCTCTGGACTCAATTTCCTAGTTTACTTACTTAACCCAGTAGTTCAATTATTTACAAGATGACTTCTTATTTACTTACTATATTTACCAAAATTTTCAGTACTGCATTTGCTGACATTTTTTTCCATTTAGAAAACTTACTGAAATTTTATTTACTTACTATACTTACTGAAATACATAAAGTTTGCCAGGGATATAAACAAAGACATATTACTTACTCGTATATTTGGCAGCATCAACTCTTGTTCTCAAATAAAAGGATGCCCGGAACAGAAAGAAGGGTCTTTTAAGCAATTTCATTTGACACGTTTACTGGGTGCTTGCTAAGTGCCAGGGACCCTCGTAAGTGCTGGAGATAAATGATAAGTGATTCAATACAGCCCAGCGTGTCAGACGCCAGGGTGGAGGTCAGTATAATAATCCAGCCTAAGCACACAGGGAAATCCCCCAAAGGAAGGGAGGAAAGAAAAAAATGTTCCAGGCAGAGAGACCTGTGGCCCGAGAGCTAAGGAGGTGGCTCTTGTAAGTCTGGACAGAACTTGGACCCAGTCTGGAAAGCTCTGTGGATCTCTAAGGCTTTTACATAGGGAGGAACATGATTGAATTTCTGTTTGAAAAGAAACTTCTGGGGCTCCTGGGTGGCTCAGTCAGGTAAGCTTCTGACTCTCGGTTTCGGCTCAGGCTGTGATCTCAGCGTTGTGAGATCAGGCCTCGCACCGGGCGTGGAGCCTGCTGGAAGAGGCCCTTCCTCTGCCCAACCCCCAACTCATGCGCGTGCTCTCTTTAAAATAAATAATCATTAAAATAATTTAAAAAATAAAAGAAAACTCTGACTACAAATTGCAGAAGGACTGGTACAGGGCAGGGCTGGAGGCTGAACGAGCAATCAGGTTGGCGTGCAGTCCGGTGGGAGGTAACATGGCCTGGGACAGTCGCGTGTCAGTGGCCATCAGAAAAATGGGAAGAGCTTGGGCATTGATGAGACAGCACAGTGATGAGCTCCATGGCCAGGCCTGGGCTCGAGCCGGGAAAGGGGGCTAGAGGGAGGCCCCAGCAGCTCTCCGGACACATCCGTGGGACATGGAATTCCTCATCCAAAGCGAGAAGACGGTGGTCTACGCGTGAGTTCACAAGCATCCTGAGGTCAGGGATCAGTCACAGCTTGGGGAGGTCAGGCAGTGCCATACGTCCAGGAACGTAGTGGAGAACAGCAGCCTTGTGGGCAATGAGCAACAAGGATCACCCGCCTGACACCAGCGAGGAGGGTCTGCTATGCCAGCGTGCAGGCCTCCGGTCCACTCATTAATCCAGGTTCCGTCCCATTAAGGGGCTTAATTATTCTGAACAGTTACTCATCAAAACCTGGCCTAATGATGGTTATGACAATTATGCGCCCCGTGGGTAGGAACACAGCCGCCCCTGTTGGGCAGATAGATGAAGAGTGCCCGTAACAAGCCAGGAGATAGCAAGGAATTCATATCAGGAGCAGCCGGTTTGTAAGAAGGACCTGGGCAGCTGGATTCCTACGGTAGCTGGAAAGTAGCTTTGGGGTGGCTCCCGTCTCCCCTCCAGCTGCAAGGGGCAGGTGGACAACGTCACCTTGGTGGCGTGGTCAGCCGCGTCTGGAAGCGTGTGGCCAGCACAGCTCGTCAGCATCCTCTGGTGCAAAAGGCAGATGTGATGGGCAAGGGAGGGACACACGACCTCTGCCGACACTCCGGCTCCTTCACAGTCACTGCTCTGAGGGGGCCACGGGCCCCACATTGCATGGGGCAGAACTCCTTTAGGTCCTGACTCCTGATGACCACAGCTCCCCCTGTATGTAACCACGAGGGTGCCCTACATGGTCCCTGAAAATCCCACAGTCTTAAGGAAGCAGCTCAGCCTCCTTAGCCCTCTGCCCCCACCTCTGAGAAATGATCCCGAGTTAATGAGCAAAAAGAAAATGTTTTGCACAAAGATATTTCCTGCAGCAGAATTTATTCAGAAAAATAAAAGTTAAAAAACAGGTTAAACGTTCAATAATAAAGAGTTACATCAGTTTAATCTGGCGCATCTATTATACTGGATATTACACAGCCAATTTAAAATAACATTCAAAATGTTAAAATAATGAAAAGGTGCTTATGGTATAATGTTAAATTCAAAATTAAGAAATAAATTTCTTTGTATAATATGAGCATAGGTACGTCCTTGTACATAAAAATAGCAAACTTGAAAAAAAGCTTTGTTGATGGTTACATGGATGATTGTGTGTTTCTAATCATTTCTCTGTAGATTCCAAATTTTCTACAGTGAGAAGATATTACTATTATAATGAGAAAAAAATCCAACTTATGCTTTAAAAGAAAATTGCAAACACATAAATTGGCCAAAGGGAAATAGGAAGTGTAGCAAGAAGGTCCAGAGAGAAAACACTCAAGCATTTAGGTGAGCAAAACTAAGATGAGACAGCTTTAAAGAAAAATCATTATTTAATCCAAATAATTGGGAAGAGTATCTTTGGGTTCATGATTTATTCATGCCTATATGATTGGAATTAAAAAGAATCAAAGAGGTTAAACTCTTGCTAATCATAGTGCTTATGAGTTTATATCAGAATGATGATTTCCCTTGGAAATATACTGGAAAGCAAGCAAGGGCATAATTAGGATCGCTCAACAGATGGGGGAATAGAAGCACGGTGAAGCAGCAGGAATTTACCACGGAAGAACAGCACTGAGGGAGAACCAGAAGCCACAGGAGCCAGAGAGCTCGCCGAGCCACTGAGAGCCAAGGACAGCCTTCCCAGCCTGCTAACCGCTGTCCTCTTGCTGCCCTACCTCTCTGCATTCCGGTCATCCATCTCTCCACCTCCTCCACTCCACCCTGAGTCCCAGCGTGGGTAGGGACCGTTGCTTATTTGATTTTGCATCCTCAGCAAACAGCACAGTACCTTGCTAAATATTTTGCAACAAAGCCACATGCAAAATCATTCCGTGGCCGCATTTCCAAAGCAAGAATGCTAATTTGTGAGTGTCGGAGTGTGGATTTGTGGAACAGGGAAGAGATGCTATTTTGCAAGAAGGAGACACCCTTTCCTTCAGGTTCTGCTATTTTCATGCTGACACTGCACACCAGGAGCTTGACTGAAATAATATTCAGCCTAGAGATGTGAGGGCGGAAGAGAAATGTACGCTTCAAATCCCAAAGCAATCGCTGGGCTCCCTTCTCTTCTTAGCACCTGCTAGACAATAAAGCCACAGTAATAAACATGACCACATGCCCTAGAGGCCAGGAAGGTGTGGAATATTCCAGTAGAAGTTGCCACCTTTTTATATCATCACCGAGAGAACAAGTGGGACACACGGGGTTAAACTGAAACAGGGAAAATTGGGTCCACAGACCAGATGGGACGGGACCTGAGTGGTCCGGCCGGGAAATCTGCAAAACTCAAACACTTTATCAGACTGCGGTGGTTTTAAGCAGTGACACTCAATCCTGGCAGCCAAGTCATATTTATTTATCTATCTATCTATTTATTTATTTATAAATTTTTTTTATTATATTATGTTAGTCACCATACAGTACATCCCTGGTTTCTGATGTAAAGTTCGATGATTCTTTAGTTGCGTATAACACCCAGTGCACCATGCAATATGTGCCCTCCTTACTACCCATCACCAGTCTATCCCAATCCCCCACCCCCTCCCCTCCGAAGCCCTCAGTTTGTTTCTCAGAGCCAAGTCATCTTTATAAAACGTATCAAATCCTGAGCCCCTCTCCAGGCACTCTAACTTCAGTATTCCAGGGTAGCCTGGACCTTAGTATATTCTAGAAGCTCCCCTGGTGATTCTGACATGTAGTCACAGTTGAAAACCACCCTCCTGGGAGCAGAGGGTGAGAATCCACCTGAAAATACACACCTTTCTCTTTCTTCTTCCTTCACCTAAACCCTGAAAAAACCGTGAATTAGTATCCTGAACCTCCTTGAACAGGAGTTAAGAACTTGACAAGCAGCTCAAAGTTATTCCTGCTCTCAGGTTACATAGAAAGCAAGTGTCCACTAGGTAAATTTGAAACTCACTGTCCGGCACCAGAAAAACAAAAATAAAAATGAAAACAGCAACTCACTTTTATGAGCTCCGTTATCTGTTGGTTTACAAGCACATCTAAATCAGATTTACGAAGCCATCAAAGGAGACTGGCATTGTTATACCCGTTTTATAGATGAGTTAATCAAGGATCGACGGGTTATGACCTTTGCCCAATGTGGCCACAACCACTAAACGACAGGTCGTGTAGACCCCGTGATTGTCCCGCTGGAGTCTGGGCCTCCTGAAGAATGCTGCGGGTGTGCCTTTTCCACTAGCCAAAGTCTCAGAACCGAAAATAAACAAAGGCACAAATTCTAAACTGAGCCAACTGACAGAGCATTAGTATGCATCCTAATTTGCTTTCATTAATTTACATGTTTTATTTTTTCCTATACCCCTGTAAAAAAAACAAAAAACTAAAAACAAAACCAGACAACAGGAAGCTGGCCATCATATAGTAAAAATGCATGCAAGCCCCCAGATCTACATCAAAACAAAGGGTGAAATGTGTGTTTTTCAGGTTGTAACACAAGATTCCCTTTTCTCCGGCAGCCTCCTGCGAACCTACCAATTACAATGCACCAAACTCTTAATTGCCACAGGCTCAAAGAGTTTAAATTGCTTAAAGAATAAAGAATCCAGTCTCCACCAACCATGCTCATCCTTTCAGGCAAAATGAAAAGCAGGAACTGTTGTGATTTTATTTTTTCCTAGACTGCAAAAAAAATTCAGAAAAAAAGAGAGAGAGAGAGAAAGAGAAAGAAAGAAGAAAGAAAAGAAAGAAAGAAAAAAAAAGAAAGAAAGAAAGAAAGAAAGAAAAAAAAATTCTAATTAAATATTATGACGAGACTGCAAAATTACTGGGTACTTTTCTCAGACGTTTACATGGGAACGACACCGGCAAAACAGGATTTTCCTGGTTCCAGAGATACCCCTGTGTTGCAAAGTGGGCGCTGACTGTGTACATGATGAACGAATGAATGAAGTCTCCTTCAATACTTGGGGAGAGAATGGACCCACTTTGAGACAGGAGGGGTGGGAAAGAAAGGAAGAAAGGAAAAGATGGCGGAGACCCAAGAGCACAGAGCCCTAGCTGACCCCTCCAGACGGCAGACTTCCTAGGAGGGCTTGAATTCTACAGCAATTCTAATAGAAAATGTTAATAATGCCATTTATGAAGCAGCCAGCAACACGGCTATGAAACAAATGGGACAAGGAAGAGGGTTCTAAGTTACGTAAAACAAAACCCTTGGCTGGAGGTTAACCTACATCTGTAGTCAGTTAGAATATTGCTAGCAAGGAGTGAGTGGGCGGCAGGATGGCCCAAAGACAGGAGTCCCACTCGGCTGCAACGGCCTGGCCCATGACAGCAGACTGGCCCATCAAGATCAAGGGGGAGATCTCTCAATGTTGCCGGAGTGTGGGGCTCTTTGATTTAAAACCAAAACAAGGAGCAGAAAACCAACCAACTGACCAGTCAACAAAAATCAGAAGTGGCTCTAGGTTTGAGAAGACCACATGACTGCCCGTGGATTCAAGATTCAAGATGTCAGTAATCCAGAGATCCGTGTGTGTTCAGGCAGGCACACGGGTGTGCATGAGCAGATGGGTGACAGCAAAACTGTGTGCATGTGTGTTTGTGTAAGGATTTGTATTTAATAAATGAAAGCTACAATTGTATATACAAAGATAATTTGCATAATCCTTCTTATCTACCCGGGGCTTCATATTTTTAGAAACTACATTTCTCTTTTAATTTGACGTGGTAACCATCCCAGCTTCCAGCAGAGCGTAAAGCGTATAAGAACTCATTATTTGTTAGTAAAATCACGCGGATTCGAACTGGAGTTGCCCTGTGCACACAAACGACATTCACGGTCCTAACAAGCACCTCCTAAGAGGGCCAAGCGCTGTTCTGTACTCTTCACGTGCACTAACTGGTGTGATCTACGCAACGCCCCACGAGGTGGGCTCTGCGACCTGGCGCGGTGCTGACATCAAGGCTTACAGAGCTCAGCGTCTCACTCGAGGTCCAGCAGCGGGCAAGTGGATAAAAGGGAACCTGAGCCCCTCCCTCCTCACTCACCTCTGCGGTCTGCCTACCGCCTACTGCCCTTGGCTCACCGAACTTTCCTCCGTGTTGCTCACTAAACTGAGCGAATACCATTACGTTTTTAAAACCCTAATTTTTCAAAATGAATTGTGATGTGCCCTCGATTGGCAATCATGACTCACGGTGGAAAAGGAACTAATTGATTTCATATGAATGCATCTCAAAGATTCAGTTGTTGCAGCTCGTTAATTATTTCATTTGGTTTCTGACAGCGAACTCACAGAGAACAGAATTCTATTTTTTTTGGTTTGTTTGGGGTTTTTTGCCCAATGAATCAGGTAGCTCTGAAATCATCAAATCACATTCCCTGGCTTTTCCTGAACGGTCTTGATTTCATAAATCCCCATCATCTAATCCCACAAATTAGCAATCACACTGTCGTAGAAATTTCAGTATTTCACGGTCTAAAGTCATCATCTGGACACAAAGAAACAAAAATCCTTTGCCCAACCACGTATTTTGATTACATTTTAAAGTACGGTTACCATGGAACCACAGAGCTCACTAGCCCCTGACACAGCTTTCACACAGAGGAAAGTCGCTGACTAGTGTCTTTGCACATGGAAGGAAACACACACAATAGTGGTGAAAGGTGGAAAAGACAAGAGGAGTTCTTCAGGGCAGGAATTAAAGCAGCAACCTCTTAGAACTACAGATTAAAAATGCATTTTTATGAATGTGTTTATACACACACACACACACACAAGTCCCACATTCATCACCCTGTGGGTAACGACCATCACACACCCTTCAAAATTGCTTCTCATCCAGAGAAAACACAGATGTCACGGCCACGTTGATCGGTGCGTCTTTTCTGCCAAGCTGGGGCCTGCCTGCCACTCACTGACCGTTCCTCAAGCATCTTGCTTACGGTCGTACTATAATAAGTAGATGGGCCAAATCTCAGTGACAATTCCTGCTTCTCTGGGTGTCATGTATGGTTTCCATGTAGGACTTCTCAGACTGTGTTGGTTTACAAGTAAAATACCATGTTTGGCTATACTACTCCTCAAAATAAAATGATTTTCTTTTAAAAAATATATCCATGGAAAATAAGCTGTGAACCTGGGCCAATTTTCATTGTATTGGAACATCTTAAAAAATTTTTTTAATTTGCTCACTTGGGTTATTAGAGTGCGAAAGTTCTTCTTAGCATTTTTTGGAGTGTAATAAGCCAATCAATGACTACATCCCAATATTTATAAGGTCTTGGTAAACATAAAAGCATGCTCACAGGGTCGGAGATTGGCCACCCAAACTCTGAATTTTTTTTGGCCAGTACAGTTGTATTTGGGGCACTGCATTTTCTACTGACAAACCAGTGCTTATAAAGTACATGTTATTTCTTTCCCGGCGCACATATTCCATATTCACATATCAAGAATGCCCCGTTATTTACCAGAGCAGCTCAACTTTAAAACTGCCGTGGAATTTGCTACAAATTTGGGTCCTTTAGTGTTTTGTCTGGAACAATGCTAAATGTTGAAACCAGAGTCTTGAATCTCCTATCGCGTTTGAAAGATAAGATCAGGTAAAACTTAGAGCAAGTAGGCATTCAGCCAGTACCTTCTTTTTTTACGAATGCTAAAACTTAGTGGCCTGAAGAGAACAGAATCTAGCGTCCTTACATGGCACCTGGAGAGAAAAAGTTGGCCCTAAGGACCTGCTTTCAGGACGCGGGTTCCTTGCCCCACTCCCGACCTCGGCACAGTGACCCCCCACTGGCAGGATGGAGGGGAGGACAGAAGGGAACCAGCTATTTTCAAAATAAACTTTAAAACCTAAGACATGTGGTACTTAGATGAGTTCTCCTGGGTCCCTTTGCGAATACTGCTGCAGGGGTCGAGGGTGGCCTGGGGGAAGATGGGATATGGAGCCAATCAGGCACCAAGCACCATTTCCATTCCACAGGTTTGCTCTCTCTTTACTTTTGTGTCTTTGTTTTTCTTTCAAGATTTTCCTATTCATCCTAGTGCAATAGATTCAACTCAGCTAGGATGTCACTCCATGAGGGCAGGGATCCTGGGTATCCCGTACACCCTTAACGGGGCCTGCACATGGGGACCTCAGCAATATTTGATGGCTTGCTTTCGTCATTTGGCCCTTGAGAGGGTCAAATGTGATCACGGACAATACTGCAAAAGCATGAATTTCTTGCGAAGGTGGTATTAATCTAAGAACTGCCCTTTCCTTTATGCTTTTTCTCCCAAGGCTGATGCCTGGTTGACTTGCCAGCACACAAACCTGTCTGCAGACTCCTGTTTCCCGGTGTGGCTTGGAAATTCTAGAAGTCCGGCACCCACATAAAATCCTAGCACTTCTGCAGGACAGAGGTAGGCAAGGCAGACGTTCTAATTTGTATCACCTCGTTTTTTGTTGTTTTTCCACTTGCTTTTTAAAAAAATTGAAGTCTAGTTGGTATATAATATTAGTTTCCGGTGTACGACATGGTGATTGAACAAGTCTACACACTCCACAACGCCTACCATCATCACCGCACAACACAACCACTACAGTGCTCCACTTCACACCCCGCGACTTGTTGATTTTATCACTGCACGTCTATCTCTTATTCCCCTTCACCTATTTTGCCCATCCCCTCACCTTAAAGGTGTTCGACCAGTAGAGACTGGTTGCACGGGGTTTCTCAGCATCATCCCTTGGCCCCCAGGGGACCCGACCGGAGGAAGAGGAGAACTTCACTACCTTGCTGAGGCCGGAACCCTCCGAACAGTGCTGTAAGCCTCACGGGTCCCCAGGGATCCCTGTGCCGCACAGGGCGTGGGACTCAGCGCCGAGAAGAGGCAGGGGTGGAAGAGCTGTCGCCCACATGGCTCGCACAGCCGGCTTGAATGCATTTAATGTGCGAGCAGGTGAAGCCCCTCGCTGCTTGCTGTCTGCGCACGCGGAGCTCTCCTCGCGAAGACGCGGGAAGTTACAACCAGCACTCTGCAGAAACCGAGGGCTTTTCATCTGCAGGGCGCCTGGGGCCGCGAGAGGTCGGGGGGCAGCCGAGAGGCGTCCCTCTGGCGGGAGCACGAGAACTCCACCAGAAGACCTCACTCTAACTGGGGTGTCCTCCTAGAGGGGTGCTCTGTGAGTTCAGTAGGAGCCAGGTTACTGGGAACAAGTTGCTGGAGTGACCGGAGCGAAGCTTCCAGGCATAGTGTTCCTTCCACATGAGTGAGGCCCACCTTAATTCCCTCTGAAGTCATGCGACCAACAAATATTCCCTCCTTAACCAAACTCCAGCCGGACGCCTCTGAGCCCTCTTCTCTCCCAGCCCCAACCTTGTTTTATAAAAACTGCCAACTCTCAGCACAACTGATTTCATCCACCCCACCCAGTTCCCTCCACGGCTCCCTCATCAAAAGGCTTGAACAAAATGCTAACAGTTTCAACAGCTCGAGGCCACATCCCCAGGATGACCCTGCCCCTTAAAGTGCCTGCTTCGGAAAGCTCAAGGTTTTGCCAAAAGAATTTGCTGTTTGTTCCTGCCAAAACCTGTCTCCCGGTCTCTGTGGGAGGGTAGGAGCCTCACTGTGATAAGCGCCCATTAGCAAACCCCCGATGGGCTTCCTATGGGCCAACCCCCTCCCCCCACTTTAATAAACTTGACTTCCCTGGTCCTGTTGAAGCCCCTGCTGTCCCCTACCTCCCTCCCTCATTCTCCCTGAAAAATGCTCCATCATCTCTGTACAAATCTCAGTTCAGCTCACTCAGACCCTCTTCCCTATTGCAAAAACACGGTCCTGGGTTAAATCTGTCCTTAGAACTCGATCCAGTGTGTGGCTTTGTTTCTGTTTGACACAATCCATTCAACAACTACTCAGCAAACGTTTACCGAGCACCTAGTATGGGCACTGTTATTCAAAACGGCCCCAGAACCTCATTCGTGCTCCGTGAGCGGTACTGAATACTAACCATGAGCTATGACAGAGCCTTTCTGTGACTCCCCCTTCTACCCGATAGTGGGAGCACCTAGGAGGGTTTGCTGGGCTTATAGAACAAGACAGCCGAAGACGGTAGTTCAGAACTTCTCAAACTTCTCAAAACCCCGAGCATATGAATCAGCTGGGAATCTTGTTGAAATGGAGATCCTGATTCGGGTAGGGCTGGGGTGGGGCTTTAGTAAAAACCTAAAAATAGGTTTTTACCTATTTTCTGATATCCTCCCAAGATTCTGCATTTCTTATAAGCTCCCAGGTAATAAAGACGTTTCGGGTCCCAGGGCCAATCTGAGTAGTGAGAGTTTAGCTCACGCCTGAAGGATTAGGGTGAAAGGTCAGGTTAAAAGCAAGGAGAGGCCAGAGGTCCTCAGGTGGCTTCTGAGAGTCATGCCCATCCTACACTACCCGTCCAGGGACTTTACATCCTACAAAGCCATGTGAGCACCCCTGTTCCACTGGTTTGAACCACCATGCACCAGTCCCCAGAGACGGCCAGGACTACCAGATGCTCCGCTTCCTGCCTCAGTCCCCAAAACACCCTGAATCCTGCAAATGGGTTTAATGGGCAGCCCTGGAGAATGCTGTAGGTTCCCTGGGACCTCCTCATCAACTCCCAGTCTAGACTGATTACAGAAATCCTGGAAGCTAACCAGGATTGAGGGCAGGGTCAGAGGGAAATAGTAGCCATGGGGAAAAATAAAGCCAGTTAGCCAAGATCACTTTGTAGTTGGGGAGAAAAATCCATCATTCCGGGGACACAGCATTTCAGAAAAGACTTCAACTTCAACCAAGTCCAAGAGTAAATGCCAATCTTCCCACTGTGTGTTGGATACCCCCAGCTCTTCAGGGGTGCCCACGAGGTTGACAGCCTGGGGCTCACACAGCATGGATGCCTGGGCCCCAGCATACAGCAGGCTCAGCGTGCAGTTCCCGTTCAGTTCCGTGGCCACGAGCCGGCCAGGCTTCCAAACTCTGGAAGTCTTGTCCAGGACTCAGGAAAGACAACCTGAACGATGTCTTGCTAACACCATCAAACCTGCTGTAGTGAATTGTTCCAGAGTTGGCTGCCAACACTCTCCCTTTCCTGGACCGGCATGCCTCTCCTAGAATCTCTTGCCCCTCCCCTGGGACTGGGCTGCTGACCTTGTGACTTGCTCTGACTAACAGAATGTGGCCAAAGTTATGTTCTAGGAGCCTAGGAATTCAGAGGTCCTGCAGTTTTCACCTTTGCCCTCTCGGGATCCAGCTGCCCGACAAAAACCCCCAGTTAGATTACTGAGTGATGAGTGCCCACTTGGGGAGAACGAGAGCTGGCCAGCCCCCAGACAGTCAGTCCAGACGCAGCCACTGTCCCAGCTAAACCACCGCATGAGTGACCGCAGCCAACACCACTGGAGCGAAAACCTGTGCTTCCTGTGCACGGAACCATAGGAAATAATACTTACTAAGTTTTGGACTTGTTCCTTTCACCACACAGAAAATTGAAATAAAAACTAGTGTAGCAAGGACATAAACTGTCTCTGGGACTGGCTGCTTGTGGACGCTGGAATCTCATTCCCACTTCAGGCTGGAGGAACAGTGAAGAAATGGCTTCTGGAGCCTTGAAGAAGTAACGGCAACACTACCACCTGCCCTGAAGTAGAGAACAGAAAGGGCGACTGCTGGGTTTGTGGACCTGGCTAAGGAGATTGTCCAGGCAGGTGACCAAGGTGTTCGTGGTATATGTTAACTATGAGAAAATGCAGAGATCTTGAAGAGTTGCTCGATGGCAAAATACTCTGCGAGTCAGAAATGGCCTCAGGATAAAGATGAACCGAGAGTCGTGGCAGTAGGATTCGTTGTCAAGATCTCAGAAAGACTGCAAGTGGAGGCCAGTCCACAGGCCCCCACAGCCAGACCAAGAGCTCCCGGCAACTTTATGGGGGGCAGGCCTGAAAGCAGCCTGAGTCACAGTGCAAAGTAGAGAAGCCATACTGCCGAGAGTCTGGGCTCAGGGTGTTTGCTAACAGAGTGGAGGATGATTGGATACAAATTAAATCTACAAAGGTTGAAGGGATTGTACCATTTTGGTCTTCAAAAAAAAAAAAAAAAGGACAGAGATGCTTTAAAATCAACAGAGGTCTCTAGGGCCTCAGTTTCTACCAGCAGGAAGTCAACTAAGAAAGTGGGGAGCAAACACAGGCGATTTCTTATGGAAAAGAAAGAACAACACAGAGGGGAGCGCAGAGCTTCTGAGAGCCCCAGACTAGGAAAGCACGTTAGGGAGCAGAACTAGATCCTAGCCCGGCAGCATTCCCAGGTCTCAGAGTTTGGAAGCCTGGCGGTGTGGGATGGGCTGGATTTCAAAACTGCTATGGGCCCAGGACTGGTCTGTGCTCTCTATCCCCCACCCCTGCCCCTTAAACAAAAGTATCTAGTGTAGTTCTCCTACCCCTGCCTCCCCGTTACAGGTTGGGAGGGTGTGTCGGGAGGCACAGGACTTGTCTTCTAGTTCCCAGGTTTCTAAATCAGGAGAAGCCCCTGTGAGGAGCCTCATCCCCATCCAGACCTGATGCAGATGAGGAGATCCTGGATCCTGAGCCTTGCTGTAGTGGGGGGTGAGGCGTGACTAGCGTATGTGATAGAGGTATGGATCGCTATGGCCAGAGTGGACTGTGGTATATAATTTCCAAGGATGTCTGCCAACAATCCTCCTTATTCCCGTATAGATGCCACTCCTCCCGCCTTGGCTTGTGACTTGCTCTGAGCACTAGAATAGGATGGAAGCAGCTGGGACCCCAGAGCTCACATCTTAAAAGGCCTCATACTTTCTGCTTTTGGGTTTTAGGATACAGGCACCCCTTAAAGTGTTCAGGTTCATTTACTGAAGGGGGAGAGACAGATGCAGAGAGAGGCCCAGGCGGCCCCCAGACACTCCAGTCACCCCAAACAACACCGTGTGGATCAGAGACGAGTTCTCTCTGCTAAACCCCACCAGAATCACGACTAAATACATGATTATTATTTTTGATACCACGAAGTTTTGGAATGATCTATGCAGCAGCAAATACCCGACCTCCCTGCGTAAACAGGAGAGGGAGAAAGTACAGAACACAGTTAGTCAGCGTACTTTCTTCTCCCGCACAACCTCTGTGGGTTTGTTTGGTTGTTTTTACCTGTTTTCTGATATCCTTTGACTTTAAAATAGTACCATTGAAGAAAAGATTTCAAAGCACCGAGGAGGTAGTGATTATAGGCTTAATGCCAACGCATTTCCTATATGGTGACAAAACTGATTTTACCATCAACCCAGACAGGACGTGTGAGTGCAGGTCAGACACGGGTGGAACCCCCAGGCGGCTCAGCGCTATCATGGTTGTGCCAACACAAAGTAACGAGAAACCAAACAAGAACGTGCTGCGGATGCCCGGGACCACTCTCCTAGCGCCAGGACATCGCATCCAGAGTCATGTAGATCGCTCCCTCTGATTTCTAAAAGCTGCTCTTGACATTAGCACATGTCTCTCTCCTCTTCACTCAAATAGGACGCAGCCGAGAATAGACAACTATACTGGGAATTTCGATTCCACCATTGAAGAAAAAAGAAGTTGGCTCTGGGTCCTCAAGGCGAATTACGACACCCATTAACCAGGTCAATGCCTCGGCAAGCAGGCACGGGGTTCACGCTACGAGCATGCAGGCGTCGCAAAGCAGAGTCGGGGGGGCGTGCTGTCAACAGACACCCGGCGTGAACCGCGCCCCCGAAGTGTCCAAGCCAGCAATGCTGCATCGAGAGCCGCGTGTGCACGGACGAAACACGGGTTTGCCCTTGAAAACCGGGCATCCAGCAGGAGCTGAGCAACGCAGGGTCAACGACAGCACCTACGTGTGAGCGTAACAATGTTCGGATACCGTGGGGGGCGGTAGACAGAAAAAGAGACCTTGAACTGGAGAAGGGAAGGCAAGCACACGAAGGCTTGGGATGCGCGTAAGTACAATCGTCGCACACACAGAGGACGCAGCTTACCTGACATGCCGACGGGTGACTGTGGTTGAGATCCCAATGGGAGGACACGATGTCAACAGACTTTCTGGCCATGCTGAGTAAGTTCATCCAGCCTTGGAAAAGTGACAAGTGAAATGGTGCGTTTTCTGAGTAGTTAAGGCCTTCAGGGATATTTTCCACCAGGGCAATTCTTAGGGAAGATTTTGAAAAACAAACAAACAAAATCCAGTCAAATTTGAAGGCACAGATCTTTACGCAAGCATACAGAGACATCTAGAAAATACTGTTCACTCTGTCCGATTAGGTATGTGCCTCATGATTTACATTTCCCACCAAAGGCCCCATACATTTCCCCTCTGCCAACCTTCCCAGTTCTAAGAGTTCATGCTGTTTTTCCCCAGGTGTTGCTCCATTTAAGGAAATCATAGTCTGTGTCCTAATGTCCAGCTTCAAACCAGCCTTGAAAGAAAAATTCAGAACTTCCTACACGAGTATCTTCCTCTAGTCCTATGTTCCTTCCTCCCTATAGCAATGCAAGTCTTATACACAACAGTGCGTCTGCGAGCTACTTTAGGCCATAAGTTACATTTTGCATACTTCCAGTTTCTAGGACACTGTTGGGCGTATATAGAACTAATTCAGAAACTGAAATATGAGGTTTTTACTACTAGAAAATAAAAATAATATGTACTGTTATTATTGCTTCACATATCCTGATACTTCCCAGCCAAAAGCATAAAACGATACAAGGAAATATTTAAAACCTGCCTTTCGCAGGATTTTAGTAAAGTGGGCGATAAGGAATGGATAAAAAAAATCACAATAATCAAAGCTTAATAAATACAACAAAAGTATCCCAATGAATGTGTTTTGTCTTTTGATACTTCCTTGTCTATTGACAACACATACACTGCCCCTGGCTCTGCTCAGTATGGTGGTGAAGACGGTGCGGTTTTCACTCCTGAGTTAGCCAGGGGACACATGATGTTTTAATAAAGGAATGAACTCTTTTTTCCCCAGTTTCAGAAATGTAAGTTCTCCTGCAACTCTTGCTGGAAAACTGCACACCTGTAAATGCTTTCAGAACAGAGACCCGTTTCGTATACCGCTATGCCTCCCCAGTGCTGGGTACATAATTAGGGCTCAAGAAATACCTACAGAATGAATTTGGGCTTTCAGCACGGAACCCAGCACTCCTCACTAAAACTGTTAGCTGTTTTAGAAACAAAAGTCCGTGTGCCTTTGATGACTGTCACAGCCAGAACGGGGTTGGGTATGTGACCCGGAGACATCGCAATTCGGGGATCCAATCACCCCACCACCATCTGCAATCAAATTTTACATTTGCTGAGGTCTGATAAGCACAGGACAGGCAGCACGGAAATGACCGTGACAAATCTCCCTAGTCCCCCGGAATTTACGATCCAGAGAGAGCCTCTCTCATACATAGTAATTCCAACAGGAGGTAGACTCCACAAAATGGTGAAACGGGAGTGAGAAGTTTAATTAGATAGAGAACGCATCATCCCAAGCACCACCATGCGCGGGCAGGAAGGACAGGTGGATTCTGTTGGGGCTCGGGGCCTGTGGAATTGGAGGAGGTGGGACTTGAAATGCATCTATGGGTGAGCTGGAAGAGACAGGAGCTCAGGTGGAGGAAGGAGGCTGCCCAACAGTGCCCTCGGATGTGTGTGAGCTGAGCCCAGGAGGGGGTGAGGTGGGAGGGACAGGAGCCTGCCTTGGCGGAGAGGGTGGACGGCCCCAGGAGGGACCACACCGTGGCTGGGAGCCAGGAAGAGGCGCCTGGGCTTCGCTTCGGTGCACTGGGGAGCGGCCAAGGACGCTAGGGGCTCGCCCTCGGGCCCCCCGCGTGCCACTGGAAGGAAAGACCCGGAGATGAAATGTCGGTGGAGAGCAGGCACGGCTGAGCCAGCTCAGGAAGGAAAACGAGAAGTCTGAGTTCAGTCAGCGGGAATAAAACGAGGTGTGCCGGCCACGCGGCTTCCGGAACCAAGTGTGAAAAGATGTAGTGTTGGATGGGCTTGCAGAGAAGGTGAGGACGAACAGGCAGGAGTCCAGGGTGACCGAGATTTTCCCAGGGTCGACACGTCGTCTCTCAGAGGGCGACCGTCACCATGTCCCCCGGCCTCCTTGCGCGGCTTCTTGCCCCTCCCAGCCGTGTTCCAGACTGAACTTGGGTTAATCATTCATGAATGAAAACCTGTGCACTCGGCTTCATGATGAACACCTCCTAAGGGCTTCCCCACCATCCTTAGAAGATGCCCCCAACCCCCTAAGATGGTTGGCGAGTGTTTACCAGTCCGGTCCTGCCTCCTCGTAGCCTCACTGAACTCAAACACCCTTTTTCAATTTTACACCAAAGCCACACCAGACATCTTTTGCTCCTTCCTGTTATTTTCTCTAGACTTTGGCATTTCATGCAGATTTCCCAACCACCATTCCTACGCTACTCTCTCTCAATTAACCAACAAGGTCCTAATTTAAACAGTACTTCTTCTGAGAGATTCCCTTACCCCCTCAAACTAGGCTAGCTCTCCCTTATTACCTAGCCCTGCATGACCTGCTACTCCCCCTCTATCCTACGCGTGCTCTGGAAATTACTTGTTCAAGGCTGGCTTTCCCTGACAGATTGTGGGGTGCGGGAAGGCACGGACCTGCTCCACTGGCTCCATATCACAGCCGCATAGTGCCTAACCGATTGTTCAGGGCACAGGAAGTATCCAGAGAATCTCTGCTGAGTTTCCCTGAAATCGGAACTACTGGAAAGTTGGCGGGGATGGGGTCCCTTAAAACGGACAAGGAACATGAGGAAGGAGGTAGACCAAGGACTGGGAGAGATCATCAAGGGGGAAAAAACGAAGAGAACACTAGCCTAAAGCCTACCATGGGGGGCATGCCTACACCTCTCTGGCTGGTAGAGTGCGCAACAGATCGGGATTCAGAAGGGACCAACACAGAGGCAGGAAGGCAAGAGAGGTCCAGGAGAGCATGGTGTTTGGGAAGCCAAGGTGACATGAGGTTAAAAAGGTGGAGAGAGGGATTTTTTTAAAATCTACTTCAGAACCTTTGACAGAGGTTGAAGTTGGGTATTTTTAACTTCTACCCACATTTAAAGTCCAATCGTCTGTGTTAATAGGCGCATGAGGGAAGAACCCCAGATAATGAGCAGTTTCAGCCTCCCCTGTAACCAAAGACTGTATTTATTTATCTTTTTTTAAAGATTCATCCATTTATTTTAGAGAGAGAAAGAGAGCAGGTGGAAGGGCGAGGAAGAGGGAGAGAATCCCAAGCTGACTCCCCGATGAGCACGGAGCCTGACGTGGGGCTTGATCCCAGAACCCCGAGATCAGGACCTGAGCCGAAACCAAGAGCCCGATGCTCAACCGACTGAGCCCCCCAGGGGCCCTAGAGACTATATTTAGAAATCATACCAGAGAGAATCCCTCTGACAAGAAACACCCCAACACACAACAGCTGCTGACAGAGACGTGACGAGCTTCCATTTCACTTGATATAACAGGCGTGCTGAGGAAGACGAGAGGAGACTCGAGAAGCCCAGATACACGGAACAGACGGGACGAGGGATGGGGAGTAACCGCCCACCTGTCGCTGGCTCTGCGCCACCCCTCCCCTGATGGCGCGCCCCAGGGCTCCTGGCAGGCAGGCAAACGAGGATTTCCAATCTCGTCTAGAAATCTTGAGACCAGGTGTCCGTACCCTTGGATCCATGGATAGAATTCACAGGACTCTCTGAGCTTGGCCTGTACTTTCCCTGCTCTCCAACTGCAATGTACCATTCCCTTCAGTTGCGAGGACAGGAATACGGGACAGGAGACCCCACCGCAATACCAGAATCCCCTGTGAGTTCATCACCAGCGAGATCTGCACACCACGGTACCGTTACCGGCAACATCTCCACGTCCTCAGCACTGCTCTGAAATTCTAGGGCTCATCAGATCTTGTCATTTCATGAATAAGTAGTGCAAGATAGACCTTACTCCTTCGCAGATTTTTAAAAAAATATTTTGATAACTGTATTTCAACATTATTGGTTGCAATCCTATGTGTTTAATGTATGCATTTAAAAACACAGTTCGGGGCGCCGGGCTGGCTCTGTCGGTAGACCGTGCGACTCTCGATCTCAGGGCTGTAGGGTCAAGCCCCACGTCGGGGGTAGAGATCACTTAAAAATAAAATCTTTTGAAAATTAATGAATTAACTAATTAATTAATTAAAACATAAACACATCAGCCAAGGAAGGGCTCCTCAGAGCACTGCACCCTCATCAGGCCGCCCGGAGTGCTCAAGGCCGTCACAGAAGGGTCCCAGAGCACCCCGGCCTGGTAACGCACGTGGAATCGTGTAACATTTCTGCACATGAGACACTCCACTTCGGGGCGCCTGGGGGGCTCCGTCGGGGAAGCGTCTGCCTTTGGCTCAGGTCATGATCCCAGGGCCCTGGGAGCGAGCCCCACTCTCAAACAAATAAAATCTTAAAAAAACAAACAAACTCCATTTCAAAGTTCCATGGTCCTTCCCAACTAACAAACGCTTGAACTGGGCCACACCCGGCGACGGTTTCATGAGCAGTTGCTCATAAAATTTCCACAGAGCAAGAGGCATTTGGATCATGACAGGACAGTGAAGTGAAACCTCTTGCTTTCCCCACGTGATCCTGATACTTTCCTGGTTCCCCCAGTACCTTTGCTCCCCCAAATCACAAGGCTGCGACCCCCAAGTAAAGGCCTCTGTCTCTCCTCCCTCCTCACTCACGTGCATCATCTACTCTGTTTTTTTTTCCGATTTCGCACACATTTTAGTAAGATTTTTTCCCCATTACTGAAGCCTCGGAAATGGGCAGGATAACCAAGAGAGATTTTCGAGAGAAGAGAATTAGGACAAAGCCAGTTACGGGAAACGTGTAATCACTTCCTCCTGGTAGAGAAAGTGGGCCAGGTGAGCAAGACAAGAAGAAAGGCCTGGAAAGACTGGAAGAGGAGGAGGGAAACTGTCTAGAAGCCACACAAGACCAAATTTATCATCATTGTTTGTTTCTTCCTGAATATCAAAGTCAATTATGATTTCATACTAAAAATAAAAATAGAGACACCACCCCCGGTCTGCAGACGCACTGGTGCATGGGTAACGAATTTCAGGGAAAGCCCCTGTACAAGGACCCTGCTCACCTCTTCACGTCTCCCCTCCCTGGGACCTGGGGACCGTGATGCCTCCTCTGTGACACAGCGCTGGTCTCCCATGCCTGGCTAGAAGTTGCCTCTAGAAATCAGCTTTGAAAGGACTTATTTCTGTGACCTATCGTTTTATTTCCTTTAAGGGCCAACAGTTGGCTACTCTCCAGGGCCTCGGTCTAATTAGCATACAGGCAGAACTCATTTCCATGCACTGACAGCCCTCCCTATCCTCTTCCTTGGCAAGCAAGGAAAGGAGGAGGCAGCCCTCATTAAAATTCACCTTTGGGCAAGTCCCTGGAATGCCTGCTTGCACCCTCTCTATGAGAACGATGCCCAAAGGCTTAGCACTATTTCTGACACCTAACAACAAGGGGAGAAGCTGAATATACAAAGACCCAATACAGCAAAAACCTTTTTGTGCCTCTTTTTACGGTACTTTGAGATAAACTGCAAATGATTTGAACCATGAGTCCAGGGAGTTCAAGTGGAATAAATACATTTTAAAACATGCATTTTACATTGTTAATAGCTTTTAAAATAGAACTCTAGCTGTTCTTATTAATAGTATGTATTTATTCCAAACTTAACATGATCATCAAAATTTCTGTTTCAATCCAGAAACATATTTTATCTTCTTAAAGAACTATCTGCAATTTCCTTCGACTAAGCTACAGAAAAATGCAGTCCCTGCATTTGCTGGCTTTAAAACATGGTGTGTGGATGCTGGCAAATGCAAGAATGTTTATATATATATATATATATATATATATATATATATATATATATTCACACTTGATTTTGGGAATATTATAGAGAAATATTTACGAGTAAAGGATTCATTATAAGGCAGACAAAATCTAGCTCTGCCAGCTATAGGCTGTGTGACCTCAGACAAATGATTAAACTCTTCAAATCTGTTTCCGTTTCTGAAAAAAAAAGTTACTATGAAGATTATAGGAGATAATCTCTGTGAAGTGCTTTGCTCAGAGCCAGCTTCATAGGAAGCACTAAATAAAAGACAGATTTTTTTTAAGTAACTTATAGTCTGAAAATTTACATGATTAATTAAAATCTTCTCCAGGTTCTCAAACTGATGTAGCAGTCACTACAAAGATTCTACAGGTATTGGCTCGAAGGAGGCTTCTCAGTGAGGACCCACGTGACTTTTTCATGGTGAATCCATTTTCATTGCCCTCCTGCAATGGAGCACTTATTAGGACTTGATTACATACGTGGGTGTGCGGCTGGTCAATTCAGTGACTTTCACTGCACACCTGTTAGCTCTCTGATGGCATTAATTGAGGAAACTGAACAAAGGGCCCCTTAGTTCATCAATACAACTAGATGCGGACTCAAAGTAGAACGATGCAGATTTTGTTCCCTCATTTGGGGGTCACCTGGTTGTAATGAAAGCCCAGGACCGACAAGGCGGAAGTTGACCTTCCCAAAGATACTCGAGTGTCTGGCATCGATGTAGAAGACTGGCCACCTCTGGACATGAAAATAATTGATACAGACCAAAGGAAGTTGGCTTTAATGCAGCTGAGATACAGGTTTCATTTTTTTATCCAAGAATTTGGGTCGGGGTGAGTTTACTTGTGAAAGATAGCAGTAAAGATATCGGTGAGGTCTGCCGGGCTAACAGTGTCCTGATAATTCTTAATCTGACATAAGGATTAACACTGTTGAATGTTAAAGTAATTAGTAAAGTGATTGTTAATTGTTTTAATAATTTTTGGCCAACTTTTTATTGGAAAGTTGTTAGAAGAGTACAGTGTGACTGATATATTCATTGCAAGAAAGAAAGTTATGTATACGTATATAATATTTCACACACATGCATTTTAGAAAACCATTTGAGAATAAGCTATAGACTTCAGGATGATTAATGTCTGAATCTTCAGCGTGTATTTCTCACAAGGAAGCCATGTTTCCAAATAAATGAAAACAATTATCACGCAGGAAATTTAACATCAATATGGTGCTATTACAATATTCAAATTTCCCCAGATACCCCAATAAGGTCCTTTATTTCAGTTTTTTCTTTTCTTTTCTTTCTTTCTTTTTTTTTTTAGATCCAAGATCCATTTAATAATGTTCACTCATTGCATTTAGCTGTCAGGTCTCTTTAGTCTATGAGAATTCCCTAGCCTTTTTTTAGTTTTGTTTGTTTTCCTTGATGTTGATAACTTAGAAGAGCCCAGGCCAGTCATTTTGCTAAATATTCCCAGATTTGATTTGCTTGACTAGTGCCCCATGACTAGCTTTGGTTAAGTATGTTTGGCAGGAATGCTACCTAGGTAATCTGTCCTTCAAAGTGCATCGTTTGAGGTGACACATGACATTGGGTGGTCCCCCTACTGGAGATGCTAAATTTGGTCCCTTGGGGAAGGGAGTATCTGCCAGATTTCTCCACTAAACGGTACCTTTCTTCCCTCTATAAGTAATAAGTAACTGGTACAGAGTGTGTAAATAGCCTATCACCTAACATTTCACTCACTGATCTGCCATCCACCCATTGCTGATTCTTGACTCAATCTCTCTTGTTGATAACTTTCTGTCATTAATGCTATATTTGTCATTTGGTATTATTCTGCCAGGAAAAGGTTTTCCTTCTCCTATCACCGTTCTTTAATTTTTTTAAAAAACATGTTGTTTTATTCATATGGACTCATGGATTCACTTTTCTAATCAAGGTGTAGTTATCTATTCTGTCGTTACTCATTGTGCTGCTCACACGGCTGCATACATGCCAGCGGCGGCTCCTGCAAACCATCTCCTGTGTTCTTCTGATGTCTCTTCCAGTTTTTGAACACTTTCGTATTTTTTGTCACTTGATGTTTCATTTGCATTAACTTTTAAATGGACTTCTGAAGAAACAGCTGCAAAGAACACGATGGTGAGTTTGAGGAGGCAACAGCAGTTCCCTGTTTCCATAATTCTAGAAAGTTCAGACTACAGCCTTGTCAAGTCCAGGCCTATAGCTGCATTAAGTGAAGAGTAACTACAGCTTTCTTTTTGGAGAGAGGCAGTAGGGCAGTAGAGGAAGCATTATAATTATAGCTATGACCCTTTGTCTGCATATTACAGTTTATTTTTATTTATTTATTTATCTATTATCTTTATTTTTTTTAAGATTTTATTTATTTGACAGAGAGAGATACAACAAGAGAGGGAACACAAGCATGGGGAGTGGGAGAGGGAGAAGCAGGCTTCCCGCTAAGCAGGGAGCCCAATGTGGGGCTCGATCCCAGGACCCTGGGATCATGACCTGAGGCGAAGGCAGACGCTTAATGACTGAGCCACCCAGGTGCCCCCGTATTATAGTTTAAAAGTACTTTCACACTTAACCTTACCCATCACCATGAATGAACAAGGGATGGGGGTAACAAGGCTCCTAGGGGCCAGGTGTCATCCGGCTAGACGGAATCCTACAGGGCTGGGATGTAAACTCAGTCCCGTCCGTGCTCACATGCATTACACACTAGATTGGGTAGTGGGCTTATCCTGGGTCTCTCTGGGGGGCGGGGAGTAGACTCACATCAGAGAGCAGAGGTTACCACCCCAAAGAGGAAGGTTAGTTTGGGTCAGAATCCCAATGTTCTCCAGAGAAGGGGGGAAGATATGACTGGCCGCTTCCCCATGCCCCACTCCTTGTTTTACACTCCACTTCGACAAGACAATCTAGTGATAGGAAGCCACATTTTCCTCGGCTCAATATTTCCAGATACTGGCTCAGAAAGGAAAAAAAAAAATCAGGGAAAAAGAAGCACGGGAAGGATGAAGACGAAAAAAGAAAGAGACAGGACTTCTGGGGAAGATGCAGGAGTTGGAGGACCTAAGCTCAGCCCATCCCATGGAAGCAACAAGTCAACACCCATATCAATGTAAAGAACCCAGAAAACAACCCAAATTGCCAGAACGAATTCCACAACTAAAAGTAGAGAAGCGGCCACATGGAAGAGGGTAGGAAGGACAGAGATGCAGTGGGGAGCTAAGTGGACAGCAGGACTTTCTGTGGGGGGGAAGGACCTGTAGGCGTGGAGAAGGGTAAGCGGTAGACCCTCACATCAGGGAGCCTGCAGGAGGATAACAAGTCCCCACAAACATCTGGCTTTGAAAATCAGAGGGACTGAATCCCTTGCATTCTTACAACCACCAGGTTTTAAAACCTGGAACTTTAGGGGCGCCTGGGTGGCTTAGTCGTTAAGCGTCTGCCTTTGGCTCAGGGCATGATCCCGGAGTCCTGGGATCGAGCCCCACATTGGGCTCCTCTGCTGGAAGCCTGCTTCTTCCTCTCCCACTCCCCCTGCCTGTGTTCCCTCTCTCGTTGCCTCTCTCTCTGTCAAATAAATAAATAAAATCTTAAAAACAAAAACAAAACAAAACAAAACAAACCCTGGAACTTTAATAATCCAGCTGGCTTGATTTTGGGAGAGCCAGGAGGGTGAGAGGAAGCTGAGTCCCTATCCTTAAAGAGACAGCACAAAAAGCAGCCCACAGAGATACAGCAGAGAAGCAGCAGTTTGAAAAACACCTGGGGCATATGGGAGGGAGATTTGTTTACTAATCTCAGAGTGTGTGCTGGAGGGACAGAGATCCTTGTGAGACCTCTCCAGGAACAAAGGACCTGGCAGGTGCCATGCAGCTGCCCCCCCCCCCACAGTATAAACACACAGTCACTTGCAAGAACCAGCACAGCACCTGTGATCAATACCTAACTTGCTTACACTGCACCCCAAACCCCATAAATTGGCAGATCCAGCCCCTCCATGCGGGCCTGCCCAGCACTGCAGATCTCCTCCCCCAGAGAACCTGTGCAAAACTTGCTAAAATGGCACCTCCCACCCCAAGCACTTTGTGGATCCTCCCCATCCAATATGCTCTTGGCCGAAGCCTATCCAAAGTGGTGCCACAAGCCTGGAAATGTGCAAGCAGCCCCCACAGGGGCTAGCACCACTCCAAAGTGATTCCTGCCCTGGGGACAGGGAAAGCTAGCCACACACACCAGTCACACTGTGGCCCTACCCACCAACAAAACCTTTTCAGGGGACAATATGAGGAAAGTGCCCTGTAGTTCAGGGCTACTGTATCTCTGGCAAAGGCCTGCTCTGACTCAACTCGAGCTCGAGGTGGCCCCAGACTGGCCCACTAAGACCGCAGGGAAAAAACCCTGCCCACAACAGGCAGTGAGCCACAGCAGACATCTGGACTGAAGGAAAAAGCAGCTCAGCCACAAGGGTAGGATGCATGCAACACACATAGATTCCAGTGAACGGGGACACTGCACTGAAAGGAACTGCAGGACCTCTTCTTCATAAAGCCACTACATTCAAGAGCAGAAGATGTAGCTGAATTTCCTAACACAGAGAAAAAGACAGAGAGTTACACAAAATGAGGAGACAGAGGAATATGTCCCACATGAAAGAACAGGACAAAACCACAGCAAGATAACTAAACAAAACAGATTAAGTAATCTGCCTGGTAGACAATTTAAAGTAATTATCATAAATATACTCCCAGGACTTGAGAAGAGTGGAGGACATAAGTGAGACCCTTAACAAAAGATAGAAAACATAAAAAAGAATCATTCAGAAATGAAGAACTCAACAAGTGAAATTAAAAGTACACTTGATGGAATAGATAGTAAACTAAAGGAAGCAGAAGAATGGATCAAAGACCTGGAGGACAGAGTACTGGAAGAGAGAGAAAAAACTATGCAAAATGAAAACAGACTTAGGAAACTCAGCGACACCATCAAGCATAACATTCTCATTATAAGGATCCCAGAAGGAGAAGAGAGAGAAAATTCAGTTGAAAAAATAATAGCTGAAAATTTTCTGAATCTATGGATGGAAACAGAAATCCAGATCTAAGAGGCACAGAGATTCCCCAATAAAATCAAAGGAGATCCACACCAGGACACAGCAATTAAATGGCAAAAAATAGTGACAGAGTAATTAAAGGTTAAACTAAAATGGCAAAAAGTAGTGATAGAGAATTTTAAAAGCAGCAAGAGAAAAGAAAACTTTCATACAAGGGATACCCCATAAGAGTATCAGCTGATTTTTCAACAGAAATTTTGTAAGAAAGAAGAGAGTGGCATGATATATTCAAAGTTCTGGGAGGGAAAAAATCTGCAGCCAAAAATACTTTATCCAGCAAGGCTACTGTTCAGAATAGAAGGAGAGCTAGAGTTTACTAGACAAACAAAACTTAAAGTAATTCATGACCATGAAACCAGCCCTACAAGAGCTGTTACAGGGGACTCCTTGAGTGGAAAGAAAAAACTATAAGTAAGAGTAAGAAAAGTAGGAAATAAAAAAGCTGCAAAAATAAGTATATCTATAAAAATCAGTCAAGGAACTCACGAAATAAAAGTATGGAAATTATGACACAATATTCCTAAAATACGGGGAGGAGACAAATAAAGAATGGGTTCAAACTTAAATGACCATCACCTTACAATAGACTCCTACATACAGAAGATGGTAACAACAAATCAAAAATCAGTAATAAATACGTAAAAATTAAAGAGAAAGAAATCCAAGTATAACACTTAAGAAAGTCCACTTACGGTGACAGAAGAGAGCAAGAGAAGAAAGGTACAGAGAAGAACTACAAAAACAACTATAAAACAAGTAACAAAATGGCAATTAGTACACACCTATCAATACTTACTTTGAATAAATGTACTAAAAGCTCCAACCAAAAGACATAGGATAACAGAATGGATTTAAAAAACAATACCCATCCATATGCTGCCTACAAGAGACTAATTTCAGACCTACAGACACTTGCAGACTGAAAGTGAAGGGACAGGGAATCATTTATCATGCGAATGGATGTCAAAAGAAAGCGAGGGTGACAAAACTTATATAGGACAAAATAGATTTTAAATCAAAGACTGACAAGAGACAAAGAAGGACACTATGTAACAATAAAGGGAATAATCAAACAAATTTAAGTATTTATATTCTCTACATGGGAGCACCCAAATACACAAAGCAGTTAGTAACAACCATAAAGAAAGTAATTGATAGTAATATAATAATAGTAGGGGACTTTAAAACCCCACTTACATCAGTGGACAGATCATCCAAACAGTACATCAACAAGGAAACAGTGGCTTTGAATGATACCATTGGACCAGATGGATTTAACAGATATATTTGGGACATTCCATCCTAAAAGAATACACATTCTTTTAAAATACACATGGAACATTCCACAGAACAGATCACATATTAGGCCACAAAACAAATCTCCACAAATTCAGAAAGACTTAAGTCAAACCATGTATCTCTCCTGACCACAACACTACGAAACTAGAAATCAACCACAAGAAAAAATCTGGAAAGAACAAAAACACATGGAGGTTAAATATTAAACAATGAATGGGTCAACCAAGAAATCAAAGAAGAAGTTTAAAAAAATACATGGAGAAAATGAAAATAAAAACACAATGGTACAAACCTTTGAGATGCAGCAAAGGTAGTTCTAAAAGGGTAGTTTATAGCAATACAAGCCTACCTCAAGAAGCAAGACGAATCTCAAACAAATGAAATAGAAATTACAAAAACAATAGAATAGATCAGTGAAAACAGGAGTTGGTTCTTTGAAAAGAACAACAAAATTTGTAAACTGTTAACCAGACTCTTCAAAAACAAGAGAGAGAGAGAGAGAGAACTCAAACAAAATCAGAAATGAATAAGTAGAAATAACAACCAACACCACAGAAATACAAAGAATTATAAAAGATTATGAAAAATTATATACCTAAAATTGGAAAACCTAAAAGAAATGGATAAATTCTTAGAAACACATAATCTCCCAAAACTGAATCAGAAGGAAGCAGAATATCTAAACAGACCACTTACCAGAAATGAAATTAAATCAGCAATCAAAAAATTCCCAACAAACCAAAACCCAGGATGAGACAACTTCACGGGTGAATTCTACCAAACATTTAAAGAAGAGTTAATACCTATTCTTCTCAAACTATTAAAAAAAAAATACAGGAGGAAGGAGAACTTCCAAATTCATTCTATGAGGTGGGTATTACACTGATACCAAAGCCAGACAAAGACACCACAGAAAAGAGAACTCCAGGTCAATATCTCTGACGAACATAGATGCAAAAATCTTAAACAAAATATTAGCAAACCAAATCCAACAAGACATTAAAAAAATCATTCACCACGATCAAATGGGATTTATTCCAAGGATTCAAGTGTGGCTTGGTACTCACATATCAATCAACATGATAAACCATATCAATAAAAGAAAGGGGAAAACAATTTGATCATTTCAAAAGGCACAGAAAATGTATTTGACAAAGTACAACATCCATTCGTGATAAAAACCCTCAAAGAAGTAGGTTTAGAGGGAACATATAGCAACATAATAAAGGCCATATACAAAAAACCCACAGCAAATATCATCCTCAATGGTAAAAAACTGAAAGCTTTTTGCCTAACGTCAGGAACAAAACAAGATGTCTGTTCTCACCACTTTAATTCAACATAGTACTGGAAGTCCTTGTCAAAGCAATAAGACAAGAAAAAGGAATAAAGGCAACCAAATTGTAAGGAAGAAGTAAAACTTTCACTATTTACAGATGACATATGCTATATGTAGAAAACCTGAAAGACTCCACCAAAAAACTACTAGAACTGATACGTGAATTCAGTAAGGTTGCAGGATATAAAATCAATGTACAGAAATCTGTTGCATTTCTATAAACTAATAATGAAACAGCAGAAAGATAAATCAAGAAAACAACTCCATTTGCAATTGCACCAAAAATAATAAAAGACCATAACCAAGATCTATACTTTGAAAGATTGTAAAACACTGATGAAAGAAATCGAACACAACACAAAGAAACAAAAGACATTCCATGCTCGTGGATTGGAAGAACAAATGTTAAAATGTCTATACTACCCAAAGCAATGAACAGACTTAATGCAATCCCTATCAAAATACCAACAGCATTTTTCACAGAACTAGAACAAATAATGCTTTTATACGGAATCACAAAAGACCCTGAATAGCCAAAGCACTCTTGAAAAAGAAGAACAAAGCCGGGACTATCACAAACCCAGATTTCAAGTTATACTACAAAGCTGTAGTAATCAAAACAGTATGATACTGGCACAAAAACAGACACTATGTATCAATGAAACAAAATAGAAAGACCTAAAATAAACCCATGATTTTATGGTCAATCATTCTTCAACAAAGGAGACAAGAATATCCAATGGGAAAAAGACAATTTCTTCAACAAATGGTGTTAGGAAAACTGAACAGCCACACACATAAGAATGAAACTAGAACACTATCTTACACCATAAACAAAAATAAACTCAAAATTGGGGCATCAATAGGTTAAAAAGCCACCTATTGGTGGCTCAATATGTTAAATGCCTGACTCTTGATTTCAGCTCAGGGTCGTGAGATCGAGCCCAGTGTCCAGGCTCCATGGACTCCATGCTGGGTGTACAGCCTGATTGGGATTCTCCTTCTCCCTCTCCTTCTGCCCTGCCCCACTTGTGCTCACTCTCTTTCTTTCTCTCTCTCAAAAGAAAAAAAAATCATTAAAAAAAAGAATGTTGACTACATACAAGTATGCACAAATAACTGTTATTCAGAGAATGAGAACTGTAACAAGATATTCTTTATAAAGATCATTGTTAAATATAGCCTAATATTTTATTTTTAAAAAGAAGAAAGCAGAAGTCAATGCCCTGCCTTCTGATATTTTACCAATAGGAGGTCTGAACAAAGCAGCAGGAAGTTCAGTGATGAAATGACCCTGACACTGTCCTCAAAGAGCTAACACATAGTGAAAAGCAGCTGATGGAAAACAAGAACAGGCTTGCATTCAAGACAGTTACTACCCTTTGACACCTGTCAAAACAACACCTATACTATCACCACTACTATAATTGAACAACATTTATACTTGCTTGGTGTCAGGCACTATGTTCAGCAGATACATTTACTATATTAATTCATGTTTACAATAATTCTCAGAAGTAGGTACTGTTATTCCCATTTAGAAATGAGGAAACTGAGACCCAAGGAGTTTAAATCATGTGTGCAAAGGCACATAGCTAGCAAGTGTTGGAGCCCAGACTTAAGCCTGGGTAGTATGACTGCAGACAATATCCTCTTCATCACTATGCTCCACTGTCTCTCCCAGCTGTCAAAGCAAAGCATTCAGGCAGAGGTAGGAGATGCCATCAATACATCTTTGGTGAATCAGGTCCATAGACATCCAGGGGCACAATGTCCATGACAGCAAATGGTAGAGAGACTGGCAGAATACCTTTCTGTTAGGATTTATTCCCTCGAAGTCAGTTTTTTGTTTGTTTTGTTTTGTTTAGTTTTTTGGGGGTTGTTTTGTTTTGTTTTTACAAAAGATACAATTCCTACTCAGTCATATTCTTTGAATCAAAATTCAGGACATAATCTGTCCAGCAATTCTGGATCATTTATTCATCTCCCATTTGACTGGTATTTGTGTAGACCCAAAGTCATGATGTGCTCTGTCCCTGGTGCTGAAAAGCATACCAGATCCAGCCCTGCCCTTGTGAGGCACACATCCTACAGGTGGAGAGCATAGGTAATACATAAGCAAGAAGACAGAGGAAAAGATGGGGCAAATAAGGGAAGTAAACAGGACCATGTGGTAGAAGTCACAGGAGGGCTGTTTCCTTAGACTGGCAGCCAAGATGGCCCTTCTGAAGCTGTAAGGTGGAGCTGAGATGCAAATATTGAGAGGCAAAGTGGCCAAGGCAGAAAGGACCAACGGTCGAGAAAGAATCAAGGCAGGAATGAGGTTGGAGTGTGGGAAGAACAGCAAGGAGGCCAGTGTGATGCAATCTAGAGAGTGAAGCAGAGAGGGACAGAGCACAAGTCAAAGGGGTGGGTCAAGGCTAGAAGATGCAGAAGAAAATCTTTTTTTTTCTCTATTCTTCTAAGTTCTTGGCTGGATCTCTAGATCCAGAGAAAAGCATGCAAATTCATTTGATGTAAATTTCACACCACCAGGGAGGCTTCATAAGGAAATGAACAACCAAAAACATGGTTGGACCTGTGCATGTTTATATCAGGTTTGATGAAGAGTGAGAGTTTGATGAAGCCTTGGGAAAGTGAGATGGGACAAAGGATATGAGGTAAGTGCAGTAAACCAGGGAAAAAGATAGCAAGCTCTTTTCATTCAGATTCCTCTACGTGTCCCTTCATCTTTGGAGAGATAAGGACACTCCTTTCCTTGGGTAGAGTGAGGGTACCACGCACATGAGGGTTTTATAACCTGTTTCAAGGGAAGGTCAGAAAGTCCTTTCTTAACGTGCTGCTTGAAGTTTCCCCACAAAAACCACAGGACTGCACAGAGATGAGGGTCACAGCAGGAGATAGATGAGAAGACCCTGCAATAATCTAGGGCCCAGGGGAAAGATGATGATGGTGGCTTGAACCAGGATGTGAATGCTGGAGGTGGAGAAGAGTGGAGAGATGCAGAACAGATGCTGAAGGTAAAGCAGACAGGAATATGGCTACTACTGGGGGAAATTCTTCTGCCCATTCCTAATGTCATCTCTGGGATCAAAGGTTCTCTGGTGGGTGATAGGACACACCTTTGCTTTTCTCCAGACCTTTACTCGCCCTGCCCCAGGGAAGGAGGAGCAAATTACCCAACTAGGAGATGGGTAGAGCATTCAACTTGATTCCTCACGTCCTCCTCTTGAGAGAGCTGTCCCATGCCCGGCCCCCATACACAGCCTTGCCTGGACAAGCCCCTTCATGTCCAAGCTCGCCCTGGACTAGGCTGCCTGTGACTGGTTCAATCCCGAAGACCACGTGATCTTACATTAAGCTACATCTTCCAATGCAGCCTGTAGCCTTTACCCAAAAGGAGATCATTTAACCTCCACCTGCTACTCCTTGTCAGAACTGTTGATTATTCAGGAACAAGTATGCTATTTATCGAGCCCCCTCAGAGACTCCCAAAAGCAGAATCAGGCAATGAGTTGGTATTCTAATGTATCTAATTCTTCTGGATATTTTGATGGAATGAGGGACCACAGGTCAGAATCTAGGACGAACGAGTGCAACAGACAAAATACACTGAGAAAATGATCATGAGGGAGACCCTGCTGCGAATCAATGCCTTACTGATTGACTGAGGAATCCCGATTCTATTTCTTTTTTTCTTTTTAAAAGATTTTAAAAATTTATTTATTTTTTTAAAGATTTTATTTATGTATTTGACACACAGAGAAAGACAGCCAGTGAGAGAGGGAACACAAGCAGGGGGAGTGGGAGAGGAAGAAGCAGGCTCCCAGCGGAGCAGGGAGCCCGATGCGGGGCTCGATCCCAGGACTCCAGGATCATGCCCTGAGCTGAAGGCAGAGGCTCAACGACTGAGCCACTCAGGTGCCCCTAAAATTTATTTTAAAGACAGAATGTATACACACCCATGTGTGAGTGGGGAGAAGGGCAGAGAGGGAGGGAGAGGAAAAGGGAGAGAATCTCAGGCAGACTCCATGCTGAACCTGGAGCCCAGCACAGGGTTTGATCTCACAATCCTGAAGTCATGACCTGAGGCGAAACCAAGAGTCAGATGTTCAACTGACTGTACCACCCAGGTGCCCCCACCCCAGCCCCACCCCTGGTTCTATTTCTGACAGAGCTCACAGCCAGCAAGACACATACATGTTCTCTCTCCCCAGTCCACACCCTACGTGGGCACTGAAAATCAATCCTGACATTTCTCCTGCGCCTGGCCTTGGCCTCACAATCTCTCAGGCTAGGATGATCCAGGCACCTACTAACAACTAGGGCTGCAGACAGGATGAAACTGAAATTACAGCTTTGAGGCCAACTAGAAAAGAAAGCTGATCACATTTTCTAGTTAATGCAATCTTACCCAGGAAATCATTTTTATTTCAAATTTGTTGAACAATATTTCTAAAATGGATAAAGATTATTTTTCTGGAATTGGAACACACTAAGTAGAATTTTTTTTACGATTTTAAATTTTGCCTTAGGACCCCCAAATACTACTTGGTAGAAGATATAAGAAGTTAGTCCAACTCTGTAAAGTTCAAGATTTATTCCCTGATTTATTCTAAGATAAGTTCATGACTCACTTCATGATTCAAGTTGTCTCCTTAAAGCACAGTGAAATTTTTAGTAATTTAAGACTTACTATCAATTAGTTCTAGTACTTGTTTTCAAAGTAAGGGCCAAGGAAGATAGGGCTGCCATTCACGTCCTTAATATTACTAGATCTTATTTAATAACTGTGAAGCTGCAAAGCTTTGCTCTATTATTGCTAAGGGATAGTGGTAAGTACATTTTCATGAGTGGGAGATTATATGCATTTTTTTTCCTTTCCTTCTTTCTCTATCTTGAATCTCAGCAAGTCTTAGACTTTGGGGCCACATTAATAAATCTCATTATTTGGCAAATTCTTTTTTTTTTAAGATTTTATTTATTTGCAAGAGACAGCATCAGCAGGGGGAGAGGGAGAAGGACAAACAGACTCCCCACCCAGTAGGGATCCTGATGAGGGACTCGATCCCAGGACCCCAAAATCATGACCTGAGCCCAAGGCAAACGCTTAACCAGCTGAGGAACCCAGGTGGCCCTGGCAAATTCTTGTTTGCCCACCACAGGCTATGTCAGACTGCTGAGTACCCCACTGACGCCAGCTAAATGAGAAGCTGCCTGGTGGCCACCGAGGAACCCAACACCTTGTTTAGATAAAGTCTATGCCGCAATGAAAACCTTTAAATAAAGCAGACCTGGGAAGGGCTCCTCAGAGGAACACAGCAGCTTCCTGTCAAGGAGAGTTGTGTGAAGCTGGTAATACTTCTAGAAGCAAAGAGTGAGTCTGAAAAGCAGGCAAAGTGTCAACCAAGTGGCCCATCAGGAGGTCAGCAATGGTCAATCGCAATCTTAGACTATGTGTTCTCCACAAGGGACCCCGCGGGCTGCAGAGCCCAGCCACTCAGCAGGGACAATTCCGGCAGCTAGATTCCAAGTCCGCCAAGAGCGGGCAGCATCATCTGGTACAACATGTACCATTTCCAGGGGTTTAAAATAGTTTTTCCAAATGTGTCTCTTCACAGTCCGAATATGGCTTAAGTTTCTTCTGAGTTGAGATACTAAAGGGGATGAGACAATTTTGTAAGGACTTTCATGGGGAAAGGGTTGCAGGGGGAAGAGTCATAGCAGGACACCTATGAGAAGACCACTGAGTGGGGGCTGGGGGAAAGGGGAGGGGGACTTAGGTCAATCGATCTAGTTTTGTAAGATTCAGGACGCTTCTTCCAATGTTTCAAAGCATTACGTGCATAGGTTAAGATGTATGCACATATGCAAACAATACAGACCATCCCCGTGGAGACTCCCGCTCTGTCTTCCAGTTCCCTGCCCCAGGGCTGACACGTAACCATCGTCGTTTTCTGCCATGAAGATATTTCCTGCACACACATTCATTAATGTACCTACTTTCTGTGTTTGGACCTTCCAAAGCACGCAGGGTAACTCCGAAGGGACACAGAAGGTACCAAGCCCTCACTGACTCACCCAGAGGACGTGAGGACCTCCAGAGAAGTCCAGTTCAGGGCCAAAAGCAGACGTTGCCCATGCACTACTCCCCTTTCTATATTTTTCTATCCCAAATCCTGAGCTGTTAAAGAGAGGATGCTGTGTGTCTCTGAGTGGAAGGGGACAGAGGAGTGACAATGAGAAATGCCAAGGTAGGGCGGAGTCCCCGTGATTGGAGAGGGCGGACTAGTCTGTGGGTCTCGCAAGCAGCACAGGACCGACCACGCGGCCCCAGGCCTGCTTGAGAAGATGGTCAACTCCCAGCAGTCAGAGGTCATATGCTGGACCCTGAGCCCTGGGGCTCGACTGGTCCTGCCAAAAGTCCCCAAAGCGGAAGGGCCACCAAGCTGAGCCAGTGGAGTCTAGAAACAACCAGTGCAGACAAGCAGATTACCAGAGGGGCCTCCCCATGATCTGAGGCTGGATTCCTGCCAGGCTGATTCCCGTCAGGGAGGATTTGGTCTGATTTAATGACGTGAATGGAGTTCCTTTTAAATCTGAGTTTGGGGCTGGGATGTCCACCTACCACACAAATGTGGCATTTGGTTTTCTTCTAGTGGGCCGGACAGAGGCTGTGACCCCGAACCGTGGCCCAGCCTACCAAGCTTACGAAATTCAAGGAACTCCCCAGGCTTCGCACAGAGCCTCCGTTAGCTCTCCTGGCTCACGGACAGGCATGAGAGGCCACACTGTGACACCGCTCTGGAAGCAAGAAGCCATCGTCTCTGACCAGTGTTGCTGGGAGCGTGACCCAGCCCGTCTGCCTGCACACACCACTCTAAGTCAATGAGAAGAACGTAAAACAACATTTAAAATGTTTCAAAAACAAAAAACTCACCCACCACACACAAACAGAAAACCCCACTCATGCACAAAGGCAAATGTAAGTTTGTTAAAATTCACACATATTTATGCACACATTTGTTTTTCTTTTTTAGGTACAGACTGAAAACAGGAAATCCATGTAAGGGTTAACCCATCCCATGAAACCCTTTATAGGACCTCCACACACCTGCTTCCTGGTCAGGGAATGGTATTTCCCATTAATTTTTGATAAGAAATCACATTAAGCTTCCCAGAGGAGGACTTGAGGAGTTTAAGGGAATTGGGTTCTGGGCTATGCCGCCATGTGCCCTTTCCTCATTATCAGTTTGTAGGGCAAAGTTTCATCCAGTGGCTTATTCGTTCCTGGCGAGAGATTTAAAATGACATTGAAAAGGAAGTTCCAGGTGCTAATGGTGCATGTGGTCTGTACACAGAGGATTAAGCCAAATCCCCCTATGGCTTAACTACTTTAGCAGCCTTCAGGGTCACGTGGCGCTGAACAAACTTACAGTTTGTATAACTGATCTCTGCCAAAAGGAAGCTACCGCCCGACTTAGGAAAAGGTGAAATTAAGAAATGGGCAAAACCATGAACATTAGAGACTCTTCCTGAAAAACTGCACATGAAGATCATATACTCGCTGTGAAATAATAGAAAAAAAATACATGGGTCTGTGCCCCCCATTCCTGACACAGGGCTCCTGAAACCCCTGTCATTTCCTGGGATTGAGGATTTGGAGTGACAGGAGTATCTTTTGTTCTCATGAGGTGACTCTGGGGCTGGTCGCCAGGAAGACCAAGCCGTGATTAGAAGCTTGAAAACTGCAGCCTTGCCCCCCATTCTCAAGAGAGGGAAGCAGGGCTGAAAATGGAGCTGATGGCTCCTCATGCCTCGGTGATGAAGCCTCCGTAAAAGCCCGAATAGCGCGGAACTGGAGGGTGAACACACCCACAGGGACAGAAGCTCCCGCTCTCGGGATCTTCCCAGACCTCACCCTATTATCTCTTCATCTGCCTGCTGCTTTGTCTCCTTTAATAAACTGGTAAACATAAGCAAGTACGTTCCCGCGTTCCGTGAGCTGTTCTAGCGAATCAACTGAACTCAAGGAAGGGGTCCTGGGAAGCTACAACGTGGAGACAGAAGTCGTGGGTAAACTGGGGCCCTACTACTTGCAGCTGGTGCCGAACGGGCAGGCGGTCCTTAGGGACTGAACCCTGAGCCTGCGGGACATGATCTCCAGGCAGACAGTGCCAGACTGAGTTAGACCATGGCACACCCAGCTGGTGTCACACAGCATTGCTCTGCGGGGGGAAAACCCCCACAGGTTTGGTGACCAGAACTATTCGAAGGGTTGTGCATGGGGGCGCCCGGGTGGTTCAGTCAGTTAAGCATCTGACTCGACTTCAGCTCAGGTCATGATCTTCCGGTGGTGAGATCGAGCCCCGAGTCAGGCTCTACGGGCGGCAGGGAGTCTGCTTGGGATTTTCTCTCTCCCTCTCCCTCTGCCCCTCCCCCCGTGCTTGCACGCACTCTCTCTCCCAAATAAATACATCTTGAAAAAAAGAAGTGTTCTGCATGTAAAGGGGATGGTAGAGGAGGGAAAGATTTCTTTTCCTAATACATCCATATATTGAAAAATAGCAAAAATGATCGCGGTGACTATGATCATGGTCACAGCGCCACTTATCTCGAATGCCCTCCTGCCAAGCGTTTTGCAGACATTATCATACTACCTTGTGACACATGTATTAGTATTCCCATTTTTACTTTTATTTTTTTTAAGATTTTATTTATTTGTCAGAGAAAGAGAGACAGCACAAGCAGCGGGAGCAGGAGACAGAGGCAGAAGCAGGCTCCCTGCTGAGCAAGGAGCCCAATGCGGGGTTTGATCCCAGGACCCCGGGATCATGACCTGAGCTGAAGGCAGATGCTTATCGACTGAGCCGCCCAGGCGTCCCTGTATTTGCATTTTTAATGAAGACAATGAGGCCTGGGGAAATAGTGTAATGTGGAAGCCCCAAAGTCACAAGTCGGTAGCAGAATCAGTTTCCAATCTTGTTCTATCCGGCACCCAAATCTGCCCCCGGGCAACGCATCCTCCTTGTGTGTGCAGATGATTGCAAGGCCAAGAGCCCAAACCCAGCCCTGCTGCTGACGGGGTGGGGTAACAGCACGAGCGCCAACACCAATAAACACTGGCGAGCCAGGCTTCTCTGTTCTCCTTTGGCTCCATAATAAGACATATTTATTACTTCCCCAATAATTGTCTATACTCCATTAATACACTGATGGATTTTTAATCCTGAAAGGACTGCATTAATTAGCCAAAGCTAGCTCTGATTTCCTCCAGCAGCTGTTATCAATCCTTTAAAAGACTGTTTAGTGCTCCAAGAGGTATAATTTCCCTACTTGAACTCTTGATGGATTTAGATACATTTAAAAACTTATGAACTCTATTATAAAGTATGATAGAGTTATTGTGTATTATAGACATGAGAAAAAGGAACACTGAAGCACTTTCTATAAAGTTTCTTATAAATATGTAAATATTTTAAATAATGAGCAATAAACCTTTCATTCATATTCACATTATAATTAACTTTTTAATTTAAGTAGCAACTGGGAAGCTATAAATTTGGGCTTCTGATTCATTTCCAATCACCTTCTAATTTATATTTGCTCTCATTACAACTAGTCTACGAAAAACTTCAATCTTGCAATTCTCTAATCTTGGAAGTTTAAAAATTCATAAGACATAATTAGAATCTGTGTAGGAGACATTAGGGTTTAGTAAAGAAATGCTGAACCAGGAGTCACGGGAGCTTGGTTCTAGGCTCGAGTCTGTCTCCGACTCAAATTATTTCTTTGAACACAATTTACTCACCTATAAAACAATAAGGGTTCCAGAGATACTCCTTAAGGCCCCCTCCCAGAGTTAAGATTCTAAATTACAGGGGTGCCTCCGTGGCTCAGTCACTTAAACATCTGCCTTCGGCTCAGGTCATGATCTCAGGGTCCTGGGATCGAGCCCCGCATCAGGCTCCCTGCTTCTCCTTCTGCCTGCTGCTCCCCCTGCTTGTGCTCTCTCTCTGTCAAATAAATAAATAAAATGTTTTAAAAAGATTCTAAATTATACATTTTTATACTCCGAAACTACTTAAGTGTATTAAAAATATTACAAGCTATATATGTAGATATGATTATATATAATATGAGGAATAATTTGCTGATGTAACAAAAACCAGAACTACATGCAAGCAATCTCCTTCCAGTTGAAAATGTCAAATGCGGAGAAAAGACGACACAAAATTCTAAATATCGTAATGTTTCCAAACTACTGGGAGTCACTTATAATAATTAGTCATTTTTAAGTATTTAAAACCTTTTAACACACTCCATAATCGTTATCCTGAGGGAACAGTACTAGCCCCATCACTCAAGTGTAGAAAAATAAAAGAAAGGTTTTCCTCCTCTCTCAGTTAGCCCTGACCACCACTCTCAGACTTGAACACGCCATGCCCCCTCTTCTGCATTTGTATTTTGGGATATGGAGGAGTGAGGTTGGGGAGGGAGGGTGGGGAGAAGCAGGAAGGAAAGAGAAGGGATAAAATTATGGCCAAAGGCAAAAATAGAAAGGAGAAAAAAACTTATGAGCAATCAAGGGAACACTGGCATTTCCATGAGAGGGGAGGACACTTAGCAAATGGAACCTTGAACTAAGAGAGGATGTACCCCAAAGTAGACTATGGAGGACATGCAGACTGTTTTTCTAGAATCCAAACTTTTTTACACAAAATACTTCTCCCTCCCCCCCTTTTTTTTTGCCATGGGAAAAATTCTCTAATTGGAATTTAGTCATTTCTGGTCAAGTGTAAGGATGAAAAGAAAATTTTCCAGGCTTTTATTTATTGTTCAACAAGGATATTTTGAGCAAGGTCCTGTCTGAGTGGAATAAATAATTTATTGCTTTTTTTTCTTATTCTTAGAGTATGGAAAAATATTGTACCTGGAGAAGGTCAAAGAGAACACCTTGTCATGATATAGGCAGAAGGTACCACATAAAATCCGAATCAGGATAGCAGCACACTCAACAGTTCTTTTAGTGTCCACTGAAATGACAAAGCTTACTTGGTTATAGGATTGATTTTTTTTTTTTTCAGCAAATAGTCACCCTCAGCAGGAGCTCTAAACCAAAAGCATTCTTGTGTGGCTGGGACATAAGTCAGCAGCCAGAACTGTAACAGGATGTCAAGTATCAGACTCCACTGTCGGCCAAACTTCAGCCTGGTCCCATGCTCCCTAAACACACATGCTGTGAGCAGACAGCTCATAATTCAGGCACCTGTCTCACTCTTCTGTAAGTGGTGGACAGACATATGTGGCTCTATCTCTTGGATATTTCCCAGAGACACCAGTAAGATTCTGTCGCTTCTCTTCTGACATACATAATGGAAACAAACCCTCCTGAATGTAGTGGGTTACTAACACCACCTTTAAAAAAAAATGGTCACACCTGTTTCCTACCCTCCCGCTCAACAGAAACAGTAACGACTGGGTCTCTTGGGGGGGGGGGGGCAAAAAGTTTCCTTTCTTTCAATTCATATAAATAATGTAATCAGAACATTTAGCTTCTGTGCACCAACGAGAAGCAGGTGGATAGCATCTTCGCGTGAAAAGTAATCTGCAACTAAAATGTAAGCATCAAGAAAATCCCTTAATTCTGTTCTCTAGGGTTAGCCCCCGTGAATGGTTAGTGGTCGAAGAGACTGTGAGATTTACAATTTCAATCCTCCATTTCATAAGGAAGAAGCCAAGGCAGAGACAGATCTCATAGCTTTTCAAAGTAGCAAGGCCGGCCAGTGGCAGACCTGGAGATGATCTGAATTTAGGCTTCCAGAACCACTATCCAGGATCTTTACTCGCCCAATAGATTCATAATCTTTTATGTGAACCTCCTAGAGCTTTGTGTGTTTAAAGTATATTTACTGTAAATGAAACACCCTCAGTAAAGTATACGGCTTTGGGATCAAACGCAGTCACACCTTCAGAGTGCACACACGAATAGCCACACGAAGCTGGACGAGACCCCAAGTAGCCAGTTGTGAGTTTGGTAAGAATTTGGCACCATAAATTATTAAGGAAAATTTTATGTTGAGGTTCAGAGTTTTTTCACTTTCAGAAATTGCAGATAACAGATTGTAGTCCTGTAGAACCAGGCTTCCCTTGTGAAAAGGAAAGGAAAAATCCCTCAAGTGTTTAAAATCAGCATATCTATGATAGGCCAGTAGTGAAGGGAACTCCGTCATCTAAAGGCCTAGTGAAAAGGTGGACTGCTGCATCCTGCTCCCACAGGCTCGCATTCAGGAGACACGAGGGGAGGGCAGAGAATTTTCATGTCTAACGAGTTTCTGAAGATTTACTGCATTCCTCAGACCTTCTCTGGCTGGGACCGATGCTCCTGGTCCACGACATTTTGAGAACCAATGGTTAAGAGCATGAGCCTTGCACTGACACACCTGGGTTCAAATCTACCATTTCTTAGCTGTTGTATGTTCAGGCAAATGACCTAATTCCTGCTGAGAAATCCACGGAGACGCTCACCGAGGATTCCTTGTAACATGACAAGTTCCTTTTCTCTTGTGTTTTCAAGATCCCTTCTATGTCTGTAGCTTCTGACGGTTGGAATAGAAGTGTCTTGGTGTGAGTCTGAGTTTATCCTACTTGCAGTTCATGGGGCATCTCGTCTGTATAGCCATGTCTTCCCTCAGGTGTAGGTCATTTTCAGCCATTAGTCTTCAAATAATCTACTGCCCCTTTCTTTCTCTCTCTGCCTTCTGAGAATCCCGTAATGCACATATTGGTACATTTCCGGATATTCCACACGTCTCTTAGGTTCTGCCCACTTTTTTTAATTCTTTTTTTTTTTTTTTTTTGCTCCTCAAACTCGGTAATTTCAAAAGATTTGTCCTGATTCTTTCTTTTACCTTCTCAGGTATATCATTAAGCCCCTCTAGTGACTTTTTCAATTAGTTATTGTATTTTGCAGTTCCAGAATTGTTTTCATTCCTTTATAATTTGTTTGTTCTCATTTTGTTCACCTATCATTTCCCTCATTTCCTTTAGTTCTTTAAGCATATTTAAGAGAGTTGTTTTAATGTCTTTGGCCGGTAAGTCTAATGGCTGTGTTTATTCGGGAATGGTTTCTGAACATTTATTTTGATCTGAATGGACCGTGCTGTCCTGTTTCTTTATATGACTCTGATTTTTTTTTTTAACTGAACACTTAAAAAACCACCTTCCTCAGTGTTGCAGACTAGCTCCAGGCAGGAGAAGAAGACATCCACTAATCAGTCCAGTGTGCAGACTTCACATTTCCTCAGGCTTTTTCTTGCATCTTCCCTGGGCCTGTGTGTGTCGCCCCCGCCCCCACCGTCTACATGGCTGGTTTTAAATGCCTCAGTTTCCCTGGGAGTTGCACCCTTGCTTCTTGTTGGGGACTCAGCTGTTCTACTGTATTCTTCAGACAACAGTCTCCAGCTGCGGGCACCTGTGAGTCTGCAGTCCCCTTGCGGTTTTCGTGAATCACGCCTGATGTTCCCTGTGGCTTCCTTTAGCCTGAGACCTGCTGTACTGCTCTTGCTTGTCCGAGCTTCTGGTTAGATAACAGAGGACAATCCCTCAGGCGGCCCTCACGCAGGCTAGAACCCTGCAAATTCAGTCCATTCTGCTCTCTTTGGGTTGTGGAAGGGAACTGGAAACTGAACCACCAACTCGTCCAAACTACACCACGCCACGCCAGGGAGCAGTTGGGGCAAAGGTGAGTTAAAACACCATAAAACACCTTGTTGTTTTGAATGTGGGTTATTCTTGCTTGGACATTCACTTGTTTGCTGTAGATCTCTGACTGATTTTTAGAGCTCTTATAAAATTTCTCTAGTCACTGTCTAGTTGCTTATTTAATGTTTCCATGGGATTTTCCTACGGAAACTGGAGTGCCTGGAGTTCCTTAATCTGCCATCTTGCTGGTGTCTTCATTGTACAGTTCCTTAAGTCTCGGTTCCCTATAGTACTTACTTCACAGCGTGGTTGTGATGATTAAATGAGATAATATACTAAAAAATATTTAGCACAAAACTTTGCATATAGTAAAAGCTCAATAAATTTTGGCCACTATCACTATCATAAAAATAGGACAACTATATCGCCATTGCTGGGAGACTTCACTGGAAGACAGAGTGCTGACTTAATTGTGCTTGACACAAACCCCCAACCCCAGCACTCCCACAAATACTTGTTGCTTCATCTATGCCCACCATGCTCTACATTTTTATATCCATTTATCCATAGTGCAATTTTATATCCATTATCCATAATGGGGACATGTTACTGAATATCTGAAACAGATTTTTTTATTCTTGTTTTAGGTTTTTTAAATCACACTTATTCACAAATTTTAAGAGAAGTTTCCATTCCTTCCTTTATCTAAAGGTCTAATAAAGTTGTTTTTGGTTGTTTTTTGTTTTTGTTTTTTGGGGGTTTTTTTGGTGGGAATGTGAGAAAGCTGCATATACACATAAATCTTATCTTTAATATAGGTATGGTCAGGTTTAATTTTAACACACTCCTGCAAGATAAAACGGCAGAGGGGTACCTTTTTCTCTCTGAAACTATATCTCATACTTCTCAAATAGCACACTCCTTGTTTGGTTCCGTCATTTCCCACATTTTGGCCAACTACTGAGACTAGTTCTTCTATACTTTCCAGCATGTAATTCATCTCCCTTTTCTTTTTTCCTATACGCCACTTTGATGAACTTACACAACGATGATTTTGCTAAAGATGTTAGCTGTCTTTCTCGAGAACACGTTTCATCGGTCTTGTACTGGGAAAAAAGTGCTAAGTCAGTGAGTTCCAAAGCTATCTTTAACGACCACCTTGGGATATGATAACCCAGGGGCAGGAAATGACAGTGAGGACCATAGCTTAGAGAAATTATCTGAGCCAGATGTCACAAGCATACTTCATAGAATTAGTGATCACCTGCCGTGCAAGAAAACCAGGAACATAAGCTTTTTTGCCTGGGCTACAGCAATTGCTCAAATTGCTCCCACCTCGGGTTCTGTATTGCTGTACTGACCATCCAGCATATCTCCACCAGGGGCATGAGACTTGGTGAATTTGCATCCCAGAAACCTCACTGGTCAGCACACTGAGATTGGGATGCCTCCAACATGGAACTGCATTAGCCAAGCCCCAAGAGACGCAAGTCAGATGACCCTGCACGGATCTCCCATAGCCCAGAACGAACAAGTGGTTCTGGCCAGGGCATATCTTCAAGCTACAGGGAAGCTCAAAGAGTCAACGTCTCATATAAGAATGCAGTCAGGGAAAAGGAGATCATTAGTCCTCAGAAGAGCCTCTCATCTAAAGTAGTGTGACTCAGCTCACCCACCACAGAAGCTAACTTGCCAAAGAGTCCTCTAGTTCCCTTGAAACACCCCCCCTTCCCTCGTAACCATGGCTTGCCTGGTCCTTCTTCTGTTCCCACTGCAGAGCAAGTCCCTTCCTATTCCTTCTCGCACTTTTCCTCCAAAAAAGACACAATTTCCTATTTGAAATTCTAATCACACGATAGCTCTGCTTTGCTGACAATACATCCAGACCACCTTGATGGGAGTGTTGGATGTTTAGTCTAAACTACTCAGTTATATATAGACAGATCTCTTGGCTCTCACCTATGGATGGCTCCTAATTTTGATTGTTTTACTAATTTATCTCTGACACAAGCTTTATTTCAAGTTGGGAGAGTGACTTTAATAGCCTCTATTGCATCCCAACAAATACAAAGTCGCATTTTTATGTTTAATAACTTAAAAAGTGAAAACATTGAAATTTCTCTGCAGGAGTCATTCGTAATTCCTGTAAATTAAACGTAGCCCAAAACAACACATAGGTCACTGTGTTTCCCTTCTCATGTTATGCACGGTTGGGTCCAGCAGTTACCTATTCGAGGACTGATGCATTCCGACACGCAGGTGGCCTTGCCACCACTGCTATGGATGACAGCAAACCACAGGGCACTGCTTCCCCTGCTCACCATCAGATTTTCAGCCAGCTGCAGCCGTGGCTTTCTTACAGAGTAAACACGGACAATGCGACAGGCACCAAAACTTAACTAGTTCGTTAAAACCATATTGGAACATTAAATTTCTTTTGGAAATAGATGGAACCTGAGTCAATACGTAATACCGGACGAGACAGTTGCCTCATCAGCTGTAAATTTGGTGGCAGGTGTATTTCGTGAGTCAGCACACACTTACTGAGTATCTACAATGTGTCAGGAACTATGCTAGATGCTGGGGAAATCCACATGAAAAACACAGTTGCACCCCTCAGGCTTACTCACCTATCCGGCACGTGGAGAGCCTTCAACACTCCTCCTTGTGCCACAATTCAATACTCCTGATATTGAAACAACTCAGTACTAAGGGGCACCCAGACCCTCACTCAGATCCTCAGCTCCAGCTACACTGACAATGCACCGCACGGATCCTTCACCTGTCTGATTCTCTCTGCTGATGTCACGCAGAATTACCTCGGCATACACTGCAGGCTTTAGAATCAGAGAGACCTGCGTAAGATTCCACTTGTCCTGGGAGAACTGCTTAGACAAACGAGCTCCGTCACACAGGCCTGGGCCTGAATCCTAGTTCAGTCACCTGCCACTAGAGTTACCTTGCTGAGTTCAATTCCTCTCTGCCTGTTTCCTTATGTGTAAAAGGGGGCGGGGGAGGAACCGGCTTCCATAGGGCCGATGGAAGAAGCAAATGATGGCACGCTCAGCACGGTGTCTAGAACATACTGACCACACAGTAAATATCGGTTATTACTATTTGATCATTAAATGACTTACTGTATTTTAAACACTTAGCACAATTAAAATCAGCCCATATTCTGGCAGCAGCAAATGCCACAGACGCCATTTTGTTTCCAATAGAGCTTTTAACAGCAAAGTCAACAGTGGAGCTGGCTGCCTCAGGACACAGTATCCTCTATCACTGGAGATGACCAGACGGACATTCCTGGCTTTCGGTCAAGGCTGGGGAGGAGGGTTTCATGTACTCGGAAGACCTGGGGTGAGATAAAATTTAAGCTTCTTCTCCACTTTAGTTTTTCTCGTTCAGTGACTTGTATTTATCTCTGGTTAGAAAATTTACTATTATGAACAGTAAGGTAACATACAAACTTCAAACAATTTTTATATAGAGCCTATAAATTGGGAAATATTCAAGAATTCATCCAATACGTTTTCTCCAGAAAAGGATAAGTCCATCCTTCTTCCTACTTGTCTTCTTCTAACAATTAGAAGGAGAAGCTATTTCATCTCAAAATGAACTGTGATTTTCTTTTAAAATTTTTATGCCCTGTTCATTTTTTAATCTCTTGAAGCAAGAACCATGTTCTCTGTTGGCTCTGCTTCTGGTGATAATATTATGAACTAGGTCAGAAGTTAGTTTAAAAAAAAAGAAAAGGTCCATAGCTAAGAATCTCATTTCAAAAAAAAAAAAAAAAAACAAAACTTGGCCATGTTCCGTGTTCAAAATAAACTCTTCTCTATTCTGGGGCAATCATGAGATGTTTCTGAGAAAAGTGCTGTCATGAACACTAGCCAAGGAAATGTACCATGGAGGGAATAAGGGTCAAGATTCTGACCACCTGACCATTACAACAATGACAAATCACTTTCCACTTGTTTCTCAATGCCTCCAAACCAGTATTGTTAATGGGAGTGAGGTCCTGGGTACCTGGTCAAGGAAACATTACCAAGTTTGCTTTTACTGATACTTTTATCTGCAGCTTGAGAAAGGGGGGCTTGGAATGGGGATGTTGGAATACTCTTGAAAAGTGTCCTGTCTAGAAGAAGAAAAACATAAAAGGGAATATCAGTGGCATTATCTAGGACAAAAGGATGTGCCCTGGGACACTGAAGGAACGTGAGAGCAAAGAAAGGCTGGTGCCTAGACAGGTGGGTTTGAACACACTCCTGGGCCCAGATGAGAAAGAGGTCAGGGAGGCAATCCACAGGGAGCGTGCCCTTTTGCAACGCTGAGATTTTAAGTCCCATGGTGTTCCTCTCCTGCGAGAACAGGTTTGCTCTGCTCTTTTTCCCGACTCCTGGGCTGTCATCTGTGCCAAATGCTGCCAGTGGGCACGGCCAAGACCTGGACAGTCTTGGGCCGGTTCCCAAACAAGTGTGCTGCGGGGCAGAAGGAAAGAGCTCCATGACCAGATGGCCGTTCTGCTTTGCTAGGCGAGTTGTTTGCTTGTGCATTTGAGTCTACCCAGAACTGCTTCTGCACCTTGCCGAATCCCAAGGCGGGATGTGGGAGGCCTCCCCTAGGACACCTTGGTAAAGGAAAAGTTGTTCTGTTTGCGTTTTAACAGTGAGAGTATTGCTTTCAATTAGAAAATGAAGAAAACAGGTGTCAAGAAGATAAGAGGGAAAGAAAGGATAAAGTAATGATTTTCAGCACAGAGTGAGGAGAGATTGAGAAGTGAAATCATATCTGGTCTTGAGACAGCCTTGGGGGAGGAGTAGAAGCGAGCGAGTGGGTCCCCCGGGGGGCACTGAGGGGCTCGGGCTCCAAACCAAGGAGAATGGGAAGAATGCCACAGACGGATGAACTTGAAGTCTGTGCACCAGCCATAAACCAAGCTGGGAAGACAAGACTGAGAAGACTTGCGGATAGAGAGTTTTCGAGGTCTGACTCCGAGAGGCAGGAGAATATCAAGAGGCAGAAGCCAAAGCATCATAAGACAAAAATAAACATATTTGGCACCAACCTCCAGGAGCTTGGTGATCTTTTTAAGGCAGGTCACTTGGGAAGGAGTTCTTATCCAACGTGGCCTTTCAGAATCACTGGAGAAGCTTAAAATAAAATACTTGGGATTTAATTGGTTTGAGGAGGGGCCTGGATAGCGGTATTTTTTTTTTTTTTAAGTTCTCCAGATGATTCTAGTATGCAGCTAAGTTGAGAACCAGTAAAAAGGCTGCAGGAAAAATTTCCTCTCATCAGAGATTCTCAAACTCATTTAAAGGTGTACCTACCTCGTTTCACTGCACTTTGCAGACGCACATTTTTTTTTTTTAACAAATTGAAGATCTGCGGCAACTGTACGTTGAGCAAGTCTACTGGAGTGATTCTTCCAACAGCATTTGCTCATTTTGTGTCTCTGTGTCCCATTTCAGTGATTCTCACGATATTTCCAACTTTTTCATTATTGTATTTGTTATGGTGATCTGTGATCAGTGATTATAACTAAGACCTCAGGGGCGCCTGGGTGGCACAGCGGTTAAGCGTCTGCCTTCGGCTCAGGGCGTGATCCCGGCATTCTGGGATCGAGCCCCACATCAGGCTCCTCTGCTATGAGCCTGCTTCTTCCTCTCCCACTCCCCCTGCTTGTGTTCCCTCTCTCGCTGGCTGTCTCTGTCTCTGTCAAATAAATAAATTAAATCTTTAAAAAAAAAATAAGAGCTCAGATGATGGTTAGCATCTTTTAGCAATATATATATACATATATATATGTATATATATATATAATATGATTAAGATATGCAAGTTTTCTTTAGACATAATGCTATTGCACACTTAATAAGCTACAATATAGTGTGAACAGAACTTTTATATGAACTGAGAAATGAAACAATTCATTTGACTCACTCTACTGCAATATTTCCTCTCCTGGAGTGGTCTGGAGCCCAGTCTGTGGTATCTCCGACGTATGCCTGCATTGGCCAAGTACTTGGAGTTGGACAAAATACTCCATAATCAACCATTTAGAGGTTCTCAGTTTTCACTACAAAACCTCACTGTGGTTAATAGGCAGAAAGACACTCTGCTTACCCAAATACCAGTGGGATTGGTGTACAATGTTCAGTGAGTACCAGAACCACAGAATGTCAAAGTCACAGAGACCCCACACGCCACTCGGAAGCCCCACAGGAGCACCTGGGCCAGCCCAGAAAGTGCCCACACTCACGCTGGGTGGGAGCGGGAGAAAGCGGGCTGCAGGCGGGGTGGAGTTTTCATGTGCTGCAGCCCCACACTTTGATTATGTGCCAGGCACTGCCATGCACGTGTGACACAAAGGGTCTCACTGAAGGCACAAGCTCCAGCCGCACTGTCCGGCTATTACTCCATAAACATGCCAGGCGGTTCCCAGCCTCCCTGCCACCTCGGGCCCTCTTCCTCCAGGCGCCTGCCTCCTGCATGTCCCTTCCAACGTGAGGGCTGCCTGAGTGAGCTGTCCGAGGACCCTCGTTCCCTGCTCCCTACCGTCTTCACTTGAGGGTTCTCTCCTTTCCACAGCATTTATGGCTCCCTGCCATCTCGCTCTCTGTCCACCTGTATCATCAATCTATCATCTGTCAATCTACCTATCATCTATCAATCATATATCTATCACCTATCAGCTGTCACCCATCTATCTCTCTATCCAGATGCTCGCTCATCTGTCTTTCCTCTGGAATCTAAGCTCCACTAGGGCAATCCCCCTCCCCTCTGTCTGGCTGTCTGTCTCTCTTCCTCCCCGCTGAACAATGTCTAACCATCCCTGACATTCAGTAAGTACCAAAAGATTTGGCACCACTACAGTAAGTTTATTATTATTATTATTATTATTGTTATTTTGATGAACAGAAATATCTTTTGTGCTGCAAAGAGATGGTTTATTCTTTGTTTAATGAAAAGAAAACAACACAGACAACGCAGAAAAGTGAAAAGAGGGAGAAGGGAAAAGAACTCTAGCAGACTGTGGATGATGTTGGTATCATCATGAAATCAGCAGCTTGTTAATTCCTGGCAAGACAAAGGCTCCATGTGGCTTGCGAAGCTGAAACCGGGTGATAGAGAACCTGTCACCTTCACTGCCCTCCCTTTAATTTATGTTCTTTTGTAGTTTCCGACGGGGGCACCTGGCAGTCACCTCCCTCAATCTATCCAGAGGAATGTGACATCCCAAGGCTAATGGCATGTCTTTAAAGCAGAAACCCATCCCCAGACCTGTCTCAACAAAGTAAGAAGGGTGCTCTCTGCCTGGAAGAGTTACTGTACCTCCCAGATCCTCACCAAGGGTTATCTGGATCACGAAGGGCACACAGAAGACGGGGTCCCCTTTGCTGACAATGCCGGCAGCCCTTCTCGAATTCCTCTAGCTGTGTTGGTGCTAACGGGCCCATTCAGGATCTGCGTGCAAGCCTGTAAATTCTAAAATCCTTACTCAGCGGGAAAGCACATTACATTTATTTTTGCTCCCAGTAGGAAAAAAATTTACATTTTTACAAGATTTCCACTCTTCTAGCACTACAATACTTTAATGAACTCTGCACATGGGATCAGAGGCTTTCCAGATGGTCAGAAGAGAATTACGGTAGGCAAGGAGGAAGCAGAAAAGCCACAGAGGACTCGAGGAAGAAAAGAAGGCAAGTTGTCAAAGGCGGTGTGCTCTAGGCAGGATGTTGCAAAATCACTGTTTTTCAAAGAGAGTAAGTACATCCTTACGGAGTCCGATCTTTGCACTCAAGCATTAAAATCCTTACCTTCGGCAGATACCGACAATGAAAAACCACCTTTGATACAGAAGGCAACATGACCGATTTCGGGTTCACACTCCCCTTCTCAACAGGTAAACAGGCTGCACACACGTTTACTCAGGCTGCCCCCACCTGCTCTCCGGAGCTCTCAGAGCCAATCCAAAATCTGGGAACCCGTCTAGATGACGTCAGACCAGGTAAGTCACAAGCAAGATGGTTTCATTACAATCATCAAAGCAGTACATTTCCATTAAAACGCTAATTGGCATGCTAAGCAAAAGCAATTCAAATTGCTCTTTGCTAAAACTGAAGTAAGTGAACTTGTGAGCACACACTTAATGCTGATGTAACATCTATTAAGCACAAAGCTGGCAAACATCCTACACACCAAGAAAGGCCTCCCAAGTCCGCCATAAAACAAGCCCAAGTCTCATTTACTATTTTTCAGCCCCTTTAACGTTCTGAACTAACTTCCTTCGCACACCACCTTGCTCTAACTGGGAAGCAGGAATCCAAGTGGTGGCCGGCGGGCTCACTCCAGACAAGAGGACAGTTCACCCCGCACGGTATTTTTTTTTTTTTAAATAACATATTTGAATCCTTTCACGCCAGCCCGCATGAACTCTTGTTCTCTGCAAACCCTACCCCTTACGGCAGCTTCCACAGTTCCTCCCCCGGGACTACAAAAGCTCTGTAACTTGGAGTCACCAGCGGGATACAGGGGCCAACCCACAGGAGACTCACCACACCTACACTTTGGGGAGCTGCTCCCCGACCTGCCAATCCTGCAGCTCTCAGACCTTACTGGGAACTCTTTTCAAATTACCATGAGGGCCAATGATAAGCCAGAATGTCTTAACTGTGTTATAGTCACAAAACATTTCGGATTGGAAATCAAATTACCGGGGCGCCTGGGTGGCTCAGTCGGTAAAGTCTCTGCCTTCAGCTCAGGTCATGGTCGCAGGGACCTGGGATCGAGCCCCGCATTGGGCTCCCTGCTCAGCTGGGAGCCTGCTTCTTCCTCTCCCTCTGTTGCTCCCCCTGCTTGTGCTCTCTCTCTCTGACAAATAAATTAAAAAAAATCTTAAAAAAAAATCAAATTACCTATGTTGTTCATGCCTTGCTTCTTAAAATGTGTTTCCTGGATAGAACTTCCACTAGTTTCCCAAAGTCAAAACTGTTAAGTATTTGCAAACGAAAGAGAAGAGTGTGGTTGCTCAAAACTGTTCTTCCCTCGGCTGGAAACATGGGGTGATGTGGAGTCCTAAGGGCCGGGGGCGGATTCCCGGCTGGACAGCTATGCCCTGACTATGCGTGGACAAAGTTACACGACTTAGCCTAATCAAAGCAAGAAAGATACTGCTTTAAAGTTCCTGACATACACTGACATTAATTGCATGGTGGGTCTTCCTCACCTCATCTTCCAGCTTGGTAAAAAAAAAACAAATAAAAAGTACTGCCCATCCCGTGCTTGAAATGTTGCATGATTTAAAAAAAAAATTAACATTTGCTTATGTTTTCTTTTGGTTATCAGATATCTCTTTCCATCTTTTATGTAAGTTTTTAAAAAGTATGACTGCCCATAGCTCATTTGGTTAATAAGTAATTTGGGGGTGAGTGAATCGAATTATCTTGTAACAGTATAAATTAGATTTCTTTAGTATCTCTTGTTTCACACTTGAAATAGAAGGAGCTGTGATTCCTTGTGTTAGCACTGGAACGACAAGTGTTCCAACAATCTCCTCGTGTTTGCTCGTTTTTAACGGAGTTAACTCAAAATAATAAAATCCAAGACAGGAAATTTCAAATACGCTGATTCTTTGAAAATGTTATCATCAAAGCTACACATTTCAAATTTAATAGGAGGCAGAAGGACCAGCATCCTTAAAAGTACAAAGCGATGAGTTTCGTGCGCAGTGTAACTGTCATCGGCTGCTACGTGCGGGTCACGGCACTTGGGATGTTGACTTTCCTCCATCCCAAAATGCTCTTACTCCAAGCTCTGAAGAATGCCTTCCCCCATACGAAAATCTCTATAAAGGAATAAAGATGGAATCATTAATAGCTAACTCAAGAGGAAACCACTGGGAGCGTGTGTTGCTTTGCACGAAAAGCTACCATTTTGCTTCTCCAGAGGACACAAACTTCTCTGGATAACCAACACCAACGCTTTGTGTGAAATAATTCTCCAGAGGAAGACATGTTGGAGGTACGCTTCCCAGTCGAGGAGCAGTAAGAAACCAGTTTCTGCCTCTGAGACTTCAAGGGGTACTTGAGGTGCGAGTAGAAAGCCAAAGACGTGAATGTTTGTACCCAACACCCACCAGGCGACCGACAACCGGGCCCTGAGCGCCCACCGCTGGTAAGCTGGGAGTCCTGCTTTACACAAACTTCCCATCTTACTAGATTTCTCTCTGGCCTTTGACTGTCTTTCTTTCATGTGCTTCTCAAAGTAAACCCTCTCCCGTTTCTCTTCCTGCTCTTATCTTTCCAATTCTGTTCACTTGAATTTGTTTTCTGAAAACCTTTAAAACTTGGTGTTGACACAGGGGTGAGTCATGAGGCCTCTTTTTTTTTTTTATCTTTTTATCTTCCACCCTGTCCCAGGGGGTCATGCCCCTTTCAGCCACTACTGACTCGCTCCGTTTTACTACCACCGCGGACTTTTTCCTGAGGCCGCTGTCCGCGGGTGAGCACCAGCTTCTGGACATCTCCACTTAGATGACCACGGATTCCACCACGTTCAAAACAGAGCTGCGTTCACCTGCTGTGTCTGGCCATACAAGCCATCCAAATGACAAACTTAAGAACATCTAGAAAATTCTTTCAGGTCCTAGATAGTCTCTCTTCTAAAAATCTCTGAAGTTTATCCCCATGTTTTATACCTTCACTGGAACGACCTTAGAGGAAGGGGACCTAACGTATTCTGTGTGATTCTTACTGGTCCCTCACCAAAAGCCCGTGGGGAGTTTCTTGAATCCTTTGAAGCCCATGCCAGAATCTCGGGGAGCAGAGTCTGAGTAACTTCTCTGGGTGATTTCTGTATGCCTCCAAATGCATTAGGTGCTTGACATATGCTGTCTCAACTAACCCTGACTGAGACCCAATGAGGTAGGTACCACTTTTTTTTTTTTTTTTAAGATTTTAGTCATTTGAGAGAGACAGAAAGCACGCGAAAGAGAGCACAAGCAGGGGGAGGGGCAGAGGGAGAGGCAGGCTCCCCACCGAGCAGGGGGCCCGATATGGGGCTGGATCCCAGGATTCGGGAATCATGACCCCCCGAGCGGAAGGCAGACTGAGTCACCCAGGCACCGCGAGGCATGTACCACTTTTAAGGCCATTTATAGAAGGAAAAACCTTGGCCTCAGAGATGCTAAGTAACTTGGCTAAGAGGAGTCAGCTCCTAAGTGACAGAGCTGAGATTCAAGGTTCATCTGACCCCAAACCCAGGCTCTTCTGAGTTCCCTGCCACGCACTCCCAATGCTCTGCCCCCCACAGCACGCATCCATACTTCCCAGACTTTCAGCTGCTTAAATTTTAAGAGGATGCTTTTTGTTTTGTTTTGTTTTTTAATGCAAGTTCCTAAGGCAAACCTACAGAAATTGTCATTGTATAGAATTAGATTCAAACCCAGGAATGCACATTTTAACAAGCACCCAGGGGATTCTATAACAGGCACCTGGGATGATGCTTTGAGAGAAACCTGGTTAGCTCATCACACATATTATTATTTTTCCACGATATGCAAATAGCATCCTGTCAGTTTCACGATGACGTCCCACTTCCTGTGTGGGGTGCGTCTGACCTTCATGCAGGGTCACAGCCTTGGTAGTCAGCCCTGGCCTCTCCCTCTAGCACTCTGTCCTCCAGCCACACAGAACCAAGGATTTTGAAGGTCGTGTTAGATGATCTCCCGATTTTAGAGATGGGAAAATAGAAACCCAGAAGAATTGAGTGGCTTTCCCAAGTTTACTCAGAAAATTCAGTGGAGACTAAAAGCTTTTCTTTCCCTGGTCTAGCTCTTCTTTTGCTATCCCATAACATTGTTTTTTTCTTCTTTTCCTTCCATTTCTCTACCTTCCCAGGAGTTAACACTTGTTTGAATACCCTATGTCGGAGGCATTGGGCCAGATAATTCTAGCTCCCCACTGCATTTCCTCACCCCCTCCATCATCTGCCCTTGGGCATCTGACACGCACGGGCACTGTGCCCCCCGCCAGACCTGTGAGCATTCATCACAGCTCCCCATCTCAACCAGCTTACAGTCTAGAAGAGAAGACACATAAATGTGTAGCGTTTAAGGCGTGGGTCTCCAATGTTTGCATTACCAGCCTAGCCAAATGGACACTCCACGACATCCTTGCCACTAAATGTGGAATGAAAATTCAGTGATAACGTACACAAAAGACAAATGTCACCACTCCCTTCTTTACCAAATTGGTAATAGGGACCAAAAGTTCAATCAGAACAAATAATAAAGCACACACTTGAGATGTGTTATCCTAACTCAACTGTCATAGGACTGCCAGAACAGCAGGACTCTGGAAAGGGGCCCTTTTAATATCCCCTTACCACCAAGGTGGAATAAAAACCGAGATTCTCTAAGACTGTAATTATTAATGCCTGAACCTGAGAACCAACACAACAGACACGGAGCAACATTATCAACCCTACTGTCGTAACTCCAAGCTAGACTGATTTACACCGAGTTGACAGTGCCTTAATTCTCTGTCTTGAACCGGAGTCCAAACTCAATACATGGCATCTAGTGTAATCCTTCCAGACTCTAGAACGCCCAGGGTTCAAACGAGGGGGGAGGGGAGTCTCCCTCTTAGCTGTGGCTCCCAACCCATCCCCCCTCTTTTTTCTTTAAACACAAAAGGAAAGACAACTAAACTCACAAAAGCCTTTACAAAAAGTAGCTCCACTCAACACTATGGACTGAGTTAGACTTAGAAGTGCTCACAGTTCACTTCTCTAGGGGGAATTTTCAGTGACTTCAAGATGCTAATTTTGTGAAGACTGGTTAGATGAGTGGGAAAGGAATACTTGCCGCTCACCAGTGGATAACACGTGTGCTCAGGGCGGTCAGCTCTGGTGCTGCACCAGCAGGGGGACGGTGACTCACAGGGACCTGGGCAGCCAGGGAAAACCTCCTTCAGGCAGGGTGGCCTCAAGGAGACCCGAGAGGAAGAGACAGAAGGCAGGCTGTGCCCAGGAGAGGAAGCGACGGGCAGGTGGGCCCAGGCCTGGGATGGCGTGGGGCTTTTAGGGCCCAGGAAGACCTCTGGACTGACCACAACACAGGACAGAAGTTGGGAAAGGACAGGATGTCCAGACACGGCAGGCGGGGGACCTGAGGCTGGCGAGCATCATAACTTTGTGCAGAATGAAACAGAACAACTCCCTCCGGTTCAAAGCCTCTATGTCGTACAAAAAAACCAATCTCCTGACCCAAGCCTTCAGATAAATTTTGGGCTAAAAAATGCAGTGCAAGGGTTTATATCTTAAAGCCTTGCAGAACTCAGAAAGAGTTTTTTTTTGTTTTTTTTTTTTTGAGGAATGGTATCAGTGGGGAAGTTTCGACAGCGGTGTGTTCCCTGAAAAGTGCCGCTTCTCTGTGGGATGTCTGTGGTGGGTCCTGGGGAACTGTGCTGAGGCCTCAGAACCAGGGTCTCTGGGAGCAAGAGGACAGGAGTGGACCAGGGTCTGGCAAGGGGGGAGGTCCCAAAAGAAGCCTGGAGCTGTGCACGGGGACGCAGCTTCAAGCAGGCAAGCTTTGTGAGGGGTGCAACGACTCAGAACCCACCCATTCCTGGGGCTCCTTTCTGGGGCACAGGGTACTTAGTCTACTGGAACCTGAGCCTGACCTTTGCCACCTCATCCCAGCAGGCGCCGGAAGTGAAGGGACTTTGCATCAGCAGCTGAGTCTTGTGATGGAAGGTACTCAAGCTACTGGGCACAAACAAGGGCCAAGAATGGCCGCAGAGGCTGAGCGCGGGGGTGGGCTGCAGAAACTCAGTGGGCGACGCGCGTGGCCTTACTGCGGAGGCGCGTGCTGACGGACAACGCACACTGACGTCACAGCTCTGCTCCCCCATGCTGGTGGGCAGCGCTCACCGCAGCAGCCCTGGCGTGGCCCTCGGAGCATCAGATAAGGAAAGAGTCACACAGCTCTGAATTTGAACTCGGAGTGACTCTTACTACGTGGGTAGGTTATTTCATAACCCAAACCTATCATTTCATCTGTAAAATAAGGACAATACTATCTACCTTGTTGTAAGAATCAGCGAGATAACATTAGGCAACCTTCAGAGTGGCTAGCATATCACAGGCACACAAGAAGAGACGGTTGCCACAATAAGGCCACATCATATCTAAGCAGTGGTCACCTGGGACAGGTCCCAGCCCACCACCGCCTGAAGCCCAGCTCTGGACGCGGGAGGTGAGAAGACTGTCTACCAGGGTACGTGATGATCAGATGAAAATGAAATCTGCCCACCGCCCACCGGTAAATAGCATCACTGAGAACAGAATGCTAAAGTCAAGAAAGCACTTGCGGGGCACCGGGGTGGCTCAGTTGGTTAAGTGTCAGACTCTCGATTTCAGCTTAGGGTGTGATCTCAGGGTCCTGGGATCGAGCCCTGAGTCCGCTTGCCTCTCTCCCTCTGCTCCCCCCCCCCACTTGAGCGCTCCCTCTCTCTCTCTCAAATAAATACATAAATAAATAAAAATCTTTTTTAAAAAAAAGGAAGCATTTGCATAAAAGCTAGATTACAAAATATCCCAGCCTGCAATATTTCTAAGCGTACTCAGAATAAAGTACCTCATTTATAATATGGGACAAGCTAGGCTCATCTCATGTAGGAAATGTCACAGTTACTGAGGCAAAAAGATCACAGTGGAAGTTCATCTTCTAGACGCACAAATGATCCATCTTCAGCGTTCCGTAAAACACATTAACAATTACCTGTGATTATCCCCTACAACCTGATATTTCTAAATCGATAGAAAAGAAAGGCTCAAAAATCTCATCATACCTCTCTGAGAAAACAGACTTGCTCTGTGTGATGTCATTTGTCGTGTTACTATTACCCTTACTATGACAAGTATTGTGCTGGTCTCAGATATTTTGCTATGTTTTACTGACTCCTCTATCAAGACATACTTTTCCTACTCTGGTGTACAAAGGACGTGAACAGCCAAGTCATAGATGAAGAAGTAGATATGGTTCATAAACACGGCCAAAGATTTTCAACCTTACTCATGATTTTCTTAAAAAAAAATAAAATGAAATAAAATACCACTTTTGGCCTTTATCAAACTGGCAAAGATGAAGGACTTGCTAATCTACAATCAGGTAGTATTGTATTCTTCACGTATTGAGGAAAACAAGCAGTATTACATCTTACTGATACTGACCCCCTGGAATATAATTTGTACCATTTATCTGAATTTAAAATGCATTCACCCTTTGACCTAGCAGTTCCATTTCTAGGAACTGCGAGTCTTTGCCTACGTATGCCTGGATGTATACACGTTAGGGTGTTCACTGTGGCGTAGTCTGTTCCAAAAACAACAAAACCCCCAAAGACCACAAATGTCCTTCCAATCAATACAGGACTGGCAAATTATATGACATTTATTCGATGAGTGTTATGCAGCCATCGACCCACCCACTTTCTCTTTACATTTATTTATTTCAGTAAATTCTACACCCGACATGGGGCTTGAATTCCCAACCCACGATCAAGAGCCCCACACGCTCCTGACTGAGCCAGCCAGGCGCCCCAGATCTGCACATTTGAGCAGGGAAAGATGTCCAGAAAGAAAGTTGTTTGAGATGCAAAACCATGTCTACATGCTGCCATCTGTTAGAAAAAGGGGGACCGATACATAGTCATACACATTACTTACACATATATTTACCCATTCATACACATGTACACACTTGCATACATAAGATCATATTTCTGGAAGGATATGCAAAAATGCGTTAGCTGTGTTTGTCTTTGGGCAAGGAGACCCGGGGTCTGCAAGGAGATTATTTCACTGGAAGACTCTGCATGTTTATTTTTTCTCGTCTGTATATATATCGGTTTTTCAACTGCATACACGGTTGTTTAAAGAGGCAAGGATCTAACGGAATAACTTGGAAATACGGGTGCCATAAAACAACATGGACTGAGGGAAACTGAAGTCGATGAGCTTTGCCGACGAAACTTAAGGGACAAGATCTCCAACCCCTGGAGGTCTCTCCCTATTGGCCAAACAGGTACACATTTTAATTCACAGATTTTGTGTAAAACTGGAGTGTGTGCTATTTTCGCCAGCAACATTTTACAGGTGGAGCAGGCCAAGGTGAAGCGACCGAGCTGGCCCAGCGGTGGCCGAGCTGAGACGCCCAGCCAGGTGTCCTGGACGCCAAGGCCAAAGCGTGTGCACGGGTGTCACGCAGACACTGCACCTCGACCTCCACTGCCTGGCGAGGGCCGGGGCTCCAAATCCTCCCCGCGGCTTGAGGGCTTCAACAAACTACGATTTCCAGTTTAGTAAAAGCAAAAACTCACAAGGCTGTGGTATGTGTGTGTGTGTGTGTGTGTGTGTGTGTATATATATATATATGACATTTCTGGCCCAGGAGCTCTCTGTCTCTGTGAGTGTGACTCAGAAAACAAGTGGATGATAGGACAGCTCACTTGTAAGGCACTTTGCCATCCTGCACGCAGGCACCGACTTACTTCACGACAGCATGGAAGGAGAGCGGTCAGTTTTAAAATGAGATACTGGGGCTTCACTGAGGTGACTAGCTCTGCGGAAGGGGCAGGAAAGGGGCGGACCCAGTCCTGGGAGCCTAAGTTCAGTGCTCCAGGCACTTGCCACATCGAGCGTGGCAAATCTGAAAACCAGCTTCGGACTCAAAATTCCACTGCACAACCTTACATGGCTTGCAGCCAAGTCTTTCAGACCCACCCTTCTAGGTTTTTCCTCTGAAACATGACCCCGTTCCTAAATGCTGCATTCCCAATCTGCAAGGTGTCCTACATATCAAAAGTTGTACGACGTTGGAAGCTGAGTTCCAGTGAATTCTTGAATAGATGTTTCTGGCAATTTCTCTAACTGAAAGTTCAGATTCCAAGTTTCTTCAGTTATACATCTGTAAGCAAAATACATGGATATCCACCGAGCTTCTGTACTTAGGTTTTCTTTTTCTTTTTCTCCCCACTCCCTCGGTCAGTTTCTCTCGCCTCAGGTAAGGGTTGGGCTATCCACGGCTACCTGTGGGAAAGACAGCTGTGTTTTCTGTCCCCAACGCTCTTCATGATTATCAAATATGGCTGTGCCTACAAGGGTTCAGTGAACTTTTTGAAAAATATATACTACATTCAAATAATCTTCTTGGAGAACAAACCTGGCAACAGGAAATGTCAACATCATTAATCATATATTAAGCTTCATTATAATTAAAACGTTGAAATAATTAGCCTTGGCTTCTTCCCCAAGTGGTAATTACAGACCATCAGCAAGTATCACACTCTTTCAAGTGTCTTCCTTTAAACATTAGATGCTAAAGATAAAAGATTCTTTTAAAAACAATCTTTGAGATTTTTAGGTATGGGCATATAAATAGCACTTTCAGGGTATTGGGCTATCAGATCTCTCTGATTCAGGAAATCTGCATTTTTATTTGACTCAGTGGTGAAATTAGATGTTACTATGTGCTATTTCATTTAACAGTAGAATTCAGAAGAACAAAAATCTATATTTAAAAGTCTGAGGACTTCTATTTTCCTTCATTCATAAGCATTTATCTTCCATTGCCAATTATTATTAAAAGTTGTTTATTCAATGCTAGTTGGAAAAAATTATGTATTAGATTATTCTATTTATTTTAACTGTTCTCTGGGTTTCTTCTAACTCATTTCCATGTGATGGTCTTTAGGTGTGTAATGTATAAACTTCCATCTCTCTTTTCATAATCCTTAGTTATTTCCCCAGGTGAATTCCACCCTGGAGGGATAATAAATCAATCTAGATAATACATACTACCTCCATGAACAGTATTACTTCTGTATTTTCTACTTGTGTTTACATGGAAATCATAGTCCGTTAAAAAAGAATACCTGCTCAGACTTGATGTGTGAGCCACTAAGATGCAAAAGAGAAAAAAGATGGGGTCCCTGGTTCTCAGGGGGTTTTGATCTCGTGGAGGAGACACTGGAAATAGAAGTGCTGGTAACACCAATAGAAGGCCCAAGCTGCCATTACAGAAATGAAACGGTCTCCTAGTTTTGGGAAGTGGGCGAAAGGAGTGAGAAATCAAAGCGGGGGGGGAGGGGGTACTTCTGCCCAGGTGCCTGGAAAATGTGGATGCCCTGGTATGAAGAGTAGAGGCTCAACACAGAGAGAAAGCAACGTGTAATGAGCGTCTAACCAAGACCAGGCAGGTTCCGGGCGCTCTACACTAACACTGTATTGGTAGAAAGAGCTGGGCCAGTGGATACACAAAGAGAAAAGATGATAAAACGAAGAAACCATGGCCCCCAGCTAGGGATTTGGGCATCCCTTGACAAGAGGTGGCGGTGAAATCATAGGAATGGGTTAGAAATTGCCAGAGTGGAGAGTGGGAGAAGAGAAAGATGTGAATAACCCGTATTAGATGCTGCCTGGCTGTGGAAAGGGGCAGTGCAAAGGGTATGAGAGACCGAATATACAAATGGGCAAAGGCCAGACCATATATCTAGAAACTCGGACTCTGCCTCACCACCTGCGCCAACCTCTCACCGACAGCAAGCAGCCAGGGAAGCCAGCCCGCTGTAAGTCAGACCTGCAGATAGGCAGGCCACTATCTCCAGTAACAGTGCAGGCCACCAAACACTAACTTCGAGAACCAAGATGGCCAGGACTTGATTAATAATGGGACAGCTTTCCTAATTTTTTGCCTCTAACTTAGGACCAACCAAGAGGAGCCAAGCATGCTCCCCCACCCCCAATCACAGAGGCTGCCCGGCTTTGAGTTAGCTCCCCTCCACTTCCCCTTCCCCCTCCGCTTCAGAGAACACCTGAAGTCTTCCCCACCCCACTACAATGCTCCCCCACTCCGCTGCCTGACTCTGAGTCTCCCACTGCAGGCGACCGTGGCTGACATGCTTGTTAGCGGCAAACTACGAGCAAACGCCCTTTGCTTTTCTCATTGGTCTTCACTTATTTCCACGGGACTACATGCGTAGACAGAGAAGTCTGTCTGGAGAGGACAAGAGAACCCGTTCCTGAGGAAGAGTGGGAGGCAGGAAGGGTGAGTGAAGACCCTCAGAGTCTGAGCTGGAAGGAGAGCTGAAGAGTTCTACCAGGTGGACGCCGTTTTCCCAGTGCAATAACCTCGGATCGGCGACTTGGGAGAAGGAGGCCAGGGCTGCAGGAAAGAGAGAGGAGTGCAGGACTGGAAGCGCGCAAGATGGAGCTAACCAGAAATGGGGAACATGCTCACTTCTAACAGAGCGGGCTACACAGAGTGCCATCTCCTCTCTTTCTTCAGATCCTGCAAGATTCGCTAAGAAAGGGGCACTGGGTGGCTCGGTCCGTTGAGCCTCTGACTCTTGACTTTGGTTCAGGTCATGATCTCAGGGTCGTGAGATCGAGCCCCACATCGGGCTCCCCCTCAGCAGGGAGTCTGCTTGGGGACACTCCCTCTCCCTCTGCCCCTCCCCCCACTTGTGTGCACTCTGTCTCTTTCTCTCTAAGTAAATAAATCTTTAAAAAAAAGACTCCGTAAGAAATTGATACTGGCGCTATAAAAGGAAGAACACATCAAGAAAATCATAAAGGAACTGGGTTCGTTTTGTGTTCATACGGGCAAACTGGGGAAAGATGTCAAACAAAGCTTTAGAGCCAGTTTCTGCCAGTTTCTTCTACCTTTCTACATCTTTGCTGGGTGGGTACATTGGAAATTTATCTGTAGGACCAAGTGCTCTAGGTGTCTCAATTCTTTAGCGTTCCCTTCAGGTGCAGGTGTAGATTAAAGTTTCTCTCCCTCTTTAGACAGTCAGAAAAGTGCTCAAACACTGAAGTCAAAACCAAATGGACCGCTCTACACTTGGAAGCAACACTCTAATTTAAAAGCATGGTTGGGTTTGTCAACTTAAGGCACAATAGATCAAAGTTAATGTACATAAAGGGGAAAACTTGCAGTTTAAGAAAAGAATGGAAAATGGATAAGGTCTTCCTTACGTGCAGCAAAGTACGATGAAACTTCAAAGGGGCTATAAACACCTGCATGAACTCGTGCCCCTTCATAAAAAGAATAACGGCCCACATTTACGGAGTGTTTATTGTATGACAGATGCCATCATATGAAAGGCGTTTGCATTAACATGTTTAGTCCTTCCAGAAGCCTTTCAAGTAAGACTTGTCTTTATTGTACAGACAAATAAAAAGTGGTACACTAAATCATAAACTTGCTCAAGATTGCAAATCTAAGTGGTATAGCCAGACTTGAACCCAGGTAATTTGGCCCCACGGTCCATGTTCTCGTGTCTATAATATCAAAGGGAGGAAAAGAAAGAGGGACATTGCTCAGTCATGAAGGTAACTTAGTGTCATCTTATCGACCACTGACACCCCTGTGGGAAAATCTACTGACACCCTAGAACTTAGATTCTGGCTTTTAATGGATTCTTCATAAAAAGGAACAAGAGCTCACTGAAGAGTAGATAACACCATGTCCCAGAGCAAGAAAATTCAAAAACAGGGCCAGAACAGCTTCTTGTTGCTAGAAAGCAAGGCTGCTCTCAGAGATATCTGGAATAGTGTCAAAAAATACAAAAGACAGCTCCCACTCGCCAAGTAGTGACAATTTGGGCATGAAAAGGGAAAGCAATGATTAAAGTCCATTGGAGCAAGTTGAGTCTGTGAAGATAGCTTTAAGGTCATGATACTCAAAAAGAAAGGACAAAACACTAGGAGGTGATTGTCAATGCACAGAGGCCTCTCAGTGCTGTTTTCTAGAAATGTTATATATTGATGGACTAAATTATGGATGCCCTACACTGCAGCTGCAACTGGGTTATTACTATAGATATGTCTATAGATGTTGTTTATTTTTTTTAAGATTTTCTTTATGTATTTATTTGTCAGAGAGAGAGAGTGTATGTGCAAGCAGGGGGAGCAGCAGTAGAAGGAGAAGCAGGCTCCCCGCTGAGCAAGGAGCCCAACTCAGGACTCAATCCCAGGACTCTGGGCTAAGACCTGAGCCGAAAGCAGTTGTTTAACCAACTAAGCCACCCAGATGCCCCAGATATTGTTTATTATTTTAAATAAGAAAATAACGGATTAAGCAGAAGAAATTCATAAACCAAACTATATGAAAAATATAGAGAAGTCATTTTGTTTTTTTGAGAGGGAGAGAGAGAGTGAGCATGAGCAGGGGAGGGGCAGAGGGAGAGGGAGAGAGAGAATCCCAAGCAGGCTCCGTGTGGAGCCCGATGCAAGGCTCGATCTCACGACCCTGAGGTCATGACCTGGGCTGAAATCAAGAGTTGGACACTTAACACCTGAGCCACCCAGGAAAGAAGTTAGTTTTTTAATAGAGAAATGGAAAAATTAGAAAGCGCTGTGAAGTGTATGTAGGGAGTCTGGCTTTTGCTATACTTCTGTGGTGGTCTAGGCTACTCCTCATTGGTGAACCCACTATGGGAATTTATACAGTGGTTACCCAGGCTCAAATATGTCGTGGGTCCCATTCTAGACTCAAGTCCATCTATTTTAGAATGAAAGAAAATCCCTGGGGTCAGGAACAGTGGGAATCGTGTATGTGGACTTTGTTGGTCTAGTCCCTCAAGCTTCAAGCCAAGCAGGCATAATAAGCTAAAACGGATTTGCAGATCTGTGGGCAAGAGAGAGCCCAACCAGGACAGGAGCTGCACAGACACGGGGCTGATTTGGAAAGATGAGGGGCAAGAGTGAGGAGGTCCAGGAGCCACGGAGGTCTTAACACTGCTAAAGAACAGGTGGCAAGTGTCCATCGACATGATGAGAAGATGATGCTGACCCAGCCCAATTTTATGTTTCTGTAGCTCGTTTATGATAGTTTGCAGAAATCAGCTGCCATATTGTTTATAGCCATTGGGCCTGAGGTGCAGGAGGCGCAGGGAGAGGACTGGTTCTATGTGCATTTATCAGAGAGGTGTGATAGAAAGAAGCCCTGTTCCAGTAAGCGTGTAACGGTGCTCTGCTAAATGGGAAAGTAACGACCTGCAATGACGGACGAGAGGAGAGAGAGATACACAGCACAAAATATGGAGGCCTCTCCTCTTACCGGAAAGGGCAGCCAGCGCACACGTGAGCAGGTGTTCCACAAGTGAACGGCACCTGGGCATAAGTTCCAGTGTCCCAACTAGGCCCTGGGGATGGGATGTGTGGGAAACCACACAGGGCCCTTACCTCTTGCAAGAAGAGCGTAAAATGATCATTGAAGGCACCAAGCCACAGGATGGATGCGATCTCCACTGGCAGGTGAGGCCATTCTTGACTATGCAACGATCCCCCGAGCTCACGGAGACGCAGTTTTCTAGCTGAAACTAGAAAATTTGCCCTTCACCCCCTTCAGTAAGTCAAGTGACACGGAGGTTGATATTTATAGAGACTGAGTCAGCAAATTAAACCCATGTGGAAATGATGGAAACTACCCTGAAATTCGGTACAAAGAGGCAAAGAAATAGGTCAGAGTCGTTTACTGAGGTCAAAGATCTGGTCTCCTGGCATAATAAGGTCAGTTAAAAGGCACTTGGGAAGGTAAGAGCAGTAGTTAATTCATAGATTCGCGTGGAAAATTATGACAATTGAGAGCATCCCTACCCTACCATTGGTACAGCATTTTAGCAGCAAATAACAGAAAGGAGAAAATAAAACGCAACGTCAGAAAAAATATAAATAGGATATTTTCATAGGGAGATACATTTTTTTCAGAAAGACATAGAAGTTCGGGAAACACTGAGTGGGCAATATGATTCCCAGTAGTAATCTGTCAGAGGACAGAAAGGCATCTCGGCTAGTTAGTGGAGTCAAGACGAATTAAAGCAATGCACACGTGACCCTTGAACAACGTGGGGGTTAGAAGCACCGAACCCTCTACGCAGTCAAAATTCCGCCTGTCACTTTTGACCCCCACCCCGGAATACTAAACCACTCCCAGCCTGCTGTTGGGCAGAAGCCTTACCAATGACGTCAACAGTCGATGAACACGTATCTTGTATGTTCCGTGTGATATTTACTGTATCCTTACAATAAAGGAAGCCGGAGAAAAGAAAATGTTATGAAGAAAATCATCAGGAGGAGAAAATGCGTTTACAGGAGTGTACGTTTTTATCGAAAAAAATCTGCATTCTTAGTGGACCCACACAGTTCAAACCCGCGTTGCTCAAGGGGGCCGCTGGATTTAGGAAAGGCTGCCCCGGAGGAGATCTCGGCGAGTGGTTGTCAAAACAGCGAGAAGGGAAGGTACGGTCAGACTAGAGTGTCGTGCACTCATCCAAATTTCAGGAGGGAGGAGAGCTGCATGCACAGAGGGAGACTAACTAGGAAGCAGCAAGATCTCAGCAAGGCTGCAGGGGCAGGCTGCGCTCTGAACGGTGACGACGCCCGAAGGAGAAAAGCTTAAAGAGGAAACTCTTCCCGGGGAAGTAAGTGGTACTTGGAAGGCAAGCATCATGTGATCCTGTTAGCGCTGCCCTGGGCTGGGGTCTGGGGAGCCCGGTGCCAGGGTGAGGAGGAGGTCTGGAGAGGAAGAGGTGGGCTTTTGTGCAGAGGGGCTAAGTTGAGACTGGCATGTTGCTGGAAGCTTCTGCAGGAGGCAGCGTCGCCTTCTCCCCACCTGCCCCCCACCCCCCGCCTGCATCAGTGCCAGCGTACTCAGGGGGACCATCTCCACATCGCGCCTCCTCTCTCACCAGGGGCACCCCGGGGGATGCCTGGGAGGACCCAGGACTAAAGCGCAGTACAACTCCCTCTCCTATTGCAGGTTGTTCTGGGACTGGGGCCACGGCGGAGGCCACCCTGGGGACAAGGATGGGAGGACCCAGGAGTCAGCCAGCCTTAGAACCAGCAGTGTGGTTGAGGCAAGAGATCCAAGGAGACCAGTGAAGATTTTAGGATCCTGCAGCAAGCATCACGGACACACTGGCAATGGTCTAGTAGACGGAGAAGAAGGAAACAAAAACCGAAGGGGCTGCTAGAGAAGAGGTTCAGGAAACTGGGAGATTAGATATGCAAATGGACAATGGCCAGACTGTCTATAGAAATTAGAGTCTGCCTCACAGCTGCGGCTGCCTGACCAAGACACCAACCTCCCGCCTAAAAGAGCCAGCCTGCAGGAAGGCAGGCTATTTTCAGTAACATCCAAGATGCCAAACAATCACGTCTGCAACCCTGTAACCTCATGCCCCCAATGGCCACAGCCCTCGATTAAGAACTACCCGCTTCCTTAATTTTTGTTCCCACTTCCAGCTCGGGACCAAGCAGAGAAAGCCAAACATGCGCCCCTCAACCGAGGACAGAGGACGCCTCGATTCCAGAAGCTGCCCAGCCTCCAGCTTCCCCTGCCAACAACCCCCCACGGGACTCACCTGAAGGCCTCCCCCTTTTCCACTAGAAGCTCTCCGGGTCCTATACCCGAGTCTCTGCCAAAAAATGGTGGAGGCTGCCTGCTTTGCCAGAGCCAGCCCTGGACACTCTCTGCTCTGCGGTTGTCTTCGTTTCCTCCCCCAGAACCAAAGAGCACAGTCAGGAGAAAGCAGATTCCGGACGAGTGAGGACGCGGGAGGAACGGAAGTTGGTTGTGCAGCGAGAAGGGCATTTCTGAGGCTCTGGAAGGGACGGGGAGAGGTTTCCTATTTACCTGTTCCCTGTTGTGAGTTCCCGCAGCGTTCTTATGGGCTGCGCAATTTACCAACAAAGCCCCGTGAGACGGATTTCTTTTAATCTACTGCTTTCAAGAGAAACAAAATTAACATAGCCTTTATAACCCCTCAGGGGGGAGTGGAGGCCAAGGCCGGGGTCCCTCCTTTTCCCGTGCCAGGCCGTGCGTCCCAAGTCCTCTCTGCCATTGTCCCTGTGCTCCTGACCACGGTACGCCGCTGCCTCAACTGTCTCATTATTCACTGTGCTGTGGCTGGTTCTTCTGTGCTTCCATGCTCTGTAAAGAGGCATTGGATGAAATAATGAAATGAATATCCTGTCCAAATTTACAGTCAGTAAGTGGTATAATGCAGACCTGAATTCAGATCTTTCTTTCTTTTTTTTTGTTTTTAAGATTTTTATTTATATAGAGAGAGCGAGCACGAGCGGGGGTGGGAGGGGCAGAGGAATAAGTAGACACCCAGCTGAGCAGGGAGCCCGATGCGGGGCTTGATCCCAGGACCCTGAGATCATGACCTGAGCCGAAGGCAGCTGCTTTACCGATGGAGCCACCCAAGCATCCTGAATCCAGATCTTTCTGATTTCAAAGTCTATGGCCATTCACTGCATTAGGCTTACTTGGAAGTGCAATAGTGAAATGGCCATTAAATGTATTGACTTGAGGCGGTCAGAAGAGTCGGCTGGCATGTTGGGAAGTACACTGTAGTTTCTAAACACGACGGCAAGGGACGGAACTGACGGTCAGAGGCTGTCAGCCAGGGACAGGAGAATGGGAGACGGTTCTGGAATTAGCTGGTGGTGTTGCCTATCACATGGTGTGAGTGGACAATGCAAGAAAGTTCCATCAAATTAAAATGAGAACTATCAGGAGCAGATGGTGGGGGAGCGGGCTCTCTGACTGGAGACGGGCTGGACGCAGCACAAAGAATGGCCATTACCCCACCTTGGTCCTGTGCGCTGGAGAGAGGACACAAAGCAGGGGCTCCTCGGGGTGAAGTTAGAGCTGGCAGACGGACAGGCAGTGCCTACTGCGTGGCTGAGAATGCAAGATGACACACACATGGCACAGGGGAAGAGGCTGCAGAAGAGAGGGGGACTGGAGGGGCTGCGGGTTCTAGAAAACATGGCTGCGTGGAGGGGCATCCCAGTGACCAGGCCGTGACCCCAACTCCCCAGGGGCCAGGCTGCCGGGGAGTGGTGGGTAATTGGAAGAATATGTTCCACATCCAGGGAGAAGCAGTGTTGAGTCGCTGGGATTTCATTATTGCTTGAGGTAGAGAAATAAGCAGACCCAGATTCCAGCTGTGTAAGCTTCAAGTAAAAATCAGACTAAATTACAGTTTCTTGCAAGTGAAAAGAATAGTTCTAAGGCTCCCTCTTTTTTATTGGTGTTGAAATCTACAAACACCTGCTAATGTGAGTTAAAAGGTCCTGCGAACGTGGTCTTACAGAAGTTGCTACAGTGTGACCTTTATAAAGCTGCTTCTTGGTGGCCGGGCTTTGCCATTCCAAGTACTCAGCCGACTTCGTCACCAAGAGAGGTGAGAGGGGGCAGAGCCACTCCACAGAATAAGAGGAGTCACCGGCCCCCCGTCCACGGATGTTTCTACCTGTCGTGTCACTGGATTCCCAGAAAGTACTGGTGCAGGAGTGAGTGTTCAGGAGGGAGATGGTGACCAGCTGCTATTGTTCTGTTGCTTTACTGAAAATCCCAGCACAATTGTTCTCCCAAATTCAGTCTGGGAAGTAAAGACACGTAAGAACCCCTTTCCAACATCTTAGAATAAATCTAGAATGTACGCTAATTCCTCTCTTGTATCCTTCGTTCCATGTCTAATACTGTTCTCTGGTAACTAGACTATAACGTAACATGGGCTAGAAAACAAACACACTTCAGTGGTCTTTTCCAGACATTTTTTATGCCACACATTCAACCCTCAAGGCAAAGTCTCCAAGATAAAAACCCACATACACGTTACCAAGTGCTTGTTGATCTTAAGCTGGAAAAGAGGGGCACTTAGACTAATGCTTGCCCCAGGGAAAAACTACAATTAAAATTCATTGTAAGCTCTAACTCGTGAGAACTCTCTGGTGAATTACCCTGACTTCAGCTCTGCAGCAACATGTAATAAAAATGGGCTTCTTCTCTATCTGCCCCCTGCCGTGGTGCTTGCCTACACCCTCTCCATGACCTTAAAAAAAAAAAAAAAAAGCAGCTCATGGAAGAGTTGGATAAGGAGATTTATGGGGATAAAACCATGCCCCGATGGCCCTGCCAGGTAGGAATAACATCCCCAAGGAAACGTTATTTAAGGTAACGGACGAGACATAACACGTAGATAAAATGTAAGCTATTTCTAGATTAATAACAAACCACGCAGGACATGGAGCTAGAGGAGAAGCTGCGTGTCTTCTTACAGACATGCTGATTTATTTCGTCCTGGATCTTCAGCTGCCATTTTTCCTGAGAGGTGCGCTTTCTGAACTGCCACTTGATGTGACAACTGGCACGGTGTCCTTTGTCCATTTGGGGCACTCATGTTTGCCAGGATCCTCATGGAAGAACCCAAAACCTCATTGACAGAGAGGGGTCTCCAGAAATGCCAACCGTACAAAACTTCATTCTGTCCTGCAGGATATGCCCAGATTGTAAAGAACCGTCATTGATGAAATCATTACTCATTTGTATTCCCTCAGGCAAAAAGATAAGAGTCATGCCTCAGCTCAACCCAAGGGGACACGGCATGATCACATGACCTTAGGATATTTTTCTCTCCGCTGTCTCGCGCCTTTGCTTTTCTGCCCGCCCCCTAAAAGAGAAGTTTTGTTTGTTACCTCTTACCGACATTTATTTTGACAATTTTTTTCTGAAAGTCCATCCTCGTCCTCTCCCATGATGTCCACGGCAGAAAATATCAAGGCCACGAGAATGGCAAAGCAGCACACCAGGGCAAATATCACGATGCACTTCTGCTGGGACTGTTAAGAAAAAGAAGGAAAAGAAAAGTGAGATGCAGCTTTCGCTTCGGAAACTCAGGATTGGACAGCTTTTTAAAACCGTCTGGGAAACAATTACTTTCATCACTGCCAGTAGGGCTGCCCTCGGAGGGAAATCTTTTTTTTTTTTTTTTTTTTTTTTTTTTTTTATTATTAATAACGATTTTTTATTATATTATGTTAGTCACCATACAGTACATCCCCGGTTTTCGATGTAAGGCTCGATGATTCATTAGTTGTGTATAACACCCAGTGCACCATGCAATATGTGCCCTCCTTACTACCCATCACCGGTCTATCCCATTCCCCCACCCCCCTCCCCTCTGTAGCCCTCAGTTTGTTTCTCATAGTCCATAGTCTCTCATGTTTCATTCCCCCTTCTGATTACCCCCCCTTTCTTTATCCCTTTCTTCCCCTACTGATCATTCTAGTTCTTATGTTCCATAGATGAGAGAAATCATATGATAGTTGTCTTTCTCTGCTTGACTTATTTCACTAAGCATTATCTCCTCCAGTGCTGTCCATGTTGTAGCAAATGTTGAGAACTCATTCTTTCTGATTGCTGAGTAATATTCCATTGTATATATGGACCACAACTTCTTAATCCAGTCATCTGTTGCAGGGCATCTCGGCTCCTTCCACGATTTAGCTATTGTGGACATTGCTGCTATGAACATTGGGGTGCATATGGCCCTTCTCTTCACTACGTCTGTATCTTTGGGGTAAACACCCAGTAGTGCAATGGCTGGATCATAGGGTAGCTCAATTTTTAACTTTTTAAGGGACCTCCACACGGTCTTCCAGAGTGGCTGTACCAACTTGCATTCCCACCAACAGTCTCTTCAATAAATGGTGCTGGGAAAATTGGACAGCTACATGCAAAAGAATGAAACTTGATCACTATCTCACACCATACACAAAAATAAACTCCAAATGGATGAAAGACCTCGATGTGAGACAGGAATCCATCAAAATTCTAGAGGAGAACATAGGCAGCAACCTCTACGACATCGGCCAAAGCAACCTTTTTCATGACACATCCCCAAAGGCAAGAGAAACAAAAGATAAAATGAATTTATGGGACTTCATCAAGATTAAAAGTTTCTGCACATCCAAGGAAACAGTCAGAAAAACTAAGAGGCAGCCCACGGAATGGGAGAATATATTTGCAAATGACACTACAGATAAAGGACTGGTATCCAAGATCTACAAAGAACTTCTCAAACTCAATACACGAGAAACAAATAAACAAATCAAAAAATGGGCAGAAGATATGAACAGACACTTTTCCAATGAAGACATACAAATGGCTAACAGACACATGAAAAAATGTTCAAAATCATTAGCCATCAAGGAAATTCAAATCAAAACCACACTGAGATACCACCTTACGCCAGTTAGAATGGCAAAAATAGACAAGGCAAGAAACAACAATTGTTGGAGAGGATGTGGAGAAAGGGGATCCCTCCTACATTGTTGGTCGGAGGGAAATCTTGGTGCTCCTTTCTCAACACAGCCGTCGACCCCCCACGAAGTATGTGAGAACCTGCTAAATTATGCAAGTGCCGTATCGAGGCTTCTGAATGAGTTCGCGCTCCCTCTTTCTCATTAAAAGCAGTCCAGAAGCTCTGGAGATCTTCCAGAGAACCTTCTACAACGAGCAGTGCGAGGTCCATAAGTACACATTAAAAATAAAAGAGTGGCTCAGTAATTATTCTCTGTCCCCTGTTATTATCACCACTCTATGCAAAGTCTCTCACTCAAACTCTGTATCCTCTTGCTTCTCCCATCTTGTCTTGCTCTGAGACCTTTATTTCGATGGCTCCAGGAGAGATGCCCCTGGCAGGTCAGGATGAGTCCCCCACTTTGATCAAAAATTAGATCTATCAGATGCCAGCATCTTGGGTCACGTAACTAACATGGCTCATTTTAAAATGTTGCACGCAGTCATAACCAACATTCATACTCTTGATACGATTTTCACTTAGAAAGAGAAGCTGAAGGTCCAGCCAATTTTGTCCTTATCTTTAGGGCCAAGTGTTATATTTTGAGACATCCTTGTCCCCAGGGGTTCATGGCCGCAGGTGGCAGAAGACGGGGCCGTGGTCACTGGGCAGCAGCCATGGCCCCCAGAACAAATAATTTTGCCTGCATTGTATTTATTAGATAAATCCAGATGGAGAAAAGAAGAGAAAGAAAAATTTTTAATTTTAATTTTTAAAAGTGCTTCTGAAGCTTTTAGGGATTATTTACGGGAGGGAAAAGAGTGATCATCGACCAGACAGCCAGGAGAAATTCCCTTAGTGAGGAGATACATATATGTACACACACACACACACACACACACACACACACACATCAGAGATCTGTCGAAACCAGCTAGCTTTGCTTCTCCCACCACCCCCCTGTCCTTTATCCCCAGAGCCACAGGATCTCCAAAGAACCAAGGATCATACCCAAGCTCCGGGTCCAGTTTGTCCAGGGACAGGCTCAGATTACAGATTCTAGGGACAGGTGTTGTCAAGGAACGAAGGTGCCCGTGTGACCAGTCCCTACCAGCTCAGATGGCTGTTTCCATCTAGAGGCTCTGTCTTCTGACTTCCCTCAGGTGTCCCCTCCCAAGAAAAGCTGGTTCCAAATCCCTTCCTGCCTGTCACCGTGGCTTCTCTTACTCCCCACCGAGGGAGGAAGTGGGGGAAAGCCCATGTGGCACACGACCGTTGTTCTTTGCCCCTAGGCCCCTGGGATCTTTAAGACACGGGTACATTTTATTCTTCCCATCCCAAGCCCCCAGCACAGGGCCGAACAGATAGAAGGTGCCCAAGAAATACTGACCGCAGACAAAGTGAATGACTGAAATGAAAACCACAAGGGCACACGTCAGAGGATGGAGAGTGACTGAAGCTTTCGAGACTCAGGGGTGGCCTTCCTGAGAATCGGCTGGCTTCCGTATTTTGGGGATGGTGAATCTCGCGGCTTCTCCTTCATTGTTCCCTCTGTGCTTGAGCTGGAGGCAAGTCCACGCACCGCATTTACCAACTAGAGCAAACCCCACAGAACTGTGCATTCATCCTGCCCCTCTATGTTCCATTCATCCCTAGTTTCTCTCTCTTTTTTAAAGATTTTATCTATTTATTTGACAGAGACTGAGAGAGAGCACAAGCAGGGGGAGCGGGAGAAGGAGAAGCAGGCTCCCTGCTGAGTGGGGAGCCCGATGCGGGACTGGATCCCAGGACCCTGGGATCATGACCTGAGCTGAAGGCAGACGTTTCACCGACTGAGCCATCAAGGTGCCCGCATCCCTAGTTCCTCATTAATTTTATTTTTAAGAAGCAGCATGGCGAACTGGTTGAGGGCACAGACTTGGGACCGAGATTGCTTGGATCCCTCCACCTACTGGTTCTACGCCCTTGGGCAAGTTATGTAGCCTGTGAGCTTCAGATTCTTTGTCAGATGGAGAGGACGACCACGAAATAATAATAACAACTGCCTCACAGGGTTGTGACTCATGACTGCGTTAAACGAGATACTCTAGGTAAAGTCCGTGGCCCAGTATCTGAACAGAGAGCACCCAGTGAGTGCTTGCTGCTGGACTATGTGCACCACTGGCAGCGGCCTCCAATATTTTGGAGAAACAAGGTAAAGATACGAAAAAATAAAAAATATACAGGGACGCCAGGGTGGCTGAGTCAGTGAAGCCTCTGACTCTTGATTTCAGCTCAGGTCATGATCTCAGGGTCATGAGATCGAGCCCCGTGTCGGGCTCTGTACCGGGCTTGAAGTCTGCTTGAGATTTCCTCCTTCTCTCTCTCTGCCTCTCCCCCAACCCCCTCTCTCTCTCCTTCTCTTAAAAAAAAAAAAAAGAGTAAAAGAAAAACAGAAGACAAAAAGTATATGTATAAGAGAGAAGCAGAGTGATAGAGGCAGAGGAGAGGAAGACATGTGAAAGAGAGAAGGGAAATGGGAGATGAAAATTGTCTAGGATAAAATTTTTGAGAAGTTCTTCTAGCCATCTCTGACCTCAAAACTCTAAAGCAGCATTCCTCAAACTTCAGCCTGCATCGAAATCACCCGGAGGTCTTGTGAAAACACACACTGTGGGACCCCATTTCCAAAGGTTTTGGTTGAATGGTTGAATTGGTCTGGGGTGGGGCCAAGAATGTGCATTCCTAACAAGCTGCTAGGGGGCGCTGTGCTGGTGGTCCGGGGGGCCAGACTGCGAGGTACCAAACTATCACCCATACTAAGTCCCCTGGGGAGGGGAGAAAGGAGAGGGGAGAGAACATCCCAAGCAGACTCAGCACTGAGCATGGAGCCCGACACAGGGCTCGATCCCAGGACCCTGAGACCACGACCCGAGCCGAAATCAAGAGTCAGATGCTCAACCGACTGAGCCACCCAGGCGCCCCTCCTTCAGTTCCTTTTCAAACAATAAAGGGATCGTGATAAATACATCCAATGTGGAGGCTTAGAAATAAATAATTTTTTAAAAAATTTTTAAAAAATTTTTGAATGAGTTTTCTCCTGCCCTTTACTTTTTACTCATTATTGATTTTCATTGCTTGTATAATCAGAAACTGTTTGCTGTTAACTGTTTTGAAAAAAAAACCCACATAATATAAAAAAGGAAATAAATCACTCCCAGTCCCACTCGGACAAAACTGCCAGTAGCATTTTGTTCTCGTTCTTTCCTGTTTACTATGTCTACTGATCTAACAATCTGAAGATGTTGGTATCACTCTATATACAGTTTTGCATTATGCCTTTTGTACTTGATTATGCTTCAAGGTCATTAAATATTCTTCTAAAGCATAGTTTTAAATTGTTGTATCACATTCCATCGCATGGATATGTCACTGTCCCCTTTATTCTGAGAACTTGTTTTTTAAAAAGCCACTCATTTAACAACACAAAAAATAATTAAACATTTTTGTTATTTTACCCTATTCCCCAATAAATTATAAGCAGAAACAAACAAAAAATATTTAGAGTGGGTTAAAGCAATATAATTATAACACATTAATCTAGTCCAGAAGAGTCTCTCACCCAGGACGATATAATTAAACATTATCTCAAAAAGAATCCTGAAGAGAGCAGCATAAATATATCTTGTCAGGTACATTAGTGGGTACAGGATGAATACATCCTAATAAAGTTAATACTAAATGCTTCACCCACAGCAATATTGATCTGTTCCCTTTATTCTGAATTTTATGATGAAATAGTCAATAAGGGCTCTAGTTAATTTGCATGCTGCTAGAAGTACTTTGATGTAGTAACCCTCACAAATTTTCTATTAACTTCTATTCATTTAATTCCATATTATCTTATTCTATTAATATGAACTGACCTAGTTATTTTCATTTTAATTCACCAAAGAAGAGAAATTCAGACTCTGATACACATTTTTAAATGTCTCCTTGAAAGAATGTACTAGAACGATATAAGGTCAGACCACTACTTTCCTTAGTCTCCTTTCTTTTACGCCTCATCAAAAATGAAAGATTCTGTTCAAATGACAACCTAAGAGCCTCACAAATGACACCAAATTCCAGGGTACCAAGACATTTATTCATTTTCAAATCCTTAACAGATCATTTCAGACCATTCAGGAATCAATATGAAACACACTCTTCTGTTTTTACTGAATAGAATCAAAGTACGCAAAGTTTTAAGGAGAGCCCATTAACATGATTACAACCTCAACTTCGCTGATGAGCTCAACCAATTAAAAGAACACAAAACTTGAAATGCTATTATCCAGCATCAGTCTGTACTTTTCACTGGAGTTTGTACTGAAACAGTTTTGAAAAGAATTGCTTGCTTGGTCAAGAAATAAATCTAATTATGCTAACACCAACAATATTTACATATCATATCCTTACCAAATACATTTCACCTTAGTATAGAAAAAGAGATGTATGACCTCTAAATGGGAAAGAGTATTAAATTTGAAACTTGGGAGAACTATCTATTTCAGCTTGGGCTTTTATACCATTTGCTAAACTCTTAAAAGGAATTCGCACCCATGTGCCTAGGGGTAAAATATACATTTGCAAAAATTAACCATAAATTAAAATTGTTCATATTATTTTTTCATTCATTTACCGTGGCAATTTTTTAAAACAAAATCATGGTGAAGTCTTAAAAATAACCATTTTTTATGTGTGCAGCTTTTAATACCTACAGAGCTGGAAGTTCTAGTACAATTATTCTCCATGCGGAAGATGTCAAAATTAGGACTCAAAGACACTGGGTTACTGTCCAACGTGATTCAACCACTTGGAAACAGTCCAGGGATTTAATTTAGGTCTTCAATCTGAAATCTCTAGATCTGGTCTATAGATACAAACTTTTTCCTTTTCTGGTTTTCTTTTCGTGACTTCATTTTCTACTTAATTTTTGCTATGATTATTTTATTAGTTTTATTATTAGTTTTTAGCTAACCAATTCCCATGTAGCTCATTAATGTAGAAATGAATACTGAACATTTGGCTCTAAGCTGTGGAGACAGGGCATTCTTGGACCTTTAGAACTTTCCTATGATTCTAAATGTGTTCCCAGCTTGAGTACCTAGACATGTTCCCAGAAAAAAAAAATAGGTCACCCAGAAGATTCACAGTAAACTTAGCTGATGCCTTATCAGTCTCCTGAAAAATGATCACATTCTGGTACCATAGTAGAAAATCTAGACTGTAAATTACTTAAGGGCTTTGCTTTGAAAATCCCCTTTTAAAAGAATTGTCACTTCACTTTCCATATACACTTTGACATTCCCTGGGTCCTGTTTTAGAATTTTTCTCTTCTTGTTTTGTGCCCTCTCCCTGAGGGACTCTAATTTACTCCCAAGCCTTCACTGGCTATATATACTGGTAACACCCCAGAGTATACACCAGCTTAGAGCACTTGCTGAGTGCCAGATCCACACTGAATGAGTTTTTCTGGAAGAGTCGACCAATCTAAGTCTACCAGTCTAAGTTGAGAAGAAAAAGTGGGTATTTTAGAAAGGCCAGGTCAATTAGAGTTGACAAAACAGAGTAGTAGAGAAAGGAGACCTTTACAGGCACAGAGTTGTAGAGATCTTCAGAGAGTCTCCTGAGTCCTCAGTTAAGTACTGATAAGTATGTGCATATAAGGAAATTACCTGAGGTCTGGAAAAAGCACCACCTGAAAGGAACAGATGAAACAACCCCTAACCAAACACACAACCAGGAAGAGCTGCTGTTCCCACTATCCAGAGTGGAAAAATCATAATACATGGGGCATCAAGTAATCAGGAGGATACTGTATCTAGAAAATTGAAAGGGGAGGGACGCCTGGGTAGCGCAGTCCTTAGGCGGCTGCCTTCAGCTCAGGGCGTGATCCTGGCGTTCCAGGATCGAGCCCCACATCGGACTCCTCCCCTGGGAGCCTGCTTCTTCCTCTCCCACTCCCCCTGCTTGTGTTCCCTCTCTCGCTGGCTGTTTCTCTCTGTCAAAATAAATAAATAAAATCTTAAAAAAAGAAAAGAAAAAGAAAATTGAAAGGGGAAAAATCAGCCCTAGACTCAACACTGCTCTCCCACCTAAAAAAGCATAAAAGCAAGCCTTAAAAACCCAAACTGTTCACAAGTAACTATGTCTAAGAGCAAATCTCAAGAATATTTTTAAATATATGATAATATCCACCACAGAGCAAAATCTAAATCACAATGTCCAGCATCCAATAAAGAATTTCCAGACATGCAAAGAAACAGAAAACCACAACCCCAAATGAGGAGAAAACTCAGTCAACTGAAATCAACTCAGAAAGGAATTATAGGTGACTGAATTAGTAGACACAGATATTATATCAAATATTAATATATATCATATGTTCAAGAAAATAAGTATGTTAAAGAGAGATAAAGAAGATATAACAAAGGGCACACATCAAAATTCTGGGGATGGGAAATACACTGGATGGGATTGAGAGCATATTAGACACAATACAAAGACAGTTTAATGAAGGCTATGAAGACACAGAGAAAAATATGGAAAAACATGAACAGTGTATCAGTGAGCTATGAGACAACTCAAGTAGCCTAAAATACATGTTCTTGGGGTCTCCAAATGAGAGGAAGATGCAAAAAAATTTTGAAAAATATAAAGGCCAAAAATTACTCAAATTCATTGAAGATATAAAAGTCCACTTCAGAATGATAAAGAGATAAATTCATCAAAAAGACACAACAATAATGAACTTTTATTCACCTAATAAGAAAGCTTCAAAATGCATAAAACAAAGGCTAACAGAACTGTAAAGAGAAATGAACAAATCTTTAACTACTCCATGATGTCAAAACCCTTCTCTCAGTAATTGATAGAATAAATAGGGAAGAATTTTAAACAGAATGAAAATAAAAATACAATATATGAAAATACATGAGATGCAGCAAAAGAAATGCTTTGGGGAAATATAGATCATTAAATGCATGTGTGAAAATAAATAAGGTCTTAAATGATCTAAACTTCTACCTTAAGAATGTAGAAAGAGAAAAGAACAAGTTAAACTCAAAATAGGCAGAGGATGAATAAAGGGCAAAACACAATAAAAGAGAAAACAGAAAACAGTTCCAAAAAAAATCAATGAAATCAAAGTCTGGTACTTTGAAAAGATCAATAAATTGATAAACTATATATAAAGGAAAGACACAATTTGCAAATATCTCTATGAGAGATAGGACATCACCACAGATGATACCAAAAATAAAATGATAAGGGAATAATATGAATAAATTCATGCCAAGAAATTCAGTGTAAATAAAATGGATACATTTTTATAAGATAAAAATTACTAAAGTTCACTCAAGAGGAAATAGATAACCTGAATATATCCTTATATCAATTAAAGAAAATAAATTTTCAGTTAAAAACCTTCCTACAGAGAAAACTCAAGGCTTAAATGGCATCATTGATAAATTATGCCAAACATCTGAGAAATAGTAATAACAATAACACAAAAAAACAAAGACAGGGAAAAACCTCCCAACTCATTCTATGAGATCAACATTACCCTGATACAAAAACCAGACAGAAACTTAAAAAAATGTTTTGTCCTGATCCTTAATAATGCACTATCTAGAAAGTGAAAAATTCACTTTCATGCCTGCTAGAGTTCTCCCAATGGCACTTAAAGGTGTTCCTGTTTGAGGAAATTCCCACTATTTTTACCAGACCAATAATGGTAAATTATCTCTTTAGCAACCTAGGTTGTTCTTTCCCTTTTAAAGATATGCGAATTTATTGTTTGACCACGCGTTTGTTAGTTTTCTACCTTTTGGTCTCTTTCACTAAACTGAGCTCCTTGAATTCTAGGATCTTGTCTAGACCCATAACGCCTGGCATCTTTAAAAAAAAAAATACAGAGGTGCCTGGATAGTTCAGTCCACTGAGCATCCAACTCTTGGTTTCAGCTCAGGTTATGATCTCTGGGTCCTGGAATTGAGCTCTGCGATGGGCTCCGAGCTCAGCAGGGAGTCTGCTTGAGGCTTCTCTCTCTCCCTCTGCCTCTCCCTCTGCTGGCACGGGCGCACGTGCTCTCTTTCTCTCTCTCTCTCAAATAAATAAATCAATCTTTAAAATCAATCAATTAAAAAAACCATAATGCCTGGCAAACATGTTCAATAAATATGTGTTGAATGAGTGATGACTAAGTGAAGAAAGGCAAAAACTGGTAAGGGCTATAAAATCAAAATGATGCTTTTCGTGTTTTACAACCTGGATTATTTATTTCCTACTTATAAGTGTTTCCATTGACTCCCATCACAGAAGCACATTTATTTGTAAATAAAAAACATGCAAAAAATTAAGTACTATAAGCTCAAAATTAGCCTAACAAAGAGGATAACATGCAGAACAGAGAGGATCTTTTCCAAAATAGCAAGAAAGAGAACAAAAGTTCAAGTTTGAATCAACTGAACACAGGAAAGTGCTTCCAATCTTACACAAATTCTTAGAGATAATAAATAAATACCTTATAATAATAATAATAACTCTATAATAGTGCTTAACAAATAAAAGGACCACCAATGGACAAGAAATTGTAAAGATTTACTGTAAATTAGATAAACCGAGGAGATCAAAACCCAAGACACACCTAGAAAAACACAAACTGCTATAAGGGAGAGCTCCAAGTATAGAGGTAACACAGAAAGAACTAGAAGAAACTTTGGAATGACTGACAGTGAGTAGTTGGGATATGTTTCAGAGCAGGTTGGCCAGTCAGTCCTTCCCACTACTGCTTTCTTCTTCCCTCTAGTGCCGAGCACCACATGACAGAAGTGTCACACGCAAGATGAGCCATGAATAGGGCAACATCCTCGGAGAGCTAAGGATCCCCAGGAGGAAACTACCAGCACAGGCAGACCACGCGGCTGGACATCATATGCAGCCCCTCCTATAAAACCTGGAGACAAAACATTGTGCTCAACCAACGCCCATAGACGTGCAGACAGGAACTGCCAAGTACAGAAGTGGACAGGCAATTACATGGCTCCAAGAGTCTGAGGAAAAACCAAACCATGAAAGAGGTACTTAACTCAACCAAGGCAACAAATTCTGGAGAAAATAAAACAACCATACGACTGAGCCTTTAAAAGTAAGAATAAACCAAGTTTTCAGGAAGATGAGGGGTTAAGTTGCACCCCTGAAACATCAGGAGAGATTATTATGAAAGATGAGCAAAAAGAGATCCTGAAAATAATAAACCTCAGCAGATGGGCTGAATATCGAAAGAGACACAGGTGAAGAGCAAATTCACACAATTAAGTCAAAGGATTCTCCCACAATGCAATGCAAAAGAACAATCTCCTAACACCTATTGGAGAAAACTCAAGAGAAACAGAGAACCAATCTAGAAAACCAGTATCTATCAGGTCCCTGTTCCTAAATGAAAGGACTCTAAATAATCAAAGAAATAGAGAAAGAAAAAACTTTAATAGCTAAAAATACATGTCTTCCAAATAAGTACATTTGTTTTGTACCTGCATTTGGTAACAATTCAAAAGATTGATAAGTCTGCTTGGCAAGGACTGGGGAAATGAGTGTTGGTCTGAACAAAATCAGGCAGAGCTTGTCTGGACAGCAGTCTGGCAGTTTTTATCGTGATCTTTATCAGAATTTTAGATGTACATATCCTTTGGCTCCTCAATTTCACTTCCCAATACTCAATTTTGTGGAAATGTTTACTCATGTACACAAAGATGTAAGACTGCAGTGTTGCTGTGGGGGGAAAAATCTAGGAAAAATGATCAAACTATCCATAAACAGAGGAACTGAGTGAGCCAAAAAGAGTCATTCTGCAGAGTATTGTAGCCACTAAAATGTAAATGTTGGAAAAAGAGGGGAAAGACTCAAGGGACTCACCCAAAACTCTTGGCAGTCGTGGTCTGTCAGGAGCGGGGAGGTTTTGTGCCGCTGGATGCATCGCAGTGTTTAAGGTGCTCACGGCTTACTCTGTATTTTTCTATATTATTTAGATATTGCATATGAGCCCTCATATGTAGATATTTCATATTTAGATATTTCATCTAAGCCTTCCTCAGCAATGAGGAAGAAAGCTACCCATTCTTGTCCATTCTTGGACTCTGCCCACCTCAAGGCAGGTCACTGATCCTCAGCTTAGCTTTCCGAAGACACAAGGGGGCATCATCAGCCGCTGCCCGTGGGTAATCTATATTTACTTGAAGTCCCCCTATTATTAAGCAGAGGACAGATATAATCCCAAGTTTCACAAATTGCAGAGGATAACCGGACAATTCTGGAGAATATCTGAACACGGAGAACACCTGGAAACCCTCTAGTTCAACGCCTCATTGTATCATTTTCCAGGTAAGAAAATGCTGGAAGTAAGATGCGATGACCCACTGTGCCCTCGTTTCTCTGCCAGCGTTTGGCTGGTTGAATGACAGACCAGCAATACAAAGAACAAAAGAGTCTGCGAAAGACAAATGACACGAATAAGGCATCCTCGGGCTGTGATTTGAGGGCAGGCATGCCCAGCACACCTGACCGGTGCGGGGGGAGGCGGTGAGGGGAAGGAGGCCCTTGAGAAGTCAGTGAACTTCTTCCATCCCTTTCCTCTTGCCTGCAGTTACTGGTGGCATCAGACAAGAGAAGCAAAGTGTGTTTAATTCGGTTTAAAAACAGGTAAGGAACATCTAACATGTGTTATATGCTATCCCAACACTGGTGATTCAGAAATGAGGCTCTTAAGGAGGTCGCTGCCCTTAAGGACCTCACATTTGAGGGCTGTGGGTGTGTGTTGCAGAGGACGGACAGTGAAGGACAACACAGTGACGTGTGATGATCCGGTGGTACAGAGTGAGGAGGGGCTGGGACAGTGACCATTCCATTGGAGCAGGCTGATCATGGTGTCACCATGTGCCCTGCCGTGCACACCTAATTCCCTAGAATGGGGAAACAGGGATTTCCTCTGCACTCACCAGAAAGTGAAATGAGTTGTTCTGAGCCATAGTGAGTGAACAAGAACACACTGTCAAAGTCAATATAGAGCAGCCGACATGTACCAGTGGAAACGTTGTATTTTCACACTCTCTCTGTGTGCCTCCATTGCAGATAAAGGTGAATGAAAAACGACAACCAATTGTCAGTTGGTCTTTGATAAGGTGAGGGCTATTTTGGTGACTTGTATTCTATACTCTGCTTTTAATGAGCTGAAAAAAGTTTGAATCTTTCAATCTATCAAAATAAATCCAAGCCTTTCCAATTTACTGTTGTAGGAGATTTATTCTGAAGACCACTAGTTAGGATTGTTTTATGTTTCTTGTCTAAATTATTTGTTTCCTGATCACTGTAAAGGATGATACTTCAGTTAGGGGAAAAAAACATGGCAGACAAAACTTAAAAATCTATATTTTATTGGGGCGCCTGGGTGGCTCAGTCGTTACGCATCTGCCTTCGGCTCAGGGCGTGATCCTGGCATTATGGGATCGAGCCCCACATCAGGCTCCTCCGCTGGAAGCCTGCTTCTTCCTCTCCCACTCCCCATGCTTGTGTTCTTTCTCTCGCTGGCTGTCTCTCTCTCTGTCAAATAAATAAATAAAATCTTTAAAAAAATCTGTATTTTATTACTTTATTTTTAAAGATTTTATTTATTTGAAAGGGAGAGAGCAAGTGAGAGCACAACAGCAGGGGGAAGGAGAAGCGGACTTCCCACTGAGCAGGGAGCCCATATGCGGCGCTTGATCCCAGGATGCAGGGATCATGACCTGAGCCAAAGGCAGACGATTAACCAACTGAACCATCCAGGCGCTCCCAACAATCTATATTTTAAACTAAAAAGCAAAGAAAAGTCAGGATTGACTTTGGGTATAACAGTGACAAGATTTATCTTTGGTTCTGCCATTGTTTGGTTTTCCTCTTATTTGAAAAAGGCACACGCACACGCACGCACCGTGCATTCACACAAACATACTTGCACACACATGTATACACACGCACATGCACACACACACATTTATAAAAGGTGTGATTAGGGAAGCTTACAGTGGGATCGGGAGGGAACTTAAAGCCATCTAACCCAACCAGCCACTCAGTGCAAGGATCTCACCTCTGCCCCGCTGACCTACACCACCACCCTCTTCTGCATGGTCCCGTTGAGCTAGCAGAAGCTCGCTACTTAATGAGTCAGCACTAATTTGTTCAAAGTCCTTATTTACATGGGAAGACACCTGAAGAACAGAGGCATATCTTGCACCACCATGACTGAACACCCATCTGGACGGCCCTTTTCCTTCTGACCTGCTCCCTAATTCCCTTGTGGCTCTTCTTCCTGCCCCTCCCCCCAATCCCTCGTCCCTCTCCTTCTTTGTCTCTCGTTTTGGACCTCCTTTGGTCCCTTACCCCTTCGCTGCCTTCCAGCCCTTCCACTGCTCCTGTTCTGTTACGAGTCGGCCAGCACTCCCCGTGCCGCAATGTCCTCCTGGTCTTCTGCTCCCACTCCCAACCACTTCCAAGCTTCTGTGGCCTCATCCCACAGAAAGTCCATCTGTCCTGACTACAAAGGGTTCACAAAAACACAAATGATAATGTCCCAAGGCAACAGCTAAAGAAATGCAGTTTTATAATACAGCCAAGTGAGGTCACTAGTAGTAGAAGGGGGAGGGGTGGGAGTTCAACATTTCAGTAGACATTTTAACAGAATTCAAGTCTTATCTCATTAACAGCATTTGGGAAAAACGCTGCCTACTGCTTTTATATGTGCTGACATGCCCCTTCTCCTCACCATTCATTTATCAACCCCCTTCTTCAAAGATTCAGATAGAAGCTCATCCCAAGCCATGTACAGGGCACAGCTATAATCGCACAGGGCAGGATGCTGTGAGAACACGGCTTTGTGGGGTGGGCAGGGTACAAGAACATCCATGCAAAGCACCATGCCGAGCCCCACAGCAGTCACCCCCTGCAAGGAGGGGACTGTTGACTGTGGTCTCAGGCTGAGAGGGAGCCGAGGGATCTTCCCTTGGCTCATTGAAAGCAACTGCTCTTCAGTCCCTCATGCTCCCGACCACAACATCCTTATCACTCCCTCAAAAGCAAGAGAAACCATCTTCCAGATGCCTAAGCCACAAGATAAAATATTAAAAGATCGTGGAACCAGGAAGAGAAGAGTCACCATGTTTTTCATGTTTCTTCTTTCTTTCCTTAGAGCAACACGCCTTCAGTTTCTCCATTCATCAGAGAGGCCGGCCTGGGTTCTACTTCCTCACCAGGGTTCCATAGACCGGGCAGTAATAATTAGCACCTATTTGCATATGGCCCTACAGTTCAAAGGCACTTTGCATACACATCAGTCATTCCGTTCTCTCTCTCTCTCTTTCTCTTTTTTACCTACCCTCTCTCTTGAAGTCAATGTTTGGAGATGCCTGACCATCCAATCTCCCCTACTGAGCACATCCAGGCCTTTCCCTGAGTCTTCAGGCAGTGGAATCAGGCCTGAGGTTTGTCTCAGGCAGTTTCTGAGCAGAACGAATGGAATCATTTTGGCACATGAATCTCAAGGTGCCTCTGTGTGGTCAAACGTGTGGTCTGCCTAAGTATAAAAACCCCCAGTCTTCTGTGATTCGGGTTGCAGACGAGGAGCTGTGCTATCATTTTCTACATGATCCAAGTAGCCTATCTTATACTGCAAGACATCAATCAGGGATTTCATCAGAGCTTGCCCCACAGACGGAAGGTTTAATACTTTAACAGTAAACACAGCTTCTTCCCACAAAAGCATCTGAGAATGGCTGTCCTTGCCTTTCAGGCTGAGCAACGGAATCTCATGCTCTGGATTAGGGATGTGATCCCAGTCCCAGGACACCTCATATAGGAGGCCTGATATCTTAAAATACAAACAATTGTAAGAGAATATTTTGAAAAATTATATGCCAACAAACTGGACAATCTGGAACAAATGGATAAATTCCTAGAAACATACAAACTACCAAAACTGAAGCAGAAAGAAAGAGAAATTTGAACAGACCCATAACCAGCAAAGAAATTGAATCAGTAATCAAAAATCTCCCAGCACTGGGTGTTATACACAACTAATGAATCATTGAGCCTTACATCAAAAACCGGGGATGTACTGTATGGTGACTAACATAATATAATAAAAAATCATTATAAAAAAAAAAAATCTCCCAACAAACAAAAGTCCAGGGCCAGATGGCCTCCCAGGGAAATTCTACCACCAAACATTTAAAGAAAAGTTAATACCTATTCTTCTCAAACTGTTCCAAAAAAAATAGAAATGGAAGGAAAACTTCCAAACCCATTCTATGAGACCAGAATTACCTTGATTCCAAAACCAGACAAAGGCTCAACTAAAAAGGTAACTTACAGGCCAATATCCCTCATGAATGTGGATGCAAAATTCTCAACAAGATACTAGCAAATAGAATCTAATGGTACATTAAAAGAATTATTCACCACGATCAAGTGGGATATTTCTGGGCTGCAGGGGTGGTTCAATATTTGCAAATTAATCAACATGAAAAACCATATTAATAAAAAAAAGGATAAGAACCATATGATCCTCTCAATAGATGCAGAAAAAACATTTGACAGGGTACAGCATCTATTCTTGATAAAAACCCTCAAAAAAGAGGTATAGATGGAACATACCTCAACATTAGACAGGCCATATACAAAAGACCCACAGCTAATATCACCCTCAATGGGGAAAAACTGAGAGTTTTCCCTCTACTCAAGAACAAGACAGAGATGTCCACTCTCATCTTTACTGTTTAACATAGTGCTGGAAGTCTTACCCTCAGCAATCAAACAAAAAAAGAAACAAAAGGCATCCAAATCATCAAGGGAGAAGTCAAGCTTTCACTATCTGCAGACAACATGATACTCTACGTAGAACACCTAAAAGACTCCACCCAAAAACTTCTAGAACTAATACATTAATTCAGCAAAGTCACAGGATATAAAAATCAATGTACAGAAATCTGATGCATTTCTATACAGAAAAAATGAAGCAGCAGAAAAAGAAACCAAGGAATCAATTCCATTTACAAATGCACCAAAACCATTTAAGATACCTAGGAATAAACCTAGCCAAAGAAGTGAAAGATCTGTACTCTGAAAACTACAGAACACTGATGAAAGAAATTAAAGAGGACACAAAGAAATGGGAAAACATTCCATGTTCATGGATTGGAACAACAAATATTGTGAAAATGTCTATACTACCCAAAGCAATCTACACATTTAATGCAATCCCTATCAAAATACCTATAGCATTTTTCACGGACTTAGAACAAACAATCCCAAAATTTGTATGGAACCACAAATGACTCCAAATAGTCAAAGCAATCCTGAAAAGGAAAAGAAAAGCTGGAGACATCATGATTCCAGACTTCGAACTATATTACAAAGCTGCAGTCATCAAGACAGTATGGTACTGGCACAAAAACAGACACATAGACCAATGGAACAGAATAGAAAACCCAGAAATGGATCCACAACTATATGGTCAACTGATCTTCAACAAAGAAGAAAAGAATATCCAATGGAAAAAAAAAAAGACAGTCTCTTCAATAAATGCTGTTGCGAAAACTGGAGAGCAACATGCATAAGACTGAAACTGGACTGCTTTCTTATACCATGCACAACAATAAATTCAAAATAGATGAAAGGCCCAGATATGAGACAGGAAACCATCAAAATTCTAAGGAGAACACAGGCAGCAACCTCTTTGACCTCGGCCCCAGCAACTTCTTACTAGACACATTGCCGGAGGCAAGGGAAACAAAAGCAAAAATGATCTATTGAGACGTCATTGAGATGAAAACCTTTGCACAGTGAAGGAAACAATCAACAAAACTAAAAGGCAGCCTATGAAATGGGAGAAGATATCTGCAAATGACATATCCAATAAAGGATTAGTAGCCAAAATCTATAAAGAATTTATCAAACTCAACATCCAAAAAACAAATAATCCAGTTAAGAAATGGGCAGAAGACATGAATAGACATTTTGTCAAAGAAGACATCCAGATGGCTAATAGACATATGAAAAAATATCCAACATCACTCATCATCAGGGAAATACAAATCAAAACCACAATGAGATACCACCTCACACCAGGCAGAATGGCTACAATTAACAACACAGGAAACAGATGTTGGGGAGGATGAGGAGAAACGGGAACCCTCTTACATTGTTGGTGGGAATGCAAACTGGTGCAGCCACTCTGGAAAACAGTTTGGAGGTTCCTCAAAAAGTTAAAAATAGAGCTACCCTATGACCCAGCAATTTCACTATCAGATATTTACCTAACGGATACAAAATACAGATTTGAAGAGATACATGCACCCTGATGTTTATAGCAGAATTATCAACAACAGCCAAATTGTGGAAAGAGCCCAAACGTCCATTGACTGATTAATGGATAAAGAAGATGTGGTATGGCTATACAGTGGAATATTACTCACCCATCAAAAAGAATGAAATCTTGCCATTTGCATCAACATATATGGAGCTACAGTGTATTATGCTAAGTGAAATAAGTCAAAGACAAATACCCTATGATTTCACTCATATTTTGAATCTAAGAAACAAAACAGATGAACATAGGGGAAGGGAAAAAAAGAGAGAGGGAAGCAAACCATAACAGACTCTTAACTATAGAGAACAAACTGAGGGCTGCTGGAGGGGAGGTGGGCAGGGGCTGGGTAAATGGGTGATGGGCAGTAAGAAGGGCACTTGTGATGAGCACTGAGTATTATATGTAAGTGATGAGTCACTAACTTCTACTCTTGAAACCAATATTACATTATATGTTAACTAATTAGAATTTAAATAAAAATTTGAAAAGAAAAAAATTTTTGTAACTAAAAAAAAAAGGCTCTTGCCTCTACAAAAAAAAAAAAAGGAGGCCTGTTATCTTGGGAACAGGGGAGAGACTTGGTAAATAAACAACTAGATGAATAACTCAACAAAAAACAAAAGGAATAACCAAAAAATGACTTGAATGGTCATTTCTCCAAAGATGACATACAAATGGTACTCAACGTCACTAGGGAAATGCAAGTCAAAACCACAAAGAGTTATGACCTCACACTCATTAGGATGGCTAGCATGAAAAAATGAAAAAAAGAGAAAAAAAACCCAGGTTGTTGGCGAGAATGTGGAGAAATTGGAATCCTAGTACATTACCAGTAGTGAGGTAAAATGGTGCAGCCACTGTGGAAAATGGTATTTCGGTGCCTTAAAAAATTAACAAAAGAATCACCAAATGATCCAGCAATTCTTCTTCTAGCCATATATCCAAGAGAATGGGAAGCTGGGATTCCAGCAGAGGTGTACACACCCATTTTCTTCACAGCACTGTTTACTAGAGTCAAGAGGTGGAAATCACCCAAATCAATGGATGAATGGATAAACAAAATGCGTATTTGGATATACCCATCCAATGGAATATTAGTTAGTCTGTAAAAGGACAAGAATTCTGACATGCTATAACACGAATGACCCCTAACGGCATTATGCTGAGTGAAATAGGCCAGTCACAAGACATATACGGTACGATTCCACTTACATGACGTACCTAGGGTAGCCAAATTCACAGACGGAAGGCAGAAGCAGGTTGGCAGGCCCAGTGGAAGGGAGATGGGGAGCTACTGTTTAATGGGTGCAGAGTTCCAGTTTTGCAAGATGAAAAGGGTCCTACGTATGGTTGCACAGCAGCCATGTGAGTAAACTTAATACCACTGAACTGTATGCTTAAAAATGGTGAAAATGGTAAATGTGATGTCTGTTTTACCACAGTAAATATTGTGTAAAAAGGCGAACCCAACAATCAACAGCAACGGCCGAGTTTGGCCTTTATCAGGTGTCCCTCCCTACTGGGTCTCTCCTAAGTGTCCAAGCCCTTTCCTTGGCCCCTGGCTCCGTCTGGTCTCACTCTTGGGTCTGCCACACCCAGAACTTTCCTCCACAATCCAAGAAGTCAATGCCTGTTGATTTAGACGGTATTCCCTGCGTCTCAGCCCAGGAGATAACTAGCTACGTGGCTCACCAGCCCAGGAGACGGAGAGCTGAGAAGCAACGTCTCCCACGCCAGCTAAGAGCACCAAACGCTTCTCTTCTGCCACTGTGTGTGCAGTTTACTGAGGTCACCCGTCCGCACAGGGTCCAGCTCCCGGACGCAATCTGCATTCTTGCCCATTACCTGCCCACCCGCTCTCCTAGAATAGACTGAGTGCCCTCCCCTTCCTTCTCGGCCGAGTCCCCTCTGCACGTACCCGGCCTCAGCCCCTCTCAAATCAATCTCAGCTTATTCCCCTAATGTCAAGGGACTGTGCAAACAAAGCCGTGTGTGGGCTTGCACAGGGAGGGAGATGGGGGTCCGGGCAGCCATTGCGAAGGTATCAGGTGCTGATGAAGACGGGAAAATGCTTCCAAAACACATAATGACACACACTTCACATCGGAGGCCAGCAAAGCTCTCATTGTTTGTTTTTGTTTCTTACCTTTATAAAAGCAATTTTTTCAGTTTTATAATGTTTTAGATCAAATAGAAGCACATCTATGTCCACCTGCTTTGTAGCTGCTATTTCTCTTCTGTCTGCTTTTTAACAGTTATATTATTTCTATGGTAAGTTCACGGAGTGTGCGTGTCCCCTTCTGCTTCCTGCTGCCCTTCCCCTCCACGTGTTCCTGCAAAAGGCCGAGACCCCTTCATTCTGCTCTGTTGGTTGCCGCAAACACCTTCTTTTACTCTGTCACCCAACTTAACCTTGTAGCACATCCAGCTTGTCATCAATTCGCAACGAAACCCACAAATAAAGCCACGCGACTACACGAATGGTTGTTGGTAAGTCTACGCAGCACACCTCATCTCCTATGTGTGGCTCTCAGGGGACCCTTTAGAACACTGGGGCTTGCTGGAATCTGCAGCAAACCGACAGGATGACATTCCTAGGCAAAAAAGGAATCAAAGCTAATATTTACTGATGTTCCTCACTATTCCAAATATGGTGCAGAGTGAAATGGTCATGTGTATTTTAAGATAATACTTGAGTCTATTAAGAAATTCCTTACTCCCAATGGGTATGCCCTCAAGCCCCTGGGAATGTGCTCTTCTCTGCCTCTGGAGTTTTCCAGGGGAAAGCCTTCATCTACTCAGCACCTCAGCAAGGCCACTGTCATCATCACAGGTTAGGAGATGAATAAGAGATGAGTAGTTTGCCTGGAGACCAGCGTCTGGTAAGGGGCAGAAGTTGAATGCAATGAACATAGCAAGTTTACCGCACCATAAGCAAGCAGCCATATCCTCAGATAATACTTAAGGGCTGTAGGGAATCTCCTCCCCAAATTCCCTTCCTGGAAGTTTCTCTCTCCCTCTCTGCTTTGTCCTACCACCCAGAGCCCCACACCAGCCTGTGCATTTCTTCATCCAAGTTCTAAGCAGCTTGAGAAAGCCCAGCTATCTTTCGAACAATTTCAATCTTTAGTGCTTCATTTTCAAACTTCATTACACCTGCATTCAAAATCCCTTGGGGACCATCCCCTGGGAAATCTTTTAAATCAACCCATTTCTGTCCTTCTGTTATCTGATATCCCAAGACATTTATCAATCAAAGTTCTTAATAAAAATCCAGTTGGCATCATCACATGCGGCCAAGGGCCTGTGTTCCTGCTGCATTCTACATCTCCATGGCTTTGCTTTATTTGCAACACAAATTACACGCTATGGCCTTGTGATGAGTCAAGTGCTTGTTTGGTGCAAATGCCTTCCTTCTGTACTGAACTCCAGGTACACAGGGACTGGAGAACAAGCCTTCCCCTAGAGGGAACAGTACAACCAGGCTCACCCCTGCCAAAGCTCGCTGCTGTGTATGAATCTGCACAAAAAGAGGGGGGATAAAAGAACTAAAAACAATGAGAGAGAAAGTTTTTGTCTGTTGCCAAATGTGTCAAGCAACAAGACCAGATGTCCCTGGGGATTCTGAGGACGCGATGAAAATAACAATTTTTTTTTCTGCAGTGTGATTGTTTTAAAATGTACCTGGGATTTGTCTTTGCCAGGTATAGTGAGGTGACAGACAAGGAGACAAGTACCTTGAAATTAGAGTTTCTTGCTTACAATTGCCCAGAGGAGGGACATGCTATTTTGAATTTTCTGTATTTTATGATGTTGTCACATATTAGGGGCTTTGCTAATCCCATAGAGACTGCCTCTCGTAGAGCTAGTTCATTTCTAGAGACAGCACGCAGGGTCACGTGGGGAGGCACCAGGGCCATTCAGGGCGCAGAAGGACTGACGGCAGAGCACAGGCCAGAGCCTCTCCTGGGCCAGACAGGGTAGGTGAGTTTGACAAGGACTGGACAGTTAGGGTTGGATAGCTTGAGTCATTTCGGTGGGCTCTGGGCTACAGGGATTGGCCACCAGTTGTCTGTCCCTGGCCCTGGGGTGATTTAGGGCAGGAGAAATACTGGCTCGGTTTGTGAGAGTTACATCCAGGAGGTAGGTAATTGAGGGTTTGGGGCTTTGGATCGGTTGGTTCACATATGAAAGTCATGCCTACAGACAAGGTGTTTGCTATCTCTAGAGCTGACCTAGCCCTACGAGAGGCAGTCTCTCCGGGATCAGCAAGGCCCCTAATATGTGTCAGCATCATAAAATACAGAAAATTAAAAAAAAATAATGCTACAATACAGTAGCCTATCTACTGAATTCAACCCAGAAATAATATAAACCCAAACTAATCTATCCCAGTGAGTCCACGGTCCCATGGGTTGTGGCCTGTGCATCCACAGCACACACCCACACCCACACCCACCAGGATACTATATCTTTTTTTTTTTTTTTTTAAGTAGGCTCCATGCCCAGCATGGAGTCCTATGCAAGGCTTGAACTCATGACCCTGAGATCAAGACCTGAGCCAAGATCAAGAGTTGGATGCTTAACCCACTGAGCCCCCAGACCCCCAGGATACTATATCTTAATAAGCCAAAAGCTGTGTCTTATTAACATGGAAAACCACACCGGCATTGGAATTCAACTGACATAGAATGATATCATTCTCTCTTCCATATTTATGATGACATGACCAAGGCCAGAGGTGTGAATTATATATTATCTTGTTTAACCACAAAACACTCTATATTATTTGATATGCTCTTTTTAACATTGAGTGGCTCACTCATTAATAAAAATTAGGATTTTTTCCATAATGATATTATATTGAAAAATAACTATTTAAATGAAGGAAAGGCTCTCCTTAGAACTGATATTAAAACGACTAGCCTACTTTTGGACAGTGGAGACTGGGCTGTGTCTATGGCTGGTATAAGATTCACAAAGGGTAACTCATAGGAGGGAGCCTCTCCTCCAAAGCCCAGGTCCAGGGAAGGGTTCTCGCAGTGGACACCAAGACTTCCAATGACGTTATCTGTCACTTTATAGTAAGCGCTGAAGTCCTTAGATAAGAACTTACAGCAGAAAGGAACAATAAGGGGCACCTGGGTGGCACAGCGGTTAAGCGTCTGCCTTCGGCTCAGGGCGTGATCCCAGCATTATGGGATCGAGCCCCACATCAGGCTCCTCCACTATGAGCCTGCTTCTTCCTCTCCCACTCCCCCTGCTTGTGTTCCCTCTCTCCCTGGCTGTCTCTATCTGTCGAATAAATAAATAAAATCTTTAAAAAAAAAAAAGGAACAATAAAAGAATGAATGAAATGTATTTTGGTCTACACCCGATCCCCATGCGAAAATGAATCAAGTCATACATCGTGGATCATATGACACAGAAACACTTCAGCGTGAAGGTTTTGCACTAGCTTGACTGCCTGATGATCAAAACACAGGGCTGAACAAAATACATTCATGAAACAAGTATCTACATAGAGCCTAATCACCAATATCCTATCCAGTGAAGACTGAGTATCACACAAGACAGATGTGGTTTCTCCACCTGGAGCTTCTATTCTAACAGAAGAGGCAAATGATAAATGGGGGAAAAATAAGCTAAGTCATGTGCGATGTTGAAAATGAACAGACTGACATGGGGGTGACAGGGGTTGGCAGTTCAGATGATGGGAGATGAGGCAGATGCCCTTGAAGAAGTGACATTTAATCTAAGAATTGAAGAGACCGACCGAGAGAAGTCAGGAGGAGGAGTCGGGGGAATGGGGACAGCAGGCGCTGCCTGGTACTTTCTGTTGCTTTAGACAGAAATGCAATTGGTAAGAACGCAGGAGACAAGAAGGAAGCAGGGGCAAACCATAAGGGCCTTGTAAACCAGGGCTGATGACACGCATTTTGTTCTCAGTGAAACAGAAAAACACGGAAGGATTTAAGGCAGGAACCTGGCATGATGTAATTGGACTTATTTTCATTCTGAACCATTTGACAATAGGTTGCAAACATGATGTCTTCTTGCCCTTGAGTGGTTAAAAAAAGAAAAAAAAAGAACATTCTCCTATACAATCATAGTTCATAGCCATAGCACAACTGTCAAAATCAGAAAATTAACACTGCTATGGTATTACCCAACAATCCACAGAACCCTTTCAAATTTTGCCAACTTATCACAAGTGGATTCAATCCAGGACCGTGTGCCGTCCTAGATGTCATATGTCCCCAGTCTCCTTTGACCTAGAACAGTTCCTCAGCACTTCCTTGACTTTCATAACCTTGTTATTTTTTTTAAAGATTTTATTTATTTATTTGAGAGAGAGAGAGATCATGAGCAGGGGGAGAGGCAAAAGGAGAGGGAGAAGCAGGCTCCCGGCTGAGCAAGGAGCCCGATGCGGGACAGGATTCCAGGACCCTGAGATCATGACCTGAGCTGAAGCCAGACGTTTAACTGACTGAGCCATCCAGGCGCCCCATCCTTGTTCTTTCTGAAGGTTATGGGCCAGCTATTTACTAGAACATTCCTCAATATGGGTCTGCCTCACGTTTCCCAATGAGTAGATTCCTAGGGCAGGAATAGCATATCAGAATATCAGAAGGGATGCTGAGTCCTCATTGTATTCTATCAACAGGTGCCCAATTTTGAGTTGCCCCATTACTCAGGGTGCTTACTTTGGTCACTTGATCATGGTGGTACCCACCAAGTGTCTCCGCTATAAAGTCACCGCTTCCCTGTTGTAACTAACAAGTCTCTGACAGGGGTAATCTTTGAGACTCTGCAAGTATCCTGCTCTTCAGCAAACTTCACCTGCTAGTTTTAGCAGCCATCAGTAACTCTGGCCTGAAGCAACTATTACTATGATGGTGGCCAAATGGTGGTTTCCTTTGACATTTCTTAGTTGGCACCATACTGAAAGGAAGAACTTTCTCTTCTTCATTCATTTATTGATTTACCTATGTTAGCACAGACTCGAAGATTCCTATTTTTTTCAATGTGTTATAACTGCTTCTTTTACTACTTATTTTAATGCTTAAATTCTACCAGCTATGGCTACAGGGAGCACCTCCGAGCCAGTGTCTTCATTCCCATCCATGTCCCCATTTATATGTGAGAGCTTCCCTGATTCATTACACAACGAAATGTTCCAGGCACACCTGTACTAGCTCTGCCTCTACGCTAGAATCAGGCTTTCCCCAAAGGATTCCTATTTTCTTTTAGGAGAGAACACTATTTAGAAACCAAGATCTAAGCGCTAAGCATGCTCACTGTTACTGAAGTATTACTGAAGTATTACTTCTCCCAGACCCTCCCTACAACGAAGCTAGGAAACACCACACACACCCACACACTCTATCTTCACATCGATCTCTCTCTATAAAAAATCTGACTTCACTCCAACACCTAAAATGTCAATCCACATCCCAGATTTATTCTCAGTTTTCCCTTTTATACTTGTAACCCCTTCGCTCACAGTGAGAAACCTGGTTCCCAGTATCTTCAATACATTGACAGTATTTGTTCAATTCCCCATGGGTAACCAATAGCGCAGCCCTGCCAGACCACCGCCCCCCTGACCTCTTCCTCGCTTAGCATCAGACCTGCTGTGTTCTCCTAAAAGCATTTAAGGGAGGCAAAAATGGAGGCTACTCTTCAAAACTATTTCTATGGCTCCTGTTGGAGAATAGATGTTAGGAGGGAACGAGTACAATCAGGGAGAACAGTCCAGAGGCCATCTCTTCACCAATTTAGGCAAGAGACAAATGACTTAAGAAGATAAAAATAAGTGGAAGAATCCACAGCATGTGTGGGAGTTGGAGCTGGGCAAGCGGGTGACGAGTGGGCTGCTATGGGTGGGGTGTGAGGAGAGAGGAGGAAGCTGGGTGGTGCCCAGGGTTTGATTTGAGCAACCAATGGTGAGGACTTTCAGATGGAAGAAAACACAAGGGCAGAAGAGATTTGTAGAGCACTGGAAGTTATCAAGAGTCCTATGTTGGAATTTTAATGGAAGGTTCCTGTTAATACCCAAGGGGCAGTGCCAAGTATGGCAGCTGAATGTAAGAAGAGTCTGGAGCTCAGAGGAGGGGTCGGGCCTGAAGATGCAAGGATTCACACCCACAGCACTGATGGTGGTATTCAATACCACAGGGCTAAATGAGATCACCAAAAATAAAGAGGGAGCCCGAGGCCAAGCCCTAAAGCTGAGAGTCTGTCTGGGGAGGATGAGTCAGTGATGAAGACAGAAGGGGAGCTGTGAGACAGTGTGTAATCAGGAAACATGGTGTTCTGGAAACCAAGAAAAGAAAATGTTTCAAGTGGGAGGGAACACCTGACTGTGTCGAAAGTTGCTGACCTGCCCAGAGAGGCACCCACTGGGCTTGGCTCATGGAAGTCGCTGGTGGACCCAGACAAAAGCACTCCTTACTGTGGGGAGGATGGCTGGCAGGTGCTAGAAAGGGAACAGAACGGATGTCTTTCTGGCCATGTGGAGAACTAGTTATCAGGAGCAAACTTCCCCCATAGGAAACATACAAAAGGGTCAATAAAATATTTTTTAATGTTTGTGTCTTCATATTAAAATAGATACAATTCATCAACGGGAAAATAAAATAATTATGTGTATTTCACCAAAGTAAATACTGATGTTTATTCGTTACGTTCAAATACACTTTACACCTGTTGCGTAAAATCTCTCTGAGGACTGATAGGTTTCTAGCAAAATACGTACAGGCGTGACATCGTTCCCCTGAGGTCTGAAGTGAGAGCTGAGGGCACAGCTGGCTTCTTCGGAGAAGTTGTGACGGCAGAGAGACAAACGTCGCGGTCTCCCAGATCTGGGCCTAGCGCATCGCCTGCTCGCACCTGCTTCTCCAGAGCCTTGCAGCTTCAGGAATCAGCAGTTCTCTCCGTCAGGAGTCCCACGTCGCTATCTTGGGTTCTCTCTTGCCACTTGTTAGCAAGCTCTTCTCAGGTTCTCCCTTCACTAATTCTCCTTTTTCAAGCCATTTGTATCTTCAGGAAGTGGCTCTAGGTTCTGCCTGCTTATCTCCCTGTTCCTTGTTTTTCATTTACTTGTGTCATTTACTTGTTTCCCCCATCTTTTCCTTTTCAAGGGGTTCTGTTTTCACCAAGGTCTATTTTTACGATTTTTTTTCTCTGTTTGTTGTTTATTTTTTTCTGTTCGTTACTGTTCCGGAAGCTTCTGCCTCTGCTTTTGTCTCGTTTTATCTTTAAATGGAGCTGTCTGCTCCCATTTCCAGAAATGCACAATCGGCTAACAACTTTCCCCTTCCTTGCAGCATTTTGGGCATCCGCAGGAGGGCAAAATCCTGCCAAGACTAAAACACTCAAGATTCTTGAATTTGAAGATATTGTTTTCATGCTTTGCATAATCTTAAATGCACAACACAGAAAGATTTCGTTGCCCTTCTAAACACGGCTCTGCCCTCGGGGCCCACGGAATGGCCAGGCTTTGTAAAAAGACCCACTGTGTTTTTCTGAGGTTTCTTCCGTGTAACGTTTTGGTCTGCCTGTTTGTTAAAACACAAGAAAACTGGTGCATGCCTCTTCCTGGAAGGTAAAAATCCCAAACCGTGGCTTCCACTCTCATACGGACCTGTGCAGCCACACAGGTGTATGACAAAAGCATTTGCGGGACGCTTGGGTGGCTCAGTCGATTGAGAATCCGACTCTTGATTTCGGTTCAGGTCATGATCTCAGGGTCGTGGGATCGAGCCCTTCATCGGGCTCCAGGCTCAGCTGGTGGTCTGCTTAAGATTCTTTTCCGGTCTCCCTCTGCCCTCCCTCAACTCTTGCTCTCTCTAAATACATAAATACACACATACGTACAAAAAATAAAATCTTTTTTAAAAAGACATTTGCACTGCTAGTGGGATCCACTGCAAAACTTGATTTGCTTTAGGAATGGCTATTTCTGGAGCCACCACAACAGTAACCTTTAAAATTTCACATTGTGAGTTCTAGAATCTGTTTGCATTTCATATCATCTTGACAATCCTTCCAGGTTTTCCAGAGTCTTTCCACAACAGTCCCACCAGTCACAAGCACCGAATGATAACAAAATGAGTTTTTGGGTTCTGAATTTGAAGAAAAGCCACATTATGTTCTCTTCTCCCCCACATACCGGGTAGTAAGGGAGGAACTACCGGGGGTGAGTGACTGCAGCCCCCTTCTCCACGCAGTGGTCCAGAGTGGGTCCCAGATACTCCATTCCTGGGTGCTGAGTAGCTGGGGAAAGACTGCTCCCTTCGCTTCAGCAAAATCTCCAGAATGGTACTTACATCAGGTTCCAAGTTCATGTCCAAAAGTCTTCTTGCTTCATCAAACACCAGGACATCAAAGGATTTCATCCACTGGCTAAATCCTACCGCTCATTCTTCCTTCAGAACATGCCCTCTGAGCAGTTTGAAGTTTTACCTTATTGGTTTACTCCCCTGTGTTCTGCCCAGGATCCCTGCCTCCTGTAGAAATCTAAGCAAACAGAACCAATTGTCTGTCTGAAGAGCCAATTTCCTTATTGGTATGATAATTTTGGCTATATCCTATTTTTTTAACATTCCTTTTCTTAAAAGAATTTCCAGGTTGGAAATAAAAAAAATGTGAGTTACCCTTTGAATCAGAAGTACCTTGTGCCTTCCAAAAAGAAACAGCACACACAAAGATTTTTCTTACGGGGTTCTTTGTAATAGTAAAATACTGAGGAAAAAATACCTATCAGCAGGGGACCAATAGAACAAAGGATGACACACTCACACATGTGATGCTATTCAGCTTGAGAAAGAGAAAGCCTTCTCTGTACTGATTTGAAAAGATCTCCAGGATATAATATATACCGTGGGGGGGAAAAGCAATGGGCTGACAGTACATATGATATGTTGCCTTTTGTGTGTAAGAAGAAGGGAATGATGGATAGAGGCATAATATCGTATGAGAATTCTGGAACTATCTCATATATGTTGTAAGATAAAGCAAATCAGGATACATGTTAATTTTTTATAAAGATTTTATTCGTTTATCTGAGAGAGAGTGCAGGGACACATGCGTGTGCAAGCAGAGGGAGAGGGAAAGAAGCTCAAGCAGACTCCTGGCTGAGTGTGGAGCCAGACGCAGGGATTCTGGGATCATGACCTGAGCTGAAACCAAGAGTCGGACACTTAACCGATTGTGTCACCCAAGCACCCCCATATTAATTTTATTAAGAACCAAGATTTTAGAGGTAAGAGAAAAGAAGTATAAAACCAAGTAAATTAAGAAAAATTTTTATCATGTTAAATGTAAAATGGACTACTTCAATGAACTCCTGAGTCTTAAACACATACGTCCTGGCTTTATCCAGCAAAAGGGCCTAAAACAAATGCATCCCATTATTCCCTGGACAACTGGCTGATTTCTGGTCTGAGACGGAAAAGAATAAGGTGAGCATCGGTCACACTTTGCCAAAGCAAGGAAACCACCAAGGACCACTGAGGACAGGACTAACAGACCCAAGAATATTCTCTTTGTTGGTTGGTTTGGTTTGCCATTTTCTTCCTCAAGAACATTCTTCAAGGGGTTTCCACTGACCAAATTCGATTGAGCTCAAAAAATAGTAATCATTATAGCTTATTGCAAAACACTGACAAAATTTTTGAAATCTACAAGTCCAGTAGTAATAAAGAAACAGAGGGAGGAAAAAAAACTAATTTTCCACCACTGACTGTAATTATTACATAGATTCCTTATTCCATAAACTGATAGTTAAAGGAAAAGTGTGCATTGACCCTAACTCCTCAGAATGGACTTAGAGGAAATTCTTCTATGTCCAGATGGTGAGCGGAAGCTTTTAACAGCCACACTCCCTCTGAAGGAGCAAGGGAAGGGTGTATCCAGGCCACTTACCTCGGCTCATCGAAGACCATCTCCTCCCCTGTGTCTCCTCACGACGTCTTTCCCCGTGTGCACACCTGTCTCTCTGTCCAAACATCCCTTCGTAGAAGGACGCCCATCAGACTGGATCAGGGCCCACTCTAGTGACCTCATTGTAACTTGATTACTTCCGTATCGACCCCATCTCCAAATAAGGCATATCCTGAAGTACTTGGGTTTAGTACTCCAACGTAGCTTCTTATTTTTTTGGGGGGGAGACACAATTCAACCCAAAAAGCCACCTTAGGGGTTAAGTTGATTGCTCATTTTAAAGGGAAAGCTATACCTTTATAATAAAAAGACCTGGTGGGGCACCTTGGTGGGGCACCTTGGTGGGGCACCTCGGTTAAGCGTCTGCCTTCGGCTCAGGTCTGGATCCTGGGGTCCTGGGATCGAGCTCCACATTGGGCTCCTTGCCTGGCAGGGAGACTGCTTCTCCCTCTGCCTTTGCCCCTCCCCCTGCTCGTGCTCTCTCTCTCTCTGTCTCTCAAATAAATAAATAAATAAATAAATAAAATCTTCTAAAAAACCCAAAAAATGACTTGGTCATTACAAGCTTCACCAAGTGACCCCCACCATCATCCTAACGGTGGGATAAGCTGGCCACCCCCACCTAATGCGATACACTGGGAAGCACACTGAAGTCTGCTGGCCAGGGGTGTCTACCCTGAGCCCGAGCCAGCCCTCGGACCTACTTCAGTTTATAGCAGGGAGAAACAAGGCAAATGGTATTCACAGCATCGCTTGGTCATATGCGGACAGATTCAGAATACGAAACATTCAACAGTACATCTGACCTAAAAAGAAATGTGTCAGGACTTGTCTAGAATACGGTAGGACAAGAAGACATATTGATAGGAAGGAATACATGGTCCTTGACTGGGTATCTGCTAGAGAAAAAAAAAAAAACCCTCTAAAATACAGTTTGGAGACAACTGAGACGTGAGTGTAGACTGACTACAGAGAAGCAGGGGGCTGGGGGCTGTGTGCTTCCCGATGAGACAGAACAGATACGGGCCCGTGCTGCATAAAGAGTTCCTCACTCTTCAGGGAAGTGGTTTGAAGTGACAGCCACATGCTGTCTGCAGTGTATTTTCAAATGGGTCCGGTTAACCTAATTTGTCCACAGTGGAAGAGGTTGTTACACCAGTTCCTTACTCTGAAAAATGATAACCCGAGGGGAAAAATTAAGCGTTTACCCTGACTTTTCAGGAGGGACGGTCATATTCACAGCAGATGGAGCAAACCTTAACAAATACTGAATTTAGGTAATGTGTAGACAAGTGAGCATTCACCACTTTTGAAAAACCTCCCAATAAAAATTTGAAAGAGAAAAGACCTAATTAAATAGTCCCGCGTTCGTGACTAGGAGAATCAACATATTCAACGCGATTACAATCGAAATCCCAACATGGTTGCATGTGTGTATAACTTTATAAGTTAATCATAAATCTCATATGTAAATTTCAAAAGGATCAGGAGTAGCTGAGATTTTCCTGCCGGAGTCTAACAACGTGAGGTGAGCCCTAGCAGATATTAAGACTTCTCGTAAGAGCAGAATGATAAAGATGGTGTGGTTTCGGGGCAAGGGACTGAGGGTCTAGAAGCCCAGAATTCAGGACGATGGGGGAGGCAACTGCAGAGACATCTACAGGGGCTTCGAAGGCACCAGAAATGGTCTGTTTTATAAGCTGGGTGGTGTGTGTATGAATGTTCACCTCACTATTCTTTAAATAGCACATACATACTATATACACTCTTGTGTGTACTACATATCACAATAAACAAAAGAAAACATATGGAATAAAATGCCCCCCAAAAGATATGCTAATGGAAGTTAGGGGATGGCAAAAAAAAAAAAGCATAGAAAACTCTTTTACAAACTTGCGTTGTCAAAAAAACAAAAAAACAGAGGGCATTAGGACTCTACAGACAGAGCCTAAGAGAGTAGAGTTTGGTTTGTTCACTCGTTTGCCAGCATGTTTATTTACTGTCACAAAAGATCCGGCAGAAAGCAAAATAGTGGTCATGCAGGAGGAGAAGGCACCGTCCCAGGAGTGACGTTCCTGCAAAGACAAGAGAGAACGGGACGCAAACACGGATGCCTTGGACCAGATGAGGGCCATCTCAGGAAATCAAGGACAGCAGCAAGCACCGTCATGAAGCTGGAGAGTGACTCAGCTCTGAGGCTGCGAGGAGGCGCGCTCGGGGCTGACAGCTTCTTCTCCCTCAGTGAGTAGCAGACAAAGCCGAGAGCCAAGGAGATGGAGTGACTGCAAAAGGCTAGGAGGTTTAGGAGAAGAAGGCGTAGAAGGCCTTTGCAGGGAGCCCCAAAGTCAACGCCGCAGGGAAATGCAGCGGGACAGCTGCACCTTGATGAGCACGGATCTGTACCGTGCGGCCACGAATTCCAAACCAGACAGGTCAGCACAGCTGGGCCATTTCCTCCAGCTGTTTCCACCGCGGAAGATGCTTAGGGGGCTTATACAGGTTGAGGACTCAGTCAAGGCTGCAAATACAAAGACGCCCCATGGAATCAAGGATGGGCGAGGTGGGACGCAGAAGACAGAGGGGGTGCTGCTTTAAAAGCAGAGGCCGGAGGTCCACGCGGGAGCTAAGAACGACTGAGGGGCCGTCAATGGGCCGACAGGCTAGCGAGCAGAATAGAGAGCAGGAGCGCTCTCATCAGTGATGCTGTCCGTGCCGATAATCAATCTCAGGGGCAATCACGGGAATGGGCAACCAGCACGGAAACGGGCAGGGAGCCGCGACTATGAAAAATCACGAAGCCGGGGTGTTGGGTGGGGCCTCTGAGCTGATGCAGAGGTCCCGAGGGATAATCACATGAGCCTGGAACAAGAGGAAATCTTGAGAAACCGCAAGCTGCTTTTCAGATTTTGGTAATAACTGATATCCTAACCTTGTCGGTAAAAGGAGACTTTTTAGAGTGTGAAAATACAATGATTCACAAATTTTACATTGTCAACCCCTGATGTGCTGTTACATCGTGGCCAGTTTCCTCATTCATAAGAAGAGCGTTTGCAATTTAATGCACATCTTACAGTTACCTGTGCTCCGGACAGGTTTTAATGACCTACAACAACGGTTTTCTTTAAGTGGGGTTATCCATATAATTAGCGTGTTTATCTCCTCCAAAGACCCCAATTAGGTATTAGTTATGATACTACCATGGTAACACATGGTATCTAAAACAATATCTCACAAAACCCCCTAGTGGGGCACCTCGGTGGCGGAGTTGATTAAGCCTCTGACTCTGGTGAAGCCAAGGTCGTGAGTTTGAGCCCCCGTCCACCTGCACGGTCAGTACAGAGTCTGCTTAGGACTCTCTCTCTCCCCCTCTCCCTCTGCCTCTACTCCCCTCTAAAAAATAAATAAATAAATCTTTAAAAAATAAAATAAAAATATTACATAAATTTTACAATAAACAAAATCCCCCAGAAATGGAGAATACCTCGCTTTGCCGGGGGGAAAAGAATCCCTTGACTATCTTTGAAGGAAAAAATAGCTAAAATTTTCTGAGCTGTATTGAAGCAGCAGACGGAGAAATAAATATGCCACTTGGACTTGTTACGCCCTTCCTTGGATAATGTAAAATGATGTAAGACTCAGGCCAAACTGACTTGAATAACAGACGTCCATTCCAACAGTCTCTCTACAGTGGCGAGAGTTACGTTTCACAGGAGAGTGAGATAATCCCAGTAGACCCCTCACATACAAAAGCATTCCTTTCAGAGCTCCATGGAGTTACAAAACCCACTAACCCTGGATGTTGGCTACCTTTCGATTTTACGAACCACGGAGGCCACACCATGTCATCCGTGGCGGCGTTGGGGCTGGGCAGGTTCTCAGGCTCTGCTGCAGTGCGTAAAGGGTGTGAAGCTTTCCACTAGGGGCCAGGATGTGAATCACTGAAGTTCCTGCTGAGGAACCCGCCCAGACAAGCAGAGACCTTGGTCAACTGACAAATCCGTGGCGAACAGGCACTTATGCTGGAGCTATGTGCAGAGAAACAAGGAGAAATACACTAAATCCTATTTCTTTCCTCGTTCTCCACTTGACCTTTTTCTTGGAACACTCACACAATTCTGAGATTCGATCTCCAAACCCACTCTACTCTGTTGGCCAATAAAAGAATAGACTTTCAGGGGCGCCTGGGTGGCACAGCGGTTGGGCGTCTGCCTTTGGCTCAGGGCGTGATCCTGGCGTTATGGGATCAAGCCCCACATCAGGCTCCTCCGCTATGAGCCTGCTTCTTCCTCTCCCACTCCCCCTGCTTGTGTTCCCTCTCTCACTGGCTGTCTCTATCTCCGTCAAATAAATAAATAAAATCTTAAAAAAAGAAAAAAGAATAGACTTTCAAAGCTTGTTCATGGGCAAACACCTGAAGAGCATCAGTGCTTCGATGCCAAGGTCAAAATGGCCCTTGTACTTGTTTACTCCAGGTACCGAGAGGCTGGAGATGAGCGATGGTGTGTTCACAGCTCAGGGATAAAGTAACAGAATTAAAATCTCCGATCCCGTGCTGGTACTGTCAGGGTGAAAATGACAAGTTTCTGCATCTCACCGTGTCGCCTACTACAGAATCAGTCCTCAGTCAGACCGAGGAGAAGCACGCCCGGCTTGGCCCACAGGAAGAGTCTGTTCCTCCCAACAACACACGAGCGCCATCCCTCATGTCACAGACCCCGAGAAGCGGCAGGGAAACACAGCAGGACCTCGCGTGATGAGCAAAGCATTAAGTCAAAGTTTCTCTGGCGGTCAAAGGTCACGCCTCCGGCTTTCATATTTGTGTCTGGTGATAGGAATATCACCTCACAGAAGAAGGGGCCTGGCAACAGATGTTTTATTTTTTATTTTTTTTACAGTTTTGTATGGGGGTTAATTGGAAGAGGGCGACCATTATTTCAGTATCACTGTAAGGCAGCAAAGTAATACAAACAGAAAAAGCAGGACAAATGGAGAATTTCTAAAAGTGATTCTGAAAAATAAGGTATGGAAGATATTAAAGTCAGGGGAACGATAAAAGGAAAGTATTGTTTAGAGAGGGAGTCTGGATTACAAGAGGAGGGGTAGATATCAAGAAGTTATTGTACAAAGGTTTGCCTTCTCTTACCCACATGAGTCAAGGTCACCAATAACCAAGAAGCAATCTGACCAAACAAAGGTTTCCACCGAGATGCCGAAAACCTAGTCCATGTCTGCTTGCCCTAAAATCAGGATATCCACCTTATGAACAAAAAGAGTTTAATGCAAACAGTAATCAGAGTCAGGGACACCCAGGGTGTACTTGGCTTCGCCTGGGGAGTATTTTGGGAGGCATTTGGGAGAACTATGTCTTGCTGTCGAAGAGCAATGCCACTCAGAGGAATACCAAATTTTATCAGTTAAGTTTAAAAATGAACGTGAGCTTCCAAGCTCCCTGCCTGGGCTGACCATGGCTTCTTGTGCTGACCTGGGGCAGAAGCAGCTCGGAGCAAAAGGTTCTGTCTGCACTGAGGATAGCCTGTGGCTCGCCTGGGGGACTGCTGCTCAGGGGGAGACCAGTCTAGGGTCGGACTGGGACAAGGCAGGTGGCCTCTCCAGGTACCCGGTGGGTTCAGAGCCCTCAAGGCAGCCTGCTACTTAACCAGCTCTCTCTGATCTGACCATCTCCTCGTAGGGCTGGTGGAAGGGAGGGAGGCAGGGGAAAAAAACACGAAGTCACCTTGGGGGTTTTGATAATTAAGAATTCTGTCAGAGAAGTCTAAAAAAACTTCGGGGATATTTTGCCCGTATTTTCTCTCTTTCATTTGAGGCTCACCAGGAAGAAATTAAAGCCACGTTGTGCAAAGTTAGCAATACAAACGTCCAAATAAAAATACCTTACTGGGGCGCCTGGGTGGCTCAGTCATTAGGCATCTGCCTTTAGCTCAGGGCGTGATCCCGGAGTCCTGGGATCGAGCCCCACATCAGGCTCCTCCGCTGGGAGCCTCCTCTCCCACTCCCCCTGCCTGTATTCCCTCTCTCACTAGCTGTCTCTTTCTCTGTCAAATAAATAAATAAAATCTTTAAAAAAAAAAACAGCTTACTAAGAAATATGTTTTCATGTATTTAACTCAAAATTAGCTTTAAAATTTATCTTCCTAGGCAACAATTAGCTTTCACTATATTCGATGGGCATTTAGGCGTTATTTCTTCATCCCCTCTCCGATGGGGAATCGGTTTGCTTTCTGCCTGACAAATGGATTCCATTTCTTCTTGCCAAATCCCTTAGTTAGAACTGCATACGAGATGGGATTTACACAGAACTTGATCATAACGAGTGGTTGCTCTCAAGGTTTTTCGGAGAGTCACTACAGAAAATTAAGCCTGAGTCAGAGAGATATGATCAAATGGAAACCTGACTCTTAGTGAACAATGTGTACTCTTGGAGAGGAGAGAAGACTGACCGCACTGGGAAAGAAAGGGAGAGGCAGTACTGAAACTTCAGGGCTTTAAGAAGAGAAGGATCACTCTAGTTCCTGGGACCACAGAACACAGAGGGATGGATCCTGGAAATGTACAGAAAGGAGAGTAAGTGTGGTTCACACAGCAAGCAAGGGGACTGGCTGGATAAAGGAAAAGTTACTAAAATCACTGAAACACAAAAGGTTGTCATGGACGGAGAAAAGGAAGAGTAGGGAGCTGGATGGGTTCATAAGAGAAATGTCTATACAATGTTTATAAAAGAAATACCCTCCTGATTCCACTTTCCCTTCCAGCTACTGCCTCCCTACCCATTCTCCTTTCACAGAGTACTTCACAATATGCCTGTCTTCACTGTCTCCAATTCCTACCACTCCACAGAAAACTCCCTTGTCAAGGTTATCAACAGCCTCCATGTTGATAAATCAGCAATCAGTCTTCAACTTAAGGACCTCCGATGGCATCTCTTCTCCTCCCTGAAAATTTGTCTCTAGCATTGAGGACTGAAATCTTGATTCCCTTCCTTCCCGTCTGGCCCCCCCTTCTCTGTCTCCTTTATCAGTTCCTACTCATCTTTCACATTTCTAAATGTTAGAGTGCCTCCAAGAATCAGCCTGCAGACATCTTTTTTCTGGTTCCACTGATGATCTCATCCAATTTCATGACATTAAATACCACGGGCCCTGACATTTATATCTCTCCCTGGACCTCCCTGGACTTCTCCCCCCAAACTCCAGACTCAAAGAGCCAAATGAATATCTAATAGCTATCTCAAAACTCACACGTCTCTTCCTCCCACAGGCATGGAAGTTGATGGCAACTCCATGGTTCTGTCACTTGAACCACCCCTGACTTCTCTCTCTCTCTCTCTCTCTCTCTCTCTCTCTCTCTCTCTCTCTTTTCTTGCATCCAATTGGTCAAGTCCTATCATTTCTAACTTCAAAAGCAAAGCATAGTCCAATCACCTTCGCCTTTCCTACAGTGGTATGTATCATCCTGGTCCCGAACACCATCATTACAGAAGAAACAAGACATAGCAAGCTATGGGACCTGATTGAGAGAATAAGGAACTATGACCAGCAATATTAATAACGGCCAAGACCAGCAATTCCTCCATGACATGGTCTCTGTTTCAGCAGGGATGAGAGAAGACTAGAGATCCTACTAATAGGTCTGGGCCAAGGCTTAGGAGAAAGAAAGTCTTTCCACAACAATATACTCTCTACTTAATTTGTGAAGGCTATTCTAACATCACTTTTTCTATGAATACTTCTTTGCCCTTCTTGACATGTCCTTTTTTTTTTTTTCTTGGATTCTCAATATCTTGCAGAGTTCCTAGACTAGAGCAGAAACACGTACAAATATTTACTAAAAGAAAGAATGAGCACATTATCGGCTAACTCAGTAGGTTTGACAATGGCTTGAAGAGCTAAATTAAAAACAGGACAGAATAAAGTCCCAACTCTAGAGATATCTGAACTCAAACACCTTTCCTGAGAAGACATTCGGAAGTGCATTTTCCAAAATTAGGATTTGCCTAGTAATGGCAGAAAGCAAAGACTGCATGGATTCAAAGGAAATGGGTAAATCAAGGCCATAGAAAGAACGTTCAAATAAGATGTGGAGGGCAATTTATATATTTATAGCGCAGTTGCATAGAGGACCCAGCAAGATAGGACCTGTAAGAACAACCCAGCATGATGGGGGAAAACCAACCTTCCATTCCATGGACTTAATACAGCTCATCTATACTAAACTCTTAAGGGCTGCGTTTCTTCAGGGATACTTCTCATTGCTCACCCAAAACCATGAGATGTTTTACCAGAGGAACAAGCTTTTTTCTGCTGAGAATTCTAGTGTCCTGTTGAGAACACCTCCATTGTGATCCCCCAGCCTGTGGCAAGAGACAATGTGCTTACCCACTTCCACAAAACCCCAGCCACGTCTGATATGTACCTGCCCCACGTTCTGCTTAGACAACGTGTTTGGCTATTGATCACGAAATGCCTTCTGAAATCACAGATGCCATTGTTGGGTGGAAAGAACATATGTTTTGAAGTTTCAACTTCAAGTTGTAAATCTGTGCTTCACCAGCTGTGCAACCTTGAGCTGACTCACTTAACTCTCAGACCCTTTTTCCTCCTCTGTAAAATGGGGAGCATAATGCCTATCGCTCATGATTGCTGCGAGGGGAAGAGATGTGAAAGCCATTTGCAGACTTCCAGCATTGCACAAACGCAAGTTATTCAGACAGAAGGCCCGTTTAGAGATCTTCAAATTGACATTGGCATGGCATCTGACAGAAAGACCAAGCAGAAGCCACAGAGGAGGTCTCTACACAATATCGGGACATGATTTGAACAACCAAAGTTGCCCAAAATTCCAGCAGGAAAGCTAGGGAGGTGGTGAGTCGCTCACTAACAGGGGTCAATCGAGAGAGATGATGGCATTGAAGGTTGCTGTGGAAGGAGCAGGGGCATTGAGCAACAGGTGGAGTTCTCCAGTTCCTCTCCAGTCCCTCCCAGTCTAATGTTCCTGGGGAAAATCTCCTTTCTCCCCAAGTGAAACCTCCTCTCGATAATTAATTCACCAGCGGGAGAACAAAACTGTGCATAATGCGTACTTGCATCCATCACGTGCTTAGCGCTGTGTTCTACACGTAGTAGGGGCTCAACCAGTATTTGTTAATTGACTGTGAAAAGCTATAATAAGTGTCACTGCTCTGGAGGTTTCTCAGCATGAGTGGAGAGACGTTATGTGAAAAGAAATAACTAAATTGCATGGATCCACATAAACATGATCAAATCCAATTTGTATCTGAAAAAGATACTGGCACTCACTTTTACATGTCTTGGGAATGCTTCCAAATTAAATGCATTCTGGACAAAAACACATGACACAATTAAGAAAATACCGCATATGGAAAATTAGCTGAGCCTCTGCATTCTTTCCTAGAAGTAGAAGCCACGCTACCAGTGCATAAAGCTATATTTTGTCTCAAAAATATTTTTTAGTAATCATGAAAGAGAGAGAGTTTCAATTGTTTCCTCCAGATTTGGTCGGGTGGGCAATGGAGGCTAAAACGTAAACAATAAAAAAATATATAATCATTGTGTGTCCAATATCTATTGAATGCCTGAATACTGAGGCTTTAATGAAGGACAAAAGAAACTCACCATACCCTGCCTCTGAGAAAAAACAGACTTGTCGAAAAGGCCTCAACTGCAGAGTGAAAGCATGGGCCCTACAACTACAGATATGGAGATTAAAATTCTGTTTTAACCACATTTATCGAGCACCTACTATATACTGAGTCTATTTATATCCAAATAAATACATAAAAAGTCTCATGTCATCCCAGGAGCTAAATACCATTATTACCCCTATCTTTCAGGTAAGGAACTTGGAGCTCGAGGCAAGAGCGGCTCACCACGGGCCTAGAGCCAATGTTCTCACATTCCAACTCCCAGGATGCCTCCCTGGGCTGAGTTTCCAGGCCCGAGAGCTATCTGTCAATGTTTCCTTGTGCATATGCCTCTCCTGCATGCAGAGTAAGGAAGAAAGACCCAGCCAAGGCATGAGCCCGCTGGGAACCCGCAGCCATGGAGCCAGAAGGAAATTCTGGAGTTAGCAGAAGCTACGAAGCAAGAGTAGAGTGAAGAGAACCAATCCTGTAGTTAACCAAACCTTAATTAACATCTCCATGTCAGTGATACCTAAAGCTTCTTTCTGGCCCTGCGCCGTCCCCGAGCTCTAAACCACTATCTTTACCTGCCCCCCTAACACAACCACTCCAGTGTCTAATATCCAGCTCAAATAGATGAGCAGAGCACAATTCGTGGTAGCCCCACAGCCTGCTCCTCTCCCCACCATCCCCATCTCCATGCATCCTGCTTGAGCCCCAAACCTGGGTGTCCTCCCTTTTCTTCTCTGACTCTCCCACCCACACTGATGACATCATCGATCCCCACCAGCAGTACCTCCAAAATGTACTCCAGCTTCACATGTCTCCACACCCCCACCACTGGCATTTTTGTGCAAACCACCTTGACCCCTCACTCAGCTGCAAGAAGACGGCTTCTGGGCCCACTCTTACCCCCGTGGTCTGCTGTCCACCCAGCAGCCAAAGTGTTGTTCACCCAGCAACCAGAAACAGGATCCTATGATCTCTCTCCCCCTCCAGAGACTTTCTGATAACATTCGGGATGACACCCAGACTCCTTCCTGCGATCCGGCCTCTGCAGGCTCTTCAAGCCCACGTCCTACTCCTCTCCCACCTCTGGATTCTCCAGCCACATTGGTTTTGACACTCTGTTACTTCCTCTGGCCATCCATCTGCAATGCTGGCCTTTCAGACCCTGGTACGCCATCACCCTGATCTGTGCCCCAATGTCACCTCTCACAGAGGCCGCCCTTGGGGGTCCCATCCAAACGGAGGAAGCCCTGCATTGGGTCAGTATCTCTGCCCTGCTTAATTTCCTCCACGGCTGCGGCCGATTGCTCATTATTGGCTCACCTACCCCGTCCACCTGTCCTGTCCACCGGTGCATCCCCAGCAGCTACGGCAGTTCGGGCGTAAAGAGGTGTTCGGTAAACATTTGTTGAGGAGTGAATGAATCACATTAGAGTCCCGTTCTAACGTCAAGAGAAAAGAAGGTACTTGCTTTCCGCACAGAATATTCTCCAACATGGGGCCTCAGCCTGCTGTATTCCTGCTTTTTTCCCATGCTTTAGTGCTCTCCCTCTCATCGACGGGGCTGAGAAAGTGACTAAGAGATTTCAAGTCCATTCATGCCAAGCAAATGGTATGGAATACATTTCAGAAGCAAAGTTAGTCAATCATGTTAGTGACAGGATAAGCACAGGATATAATTTATATAAACTTGAGAATAACTGGAGAAAATAGGGTTATTCATAATTTTATAGCTTCCATAATAAAAAACTGAACAATAAAATAAGATACGTTTTTTCACACAAATCTTTACCAGGTTGACTTTCACAGCATTAATCAAAAGTTTTCCAAAGAGCTTTTTTTTTTTTTAAGATTTTCTTGTGCATTATGAAAAGACGGGAACATAAAGAGTTATAAGAAAAATAATTATAAATGTCAAGGTTGCTCTATTTATATAACACGAAAGAAAATAACTTAAAATGTCAACAACAAAACAAATGATATGGCTCCCTACTCTATCTCGCACTAATTTATTGAAAGCTTTATGGCATTAATTTATTACTTAGCTGGCTAAAGAGAAAAAAGTACCCATTTTTGTCGGTGCTATTCCATAAAATATGAATTGAATATATCTATTTAAGATAGGTTTTTATTTATTAAGTCCACCCCTGAGCTAATTCTTCCCCATAAACCAGTACATTCTGTTCTTTAACGTCCAGGCTCATTTTTTTCCCTCTAATATTTATGTGTACAAGAGGAAGTTTCCCTTAAAAGTGAAAAATGGCGCCATGTATAGTAGACAGTGAGTACAGGCCAGACTGGGGTGTATCTAATTCCCGTTGCATGAATCAATGAAGCTGCACTCTGATTAGCACACAGAGAGAGATCCTTTAAGATCCAGAAAGGATGCCAGGAGTTACAAGCAATTTACAACAGTAATAAATTCCACAGTGATGAGTACAAACCGCAGGAGAGAACATTAAGGTCCCACTCCCCACCATTTCTATAGCAGTGTCTTCTAGAAACCTCCTGTCATCTTACCCACTGACCCTCCTAGCACCAGACTGAGAAACAGAAGACATGTGGGGGTAGGTGGTCTGTCTTTCTTTCTTTCTTCTTTCAGATTTTATTTATTTATTTAACAGAGAGAACCCAAACAGGGAGAGCAGGAGAGGGAGAAGCAGGCTGCCGGTGGAGCAGGAAGCCCGACGTGGGACCCCAGGATCGTGACCCGAGCCGAAGGCAGACGCTTAACTGACAGAACCACCCAGGTGCCCTGGGCTGCTCTTGCTGACTCATGTTCCATCTCCCCTTCAGGGACATAAGGCAGTGTGGGGCAGCACCCCACAGTCCCCAGGCAGCCCGGCCATGTGCCACGGTGGGGAGGCCGCTCACTGCTCGGGGCCCTGGCTCACCTGTCGGTCTCTGATTCCGGCTGTGGCTGCTGAGGCCAGGGCTGTGTGAGGAGCACTCAGCCTCTCCCCTGCAGCTCACCAGGTGTCTTGACATCCATCCTGGGAGCTGCCCTGCGGCACAAAGGCACAGCTGCAAAAGAAGGGGGTTCAAGCCCCGAGGCAGCTCTCCACCCCAGGAGCCGGGAGGCGGTGGATCAGAACTCGGGGGGCAAGCCTGAGAGGCATCCATCCTCCAGGTCTAGAGGCCCCGGGTGGGACCGAGTCCCATCTGCCCACAGGGGACACCCCAACAACCTGGATGGCCTTTTGCTCCTTCTCCTCAGTCCCTCACTCAGGAGCCTGAACTAGGTCAAGTGCAAGGTTCCTTCCAATTCTATGTGTTATTGAAAGAAAAGACCACATTCCAGATGTAGAATCTAGTTCTCACAAGGTTTCTGAAAAACACCCGAATTCGAATAGCTGGTCCAAGCTACTGCTTGACTGTAGACAGCAGGCACTGAGACAGAGTTCGGGGGCAGGACAAACAGGCACCCCCTCGGGGGGCTGGCAGCTCAGAGGGGAGAGGGGTCGTCACCAAATGCTTCCCGGGAGGTCAAACACCGCAGAAGTACCAGATGCCAGGAAGGGGGACCTACACCAATCCTGGGGTGCAGGGAGAGGTCTCGGAACGTTTCCCCCATGACTTCTCTTGAAGACATTAAGGAAAAGCGTACATGAGGAGAGGCGGGAAGTGTTTACCAAGGGGAAGAGATAATCCAGGAGGCGCCTGGGGGTGGGGGCAGAACGTGGCATGTTCAAGGAACAAGGAAAATGCACCTTTTCAATTCTCATCAAACGTGCACAATCTCACCATGTCAGAAATCCACGACAGACATGCAGTTTCTGGGCTGTGACAGTTGTCAGGCTCCGCCAGCAGGGAGGGGTTGGGACAGGTGGAGGGACATTTCCAATGGCTACATCTCCATCCCAGATACAATTTCCTTAGACGCCATGTCACCGATGAAGTCACATGTTGTCCAGCTAAACCCTGCCGGCCATTACTGTCGCCACGCTGTCACCCTCACTCCCTGTGTTGGCATCACCACAGAATCCCTCTTTAGTCACCTCCCCCACCCACACACGCTCACACACGCTCACATAATTCACTGTCCCAACCTGGGAATTTCCCCCTTGGTGAAATCTCTGCCTCCCTCCCTCCGACCCTCATCCCTAGTCCCTGATTATCTATTCCCTGACTAGATTCACCCGCATCCGCGTCTCCTGTCCGTTCCCTGCTCATGCATTTTACTTCAGAGCCAATCTGGTATCTCAATGAATGGCTTCAGTGCTTCCCCGGGGTTCTCGAGGTTACCTCAGTGTTTCCCCACTGGGCGAGTTTCACCCCCAAGGGACACGTGGCAATGCCACAACTGGGGGAGGAGGCTGGCGTCTAGGGAGCAGAGACCAGAGATGCCACCAAACACCCTACGTTGCACAGAACCACCTCCCACAGCAAAGACGGGCCAGGAAGCCCGGCCTTCGCCGGTCCCAGCCGGCTCCCCCACCCCCGGCCCTGCCGTCACGCTCAACTCACCTCCTGTTACTGTATCCAGACGCCCTCTGCTATGGAGGGACTATGAGGAACTGCAGCTGGCACCATAGGAACTTGCCAACATTTGGCAACTTTGACTCTAAAAAGAACATAAGAACTAGGAAGGTCGGTAGGAGAAGAAAGGGATAAAGAAAGGGGGGGTAATCAGAAGGGGGAATGAAACATGAGAGACTGTGGACTCTGAGAAACAAACTGAGGGCCTCAGAGGGGAGGGGGGTGGGGGAATGGGATAGGCTGGTGATGGGTAGTAAGGAGGGCACGTATTGCATGGTGCACTGGGTGTTATACGCCAACTAATGAATCATCGAACTTTACATCAGAAACCGGGGATATACTGTATGGTGACTAACATAATAAAAAATATTATTATAATTAAAAAAGAGCAATTTCATGACTTCATGATTTAATGACATGGTTGTAGTATCTTGAGGGCAACTGTGTTCCTTCTATCAAAAATGCACTTCTCGGGACGCCTGGGTGGCTCAATCAGTTGTGTCTGCCCTTGGCTCAGGTCATGATCCCAGGGTCCTAGGATCAAGTCCCGCACCAGGCTCCTTGCTTTAGCAGGAAGCCTGCTTCTTCCCTCTGCCTGCCACTCCCCCTGCTTGTGCTCGCTTTCTCTCTGTCAAAATAAATTGAGTATTTTTTTTAAATGCACTTCTCTCCTTCTGTTAACATTGTCCAGAATCCAGCTCAACTGTGACATCCCCAAGGGCCTACCTTGAGGGGCGAGCAGGACATACACACCTGTTCTCTGTGCTCCAGGCACCCTCTTCTACCCATCACACTCCCGGACCTGACGTCTGGTCAGACCGTATGTGGTTCATGGCCAGGAGCTATGCCTCAGTGTACTCTGGAGACCTAGGCCCCAGCACAGGGCCTGGTATCTAGAAAGTTCTCCATAAATTACAGCGTAAGGGATGACGAAGGAAACCTGCCTGTTCTGGATTTCCACTCACTCCCCGAGAACCCCTGGGAGAGCTGACAGCGGTACCACCCTCCTAAGAAGCAAAATAACCAACATCTTCTAAAGGCTGAGGGAAAATGTACTTCATATATACCAGTGCTGATTTTGTGGGTCCCTAAATACTGACTCGGAACACAGTGTGCCTGCAGCAGAAAAGACCGACCATCTATGGTCCAAGGTCCTTGCTGGCTGCCCCAAAAGCTTTTGCTAAAAAGCTTAGAACCACCTGGGAAACGTTTAGAGGAACCAGCTCTGACAGTTGTTTTAAGAGAAATGCCTGGTTTCACCAAGACTTTGGACAAAGACTTAACTGCTTCTGGAACAGCATGCAACACTGTCGAAATTGAGATTTAATGCAACTTGAAAATAATATTTATTTAATAAAATTTAACCATAGGTACTGAACTAGGATGAGAAAAAAACCTCAGAATTTCGTCCTGGTTAGCGAGGAACTAAGAGCCTTCAATTAGCCATCAGTGGATTAGAAAGCACTTCCCAAGTGGGGCAGGCTTCTAACGGAAGGTACGTGCACTGATGTGTCGTTGGTTTGGGGCTGTTAGTGGCTTTTTTGGGGCGGGGGAAGGTCCACTTTTTGGTCCCACAGTGTATTTAAAAATTCTCGAGTAATGTATTATACATTTCTATTTTTAAAAGACTGAAATACAGTCTACGGGAACAGTTAGTCTACACAAGTCCTCCTGCCCCATCCCCACCCCACTTTCCAGAGATAATCACAGCTAACGGTTTGCTGTATTTCCCTAGAGATCTTCATGCATTTTGCTAAAGATTTTATTCCTTTATTTGTCAGAGAGAGAGAGCACAAGCAGGGGGAGCGTCAGGGAGAGGCAGAGGGAGAAGCAGGCTCCCCACTGAGCAAAGAGCCCGATGAGGGACTCGATCCCAGGACCCTGGGATCATGACCTGAGCTGAAGGCAGACACTTAACTGACTGAGCCACCCAGGTACCCTGACCTTCATGCATTTTATACATCTATGTTCCCATGTAAATAGAGAGTTTTGCTGTTGTTGCTTTTTTTTTTTTTAAGCAAAATGGCATCAAACATCTTTTGCTACTTGCTTTTTTTCCTTACTACGTCTTTGAACTTCTCCTAGATTGGTACGTGCCGCTATCCGTTATCCGTTATTCTTTTAATAGCTCACAAGTACTTCAAAGTATAATGGATCGTCACAATTTCTTTTAAAAGATCAAAACATTTAAAAAACGTTCTCCGGTGACTAACTTATCTTGTAAATTTATTTCCAACCATAAATTGTGTGGAAGTGAGCGTCCTGCTGGTCCTACTGGAGGAGAATCAACATGTCTCAGTGAAGGATGATTTCATGCTTCCCGAGGAGATGGAGGGAAGGATGGATGAAGTTTCAAAGTCAAGAAGATTTTCCTGACAAGGAAGGATTAATTATTATGGAGACTGGTCAGGAGAATGACACTGTTCCTATCCTTTGGAAATGTTAGGAAAAGGACCTTTCAGCCCCGACTTACATGGAAGGAAGCTCCAGCCACCAGTTCTAGACCCAATGTTGTCACTATTACCTCACTGGCCTTGAGCAAAACCACCTTCCCACGCCTGTTTTGTCAACTGTTACTTATCTTAGAAGTTTTCTACATATCGAGTACAATAAATACTTTGAAAAAATAGGAGTCCTCATACAAGTTTAAAATCTGGGGGCAGGAAATTGAACTAGGCACATGCCAGCAGTAATTAAAGATGAAGAAATTCCTTTCTCACGTTCACATTTAACATATAAGAAAAAAATTGCTTATTGGTGCAAACAGAAGCTGAAAGCATCTAGCAGATAGGCAAAGCTGAAACGCAAAGCTCAGCCACAGCCACATACCTAACCGAGGGGCCTCACGGAGGAACCGAGAGTCATCTGAGGTCCGATAAGACCCATCACAAACACAGCACCGGAGGGATCTGTAACTACAGAAACAGGGCGGCTTGGGTAGACCCCAGGGCAAAGCCCATCCCCTTCTGAATATGCTCTCTGGAATGTGAGGTCATCACCTCCAAATCTCTAGACACGCTGCTTGTGCCTCACTCTGTATTTCAAAGGAAAAGACAACATAACTGACTGACATGCTGGGGGAAAAAGGAGCCAAAATCAAGCATAAGTTCAATATAACCCATTTCATAATTATTTTAGGGATTTTACAGGATAATTTAGACTACTGGAAATGCTTCAATTGGAATTTTTATGGAGGCAATTGTAGATTTGCATGCAGTTGTAAGAAATAATACAGAGAGGGCGCTTGGGTGGCTCTCTCAGTTGGGCATTTAACTCTTGATTTTGGCTCAGGTCATGATCTCAGGGCCGTGAGATCGAGCCCCGTGAGGAGCTCCGTGCTAAGCGTGGAGAGTGAGATATCTCTCTCCCTCCCTCTCTGTCCCTCCCTCTCAGTCACGCACTCTCTCCATAGACTAAGTAAAGCAGATGGCTCTCTAGTGCGGGTGGGCCTTATCCAATCAGTTGAAGACTAGAATAGCACAAAAAGGCGGAATAAGAGGTAGATTGTCCTGCCTGGCTACTTGAGCTGCGACACTGGTCCTTTTCCTTCTTCGGACTAGAAACTAAACAACCAAAGTGTCAGCTAATGTTAGCTCTGAGCCAGTGGCTTTTAGACAAGAGCTATACCTTCAGTTTCCCTTGGCCTCCGGCTTGCAAATTTTAGATCTTGGCCCTTCACATCCTCCCTAATCACATAAGCCAATTCCTTGTAATAAATCCCTCATGGGCTTTGTTTCTCTGGAGAACCCTCACTAATACAAATGGAATGAATCTACCATCATTTATCCAACCATTCACCTCTCTGAGTCTGATTTCAAGTTTTGGCTATCACAAATTTGGCTGCTAAAAACCTCTGTGTACAGGTTTCTGGGTGAATGTAAGTCTTCATTTTTCTGAGACAAATGGCCAAGTGTGCCATTGCTGGTTGTATGGTACAATAATTCTCTAAGAAACTGCCGCTCTGTTTTCCCGGGGGGCTGTCCCATCTTACATTCCCACCAGAAATGGATGAGAGATCCAGTTTCTCTGCTCCCCACGAGTATTCTACGTCATCAGTATTTGTTATTTTAGCCACTCTGGTGGGTGTGCAGCGAGTTCTCATTGGGATCTTTGCCCAGGCTTTTCTGAAACCCCCAGTTAAAAGCCTCGCAAGTCCTGAGAACAAGAGAGCCCTTCGCTTCCTCTCCATGAAGCCGAGATGTGCCCCTCCACCACTTTCTGCACCGACCCCACTTCTCTCTGGAACCCCAGCCTTCGCTCCATGACCATGCCTCTTCTTCCCATCTTGGAAATGCTCTTTTTTTCTGAGGCTGACATTCCCAGGTAATTTCAGTGATTTCTCCAAAATCGTATTTTGCAGGCCTTCGCCATCACGATCTCTCTTTTCCTTTCGCTCAACAGCGCTCACATCTTGAGCCCCTACTCCGTGTCATAGACTCACTCCTGGGCTCAGGGATGTACGGACAAATCAGACGAGATTCCACATCTCGAGATGCTCATAACCCAGAAGGGGATCACACACATCAACCGTGACCACGTACGCTAGACAATACAGGAACTGCTAGCACACAGATGTGTACCAAGAACAAGTAATACTTTCGTTTTTCTGCACCGAACGCCAACATTACCATTCACGAACCCAGAGTTCCCACACAGAAGCCTTACAGGGAAGGATACGCGCGTCGATGTCATTTTAATGCAATCTGAGAGCATGGGGGACGGGGCTGGCGCTGGGGGGGCCAGTGGGGGAAGCTGTGTGGAAGAAGATGCCTCGTATGGAGGCACGGGAAGAGTTGGGCACCTGGGGGGAGACGAGCCTCAGGAAGGAGGAGGTCTGGAGTGACTTGAAGCAATCTGGAGTCTCTGATAACCTACAGGGCGTGAGGGACTGCCGGAGCCTGACTGGGGTGGGGGGACAAAGGGCAGACAGCGAGGTAGAGAGGGAGCCAGGAGGCCTCCTGGGCTTGGTGGAGGAAACGAGCATCTGTCCTGCAGAGGGTGGGCTGTTGAAGGAAGAATTGTCGCTGTGTGAAATAGATCCTGGGTGGCTGTGAAGAAGGTGAACCTGAGAGGGAGGAGAGAGCAAACAGGAGCGCCAGGAGCAAGGCCATTAAAATCATCCTCCTGAGACGTGTTAAGGCACTGGAAGCAGGAAAGGACGGGACACGAGACTCGAGGAGACAGGAGACAAAAATGCAACCGTGTGCTGGTTAAACAAGAAAATAAGATTTGGGAAATGTTAAAGGATGGGACTTGCCACTGTTTAAAGACAGAGGGATTAGTGTCGCCTGGGTGGCTCAGTCTGTTGAAGAGTCCGACTCTTGGTTTTGGCTCAGGTCACGATCTCATGGGTTATGAGATCAAGCTCTACATGGGGCTCCCCACTCAGCGGGGGTGGGGGATGTCTGCCTATCCCTCCCCTCTCCCCTCTTCCTCTCCTCCTCCCCCTGCTCATGCTCACGCTCTTGCTCTCTCTCTCAAATAAATAAAATCTTAAAAAAAAAAAAGGTAGAGGGAAGAGATTTTACAAGATTAAAATCTGAGATTAAATCTAAAGGGAAATTTGACTCTGACCTTCAGTCATATGGAAAAATTCTAGACTGAGGTCACAGCCACATCTCCCTCCACTTTTCCCAGAGTAAATGGCTCATAAGATCAGGTATGTGAATACTGTTTGAGTTAATAAGAACTAGAAAGGTCTATTCAATTCCCTATGTGAATTTATCGCACAATAAAGATTGCATCTCACAAAAGTTCAGGGAAACAGAAAGACTTTATAATAAACTGTATTGTGAAAACAGGAGAGCGGATTAGAAAAATTTTTAAGTTGGTTTTTTTCCTTATGGCATAGACTAGGCTAAATTCCAAACAAATCAAAGATTTTGACATAAATGAAACTATACAAGAACCGGAAGAAATGTGTGAATACCCTTACAATCTGGGAGTGGGAACAACTTTTCTAAGAGCAACTCAAAATCCAGAACGAACGGGAAAATGTAAATGGATTTAATTACATAAAAAAACCTACTGTTGGCAAAGGTTATCATAAGTCAAGCAACAAGAGAAATGGCTAATTGGGGATAATATTTGCTACTGGCATCACAGCTGAAGGAGTAAGAAAATAGAAAAGGAAAAAGATCAATCACTGTGGAAAAACAGACTGGAGAAAACAGTTCACAAGCAAAAAGAAATACAGATGTCTTTTAACCACATAAAAAAAAAGTTCAATTCCAATCAAAGTAAGAGAAATTCTAAGTAGAACTACACTGAGGTACGGTTTTATCCATGTTAGACAGACAAAAATCCCAAAGTCTGGTGGCATACTGTTGGTGAGTCTGAGGACGCAGTCACTCCCACAGACGGCTGATAGGAAAGCAACATGGCGCACGTACTTCCTACAGGGGAGATTTGGTGATATCAAACGAAATGTACTTTCACTTACTGATCCCTCTTCTAGAAAAATCAATGCCAAAGACCCACCAGTAAGAAAAGATGAAAAGGTGAATGTATGGAACTCTGAAACAGCAAAACACTGGAGAGCCCAAAAGCAGGAGGCCAGCTGATTCAATCACAGAACATTCACCAATGGATGTACCCATCCCTTACTCAAAATTATCAACCCTGTGTTTCGTGGCTTTCCATCCTACCAAATATTATAGAGCTGTAAAAAAAGGAATGGAAAAAAATAAACAATGAAAGAATAAACCATAAAATTATTCCAAAAAAATAAAAGGGAAAGAAAAGAAAAAGTTACCCAAGGAGGAGGAAAGTCTAGGATAGAGTGTCAAGACTAGAAGCTAGACCTCTTTGAAAGTACTTTCTTTAGTGGATTCGACCTTGGCTCTATATAAAGTTTTACGTAATTAGAAAGCAAAATTAAATTTTGAAAAGCAATGCCAGACAATTAAAATGACCCGAAAGAATTAACCTAAATGTGCATACACTTGCATGACTGCACTAAGAACACCTACTACCAGTGGTGATAAGATACCGTGTCTGCGCGTACCCGTAGAGGGATGTATCCTACAGACAAAGAGAATAGCAGCTCTTCAACTGCTAGTAACTGCGCTGCTGCTGGTGTTGTTTTCTGAGACGGTCTCAGGTGTATCCGTGGGATGGTGCAAACAGGTAGTTATGTAATACACTAATTATATCATTGCCAGTGTTGCTGAAAACTAAGATTGTCCGTGTGAGAGAAAGAAGACAGATGATTTTAAGGATAGGTTAAAGGAAATTTTAGACTGGCCATGCATCGATAAATTTTAAAGCTGCATTATGGGTACGTGGAGTGTTCATAATACTCTTCAATCTACTTTGGTATATGTCTGAAATTTCCTACGTAAAATGTTAAAAAAGAAAGAAAAAAAGGAAAGAAAAGGAAAAGAAACTACCTCCCATGGAGAAAGTATCATTTTCTAGAATGTCTTAAGAAAGGGACTCGGGGGGCACCTGGGTGGCTCAGTCAGGTAAGCATCCAACTCTTGATTTCGGCTCAGGTCACGATTTCAGGGTCGTGAGATCAAGCCAGGCATCAGGCTTCACACTCAGCAGGGAGTCTGCTTGGGATTCTCTCTCCCTCCCCCCTCTCAAATAAATAAATGAATCTTTAAGAAAAGGATTCAGGTATGATTTTTTGACACAGGATACGTCAACATGATCCTGCCAAAAGAAGGCTGAAGGAAGGCTAGGATCTCTCAGGTTTTATGAGTCTATCATCAGTGTTATTGAAACTTCAAGTCAGCAAGCTCAGTTAACAAAGGGAACTGGGAAGAATGGTGAAATAAATATAACTACCTGATCAGAAATAACTACCCCACCTTCTGCTAGAAAGAGCAACGTCTCAGTTTCTGGTTGTTGCTTGGAAAATGCTACTTTCTGTACACCAACGGCCTGTATTATCACATCACAAAAACAGATAGCATGTAATGATTCTTGAGCGGGAGACAACTCTGCCTATGTTCACACAAGGTAATTTATACCCTGGACAGTTTGAAACAAGTCAACAGTGTAACCCCTTTCCTTTCTCTGCAGGTTCCCAAATGGTTTCTTAATAGGCGACCGTGTTGGCAGCCCTGAAAACAAACACCTTCAGCTCCAGACTGAACCAGTTCATCTTTTAAAAAACCACCACCTTGTTACACTGTATGAAAACAGAAATTCCCACTTGTGAGCAAAGGTGTTGATTTGCTAGATTCCCCTGATAACTTCCTTGGTGAACAGTTCGCTCTTGAAGCCGAATGTCAGCCCCATGAGTTCATGTCACTTTCATACCAACACAGCACTCACATACACTCATTCATTCATTCATTCACTCACTCATTCATTCGGTAAACACCTTCTGGAACCCCTGGTATATGTCACGCAGTGGATATATAGCAGCGAACAAAACAAACGTTTCGGCTCCCTTGTCATAGGAAATGAGAAAGATAAAATTTAAAAGTCAACAAAACACACATAGTTTCATGTGGTTCTCCGCGCAGACGGAAGAGTTGTAATTTTAAGAGATGGCGGCTGACAGCTACTACGAGGTGACGCGAGTGTAGAAACGTGGAGCTGCTGAGGCAGTCAGCCATGGTGTCCTTCCAGGCAGAGGAAGAACGTAGTTCCAGTCCTGAAGCAGGAACATTCTCGACATTTTGTGGATGAAGGGGGTGGTGGACAAAGGATGATGCGAGACAGAGAGAGAGACAGGAAAGGAGGCCCGCAAGCCGACGAGAGGCCACACCCTGCAGGCCCAGGGAAGGCCATTACTAGGACTTCAGCTTTCCTCTGAGAGAAGTGGGAAACCAGCCGCTGAAGAACTAGTGGCAGAAGGGGACCTGAGCTAAAGCAGCCACCACTCAAAAGGACACTGGGTGAGAATAGCTCAGGGGCTAAGGACAGACACACGGAGCTTGGGCCACAGCCCAGGGGAGACCTGGAACGTAGCTTAAACCAGTTTTGTCCTGGACGGGTAGGTGTGAAAGCCCATTAGACATACAAATCAAGCATCACACGGGCAGCTGGCTGTGAGTCTGCAGTTCAGGGACAAGGTCCGGGCGGAGGACATACGTGTCAGAGTCGTCAGCGTGCAGAGGAGTTCAAACAGGGAGGTGTGTGAACGGGATCACCTAGGCAGTGAGCACGGAAAGAAAAGAGAAGTACCGTGGGGACGTCAGTGTTGAGCTGTCAGCACGATGAGGTGGAGTGAGCAAAGATCACAGAACGGCCAGGGGAGGGAGGTCTCCAGCAACGATCCCCTCTCTGACAAGAGGGGTGATTTACTGTGTCAGATTCGAATGCTGTTGGTAGATGAAGTGAAATGACAACTGAGAATGGGGGGAGGATGTTCTCTTGCCCACCGTCCACTGCGTGTGACGCTCCGTGCACACCCACACGCCATACCTGGTGGTCGCCCCTGCGCTGGGTCTGAAGTGACAGCCACATGCTCTTGATGGACTTCAAGGAGGAGGTGTTCTTGATCCCAGACTCATGGGGCAACAGCAGCACCAAACTGGAATAGTCGTCTCGAGGAGACGAGTCTCACCATGCTCTGTATATTCTCTGACTAAGAACTGATATTTTAGTTCTCTAGCTGGAGACAGAAGCAGGTCCTCGTTCCTCTAAGTGAGTGAGACTTCACACAGAGCCATGGGGTCACACAGCATGGGTAACGCTCAAGCCAGCTTTAATGCCGCCCCAAGCCATGTGCCTCGTCCTTGCCATGACTTGGGTGTCCACTCTGTCCCTCCCCGAGGGATTTCCCACAGGCTATGAGAATACTCTAGGCACCGTCTTCACGCTGGGCATGCGCCAAAACTTGCCCAGAGGGGCGGGGGTCGAACTACTCTGTTTGGTTACAGACTGCCTCGGGACCCAAAGATAAGACTGTTTCAGGGATGCTTGCAAAATCCTTCACTGAAGTTATTCGATCTGAGGCTCCTGCTCATTGCTACGGAAAGATCTTCCGGCCCTTCCACCATGTTGCAAATAACGCTACCTCGTACGGAGCCCCTGCAATGAGCCAGGCACCATTACAAACGGTTTACGTGCTTTAGCTCATTAATACTCATTAAGCCTTCACACGGGGGACACATCACATGGATGAGAAAACAGAGATTAAAAAAGGATTACGTTCCTTGCCCAAGCTCTCACGGTTATCAAGCGGTAGATTCAGGATCTAAACCCAGGCGCTCGGACTGAAGTCCGCATGGTACGCCTCCCGGGAACTGTTTCTTGTCAAAATCAGTACCTATTCTTATAGCTCCAAACTCTACAAACGGGGCATAAGATTCTGACACTGGGTAACTTGCTACGCCTATGACATCACTTGACTCTTTCTTTCACACCTCAACAACACCCTCCAAAGCCTTAGTCTATTTCGAAACCACTTCTTAGGACGCGCCTAGATGGAAACGTTAGTGACTTTTGCCTTCATGGATGGAACTATGTCACCGGAAGCAGTGGAAGGATGCATTCAAATACGCACTCCAATTCCCCTCTTTCTACTTTTCCTTTCTGGGCCCGTGAATCACGTCAGCCTCATCTACTACTTACCTCCCAGCCAATGCTTCCCAAACTTCCCGACCAAGGTATGTATCTCGGTGGTTTGTCTGCCACGGACCACCAATCCAAACCATGAGAGTTCTCAGCATGCTAGGACTTTCTCTTTAATAAAACCCAAAGGATGTCAATTTTGCATCCTACAATTTATCCATAATTATTTTAGTACTTAAAATGTTTTAAATTGCATAATTTTAAGTTGAATGAGAATGCAGAACACTGCTTCATTCTCTTCTTGTATCACCAGCGCTTAAGCATTTCCTAAAGATTTACTGAAGAAATGAACAAATAATTGGTGGTCCCAGGCTGCGGGTTGGGCTCGGGTCTTCTGAAAGCCTCTTTTTATTCTGGGATCAAGGTAGAACGAACGGCTCCCTTCCAGATACAGCCTTTCATGGCAAAAAGCACAGGTGCACTAGAGGCTGATCTAAACTTGGTAAAATCACAATGGATGTTTCTGCTGTAAAGTGGGCCTAGGACACACACCACTAAGGTTCCATCCGCCAAAGCAAATCACATGGCCAAGCTGACCACGGGTCACAGGGCAGGGATGGAGGGAATGTGAACAGTCACACAGTCCTTGGCAGACACAGAAGTGCAAGTTGGGAGGACTACAGCAAGTTTCCAAAGGAAGCTTCCAGACCAACAACAGTCTGGAGGGATGGGGTCATTCAGTTTCAAAGGTTGTTTGTATGTACTTTTGTTGATGATGTGACTTTCAGTAAATTTAAACAGATTCTGAACATATGAAAGGCACTCAGCGTTAAAGAAAACAAGATACTTCTGAGGAAATGAAGAATCCTTATGAAATGCCAGTATTTCCTCTGAGTGTTTTAACAGTTTGGATTTGGGGGATACCACATTTTCCTAAACCAAAATACCCCATCCTGTCTTTAAAAGTGCCATAAAATTCAACTGGAGAGGGGGAAGCGATGTTATTGGTGCAAAAGATTCACCGTCCATCAGTTCTCACACCACATTCTAAGGTCTAGAAGGTCTAGAAGGTTCTAGAAGGTCTTCAGTTTTCAATCTGCTTCCTAAGTCTTCTTAGGGGAAAGTCTGTCCCTTTTTGCTAGAGATACTTGGTTTTCATGCAAGGCCCTAGTCCTGCCCCAGATAAATGGAGAGCACTAAATATATATGTTCTGCTCCCTCCATGTTTACCATGGGGAAGGGGGCGGGAGGGAAAGAGCACGCACAGAAAAAGGACATCTGCTGCAACGCGAACTGCCAGATTCATGGCAAGGAGTGTTTGGCTGGTCTGTCCCACTTGTCAGAGGGCTGCCTCCTGCACCTTGCCAGCAGACGTATCTTCCTGGGATAGGAAAGACAGATGTCGCTCACGACTCCATGCAAGACAGACCATTGGAGAAGTATGTTTATAAAAAGTGGATATGCATAGCAAATTATTATAAGGTAAATTTCCTAGTAATGACAAGATTTCCAAAGTGTTCTTCAAATTATATTATATTATATTATATTTATTATATTACATTATATTGCCTTTATATTGCAACCACAACCATTCATTAGGTAATCATGGAATTTACTTGGGAAAAATAGAGTTGAATTTTTCTCCAAGTTACCTCACACTCTTGGAAATGTTTTTGCAATGACAGACTACAATAGAATCTGGACACCTGGCATCCACCGAACAGGATTGAGAGCATAGTTTTGGGGGTACAATGCTGGCAACAGAAAATCTAAACATAAAATAATCACCCCAGGGGCGCCTGGGTGGCTCAGTCAGTTAAGCGTCCGACTCGTAGTTTCAGCTCAGGTCGTGATCTCGGGGTCCTGGGATCGAGTCCCGGCTCAGGCTCCCTGCTCAGCGGGGAGTCTGCTTCTCCTTCTCCCTCTGTTCCTTCCCTGCTCTCTCTCTCTCTCTACCTAATAAATAAAACTTTAAAAAAAAGTCACCCCACTTTCTGCATTCCAGTACTAAGCCCTATGGACTAAAAGAAGGACAGCTGGAGTTCCTGCCCACGGTGAGGGGACAGCCTAGGCAGGTAGATAAAGCAGATTTCAAAACAACTGGTAACCCAGGGTATCTGTGAGAGGCTAAAATGTGCATCCACAACAATTCAAAACTAAGAAAGTAGAAAAATAAGGAGTGGCTATGGAAGGCAGACAAGAAACACAAAGGATTCAGAAAAGTGGGAGGTGAAAAGGTGTTCTAGAGAAGAGCCTTGATGGGAGCTGGAAGGTACGATGGGAACACAGAAGTGGGGGAGGGTGAAGGGTAGGAAGCATCACGTCTGAGAGCACAGGACAGCATGCCAAAACATCTGGGTGATTAAATCTACTCTACATCACCTTATACTGACCCACTCAAGACTACTGTGACCATGGACAAGGCATGAAAGCTCCATGGGCCTCAGTTTCTCCATCTGTACAATGGGAATAACCCCAGCAGGTGATGATATTAGCAGCACACTGTAAATGCCTCATCGGAAAGTCACCCCTCACGCAGGCTGACATGCCCACTGTTTCCTGGAATGCTAGGCAGCATGAGAAGAGCACCGTCATGGTCGCTGCCCCCCACGCCCCCACCCCACCGCAGAGCGCCCAGCACATATGTAACAGAATGCAAAGAACACAGATAAGAGCTCGAGAAAAGACACTGGATCGTACAAGCAACTGTTTCTTCTCCCCCTGCCAGCCTCATCTGCTACAATCTTACCCACGCTGGCGCCCTTTAAACATTACTCCCTTGGATGGAAGTCATGTGGACAGAGTCCCCATTACTTTATGTTATTTATATGTAAAAAGCAGAAAAGAAACAATAAAACCATAATAACACTGCTGAATAACACCTGCTGGATTCCGCTTTGCTTTGCCTTACAGCTGATCATAAGAACAAAATGAGGTGTTTATATTCCCTTCCCTACAGCTACTGCATTCTCTCGCCCCTTTTGATTTTCCATTTACTTTACAGCCCCCTTCACTCTGGCTTTAGCCGCTGCTGACGTCCTGAGCATCGCGGGCTTTCTTCCAAATGCAAACCTGAATGGCTCTTTTTAGCCAGCGGTCTGCAGGGACCTCTTCTCGCTTTTTCCTGGGTAAGCTGAGCTTATCTCATGACATCAAAGACTCGGTACCCAGGTGACACAAGCCCCTTCTCTGCCATCAGTTACAGATGGAATTTCCCAATGTTTCCAGAACATTCCCTCCAGCAACCTTAAATGCATATGTGTAAACCTGAGGGCATTATCCCACCCTGTCCTCTTCCCAAAGTTACTCCAAATGTCTTTGCTCATTGGTGTGAAAACTTCAGAAGGATCCTTGACTCTTCTCTCTCTGTGACACTTCAAATCCACTGTGATGTCAAGTTCTGTCGATTTCACCTGAAGAAATCTCTCTCCTATCGGTCCCCTCTCTCAGACCCACTGCCACTGCCTAAGTGTAGAGACCACACTTGCTAAATCTTTTACAGAGGCTAGAGAACACTAGGCCTGTAGCTTCAGGATTTTCCTAAGCAGTTCACAGACATTTCCCTTTTGAGTTCTCTGGAATAAAAACTCCACGAAGTAAAATATCTCCTAATATTTTAAAACTAGTATAAAATGTGAGGCAAATCTCTTCCATTTAAAACCAAGGAAATGCATTTGAGGCTGGTGATGGGTATTAAGGAGGGCACGTATTGCATGGTGTAAAAGCAAGTAATAAGTCATGGGACTTTAAAAAATAAATTAATTTAAAAAAATAAAAATAAAATAAATCAGCAAAAAACAAAACAAAAAAAAAACAAAAAAACCTAAGGAAATGCAATAAAACCAGTAACAACAAAACAGATCCATTTCTGCAGCTCATATCAATCTCTTCTCAGGTTATTAGGGCAGAGACTGACCCGTTGTTGACCAAACCTATCTGCTCTTCATGGGAACACAGCTGGGCTGCACTCCCCCACTGTTCTGGAGTGAGGTGTGCCCGTGTGCCTGCCATGTGCCTGGATTCCAGCCTGTGGAACGTCAGGGTGCACACCACGGCCAACCCTAGCACATAAAACCTTTGCATGCACGACCCTCTGTGCTTTCTACCCTTCCGGATCTTGGGGGTACATGTTGAAGGAAACAGAGCCACATGTTGAAGGAAACAGAGCAACCAGATGGAAGGACCCCGGGTCCTTAAATGGCTGCTCAGAGGAAAGGCACCTGCCGGCCAGGAAATGCATTTCGAACTTCAGCTGAGCAAAAAATAAATGTCTTTCTGTGAACCTATAATTGGTTCAATATAACAAAATTTAAACAATAATTTGCATTATCTTTTGGCATGATGATAAATTAACGTTGGAGAGGGGGATATAAACTGTATAAACTCATTGAGATTTTGAGTTTCATCTGTTACAACAGCTAGAATCAGCCTAATTAGCACAGGATTATAAAGTAGAATCGTCATTATCCAGCACATTCAGTCATTCATTGGGGGGATCAAAAGTCACAAGGATACCCTAACCAGAAAATCTTCTGGAGTTTAACTCCGGAGGATACTGTCAACATGAATCATATTGTTATTAATAATTAACACAATTATTAACATTACAAAGCAACACTGTCACCTTGGTGCCCTTTCTCATACTTTCATCAGAGGGAAGCAGCACGTCTTCTAAAGTCTCCCAACTATCACGTGTCCTATGTGCGAACAAACAACTCTCGTGAAGGTTCATTCACGGTGATCAAACAACTACTTCCAGCCACGATGACCGGAGAGCAAGTGAAAAGCACAATGAGGACAGACGGGCACACAAAACACTTTCTAGCCCGTCTTAATACTTTTGAATCCAGGGGCCCCTGGGTGGCACAGTTTGTGAAGCGTCTGACTCTTGGTTTTGGGTCAGGTCATGATCTCAGGGTCGTGAGCTCAAGCCCTGCGTTGGCTCTGCGCTCAGCACAGAGTCTGCTTGAGATTCTCTCTCCCTCTCCCTCTGCCCCTCCACTCACGCTCTCTCTCCCTCTAAAACAAATAAATAAATCTTAAAAAAAAAAACAACCTTCCGAATCCAGCAAGGTCTTAAACTCCTGGAAATTTTACAAAGCAGAAACTCCATCACCGCATATGGAAAGCTAATTGCTTTCCTTTTTAACATGTTTATTCTTCGACCAGTCAGCATCACTTCGAGGAGATCGACGATTAGCTGACAAAAGTGTGTCATCGTGCCTGCCACAACCAACAGGCAGCCCAGGGCCTCTGGAGGCCACCTTAGCCGCCCTTCCCCACCAGAAACGATGCGTGCTTTAAAATGGTTGTCTTTTTCCCCATCCTTTTCCCCCCACTCCAACGAGCAAACCTGACTAACAGACGTTCTTCAATGCTCTTGATGAATAGTCATCCTCTGGTCTAAAGAGAAAACCATGAGCAGTAAAGATGGGAGGACCGGTGTGGGGCGGCGGGGGGGACATCGTCATCCTCGGACTGAAACAGAGCTGCCTCCCTCTTCATTCTAGAAAACGAACTCCCCTAGAGCTAAAGGGCTGGAAGTTTTATCCTAGAAAAATTTCAGAAACTTCCGAATATGATTCTTCTCATTGTCTCCATTTTAGGCGACACTGAGTTCTAACACACTGTTAGGGAAGGCTGGGGTGCCACCAAAACCTCCTCCGAGAAACGGCTGTTTTAGACGGTTGGATACAGGGAGTGTTTAAAAGAAATGAAAATGTGCTCCGCGGAAGGCTGCGGGAACAGACACGAAAGCCAAAATCACTTCCTCTGTCACCTGCGACGGCCTGGCTTATACACCCTGCCGCACAGTCTCACAGCTTTGTTCTGTACAAGGACATGTTTACTCGCTGGCGAGAAAAATAGCTCAGCTACTCTTCCAATGTTTATTCAAACAGAAATGATTTTTACTAGGTGCAGAGTCACCAGCGCACGGTGCTCAGAAAAAGGCACGGGCGTCCAGGTCCGGGTTAGCAACTCTTTAACACGGTTCACCAGGCAAGTCTATCTGTGCAGAATGTCGGGTTGTCTTTCAAATCCAGAAGCACGTTAGCTCAGAAAACTCAGCGGCAGGTCCCCTGCTCATTAAATGTCACACTGAACCCAAGCAGCTGCTGCCATAACCCACGGCCTTCTCCCCTCCATCTTCCCGTGCTTTATAATCTCATATCGTAGTTCCACACTGGAAAAAAAAAATGTGCACAGCAAACTTTCAATTACACAAATTGTACGGTTAGAAGAAGCGGGGGGCTGTGCCTGGGTGGCTCGGTCGTTAAGCGTCCGCCTTCGGCCCAGGGCATGATCCCAGAGTCCTGGGATCAAGCCCCGCATCGGGCTCCCTGCTCTGCTGGGATCCTGCTTCTTCGTCTCCCACTCCCCCTGCTTGTGTTCCCTCTCTCGCTGTCTCTCTGTCAAATAAATAAATAAAATATTTAAAAAAAAAAAAAAAAAGCAGCAGCAGGGGAGAAAAGGGAGTGGAGTGGGGGAAGCCCCATCCATCAAAATTTACACTGGAAAAGCAGGTGGAGAAATGTTTTCAGTAAGGCACAAGAAACGACAAGAGTGCCCATTTAGTCGGGGCCAGCAGTCGCCATCCTCTGTGGTGGACACGGAGGCCTCTGCGCAGAGGCTCTCAGCTCCGTGTGTTGGGCGAAGGCGGCCGCCTTCCTCGGAGTCTGGATGTGGTCTTGCCAGGCTCACGGTCCCTCCCAGCCTCACGATGCCACCCCTCCTTGCACAGCAAGCTGCAAGTTCAAAGGTGAATGACCATGACAAAGTCACCCGATGAGAATTAAGATGTCACAAGTAATATCACAATGAAAAGGAAAACCTGAGCTTGGAAACGTTCAAATAACCCTCAAAGCCAAACAGAATTTCCTTTGGTGTGGATCCAACTTTAATGTCGGCCAAAAGCAGTTCAACTTCAGTTTGGCAGAAAACTTTCGCATTTAGCTCAGGAGCGAGAACACGAGCTTTCTGGAAATAATTTAGCGCAGGGAAAAGCAAGCCAGCAGCCTCAGTTTAACTGCAGGGACTGTGAACAAGAATGGAATACTCCTCATGCACTTATCATCAAGGCTCCAGTTCAACTGCATAAGATACGTTCCTTGGCTTCCTGACTGATTTACCATTTTTACTGCTTATCATGAGTACGTTCCCAGCGGCACCTGAATCACCTTTCTATATCCAAGATTAAGCACTATTCCTGCACGTTTAAGTCACCGGGAGGATGTGGCCATGAAGCAGAAGCAGAAATCTGAATTTGTGGATTAAAATGTGCATTGACCACACTCCTCCAAGCAAGTAACATTTACAGGTACAATAATGAATGAATATATTTATGATATGAATGCAGTTTTCCTCCTGAGGAAAATTCAGAATCCATTTTTAAGGGTTTTGTTTTGCTTTGCTTTGTTTTTCAAGAGAGAGAGAATGTGAGCTGGGGGGGAGGGGCAGAGGGAGAAGGAGAGAGACAATCCCAAGCAGTCTCCACACTCAGCTTGGGGCCCGACCTGGGGCTCGATCCCATGACCCCGATATCATGACCTGAGCCAAAATCAGGAATCAGACACTTAGCAGACTAAGCCACCTGGCGCCCCAAGGGTTGATTTTTGTTTTTTGTTTTTGTTTATTTGAGCTAAGTAACCCTCCCACCCCTATTTCCCCACCACCCCCAAGCACACGGAGCTGCTGTTCCCGCTCCCTAGTGGGGCCACAGAAAGCATCAACGTGGCTCAGGCCCACCTGCCCAGACATGACATCCATGCTCTCTCTGCCACTTCAGGCTTTGTGAGCCCCTCAGGGATGGGAATCCAGGAACCACACTGAAATCCCATGGAGCTCTCCCCAGCCTTCTGAATGGACATGACGCCCGGTACGTCTCAGTGCCCTCGGGCCATCACAACAGAACACCGCAGGCAGGGTGGACTAAAGGGAAATGTATTTTCCCATCATTCTGGAGGCTGGGAAGTCCAAGGTCAAGGCGCTGGCTAATTTGATTCTGGATGGGGGCCCTGTTCCCGGCTTGTAGACACCCACCCTCTTGTTGCGTTCTCACATGGCAGAGGAGAGAGCTCTGCGTCTCTGCCTCCTCTTATGAGGACACTAAACCATCACGGGGCCCACCCTCACAACCTCCTCTAAACGTAATTACCTCCTAAAGGTCCCACCTCCAAATATCATCAGACTGGGGGTTAGGGATGCTAGATATGAATGCTAGGACACAAACATTCAGTCCATAATCCCCAGAAATGACCACAAAGGGTCCATGTGCCTACCATACAGCCTCCCCACCACTCAGTTCCTACTCCTAGTGTATGGCTGGGTCCTCCCTATAGACTCTCTGTCCCTTGCTACAGCAGGGTCGTTACCCTACGCTGGATAGGACCCAAAGCCCTGCCTCCCTCCTGCTGTCCTGTTCCTCTCTATATGGCCCAAGCCTGAGCTCCTGACCCCAGCCCCAGCTCTGAGCCCCTGACCCTGACCCCAGCCCCAGCCTAAGCCTCTGCTCTAACCCCAGCCCCAACCCCAGCCTGAGCCCCTGACCCTGACCCCAGCCCCAGCCCCAGCCTGAGCCCCTGACCCTGACCCCAGCCCCAGCCCCAGCCCTGAGCCCCTGACCCTGACCCCAGCCCCAGCCCCAGCCAGCGGTGATAGTCTCTCAGATGCGCATGACTTTCCTATTCTAAGTTAGGCGCTGGGTTTCCCGTCATGTCATTGCTCCAATCCACTGTTGAGTCTGGACAAACTCAGAAAATGGCCGGACCCAGGAGCATCATGCCCTTGCCTGCCCCACGTGTCCTCAAGCTGAGCCGCGTAATTCCCATGTGTCTCAAGAAATGTGGCTTTGATTTAAAAGCTACCGCATAAAACAAGCCCGGGTCATCTCGAAGGCTTTGAAGAACACAGATATCTGTCTTGTGTAGCCATGGTCGCTTTTAAAGGAGGAAAGAGACTTCCTTAGATGATTTTTCCTCAGAAATTGAGGAAAGGAGTAAATCAGGGTCAGAGTAACTTCCAGTGTAATTAAATCTTTCACCCGCGTCACGCCACCAAGCCCGCACATTCCGCTCACCTGGCGTGCGTGGCCCCGCTCATAGCATCCTGTGCTCCGATCTATTTCTCACTCCTGCCTTGTTGGCACTTCTTCCGTCTTAGCTACGTCGGGAGGAAACACACGCACGAGGAAGAGCAACACTGATCAGCTCTGGCCGGCACCTGCCTCGCAGATTCAACCCCGTCCGCAGGGTAATGGAAGTTCGAGTCGCACAGATCTGAAGACTCAAGCATCTGGTTATTCTGAAGATAATCTTTACCACCTCGGGCGTGTTAACTTTGGCTCCAAACAGCGCTCGAAAGCCCGAAGCCTTGGGCATTCCTTTTTCACCCGGTGCCTATGGAGTCAGACCCCGAATCACGACTGTCAGAAGGGCGTGAAGTTAGGGGTGCTCGACTCGGGCTCAGGGAAGCAGCCCTGGCTGCGGATGCTCGCTTCGTGCCCTGACCCCAGCCTCCGAGGTGAGGCATCGCCGCTCGCAGAAGTCCTACGCGGAAATCTGAGAAGCCGCCTGCCGCGCCTGCCCTGAGCCACCGTGAAGCGGTCCACGGCACGAGCATTGTGAAAGGAGCCCACGGAAGTGAAAGTGGGGGCTCACGGAATCGTGAAAGTCCACGCTGTGACTGGTACTGCGTCACGAACGACAAACACGTCCTGGGCGCCCACTTTGATGGCTAAGGAGCTCAGGGGAACTGTGGTGGCGACTCTCTGGCATATTTCTGTTTTGTTTTACATTGTTCTCCGCTCACCAGCGTACCTACAAGTCCAAAGACCCCAGTGACTTTGGGGCAGGACAGGAGGAAAGAAATGGAGTAATAATAAAGGGAATACTGATATTACCAAGGATAAATATTAGCTCTAAGCCATTGATTCCTATTGGAAACCTAAAAAGAAAAATAGCTTCTCATAAGACAAGGCCACACGGAACCTGTCCGCGCAGGGAATTCTCGTCAGGTCTAAGGGACCACATGATCATGCAGGAGGGGCCTTTGTCCACATCTGTGTGACCTCAGCCTCTGCTCAGTGCACATCAGTGGAAGCCGCGTCTTTAGAAATCTGTCCCCCGAGCCTGAAGCTTGGACCACAAAGGGTCCATGTGCTTTCTCCACGGGAGCTTTCTCCACGGGACATGCAGCCACCCAGGAACAAATGAAATTCTCCTCTTTTTCCAAGACATCCCAGGAAACCTCACCCTGGCATCAAGCCTCACGGGCTGCTGAGTGTTTCAGGCTGGGTCCTAGGGGTGGGCAGCTCAGGAGGGCCGGAGCAGAGCAGGGGCTGGGGCTGGAGGACACCCTCCCGCGCACTTCTATTTTTCTAAATTACATTTTAGGGCAGAAACCTCAGACGGAAAAACCACAGGGGAAAAGCCATCAGGGGTGGGGGAGAAACCAAAAGACAAAGGCGGACTTCATCAGGAAGACGTGGCCATTTAAAACGGGATTGAGAGAGAGTTGGAATTTTTTAGATTAAAAAACCTCACTCTACAGGCTGCCAACTTGAAAGTGCGCCCATCTTATCCCCGTGTCAAAATCTTTGTGGCAGATGGTAAGGAGCAAAATGACCCCAAAATGTCAATCCTGTTTTTTCTTATAATAAAGAAGAGCTGTAAAAATACACAACACAGTGGAGAGAAAATGCAAAAAGAAACTGTGAGAGCCCTTCTTTTGCAGGAAGGGAGCAGCATATCCTGGTTCCCAAAGCTCCATTCCTTCCACAAAGTACGCTCGTGCTCAGTAGAGGGGTTTTAAGTAAGATGCTCTCTTCAGTTTTTTGGTTGGCTTGTGCCCCAGAGATTCATATTTCATCCCACGACAGAGACACTACATGTTTGCATCATCCTCACTTTTTATGCAAATGGAGCGATCTAAATACACTGTTCTGCACCTCACACTTTTTGTTAGTACATTGAGGGTATTATTGTATATTTATTCTTTTACTTATTCATTCATTCAACAAAAACTTACTGAGCACCCCTATTTCCAAGGCAGTGGTCCAAGTACTGGGTACAGCAGTGAATGAACTAAAAGTGTCTTTGCCCCTGAGAGGGCTTATATTTACTAGAAGGAATCATACCAAAAAGATCAAGTCTAATAAATATGTAGGATGTCAGATGGTAATAAGCATCATTTAAAAAGATACAGCTGGGTTAAGAGGAAAGAGTTTCAGTGGTAGTGAAGGGGAAGGAGGAAGGCTCGAGTTGTGATGACACTGCAATAGTGCCCTCAAGAGAAGATGCTGCAGATATCTGAAGATATCTGCTCAGACAGAAAGAAGATCATATGCAAAGGTCCTGAGACAGGTTTGTGATGATCCCAACAGAAGCAGCAAGGAGGTCACCACGGCTGACACAGAGTAAGCAAGAGAGACAGTGACAGGAAACAAGGTCACACAATGAGGGAGAGAACCAGATGACGTAGACTCTGGTAGCCCTTGGTCCAATACCCGGCTTTAACTGTGAGTGAGACAGAAAGCAGCCAGTCCGGGGATGAGACGTGATGCGCTGGACGCACATTTCAGAACAATCATTCTGACTTTGGTGCAGAGAAGCTGCTGCGGCTTCTGGACACAAGGAGACCAGTTAAGAGATGCTGGCAGTAGTCCAGGCACAAGGTGATGCTGGCATGGACAGAGCGGAGACATGGAAACAGTGGATGGAGGCTGGATTCTGATGCCTTGGGAGTATTTTGATGCCAGAAGCTGCTGATGAACTGGGCGTGGAGAGGAGAAACAAGAGAAGTGCCAAGGATCACTCTGGAAGTCCCAGCCTCAGCTACCAAAGAGACAGAGTTGCTATTTACTGGGGCGGAAGCAAGGCTGGGAAAGGGGAGGTGATCGAGACACCTATTTTAGACACAGCAGGTGTGATCTGCCTGAGGGACCTCCAGGAGGAGGAGGCCACGGGATCTATGAGCCTGGAGGTTATGGAGAGGTTGAGTGTGGGGATGGAGATGTGGGGGCTGTCAGCATACAGACGGTGTCCTAAGACATACATCCATTATCAACAGATACTGTCCAGTCAGACTTCACTCGCTCTTTTTACCCAGCTTCATAATAAGAAACTTCATACCAGAATGCGGAACATTGCTGGGAGAAGAGGTCAGGATACACGGTACAGCTGATCCTCACTATTCACAGATCCCATATTTGCAAGTTTTGCCTACTTGCTAAAATTCATTCGTACCCCTAAAATCACTACTTGCAGGGTTTTCTCAGCCACTCACAAGGGGGTGAAACTCTGAGTTGCCCGACACATGCGTTCCCAGCGGAGGCTGCACGAGCAGGTGCCGTGCTGTCTTGCTGCAGGTTTCATAGCGTAGAGAAGTGTCCTCCTTTGTGGTCTATTTAGTGCTGTGGGGTTTGTGGGGTTTGTGGGGTTTGTGGGGCTTTGTGCCTTTTTGTGACTTTGTTGGTGATTTCACTGTTCCACACCCACTCCCCCCAAGCAGTGTTGAAGTGCTTTCTGGCGTTTCCAAACACAAGAAGGCTGCGATGTGCCTTACGGACCAAATATGAGCGTTCGACGAGCTTGGATCAGGCATGAATATAGTATAGTTGGCTGCTGAGTCCAATATTAATGAGTCAACAAAATGTATTTAAAAAGGTGTCTTTAAACAGAATCACGCATGGACCAAAGTGACTGGTTGAAGAAAATACTGGGACCAGAGGTTTGTAGGAACCTAACCTTGCATGTCCCCTCGGAGCACCTGGTCCATGTACACTAACTCAACATCTGTGGTGACTTTACAGAACATAATGGCCACGAACAATGAGGATTCACTGATTTGCTTTTACATCTCTTCTACGCTTGATATGGAGGCTGAAGTTACTCAGAGGAATCGTCTACCACTACCCTACGCCTTAAGGTAAACCTCACAGAGGCCAACCCAGAAAGATAGGGCTGTGACCGATTTTTTTTAAAGATTTTATTTATTTATTTGACAGAGAGAGACAGAGAGAGGGAACACAAGCAGGGGGAGCAGCAGAGGGAAAGGGAGAAGCTGACTCCCCGCTGAGCACGGAGCCTGATGTGGGGCTCGATCCCAGGACACTGGGATCACAATCTGAGCCGAAGGCAGATGCTTCACCGACTGAGCCACCCAGGTGCCCTGCGGCGACTGATTTTTAAAAAGTACTAGAGAAGAAAACCAAAAACTGAAAGAACTCCATTAATAATGATGTAAAGGTCAAGGGGAGGCCACCCCGAAATGGGCCACTTTGGCATAAAGATTATTTTGAGTTAAAAGCAGTCAAGACCCAGCAGTTTCAGAGAAAGCTCTTCACATCCCCCACAACTACTTAAAAAGAATTAGGATAGGGGCACCTGGGTGGCTGGGTGAGCAGCCAACTTTGGCTGCCAGCTCAGGTCATGATCTTGGGGTCCTGTGGTCAAGCCCCACACTCAGCAGGGAGCCTGCTGGAGGATTCTGTCCCTCTCTCTCTCAAAAAATAAATAAATAAACCTTAGGGGGAAAATTTAGACAGAGCACCTGCTCCAGGAAGAGAGCTTTCGCCATAGATAAGCACATCATGATATGAACAGGTACGGAAGGCAGGAAGACACCTAGAGAGGCTACTTGGGTCCAAGTCCTCTCTTTGTCACACTGTGTCCCCGTGGCAGCAAACCTGTGTTTACCAAACACTTACTCTTCTTCATTCTTCCTGAGGATTGCATTCCTTCCCTTGGAAGACCCAGACCCCTCCCCGCTGTCTCCTTAGTTCAGAATGACATATACACCTCATTTTGCCTGGCTTTGGAATTTCCACATCTGTGTGGATTCCCCATACATACACTATTAAATTTTGTTTTCTCCTATTAATCTGTCTCATGTCAATCTGATTCTTAGTCTGGCTAGAAGGACCTGGAAGAGGACAGGAGCTCTCACTCTCCAACAAGTACAACGATCTGCACACAGTGGGCCCTCAATAAATGTGCTGACTGACAACTTTCAAAACCCACAGGGAGTATCTAAGAGCTCTCCTTGTCGGAAAGTATCCTCGCATCTTACCCAAATCCCCCAACGCAGCTTAAAACTCCATCCATTCTTTGCATCCACGGTAGAAATGGCGACTTGACCTCTGGCTTCTGTTAGAACAGTCCTTCACGCACTCCAACACATATTAAACTGCCCCTTGCTCTTCCATCTTCTAAGTAAAATAATCCCATTTACCTCACCAGTTCTTTCTTAGGTGCCATTATCTGTCCTTCGATCATACGAACGGCATCCATTCTGTTTTCAAACACGGACAATCATGTCCTCTTTTTTACCCTGTTAAATAATGAATTGCAATTTTCATCCTGTTGCCTCCAAAGCCCACATGTTGGTCATAAATGTTTAACTGGTAAGGTCGTTTCCTACCAAGATCTCCATTAGCAACGGTTTTAATGTGTAATTGTTCTACTGATCCTTCTACTTAGGGATTCACCTTTTTTTTTGGTTATAAAAATATCTTTACAATGAAGCCAGGTTAATTATTAAAGACAACAGCTCAAGCGCACAGAAAAAGCTTTTTATCTAAAAGAAAACAAAGACAACAAAGTAACACTGAAGACAATTAGCCTATAAATGGAAGCTGATTATAGAGAGCTTTACTGTTTATTGACTCGTGTTTCTAGAACACGGGCACCTTGGCGGGAGTGGGGATTTGGAGGCAAGCTCAGGTACTATTTGTTTTCAGTCCTCATTGGCCACGTGTCTTGTCCAACGGTATAGTGTCCAGCCTTTGAAGAAAGCACTTCTGTAAGAAGACGGACTGTAAGTCTGGACCATCAGGAGGTTGCACCGTGTTCTACCCACCACCACATGGGCATACATTTCTAGTACATTTAGTATCTATTCTAAGAATCTATGTAAAAATTAGTCCACGAATGTAAAAGAACAAGGAAGAGAAGCTTCACTGGGTTGTGACGATAATCTATCAGAAAACATATGTTTGGACAAGGCAAGAGACGCTGGGAGAGCAGGATACAAAAGTAGGAGCCCTGAAAATTGAACCCCACGTCTGGAAGGCTGCACGTGACCCCAGAGTGGTCACTCAACCTCCTGAAATCTAAGCATCCTTCTGAAGGGGCGGCTGCCAGGTCCTCTCTCAGACCTCCACGGTTTCGAAACTCTAGGCTTACAGCTAGCACAATCAGTTGAGGCAAGAGGAAGATCAGTGACAGCCCAGATTCACACATGGTTACATCTAAATTAACTGAGGGTGGAGACAGTATTATATTTGCCTGTCGCACACACGCCCCTCCATACGGCCTACCAAGTACGGGGCCCTCAGGCAACCCACGCTTCTACCTGTACCACTACCAATCAGAGATGCCCCCAAACCCTTCCCTCACCCCCATTTGATAATTCTCTAGAATGACACAAAACTCAAGAAAGCACTCCATGTGTGATTACAGTTTCGTTATGAAGGATACAGCCCTGGACCGGCCAAAAGGAAGGGATGCTTAGGACAAGGTATTGGGGGTGCAGAGTATCTATGGCCTCTTGGGGCATGCCAGCCTCCCACCACCTTAATGTGGTCATCAAGCCAGAAAATCCCTTCGCCTCATCATTTCAGACCTTTTGTTTGTCTGTTTGTGTCTTTGTTTTATCAAAGCTTCATTATGTAGGCAGGACTGAAGAAACCACTGGCCACTGATGATTCAACTGAATCTCCAGCCTCTTTCCCATCCCAGAGGCAGGATGGGGTTAGGTGGAGATGAAATTTCTAACCTGAAACCATAAAACTCCTAAAAGAAAACACAGGCAATAATCTCCTGGACATCAGCCGTAGGAACATATTTATGGATATTTCTACTCAGGCAAGGGAAACAAAGGCAAAAATAAACGATTGTGACAAGGCCAAGAGAAAAAGCAAAAGGTTTTGCACAGCAAAGAAAATCATCAACAAAACAAAACAGAAACCTACTAAATGGGAGAAGACACTTGCAAATGATACATCTGATAAGGGGTTAATAGCCAAAATCTATGAAGGACTTAACACAACACCAAAAAAAAACAAAAAACAAAAAACAAAAAAACCCAAACAATCCAATTAAAAAATGGGCAGAAGACATGAACAGGTAGTTCTCCAAAGAAGACATACAGATGGCCAAAAGACACATAAAAAGAAGCTCAACATCACTCATTATCAGGGAAATGCAAATCAGAACCACAATGAGATACCACCTCACACCTGTGAGAATGGCTAGTATCAAAAAGATAAGAAATAACAAGTGATGGTGAAGATGTGAGAAAAGGGAAACCTCGTGCCCTGTTGATGGGAATGTAAATTGGTGCAGCCACTGTGGAGAACTGTATGAAGGTTCCTCAAAAAATTCAAAATAGAAATACCATATGATCCAGGAATTCCATTACTGGTTATTTACCCAAAGAAAACAAAAATACTAATTCAAAAAGATATATGCACCCCTATGTTTATTGCTGCATTAATTACAATAGCTAAGATATGGAAGCAACCCAAGAGTCCATCGATACATGAATGGAAAAAGAAAATGTAATAGATACATATATATTATTATATTATTCAGCCAAAAAAAGAATGAGATTTTGCCATTTGCGACATGGATGGGCCTGGAGAGTATAACGCTAAATGACATAAGTCAGATAGAGAAAGACAAATACCACATGGTTTCACTCCATGTGAAATTAGGAAACAAAGGAAAAAAAGAGACAAACAAAAAAACAGACTCTTAAATACACAGAACCCTGGTGATTGCCAGAGGGGAGGTAGGTGAGGGGGACGGGCAAAGAGGAGAAGGAGATTAAGAGGTACAAACTTCTAGTTATAAAATAAATATGTCAGGAAAACGAAAAGGGCAGCACAGGGAATAGTTAATAAATATTATTACAACACTGTATGCGGACAGATGGTGACGACATTTACCATGGTCAGCACTGAGTAACATACACAATTGTCAAATCACTATGTTGTACACCTTAAAATAATATAACATTGTATGTTAATTATACTTCAATAATAAATAAATGTACATACATACATATTACGAAGAGAGTTTTAATCTACATGGCTAGGTCTTTCCGGTAACCAGAGCCCACCCTGAAGCTATGTAGGGACTCTGCCTTGAGTCAACTCATTAGCATAAACTTGGGTAGGGTGAAAAGGAGCTCCTTATAAACATCAAATGATACTTGTATCACTCAGAATATCCCAAGGGTTTTAGGAGTTCTGTGCCAAGAACCAGAGACAAAAATCAAATTATTATTATACATGTATGATTATTATCACACACGAGATTCATAAGGGTATGATCCACAGGCATTACCACTACTATTCACAAAGTTACCATGCATAAGGGTTCAGAGTCCTGGCTTCTTGGGGAGCTCTCAGGCTAAGAAATAATGGCTTCAGCACAGCTAGGGCTTGGGAAAAGCTTACCCAATGCCCCTCTCAAGATGGCAAAGAAGGACACTGAAGAAAGTCTCCTAACATTGTCTTCCCAGCGGGCAGACGCTGGAGCGGTGGAGATTCGAACCACCCCCCACCCCAAGGAGACGGCTCAAAGAAAGGATGGCCTTATGACGCACTCTCCTCTTCCTTTACTTTCCTCTGCTCTGTAAGAATCAGGGAGTTGACCAACTTCGGCGTAAGTACTTACTGTGGTCTGCTATTGTTTCGAGTGCTTTGCAAATATTCACCCATTTACTAATTCCCAATTCCCCTTTGAGGTGGTTATGGTTACAATAAAACTGGGGCACAGAGAAGTTAAGCAACTTACTCAAGGTCACCCATCAAATCTGAGTCCGTGCTCTAACCACTAGGCTATTGTATTAGCTCCCAGAACCGTAACCTGATAAAAGGTGCTATCGTGGAGGGGTATTACCTCTTTCTTCATTTTATTTATTTTTTTAAGATTGATTGATTGATTGATTTATCTGAGAGAGAGAGCGTGAGCAAGGGTAGGGGAGGAGAAGAGGGAGAGGGAGAAGCAGACTCCCCACTGACTCCCAGGACCCCAGGATCATGACCTGAGCCAAAAGCAGACACTTAACCAACTGAGCCACCCAGGCTCCCACCTCTTTCTTCATTTTAAAAAGGAAAGAAGGGAAGAACGAAGCGGGGGTAAACAGAAGGGGGAATGAACCACGAGAGACTATGGACTCTGGGAAACAAACTGAGGGTTTCAGAAGGGAGGTTGGTGGGGAGATGGGGCAGCCAGGTGATGGGTATTAAGGAGGGCACGTATTCCATGGAGCACTGAGTGTTATACGCAAATAATGAGTCACGGAACTTTACATCAAAAACTAAGGATATACTGTATGGTGACTAACATAATAAAAGATTTTTTTTTATTTTTTTTTTAAGATTTTATTTATTTATTTGACAGAGAGAGAGAGACAGCCATTGAGAGAGGGAACACAAGCAGGGGGAGTGGGAGAGGAAGAAGCAGGCTCCCATTAGAGGAGCCTGATGTGGGGCTTGATCCCAGAACGCTGGGATCACGCCCTGAGCCAAAGGCAGACGCTTAACGACTGAGCCACCCAGGCGCCCCCATAATAAAAGATTTTAAAAAAAATAAAAAATAAATAAATAAAAAGGAAAGACTCTTTAAAGTTGGACTTGTCTCTCCCCTTCCCATTTTTTTGGTTGGTTTACATTTTTTTTACCTTTTAGGGGAGTTTATCATTTAGTCCACTGATTGCAAAATGGTGAGGAGGAATGCAAGGGTTAACCATTCTTTGGTTAGGTGTCCTTGGTTATGGAATCTGACAGTAACAAGAAACTTTTTTTAAAGGTCCTCAAATTCTCCTCTGGATGCACCAAGTACGTGTGGTCCACCGGAGGGATCTCCAGTCGGAGAGAGTGTGGTGGGATTCCCGTTGCTTGCACGCTAGTGGGAGCAGGCTAAGGGATTATGCGCAGGAGGAGAGTGCACGCAAAGAACACGCGTGCAACGCGGGCCTCAGTGTGGGGGTGGTGTTCTCAGCAGGTGCGTCATCCTTCCTATTTGTACTGATGCGAGCCCTTCTCAGACACTCTCCGCACTTCCTGTGGGCAGTGGGAGTCGGGCCACACAGCCTGGCCCCTGGACATGGCTGCCTGAATCGGGGTCCACACTGGGAGAGGCCATGGGGGTGTGACTTCAGAGGCTCGCACACACCTCAGTCACTGAGCTGAGGCCTCCAGCTGGGAGAGAACCCAGTGAGGGACAGTCTTAGGTAAAAACAGTGAATGAATGAGCTCAGAGAGGAGTCTTTAGAGATAAACAGGAGAATGGCGATGGAGTAGACATCATGAAACAAAGATACGGCCAGAGAGGGGACAAAGACAAAGAAACCTCTAGATTTTTCTCTTGATATGTCCAGAATCAAGGGAAGCATGGCTACACTTCCTGCTGGGGTTTCAGAAAGCCCTCATTGCTCATGATAAGTTTTTCTTTAAGTCAGCTGGAGTATGTTTGTGTCTTGGATCCAAAAAAAAAGGAAGGAAAGTCCATGATTAAGAGTCTAACCTATAACATAGGTTATGTCTTTAATTTCAACAAAATCCAGTCCTGGTGTTAACATATTAAGAATTACTTCTCTCCGTTCCAACTTCCCACATCACAGAAATTAATTCAAACTGGAAAACAGTAATCTACCAATCTACCAAGTCCCTTGGATAATCACTGATATTTTTGCTTTGATATTTAAAGGCATCAGTATAAATCAATGTGAAGTCGTTTGGGGACACTAAGAAGAAATCCTCGCAGCTCTTTAAGAAAACCCAAGGGCACTGTTCCAAATCTCATGCTGGGATGCTCTTCAACTCAACAGAACACTATGATCTTGGGAATTTTTTGGAATTTTGTTGGAAATTCCTTAGCACTTATGGAAGCAGTGGGAACAGGTTTAGAAGGGGAGTCTGTGGTGCTATCCTGCTTTCTATGATTTTCCTACATCCTCCTTTATTGTCCAACTTTCAGAATTTAAGCAACAATCCCGCTTCAGGGATTCATTCAAAGACTAGTTTATAGCCAGCACCCCTAGCCCCAACATGATGCTCTTACCACCCTGTTAATTTCCTTCATAGCTCTTGTCTCTATATGTGAAGTTCTGGTTTATTTGTTTATATGTGTATTGTTTATCTCCCTCACTAGAATCTAAGAAGGAAGCAGGGATCTTAACTGCCTTGGTCACCACTATATCCCCACTACGCAGTACAGCACAAAAAACCTAGGAGGAACTTGATGAAATTACGCTAGCTCCCTGCTACCTATTCTAAAAAAAAATAGACCAAAATGTAGAGAGGCTCAAATATAAGCAAAGTGCATTTTCTACTCATGAAGAGTCTCAGTCAGTTGCATGTAGGGAGGGGAAGGTGCCTTTAACAGGGTTTCCCTGAGCCCCAGAGTGATGGTGTCTCTGCCCTCTTCATGTGGCTTCCTAGAACCCTAGATATTAACATCCAGGCAGCATGGAGGCGCGAACATGGGAAGTTTCCATGGGCAGGTTTGGAAATTGGCCTGCTACTCACACGGCCACACCTGCCTGCAGGGAGAGCAGGGAAATGTGCATCCGCTGTGTTCTCAAAAGGATCCGCAGTACTGAGAGAAAGAGAAATGGGTAGGAGAACCCACAAGCAGCTGAAAGAGCTCCACTGACTCCAAGTCACTAGTAGGTCCCGAAATGTACTAGATGCTGGGCCCAGGTTCGGGAGTTTAGGGATTTACTTTAATCTTTTAAATAGCAATGTGTGTAATGATTGAATATACTACATACTTAGCCCAGAAGCCCAATGAGGACTGTTCTCAGACGTTGGCAAGCAAAAGCAGTTCCAAGATGTATTCCAACATGGTATGACCCAGACAGCCCCAATTAGTTGAAGGAGCTTTTAAAAGAGGATTTTTACTTTTTAAAAGTAAATATTTTTATTCCTCTGTTTTTAGGCAACAGCATGATTTTGAGTCACTCTCGTGGAAGGAAGTATGGTTGTACCAAGCCATCCAGAGGCTTGAAAGTAGGTCACTGGTCTCAGGAACTAAGCCCAGTGAGTTCTGTTGTTCTGAGCGGGTGGGTCAGAATGACACTGCAGCGGCCAAGGTAGGGCAGGCTATGCCCACCCGAGCGCCGTTCCTGGACCCTCAGTGCTTGATGTGGAATGGGCGAAGAGTGAGGATTCCTGACCTGAGGCTGACCGTAGACTAACCCCGATCGGGCAGACTAGAAGCCGTTTGGCAAAGCCTATATATCTGACCAATTCTAAGGGCCAGTTGGCCCCTACAAGGAGCAAGGGTGGATAGGGGCTCCTTGCCCTACAAGGCGGCCTAAGCTCTCATAATTCAGAATTTCGTTGCATTTGAGATATTGCCTTGCTGGATTCATCCACATCTTTCCTCTACTTCCAGCCCCCTTTCAATCCATAGACTCAGCACAGAACACAACAGGCAAAACCGGAGATATTACAGGCGGGGTTCCAGACTACGGCAGTAGAGTGAGTATCGCCATAAAGCAAGTCAAATTATTATATATATTTTTTTGGTTTCCCAGGGCATATAAAAATTATGCTTACACTGCACTGTAGTCTCTTAAGTGTGCAATAGCATGATGTCTAAAAAAATGTACAGACCTTCATCGTAAAATACTTCATTGCTAAAAAATGCCAACCATCCTCTGAGTTTTAGCCAGTCGTAATCACGGATTCCAGATCACAATAAGTATAATAATAACGAAAAAGTGTGAAATATTGTGAGAATTACCAAAATGTGACAGAGGACACAATGTGAGCAAATGCTGGTGTAAGACTTGCTTGAAGCAGGGCTGCCACAAGCCTTTGATTTATATATATATATATATATATATATATATACATATATATATATATATATATATATATATATATACACACACAATATCTGCAAAGCACAATGAAGTGAAGTATGCCTGTGTATTCTTTCTGAAAACACTCTCCCATCTTTCTCCCTCCCTCTGCCTCCTTCCACTGCTCTGTCCATTACTCTACTTAACAGTTTAAAAATTAGGTCATTTATCCCCTTGGTGTTGTATAGCAAAAGAGCAAAAGAATTGGACTGGCCATTGCTTAAACTTGAACGCACAAAAATGCTCCCTCAGCATATTATAAACAACAATTTTGCAGGAAAATTGGAAATAACACCCATGCCCATTAAAATGACGACAGAGAGTGACATGTATTGGCATGGAATGATGGCCACGATATATTAAGTAAAAGAAAGAAAGAAAGAAAATAAAAGAAAAGAAAAGAAGAGAAAGAAAACAGAACTAAATAGCATTTTATGAATAATATTCAGAGATGAATATTTATTCGTGAACCTAAGTGAAATATTACTTGGATTTTTGTTCTTTCAGCACATGTTTCATATGCCAGGCACTCTTCTAGCCATCAAGATGAAGATGGGAAACCCGGTTCCTAGTCATGGAAGTCAACGGTCTGTTGGGGAGGTAGACATTAATCAAATAAGAGTATAAATAACTTAAAATAGTGATGAGTGCTAAGAAGCAATATGCAGGATATTGTGAATATATAATTAGAGAAAGACTTCCTACTGCCCTTAGTAAAAACTATGTGCGTGTAGTGTGTACATATGAGTGCAAGCATGAGTAAGCATGTAAGAAAGGCCAGAATTACATATAAACAATGCGCAGGTATTAGCCCTGAATGTACTTTTCTTTCATTTTCAGCATGTTTTGAATCTTCTTCAATTGCCATGTGTTCCTTTTGTTAAAAAAAAAAAATCTTTCAATTGGGTTTATTTTTTTAAGCTTTCATTTAAATTCCAGTTAGTTAGGAGTGTAATATTCGTTTCAAGTGTACAATACAGTGACGCAACACTTCCATACATCACCCGATGCTCATCACAGGTGCACTCCTTAATCCCCATCACCTGTTTACCCCATCCCCCCACGGACCTCCCCTCTGGTGACCAGCAGTTCTCTACAGTTAAGAGTCTCTTTTTTGGTTTTTCTGTCCCTTTGCTTGTTTCTTAAATTCCACATATGAATGACATCATATGGTATTTGTCTTTCTCTGATTGACTTATTTCACTTAGCATTATACTCTCTAGCTCCATCTATGTTGCTGCAAATGTGGCAAGATTTCATTCTTTTTTATGGCTGACTAATATTCCATTCTATATCTATATCACATCTTCTTTAAACATTCGTCTATCAATGGACACTTGGGCTGCTTCCATACTTGGCTATTGTAGATAATGATGCTATGAAGACCAAGGTGCACGTATCCCTTTGAATTAGGGTTCTTGTATCTAAATATCCAGTAGTACTATTGCTGGGTCATAGGGTAGCTCTATTTTTAACTTTTTGAGGAACCTCCATACTGTTTTCCAAAGTGACAGTACCAGTTTGTATTCCCACTAACAGTGTAAGAGGGTTCCCCTTCCTCCACATCCTCTCAACACCTGTTGTTTCTTGGGTTGTTGATTTTAGCCATTCTGACAGGTGTGAGGTACTATTATAGTTTTGATTTATTTCCCTGATCAAAAATGATACTGAGCATCTTTTCTTGTGTCTGTTGGCCATCTGGATGTCTTCTTTAGAAAAATGTCTATTCGTGTCTTCTGCCCATTTTTAATTGAATTGTTGATTTTTGGGGGGCGCTGAGTTTTATAAGTTCTTTTATAGATTTTAGATACTAACCCTTTTCAGATCTGTCATTTGCAAATATTTTCTCCGGTTCCATAGGCTGCCTTTAGTTTTGCTGAATGTTTCCTTCATTGTGCAGAAGCTTTTTATCTTGATATAGTCCCAATAGTTTATTTTTGCTTTCATTTCCCTTGCCTCAGGAGACATATCTAGAAAGAAGCCAATATCAAGGAAGTTACTGCCTGTGTTCTCTTCTAGGATTTTTACGGTTTCAGGTCTCACATTTAGGTCTTTCATCCATTGTCAATTTATTTTTGTGTATGGTATAAGAAAATGGTACAGTTTCATTCTTTTGCATGTGGCCGTCCAGTTTTCCCAACACCATTTATTGAAAAGACTGTCTTTTTTTCCATTGAATATTCTTTCCTGCTTCGACAAAGATTAACTGACCATATAATTGTGGGTTCATTTCTGGGTTTTCTGTTCTGTTCCATTGATCTATGTGTTTATTTTTGTGCCAGTATCACACTGTCTTGATTACTACAACTTTGTAATATAACTGAATTCTGGAACTGTGATGCCTCCAGCTTTATTTTTTCTTTTGCAAGCTTGCTTTAGTTATTTGGAGTCTTTTGTGATTCCATACACATTTTAGGACTATTTGTTCTAGCTCTGTGAAAAACGCTGGTGGTATTTTGATAGGGATTGCAATAAATGTGTAGGTCGCTCTGGGTAGTATAGACATTTTAATGATATTGATTCTTCCAATCCATGAACATGGGATGTTTTTCATTTCTTTGTGTCCTCTTCAATTTCTTTCATTAGTGTTTCATAGTTTTCAGAGTACAGGTCTTTCATTTTTTCGGTTAAGTGTATTTCTAGGTACCTTATGGTTTTTGGTGTAATTATAAGTGGGACTGATTCCTTAATTGCTCTTTCTGCTGCTTCATTATTGATGTATAGAAATGCAACAGATTTCTGTACATTGATTTTGTATCCTGTGACTTTATTGGATTTATTAGTTCTAGCAGTTTTTTAGTGGAGCCTTTAGGGTTTTCTATATAGAGTATCATGTCATCTGCAAATAGTGAAAGTTTTACTTCTTCTTTACTTTTTGTTGTTGTTGTTGTTGTTGTTGTTCTTAAAGGACTCAAAACCTTAATGGTGTTCACATCATACAATCAGGAAGTAGAACCACCCCTCAAAAAAGAAAAAAAAAGCAAAAATGCCAAGATCTTCTCCAACCACAATTATTCTTACTATGAAACAGAATTTTCTTACAAATTAAGTAGTTTTTACAGTGGTGACATTTATCATTGATGTGATCTGTTTTAATGACTGTAGTCAGAAGGAAAGTTGGGCCTGTTGTTTTTCCAGAAATTGAATAAAGTACCATCATTAAGATAAGGAAGAGAAAGATTTGTATCCATCTTTCTGGGACATGTAAGGTGAGAGTGCAGTCTCACAGTTGGAGAATTTGTGGATATTGCTGGAGGAACTGGAGATGCTCTCTAGCAAGCGGGTAATCCCTCTTCCCCGAACACTGCTGTTTTGGCCAGAAATTCTCACCCCAGATGATTGGTCACCAGTGGGTGTGTTTGGTCTTTGTTCCTGATTAGAAGAGTTGAAATGAGAAAATTACAGACTCTGAACCCTCAGCTTCTGGTAATGCCCTGCATCCAATACAACCATTTTGGGTGTCAATACAACCTTGCCAATTTGGATGACTCTTGTTTCTTTTTGTTGTCTGATTGCTGAGGGTAGGACTTCTAGTATTATGTTAAATAACAGTGGTGAGAATGGACATCCATGTCCTGTTCCTCACCATAAAGGACAAGCTCTCACTTCTTCCCCATTGAGGATGATATTAGCTGTGGGGTATTCATATACGGCCTTCATTATGCTGAGGTATAGTCCCTCTAAGCCTACTTCGTTGAGGGCTTTTATCATGAATGGATGTTGCATTTTGTCCAATGCTTTTTCTGCATCTGTTGAAACGATCATATGATTCTGATCTTTTCTTTTATTAATGCGATGTATCATGTTGATTGATTTGTGAATAATGAACGACCCTTGCAATCCAGGAATGAATCTCACTCAATTGTGGTGAATGATTTTTTTTTTAGTGTATTGTTGGATTTAGTTTGCTAGTATTTTATTGAGAATTTTTGCATCATGTCCATCAATGGAGAGATCATCTAAACATAATATGAACAAGGAAACAATGGCTTTCAATGACATACTAGGCCAGATGGATTTAACAGACATATTCAGAACATTCCATCCTAAAACACCAGAATACACATTCTTTTCAAGTGCACACAGAACAATCTCCAAGGCAGGTCACATGTTAGGTCACAAAAGAGCCCTCAACAAACACAAAAAGACGGAAGTCGCACCATGCACCTTTCCTGACCCCAAACAATCAAACTTGAAATCAACCGCACAAAAAAAATCTGGAAAGACCACAAATGTATGGAGGTTAAAGAACAAATGAAAACGAAAACATAATAGTACAAAAGCTTTGGGCTGCAACAAAAGTAGAGGGAAGCATATGGCAGTGAAGGCCTACCTCAAAAAGCACGAAAAATCTCAAAAAAACACAACCTAACCTTACACCTAAAGGAGCTAGAAAAAGAAAAACAAACAAAACCCAAAACCAGCAGAAGGAAGGAAATAGTAAAGTTTAGAGCAGAAATAAGTGATACAGAAAAAAAAAAAAAAACATAATAAAACACATCAGTGAAACCAGGACCTGGTTCTTTGAAAAAATTAATAAAATTGACAAACCTCTAGCCAGACTTATCAAAAAGAGAAGAGAAAGGACCCAAATAAATAAAATCACAAATGAGAGAGGAGAAATAGCAGACACCACAGAAATACAAGCAATTCTAAGAGAATATTATGAAAAACTATATGCCACTAAATTGGACAGTGTGCAAGAAATGGATAAATTCCTGGAAACAGAGGCACCTGGATGGCTCAGTCGGTCAAGCAGCTGCCTTCGGCTCAGGTCATGGTCTCAGGGTCCTGGGATCGACCCCTGCATCAGGCTCCCTGCTTCTCCCTCTGCCTGCTGCTCCCCCTGCTAGTGCGTACTCTCTCTCTCTGATAAATAAATACACAAAAATCTTGATAAAAAAGATTTCCTAGAAACATATAAACTACCAAAACTGAAACAGGAAGAACTAGAAGACTTGACCAGACCAATAACCAGCAAGGAAGTCATCAGTCATCAAACTCCCAACAAACAAAAGTGTTTTAGTTTTAGTTTTCTCAGTCACGTGTCAGGCTACCTGTAGATTTCGGGTCACTGCTCTGTTCTGTGTTCCCTTAAGATAAAACCAGAATTTATATTTCCTGACTTTAGAGTGCATAAGAGTGTATTACTTTGATACATTTGAAAGTAATAGGAAGCTTTGAGAAAAAAAAAAATGGGTCAGGCAGACATCATTTTCCCAGGGGACGTGGTTGACCACGTAAGGCAGGGGGGCCATCAAACCCACCTTCCTCCAGGGCCCATGGGAACCTACACTTGGTCGTGGCAACTTGGCTAAAGTTGAAGGGTCAGCTATAGCTCACTGTGAAAGTGCTAGCAAGACTACTATTTCTGAATAGACTTATTTCCTGCAAAGATGTACACGTAATTAACTTGCAACAATTTTAATCTTTGCCATTTATAATTTATACTGCTATTTACAACTGTTTCTGGTACTTGTAACAGCTCCTTAAACTTCAGTGTGAAGCAGGAGTGAAGGGTTTCACCTGCCACCTCTTGCTGAATTCAAAAAACCTCTGATGGGACCACAGAACTCTTCCCTACTAAGGGGCAAAGCATCATGGAGACTTGCCCTTGAGGTGACTTGAAAAACATCCCGGCCAATGCCCATCAGAAAACGTTTCAAAGGCTTACTCTGAGGCACATAGTTTCTTTTAAAAACTGCTTCCATGTTTTCTGTAAATGGCATACACTCATTTATAAAGAACACCGTTCGAGTAAGGAAAAGAATGAAGAAGAAAATTTGTAGTTATCTCCCACTGTTAATTGGGGAGACCACAGTCCTCTCTGTCCCTGCCCCTGCACAGAGATCTACTGAGAGAAGTTTACATCAGTGGGATTATTTGCTTCTTTTTTTAAAACAAAGAGGAAGGAGAGTATATAAAGCTTAAAAATAAGTGACACTTGATTTGGGGGCTGTAAGTCAGGATCATGAAAGGCTGGATGAAGGGACTGCTGGGTGCCAGCGGTGGTCTAGTCTTTGAACGGGTGCTAAGTACAAGACTGTGCTCATTTTGCAGAAACGTGCCTTGTACAACTATGATTTATGCACCTTTTCTCTGCGGAAGTTATACTTGAGTAAAAATTTTTACTTAAAACGCCTTGATTAAGTAAATCAATACTCCAAGCAGAGGAAAGAGGAAACTGGGGAGAGGAAACACATATAATCCCAGAACCAATTCAGTCCATTTTAAAGATTCATCCACTCCATGTCAATGTATTTTCACACAAACTTACAGGCAATTCCAAGTCCCAGACTGGGTAAATGGTATTCATTAAACATACGTTATAATCACAGTTTTACAAAGAATCTCTATGCAAAGTGAACACAAACTGGGCAAGTCTATGTGTAGCAACATGTAACGACAGAGCCTGCCCTCGAGAAACACCGGGAGCCGCACTCTCCGTGACTGATTCATCAGCCTCAGTGTCAGTTAGAAACGTTAAAATCGTATCGATATAGAATGACAGTTAATTAAAAAGTGAGACTGATTAAGTATATACTGGTGTGATTTCTCCCCTTTCTCTGTATCACAGACTTTACGCATTTCTTAAAACGTTTCTATACGTGCTTTCCTAGATTTTGATTTCCCTACTGAAACCAAAATAAACACAGTAACTAACCAAATAAGGAAATTAATCCAAGTACTTTTGTAAAACAAGCTTTAAATCCAAACACAGAGAATTTCAGAATCCAAACACCAAATGCCTCCAAATACGCTTGTCCTTCTGTGTGGGGCCACAACAAGGTGGGGGCTGACTCAGGGGGGTGGGTTTTGGGGAGTCTGGGCCCCTCACAGACCCAAAAGTCCTCAGGGGCCCAAGACGTCTGGGCAGCTAAACCACGCATTGGATTGTCAAATCCCCAGAGTAAGATGGGAAGTAAGAGACAAGGGACAAACACTAGCAGGCACCCGGGAACGCTGATGAGAAGTGCAGAAGCAAGAGAATCAGCGGGGAAGGTGAACCTGCCTCTCGTGAGTCCAGCTGGGAGTAGGGGATGCAGCCAGAACGGGATATATATGGGAGGGTTTTAATGCTATCCCGTGTCCACCTTTACAGGAGAACATTTAAAGCTGCAGTTAAGGCTAACGACCTGAACTATCCCATTTCTCCTGCAATCCTCTGAGCAGCTCCCCATGGAGCATCTCCTCCCTGGAAACTATTTAATTTCTAGGTTATCCAGCTAATTAGTCTCCTTATTCTAGGTCGTTCCTCTATCACATTGATTTTACAATGAACATTAGGCTTGATCAGCAACAACTCCAATGGTATTTTATCCATCATCCTGTACACACCTGCTCTATGTCTTCTCGCCAAATGGGAGCTGTCCAGCAAACATCATGAATCATCCGCACCCATGAGGCTCCCCAACCGGATGAAATCTGAACTGAGTTCACATTTGCTTATTTTCAGCTTTGCACTTCCTCGAGCCCATCGAGAGCAGCTCCTTCACAGAAGACCACAGAAAACACAAGAGAAATGCTTTATCTTCATTAGTTTACTGGTATGTGCAATTTATAATATTTAATGCTCCTGACACACTCTTCAAGGAGAAACTCAAAGCCAACCTACACATTCAATTCCCTAAAATTTGCCATCAAAATATCCCCTTCTCTGGCAATTAGTATCCTACGTATTCTAATTAATAAAATATTTTTCTTCTGTGTGCTTTTTTTTTTTTTTGAGGGGAGGGGGCTTCATTATCCACTTATTTCCTTCCATATCTTTCCATTCATCTTCTAAATGCGATGACAGGTAATCAGTTATCAAGAACACGGCCCTGAAGTCATGAGTCATTTCTGGCTATCTCCAATTTGCCCTCTATATGTCAGCTTCCAACTTCCAAAAGCTTCGGATAGACACACGGGTGTAGGCACATATCACCTCCCCTGACCCCGACTCCACCTTCTTCTTCAGGAACAGAATCAAACGGCCACGTAGCCTCTTGAGGCTTCACATTCGTCCCAGAACACACTACACCGTCACTCACCTCTAAACACCTTTCTGGACTTGGGTGACCGGCTACAAAATCATCAGTCTATATATTCTGACTCTCACACTTTTTCCTTCCTTGATGTGTGTCTTTTTCTATTCACTCGACAACACGCACAACCTGCTCTGTATGAGGCGTCATGCCAGGTGATGTAGGAACTGCAGTCAGGTGACCCTGACTCAGTCTTGGGTTAGTTGCTTCAGGTGCGAGTCTGTGTTTCCCTTTTTCATGTTCACATCCAACCAGTGGCCGGCCCAGGTGAATGGTGCATGCACCTGTCCTCTCACTCGGATTCTTTTCCATTTTCTCACCACCACCCTAACAGAAATCCTGGTCATCTTGGACCTCAATAGTTTCAAAAGCTTCCTTCCAATTCACCTCTCCGCCATGATCTTCCACATAATCAGACATCCGACTTTACACGAACATGAATGTGATTATCACCGTGACCCAAGAGAGGTAAGAATCATTAGTCCCACTTTGCCAAAAAGAACACTAATTGTTGAAGAGTTTAAAAAATTGCTGCCCCAAACTGCACAAACAGGTGGGTAATGCAGAAATTGAACTCTAGGTCTGAGTGCATTAAACCCTCTTTCCATAACATTAGACTCTCTCCCAGAGGAAGGGAACTGTCTAAGGGAAGTTGACCACACGGGAACATAAGGTAAGAATTATGGTGTTGGTAAGCAGATGACAAGAAAGCCGAACGGACGACACCAAGAAAGAACAGACCTTTCTTGGGAGCAGACTGGATATGAGGAAGAAACAGAAATGTCAGATTATTTGAAGGTTTATAGGCTGGGTCATCGAAGGGTTGGCCTGGTTCACCTTCCTCCATACCTTAAAAGGTTGTAGGATGAGGTGGCTTAGGAAGTAAGGGCCTTGGGGCGCCCGGGTGGCACAGCGGTTAAACGTCTGCCTTTGGCTCAGGGCGTGGTCCCGGCGTTATGGGATCGAGCCCCACATCAGGCTCCTTCGCTATGAGCCTGCTTCTTCCTCTCCCACTCCCCATGCTTGTGTTCCCTCTCTTGCTGGCTGTCTCTATCTCTGTCGAATAAATAAATAAAAATCTTTAAAAATAAAAATAAATAAAAATTTAAAAAAAAGGAAGTAAGGGCCTTGAGGGATGCCTGGGGGGCTCAGTTGGTTGAGCATCTGACTCTTGGGTTTTGGCTCAGGTTCTGATCTCAGGGTTGTGGGATCGAGTCCCATGTGGGGCTCCTGCCCAGCGTGGAGTCTGCTTCAGATTCTCTCTCCTTTTCCCTCTGCCCTTACTGCTCATGCTCTCTCTCTCAAATAAATACATAAATCTTAAAAAAAAAAAAAAAGAAGAAGAAGAAGAAGTAGTAGTAGTAGTAGTAGTAGTAACGGCCTTGCTTCCTACCCTGACACTGCATTTTATTAGCTGTGTGCCTTTAGGAAACTACTTAACTTCTCTGAACCTTTCACCTCAGTACAGTGGTAATAATACTAATAATAGTAATAGTAGTAATAATGATAATGTCTGCTTAAAAGGAAGGATGAGGATTATTAAAGTATTTAACAACACCTGGCACATAGCACATATGTCCTCGATATTTGTAAAATACTCCTTGAAAGCATTCACACATTCCCTTTGCTTTGAAATAACTTAAACTGGTTTGCCTTTACGTGGGATGGATTTAACTCTATTTTCTTTTGATTTGTAAATAAAATGAAAACAAGCAATGTGAGGCCAGAGCCCACAGCAGGCCCTGACATGCTCCTGATTCTAATAAGGAGGGTCTGAAACACAATGACTGTCTCTTGCATGAGTACGACAACTGATCATGTCTGCACGCTGAGAAACACGACTGGTTTCCTTTTCATCACGGAAGGGACTTCACGTAAATCTAACTTATAAATTCACTCCCCTGACCATCAAAGACCGGTGTTTCAACCCACTGCTCTCTGGACAGAGTTCGCACTACAGGGAAAGGTAAGTACAGATCCCGTTGCAAAAGCTAGCTGGTAGAACGTCTTCCCTACAGACCTGTGACCGTCTTAGTGCTTGCAGTGCGGAAAAGCTCAGTTAGACTAAAGGTTTCATTTTAATGTACAACTGGGGAATGTTTCCAACTTTTTTTTCCAATCCAAAGAGCGGTCTACATACTTTCCTCAGGTTGTGCTACTGCATCTAAGTGACTCAGTCCCTGGCAGGCTCCTTGTTGTCTCCGTGAATACTGTACAAGACCATCGCCCGGCTGCAGTCTATGCCCACGCCCCAAGCGCGCTGGCAGGAACCCTATCTGCATTTCAGCCCGGTCCTTTTTAATCCTTAAAGGAATGCTCTCAGGCTAATAAAGAGAAGAAAAGAATTATTATGCCTCAAGAATTGAGGCAAAACATTCCAAACACCAAGGAGCCCCATTTAATCCTCTGCTGGGCATGTTGATATTTACCCACCCTGCTGGTCAAGGAGAAACAGGTAGTCTTTAACGTGACTTCCCCACAGGTCAGAAGAGCCCCTAGTCCGGAGGAGAGGACGCACGGTACCACCCGTCAAGGAAGGAGGGGACAATCTGACCCTGAGCTCTGCGGCTCTGTTTCTAGGGTCCGTTTGCTCCTGAGTGAGTGAGCGAGGATGGAAGACGAGGGCAGGAAGTGAAATGAAATATTCTCATCAATCTGGTTTCCAGTGTCCCCTTTTCTGAGTTGCTGGAGAGGCAGACGTACTTCTAAAAATTCCCACATCCCTCATCAGCACTCTTCATTCATCTGGATTATAAACGGAATAATCATTTCCCACACATCAGCTGTGCAGTCAAATAAGTGTATTTCAGGCATTCTCTCTATACAGTAATAGGTTATATTTTCTCCTAAATGTTATATAATCTTATTATTACCAATGTCCTTCTTCCCTGGATTCCTTAAAGGAAACATGTGGCAGCTTCACGGGTCCGCCACGGGCAACGGGGCAGAGGCACACGGAGGAGGCGCACAGACGACCGCGGGCCCCGGCTCAGCGCACCGTGCTTCCCCATCCCCCGAGCCCCCCATCCCCGCCCCTGTGGTCCAGAGACCTCAGGCTTCCAGGAAGGCAATGTTCGCGTTGCTAGGGCAAATCAAAGGAACTTCTCCAAACCAAGTCACTCACTCTTCCTTTTAGAATCTGGGCCCCTTTTGTCACTGTCTGCAAGGACACTTTTGAAGGAAAGAAAAAAAAAATCACTTAGAAGTTTGCTCGAGTCGTGGTTAATGTGCAAATGCCTCCAATCCACAGTGACACTCGCAGAATTGTGACAGTTCACTAGTCAGGAAAGAGAGCTGCTTCCGTATGAATGGGTTTGTACCCCCGCATGAAAATATCGAGAAAGCAAGCGGTCATTTCTTTGAGGCGGTCCCCTGGAAATTACAATTGCATTCAGACGAAGAGCACACATGAGAGGCTGCATTCATCAGGGCTCGCATCTGAGGTCACCGTGGGACTGTCCCTCCCCGGCACAGCCCCACAAACGCTCCTTATTAATTACAAGGCTTCTGACACGAAAGGAATCATCTTCCAAAAGTCAGAGCTTTGGTGCCAAGAGGGTCCCTGCCCTTTCTAGTAGAAGGCTGACCGTGACCCAGAGCTCAAGCTCCCCCTCATGCTGCCCACAGCCACTGTCACAGGCAGACACCAGGACTCCTTCCCAGGTCACAAGCCAGAGCTACAGAAAACTCTGGAGTTCTTACCATTGTGAGCCAATCTTTCCTCCACGCAGAGTCCAGCAGCCAAGAGTCCTTGCGGGTGTGCCGATCCCACAGCCACTGGAGGCTTTGGAGGCAGAGAAGGGTTCCTGTGGTGCAAATGGATCGCCACTGATTGTATTTCTGTCCCTCAGTTGCTGGCCTCGATGCCTTGGAAATCAGCCAAACCCAGCGCGAGGAGAGAGGGCTGCAGCTTACAATTTCAGAATTTTCCCGAGAATCTGCTCTTAGAAACCTGGGTCTCTCATCTAGCACTTTAAGCAAATACCGAAGGCTGCTCATTCAATTAGATCTCCCTCCCTCCCTCTCTCTCTCTCCGTCTCTCTCTCCCTCTTTCTCTCCCTCCCTCTCTCTCTCTCTCTCAGATGGGGTGTGTTGCTTTGTGGGATGAAATCACAGCAGGAGCTCAAGCTGACCCAGGGGACGCAGGCTCTCTGCCGACTTCCACACACCTCCAACCGGACCAGAGATGCCACTCTTCCACTCGGAGAAAAGCACCCTGGCCAGACACCAAGGGAAGGAGAGGCCACGCTGGTGAGCCCCTGGGCACACCAGGGTCGCAGCAGCCCCGTGACTGCTGGGAGCCGGCAAAGCGTGCCAAGGACCAAACACAGGACCGAAGCCCGGACTACACCATTTGGTGTCGTGCTGTCAGACCCAAACAGGTGGGAAGAAAAGCTCTCTGCTCATCAAAGGAGTCTATGAAGCATAGCTTTATCCTAAGAAATAAACTAGAAGTTCTTCAAATGCAGGGATTGTCTGTGCCAAGATGCTTTCCATCTAGCCGCGTCGGCTCAGTCATATGAAACCACTGGGCTCTTTGTTCTTCCTATGTTTTGACAACATTTTATTGCTTAAAAATTTTTCTCTCTCTCAGAAGGATTCAACCACACAACAAGCACACAGCAAAGACAGGGCTGCAATCAAAGCTCAATTTATTGAAAATAATAGCACAAATAAGCCGAAACAGCTATTAACTGCTCAACTTTTGACCTGCTTTCCCTTCCTCACTTACTACAAATCCCAACAAGGTGGCTGCCATGTTGGTTTTCTTCCGTTCTCTACCCTAACGTGGCATCCATACATTGTATAGTATTTAGTGGCTGAGTTCGTTAATTTTCCACAGTTGCTGGAAGCGTGGGCAGTCCCACAAACTGCTAAAATTCCTTTTACTTGGAGCCTGATGTGTTCGTGACTGCTTTTCCTCACACCGAGAAAGAAAGGCTCCCGTCCCCTAATAGGTTAGGCCTACAAAGGGCAGGAATGACTTCCGGCAAAGCTAAATATTTGCTCCAAATTCCACTGGAGGCATAAAAGTCATGCTGATGGCCAAGGGTTGTGATTTCTTAGAAAGAGTCCGTGGGATTTATCAGGCCTCACAGGATCGAGAAGTGAATCAACAGTCCGAGAAAATTACTCCCAGTTTCACTCCCTGCAGGGAACCGTCTTTTGGAACAGAGAAGCAGAAACGGTAGGCGAACCAGGTGTGCCGGTGGGACAACAGAGCCCACTTGAGTGTTTGCACAAGTAGGTTCTAGATACCTCCTGAATTCATGCGCTCCCTGAAAGGCCTGCTCTGGAGCCCTGGAATGTCTGACCCTGGTCCTCAAGCTGGGAGCAGACAACAGCCGCATCTGGGGTCTCCGTTCATCCTGAAGCCCCGTCTCGGCCCCATCTCCAGGACCCTCTCCACACGCTGAACAGCTGTTCCTGCACTGTGCCCAATGACACGTGTCCCCACACGCCTGAGGCGCCGCCGTCGATGGCCGCGTGACCAGCCAGAGAGCCCCTCTCCTCCTCTGCCAGCCTGGCTTGTAAACAGTGGACACCCCGCGCTCGGGCATCCACGAAGCGTCTTCCCTTCCGCCGCCTGTCCTTCGAGGTGCGACGCCACCCCTCCGTCCGTCAGGCAGGCGCCCCCGACGGCTACCCTCGGAGCACTTTCTCCTCCCCGCGCCCGTAAACGCGCTGTTCTCTCTGAAACCTGCGTCCCACTGACACAGAGGAAGCTACGACCGCTGGGCAGGGCGGTCGAGCGCTCCGTGCGCGGGGCTCTCTGAGCCGCCCCCCCACCCCTGCGAGCACCGGCCTCCGTCCCAAAGAGCCCCGCGCACCTCCCTCCAGTCGCTGTGCCCGCTCCTGCTTCCAGACACCCACGGGCGCGGGGCTCTTCCTCCTCCCTCAGCGCTCGCCCGCCGGCCGCCTCCTCCCGCGGGAACCGAGCGGCGGCTGAAGGCGGAGGGCAGGGAACGTCCGCGTGGACCGGCCTTGCGTCCCGTCGCGGCCCCACACCGACCTGGGCGGTTTAGCGGCGGCGGCGCGTCTGCGGGGAGAAGCGCGAGTCCCTGAGCGGGACGCCTTCTCCGAACAAACTGCCGCTTGGCACCGGGAGCGGGAAGGAGGCCTTCCGAAGAACCGTCCCTCTGGGGACCGAGGCAGGCAGCGAGGTCGAGAACCGTCTGGATACTTGCGTCCATCAAAATCGTTAGACCTCTCGGCTTGATTTTGTCACAACACACTCATCACTGACACACAGTCGCCTCGGGATGCCCAGCACCAGCATCACCAGCGGGAAAGTCAGAAACTTCTGGTGAGAAGCAGGGGGGGAAACTGGCATTTCCTGTCAAACGGTAAATTCTTTCATTAAAACAAGGAGACAACCAAAAAGCCAGCGCTTTCCTCTTGGAGCCCCAGGCCCCATCCCCACACACCCCGTGGCCGCTGGAGATGCCAGCAACGGAGAGTCAGACCCGGGGCAGAAGGCCCAGTGGAAAGCTGCCCCCAGCCCTTTGAGCCTGCAGGGTGCAGAAAAGCAGAAATTCCATTGCACGTGTGTACAAACAGCACTGTTTCATTCAGCGTATTCTGAATGAAGCCGATCCATTTTATTTCCTTCATGAAATCTTTATCACATCTTCGAAAGATAGTTAAAATGTAAACAAGAAGCCCACCGACACACGACTGTCTCCCTCCAACGAGTTCACTGGCCAGTATTTGAAATGCCGGACCTGCATTAATTAGAAGTTTATTTGGCAAGCCAGTAGAGACTGGAAACTCCCCTGGGCACTATGACGCTGAGTCCCTGCTGCCACGACCCTCTCTGCGTAACAACGTGGAGGGAATAAAGAACAGGAGACTCCCATTATTCCTCGGCAGTAGAATTATGTCTGTCCACACACTCAGAAGAACAGAGAGAAGAGCTGGCAACAGTTTCTCTTTCCCTGGTTCTCCCATCTCCAGTTCTAGCCCCAAATCCTACCCTCCTGCATTGCCTCATGGTTTTGCTCTGTCTTTGGACACCTGTGGCCTCATTCATACCCCTTCCCAGCCCCACGGCTGTAGCAAGTTCAGGAGGCAGAACTTCAAGAGTTCAAATGGATCAGAGATTACAGAATCCCTTAGAAACAAGCACACAGGATTATAGGATACCTTAGAAATAAGCACACAGAATTACTGGATTCCTTAGAAATAAGCACACAGGCTTACTGGATCCCTTAGAAATAAGCACACAGAATTACTGGATCCCTTAGCTGGATCCCTTAGAAATAAGCACACAGGATTGCTGGATCCCTTAGAAATAAGCACACAGGCTTACTGGATCCCTTAGAAATAAGCACACAGGATTAATGGATCCCTCAGCTGGATCCCTTAGAAATAAGCACACGGGATTGCTGGATCCCTTAGAAATAAGCCCAAGGGCAAGATGGCAGCTTCAAATTTAATCTCAAGCAACCCTACTCAGTCTAAGAATCATACAGCATGCCGGGATGTCCTTCAGCTTCTAATGTTTCAAAAGTTTCTGTTTCAATAGATTGGAATTGATGTCGGAAGAGGAAAAATTAGGTCAAGGCAATGAGAAAAAGAACCCAGACTTCCTAAATCCACCCCAGATTGCCAAGTATTTCTATCATGAGAACAGTCACCCAGAAGACAACATATTTCGGCAATAAAATACTGACATTAACTTCGATCGCAGTATGATTTATGAGATATGAAGTCCTGCGGGATAGTTTCGAACGGTGAAAAGTGGATACAGTAGGGAGGGAATTAAGGAGACACGGAGAAAATGTGAGTGCCCTCGAAGAGGGCAGCACCGGTAGCATGGAGAGTCCTGGAGGCTGTGTCACCAACAATCCTGAATTCTAGAGACGGCTGACTGGAGCGCGGGATCTCCGCAGACCAGTTCCCTTGACCCTCTGGGGTTCTGCGCCTGGGACCCTGATTTCCCTTCCAGGGGCCGGATTCTGTGGCTGTTCTCCCGTCTCACCACAGGAGGGAGCTGCCGCGTAACAAGGGCAGCGCTCTCCAGCCTCGTCCGCGGGGACCAGTTTCCAGTAGCAGGTGCGCACCTGGCCTAGATGCTCCAACCACAAAGAACGGGAGCGATCGATGGTCCAAAATCAGCTTCCGAAGCTGTCCTCCAGCTGACCCGCTCAAGTGTTCACCCGCAAATATGTGTGCACACGGGGCAACGGCTCTGGGTTTTTTTCTTATACCTACTTGAATATCAGAATTTATAAATCACTGGAAAGATGTTATTTCGATGCGGATAACCCAGGTACACACCTTGCGCATTAAGATACCTGATTTTTTAGCTAATGGCCTTAATCACATGGAACTCCCTGGATTGATCTGCCCATGGATTAAAAGCAGCCTGTAATGTATCTTCGCCCGCCCAGTTCGTTGGGCGTAAATAATCGCCCCAAGTAAGAAGTCTTCTGAGGCGTGTTGCCAAAGATGATTCAGTGATGGTAAATAAGCAGCCTAATGGAGTGAACCCTCCTTATTAACCACTGGCCAGAGTCACATCTGTGTCCATTCTCTGTTTCAGTTCTTAAACACTCTTTAAAAGCAGCAGCCAAGTTCAGTTCTAATTTGCCTCCAAAGAATTCAGCACAAGCCCATTTAGCAAAGTGATTATCCCTCCATTTGGAGGCAATGAGGGAGGTGCTTCCGTGAGATCCCAGGAGGCGTCAATCGGTCGTGGTGCTCGTCCCAGAGGGCGAGTCTAGACCCAGATCAGCACAGGAACTCGTTATTCATGGCACTTCTGTGAAGCTGTGTGCCGTGTCTCAAAGTCAAAGGCAGCCACGGCCAAAACGGGGAACAGACGGGACGCGCCGCAGGGACAGAAGTGTGCAAAGACGGCAGTCCTGGCACTCCTGTTAGCACAAGTTCCCCTCCCCCCCGGCTCACTGGGCAGGCCATTTGTGGTGCAGGGTGGAGCAGGGTGGGGACGGAGGGGCCGGCTCTCCCCATGCCCCCATGTTCCAAGGCAGATGCCCAACAGTCCAGGAATTCTAGATGGGAACCTGGCCTTCCAGGCCGTTGTGAAGAAAGACCTGTCCAGGTAGAAGGCTGGAACGTATTTTAGTTAAGAGGATATCAGCTTTATTCAGAAGTTTCATATTTTTAGATGTATAAAACTTTGCCCCAGCCCCCACCAACATGCCTAGGTTTGATCCTTTTCTCCTCACTCCATTTTGTGAATCAGGGTGTATCTTGGTTTGGTTCAATTCAGTAACTCTTGCTTGGGCTTCTGTGGGGATGAGAATTTGTAGACACCACAGTAAGGCTTGGCCGCCACTGGCCACCTGTGGCTATTTAAGTTTTAATTAACTAATATTAACGAAAATTAACAATTAAATCCCTCAGTCAACTTAGGCACATTTCCGGGGTTGACAGTCCTATGTGGCTAGAGGCGACAGTCCTGGACAGAGCACGTCCAGAACATTCCCAGCACCGCAGAGCCTTCTGTTGGTCGTGCTGCCCTAGAGGACCCGAAGCACAGCAAATACTAGACAGGGTTGCTGGGACATCTGCACACTGCGGGCGCAAACCCAAGGAAGTCTGCACGATGGGATGCCAGTCTCGAGTGACCATGGCTGTTATTAGACATCCTAGATGCTATTTGTTTGGGGACAGTCTAATTCAGAAGTCGCAAACCCGCCACATGTGGAATGAGTATCTTCTTTGGTTTCCGTCATACTGCAAACACAGTGAAATTAGTTTCCAACATTTAAAAAATGAGAACTCATTAAAATCTAGTTTTTTTGTCTGTTTGTTTCTCTTGGAAACGTCAGAAGATCTGGCCCCTCCGGGCCTCCGTTCCCACATCGAACACAGACCGGGTGCCCAGAACCTGCCGTCCCCACAAAATGAGACTATGGCTTCAGTTGGCCAAAATCCCACTGGCCACTGCGCCCAAGGTCTTTCTTGTCTAATTCCTGTCACATCTGCATTTGAATGGGAACAAAAATAACATGTCTAGTGTTGCAAGAAAGGAAATCTCTAGAATAAAACACCATAAAGATGCCTAGAACACTCTTGCTTATTTTTTCTGCATATACTTAAATAAATAAATTCCACTCACTTATCCAAAAGTACTCGAGGATCTGTAGAAATAGGATTAGTGGACTACAGAGAAGTGAACTTCCTCATTTCCAGTAACTCTCTACTGAACACCCTAGGCCCTCATTCTTGATGCAGGGAGGGGGGAGGACAAGAAGAGGGGATTCCTTCCTCCCTTGTCTACTGCTCATTCCTCCACAAAGAAACACACACAACACACACACATGCATACAACACACGTAACACACACACACACACCCCCACACAGCTGAGTCCCTCAGGTGCAGTGGGGCTGTAAAAAGATCTAGTTATACATAAATAAAAATGAACCCCCGTCTCAATAAGATTTTAAATAATATTTGGGAGCCTAACGGAAAAGCAGCTCAATCAGGCACAAATCTCTTCATTCAAAAGTCGAGCTCCTGCCCATTGGACCCGAAGCTCCGGTGAAGCAGGGTCTTCAGCCCCTGCTCAGCGCCAGCCCGCAGCAGGTGAGCTGCTCTCGGGAAATATTTGTTCAACACAACATGCGAACCCTCGGGGGGACAGGACATTTCCTCAGCAATTCCAGGTCTCCGCTCATTCTCCTTGATCTCAACCTGTCGTGATGAGAGCCTAGTAATTCATGCCGCAATCAGCCGCTGTAAAGCCTCTGACGTGCTGGGGCTCTGCAGGCGTGTTACCTGAGGACGCACCTGCTGACTCTCCAAGTCAGAGGCCACACGTTTAGGGAGAGGGCTGCGGTCACGTCAGAAGGACTCAATTCTGGATGCCGCACTGCCTTTCTAAAAGAACCACAGACGCACAAAGAATGCGATGATATGCGCATTACCTGACCTATGATGTCATCCAGATCTGTAGCGTCAGTCCTAACCAAACACCCGTGACATCATCTACACTCCACGATCACTACGTCCTCTATTCCTGAACCTGCCCTTCACCTCCTGCCCAACAGACACTCGGCTTTCCCTGGGGACCCGCCTTCCCTGAGGTCCTGTCACGGCAAAGCTGTTTTCCTCTCAGTCCCTGGGCCACTGGATGAGGAGCTGGCTGGTCACGTCCCCCCTGCCCCTCTGAAACCATCCGTTCTCCCTCCCTTCTCCCAAAAAAGGCCCCAGCTCCAACTTCATGCCATCAGACGAGATCACCCAATACTCAGGGTCCCAAGTGGCCCCACTGTCCACTGACTGCCAGGTCAGCTCTCTTCTCCGTCTTCTCTGCAGTGGAATGTCTCCATCACTGCTTGTGGCTTAACTTTGGATGTGTCGTCACATGGCTAAGAGATCTTCCCAGGGCTTTGGGATCTCATTTCCTTGAACCATCCCTTTCAATAATCCCCACTCAGCCTCAGCCACGGGCTCCCACGTCATCACCACCAGCCTCTACCTTTCCTCTCACTTTCTCTGCGACCCTGACACCAGTGATTTTTTTTTTTTGCCCCCACAAGGATCAGCGACCCATTGATCCCAGAGCCATGTCACCATAGCTCAGCCCCAGAGGTCTTCTCTTCTTCTCCATCAGCTGGAAATCAAAACCAATCCGGGTAACCTCTGTCTTCCATGCGCCCTCTATTCCCTGCCCTTCTTGTCCTGTTTCCTTGCACTCACCTGTCCTCCAGCACCCGACACGTGCCCCCTCCCCTCACCCCTCCTGCACCTGTGCCACCACACTGGGCTTCTGAAAACCAAACCTCCCATCGCGCCCGCATCACCACTGGCTCCCTCGGGTTCCCAGGCAGCCATTCTCAATGCTAACCAACTCGTTCATCCACTTCTCCCAAAGGGCTGTTTCACATTTTCTCACCTCTCCCCGAAGGTCCAACACCTTCTTGCCCCTTTGCACTCGCAGCTTCTGACCTTTGGTCTCACTTCACTCCATTGACCCCACGTCTCCAACGTCCCACCTTCCAGGATCGGCCTCCCCACTAGCACCAAGGAGGAAGGAGCCCTGCTGCTACTTAAAGGCAGTTCGGGGCGCAGGGGTGGCTCGGTCGTCGGGTGTCTGCCTTTGGCTCGGGTCGTGATCCTGGGGTCCTGGGATCGAGCCCCATCCTCGGGCTCCCTGCTCAGCGGGGAGTCTGATTCTCCCTCTCCCTCTGTTCCTCCCCCTCCCCCTGCTCCTGATCTCTCTCTCACTCTCTCTGTTAAATAAATAAATAAAATCTTAAAAAAAAAACTGCAGTCCCTCTACTTGTCCCTCAAGGATTTCTCTTCCATAATTATCCCCTTTTCTACAAGAAAACATCAATTTTTTTTTGCTCTATACCAAATCATTCCTACCAGCGCACAAAAATGCTATTATTTCTCCCACCCTCAAAAGGAACAAAAGACCTTCCCTTCTCCCCATTTTCCCCACCAGCCACGGTGTCATTCCTTTACTTCCTGCAACGAAATTTGGAAAGCATGACCTGTGCTGTGTCTGCCATCCACTAAGGCTACCTGTGACCTTCCCGTCGCCAGACCTACCGTCCACGCTCCGTTCTAAGCGCACCCGACCTCTTTCGAGAGCCTTTCACACAGTCGGTCATTCGTCCTCTTCGATAGGATTTCTTCGCTCGGCCTCTCAGGACATCAAACCTCCTGATTTTCTGGCGACCTCACTGGCTGCTCCTTCTTAGTCCTCTGGGCATGTCCCTCCTCCTCTGCCCAACTTCTTAGCTTTGGAATGCTCTGGGCTCGGTCCCTGGTTTCCCGGCCGTGTACATTCTAGCCCCGTAGCGTTAAATAGCAATTAAATGCCAGCGACCCCCAAATTATACCACCAGCCCCACCCCCTTTGTTAGCTCCAGACTTATCTATCCAAGTCAACGCAACTACGCCCCGTGGACGTCCAAGACATCCCACATTCAACCCGACCAAGCCGACCTCCGCTCCTGCCATCCCATCGTCCTTCATTTCCATCAAACACTCTTCCAGCCACAGCCTTACGCATCCCGGTGACGACAACTCTGTCCCTGCAGCCCAGACACTTGGGAATCGCACTCACTGGATGGCTACAATTTTTTTTTTTAAATAGTGGAAAGTAACAAATGTTGGCGAGGAGACGGAGACACTGGAACCCTCACACCCTGCTGGTTGAAATGTAAAATGGCACAGCCACGCTGCGGAAAACAATTTGACGGTTCCTCAAAAAGCTCAAGATTGAACCCGCAAATGACCCAAGAGAACGGACAACAGATGTTCAGCAAAATACCTGAATACAGTATTCATGGCAAGTCTATCACAACAGCTACAAAGGCAGAAACGACGCAGTGTCCACCCACGAATGAGCGGATAGACAGCACGTGGCGTATCCATAGAGCCAACTGTTATCCGGCCATAAAACGAATGAAGTATCAACACCCGCTACAGCGCGATGAACTCTGAGAACGTATACAGTACGTGAAAGAAGCCAGACACAGAGAGCACATGCTCTAGGACTCCACTACGTGAAATCTCCAGAACAGGGAAATCCAGAGACACAAAAAGATGAGTGGCTTCCAGGGGCCTGGCCAAGTAGAGGGTGAAGTGAGGCTGCTTTGTTTTTTCTTGTTTATGTGAGAGAGCGAGAGAGCAGGAGCAGGGGGAGCGGCAAAGGGAGAGGGAGAAGGAGTCTGCTTCTTCTGAGCAGGGAGCCCGACGTGGGGCTCGATCCCAGGACCCTGAGATCATGACCTGAGCTGAAGGCGATGCTTCACCGACCGAGCCCCCCAGGCGCCGCAGAGGGGCTGCTTAGCAGGTGATGAAGACGTGCTGAGGTGCACGGAGCCGGGGACCGCACAGCACAGTGAAGGCACTGAACGCCGCTTTCCTGTGGGCTTCAAAACGGCTCATTGACGGAATGTGAATTTCACCTCAATTAAAGAACAAAAAAATACAAAACTCTCCCTTAACTCCCTTCTTTCTCTGACACCCCAAATTTAATCTGTAAGAAACTCATCTGCCGCTTCCCCCCTCCACCCCACGACCACTCTGTCAAGGTCAACACCATCCCCACTTGGATAATTGCGGTAATTGTCCCCCTTATAGCACTGCCACCCCCTCTAATCAGCTCTCAACACAGCCCCCAGGCAGAGGGTGTCCTCTGCTGACTACGACCCTGCAGGGGTTCCCATTTACTGCTCAGGCCAACTTTCCAACAATGGTCTGTGGGCCCCGTGGGACCCTGTCTCCTGGACCAGCCGTCCTCGTGAATTCCACCCTGGCTCTCCCACCTGCTGCCTGCAGCACAGCCACACTGGCCTCCCCCCCGTCCTCAGTGATGCCGGGCACGCCCTCCACCGGGTCTCTGCCCCGATGCTCTCCCACTTGGAAACCACTGGGCTCATTCCCTTATCTCCTTCAAGGCTTGGCCCAATCTCACCTTGTCAACCACATACACATACACCTGTCCCCCTCATGCTGCCCTAATTTTACTTTTATCCGTGCATTTTTCTCTTCCAGTATACTATATGATTGCCACAAAAAAAAAAGTTTGTGTCCCTTCATTAGGATATAAACTCCATGAAGGAAAAGATTTCCAGCTGTTTTGTTCCCCAGTGTATTTCAGGCATGCAGAACAGTGCCTGGCACACAGCAGGAGGTCAGTAATATTTATTGAATTGAATAGATCTTCAAAGTATAAAGAAATCGATCATAAACGAAGGGGCATCTGCACCCCAATGTTTATAGCAGCAACACCCACAATAGCCAAATATGGAAAGAGCCCAGGTGGGCATCAACAGATGAATGGATAAAGAAGATGTGGTTCATATACACAATGGAATATTATGCAGCCATCAAAAATGAAATCTTGCCATTTGCAATGACGTGGATGGAACTAGATGGGATTATGCTGAGTGAAATAAGTCAATGAGAGAAAGACAATTATATGATCTTACTGATGTGCGGAATTTAAGAAACAAAGCAGAAGATTATAAAGGGAGGAAGGGAAAAGTAAAACAAGATGAAACCAGAGAGGGAGACAAATCATAAGAGACTCTTAATCATAGGAAACAAACTGAGGGTTGCTGGAGGGGACGTGGGTGAGGGGATGGGGTAACTGGGTGATGGACACTGGGAAGGGTATGTGTTGTAATGAGCGCTGGGTGTTATATAAGACTGACGAAAGACAGAACTGTTCCCCTGAAACAAATAATACTGTGTATGTTAATTAATTGAATTTTTAAAAAATGCTGAAGGAGATGGAGGCTTTGAGCTGGAAAGAGGGGTGCAGGCAGAATGACAGCACTGGCCAGGTTCCCCTGCACTGGGCATTTCACTCTTCCCTGAGGGCTCTATTCTGTTTTATGTCACCATGACCTTGGCTCAACTCTTCTCCACGGCACAAAGTCCCTCCCCAGTATTTTGAGGCAGCAGGTGCATTTATCCTGTGAGGCCTGGCCCATTGTCATCTCCTCTGGGAAGCCTTCCCTGATTCCTTGAAGAGAGACAGTCCCTCCCTCCTCTGTGCACCCACAGCCCCTGGGCTGACCTCAACCTTCTCACCCTGGACTACAACTGGTTTTGAGGTGTTTGTCTCCCACACCAGGCTCTGAGCTCGTCAAGGAGAGAGACTCTGTTTTATCTTTCTCTGTATCTATAGCAGGTAAAGCAGGGGTTGGCATAGGGCCCAGTAAACGTCCATTAAGAAAAAAAAAAGAAAAAGAAAAACAACAAAAAAAGAAATGCATCATAAAAATATTTACCAAATTGATAATAGTGATTGTCAGTGGGAAATGAGGAAGAGATGTGAAATTAGGGATAGATACAAGAGACTTACTTCATCTTCAAACGGAATGTTTTGTTTCTCTTATTTTTCTTTTAAGATTTTATTTATTTGTCCGAGAGCGAGAGGGGGAGAGAGCACAAGCAGGGGGAGCGGCAAGCAGAGGGAGAAGCAGACTCTCCGCTGAGCAGGGAGCCCAACGAGGGGCTCAATCCCAGGACCCTGAGATCATGACCTGAGTTGAAGGCAGAAGCTTCACCGACCGAGCCACCCAGGCGGCCCTGTTTTGTTTCTTCTAGTTAAAAATGATGAAGTGCACTCATCAGTTTCAGGAAATCTTAATACTTATCAATTCTGGACAATCTGTGGGCACTGGTTACAGGATTCTGTGCACTTTTTTGTACGGCTTAAATTTCTCAACATTTTAAAGGAAGTAAGAAAAAGAAAAACCTTTACAGTTTTTATAGAGAAGAATAATCCCTTTGCTCTTCCCAAAAGAACGTGGGTAGTCCTCTTGGAATGTCTGCAACAACGTCTTGACGGAATATAGTCGTTGGGCACTTGCCCAATCCCATGGAGAAAGGAACTAACGGTCCTCACCGACCTGACCTCCGTACTGTGATGCTGGGGGACCGCCCAGGTGCAGAGCTGGGGTCCCTGCGGCACATTCACCGACATTATCGCCAGAGCCCACCAGGTGGCGCGCTGTGCGGGCCGCACGACCGGGGAGCAAGGGCTCGCAAGCATCCCCAAAGAAACGCCCTCTCAAAGGCCCTTTCGGAAGGTTTTATTTTATTTATTTATTTTTTATTATATTATGTTAGTCACCATACAGTACATCCCTGGTCTCCGATGTAAAGTTCGATGATTCATTAGTTGGCGTGTAACACCCAGTGCACCATGCAATACGTGCCCTCCTTTCTACCCATCACCAGTCTATCCCATTCCCCTACCACCCTCCCCTCTGAGGCCCTCAGTTTGTTTCTCATGGTCCATAGTCTCTCATGCTTCGCTCCCCCTTCTGATTATCCCCCCTTTCTTTATCCCTTTCTTCCCCTACCGATCTTCCTAGTTCTTTTGTTCCATAGATGAGAGAAATCCTATGATAACTTTTTCACTTAGCATTATCTCCAGAGGGTTTTAAAGCCGCTCTGGCATACCTGTGACTTCAGCGCTCATGCTTAAGCCCGGAGCTCTGAAGAGAGCCCCCTGCCCGTGTCCCCTGCTGTGCCCTTCCAGGCGGTAACCTGGTGTGGGGCAGAACCCTACAATCTCCAGACAAAATTAAAATGTATTTATTTTGGAAAATAGAACTCAGTCATACACTCATTTCCTTTTCCAACATTTCACAGCAAAATAAAGGTTGTATTGCCAAGAGTTATAAAATTAGAGAGGAAATGAAAATCTGTTATTTTCATAATAAGGTCTTTCCACTTAGCCAAAGTATTTTGAGTTCCAAAACAACTCATATCCCCAAATGGTTGAGTTTTCATAGTGACTACTGATTTTAAGCATTTGTCGTGGGCTCTAACTTAACCAGACTTTTTTTTTTTTTAAAGATTTTATTTATTTATTTGAGACAGAGAGAGACAGGAAGAGAGCAGGAGCAGGGGGAGAGGCAGAGGGAGAGGGAGACGCAGACTCCCGCCCGGCAGGAAACCCGACATGGGGACTCGATCCCAGGACCGTGGGATCACAACCTGAGCCGAAGGCAGATGCTTAACTGACCGAGCCACCTAGGCGCCCCTTAAGCAGACTTTAAACACAGCAATTTTTAAGCAATCCCAGGAACTACTGGATATAACCTTTCCAATATCATATTAGATCAATATCCAATTAGCATACAAGCTATATATAATATATTCATAATATACTGAGCAGATAGGTAACATATCCTTATTTTTCACTGTAAAAGTGATATAAGCTGTAGAAACATTCATGTATTTAGAGGCACAGAAAATGAGTATGATCATTGTCCTTTACCTTCCACCCCAATCTGTCCCAAGCCTTACACTATTTAAGTTCCTGTTAATAGGTTTTGGACATACACTTGCAGACTTTTTTTTTTTTTTTTAAGATTTATCTATGTATTTGAAAGAGAGAGAGAGTGCATGAGCGGGGTCTGAAGAGGCAGAGGGAGAGGGAGAGAAATCCTCAAGCAGACTCCCCGCTGAGCACGGAGCCCTACATGGGGCTCAGTCCCATGACCCTGAGACCACGACCGGAGCCGAAATCAAGAGTCAGACGCTTAACCAACTGAGCCACCCCGGCGCCCCACAACTTGCAGACTTTCTAAAGTATGATTTAATTTTTTCTTTTACTATGTGGGATTTCACCATACACGCTGATCTGAAAGATTCTTTTAATCGCTTAACATTTTTATGGTGGAATACACAGGGTCAGAATATTTATTCTCCTTAGCGACTGAATGGTATTTCTCAGCAACAATAATAGTCCTAGAAAACACTCCCACAGGGCTCGCTGTGTGTCAGACCCGAGGCGCTCTTCACGTCTGGATTTGGTCACTGACGACAATGGTCTGTGAGAGGGGCTGTTTGTGACTCCCCTTACCTTACAGGTGACAAAACCGAGGCAGAGACGATTGAGAGCGTGCCCCGGGTCACACAGCTAGGGAGAGGTGGTGCCGTAATTCAAACTCAGGCTTCCAAAGTCCATGGTCTTCACCAGCACAGGACCCTGACCACACCATACACTCCTTAACAGTCTCCCTGGAAATGGACGTTTAGATTGCTCACTTCCTATTTTAAACAGTTGCCACAAATAACTATGTTATCACTCTTTCCTGAAGACTCATTTCTAGAAGGGGGCTGCTTGTCGAGGCACTCACAATGTTGGTAGGTAATGCCAGGCTGACCTCTAGAAAAGCCGCATTCTTGCCCCCTGCTGCCCCTGGATGTTCTCAGTCATTGCTCCTTTCCCATGAGCAGATAAACACAAACAGAACCACGGTGTTGCTCTATGTGCAGGGCCCTGCTCACTTGGGAGTCTGAGCGGGATTTCACGTTTGTACTGCCCGTCTGCATTTGCTGATCTCTGGATTTTGCCTTCTCATGCTTTGGCCCATCAGTTAGAGTTGCCTTTTCTTAAGGATTTGTCGATGCTCTTGACACGTGCCCCAAACACACATCCCGCTTCCGCTGAAGCCCCCAACTCGCCCTCGGAGTCAGTGCTCCCTGACCAGAAGAGCCTCCTGCGTCAGGTCTAGTGGCTGAGAACAGAGCTCATTAAATTACACTTGCTTCCCCAAAGCAAAATCATCAGCATAGCAGAGGGATAACAAAGTTCGTCTGAGGCTACAGCTCATGACCTTCCCATGTAAAATCATTATCCTTCGTGGTAAATATTGTTATTGATCCCCCGTGATACATTAGGAGAACAAACTAGGTGGGTGCCAAAAACATCTGGGGGGGCTAGGGCGCACGACTGGCCTGGGTTTGAATTCTGCAGGCATCACGAACTGGCTGGGCAGTCCATTTCCCCCAGCCTCTAAGCCTTCATAGACCAAGTCCCCGGGGCGGAGTTATAGGACTTAAGGACAAGTCTATAATATTTATTATTATTGCTATTAATAATATTACTATTATTGACGGTGGCTAAGGAGAGGCAAATGTTCTGATTTGCCAAATGCAATCACTTTGCATAACTCGCTTTGCTAGCTTATTGGATATGGATAAAACGAGGTCGTCGTCTTGTTAAAAGTCACCTCTACCTCCATGGACTCAATGAATAAGACACTGATCTTCCCTTTCGGCCCTTCTCTTTCCATGTCCAGTGTCTCCACTATGTTCAGGAGAGCAGCCCTGCACGCTCCTGTCTTACAGGGCTGGCGCCACACTCCCCCTCTGATGTTAGCAGGCTCCCCTACCACCAGTCTTTGTCCAAGACAAGTGGCCAGGCCTTTGGCACCGACAGCCACACGGATCCCCTTCCCAGCCACAGCAGCTCCGAGGTGGTGAGTCGAGCGCCATCCCTACAAAGGACGAATCTCATTTGAGGGCTCGCTGGTGGAGCTGGCCTGGGCTCTCAACTTTCTGTCTCCTCTGACGCACCCCTTCCCAGACTGCTGGCCACCCCCAGGGGTCTGTCTGCCCCCTAACCTCCCAGGAGCATCTACCCTGAGATCCCTCCATTCCCACCCTCCACCTGCAGGGCCCCGCCCCGTGCCCCAACCCGTGTCTTCTCTGCTGCAGACTGCAAGACTATTTCAGGAAAACATAATGCCAGTCACTCGAGGATGTCGTTTACTCCTCTCTCTTTACAAGGGACCTTCCTCAGATCTAGGCAGTTCCTGAGGGTTCTGTCCCCTTCTGGCTGCTTACGGGCAGCAGGAAGGGAAACAGGAGAAGGCCCATAAATGCAATTCACCTTGGAGCTTGGTTAGTTCATTCCGGAACAAAATGGACATAAAACATCCCCTACTTTGCTGGAACTGCCAGGTTTGGTCATTCTTCATGTCTAGGACCATGAATCCACCCAATGGATTTCTGAAACAGAGTTTCATACCAATTGTAGCTGTCTTGGCAGTGGGATCCATTAGGAAAAAACTGTGTCCTGAACTTTGAAGCCAACCAAGTGTGTTACATAACGGGCTGGAGAACCACCACGATGATGATTTTTCTTCGTCTTCCGTCCCTTACCATCCCAGACCCAAAGGTATTCTCTGGTGGCTGATGCAAAACACTCTTTGTTTTGCCTGGATGTCTCCAGATACGTCTGAATGCACCGGCCTCTGGTTCGATGTCACAGTGGGGGCAGGGCATCGGTGCGTCTGCAGATGAATTCCAGAACCCTCCTGCACAGTCCAGCTCTGTGGCCAAGTGCTGGGCAGGTGTGGGTGTGTCTGCTGCACACGGGTACGTTCTCGTTCACAGGGGTGTTGGACTGAAAATACAATACCGTGTAGACCTACAGCTCTTCCAAGCCGCCCACCCGAGACCTATGTGACCTTGTGTGTCAACTCGACTCAAAGAGAAGAAGAAGAGAAAAGCAAAAAACAAAAAAGAAAAATCATGAAGCTCCCTCACTGATATTCCCAGTTGGAGGCTGCTTTAGTCTGTTAAACGCAGCGTCTCCTGGGCTTACGTGGACCCATCAGTGACCATCTGATCAAAGGACTAACCCTGTAACGATAATGTGACCAAAAAAAAAAAGGCAAATAAGCCATATATACCGTGTCCATATTACACATATATAATACATATACACACAGTAAGCCCAAAACATTTTCTTTTTCCTGTTGAAAGTCTCCACCCACTTAATCAAGTGTGTGTGTTCCAAACACGTACGGATTTCAGATTATGGAACCCAACTAACAAACGACTTAGACACGACCCAAGACAAAGTTCAGGTTTGACGACTTTTTAAACAAAACAGCAGAATCATCTGAGTTTTATAGAAGAGTTTCAAAGAGAAATGCTTCATTTTATTTCCTTAATCTCCAAATATCTTGAGATCTGAAATGAGGAAGAAGAGAATATAGAAAAGAGAAAAGAGACAGAGACAATATTTTAAAAAAAACAACAAAAACGAGCAATAATGTTCAAGTACAAGCTAAAACAGAATCTGAAAGTGCACTCGGGAGTGCTCTCATGTTTTATAAAAGCCCCCAAAGGATATTTCAACGAGCGGTAATCCCATGCTGCTGGAGTTCCCAAGTCTAGATTTAAAGAGCAAGGTAGCATCCTTTGGGTTAAAAATAACCAAAAATGGTACAGGAATTTATTTTTTAAAACATTTTACTTATTTGTTAGAGAGAGAGAAAGCATGAGCAGGGGGAACAGCAGGCAGAGGGAGAAGCAGACTCCCCACTGAGCAGGGAGCCCGAGGCGGGACTCGATCCCAGGACCCCAAGATCACAACCTGAGCCAAAGGCAAACGATTCACCGACTGAGCCACCCAGGTGCCCCTCGTGAAGGAATTTAAAACAAGTAAGTAGAGAGAAGTAGAACTGGGAAAACAAAGACCGTGTAGTCCAGGCTCTGCTTCAACACATTTGCCGTATGCCCTGGGGTGAAATGCAACCGCTCCCTGCGGTCCAATTTCCAAACGGGAATGGTACTCACGCCCTCAGGGAGGGCCGGAGTGAAGATAAGTAAGACCGGACAGAGTAAAGACAAAGAAGGCGCAGGATGGCTGTTACCAGGGCTAGCTGTGATCCTGATGCTATTAGATAAAAATCACTTGGTTTGTATTCCCACCATATTACCAAATAACAATGCAGGATGTTCTGGAACATAGCATGGGGTCTACAGAAGAAGATAAAGATAAAAAGCATTAAAAAAAAGTTTTTCTCCCCAAAGGCAAAATAATCCTGCAACGTATACACGTGAAGGACTGTTACTACAAGCCATGGATTAGCTCCAGTAACTAGGATCCCATTAAGAACATCTATAATCTTCCTGGGAACTTGAAGGGAACAAACTAAAAGATGGCTTGTGTGCGTGAAAAGGATTCACGGGGCCAAGAGGAGCTGGTACTTCATCAAAGTGCTGAGAAGCACCTCCAGGAAGCAGGAAGAACTTGAAAGAGGCACCACAGGAACTGATGAGTGAGCCTGGTGTTCCAAAACGAGTTCCAGGTACCAGGGAACATTGCATTTCCCAAGACGGTAATTTTGCAGAGTGTAATTACCTGCAAATCTGTTGAGCTACAAATGCAAGTCAGTCCAGTACCAATGGACTGCTCACCCATGGGATAACCCCTTTATTTAGGTGCTACCGATTCACTCCAAGGGGACGCTCCTGAGAATTAGCATCTTCGGGAAACTAAGTCAGAGCTAAGAAGTGAAGGAGGCTTTCCTCCAACTGCCGCTGGCCATCTTCACCCGGATTCCCGTGGGGCCTTCCAGCTGACGTGTGTGACAGAGAACTCAACGTCGTCCTCAAAGCTGCCCCTCTTGCATGGCCTAGGCTCAGCGCCTACTCCCACCACACCCCCAGGACTCGAGCCAGAAACCTGAACTGCCCCCCATCACTGCCCCATATTCAGTGTCACCAAGTCCCTCCAAAACCACTTCTTCAATCGTCTTCACTTGGGTCCCTTTCTTTCCATTTCCACCACCATGGTTCTAACCCAGCTTCCCGTGATCCCCTGTCCAAAATACTGCGCTAGAGTCCCAGCTGGCTTCCGTTTTCCTCAGCCTCCACGCCCACTCCATCACAAGAGCAATCCTCCAAAGACAGAAGCTGGGCTTCCGCTTAAAATCCTGTAAGGGGCGCGCCCGGATGGCAGTTGGTGAAGCACTTCCATGGGCTCAGGTCATGATCTCAGGGTCCTGGGATGGAGCCCCACGTCGGGCTCCCTGCTCAGCGGGGAGCCTGCTGCCCCCCTGCTTGTGCTCTCTCTCTGTCTCGATCTGTCAAATAAATAAATCAAATCTTTTTAAAAAACCCAACTCTTGATTTCAGCCCAGGTCACGATCTCAGGGTTGTGAGTTCAAGCCCTGTGTCGGGCGTGCAGCCTGCTTAAGATTCTCTCTCTCCCTCTCCCTCTGCCCCCCCGAAATATAAAATAAAATAAATAAAATAAAGTCAAATAAAATCCTGTAGTGAAAGCACAGACACCTCCATGGGCTCCTTCCTTGCTCTGTACTATCATCACCTCTGGTCATCATTCATTTATATCCATAAATACCGTTCTCGAAATACATCGTGCAGTTCCCACCACAGCCACCAGACAAATTCCTAATCCTCTTTCAAAAGCCAGACCTGAGACACCTCCCCCATGAAGTCTTTTCCACCTGCCTGAGACTCACTGTAACCTTCTCAGGGCTGCTTGTGTGCTTCCACGGTGTGTAACACACTGCACTGTCGATGTGTATTTATATGTACAATGTCCCATAATCGACGAGCTCTGAGGGCACAGCTGTGTCTTCGTTACTCCCGTGTCGCTCACATCTTACACACTGGCTGGCAAAAATAGCGCTCAAGAAATGAATGCTGAATTGCGAAGCAACAGCCCCTAAACTATGTCCCCTGGGTGTCAAATAAGACTCTACCGTGAGGCTCGAGTAACAGTTGGAGAAGCACAAAAGAGAGAGAGAGCGGAAAGGAAAAAGGAAGATCAGGAAAGCAATAAAAGGCATCACACTGATAGCAAATTTGAGTAGCTACCAACGATGTTTCACACAAAACCTATAACCAAGTTTACCGAGGATCCATGTTCACTAAAGTCTCCTGCCCAAGAAAGTTGCCCGGAAGGCCTTCAGCAGAGTAAAGCAAACAGCAAGGAGACTGTCCACCATGCCCAACTCGAAGCCCCAGCCCGGTCCCTCAGAATGTGACCCTCTGGGAGGTAAGATCTTTAAAGAGGTGATTAAGTTAAAACGCATGAGCTCGGGGCCCTAAGCCAGTCAGACTGGAGTCCTTAGGAGAGGAGGTGGGGATGGGTGTCGTCAAGGTCACATGTGTGCAGACCTCCTCGAGGTGAAAAGGCAGGAAGAAGCAGCCTTCTGCGAGCCAGGGAGGGAGGCCTGGAACCCGTCCTTCCCTCCCAGCCCTCGAAGGAAACCAACCCACCAGCACCTTGATCTCGGACTTCCAGGCTTCCAGGATGGCGAGAAAAGACATTTCTGTTGTTTAAGCGACTCAGTCTATGATATTTTGTTTCAGCGGCCCTAGGAGCTCATCATATCCTAGAACAGGGGATTTGGTAAGGAAAAGGAAAAACCTGGCAGTCAGGGGAACTCCCTTCCAGTACTGGAAAGGCTGGCAGGTGGAGAAGGACTCAGTCATTTTTTCTAGGATTCCTATATTCCAGCTCGGAATAAGAAAGGACTAATAGCAGGACTCATTACCTTTAAAGATAACCTTCTAGTCCTGATGTTCTATGATCATTAAAAGAGACATTCTTCTGAAGGCATCTGACAACAGACAAGGCTAAGATCTGCCTCTCAGGAGCGCAAAGGCTTCCATGAAGGGCTGGGTTTTGTGCGGTACTCCATCTCAAATATCGCAGTAGGCCAGAGAGGGAGGCAAGTCGAGCCTGGAGTCGAGGCACTTCTGTTTTACCTCCTGGTCCTTCCCCGCAACCCACAGATTTCCTTTCCTCCACTGCCTGGGGTTCAGGATGAAGACTTCCTGAGAAAAGAATCCCAACGGTCCACCCGCAGGGTTTGCTCTATGGAGGCCAATGCAGGCGGGTGTAGGAAGAACAGGGGAAGCAGCTCTCCACGGGGGGAGCGAGGAAGCCCTGAGCTGGACATTCAGTCAAGGCCACAGACACAGGCAAGTGCTGCCCCTGGTACCGCAGGATGGCCACTGGCTTAACCGCTTGAGCAAAGGACACGGGGCCGAGCTGAGCACAGGCGTGCGGCGGGGACAGCAGGTATGGGTCAGATCAGAAAAGCTGCCCTCCTATATTCTGCACAACTTCTGGACGTAAGCAACGTGGTTTGGGACGTCTCTAAAAACAAAGAGAACAGCAGAGGCCAAATGCCTCAGTAACTTTGGGGAAGCATGTAATACAGCAATATCCCCCTGGGGGGTACTGAGTCACACTCGCAGTCGAGCAGCGGAGGGGAATGGCGGGCTGGCACTGAACGACCCAGCAGCTAGGAGTGAGTGGCTTGGCGATGGAGGAGTTCAAGTGGTAGAACGCGGACAGTCCAGGCTGGCCGACAGCGCAGGCACAGTATTAACTGGTGGTTGAGACGGTGCGCCAAGGCTCAGGTCATCAGGCTGAGGACAAGAGGCGGGGCCAGTGCCCGTGGTGCCCCAGCTGGGATGTGAAGGATAGCCGGGAACAGAGGGGCGGCAGCGTGACCTCAGCCTTGGAGGACTCCGTAGGGCCGCACGGCCGGCGTCCTGAGCGCGTGGGTGTGCCCCTAGCTGTGGGGACCGTTGACATGTGGTCTCCGTTCCCTCTGCCACACAGCTGGACAGCACCGAGCTCCAGATGTTGAGTTTTAAATATAAATGTGCCCCTACGGAATCTACAGCTGGGGAGGTCCAGGAACGTTCACTATGCAAAACCCCTGCATTAAAAATATGTTCTTTAAAGCACATTTCGGAGCCTATACTTATAAAGCAAACCGGTAGAATGCCATTAAATCTGGGCACACTGCCAAATGGAACATGACAGAAGAGTGGATCGGGAGACATTCAAGGTCAGCCAGAGCATTTCCGGCTAATCACCACTGATGGGCTCTCAAGAAGGCTCTGACCCCCTAAGCCTGGCTCCCCAGAGGAAAGCTTTGTCTTAGGAAGGCCTTCAGAAGCTAGCGAAGAGAACGTGGATCTGGAGAGAAAGATGTAATAGGGGCTCCCAGAAATTCAGAAAACTTCCGGTGTAGCTCAGAGGACACAGGGCAAGCTGGGAGAAAAGGCACAGGAATGGGGCTGCGTCCTGATTCTGCCAGCAGCTGTTGACTTGGCTTTACTTCCTACCTCTGAACGGTTTCCTCTAACATCTGGCAGCATTCACATCTAACTCAGCCACCAACCAGTAATGTGAGGCTCAAATGAGAGATGAGAGCTGTCCTGACAAGGTCCAAGCTAACAGAAATAGAAGGTATTATTTATCAAGTGTGATCACCTCCCACCACGTACCCAGTCCTACTCGTTCATAGGAAATTTACCAAGGGTTTATTATATTGCACGGATGGCCAGGCACGGGAGCCAGCATAAAATATCAGAACCCTGTGTTCTTCTCACACAGGTGTTCATGAAAAAAACATTGTAAGACAATGACAGAATCATTATACCAGAAATAAGGACAAAGTATCATAAAGTGATGATACGAAAAGTTTCACTATTGTAGTGTTTAAACAAGCATAGACAACCTAACTGCAATAATAAAGGGGTACTCGAAGACATTATGGAACGTTCTATGACAGGATGCTAAGGAGCCCAAATAGACGTTTTTAGGAGGAAGCTTTAATGATACGAAGACATTTCAGTGAAAAGTAGTACACAAAACAGAATACGTGGAATAAGATAAATCCTGCTAAAATTAAACTCATAAAACTCCCTCTCCCTGCTCTGATGAGTTACTATACCAGACTAGCTCTCCCACTGCTAATAGATAGGAAACTGGACAAAATGTACAAAAAAATTTTCAGACATTGGACAACAGACAGCACAGGAAATGAGCCAAGAAATGCAGTAAGCCCAATATCAATATATAAAAATGAACTGTATTTTTACACACCATTGACTACTGTATATAGAACCACAAACAACTGACAGATGCAGTGAAAAACAGACAAATGCAATTAGAAATACAACTTACAGGACCCACTGAAACAAACATGATAAACCTAGAAGATACACATGAGACCGGCTCACTTCAAACTAAAATAAATACACTGCTAGAAGAAAGAACATTTAAATAAACAGGGAATTCTACTATGCTCATAGATTAGAGTGGATATTGAGATTTCAATTCCCCTTATACTGTTTTATAGATTCAATGCAATCCTAATCAAAATCCCAGCAGACTCTTTGTAGAAATTAGCAAGCCAATTCTAAAATATATATAAAATGAAAATTCCCTAGAACAGCCAGAGACTTACATAAAACGGCAGAAATCGAGACAGTGTAGTATTAGCATAAGGAGAGCACACAGATCAGTAAAACAATAAAGAGAATGGAGTCCAGAAACAATAGATCAACAAAAATATGGCCAATTAATCTGTTTATAATAGTGGCAAGAAAAATCAATGGGGAATGCCAGATAACCCTTTGAAAAGATAATGCTGGGAGAAACATGCCAATATGGAAAAAAGAAATAAACTCGGACCCCACTGCATGTCCTACAAAAAAATTAACCCTAAATGAATCACAGACCTAAATCTGAGAGCTAAAACTCTAAAACTTTTAGAAAAAAATGCTGAAAATTATCTTTGCAACTTTGGAGAAGGCAAAGTATTCTTAGAAAGGACACACATGGCACTAACCCTCAGGGGACAAAGATAAGTTGGGCATCATCACAATTGAAAACGGTTGCCCTACAAAAGACATTGTTAAGAAAATGAATACACACACCACAGATCTGGAGAAAAATATCTGTACTACACATAGCCGGCCAAAAGGTTTATATCTAAATGTAGAAAGAGCTCTTAAAAATTAAAAAAAGACAAAAGCCCATAAAAAACATGCAAAAGATCTTAAGCTACTTCACAAAAGACACAAGAATGGTCAATAACCACATGAGAACATGCTCAACGTCATTACTCATTAGGCAAATGCAAATTAAAACCATGATAAAATGCTTAAAGGGTTAGTATCTAAATATATATAAAGAACCTATAAAACTCAACACCCAAAAGACAAATAATCCAATTTAAAAATGGGCAGAAGACGCAAAAGACATTTCTCCAAAGAACACATCCAGATGGCCAACAGACACATGAAAAGATGCTCATCACTCATCATGAGGGAAATGCAACTCAAAACTAAATGAGGGGCCCCTGCGTGGCTCAGTCAGTTAAGCATCCGACTTGATTTTGGCTCAGGTCATGGTCTCAGGGCTGTGAGATCCATCAAGGATCCCACTAAGCACAGAGTCTGCTTGAGGTTCTCTCTCTCTCTCTCCCTCTCCCTCTGTTCCTCCCTCCCTCTCCCTTTTGTGTGAGTTTGTGCAAGCGCTCTCTAACAAATTTTAAAAAACTAAATGAGCTATCACTTCACACCTGTCAGAATGGCTAAAACCAAGATACAAGAAACAACAGGAGTTGGCGAGGATGCGGGGAAAGGGAAACCCTCTTACACTGTTAGAGGGAATGCAAACTGGTGCAGCCACTCTGGAGAACAGTATGGAGGTTCCTCAAGACATTAAAAATAGAGCTACCTTACGACCCAGCCATCATACGACTGGGTATTTACCCAAAGAATACAAGAACACTAATTCAAAGGGATATGTGAGCTCCTATGTTTACAGCGACATTATTTACAATAGCCAAGATAGAGAGCAGCCCAAATGTCCATCGACAGATGAATAAAGAAGATGTGGTACACACACACACACACACACACACACACACACACACACACACAGGAATATTACTCAGTCATCAAAAAGAATGAAATCTTGCCATTTGCAACACGGATGGAACTAAAATTATGCTAAGTGAAATAAGTCAGAGAAAGACAAATATCCTATGATGTCACTCGTATGTGGAATTTAAGAAACAAAACAAACAAACAAAGGGAAAAAATAAGAGAGAGACAAACCAAGAAACAGACTCTGAACTCTAGAGAACACACTATTGGTCACCAGGAGGGAGGTGGGGGGATGGGGGGACAGGTGATGGGGAGTCAGGAGGGCACTTGTGATGGGCACCGGGTGATACATGGAAGGGTTGAATCACCGTATTGTACCCCTGAAACTAATATGACACTGCATGTTAATTAACTAGAATTAAGATAAAAACTTCTAAAAAGTTTTTTAAAAAGCCACAATAAGATATAATTACACACTTGAATGTCGACAATTAATAAAGGTTGAGCATTACTAAGTGTTGCCAAGGATGTAGAGAAAACAGAATTCTCGTGGGTCAATAGTGGGGTGTAACACGGTACAACCACTTGGAAAAACAGTTTGGCAGAAATTTATTTTTCAATAAAACAGAAGTTCCCTTAGTGTATACCCCAGTTATTCTAATCCTAGGTATTTATATGTAAGAAATAAAACATATGTCTTTATAAAGACTTCTACATTAATGTCCAGAGCAATTTTATTCACAATTACTATAATAGCAGTAAGAAAATGAAAGCAATAAAATATCTGTGAAACATAGGCAGCAACCTCTACGACATCGGCCAAAGCAACGTTTTTCATGACACATCTCCAAAGGCAAGAGAAACAAAAGATAAAATGAACTTGTGGGACTTCATCAAGATAAAAAGCTTCTGTACAGCCAAGGAAACAGTCAAAAAAACTAAGAGGCAGCCCACGGAATGGGAGAAGATATTTGCAAATGATACTACAGATAAAAGACTGGTATCCAAGATCTACAAAGAACTTCTCAAACTCAATGCGTGAGAAACAAATAAACAAATCAAAAAATGGGCAGAAGATGTGAACAGACACTTTTCCAATGAAGACATACAAATGGCTAACAGACACATGAAAAAATGTCCAAAATCATTAGCCATCAGGGAAATTCAAATCAAAACCACACTAAGATACCACCTTACGCCAGTCAGAATGGCAAAAATTGACAAGGCAAGAAACAACAATTGCTGGAGAGGATGTGGAGAAAGGGGATCCCTCCTACATTGTTGGTGGGAATGCAAGTTGGTACAGCCACTCTGGAAAACAGTGTGGAGGTCCCTTAAAAAGTTAAAAATTGAGCTACCCTATGACCCAGCCATTGCACTACTGGGTGTTTACCCCAAAGATACAGACGTAGTGAAGAGAAGGGCCATATGAACCCCAATGTTCATAGCAGCATTGTCCACAATAGCTAAATCGTGGGAGGAACTGAGATGCCCTTCAACAGATGAGTGGATTAAGAAGTTGTGGTCCATATATACAATGGAATATTACTCAGCTATCAGAAAGAACGAGTTCTCAACATTTGCTGCAACATGGATGGCACTGGAGGAGATAACGCTAAGTGAAATAAGTCAAGCAGAGAAAGACAATTATCATATGATTTCTCTCATCTATGGAAAAAAAGAACTAGGAAGATCGGTAGGGGAAGAAAGGGATAAAGAAAGGGGGGGTAACCAGAAGGGGGAATGAAGCATGAGAGACTATGGACTCTGAGAAACAAACTGAGGGCTTCAGAGGGGAGGGGGGTGGGGGAATGGGATAGACTGGTGATGGGTAGTAAGGAGGGCACGTATTGCATGGTGCACTGGGTGTTATACCCAACTAATGAATCATCGAACTTTACATCAGAAACCAGGGATGTACTGTATGGTGACTAACATAATATAATAAAAAAACATTAAAAAAAAATCTGTGAAAGTTCACCTCTTTAACAAAATTAACTACTGACATCCAAAACAATATAACTCATCTCAAAAATTCTATGCTGAGTGAAATAAGCCAGGCACGAAAGAACACATGCTGTGTGATTCCATTTATCCAAAGTCCCAGAAGAAGAAAACCTGATGTCCAGTGGCAGAAAGCAGATCCATGGTGACCCGCAGCAGGGAGCTGGGAGGGGGCAGATTCAGGGGGGCAAAAGCAGGTCCTCACACATCACTTCTCAGGGTGATGGAAACACTGTGTACCTTGATTGAGGTATTGGTTTTAACAGTGTACACATTTGTCAAAACGCATCCAACTGTGCACTAAAAATGGGTGCATTTTGTTGAATGTACATCATCCCTCAGTACGTTTGATTTAAAAGAAACCGGAAGAGAAAAAAAGACAAGTTTCAATAAGAGAGAGGGATGGGGGGAAGGAGGCAGGGACGGGAGGAGGGAAGAGACAGACAGAGAGAGAGGACTAATATAAATTGATACAAAATACTAGTAGTGATTACTTTGGGAAATGGGGTTGGACGTCATTTCTATTTCCTTCCTAATACTTCTATAGTCCCCGTTTAATATTGAGTATGTATTCCTTTTAAAATAAAAATGTGATGGAGACAGAACCTCATACCTGTCAGAATGGCTAAAATTGAACACACGAGAAACAAGTGTTGGCGAGGATGTGGAGACAAGGCATTAAAACAAAATTTAAAATATATAAAAATAAAAACAAAGAAACAACATCCATCACACTGTAAGAAGAAAGGAAGGGAGGGAGGGAGAGGCTAGCTGGCTGTAGGAGTTTGTAGAGAAGGGGAGTCAAGGAAATATTCCCAGAAGAGGTGATATTTGTATCGGATCTTCATGACTCAGCAGAATTTCATAGGACGTCACCAAGCCCAGAAGAGAGAGGGGATCACTTCCTGCAGAAAGGCCACTTGCGCAGACATATACTGGAGGATGCCCCGGGAATGGGCAGAAACCAGCCCTGCTCCAGGCAGGGTATTTAAATTATAATTTTAGAGGATGAAGCTTTTCTGTCACCAGATCTTGGCTGAAACAGGAAAAAAGTCTACTCAGGTCTGGTACTGTGGTGCCTCAATAACGGAGGGACCTCTGATTCGGAACTTTCTGAGGGATTCGCTGGAATGGTGGAGCTCACCTCTGCAAGGAGAACCATTTGCAGCTTCCCTCTGCACCCGGGACCAGGGCATCAGTGAGGTCGGACGCTCGCCACTGACAAATGACGCTAATAACCCTCCGTGAGAAGCGAGACTCCAGAAACAGGCTCTGCGTAGGCCTGGCTCTTACTGGGCATTCTTACCTCAGGCTTTTCTGTATTCATTGGTCCAGAAAGTCAAAATCTGTGAGCTGTTTTATGGCCCTGTAGAGTCTATTGCTTTGATAGAAGAAACCAAACACCATTTTTTTCTTGTTTTGCAATTATGTGCATCCATATCAATCTTCTCTCAGTCTTTCTTTAAATATACAATTTCAAAACTGTAACTTGAATTACAGGATCACTCATCTTTGACCCTCTTCCGTTTTATACAATTACGTTGCTTCTTAATGTGTTTTTCTTCTCTTTCACAGTCTAGGTTCCTCCCTGGCTGAATCAAGAACAGCTCATGATTGTAGAAACTGTTTCAAAACCATCCAATATGGCGACCACATGGCAACGCCTCAGTTCGCAGTAGCCCTTGGCCTACAGCCCACATCTGCTTTACGGAACGTTTTCACTGACTGTCTCCTTTCTATCTAATCTTGAGGATCTCAATAACCTCCAAAACTGTCCACCAGACCTACTGCTAAGTTGGACCGTGACCAACAGTACTTCTCAAACTTCAATGGGCCCTTGAGTCATGCTGTGGTCATGGAGACAGCATCCCCTGATGCATGAAGTTGCAAGGAGGCTCTCTGGTTCTAGAGCCCAGGGGATGCTCATGCCCCAGCTGTGTGGACCACGCTCTGAGTCCCAAGGCTGAACACATCTTCTTCGTCACCAGACATTGGTTTTTTTCCATACATACCCCTGGGGCATGGCAGACTCACCTTCAGAAACGTTTTATTCCCTTGAAGTTGACTCCCTTGAACGGATCTAAGTTGTATCCCTAATCTGCACTGGCACTCTTGCATGCTTAAAACTTCTTGGCACCTTCCTTATCCTTCATATTCTTTCCTTTTCATGTTCTTAGCCCAGCGTGCTCGCGTGTGGCACCTTCCTTTTCTGTATTAGACCTTTCGAATACCCACTCATTAATCTTTTTTTCAATTTAATCTTTTTTTCAATTTAAATCTTTCCTGAGTTGTTAATCATGATTCTAGATGAGAAAATTAAAATACCCTCCTTTCTTCCATATTAGACATTTAAATATGGATATACAGAAATATATAGGGGTGTGTGTATATATATATGTACATACATAAATACACATACATATATACACGTTTACATATTGACCTACCCCAGAAAAATAAAAGTCCAAAGACTGTCAAGCCTTGAGAAGGCAAACACATTGGATATGGTCTAGCTCTACTGGGCTCGAAACCAGCTCCATAAAATAGGTAGAAAAATTAAAAAGTAGTAATCCTGTATTACATCAAAATACTTCAGCTATTTAAATCATTCCATCCACTGGGCTGTGTTCCACATAGAAAATTTAGAGAGCCCGCTGTTGCCTGCTGCTCTCCACGTCCTGGTCTCAACTCCCAGTCTAACCTAGCCTTATTCTTCCTCCTGAAACTCTGCCCTCGGGCTTTCAGACGCCTCTTTCTGAGGTTTGAAAATTTACTTCAGGCGGTCCTTCCGTGGTCCAATGCCTCCCCTGATTACCGATCGAACTCTGTCTCCGTGAAACCAATGGAGTAAATGTCCACGCACGTCCTTAAAATGTGGCTCGTGTTTATCTTCCCTTTCCACCTCCATTCATATTGATCTACGGTTACCAAATCGTATGGACTCGGAGTCCAGGAGTTCCAGATATTTATCACAGGCTCGAAATGCACAATCTATCTCTTTGCTAGTCATTTCCATGCTTATCTGTGCAAGCCACACATCAAGCTTAACGAGGCCATTTATTTCTTATTATCTCATAGTCTACTGATTTTCAGTACAACAAATAGTTTCTGAGACTATCTAGTGTCAAGGTGTAGAGCCAAGAATTCTATGCATACCCCCACTCTCCTCTGTTTTCTCTCTCCTACCCAGCCACCACTGTGAACCCCGCACAATAACAGTACGAATGCATAGTATGGTACTGCTGTAATATGACACAACGTCGTAATCCCAACTAGCTGACGCATTTACGGGGCAACCTACAGAATACCATATTGGGTCATCTCTCGTGTTGCTTCTTACAGGCCACTACTCCCATTCACGAGGCTCTGCCCTACTGACCTGATCACCCAAAGGCCCCACCTCCTAACACCATCACACTGAGGGTTAGGATTTCCACACAGGAGTTTCGGGAGGGACACAAACATTCAGCTCATAACTTTCTGTTTTAAATATATAGCAAAAGGAAAAAAAAAAAACAAGAAACAAACCTAATCTATATAAATGTCTAGCTCAAGCTCACTAAAAAAAGAAGTTAGATATACTTCAATGCTGGCACCTGGCTGGCTCGGTCCCTAGACCACCCAACTCTTGATCCCTGGATTATGAGTTTGAGCCCCATGTTGGGTGCAGAGATTCGATGAAAGGGAGGGAGGGAGGGAGGGAGGGAGGGAAGGAGTGGGGGGGAGGGAGGGAAGGAGTGGGGGGGAGGAAGGAAGGAAGGAAGGAAGGAAGGAGGGAGGGAGGGAGGGAGGGAAGGAAGGAAGGAAGGAAGGAAGGAAGGAAGGAAGGAAGGAAGGAAGGAAGGAAGGAAAGAGGGAGGGAGGGAGGGAGGGAGGGAAGGAAGGAAGGAAGGAAGGAAGGAAGGAAGGAAGGAAGGAAGGAAGGGAGGAAGGAGGACTTGAATGCTTACTATCTTAGAATACCCCACTATTATCTTCAGGATTTGAAAAAGTTAGCCATTTTCCTACATCGTATTCAGAACGTCTTGCTTGGCCAATCACCATTACTGTCCTACGCATCTTGACCCTGGTCACAGCCCACACTCTTGGTGAAATGACAGGGAAGGGCAAGCTGTGGGTCTGGTTGGGGAGAAGGTGGGAAACCCCACAGGGAGGAAAGGGCTGGCCCCACACTTTTCTTGAAGTTCAAAGCCAAGGTTACAAGTGCAGAGGATACACAGCAAACCCCAGTTTGGTCAGGGCATCAACAAGCAAGGGTCAGAGTCCAAGGAGGGGAGGGGTGAGCACAGGGTCACTTCTGGGCAGTGTCAATTCTGAGGGTCAGAGGAAATTTTCTGGTAGTGGGAAGGATGGGTCCAGAACAAACCTTCGCAAGGGACACAGGCAGAGCCAGGTACGAGGACTCAGATGCCCCTCTTCACTTCCAGGGTCTGAGGCCGCCCCACGGACACCGGGGCAGAATGGGGAGAGGACGGGCCTAAGGAAGCTGGGCCCAGGGTGCCATCCTGGTGCCAGCATGGGTCACTTAGAGCCCAGAGCCTACTGCTCACCCACACAGTCCGTCTGGGGTGAGTGCCCCCCCAGGGCAGGGAGGGAGCTCCCCTCCACAGTGCACGGCAGGGAATCTGTCCTTGGGACCAGCCCCTGGAGAGAGCTGCAACAGGGAGGGACTCCCGCACTAAGTACTGTAAATAATACCCCCCAGGGCCTCCTTCTTCCATTCCACAGGGCACCAGGCTCTGCTCAGAGTTAAGTTCTGCCCCGGGGGACTGAAGCAGTGAGTTATTCTAACTTAACATGTGGTCTTTAGGGGTGAACCCAGGTATCTCAGAAAACCACTTTTTCTCTTTCCTCTTATCTCATTATTGCATCCACCTGCCCTTGCACTGCCCCCCCCCACCTGCTTGTGTCTCCAGGTTCTAAGGTGAGGGGTCCCTCCCCACGTTCCTTCCTCGCCTGGCCAAAGGACACATGCACACCCCTTTCACGGAGTTTGCAGGGTGCTGCTCGTGGCCCGTGCCCTACAGAGCCCCTGCTCTGCACGCCAGCTACCTGCGGGCAGGTGGCAGCCCGGTTCAGCGCCCCGCACACCCACGGGGCTGCCGGCCACACGCGCACTGGCGCTCAGGTGGATGGTCCAGCCCCCGTGGACGCGGTTTCCACACCGCCTGTGCCGCCCCCCTTCACCGAGCGCAGCCGGCTCTGCACCAGGCTTTACGTGACAGAAACTCCTGATCGGAGCTGTCTGCTCGCCACCTCCACCGCCAGCCAAGGCTTAGTTCACCTTCCAAAATAACTACAAACCATCCCACACTCACCTCGGACTCTCTCAGCCATGATCCCAGTACCAGAGAAAGAACATTACCCCATCATCACCGGTTATGTCTTCATGGGGGTTCTCACGCAACAGGCTCCATCTGTCTCGTGGTCTCTGCTTCTCCTCCTGCAAACCGTCCTTCTAGCATGTTCTGAACATCAGCTAACACAATCCTAAGTCCGTGGAACATTTCCTTTTGCCTTCGCGGGGAAGTAAACGCAAGCTGCCCTTCCTTGGCCTTCTTACACTCTTCTCCCAGACTTTCCTCCCTCTTCGTCCGGACTCCCCTGAGCTGTGCCAGGCTGGACGCGAGAAGACAGTCCCAGGATGATGGCCCCTCGTGGGGTCCCCCTCTTGTCCCCGCCACACCGCTGCTCAGCCACTGCACGGGCACTCTCGCCCCACGTCAGCCTGCTCTCCCTTAGTCACACCCTGCGCTGTGCCCCCGACAGCCGGAGGTGGGACAGTCGCCGGAGGGGCCACGCTCCTCACAGGCAGCAGGAGACAGCGCTCTATTCCGGCGAGCGCTCACAAACCGACTCGGACGATTCTGCCTCCGCTGGAGCCCAGGCCGAGCAGAGACCGGACTTTGTCTCAGCCCTGGAAGCAGGCACCGAATCCCCTTATCCCCCCTCTCCAAGGCCCTCTCCAGTCCCCCTGCTCCGGCCCCGGGCTGGCAGCCCAGCCGGGGTTCGACTAATCCTTCTTCACCGGCACCCAGCCCCCACCGGCCCGTGGGGCTGCCCGAGCCAGACAAACACCCCTTCCTCCAGCAGGGAGTCCACTGATTCTTCTTTTCCAAGGCACAGAAAAAGACAACTTTAAAAAGAACGGGTTCCTAACAAGTTCATGAACAAAAACAGCAGCAAAGATATACACTGTAAGCAATGTTCCAGGGAGAAACACAAGCAAACACATAGCAATCCTTTTAAAATTAGAAGGGAAATAATAACTGAGATTTTGTAGATTATTTATATGTAAATAATAATAATTGATAAATAATATAATAATAACTGAGATTAATACTTTTTTTCTGTTTTAGCATATCTTTAACATAATTTTGTTACAGACATATTAGTGTTAAGGGAAAACGGCTGAATGAGTGAATGAGTAAAGAAGAAATAAGGGGGGGGAATGAGGTGTTAACAGGGAGAGAAGGGGCTGGGAAGACAGGCTGTGATTAGCTTAATCTCCAAGGTCTAACAATCACTGATCTAAAATCAAATACAACTTTGAGGCTCCTGGGTGGCTCAGTAGGTTGGGCGTCTGACTCTTGATTTCTGCTCAGGTCATGATCTCTGGGTCGTGAGATCAAGCCCCACATCAGGCTCCATGCTCAGTGTGCAGCCTGCTTGAGATTCTCTTTCCTTCTGCCTCTGCCCCCTCCCGTGCTCACACTCACTCTCTCTCTCAAATAAAATCTTTTTTTTTATTATGTTATGCTAGTCACCATACAGTACATCATTAGTTTTTGTTGCAGTGTTCCATGATTCACTATTTGCATATAACTCCCAGTGCTCATTGCAACACGTGCCCTCCATACTACCCATCACCGGGCTACCCCATCCTCCACCCCCCCACCCCTCTAAAACCCTCAGTTTGTTTCCCAGAGTCCGTAGTCTTTCATGGTCCATCTTTAAAAAATAATAATAATAAAATAAAATCAAGTAAAACCTCATCTGGGGTTAAGCCCAGTGATGTAAAGAACACTGACTTTAATCAACAATACTTTGATTATTTATCAAATATGAGAATCCACCACAGTACCACACCTGTCACTTATCATCAGGCTCCTACAGTAACTTACTCCTGTTATTTTAAACTGTCGACGAAATGTTAACGGGAGGTCCTGACCTTCCACAGTCTGCCATGTGTTAAGTGTAATTACATGACCTTAATGCCCCCATTACTTTGTGGCATCACATTAGTGTAATGTAAACTAAAGTCAAAATTGCCAGGACCTACATTCAAATGTTCCGTTCTGTTTTCTCAATGACGATGGAGGACAGGTAGGTCTCTGCTCCACGCCCCCGCCCCCGGGACAGTCAGCACACTTCCAGACCCCGGTGATATCCAAGCCCTGCATTACATTCCAACTACATACTTTTTGCAATGGACAAAAAAAACCCAGAGACCTCAAATCAGCTTCCTTCTCCTTTAAACTGCGTAAGAGAGAGAAAGCCAGGAAAAAGGAAAATCCTGTCTTGTTCGAATTTTTGCCCTTCCAAGATGGAAGGCAGCTTGAGGAACAGAGAACTCTACCCAGTTACCCTTGAGAAAGTCAGGTCAGCTTCAGGAGCAGGCTGACTCGGCTTCCAGTAATTTTTTTAAATGGACGCCTTTTGCTATTTAATGTCATATAAAAGGTAAGGATTTAATAGCTTCTACCGCAGCCTTATTAACCATTGCTTGATTATGTCCTGACTGGCAGTTGTTTTAAGAGGCATTTCTGGGTATGCTCACCTTCTTCCACTTCATCAGACCTTGACTGCTTCTTCTTTTAAGAACACTAAGTCAAAGGGCAGCTGAAACAGTACCAGTACTGTCATTTTTTTAAAGATTTTATTTGAGAGCAGAGCAAGTGAGCAAGTGCACAAGTGGGGGGAGGGGCAGAAGGAGGAGCAGAAGCAGACCCTCCACTGACCAGGGAGCCCGATGTGGGGCTCGATCCCAGGACCCCGGGATCATGACCTGAGCCGAAGGTAGACGCTTCACCGACGGAGCCACCCAGGCGCCCCAATACTGTCATTTATAATCCTCTTTCACCTTTTCCCCATTCATACAACATACACATCCAAATAATTCATGAAAGTGGCATTTTTAGGCTACCTTAAGCATCACAGAATGCTAGAACATTCTGAGCTAGTATCTGCTCTCCCAGAGAACCCCTGAGTATTGGCTGCCCCGAATAAGGATGCCACAAGTCAGCCTCCCTTGCAGCTGGGTGTGGAGTGCGACAAAGTTTCAGACAAGGAGATGGGTTGGGATGGGAGGGTGTAACTCCCAGGTTATGTTCTTACAGGACAGGGGACGATGCTGCCTCCATCCCAAGGCTGGGGAAGTGGGTGTGAACATGGGTGTGAACATGAATGCTCCCCCTTGGACTCTAAGAAGAGGGGCCATCTGGGATGGAAGGCGGAGCAGAGGCTGGAAGGGGCCTGGGCACACGAGGCTATGCGGCTTTGCACAAGCCCACGAGCTGCCTCCGTCCACGCTCCCTGGTGTGTGAGAGAGAAATGCAGTTTTACCTTCCTAACCACCAAGTGGGACCTCTGTCCCATGCAGCCAAAACCATCTCCAATGCATACAGGTGTCACAGGGGAGGAAACTGGACGGGGACTAAAACCCAGACCCACCAATTCCACAAAATCCAAAGTTCTTTCAATTGCACCAGGCAGTCTTAACAAACGTTGTCTCCCTATCTTAAAAATGAGCAATAATATACTCATAGCTTACAGAAGTCCAGATGGACCTCATTCTCTCTGATGTTTTCGCTACTAAAGGAGAAAATGACCTCTAGGTCCAAAGCACATTCTGGAAAAGACCTTCACCCTCCTGTAAACCATCTTTATTTCTGGGCCACATCCTTTGGGGGATAAGGGGAGAGGGAGGTGGGACACAATAAAATAGAGACTCCCCTGCATTTGAATCTCAGTTCCCAGGAGCCTGGTTCCTCGGCCTCTCTCGGCGTCTGCGTCCCGGTCTTGAGAAAAAACTCCATTCCTCCCTCACATCCCTGCTGCAGGAATTCACTGCAATAACATACAGAAGGGCCCCAGCACGCACCTGGCATGGAGGACGGGCTCAACAGACAGAACTCTTCGCTTTCTTTCATGTCTTTGTGCATTTACGTATTCATACAAGAGCCACACCGAGAATCCCCGCGTTCCATGTGCCAGACCCATGCCAGGTACTGGGGCAGCAGGCACATGACTCACAGAGGACACCCGCCCTCCTAAGGCTCCCCTGGGAGACGGCCAAGAAATACAACAGCGCACGACGGCCGCCAGGGCTTCATCAAGTAGACTTGCTGTTTCGAAGAATTTGGGAGCAACTCTAACAAGGAAGAGCTATGCTGATCATGTACCTGAGCCTTCATCTAGCTCCCCTGTGGCTTTAGAGTCGGTTTACCCACATAGCCTCAGCTATGTGACCTCACAGGTAGACAGACCCTTCTCTTTCTGCCACTTTCATCTCTTTTTTCCTTTTAAGATCTTCATCTTTTCTTACTTTATAATCTGGTTTCTTTGCTTCGTGTTTGTTTTTTTACTTATTTTAGTGTCATGTAATCGGCAGTAAGACGAGCTATGCAGGGATGACCAGTGAAGACCTGTGGCCTCCTCACAAGGAAATGTTCCAGTTATCTAAAACCACCCCAACACTCCATGCATACAGCCACAGCCCTTGCCGATGCTCGTGGATTCCGTGGCTCAGGAATGTACACAGGGCACAGCAGGTGTGGCATGGCCCTGCTTACGTATATCTGGGGCCTCAACTTGGGAAGAACTGAAAGGCTAAAGATGAGAACCACCCAGAGGCCTTTTCGCTCAACGTGTCCAGAACCTGGGCTGGGACAGTCCACTGCCGTTCCTACATGTGGCTTGGGCATCCTTACAGTATGGCAGTGTCAAAACTCACACTTCTTAGACTGGGGCTCTGAGCCTCAAGAATCTTGTTCTAGAAGCTGTAGGCCTTTGATGACCAAGTCTTGGAAGTCACATGGTCTAACTTTTCCATGGTGTGTTGGTCAAAGCAATCACAAACCTACCCTGGTTCAAGGCATGGAGGCAAAGAGTTTGTGGCCACGTTTATAAACCACCATATTAAAAAACAAAACTCATCTATTTGGAGGCGCTTCTACATGCAAGACCAGTGTTTGGAAAATGCAGAGTTTATCTGGTCGACAAGTTAACATTCATTTCTCATAATCAATTGTCCAGCACTGTGTTAAGCACAGCAGTCATCAACAAGTACAAAGTACATCCCTGTCATCAAGAAACCTATGCTCTCACTTGGTACTACAAATTCATAGATGTAACAGAGCTGTGAGGGTTGGTGCAGTCGGAGACAAAGGCACCATGGCAGGACTTTGCCATGTGTGTGAGTCTGGAGCGTAAGTTCTGGGAGGGAAGTAGAGAATAATGAGCAGAGGAGCTGGAGACGGCCAAGGCTGAGGGGACACACTACAATGTGGTCAGTGGCAAGGTGGGTTAGAAAGAGGTCGACCACGGGGCATCTGGGTGGCTCAGTCAGTTAAGCATCCGACTCTTGATTTTGGTTCAGGTCATGATCTCAGTGTCATTGAGCTCTGCACTCAGCAGAGAGTCTGCCTGAAGATTCTTTCCCCCTCTCCCTACTCCCCACCAAATAAATAAATAAATCTGAAAGAAGAAAGAAAGAAAGAAAGAAAGAAAGAAAGAAAGAAAGAAAGAAAGAAAGAAGGGAGGGAAGGAGGGAAGGAGGGAAGGAAGGAGGGAAGGAGGGAGGAAGAGGTCGACTATGAAGAAGGAGGATAGTCTACCAGCTAGGCTCCATTCAGGAAAGAGTTACTGTGGAATCCCCAACTGGCAAGTCATGTCCAGAATGACTAAATGTCAGGGCTTCACAGGATCGAAAGGAAAGATGGGAGGTCAGGGTCAGTGACTGGGAGCCTATCGACATACCATCCATAGAATTATTTAATGTCTTTAAGTCAGCTAACGTCTTTTAAGCTAAGTACACTTACGTAAAAAGGAGAAGTTCCGTGTTAGTACTGTTCATGGAAGACAAGGCTAGGGGTGTGTGTATCTCTGGGTCTCTCTGTCTTCCCATAGGGGAGACTCAGTGGGACACAGTTGTTTAACACTCTCCACAATGAACTGAGATTTCCCCTCACTACAGCAGCAGCAGAATCACACGAGAACTGAAGAAATCACTCACGAAGGGACCCAAACCTACACCATAGCATGTCTGTACCTCCAAAACTCTCTCCCACCTGCCAGCTCTCTGAGAAATCTCAAACCAACAAAGGAGCGCAAGGCCAAGCAGTTGGACCAGATTATGTCTGAGCATACACTGCACGCTTCTCTGTGCCCTAGCGGAAATATAATAACCTAATTATTATAAACCCCACTGCTTTTCATACGACCTTCCTCCTCTTCCCTCCTTAGCTCTGCCATATTTGTAGCACTGTCTACTCTGGGGCAGGTATCTGCCCGCTGCATTGATACAAACACCGTAAATTCTTCATCATCCATGTCAATAAAGAAAAAGAATAAGAGGCAAATCCATTTGCATTTGTCTTGGGACCAACCTCTGGTTGGAATTTATAAATAGGAAAGGCTGAGAAATAAAGCAAGGAAAAATCCTACCAGCACTTAATTTTTTTGAGCTGTTGAATGCAGAAAATAGCTAAGAAAAGACATCAAAGAGATTTACTTTCTTGATTCCTATCTGTTCAATCCACAATTAAGATGTATTAACTTTGGGGTTTTGAGTGTCTGACTCTTGATCTCCGTTCAGGTCTTGAACTCAGGGTCTTGAGTTCAAGCCCTGCATTGGGCTTCATGCCGGGGTGGGCGTGGAACCTACTTAGAAAATAATACTGATAATAAAAACTTAACAAAAATATGTATTAACTTGAAAAATCTCCTATAAAGCGAGGGGCAGGATAGAAATCTGGGAACAGTCTAAGATGCTAATGTGTAGTTGACTTGTTAGCCTCGTCTACACCCATGAGTTTAGCTGCCCCCTCCACCCGAGTCGGTCTCCAGCCCAGACGTCCCCCTGTATCTCCGACATCAATCGAACTCTCTGACAGACATCTCCATCTTCACAAGAACGTCAAATGTAACATATACAAAACATAATGTCAGCGTTCCCTCCTAACTCTTGCTGGCTGCTGGGTTTATAGAGTTGGTGGCCGCTGTCTAGGAAGCTACCCAAGAGAGCCGACACTGAGTGAGCCAGGACTCGTCTCCTGACGACAGCCCCCATGTACTTGACATCCAAGCACACACTTCCAGGAATTCATGGAAGCCCTGTTTTTAGCAGAGACCTGGTTACGCAGAATCGCAACAGACGAGAACTACATCATCAGAGACTATTCGCAGTGCAGTTACCAAGACTGCTGATTTTCAAATAATTCAAGTGTCACAGAACACACAACACCGGGAAGTATAAGGTAACCCTTCTTTCACTTCTTAATTACGTAAGTCTCAGGGAAATATAAATGAACCACGGCAGTCACATGTAAGTGTGTTTGTGGGTGTGTGCACGTGCGTGTGCACACGCTATCTTCTGGCTTCTGCAAACACACTGAAGGGGGAGAAGTAGGTACAGAAGAAGCAGGATAAAGGGCTGGGTGGTAGGAACCACTCCCGCTCCTACTCCACCTTATTCAGAAGAGGCTCCCAGGTCTGAGTAGAGGTGGAAAGTACAGGCACGTGCTTCCGTTCACCCAGCCTCAGGAGGGGGAGCCTCCCAGCGAGTGGTTCAGGAACAGCCCCGTGGAACCCTCCTGCCAATGAGACACGTTGGGACGTCTAACAGGGAAAGAGCTTTCGAGAAATGTTTCACTGCTCTTGAAAAGGGACATGTGGACAAGGGCTCCCTTCTGGCTTCTGAATATAGGAGGACGGGATGCCTGGACTATTGTTGATGGCATTTTACAGCCTAAGACCGAAGCCTGAAGCTGGAGGTGGAGAGCTCAAAAGGTGACAGAGGCTGGGGACCCTAATCAGATTACTGAGTGGCTCAATGTGTCCATATGAGGCAAACTGTTTCCGACTGCTTATGGATGATAATAAATCACTAAGACATCCTGTCTTACGTAAGGCTGACTCCACCATAAGCAACCACATAACACACACGACAGACGACACAAGCGTTTTCTCGCTTTGTGTTGTTTCTAAACGTGTTACCTGCTTGCCACTCCTTCTCCCATAAAAGAGAACTAAAGGTGCTAATTTCATGTAGCCCTTTCAGATACTGGGTAAAGAGAAGTTAAATACGCCGATGTGGGGAGGAGAGGAAGATCCAACCTATTTAAAGAAAAAGTGCATGCTTAGCTGCCTCTCGAAAACGTACTGTCAACGACACCCCCAGCCCTTGAGTTCTCTCAAGAGCAGCTAGCTGGCGTGTCTCCAGTGTATTTATTTGGGGGGCTTCTCTTGGTTAAAAAATGGGCAAACATGGGTGTTCACGAGCCTCACTCAAGAGCCTATTAAACTCCAACATGCATGAGAAGCAGAGCTCCGGGCTCTGCGATCCGCGGGGCGCCCTCGGGCTCACTGCTCTAGAACAGAGCAACAAAGGGCTTCGGCTCACTTTCGAACGAGGCAAACGGGGTCTTGAATCGCTGGGCAATCACCGCATGGTGCGCCCTTTCCCTCACCGCTGCCGTCCACAAACGCACGGCCTCATAGTGGCATCTAAAGATAAATTCTCAGCTCCTCCCCCAAGCAAGGTTGCCGCTTCAGTTTACATCTTAGCACCTATGTTCACTGTTTTCCACTTCAGAGATCTTTATCTCCGAAAAGCCCATTCGGATACTTGGGGCAAAGGTGCTTCCCTCTGCAAGGTGAAACACGATTTTCCTTTTGCTTTAATTCTTCATATGGACTTTTTTAAAAAACTAGTTTTCCTAATTCTGATTTTAAAAAATTGTCTTATAAATCGTAACTCTGCTGAAATACAGAGTAGTACATAGGACCTAAAATTTCGAAGACATTTAATATGAAAGTAAACAGATGTTTTGAAGCTATTTGCCCTTAAAAAAAAAAAAACCCTATTGAGTGAGTTAAGACTTTTTATTCTGGCCTGAGAAGGACAGAATGATGGGGAAATGGGTTTACTTGTAATGAGGTTTCATTAGAGGAGGACGCATTTCTAAGGGAGGCTACGAAGGGCACATTTTCTTCATACATTTAGGGTTTTACTGCATTCCACAGACATCACGGAAGATTCTGGAGCATCATGTCTGGGGATCTTGTGTTTCCATACGATGCACCAGAGAAAGGGGGACCCCGGACCCACCATCTGAGCTGCAAACTGCACGCCGCATCATCGAGCTCCAGATGAAGGGCAGGTGGGTGCAGGTGTCATCACATCGACACCAACCAGCCTGCTGAGAAATCGTTACCTTTCTCACCAGCAGCTCTGAGCAGAGTGACGCCACAATCAAAGCAGCACAAACCCAAGTGTAGGAGTCGAAAATGAAAAGAGGCTTTAATAAAAAACAGTGAGCGGAACACAAATCTGCAGCCTGTGCTGGAGACAATACGAAAGCTCCCATTTTCTTCTCAAGAGCTGATGAGAAAGGCTGTTACCGTTTCTGGAGCTCGTCGGAATGCCCTGCTAAACGACTAATAGGGCCAAGCGCTTACACAGAGCATCTTAACTCTAGGAAGACTCTCTGGGGGTCCGGTGCTTCCCTTTGGCAAGGTAATGACCCTGTCCACCACACTGTATGGGGACCTTAAGTCTGCATGAGGTGCTCTCTGCTCTTCTCTGGAAAACCCAGGGCGTGAGGACAATGTGACTTTGTGATCTCTCACTTTCCTGAGCCCTCCGCATCATCACCCACAAAGATTCAACCCCAAGGAGGCAGACAAACTTGCCCACAGAGCATGAGGGGCTTCGGGGGTACATTCCCAGGAAGGACTAGGGCCGAAGAGAGAGGACCAGTGAGCTTCCCGGGAAGGAACTCATCCCCAAAGAGGGAATAAGAAATCAGGATATGCTGCAGGCCCTGGAGGAAAAGGGGCAAACGTGAGAAAGACACATTCCTGGCCCCTCAGCTCCGGCTTAAGGCTCTTCCCTTGTCAAGTAGTAGAGTCCTGGGGGGGGGGGGGGGCACCAAGTTGATTTTCCACAGAAAATCTCAAAGGTTTTGGAAGCAGAAGGCAGTACTCCTTTGAAACCAGGGGTGAGCATGGAGCACGATGTGGGGAGGAAGAGATTCTGCCCAATTTAACAGAGTGGCTTTCGTGCTCCGCACAGTCCAGCATCAAGGAGGGAGGTCCCTTTGTTATGGCAATGCCGGCAGCCTCAGAGCCAGCACCAGCCTCAGCTTCTGGAAGGTTCTCTGACGGCAGCAAAGCAGCAGCACGGGAGCAAAGGTGACCTCCGTGGGGGCCCCCATCCTCAGGAGCTCAGAAGCGATGGGCATGATGCCAGGGGTGGAGGCAACCCCGGCAGTTCTGGGGGCAGCGGGAAGCAGTACCCTCGGCAAGGGCACCATTTTGTAGACCTCAGAGTCCACCTCTGGCGTTCACTGTGGCCCCCGCTGAAGAGGAGCCATGTGTAGCACAGCTGGTGTCTAGAAATTCTTTTGACCCCCATCACAACATGTCTTAAAACTCAAAATTTTGTTCCTGATGAAGAAAAGCTGTAAGAAGAGCAGGCCTTTGACATTTAAGGGATTTAATGTGTTCGGTCTAAACTTGTTACAAGTGACTCTAAAATTTCATTTAATCTAGTAACTTGGACACTTCTGAGGCACAAATCAGAGTTGGGTAATTGTGTGGAAGTCACGGGGGCTAGCGGGCCACCCAGCCCCCCACCTTCCACGGTGGCTTTGCTGGGACCCTCCACTCTTCTCTGGAAGGTTCCGCACCAGGAAGCCCCTCTGTGCTCGAGTGAGTGTCCCCCTGCCTCAGAGAACGAGATGCTGACTCATCCGTGCGGATGTCTAGACCACACGGATAACCACCCTGAGGCAGAGAAATAAACGCTAACGCAATGAAAACTCCGCCCACCTAGCATCCCACTCAGGACAGCCGGTCTCGGAATTACACAGATATTAAGTCTCCTCCTGCAAATAAGTCCTTTGCTAAAGCAATACAGTTCACGACGTAATTAGAAGCCCACCGCTCATGCCGAAGAGGAAGTGTCTTTCTGGATTATTAGCACAACCACCCACCAGTTTCTTCCTAAAGCCAATTTATCTTCTCGTGGTTTAGTGTGGAAACAGACAAGCAAGAGTCCGAATAGATGCGAGGCGAGGTACTGGCCTATTTTGGTGGGAATTACACGTAATGCCCGGATATGAGGAGTCATGAAAGCTATAAAACTTTCCTTTTTGGTGACTTTATCAATAAAGAATTTTTTAAATCCATATTTTATTGCTGATCAGCAATTTTATCCAAATAGTTTGTCACCAATATCAGGCCTGCAAGCAAAAGACATATATGGGGGGAAAAAAAGAAATATATGGCCATTGTCCCAACCTTTTCTTCTGCGAGCAAGTGAAAACACGGAGCCGTGTCAGAAGGGTACAGAGCTGTATCAGAAACCCAGAGACTTTAAAATCTGTCACACTAGCAAGCTTTCCACTGTGCTCTGTGCATTCCAGAAGCACATCGTCCTTTCTGCCATTTAAAGATAGGAAAGCGGTAAGAGACTGAAGTGACTATTTTCTCCGTCCAGAGTAGCTCATGTGGACCTGCAAGTCTTGGTGCCTGAATACCCTCTACAGTCGTATTTTACCCAGCACACAAGCTTCCCTCCAGGAGCTCCATACCAACCCTGCGAGAGTTACGGCTGACCCTTGAACAACGCAGGTGTTAGGGGCACCGACCCCTGCGCAGTCGAAAATCCATGCACAATTTTCATCTCCCCCAAAACAGAACTACCCCTAGCGTACTGCTGGCCAGGAGCCTACTGACGACATCAACGGTTGAGTAACATAGTTCGTATGTATGTGTGTCATAGACACTGAATTCTTCAAAAAAGAGAAACTTGGGAAAAGATAAGTTATTTAGAAAATCATCAGGAGGAGAAAATACATTTCTGTATTGTATTTATTGGAAAAAACCCACATAGAAGTAAGTCCACAGACCTCAAATCCATGTTGTTCAAGGGTCAATTTGAACAACAATATTCTAAACCCAATATAAAAATCAAGTAAAGTGATGTGTGCAAGTAGAAGAAAGTTATTCGAACGGGAAAGGCAACTGTATGAAGTCAAGGAGGGCAAGGACCTGTCTCTTCTAAAGGCTCCCTGGATGCTGCCCACGGCTGATGTTCCTCAGTATGGCCTTGGGTATCTGCTTTTCCTTCTTCTTCCTGTGCACTCAGAGCGTATATGGGCTCCCCATTCGTCTCTGTTTTTGTTTAAAAAAAAGAGTGACAGTGAGACACTCTTTTCACAAGCCCCTTATAGCAAAACCCTGAAAATTCTCTCATCTTTACTCCATTTTTTTGGTAGTTCCTACAGTAAGCAAAGCTATAACCATCCTACAATTAATTTCATTTTTCTGGTTTGCAGGGATTTCATTAGGAATAAGCACCCAGTATGCTACCTTTGCGGTCTAACGAGGAAGTCAGAAAGGCAGGAGGTTGGTGCTACTGGGGGGCTTGCTGGAGACAGCAGGGGTGCAGGCGGGGTAGGCTGGGGACCAAGCAGCCAGAAGTCAGGGATGGGAGACTCCCAAGACAAAGCTGTGTTCTTCCCACTGCACGTGTGCGTGCCCTGGAACATTCTATCCCCAAGCCCTTTGATGCCTGTCCTACCAAGTCCTTCTGTTTTTACCCATCTTCTCTCGGTTCTGCTTGGGGATGTTTTCTTGGGATAAGTGAGCTGGGGCTGAAAAATTTCCAACTGAGTTTTCCCAGGGGATCTGAAATCTCAGAGGCCAGTCTTGGCTCTGAAAAGAGAAAAGCATGACGTGTGACAACGGAAGACTTCCCTTTTCCACACACGGGCCAGGGACTCTTAACATGAAAAAAGGGGCTGAAAATAATGCCAAATGGGGAACCAAGGAACAAGGAACGTGAAAGGAGTCATTCACACCCAGAACCAGATTCTCCAAAAACAGACCACCAACCCTGGAGAAAAGGAAAGTACGAGAGTTACCGCAGGCACGAGGAGGTGCCCGCGTGAGTGCTCACACACTCTCTCTGGGTAAGACACACGATCACGGTACCATGCGGCATGCCCTGCCACTGCTTAGTAGCCTTCTTTCCATCACCTGAACGAGAGCTAATGGGCTGCCGTTACCATTAAAGCATGTCAGGAGTTTCATAAAAGTCCAAATGAAGAAGTTCCCCTTTATCAAAATACATGTACTGAACCTTCACTGGATATGGGAAACTACTATTTCTCTTATTGGACCCTCTGAGCGTGGAAATGACACATCTTTTTGACTGCACGTATGAAAAAAGGCCTTGAAGACTCTATTAGGAAGAGGTAAAAATACAAACAAATAAACCAGACGAGCCAGCCGGGAGCCCTCCATACCATCCCAGAGTGAGGAAGTGCTCCACACATCCGAGGATGAGGGCATTTCCCAGGGATACAGGAGAAGCCTGAAGGAGCGCCCAGCTCCCCACGTGGAAATAATTTAGGGAACAAAATAAATAACATAGAATGGGATTAAGCCAACAGTGTAAAATAAATATCCCAGAGTTCTGCGGATACAAATAAGTGATTGAACAATAAATCGGGGGGGGGGGGAGGCAAAGGGTTACATGTTTCTAACTGAAAAATGCCACATAATAAATTTGGCTACTCCCCGGTCCAGGAGTTGTTGAGTGTGGGGATTTCAGACTTAATGCTCAACTTACAAATTAATGTGTGGAAAAGGAAAAACAATAACTTCACAGTGAATAAACCTGGTCAACTCTCCTTGAGCCAAGGGACCAGGATAAAGAGTAAGCAATGTGGACGACATGTGAGTCTTCGTGTGATGAAAACTTCACCTCTGTGATACTCTTTCCCCAAACCCATAACCCGTCTAACCATGAAAAACAGGCAGACACACCCAAAGTAAGGAACATTCTACAAAACACCTGATCAGTCCTCTTTAAATCTGTCAAGGTCCCGGTTCTGATCCAGGCCGGTGACCTAGGCGCTCTGGGAACGCACCTCCCCCTCAGACATACGAAATCTATAGCTACACGTGGAACCGTTCCCTTCGAAGGAAATCCAGAAATGAGCTGAGCACCCACCACACATCGGGCAAAAGAGAAAACACTCCCACCGAAATGGTGGGAGAGGCGGAGACACACCCCCATGAAACCGCCCAGCAGCGCAGCCCTGCACAAGGAGGACGGGACGCACAACTCCCAGCTTCCCCCTGAGGAGCAAGTCTGGACCCCAACACCCAATAACCGCATCTGAGGGACAGGCCCCCCAACACCTCGCTCGGAAGGCCAGTGAGGCTGCGTCCCTGCGTCCCACAAGGCTACGGCAAACAAAGATCAGTTCTCTTTCCTTCTTTTAAAAATTATCTATTTATTTATTTATCTGACAGAGAGAGAGTGCGGAAGCAGGGGGAGAGGGACAGGCAGAGGGCTGAGCAGGGAGCCCTGACACGGGGCTCCACCCCAGGACCCTGGGATCATGACCTGAGCCGAAGGCAGACGCTTAATGGCTGAGCCACCCAGGCACCCCCAAAGAAAGAGTTCTTAACCGGCCCATGAGGACCTACCATGGCCATTCTCCCCCCAACCCCTGAGATTCAGAGCATAGGAAGCAGATAGAAATACCTATTTTCCAGCCTTTCCCAAAAGAGACCAATTTGCATATCTGAAAAGTACAGCCTGAGGGGCAGGTACCTAATTTAACATACATCCTGTCTGCACACGCGGGAGGCTGGTGGGCACCACCTTCCTATTCTTCCTGTCCTGCTCCAGGTGGCCACTGTCTCCCCCAGGGGAGCTTGTGCACTCACGCTGGGCTCCCGATGTCTGTGGCCGCTGCCCAGAGGACGCACCTCTTGAACTGCTGGCTCTGGTAGCCAGCAGGGTTTGCATTCACAGGTTTAAGAGCACCGTAGCAAACAGCTCCTAACCAGCTATCCCCCCAAAACTCAACCCAGAAACAGCAGACAGAAATGCGCATCTCCGGGTCCCCCTGAAAGATGTGTCTGCATACTTTAAAAGCCGGTGCACAATTCCATCCAACGTCAGCAGAAGACACATTCTTCTGAGGTGCCCACAGGACATTCTTTGGACAAATCACGTGTTAGGCCACCGAAAACAGTCTTACTACATTTAAGGAAACCAAAATCCGAAAGCGCCTTCTCCAACCTCATTGGTACGAAATTAGAAACCAATTACAAAAAGAAAACTGGAAAATTCGCAAATATATGGAGTCAAAACAGCATGCTGCTGAACAAACAATGGGTCAAAGAAAGAAATCAGAAGAGAAATAAAATATAGACAAATGAAAATGGAAATGCAGTATAATGAAGCTTACGGGAGGCAGCAAAAACAGTTCTGGGCAGGAAGTCCAAAGACATAAACACTTACATTAGGAAACGAAAAAGAGTTCCAATAAAGAAACCTAACTTTACACCTCAAGGAACCAGAAAAAGAAGAATAAACTGAACCCAAAGTTAGTATAGGGAAGGAAATAACAAAGATCAGGGCAGAAATAAATGAAAGAAACTCAGACAACAGAAATGATCAATAAAACAAAGAGCGGCTTTTTTCAAACGATAAGAAAATACATAAACCTTTAGTCACACCTTGATAGACATGAAGAAGAGGGAGAGGACTCAAATAAATAAAATTAGAAATGAAACAGAAGACTTACAAGTGATACCATGTATATACAAAGGATCATAAGAGCCCACTATGAACAATTCTACACGTCTCACCCAATATCCAGAAGGAGAGTGTTCCTACGAAATCTTTCATAAATCTAAATGGCATAAAGAAGCAATTGCCGTTAATGTCTATGAAAAAAATCTTTGAGTATTTCCAGACCCAAAAATTGACCTCTCTTGCACTTTTCTGATACCATCTTGCTAATGGCGCACAAAATAAATCAAGATAAATCACAGATGCTCACAGACACATTCAAAGCTACCAGCTTAATGGGAGAGCCTGAGTGCAGTTCCTGGGGAAGGAGCTTGGTGGCGCCACTTTCACAGCTTGGGGTGCACGCGGCCTCTAAGAACGCTTCTCAATGCAAAATACATGTTGAAGGCGTTCACTTCTTGTGAACAGGAGCAAAACTCCTGTTGGAATTCCTTCCAGTTAGCGAAAACAAGCACCAACGTAGGCCATTTGTCAAAGTGAAGGGAGTAACAAGAACTTCTCAACAGCAGTGATACCTGTACCAACAACTGGACAACCTACTAGAAATGGATAATCCTAGAAACATACAACCTACCAAGATGGACTTGTGAAAAAACAGAAAAGCTGAACAGATTGATTATTAGTAAGGAGACTGAATCAGTAATGAAAAACCTCCTGACAAATAGGAGTCCAGGACCCAATGGCTTCACTGGTGAATTCTACCAAACATTTAAAGAAGAATCAATATTGATCTTTCCCAAACTCTTCCAAAAAACAGAAGAGGAGAAGACATTTCAAAACTCAATATATGAGGCCAGCATTGCCCTAATACCAAAATCAGACAAGGACACTACAAGAAAAGAAATTTACATACTAATATCTAAGATGAACACAGATGCAAAAATCCTCAACAAATCGTTAGCAAACTGAATTCAGCAACAGAACACATTGGGTGTAGGAAGAACGAGTCTCAACATAATAAAAGCTATAAATGACAAGAGCACAGCTAACATCATACTCAATAGTGAAAGCTGAAAGTTCTCCCTCCAAGGTCAGGAAGAAAGAAGATAACGATGCCCACTCTCACCACTTTTATTCAACACAGTACTGGAAGCCCTAACAAGAGCAGTTAGGGTAGAAAAATAAATAATAGGAATTCAAATCAAAAAGGAAGAAATAAAGCAATCTCTCTTTGCAGATGACATGATATTATACAGAGAAAACCTCAAAGACTCCACCAAAAAACTGCTAGAACTAATCAGCAAATTTAGTAAATTAGCAGGATACAAAGTCAATATACAAAAATCAGTTCCATTTTTATATACTAACAACAAGCTACCAGAAAGAGAACTTAAGGAAAAAATCCCACTGGCAACTGCATGAAAAAGAACAAAATGCCCAGGAAAAAACCAAGGAAATGAAACATTTGTATACTGAACACTACAAGACGTTGATGAAAGAAATTGCAGAAGACACAAATAAATGGAAAAACATTCCAGGCTCATGGATTGGAAGAATAATATTGTTATAATGCCCATATTACCCAAAGCAATCTATAGATTTGATACAATCACTATCAAAAGTCCAATGGCATTTTTCACAGAAATAGAAAAATAGAAAAATTTCACAGAAATAGAAAAAAATAATCCTAAAATTTGTATGAAACCACAGAAGACCCTGAATAGCCAAAGCAATCTTAAGAAAGAAGAAAAATGTTGGAGGCATCATGCTTACCAATCTCAAACTAAATCACAAAGATTCAGTAATCAAAACAATATTCTATTGGCATAAAAACAGACACTGAGATTGGTGGAAGAAAAGAGAGAACCTAAAAATTAAACCCATACAAAAATGGTCAACTAATTTGCAACAAAGGAGTCAAGAATACACAGTGAGGAAAGGAGACTCCTTACAATAAACAGTGTTGGGAGAACTGGAGAGCCACAGGCGAAAGAATTAGACTGAATCTTGATCTCACACCATACAAACAAAATCAACTGAACATGGGTAAAGGTTTGAATTTAAGACCTGAAACCAAGTTCTTAGGAGAATACACAGAGGATAAGCCTTTGACATCAGCCTTGGCAATGCTTCTTGGATTTGACGCCCAAAACAAATGCAACAAAAACAATAATAAACAAGTAGACAACATCAAAATAAAAAGCTTCTGCACAGCAAAGGAAACCATCAACAATGAAAAGGCAACCTACCACAGGGGAGAAAATGTCTGCAAATCACATATCTGATAAGGAGTTAATATCCAAAATATATAAAGAACTCATACAACTCAACAGCAAAAAAATTTAAAAATTAAAAAAAAAATCCAACTAAAGCGCCAACAGATACATGAAAAGTTGCTCAACATCACTAATCATCAGGGAAACGTAAATCAAAACCACAACTGAGATACCACCTCACACCTGTGAGAACGGCTATCTTCAAAAAGACAAGAGACAACATGTGTCAGCAAGGATGTAGAGAAAACAGAACGTCGTGCACTGGTGGCAGGAGTGTAACCAATGCAGCCACTGTGGAAAACAGTATGGAGCTTCTTCAAAAAATTAAAAATAGAGCTACCCTATGACCCCGCAATCCCACTTCTGGGTATATATCCAAAGGAAACGAATACAGGATGCCAGAGAGATATCTGCCTTCCTCTGTTCACTGCACCATTATTCACAAGAGCCAAGATGTCAAAACGACCTAAGTTTCTATCAATGGATGAACAGGTAAAGGAGATGTGATGAGAAAAAAGAAAATCCCGCCATTTGTAACCACATGGATGGACCCAGAAGGCATTATGCTAAATGAAAAAGCCAGACAGAGAATGACGAATACTTTCTATGTGAAATCTTAAAAAAAAAAAAAAAAAAAAAAAAAAAGTCTAATTCATGGTGACAGGGAGTAGAAAAGAGGTCACCTGACGGGGTTGGGGGTGGGGGGCAAACAGGGAGAGGCTGGAAGGGTACAAACTTTCATCAATAAGAAGAAGAAGGTCTGAGGATCTAATGTATAACATGGTGACTATAGCTGATAATAACACTGTTACAAAATTAAAATTTGCCAAGACAGAACTTAAATGTTCTCACACCCACAGAGAAAGATAAACATGTGAGGCACTGGATGTTTTCATTAACCTGATGGTGGAAATCCTTTCAGGATGTATGTATATCAAATTATCATAATGTTCACTTTAAATATCTTACAATTTTATTAGTCAATTATACTTCAGTAAAGCTAAAAAAAAAAAAACTGTCAAGGTCATGAAAAATGAGGAAAGCCTGAGATACTGTCACAGACCAGCGGCTGACAAAGGACACGTAACAACTAAATGCACTGTGTTATCTTGGATTGGATCCTGGGACACAAACAGGACGATTTAAAAACGTACGATTCTGTTGAAGTCTGGAGTCTGGAATTTAACAGTAAGGGAAACCTGAAATTGGGTGACACATGTACAGGAAAGGCCTTCACTATCTTTGTGACTTTCACAAATCCACAGTTATTCCAAAATAAAAGTTTATTTAAAAAAAAAGACGTATTAGAAATCGTATAGGACAGGCTTTAAGCAACGTGTGCACGTGTCGTGGATTAAAGCAGGAAGATCTCAGAAAATGAAAACAGTCTGGAAACAGACAAGTCAGGAAGTTATAGTGGAGATTCTTAATGATCGAGACTGGCAGGTGCTTAAAGGGACTTTGGCAGTTTTGACACACTCCCTGCTGCCGAGGGTCCTGCAGTCTCTGATCAAGCACCCTCAGCCAGAGCAGAGTGAAGGCTAAATAATGAACCAGCAGATCTAGGGAAGGCACCAAGTCAGACCAATTACTTGGGGAAAATTCAAACGTTAATACTCCTCTTGACTCATTAAAACTGAGATACACAGAAACGAAAATCGAACCAGAATCCACTGTAAACAACAACATTGGAAGAAGTCAATAAAGGGACCGGGAAAGCGCCATTTTCCAGTCTTAAAAAAAGCCAGCGGAGCTCAACCTGTGGCTGGAGCAGAGACAGCCTTGTCTATGAGCTTCTCCGTCTGACATGTAGTCAGCAGTTTCCACTGACTTCTCGTTGCATTTTATGTCTGTTGCATTTATCTGGCAAGTAGCACATGCCTTCACTTACCTGTGTAGATCCTGCCTCCCTAAGCATATATTCATTCATTCATTCATTCATTCATTCATTCTACTTTTTCAATAGTCAATAAATACTGGATGTCCATTAAGCACCATGTTGGGTATTAAGGTGCACTGTCATGAATAAGACACTGATATTGTCCTCAAACTTTCCACTGAGGGCAAAATATAATCAGTAATTTAAAAAAACAAAAACAAAAACCACAGTGTGTTCAGTGCTATAAACCAGCCATCTACCCACAATGCCTGCACCCAGGAGGGGCACCTAGCAAGGACTTAGGTTTAGAGGCGACCACATTGAAGTTGAGTTCTTTTTAAGATTTATTTACTTATTTGAGAGAGGGGCAGGGAGGGGCAGAGGGAGAGAATCTTCAAGCAGACTCCCTGCTGAGTGCAGAGACCCACGCAGGGCTCGATCCCAGGACCCATGAGATCACAACTTGAGTCAACACCAAGAGTTGGATGCTTAACCAACTGAGCCACCCAGGTGCTCCTAAACTGAGTTCTGAAGGACTAAACCATAAGCAATCTGAGGCCAAAGGCCCAATCATGTGCATTTGAACCTTCCAAGCCGGGGGCTCAGTTCCTTGCAGAGAGCAGGACTGGAATGTCTGTGAATTATGATCATAATAATATTGATAATACGGATCAAGATAGTAACAACGAACTGGGGCCAAGACACAATGATGAACAGGGCAGAATTCCAACTCTCAAGGAGTTTTTGGGATTTTCCTTGCTCATGCTTGTACCCACCGTGCCAACCACAATGACAGGGACATCCCTGGCATTCAGTAAAGGTTTGCTGAATGGAAGCACTTGTTTGAGCTCCTCATTCAACCAAGCATCACGTCCCATGAACTCTTATTTCACAACATTGCTTGCATCTCTCCCTCCTCAATTTTTCTACTTCTACCACAGTCTTTTGTTACTTCCCACCTCTCCCGCTAAGAGAGACTAATGCTGGTTTCCCCAATTCCAGGCTCTCATTCCTCAACACGGCAGATTTTCTGAAACATGGACTTGCTGAATTCAAACATCTTCCCTTTGCTTGCAGAATGAAGCCCAACCTCTTCAGGACCCAGGAAGCCAGTCCTAGGGAGGTGACAAGCATGAGTCAGCCATGTGAACACAGCAGTGACAGAGGGCATCACGGCCCAAGGTCTACAGACCAGAGAGAACAGAAGAGGAGAAGCACAGTCTGAGGACGAACAGCCAGAAATAAGCAGGAAGCAAGGGGAAGGGCACTATATATATATTTTACTTTTTTAAAAAAATAAACTATCATGGAAATAACGATATACAGAAGGGTGTACAAATCTTCAGTGTATAGTTCAATAAATGTTACTCTGCAACCATATCCTAAAAAAAGAGACAGAACACTATTGGCCCCCCAGGAGCCTCCCTATTACCTGCCAAGGTAAATCACTAATTCTGACTTCTATATTCATCACTTAGCTTTGCCTATCTTTTCACATAAGCAGAAACAGTCTCTGTGCCCTCCACTTACCACTGTGTCTGAAGGAGTCGTCACATTATTGCATATACAGGTATACAGTCCTACCAGAGGTTATGAGAATTACAGCTGTTCCTCATTGTAATCAACACCTGTTATTGTCAATCATTTTAATTTCAGCCATTCTTATGGTTGTATAATGATGTATGATTTTAACTGTTTACTTCCTTGAAGACTGATGATCTCAAGCACCTTATCATACATCTGATGACTTGGCTATATTCTTGTGAAGTTCTTATTTAAATGTCTTACTCACTTTTGGAGGGCTGTCTATTGCTATTGATTTGTAGATGCTTTTTATATATTCTGGATACAAACTCTTCGTCACAGAGTGTGTGTTAGAAATATATCCTGTTTTGTGATTTGCCTTTTCATTCTCTTACTGGAATCTTTTACTGTCAAAATTACTTAATTTTACTGTAGTCCGGTTTATTAATAACATAGATTGGGACTACTGAAATTGCTTAAGAATTTTTTTCCCTAGTTCAAGTTGATGAAGATTTTTTTTATTATATTATTTTCTAGAAGCCTCCTTGTTTCAGTTTCTAATTTAGATCTATTACCTACACTAAACTGATTTTGGTATACGGCATAAAAGAGACATCAAGATCCATTTTTAATTCTGATGTACAACTGACCCAGGACCATTTTTTAAAAGACCATCTTTTTCCCACTGCCCTTCTGTGACTGCCACTTCTGTCATAAATCAAGTACCTGTCAATAATAAAGTACATACACAGGTCTGGTTCTGCATTCTCTAGTCGGTCCATTGATCTACTTGTTATCCCTGCACCAATACCACACTGCTTTAATTAATCTATAGTAAGTTTTGATATGTGGAAGCAGTGTTCTCACTTTGCTCTTCTTCCTCAAGATTATGTGGGCTATTCTTGGCCATTTGTATTTCCATATAATTTTTAGAATCCTTTTCAACACATATACACACACACAAATTTGTTGGGATTTAATTGGAATTGTATCTGTGCTCTGGCTCAATCTGGGGAGAATTAAAAAGAGGTCTTGGGGCGCCTGGGTGGCACAGCGGTTAAGCGTCTGCCTTCGGCTCAGGGCGTGATCCCGGTGTTACGGGATTGAGCCCCACATCAGGCTCTTTCGCTATGAGCCTGCTTCTTCCTCTCCCACTCCCCCTGCTTGTGTTCCCTCTCTCGCTGGCTGTCTCTGTCTCTGTCAAATAAATAAATAAAATCTTCAAAAAATAAATAAATAAATAAATAAATAAATAAATAAATAAATAAAAAGAGGTCTTACCTATTTCCTTAAGTATCTGATATTTGTATGCTAATGTAAATGGTAAAGATTTTTAGTTTTATGTTGGAATAATATTTTTTTTATTTGATTCTGCATATGGACCTTGTATGCAGTGGCTGTTGATAAAGTCCAGGGACATTATTAATTCATTAGGTATATCAGTGGCTTATTTGGATTTTAAAATGTATATACTCATGTCATCTGCTAATAATGATTTTATTACTTTCTTTTCAATCCTTATTTCTTTTTCTTGCTTTCTTGCATTGACTATGACCTCCCATATGATGCTGAATAGAAGTCATGATAGTGGACATCTGTAACCCACTCACAATCTGTGCAAATAATTTTTCAATATTTCACCATTAACTGTGATTCTTAAAAAAAAAAAGCCTATATCAGAGTAATAAAGTTTCCTTTTATTTCCACTTTCTTGAGAATTTTATCAAGCTTGGGTATAGATTTTTATCAAATGTTTTTTCTTCATCTGTTGAGATAATCACTTGGGTTTACTCTATCATTCTGTTAATGTGATAAATTACATCAGCTGATTTCCAAATTTTAGAGCAACTTTGCATTACTGAAATAGATTCAAGTGTGTTATAATACATCATCATTATATATGACATTACTTATTTTTAACTGTATTTTATCCCTGTCTGAACAAGTCCTTCAAAGGCAGTGTTCTTGTGCTATTTTGCATTTTCCTGCATTATCCGTAACACTGTCATCATATTATAACTGTATTTATAAAGCCCTAAACATCTTAAGATATAAGATGTTTATATCTTATATATATATATCTTATATATAAGTATATAAGATATACTCTAGTCTTTGTATATTTCCACCATTTGGAACACAGTATATGTCATGTAAATGCTTCTTACATGAAAGTCCTCATAATCTCCTAACAAAGTGTCCTTCACATAAAAGGCACCTGCAAGCGACGCCTTGGTAACTCAGTCGATTAAGCCTCTGATTCTTGGTTTTGGCTCAGGTCATGATCTCAGGGTTGTGAGATCGAGCCCCAAGTTGGGCTCCGCTCTGCGCCCGGAGTCTGCTTAAGATTCTCTCTCTCCCTCTTCCTCTACCCCTCCCCAGCATGCTCTCAAATAAATAAATACAGTATTTTAAAAAAAGGCACCCGTAGTAAATATCTGTTGCCAAGTCCCATCTTCTCAAGGTAGCTCCTTCTGGTTTGCTGGAGCGGACCAAAGAGCTTACAAGCAGGAGCACGGTCCCAGCTCAAGTCAGAGTACAGTACAAGGCTCACGGCTCTAGGGAATAAAGAACCATGTGTATCACCCAGTGGCCATGACATCCAGCCTCACGATACCAGGTCAGGCAGTCCAACCTGGGCCTACTCCATATGTTAGACAGCAGTGAGATCTTCCGATGTGATTAATTCCACCTAGGGAAGGGGCCATGTTCTTCACTGCTTTTCCCCATAAGCTCCACTTAAAGGCTTAATCTATGAATTTAGAAACTGGGATCATGTTTTTCTATTTGTGAGAAAAGTAAAAATGTATTTCTTTGTTTTTGTTTTCGTTTTTTAAAAAAAGGTCTGTCTCTTAACAATCGCATTTTGGCATTTCAACTATTCCTGAACATTCATGTTGCATTCTAAATTCTTGCAACACAATCTATGTGGGTGTGAATCTTAGACAATTCAGTAACTCTACATGTCCCCAGTATATGCACTCGTAGCAACATTCCTGGGCGGGTGTCTCAGCGAAGAGCCTACTCTGTCTGACTTTGCCCTCTACCAGTCAATTCAGTATGAAAACATGACAAAATCTCCATCACATTCTTGATCAGAAGTCTGCAAAGAGAGGTAAAAACTTCTAGAGAAACTGGCCAGAAATTGGTATATGGCTATTATACGGAAGAAGGAAGGAAAGAGAAATCTTAAGTCCAATCATCTTGAGCTTCTCAAATTAAATATACTTCATATGATATGTCAGAGACGACGATTACCTCAAAATAAGTCAATAAGCCACACCCAGCAGAATTCAAAGAATCAAAGGTTCTTCAAAATAAACTGAAATGTCAACCCACGGTGAGAGAAGTCCATTAGTGGAATTAATATTTGCTACCTGGATAATGGACACAACAGGAGGTCCATTAGAACACACTCCAGAGACATCTAAATGTCTATTCCTTGACCGATGACAGAATCCTGCCCCAGGCCTGGTTTTGTTCGATCTAAAATCACAGGACATAATCCTGGTAAATGTTCTTATACATTTGCCAGACTAAAATTATCCTTTCACACATAAATTGAACAATAATACAAAAAGACAGAAAAGAATATTTTCTGCTTGTTTGTTCATTTGATTTTTAATGGAACACTTTAAAAATTCATTCCCTCAGGTTGAACTGTCTGTGGTGCTTTACCGATCTGCTCTGTGGGGTGTACAGCTTTCACAGATTTGTTCTGTGGGGCACAAATGGCGTTACATAATACAAGCCTAGACCACTGTGACCAAGTCTGCTCCAATCCATTTATTATTTGCTCATCGTGTGAATAATTTAGTCCAGGAGGCAAGTGCGCTCTTGGCGTTTACTATTCACTAGTAACAAAAACTTCATTTAAGCAGATGCGTACTCACACTTAGAGGAGACAGCTTTTTAAGGGACGCACTCACCTAAACCAAGCAAGATACTAAGGTTCACTGCAAGCGTGGACATTAAGGATTCTACCTTCACTCTTTACAAATTCTCTCCTCTGCTTTCTCTTTCCATTTTAAATAGGCTCTCTGAGCCATCATGCAGGTAAATGAAACATCGCTCCACTTAATTCCACCAGCACAGAGCTGGGAAGGAAAGCAGGGGTTGGGGACGGGGGCAAGGAGCCAGTCCTGGCTAGCAGAGCCCGCCCAGAGTGGGAACAAGAAGCGCCACGCTCAGAATGGCCAGGCAGGGCACAATCAGGGTCCCAGAGAACAGACTGGAAGCCAGGCAGAGGCAGCGTGACAGGCCCGGGGTACTGAGCTGGCCCTGCTGGCCAAAGGACCCACATACTCCGGGTCCAGGCCTATAATGCAGGAAGGCTGTTCTCAAATGTAACATCTGGAAGCTCTCCGGCGGGAGCGTAAGGGCTCAGCCAGACGGCCAGCTAACACGGAAGGAACGACCACAGCTACAGGTACTGGGCGTTGAGCACGTAATACGGCCACCCACGGTGCCGAGCGCTTTATGGGTTGTGGTCACCCTGAGAAGCTGGTCACGGATGTCCTCTTTCCCTTTCTTCTGGGTCTTGGTCAGCTCCCCCTGCCTCCCCTCCTCGGAAGCAAGCCGTGGCCTTGAAAGTGTCTTTGGCCAATAACCAGGAGTCAAATGGATGTTTCCCTTCCGGGTGGAAACACAGAGAGATTTTACATGATTTACCATCTTCCCTCTAGCTGCCTTGACAACAGGCATTGGGACAGAGATCCCAGCAGGCCAGGCAACTCACAGGAGGAAAATGCCCTGCTGCTGCTGACTGTGTGTTTGTGTGTATACAGACGTCGTGCGCTGGGACCAACCCCCGCAGGCTGGCATTTGCCGTGGCGTCTCTAGGAGGTGATCACGTCCTGAAGCTGGAATCCTCATGAGCAGGACACTGGCCTTATTAAACAGTCTCCGGAGAGCTCCCTCCCCCTTGCTACCCTGAGGGGAAGAGCAAAAAGATTGCCACCGAGGAAACAGGCAGCGCCCCTCACTAGCCCCCCGGCCTGCTGGCGCTTTGACCTTGGACTTCCTCATCCAGAACTGCGAGGAAGCCACGTTCGGGGTTTATGAGCCACTCAACCTACAGTCTTCTGTTCCCGCGGTCTGAGCGGACTGAGAGCCTGCCAGCCCGCACAGGTGAGACCTGTAAGGTCAAACAGTCTCTTGCAGTGTTGAGCCCCCAGTGTTACGGGACTGTCACTGCAACAAACCCAAGGATTGTCTCCCTGGATCATCCCAGCAAGCCTGTGACTCCTTTAAGGAGGAATGGGAAGGTACATCCTGGTGACTCTGAGTCCTTTGCCTAAGATCACTAAGATCACAGGACGACTAGAGATGGTCTGTCTCACCAGAGCCCCGCTCTTAACCGTACTTTGACAAGAGCTAATTGAGTAAGCAGGAGGGAAAATAAGGCATCCCTAGCTCCGTAAGTGGCATCAGGAAACTTCTACACACACGGCTGGCATAAAACCAGGCGACGGAGCCGAGTAGCCTCTGCAGCTCTCCTCCTTTGTACCAAAAAAAAAAAAAAGTGCCAATAGGGCATAATGTCACCGTGAGCCCAGGGGAACACTGATGCTACCACGTCCGGTGGGATGACAGTCAAATCACATTACATGATTCCTCTTAAAGTGACCCAGCCCCAGGGAGGGCTGACCAAACAGGGGGAGGGTCAGGGGGTTGACGGAACGGCCCCCTGTTCCTCTTGCTTTGCTAGACCATAATCCTTCACTTTTACGTTACACCTTAAGCAACAGAGGGTCCTACAGAACATAAGACTCAGATCGTTTACCAAACCTTCCAAACCAAGACCTCCGTTGTTTACCTTCCGAAGCCATGGGCAGGATGAGGCAGAATAAGGAGGAAAAGAGTCTAAGAAGCAAGATCACGATCTGTAGCTAATAAGACGGTCTACGCATGGCCAGCAATTTCACTTTTTCCTGAAATTTCCAAGTGGAGTTCAAAGTGCCGGATTCATGGTGCACACCTCTGTAGCTTCTCGTCACGACTGAAGGACGCGAGAATTCCCTCACACGCACTTATTTCTAGCGGGCATTCATCTTAAGTACTGACCAACAAATGACAGGAAACAGATTCAAAGATGGGCTGTAAGCATTCCTATCCCTGACCAATTCAGGTCCCTTTTCACTCGTGCGGCCTGGGGATCAGTCCTGCAGCCTTGAAGCCCGAAAGGAGAGATAAATGATCCTCACTTTGAGCTAAGGGGGTGGAAGTACACTCCCTCGCTGTCACTTTACGTCGTGTTATTGACTTTCAGACTGGGCAATGCCTCTGAAGTCCGGGCAGAGTCCACACACGGCCACATTTCTTTCCAGGGAATTCCGTCACTGCGATGACTGACTATGTGTGTCATCTGAAGCCATAACTTATTTAGGTCCTTAATACTAGATTGGCTTTTTAAAAACCAGCAAAAGAACGCAGGCTGTTTTCATGCATATGATCGCCACCATAATCATTCATTCACTTTCTTAACCTCATAAAAAATGATGGTCATCCATTTGGTCAGACGGACCAAAGGGATTATTTTAACTGCCCTATACAGCCTTTATCACCTTTGAATTTCATGACGTCACTCATCCCAATCTCTGGTGCCACATATGTTCAGCATGCTGTCTGTTATAAAGTCGACATTACATTCTCATGCCTTGCATGGCAGAAGTACACTAGGTTACATGTGCTATGGGTTTTTAAATTTCAAATATCTACACGGAAATTCACACCAAACTACCTGAAACTAGTGTACCCCAACATCTGATCTCTATTATAAATACCCCGAGCTTGAATTCAAATAAAATTTATATTTTTATGCTCATTTAGTTTTTTCATTGTACTTTCATAAATACTATTTTTTTCATTTAAAACGTACATGTTTCACAGGATCAAGAGAATATCACCAAAAAAATTTCACTGGAAGCAAAGCCCCCTTTCTAACTGAAAGCAGATAGAGAGAAAACCATCAGAAACAGAATACCCGTGAAATGTGTTTGAGAGAGCAAACAAAAATGCTGTGTTGATTTAAATAACAAATAAGGTGCCTTTTTTTTAATGCAATGCTCTCTTTTGGAGTATCTGAGTGAAGAAGAAAGCACAGGTCCTCACGTGCTTTTAAACAAGCAGCCTTTCCTTTCCTGGGTCTATAACCCCCGAGAGAGGTTGAGCATCCTTCCTCACCCGGAAGGTGGGGCTGCCATGGCCCACCCTGGTATGCCTTGAGACTCAGTGGAACCGTAAAAGTGAGGACCCAATGACATAATGAGCTGTGCAGTGTCAGACTCAGGGAGATCTAGGGAAGGGTGCACTACTGGTTTGCACTAAGAGAAGAAAGGAACAGAGCTGCTAAAAGCACAAGATGTAAAGGAACACACATGCAGAGAAACAGAAACGGAGATCGTTTTATCACTGCTCTAAGACTAGACCATCCCCCTGGGACTAACACCATATACCAACCTCAAGCGCCCAATTCCATGGATGTGCTCTTCATCCCCCAGTGAACTAATAACCACCAGTCCCTATGCTAATTCCAGAGCTTGCATTTTTAGGAGGATTCTGCTGCCTTTCAAACAACTTGTCATCCTAGAAATCAGTTACTTGCATGGTCTTAAGGATCTGAGACATCCTTTTGATACTAGGAAATGGTTCTCGACACCCAAGACAGCCTGTTCCCATCTCGAAAGCTTTAAACGTGAGCTTTCAAGGGACTTCATCAGGCCCTCAGAGAAAAAGGCACAGAGCTTCCCTTCGGATTGTGGGAGAAATACTCCTTTGCAAGCTTCCTCCTGGGAAGCTTGTTGCTGCAAAACCCAGGGGAGGAAGAGAAGCTCTTGGCGGGGTGGGGGACAGATGGGAGTGAGGTCGGTGTGCGGCGGTAAGAGATGTGGGAGTTTCCGAAGTTCTCCTTATCTTTCTGTCATAATTGGAGATGTGACCCAAATACAAGGAAACCTCCACATTCCATTAACAGACTCAATTTGGATCATGCAGCTCCGCGGGAAGAAACAGCATCCTCTCCCCAGCTAGTTGTGCGGCACTCTTGAGATAATTCTCTTACTTTCATTTTAACATCTGGTTTAAGGACATGCTGACGGGTCAGGATGGAAACTGTGGCTCCACTAAACGTGTCTTTGGAGGGACTTCTCCCTTCCAGAATGGCGAGCCCCGGGGGCTCATTGCCAGGGCCTGCAACGCCTCCGGCGAAGCGCGCGCTCTGGGGAGCCGAGGTCCCGGCTCGCCAGCTCCCCCCGCCGAGGGGCAGTTCCTGGGGGGCAGGGCGGTCCGCTCGCTCTTTCGCCTTTCTCCTCGCGAGGCACAGCCCTCCCTAGTTGGGCTCAAGTAGAGGATGGCCAGCTGCTGATCCCAGAGGGCAGGCTGCAGAAAACTCTCCGGCTCGTGCGCGGACCCAGGCCGGGTCGGCGGCGGCGGCACCGTCGCGGACTCGCTAATGGGTAGTTTCTGGACGAAGTGACACAGCCCCGAAGACCGTCTAGACCCTCTAGAGCCCACCACCGCGCGACGCCGCGTTCCTCGGAGCCCCGCTGTGGCAGTTCCCCTTCTCGCTCCCCCCCGGAAGGCGCCCCAAGAACGCGGTGCAAAGGAACCCTGAGAGAAGCCCGTGGGGGAGGTCGAAGTGCGCGGGGGGCCAGGCGGTGCCGGGAAAGGCACCTCCCCTCCCCTCTCCTCCCCGCAGCCCGGTCCTTCCCCGCCAGAAAGTGCAGGAACGGAGGCCCCGGGTCGGAGGGAGGACGCGGCCGCCCTCGTCCCTGAGTCGGGCCACCTGCCGGGTCCCCGCGCCCGACCCCGCCGCCCCGCGCGCGCGCTCCGGCCACCTCCGGACCAGGTGCCGGGCCGAGGCCCCGGGGAGCGCGCCGCTCTTACGTGCTCCAGCTTGTCTTTCCTCCGGAGCCAGACGCTGGCGCTGTAGTCCTGCTGCTTGACGCTGCTGTAGAAGTTCGCGCCCACTCGGGTCAGGCTTGGCGAGGGCTCCTTGGGGCGGCTTTTGAGCCTCATCTGCTCGAAGCCCTCGTGGGGGGAGGCCGAGAGCCACTCGTGCTGCCGGATCTCCATCCTGACATGACCAGGCGGCGGCCGGCGCGCAGCGGGCTGGAGGGCGCGCGGGAGGCCGGGCCGGGGCTGGAGGAGGAGCGAGCGGGCGCGGGGGGCGCGGGGAGCCGAGCGCGCGGCCGGGCGGGAGGAGCGCGGCGGGCGGAGGGAGGGCGAGGTCGCGGGTGGGGGAGGTGGGAGAAAGGGGCGGGGGCGAGAGGGACGCAGGGAGGGAGGGAGGGGAGCCGGCTCCGGGGAGGCCCGAGGGCCGGGGGCGCGGCGCGCTGGCCGCGACGCCCCCGCCGGCTGCGGTCGGAGCGGGCGCCCCGCACGCCGGCTCCTTGCGGCAGCGGCTGGGACTGGGCCGGCCCGGGGTGGCGGCGGCGGCGGCGGCGGCGGCGGCGGGTGGGGTGCGGGTGGGAGGGGCCGCGGCCCGCAGCCAGCCCGAGCCCGCAGGTTGGTGCAGTGAGGAGCCGCGCCGCCCGCCGCGGGCCGAGGGCTGCGAGCCCGCCGCCGCCCCTCCCGCCACGCCGAGCCGGCCCCTCCCCGCGGGGCTGCACCTCTCCGGCTCGCGTCTGTACTGGAAAGCGAGCAGCCGCTGGAGGGGGAGCGCGGTCTCCGCGCCTCCTCCCTCCCGCTGGCCCGGCGCGAGGCTGGATCCCCGGGGAGGCTCTCGACACCACCTCTGCCCTTCCCCCACTCGCCCCCTGCGGGCCGCGCTCCCCCGACCCCGCCTCGCCCCGGCCTCGCGGCTACTTGTTCTGAAAGTTCTGTAACTTCCCACCTCGGGAGCCCATTTGTCCCACCGCGGGGACGCGGAGCACAGGGCGCCTGGCAACCCCCCACCCCCCAGCGAAAATGGCCACAAGGACAAGTGTTTTCTGGAGCCGTGCACACTACTTTCATCTGAGCGTGCAGCGCTGCGGGTCCTCCGGAGGGCAGTGGCTGGGCGGGCTGCTTTGCTGGACCCGCTGCTCCCCCGCCCGGGGTGCACTTGGAGCTGCCGGCGGCGCCCCTGCACTGGACCCTGGGCCTCTCTGCAAACGCCCTGCCTCGACTGTGCGTTCGCGAGGTGCGTGTGGCCCGGGCGCTCTGCAGTTGTTTCTCTACGCTCTCCCTCGCCCTCAGGGCCAGGTTTTACCGCCCGGAGGGTTTTTGCGGCTTTCCCTCCCAGGCCCGGTCTTCCAACAGCCAGGTGTGAGGATTTTCTGGAAATAAGGCGGCATGTTAATAGTTAAATCTTAAATCCCTTTATCTTTTGCTGTCTTTGCATTCAGCATCTCAGAACATTTTTTCGTTTTACGGAAAAGCTCAATAACAATTCGTGTCAAGGATTTCTCAGATTCGTTTAAAAGGTTGAGAAGTGTGTGAAAGCTGCAGAAATATCTGGGAGATTTTAAAGGGGGACACAGAGGGTAAACTGACCTCTCTTCAGCCCTCTGCTGACCTGTTCCCCAAAGGTCCGGCCTGGATGATGGTGTCAAAGAAATTCCAGGTTGGAATGTGATGGTTTTGTGAGGGCAAGGATTGTCTCATATCTTTTTCAGAGTCTCTATTTAAATAAATGGTGTTGTAATAATGGAAGTTGAAATAAAATCCTATAGCACTCAATTTGGGGACGAAGAAACTAAAAAGTAACACACATACACAAAAGTTTCTGGTTATTCTAGTTTTTTTTAGGTGCTGAATCATATTGGGTACTATGTACCCCCACCAGATGGGTTTTCTCTAAATCTCACAGTTACTCTGCAAGGTGAAAATTATTAAGCCCATTTTCCAGGTGAGGGAACTGAGACTCAAACAGAAGTGACACATCGAAGCAAATATTGGAACTAGATTAAAAGGCTTCCCAACACTCTACCTTCCATTGTCTTGTTTCTCATTTTTTTACTATGACAATTTAAACTTCACTGCTTTTGCTCCTTTTAAAGTATAAATACACGATTGACAGGACTACCAGCAGTTATGTATCTTTTATAATATTGGTGTTGGAAAAACCCAACTGCCCTCCTGCCAAGGTTATTCCGATTTTTGCTCTATAAGAACATACTGAAGGTCATGTGACATATGCAAACCTTGACAAGTGACAGATCTCCAATTCAGAGTAATAATGAAGTGTTCCACTGGAGTAGAATTTAAACAAATGGTTTCCATGTCAAGTCAGGTTTTCATGCGAATAGACTTCTTTACCTATGCCTTTAGAGGGGAAACACTGCAGGAGCTGAAACCATTGTTTAAAGGCGTGTACTGGTAGCATGTATGTTATAGGCTAATTACTAAATTAAGCCTTATAATCAATTCATAGATGGTGTTTGTTAGGGTCCCAAATACCAGCCAAAGCATACGTTTTTACTGCTTCGTACTTAACCTACTTAGTATGTAGTGCGAGACATTGACACAGACTCAATACATTCAAAAAAACCTGAGTGAAATTATATTCACAATTTTATTTCGGTCTTGGATACTTGGTCAGGTTCATTGTTTATGACAGGAATATGGAACCTGCTCATTGACCTTCAAAAGGATATTTTATGTGAAACTGAGCTCAATTCAAACTGTTGTAGGCAACACAAATAATATTTCTGCAGACGGCCAACGACAATATGTGAATTTTGCCCCCCAAATATTATCCAAATGTATAAGTATCATTGAATTTACAAATTAACGCCCATGGCACTTTGCCCTGTCCATGGTCATAGCCCTTACATGGTCTGAATGCAGTACAGGTGTATGCGTTATCTGTCCTCCCAGTCATGGCTTCTTGGGAACTGGGGCCATCCTTCACTGTGTTAACACTTCACAACATGTTTGTGTTTCTTTGTTTTTAAGACCACTGGACTTAACATTAAAAGACCAAGTTTTAGTACCAGCTCCTTTAATCTCTAAATTGTGACTTTCTGGGTTTTCGTTTGATATCAATAGCCTTCAGGTTCATCTAATAAATGGAGAATAATCATTGGTACCTCAAATGATTGCTGCAGGGATGAGCTGATACAATACATGAGAAAACATTGTATGAACTATATAGGGCTACGTTATTGTTCTTAGAACATGCAGGCACAGGAATGTTCTTTACGTTCTTCTAATGATAACTTATGTTCACTGGCAGTGTATCACTTAATCTTGATTGCTGGTAATTAATCACAGAAACTGCACTCAGCCATGAAATTGCATCTCATTAATGTTTATATTTATTCCAGAAATACTTTCCCTACGTTGCTACTGGTATTTTACACCATCCTTTCAACCTGTATAAAAATTTCAGGTAAGGGCACCTGGGTGGCTTAGACGGTTAAAGGTCTTCCTTTGGCTCAAGTCATGATCCCAGGGTCTTGGGATTGAGTCCCACGTGGGGCTCCCTGCTCAGCTGGGAGCCTGCTTCTCCCTCTGCCTGCTTGTGCACTCACTCTCTCTTTGTCTCTCTCTCTCTGTCTCTCTGTCAAATAAAATCTTTTAAAAAATTCAGGTAAAACATATATGAACCATCAACATCTATTGATTTCAAAGTGAAACTCAAAGGATGCCATTGACCAAGAGTTGTTAACACTGTCTGCATACGGCCTTTTGCAGGGGTGTAAACCGTAAGGCCAGAGTAAGCTGAAAGCATCCAGAAGTCATGGGGAGTACTTTTTTAAGCCTTTCATAACAGTAATAATACCTTACATTTCCATGATATTTACATTTATAGCATGTTTTCATATCCTTTAGCACATTTACTTCATGCAAAAATTATCTGAAAGTAGTCTTGGTATTTGCTACCATCTCTGTTTTGCCAAAGAAACTGAAGCTCATGGGGCTTGGGCTCAAGCCCTGTCCGAATCCACGTGTCTAATAAGCCACAGAATCTGGTCTAGAAGCCGTTGACCCTAAATAAAGGATTTTTTTTTCTCACCACGTCACATCAAAATATCTCAAATGGATGCTTCTCAAATATTACATATTTTATTTTTCATGTGTTCACTTTTACTAAGTAGTACCAGGCCTTCTTAAAGGTTTATTACTGAAGAATAAAACATTTCAATCATTAGACCTTCCTTGGCAGTGTGCTTTGGGTTCTCACTCACGACCCTCATACTAGGCAAGACCGCAGGAGAACATTGTCTTTGCTGTCGAGAAGTAGATCCAGCAGCTTAAGACACTCTTACTTTCTTGTAACACTTTATTTTTTGCAGATGTTTGAGGTTCACTGCAAAATTGAGAGGAAAACACGAGACACTTCCTGTGCAGCCCCTGCCTCCACACACGCATAGCTTCCCTCATTATCAGCATCACACGTCCGACGGGTACACTTGTCATAATTGGTGACCCCACGCGGACACATCGAAATCAGCCCAAGTCCATAGTTTACATTAGGGTTCACTCTTGGTGGTGCACGCTCTGTGGGTTTGGACAGATGTATAGTGACATGTACGCATCATGCTAGTGTCACACGGGGCATTTTCACTGCCCGGCACATCCCCCGTGCCCTGCTTATTCATCCTCCTCGCTCCCTGCCGGCCTCCACTTCCTCAGCCACCACTGATCCTTCCCTGTCGCCATAGTTTTGCCTTTTCCAGAATGTTATATAATAGGAATCATGCAGTAGGTTGACTTTTCAGGTTGTGTTCCTGCACTTAGTGATATCCACTTAAGATTCCTTCCCGTCTTCTCCTGGCTTGTTACCTCATTTCTTTTCAGCACCACGTAATATTTCATTGTCTGGGGGGACCACAGTTTATTTCTTCGCCGACTGAAGGGCATCTTGCCTGCTTCCACGTTTAGGCAATTATGAATAATGTTGTTACAAACATCCATGTGCAGATTTCTGTGTGGACGTGAATTTTCTAATCCTTTGGGTAAATACCAAGGAGCACTAGACAGCACTATTTTTTATAAATACATATGTTGATTATAAGATTATTTCTGCAGAAAATTTGAATAAAGCAAATCCCTTAGAACCAAATTAAAGTAGTCTTAGGTTGAAAATGTTTCCTGAAAGGCTGTACAAACATGAATATAATATATTACTCCCTGACGAGGGTCTTTTACGCCATAGTATTTTCTTTAGCCACGTAGTAATTGTTTTGTTAGCTTGTGTGCATTACACAGTATCTTTTGAAGGTAGGTTGTAACACATTCCAGTTCCTAACAATAAAATTCAGAAAGCTCAGAGCTAATTTTTATGGTCAGTTGCTGGAGATTTCACTGGTGTTAGGTTTTCTAGGCCAATGACAATGAGAATTTTTTAATGTTATCTCAAGTTATTAACAAAGTGGATGTATCTACATACAGACCACATTTAGACTAAATTCTCGCTTTTTTGAGTATCTGCTGTGTGATGGGCACTGTGGTGGTCCATCATGAAAGGGATTATTTTTTTCTCATAGAAACCCTGCAGAGTAAGCATAACCATCCCATGTCACAAATGGGGAAACAAAGAGTCAGGAGGACTAACTTGCCCAAGAGACGTAGTTAACAAGAGGCAACGACATGGCTGAAACTCAAGGGAGACCCACGGACTCTGAGTGTGCTTTCACAGCACGAACCTGCCTGGCCTTGCTTGGGCTCCAAGAATCTCCACTGGGCTGTGAGCCCCACAGTGAGCTGGAGACCTGGTGAGGAGTGGGAGAGGTGGCGGAGCCCCCGGGAGGAGACCCTAGGAGAGTGAGTTTGTACTGTGACCTAGAATCTGCCATTTTGTTTCCACAAGGAGAACCAAATCCAATGGCACTGGGATATTCCTAAGAGTTAGAAACCTTGTTTCCAGTGCCGTCTCAGATGACAACCAACCAACAGTGGGGACCTGACCCGCCTGCCTTGCCTCATTGGACTGTCAGGTTGCCGTGGCTTAATTACAAAGTCAGGTTTTGCAGTGAGCGTTAGACAGACCCTTCTCATCAATACATCCGACTGGCTCTGTCACGGAGAATCAGCCAGTGTCTTTCCTGAGGAAAAAAAAATAAAGAGAGTAGTTGAAATGATTAACTGGACACTTAGAACAACTAAAAACTACAAATAGAAAAAAAAAACTGAATTATCTTAACTCACAGTGTGGATGGATTAAATCAATCAGACGATTGCTTGAATTGTCATTTCATTTGGCCTTCGTGCCCTCAGGCTTCAGACTGAATTAGTACTTCAAAATCACCCTGATGGTCTAAATTCCACTCTGATGCCCTGGGACGATCTTTCTTTCGTGGGTCGCGGTAGCCTATATAAGTACGTCTAACTCAACCATAAGAAAGGAATAGCTAATAATAATGTAAACCACACCATAATTCTCACTCATCCCTGAGATTCACAAAACTGAAATCTAACCTTAAATTAAGGGATATGAGAATGACATGTATTTACTGCACTGGGGCACCCATAAAGGATAAAGTCTGTGTGGTTTCCTGTATTTTTATATGACACTGGGAGTGGTCATCGTTTTCTCCTACTTTTTGTTCATTTAAGGAGCCAATGTTGTTATGAGACCAACAATATGGAATCAGTAGATATCATAAAACTATTTGGATACCTCTGACACTTTCCATTTGTTCACTGGTGCTGAGGAGGAATTTGCTGACTCCTTAGATCTGACAATCAGAGTAATATTCGTAGTAAATCACTTGAACAAATAGAAGCCGACGACATGTACCATCTCAGTGCTTGCCCAAGTTCCTCCTGTTAGCTTGTGTGCATTACGCAGTGTCTTTTAAAGGTGGGATGTAACGTATTCAGTTCCTAACAATAAAATTCAGAAAGCTCAGAGCTAATTTTTATGGTCAGTTGCTGGAGATTTCGCTGGTGTTAGGTTTTCTAGACCAATGATGTCCTTCTCCCTTCCTATTATGTGGTTCTAGTTTTTTGCCCTCGTCTTAATGATGTTATTTTTCTGGTCTTTGTTTTCTACTAATGGCTTCTTTCGGTGTAGGCAGAATATAAATAATAGATGCAGAATTAGTTAATCTGTCATAAACCAAGACTGCCTGTCAACATGTCAACCTGATGGATTGGTTTCAAGTTATAAAAACTATTAAACTGATCTACAAGAATGGATGCGGGCCCATTAAATATCTCCCAGTTCCCTCTTTTAACATTTCCACTCCGAGATGCTGAAGACACTGTTCTTCCCCAAAGCGCTGATTTGAGCAGGCCGTGTGTGCTTGGCCATGGCGACACAAGACAGACAAAGCAAAACAAGTTTTAAAATGATTTCAGCTTGATCTGGCTGGAGAAGCAGACAGCTGGGTGTTGTGCTTTAGCTATAGGTAGGCGGGTGGAGGGTGAGCTGTGGGGGGTACGGGGGGGGTACCAGAGAAGATGGCCCAGACGTGGAGAAGATTCTCAACAGAAAATATGGTGACACGCTTAAATGAAATTAGCAGACAGACAGTTTGACTTTGCTAAATCGAACTCAGAATTTCAACTTCACAAACTCGTATGGAGTTTCTAGAGTGTACCTAAGGTTCGGTAAGCACGTGGGGCTTCGAAATTCTGAGAAATCATAAACCTTCTTATAAATGAATTTGTGATCTGAAAAAGTAGACAAACTCTAATGAAACCACAAATACCATAAGATTCTGATCGAACGTCAAGAAAATAAGTGCTGAAAAAAGCAGTTCCCAAAGGAGGCAGCATTTTATAAAAATGGAAAGGAAAAATTGAAAAAATCCACATTACCAGTGTTTGGGGACTAAAGCCTGGCTTAGGAAGGCAGGTCCAAGCAGTTGGAAAAAGCCAGTAGGTTGTAGGCAGGAAGCTGGTTCTTAGAGTTGTTTAACAGAATTAAAGATAAAATTAAAAAGCCTTCTTTAGAAGAGAGATACTAATTTATTTGCCGTAACTAAGGTTTCACAGCGGGGAGTCACGATCAGGGCAACGGGCTGGGTCTGATACTCCCCTGGACCCAGGATTATAATCTGATGTGACTCCCAGCCTCAGAATAATAGTGTAAACCCTGCAGGCTTCAGTTTCTTTATTATGAATGGACATGGAGGGATACATTATATTTCACATCACAGTAACAGGTGCGTATAACTTCTCCCCTTTCAATCCTATTAGAAAATTGTTCAGTTACTTATTTGACAACTTTAGATGCATAAACTATAATTCTAATATAATAAACCATCAGTATATTTAGAATTACTTCCAAGATTGTGTGCCTAGAATTTTATTGACAGGAAAAAATTGAATTATTATAGACTATTAGTTAAAAAGTACAGTTGACAGAGGATCTCAAAGCCAGTGTGTACACCACAAGAGAAAGGAAGTCAAAACTTGTGGGTGCTCCATGAAGGAAGCTCCCTGACTTACGCTTACCAGGGAGGATAGCAGGTGCCTGCTACCTGCGCTGGTGGATGAAGAAGGCTCTGAGTCCCAACCACAGTGACAGGCGGGCAGGCGAAACCACGGAAGCCAAAACAAGTTTCAACTACAGAACCAGGCCCAGGGGCCCTCCGTGTGCTGGAGAGACAGGGGACTCACACATCTCCAGACCAAGTGCTCAGAAGGAAAGGGAAGGGAGGCTAGAAATAAGTTAACAAACTCAGGTATCAGCGGTTGGTAGCCATCTGCCTAGCAAACACGGGGCAAAAACTGGTTGTGCTGATAAGTGGGTCTAGTAAATTGAACGTAAACTGTGGTGAAACAGTTTAGAAAGAGATACAATTGCAACGAGCCAATTGAAATTGCAAAGAATCATTGCTTCCATTTGCAATTTTATTATGGGAAGTAAAATGGTGTGTGATTTATATAACCTCTCTATGATTCACCCTGTTGCAGCTCCTCACACGTGAGAGGAGACAGAGAGCCTGGCCTGAGGCATCACTTTCCAGACTTCCCCAAGAGATTTTTTGCATGAGCGGAAACCACAGAAGCTTCCGAGGAGAGCACGTTTGAATGCTCACTCTGGGCTAGGGCTGTGCTAGGAGCTTTGCGAGCTGAGCGTCTCATTTAATCCCCACGATGACACAGGATCATCTCCGGGTCACCATCTAGGAACTGTGGCTCCCAGAGTTTGGCTGCTCGTGATCGCATAAAATAAGTGGCAGAACTGGAAATCCAACCCAGGACTGATTTCAAAACCCGGGTTTTCATCATATATTTTATTCTAATCCATTCATTAAGTAACAGAAAGCAGCAGTGCCCTTTCCCCCTGTTAAGCTCAGGCTGTGGACTGCTTCCCGGGCTCATGGAGGACACATTTGGCATGTTTCATAGAGAGGGTTTTTTGGTTTTTTGTCTTTTTTTTTTTTTAATTTTAAGAAGATTCCATCTAGGAATCATGTAACTTCAAATGTGCATACAGTTGGAAGGTCCCGCGTACTCGCCCCCCCCGCCCCCGCACCCCCCCCCCCCCCGGAAACCTGAAGTGTGGGAAGGTGGCATTTTTTCTCCTCCACCCTTGTTAACCACTGCTTGTGGCCCTTCCAGGTCCAGCATGGGATGAGGAGTGTTGCAAGTTCCCCAGGAAGCAGACTCTGAGACAGAGCTTAAGGGATGAGGAAAGCTTGGGGACATCACCACCTCTGCAGGGGAGGGGGCACAGGAAGCAGATCAATGCAAACAAAGGCTCCAGATGGTCCCTTGGAGAGCTGCGAAGCTGGCTGTCCCTTCAGAGTCGGCCTGAACTGGAGTGGGCGGCCGGGAATTCACTCGTGCCCCACGTTGCTCAGTCACTGGATGGGCTCTTCCCCTGGGAAAAGTTGTGACTTTGGGCAAAGCAGGTTTATCCCACAGAGGCCATCCCCAAAGAAAGCTGACAGGTGAGGGCCACCTTCAGGCAGCACTCCTAAAAGCTGGGAGGGACACATGTTTCTTTTCTGAAGAGGGGTCCCTGTAGCCCAGCACAGTACCCACCATAGGGAACCAGGGAAGTGGGAAGAAAAGTCTTCCTGACCAGGTGGTCAGATCCATCCTTCCGCTGGGCCACTTTACCTTCCAAGCAGGCTCCTTTCAAAGATGGTGGATCTTTCAAAGGTGCTCGACACCAGAAAGCCCTCACTCTTAACCTTAACATCCTTGCTCTCAACTCCAGATTTTTTTTTTCAGTGTAGCCCTGACTTTGTGCTCTTCAAGAGAAAGGTATGACCCTGCATCTCTAGGTTTTCCCAGGAAGGAATGGGGTACTAGGGTCAGTGTCCCCCAAACTCCAGGGTTACCCCTCAAGTTCCCAAGCTGGTTTTCTGGAAGACCTTGGCTTGAACTTCTGTCAGACCGAGGCATTGGGTCTCCCTTGGCTTGAGATGGCCAGTGAAAGTGTCCTGATGAGTCCTCACCAACTGGCCTCTTCAACCTCTCAGTGAATTATCTGCCTTTTCTGGTCGAGTTTAGAAGGAAGTGATGAGCTAACAGTGGAAGGATTGGCTTTGAAGTCGGCTGTTGGAAAGCCGGTCTGGTTCCTCAGGAGCCTCTGACATCTGCGGCATTAGGCTCAAAGTCTCCGGTAACATTCTGAGACGTTCAGGCAGCCTTCTGCACGCAGTCTCATTAGACCGCCTCTCATTTATCTGCCCACACCGGCCTGAGAGCCCTCTTTGGTTCTAAGGCAAGTGGAGTGTTTAAAGGTCACCCAACGAAGGAAGGAAGGCAGGATGATGAGTAAGTAGGGAAAAGATAGGCTCCCCAGGCGGATTTTCTACCAAGTATTGTCCCTGCCAAGACTGATGTTCTATGTCTTGACCAGCAGGATCTTGCCAAAATGGTGACTGATAATGCATGATCCGAAAGCTCTGTGCCGAATATATCCCGTCTGCATCATGCCATCACTTACTGCATTTAGAAGGGACCCCAGCTGTCAAAGACTGTCCCAAATTGCTTGTTTGCTTAACGCCAAGGTCTGACAGAAGTTCCTGCAAACATCACATGTTGGCCAACCACTGGCCTCGAGTAAGGCTTTGGGAATTAATCCCTATCTAATTTTTATTTCATGTACTCAAATGGTTTCCCATTTTTATGACCTAGTAACTCAATACAGAAAAAAAAAAAAGTCAAAGTCAGTGTCTGTTTTTCTACAGTTTCTGTCCAGATGTTCCAATAGTGATATTCTCAGCTGAGCAAAATGAGGAGCTTGGACTTTTATGGCACCGGTCTGTGTGTTCCCACACGGTTCTTTCCCCATTCCCCTCCACTGTCTCCTTCTGCAACGACCTTGGTTGTGGTTGCCATTTTTGCTTGAATCCACTAAGGAATGCTTTCATTTGCGGGCTAGGAAATGCTTGATTCTGGACAACTCGTAGGAAGCCACAAGAAAGGTGACAGCCCCGGAGCATCCCCACTGTGGGGCAGAGACCGAGAGCCCGTCTCTTCCGTGACAGGAAAACCAGGGAGGTGTTATAGGATGGGGACCGAGTTATCCATATATTGAATACTTCTACCTTCCTATCTCTTCCAGATAATATCCCTTTATTTTTACATCTCACACCTTGAAAACAAGAGCCTGACCGGTCTCCCTGATGAAAGATACTTATGTTTTCTTTTCACCCGATGATTTGCCCCCAGCCATCTGGGTCATGCCTTCACTTATGCATTTTGAGAGCAGTTGAGATCTGTTCTGTACGCTTCTGGGTCATGACAGCCAATTTTCAAAAGGTTACAGAGTCAGTAAAGGGGCAGTATCATCAACACCAGAACCCTGTTCTGATACATCAATCTTAAAATACACTAGAGGGAGTGTGAATGCACTGGCAGGTAAGGGTGACAGTGGCTGTGAATACTGAGTGCCTGTTACTCTCACCAGAAAGCACCTGTGTTTCATGGTCTCCACTCTAGTCTAATAATTCCTCTGGGGACTTGGTGGAGAGTCAGTCCAATTCGCACTCTGTGAATCAGTGTGTGAAGAACACCTGCAGCATTTCTTCCAGTCTTCTGCCTTAAGCAGGTGTCAAGTCAAGGAAGATACTGGACAGCGTCGTCTACATATCAGAAGAGAAAAAGCCTTAAATGAAGCACAAGACATATTGTATTATACTTATCATTAGAAAGAGGGTAGATAGGGCACCTACGTGGGGCAGCTGGTTGGGCATCTGACTCTTGCTTTCAGCTCAGGTCATGATCTCAGGGTCGTGAGATCGAGCCGCGTGTTGGGATCTGTGCTCAGCTCGGGGTCTGCTTAAATTTCTCTCTCCCTCTGCCCCTCCATCCCCCTTCCTGTCTGTCTCTAAAGTAAATAAATAGAACCTTTAAAGAATAGTGTGGATAATAATAGTTTGCTTTGGAATCACCCTTTAGATTTCAAGATGGCTTTTACGTACATTCTACAATGCACAATTGGGTAGCTCTGTTAGATATACTGGAAAACCCTTTCCTAATAATAATAAATGAACGGAGGGGTAACTAGCTCCACCATGTGCCACTGGATGGAATGTCTGACTGCCACTGACCCCATCCGTGGAGAGTCGCAGAGAATCCAAGACCGAGCAGGAGAAACCCAGCCTCTACCTTATTGCAGCTTGTCTGTCATCCAGCAGCAAGACGGGTTCATCCCTTTTGTCACATCAGGCTCGCTCACAAAGGCACAAAGGTTTTCATTGATCCATTCATTTCCTTGGCCGTCAAGAAATAACAAATGGCAAAGTAAGGAGAAAGTATGCACAGCCCAGCCAGGTTAACATACTGGTAGGGTCAAGAAACAATTAAGTGACTTGTACTTGCCAAATACCCCTCATTCTCAAAAAATAAAACCAACAAGCAACTCTAGGGACAAGTATTGATCACATTCAAGTAATGACCACTATCTAGAAGTCATAGAAAAGCGGATTCCATTTTCTGCCTGTTCTTCTAGCACAAAGAAGAAGAAATTTGTGCGATAGCCAACTGACTGACCCAGGTGCTGGAGCTGGAGTGCTGTATCCCTCGGGCATTCCTTCATGCATTTCTTTGGGAAGTAAATCTTTACTGAGCAGCTTCTTTGTGCAAGATCCCAAGGATCTCATGGTGCTTGAAAGCATTGACAAAGAAGATGTGGAAATTCTCTTCTCTGCCTCTACCTTAAAGGGGTCCACTTCCTGTTTTATTTTTTTAAAATATGAACTGGCCAGGAAGAGAAAGGATAATGAATATTGCCTCTTGTGTTCTTGGAGGAAAGGATTCTCCTCCTTTCCTGTGGGCTGCAATAAATGAACTAATTCAAGAATGTACCCGGGGTACCTGGGTGGCTCAGTCAGTTAAGCATCCGACTCTTGGTTTCAGCTCAGATCATGATCTCAGGGTCGTGAGATCAAGCCCCGTAGTGGGCTCCGTGCTCGGTGCAGAGTCTGCTGGAGATTCTCTCTCTCCTTCTCCCTCTGCTCCTCCCCCTGCTCTCTCTCTCTCTCTCTCTCAAATAAATAAATACAATCTTTTAAAAAAAGAGAATATAGCCAGTAGGTAAGATGGCTATTTTATTTCTACTTATAGACGTAGCAGATACAGGATTATGACTTTTCTTGCCTCAGAATGTGCTGGAGAATCGAGGAATGTAACACTATCACTAACTTACAAAGACACTGAGAACCTCACCGCTCTGGCCCCTGGCCATAAACTTTCTTCTCTGCCTGTGCCACCTCCTTTGGAGTGCACGGGGCAGAGCGTTCACTCCCTTGATGCGCCATGCGGTACCTCTGTCCTGCGAGAGCTGAGAAACGAGAAACCCATCAGGACAGCCAGCATGCTGAAGCAGAGCGCGAAGGGGAGTCCACAGCTGGCGGCACGGGTGGGGAGTGCAATACTTCCATTTTCTCTAGTTGCGTAAATCATGACTCATCGTGAGGATGAAATTCCTGGTGCACACCCTGCTCCCCAGGGGACGTGAAGCCGGCAGGAGGAGGGGAAGGGGGGAAACGGTGAGAAGAGTAGATGGAATTCCATGCCTGATGTCCTATGATGTTTCACATTATTCTATGCTGACCAGAGGGAGTGATACATTTTGTTTCTACTTCCTAGAAATAGCTCAGGGGGCTAGGATGACTGCCGACTGGTTAAAGGGAAAAGACAACATGATCATGTGCCTGGTACAAACTTACCTTTTGAAAGATACTCAGTTCCTTCCTTCCTTCCGTCCTTCCTTCCTTCCTTCCTTCCTTCCTTCCTTCCTTCCTCCGTCCCTGCTTCCCTTCCCCCATCCCTCCCCTTTTTGTATTATTAGAATGAATCCAGGAATCTGTGCATATTAAATCTCAAGTCTTCCATTGTTTCCTTCAAGTCTCAAGCTTAGAGCTTAGAATAATTTTGGAAGATCTTCTTTCCTTTCATTTATAAATCATTTCTCTCCATTTGCCTGTGCCTGTCCCCTCTTCTCTTTTTGCAGATCTTCTGGTGAAGCAATTTGACTCCATGGGAAGAAAAAGGGGATGAAGTTTAAGACACTCAGCACACATCCTCAGGTTAACATACTTCAAAAGGGATTCCCTGCTAGACTACATTACTTCCTTCCCAGAGTGCCCCTGGGAATACAAATGACACCCGAGAAATTACCATCATTTACCAAAAGAGGCTACACAAAGCATCTAGTTTTCTGACTTGCCAGGAAAGCACAGAGCAATGTGCGAAAGCAGGCAGTGTGAAGTCAGCTCTAAGTGGTAGCACTTATTTTTGGAGTCAGAGTGTGATGATGGTCCCCTTGGACAGAAAGTATCTATCAGAAAGTCGATACTCACTGTGATGATGTCATAGTAAGTAACTCATTTACCTTAGTTTGAATGCAATAGTACGTTCGCCAAATCAGGACTCAGTCGGGAAGAATATCTGAGCTCTAATGCCAGGGCTGAATTTTACTTGTAGATCCTGATTTGCTCTGTTTGGTGCAGGCAGGGTCTCCCGCAGGCAGGGAGCACCAGCTGCGCCCATAGCTTCCCAAATTCGTGGGCGGCGACTTCGGGTTGGTGACTTGAAGTGAGCGATGCTGGGAGTATTTACACCATGGAAACACTGCAGATCAGGGCCCCCCAGCCCGCACTTCCTCCCTCCCAGAGCTGGCTGTCAAACATTCACCAGACACCACCGCAAGTAGGAGAAGAGATAAATGCAGCTCATATTCTTACTTCATTATAATGCAACAGTCCTACTTCATCAAAATATTAGTTCATGTGTTTGCATTGATGAGGCTGAAACCTAACCTGTTATTTATCTGTTTAAAAGATATGCTTCTGGGGCGCCTGGGTGGCTCAGTCGTTAAGCGTCTGCCTTTGGCTCAGGGCGTGATCCTGGCATTGTGGGATCGAGCCCCACATCAGGCTCCTCCGCTATGAGCCTGCTTCTTCCTCTCCCACTCCCCCTGCTTGTGTTCCCTCTCTCGCTGGCTGTCTCTCTCTCTGTCAAATAAATAAATAAAATCTTTAAAAAAAAAAAAAAGATTTGCTCCTGATGAAAATGAACAAGAGGGGCGCCTGGGGGGCTCAGTCAGTTGGGTGTCCGACACTTGATTTCCACTCAGGTCATGGTCTCAGGAGCCTGAGGTCAAGCTCCGCATGGGGTTCTGTGCTCAGCAGGGAGTCTGCTTGAGAGTCTCTCTCTTCCTCTCCCTGCCACCCCCAGCTCTCTCTCTCTCTCTATCCAAAAAAAGAAGAAGGAAAAAGAAAATGAACAAGAGGACAGACACTCTCTCAATATTATCCTGTTCCCTTTGCCTCCTGAGAGAGCTGGTGTGAGGCAACACACAGGGGCTCCCATCCCTGAGCACACACCAAGGTGCTTCCTCAAGACCCTGTGTCACTTGGGCGCCCATTTATCTCCAGACTTTTGCACCTGGATTTTTTTATCATTTCCGTTTTCTTGCAAAATAAGCTCGGCCAGTCACGACACCGCACTCTTCTGTTAGCGCATAATACACCTACAGTCTTCAGCAATGCCCCCGGACTCCAATCCTGGAGCTTTCTTAAATGAGACTCTGATGGCCTTTGGAAATAATTAAGACAAAAGGCCAGAACCTCCAGACAGAATGCCCGAAAACAGATCAGTCAGAATTCAGAAGTCACCAGTGCTTTAAGTATTATCTACAAAACAAACACACACAAAATACCCTACACAACTGGATGTGGCTTCCAAGAGTTAAGCACATTGCCTTTGGAGGGAGACGCTAGGAAGGCTGAGGGCAGGGGATGGTGTGGAGGCCACGGGGGCCCCACCATTGAGCTTTGTCAGTAAAGGTCAGTCTGATGTCGCACGTGCACGTTGAAGCTCAGTGAGCAGCTCTCCTCCCGGCAAATCCCGCTGCAACAAGTGGAAGCTGTGTGTCTTCACAGTTGCCCCCCAAGCCCCTCCCAGCTCAGTCATCGTTAGTCACCGAAGGGGGTATTTGGGGACTTGTTTTACGTGCAAGAACGAAAGGATTGGGTTGCTGGTTTTTTTTTTTTTCTTTTCAATTTTGCAAAGCTGAGCCTTGAAAATCGAGGACAGGGAAAAAGCTCCTTCTAGTCCCCTCCCTTATGTAAGTCCTGCTTCTCCTCTTTCCTTCCTTATTTGTGCGTTCCTGGGGGACACTTGGCAGACACCATCTTTTCTGTAGACGCAGGTGTCTGTCTGTCTGTCTGTGTGGTGTGTGTGAGGGGTGGGCGGCTGGGCCGTGTTCATTTTATAACCCAGCCGCCCTAGCGGGGGGTCCTGGTCCGTGCTCATAACCAGCGCTGACCTTAGCCGCCTTTTCACCTTTATTTATTTTTTTTAACTTCTGCCCGTCTATTATCAATTTGATAGCTAAGCACATGTAATTAGACTGAGGTCTATGTACACACTGAATTTTAAAAAAATTCTTTCATGATAGGTCTTCTAATTGGCAATTTTAAATTTTCAAAAGAGAGTTTATTAGATTATTATATCCAATACATGGTTTATTATTGGTTTTTTTAAAATTTTCTTTTAAGAATGTATTTATTTATCAGAGAGAGAGCATGAGGGGGGCAGGGAGGGGCAGAGGGAGAAGCAGGCTCCCCTCTGAGCAGGGAGCCCAATGGGGGGCTCCGTCCCAGGACCCCGGAATCATGACCTGAGCTGAAGGCAGACGCCCAGGCGCCCCTGGCTATTATTGGCTTAAGCTCCTAGCACTCTGCTTGGCATATGGTTGATTCTAACAAATACGCATATCTTTCTCTTCCCCTAATGGACTGCTGAAACCAAGAGTCAGACACTTAACGGACTGAGCCACCCAGGGGACCCAATTCGTTTTACTTTGAACAAGTTATTTACTTGCCTCGGCCTCATTTTCCTCATCTATAAGGTGAGAATAACCAAGAGGTTGCCTGCACAGACGCAAGGAGATGATGCAGGTAAAGCTGTCCCACGTCCTCACAAATGGTAACTGTTGTTGGCCTTGTCTCTAGAAAGTTTCTCTGAGCAGCCAGCTCACCGAGGATGGCCGTGTCCCTGACCCCTGACCTGGGTGCCCCGGAGGAATAATGGATGGATGGGCCATGGGGTCAGGGATGGGAGACAGTGGAAAAGGCCCTGTGATACCGAAAAAAAAAAAGCAAGCCGCTCACACTTCATCCACACTTGAAACTTCTTTGGCAGACTGCATAAGGGTGCACTGAAAAAACCCAGAGAAATCAAGACCTTCCAGTTTTATTTTCCAAAAGCACACTTCAGGACAATCAGGGCAAACTCAGAGATTAACTGCAGTCCCTGATTTAGTTAATCCTCTTTATCATACCAAAAAAAAAAAAAAAAAGTTCTGCCACTTCCTTTGGAGAGTGAGCAGGGCATTTGTTAATAAAAATCCACTTTGCATGTTCCTGTCGTGAAAGTCCATTGCCGTAGGCCAACTTGATTTGAATGACAGGAGTCTGTCCAAGATCTGAATGAACCCAGTAAATTGGAACAGCCTTACCTGGGAGAAGATAGGAATGCCAATCTTGAGTGTCTATTTGGAATCAGGCTGGCCTGGGAATAGTGTAGATACTTTATTTCTATGTCAATTTCAAACCCATCTTTCACTTGACACTTGAATCTTTATTCCCAGGGCTTCTTAGGTCTTCTACAATTTTCATGCAAAATATGGTTCAGCAGGATTCACTGCATACTTGCAAGGCACAGGCTCTACGGGAGGCCCTGGGGGAAAGCGAAAAATCAGAAATAGAAAGTTGAGTAAGACATGGTTCCTGCCTAAAGGAACTTAAAATCTACTGGGAGAGAAAGTAATGGCTGATACTGTCAGTTAGATTATTGAGTTATTTTATTGATTTAACATATTTTAACCAAGAGGGGTAAAGAAAGAACTATTGGAGAGAAAATTTCCTAGGGAAGGAATGACATCACAATGCTAAGGATCATTGTGGTAGGGAGATGGGCTTCAAAGTGGTTCATTGTCTTTTGCTGTTTCTACATTTTCTTTAACAAGATTATCATTTTTCATCATCAATGAAAATATATATACATTTGAAAATTATTCTAGAGTATTTTCTTGCTCCCTAAAAATATAGCTGTCATGCCTTTAGTAAAAGAATTTGCTTGGAGGCAAGCAAAGGGAAAAAAAGAGAGAGACAAACTCCAGAGAACAAACTGATAGTTACCAGAGGGGAGGTAGGTGGGGGTCTGGGGAATATAGGGGATGGGGATTACAGAGTACATGTATCATGATGAAAAAAAAAAGATAAAGAAAACGATAAAAAAAAAGAATTTGTTTTGAGGGACAAAGAAATATGAAGTTAAAATCAACATCAATACAAATAGAAATTACAAAAATGGTAGCCTCCACATGGTTTTGTAGGTATGTACTTACATATATTCATGGCCAACTCTAGAATGTTCATGAGCTAATGATGTGTGTTTTGGTTTCTGTTCCTCAGCTCTTATATTAGTCTAATGATTGGAAAGACGGAAGGTGATGGACTCCCACCCTTCACTTTTAATCCTGGCAGCTGTGGTGGGCAGTAAAGAACACCTAACTGGTGAGCCTTGGGTCTGAGTTCAGACCCCCCACTCATTACTTCTTCCTCACTGGGAGTAGAGGTATTTCTCAGCCCCTGCTTGATTATTCTCAGTGGAATGGAGGGGTCAGTCAGATCCTTGCTGATACCAGTAGGTTACTGATGAGTAACCTGAGTGAGGGCAGGAAAGAAAACGTTGACAAGAAGCACTTTGACTTCCCTTGACGTTAGAGAAAGTCTTTGGAAGTCTAGTCCGTCCCCTCTCCAAGCCTGTTGCAGGTGAAGACTCTGAGACCCAGATGTTCCAACGGTCGACCTTGTGCTTGTTCACCAATTCCTAACCCTCCATTACCCATCGACCTCCAGCGCCTGCTTGGTAGGGGTGTGTCTCTCTGGCACAGGTGCACGGAACACTGACTAGAGACAAAGAAGAGCTGCTAAAAATAGCCACTTATCAAAGGTCTCTCCTGGGCAAAGTTCTTACGTCCATGATTTTATTTGATACTCATGAGAATCCTCCCAGTTAGCTATTCTCTTGATTTTGCAGATGTGGAAACAAGGTTCAGAGAACCAAGTATCACGCTCAGGGAGGGCTAGTTCATGAGTGAAACAACCGCCATATCAGTCTGACACTGGTGCATTCCAGAAGAGCCAAGGTAGACGGACCCCGCGAATAAAAAACGATGCCGGAATTGGCTGGTTTTAGGGCTCAGGGAAGATTCTGCGGTAGTTTGATTTGATTTTCCCTCTTCCACAAGACCTGACCTGAAGGCCAGAAGGCAAATCTACAGCTGTAGCAGCTCTGGCCATGCTTCTCAGTATAAAGAGAGGAGGGAAGGAGGCTGAGAGGAATGGGATCCCCTTGCAAAATTGTAGACTTTGGTTAACTAGAACCAAAACTCAAGTTATTGGATACAGATCTTTGCATAAAGTGAGGAAAGTCTGCTTTGAGAGGTATATTCCACCATATACTTAACTTCTTCTCTCTTTGCTCCAAGGTGTCCAAACACAAGTCTTCTGGCTTCCGGACACCATGGTCCTTCTCTTCCACTTTCATGAGAACCGACTGAGATCAAGGTTGTTGTGAATGTCAAAATGAAACACGAACTGCTATAAAACGATTTTGAAAATTTAAGACTAGAGAAGAGCATAGGACTATAAATGGGATTTGAGGAGTTTTTAAAAAAGGGGTCATTACCCCCAATTTTACTCCTGACATTGGCTTATGAAGTGCTGGGTCCTGTCACCTGCCCTCTCTCTGTGTTCAGGGAGGGCTGCTCTAAGTATAGAGACAAAGACTGCCTCAAGCTCCATAGGGAAGCTGGGGGGTGGGGAGCCATAGGCACTTGGCACTGAATGCTGTCCCCCCACTTCCACACTTAGGCGGTCAGCAGGGTGGGTCAGTGGAGCTTGCATCTCCAGGTACTGGTCATCCTTAGATAATGGGCTGGGCTTCTGCCTAACCCTTTGGTTGATACTCATGCCATGAGCAATAGATCCCCAAAAAGCACAAGGGTCACCTACTCCCGATGACTGCATTATCATTTAGGTCATACTGTGCTGAAATCAGGGTCTCTCTTCCTGCTAATCAGATCATTTGGGTACTCAAGCTGACTCAGGGTCTGCAGAGAATAAAATTTCTGGCATATGACACATTGGAGACAGACATGAGGGACTGAGAATAAAAACCACATCCCAGAGCTACAAAAATGACAGACTGTTTACCTTATGTGGAATATCTCCAGGTTTATTTCCCTTAAAATGAATTTGTTAGCCTGGAAATTAAAATGACCAATGGAGGAGACATTTTTTCCTCTCTTATCCTTCTACTCCTTCTTGGGTATATAGGTGGAAATAATGAGATTAGTCAGGTCCTAAGTGTCATGGCCAGAAATAAGCCCATGCATGTATGGTCTATTTATGACAAAGGAGCCAAGAAGATACGAGAGGGAAGGACAGACTCTTCAATAAATGGTGTTGGAAAAACTGGACACACATACACATACACACACAAAAGAATGAAACTGGACCAGTATCTTACACCGTGCAGAAAAATTAACTCAAAGTAGATTAAACTTGAATGTAAGACCTAAAACCATAGTTTTTACAAGAAAACATAGGGGGTAAGTCCTTGACATCAGTCTTGGTGATGATTTTTGGATTGACACCATGTAAAGACAGCAAAAGCAAAAATAAACAAATAGGGCTACATTAAACTAAAAAGCTCTGCACAGTGAAGGAAAGAACAAGATGAAAATGCAACCTACTGAATGGGCGAAAATATTTGCCAATCATCTATCTAAACCTTTGATGAAGGTTTAATATCCAAAATATATGAAGGACTCATACAACTCAACAGCAAAATACCCCCAAACAATCCAACTAGAAAATGGGCAAAGAATCTGAAAAGACATTTTTCCAAAGACACAAATGGCCAATGGGTACACAAGCCCAACATCACTAATCATCAGAAAATTCTAATCAAAATCACAATGAACTATTACCTCACAAGTTACTAGAATGGCTATTGTCAGAAAGATAAGAACAAGTGTTGGCAAGGATGTGGGGGAAAAGAAATCCTTGTGCATTGTTGGTGGGAATGTAAATTAGCGCAGTCATAAGGAAAACAGTATGTAAGTTCCTTTAAAAAATTAAAAATAGAACTACCAGATATCCTAGCAATTCCATTTCTGGGTATTTATCTGAAGAAAATAAAACATTGACTCGAAGAGATATATGCGCTCTATGTTCATTGCAGCGCCACTTACAATGGCCAAGACAAGAAACAACTGAAGTGTCTCCCAATGGATGACTGGCTAAAGAAAATGTCACACACACACACGAACCACCCCCCGACACACACATACTGGGGTATTTTTCAGCCACGTAAACAAATGAAATCTTGCCATTTGTGACAACACAGATGGACCTTGAGGGCATTATGCTAAGTGAAGTAAGTCCAAAAAAGACAAATACCACACGATCTCACTTACACGTAGAATCTAAAACAAAAACAAAAAAACTCAAAACCAAAAACAAGAAAACCCAAAGCCAAGCTCCCAGATACAGAGAACAGACTGGAGCTCGCCAGAGGTGGGCGGTGGCAGATGGGCGGACTGAATGAAGGTGGTCAAAAGGTACAAACTTCCAGTTATAAGAGAAATAAGTCCTGGGGATGTAATGTACAGCGTGGTGACTACAGTCAATAATACTGTATCATATATTTGAAAAGTTGCTAAGAGAGTAGATCTTAGAAGTTCTCATCACAGGAAAGAAATTGTACTTATGTATGTGAACTCGACTCACTGTGATGATTATTTGCAACGTATGCCAATACCGAATCGTTGTGCTGTACACCTGAAGCTAATATAAAGCTCCGTGTCATTTTATCTGTTCTCTTACGTTATGCTGCTGTACTTGCAACATGTGGTTCTTCATCAAATGTTTCCGCTCTCTACCTTCTGGACGTATGATAGGATTGAGCGTCTTGTCTACACCCCCCCCCCCCGCCCTCCCTTGCCCGTTTAGTTGAGGGGGATCCTGTGACTCGTTCTGGACAATGAGCTGTGTGTTGTAGTTATAGGTGTCACCTCCAGGACAGAGCATCTTACTCCAGGACAGAGCTCAAGGCCATCCAGAGAGCTTTCCCTCCACCATGGAGACTGTCAGCATTTGCCACGGCCATTGCTCTGTCTGTCTGGGTCCCCACATGAGAGGACAAAGAGTAGAGATACCATCTGCCTCAAGGCATGTACAATGCGAACAAGAAAGAAACTTCTGTTGTTATAAGCCGCTATGCTTTTGAGGTCGTTTGCTAATGTAGCATAAATTAATTTATTCTGATTGAAATTCAACCAAAATAGCTATAGGCAATAAAGCCAGCTAACCTCTGAAATAAACCTCCACTTCCCTAATAGAACTTCCACCCACTCAGGAGAAATATGTCCTTGTGTTCAGGGCCCAGTGCTTTCCTCCCACTCTTCATTTCCCCAGTCCTCGTGGTCCTCAATCTGTCTGTAAGAATTTAGAGGCAGGCCTCCATAAGTGAGTAGCCCATACCCACACAGGTAAGCCTTCAACCAACTCCGGCCCACTAAGCAAAGGCCAAAAGTTCAATAAAACTGTCAGTTATCCTATATGATTCCCACTGGGTAATACGAAGTATAGTAATGGTCAATGGAGAATTAGTCTGACCTGAAGTCACCTGCTTCTATTGAAAATCAAAAGCCCCAAGGCCAGACCTCATTTATGATGGGGACTCTCCCACATATTATAAACGGAAGGTCTAGCAAGCTAAAAGATCCATAATGGAGTGGGCAGTGAAATGCCCTTTAAAATAATTGGTTTGACCACACTGTGGTTCCAGCCAGAGGTGAATATATTCAGACACTTCGTGGTGATAAGCAATTTGTCAAAGATTAAAGTTCACTACTTAGAATGACTAATATTAGGACCTGCTCGAGGAAGAAAGTCTTCCTCGGGTTCTTTACTTCATTTGTCCTTCCAAGCAACTTTCCAATATATGTGGGAGTGTTGCCAGAACTTGGCAATAATGAGGTTCAGTTCTACAGCGTTCAGTGTAGGTGACTTGATTCCTATATCTAAGAAAAAGAAACCACTTTTTGTTTTAAATGGAATTAGGTTTCCAGGACCTTGATTACCAGATTCTAACAACTGGTAACCACGTACCCTCCTCTACCAACATTATGGCATCTGAGGGCATAACTCAGACCTCCATCTAGGAGTGATACCATTAATGAGCAAGAAGCCCTGAGGATATTAAAGGCTCCAGGGTGGAGATATATACACAGTTTCCCAAGATTTATGGCACTCACTACATTCCGTACTACTAGGGATCGCTTATATATAAATCCAGTGAAGAAATTCCCATCTTTGTTGACAAACACATCCCTGGAGGAATGGCCCCGCGAAAGCAATACTCGACTTCCCTGTGACTCTGGGTCGTGCCCATCAATTGTGCTGCCCGTCCTGGCACTTGGGGCCCCAGAAATAATGAATTCCACTGAGAGAGTACACAGAATAAATAAAGGCTAAAATTAATCAAAATGTGACCAGAGTTTCAATCAGGCAGCACAGGACTCAACAAGAGGGACGTAAATATATAAGTCACATCAAACCCGTCAGCAAATGAAATCCAAATCCAGAGAAACCGGTTCCTGTCAGAGAAGGGGGAAGCTTCGGGCCGGCCCCTGAGGGTGACAAAGCTCAGAAGGGTCAGTCTACTCTCACCTCTGCCAAGAGGTTTCAGTGAGGGGGAATCAAATCTTTAAATGTGTGGGAGTAGTTGTTTTTGTTCTTAAGTATGTATAATGTTATAATCTTTCGAGCTTACCTTTGAGAGATTTATCTTGGGGGGAGGGGTCCCAGTCAATCACACCCCAGAGAAATCGTAGATATTCCGAAAAAGTCCATAACAATATCCGTTTTGAGGGTAGGATCTAGAGTGTCCCCTTTGCCCTCACACTCAGAAGGCCCTTGGTGCATGATTGTGAAGTAAATGAATGGGTTCAGGGACTTAATCAGCAAAAGCTCCTGGAGCCTGGAACGTTTTGTTAGGTTCTATAGATAAGCTATGGCCTCATTAGAATTACATACCTCTGAAGCTTGGGAATGAAATCTAGTTAAAATAAGGAAAAACAGAGCTAACAAACTCGGACACGCAGACGCACCACAATCTTAACCAGATTGCCTCAAGGCTCCTCTTGAGATAGTTTTGCTCCTTGTTTCCTGCCCATCCCCCAGCGCAGGTGTGGCTGAGGGGGAGAGCACACCTGGCCCTGGCTGGGCCAAGCAGCGGCTCCCCTCTGACATCAGTCACCTGGAAGCCACGCCCCACCGACTGCTCCCAGCCAATGGCCAAGTGCGTGCGGAGCTCAGCTCAGAGCAAGAAACTGTTCTTTTAGCCATCGTACATATTTTCTAGTTTATTCTCCCATAAATTCCATTTAATTGGGATGAAAGATTTTTTAAAGATTATAAACAATATAAATTATTAACCATTTTTGAGAAGTTAGTTTGCATCTTTCTCTCATATTCACGTTAACACACCTCAGGGTAACATTATGTTGACTAAGAGAGGTGATTAAGAGGAGAAATTAAGAGTGAAAAGAGAGCCTTTTGCGTTTGCCCACATGTTTATGAATTCCAGCACTCTTCATTCCTTCCAGATGATTTGAGTTTCCAGATTTGGTGCCGTTTCTACTCAGCCTGAGAAACTTGGCCTCTTCTTTAATCTTAAAATGTTTTGTTTTGCCTTCATTTTGTTTTGAAATTAATAGACTTGATTTTTTAGAGGAGTTTTAGGTTTACAGAAGAGTTGAGCAGAAAGTACAGGAAGTTCCCATAAACCCCTCCTCCCTCGCCTCAGGGTGTCCTGTTAGTAGCATCTTACAGTCCTTCAACATGGCCGTTTCGTCGATGAGCCAGTGTTGATCCGGGGTTGTTAACTAGAGTCTGTAGTTTCCATTAGGTTCACTGTGTTGTGCATTCTGCGCGTTTTGACAATTGTGTAACGACACGTGTACAACATCGTAGCGTCGTACAGGATAGATGCACTGCCCTAAAAATATACTGGGTTCTACCTATTCATCCGGCTCTCCATCCCCCTGAAGCCATGACAACCCTGAAATCTCTATAGTTGTGCCTTCTCCAGAATGTCATCCTGGAATCATACAGTATGGTGGTTAATTTTCTGTATCAACTTGCCTGGGCCACGGGGTGCCCAGATACTTGGTTAAATGTTATTCCGGGTACGTGTATGAGGATGTTTCTGGATGAGATTAGCATGTATATCGGAGACGGAGTAAAGCAGACCGCCCTCCCGAACGTGAGTGGTCTCATCCAGTCTGTTGCAGGTCTGAATGCAACCAAAAGGCTGAGCGAGGGTCTCACTGTCTTGGAGCTGGGACATTGGTCTTCTCCTGCCTTTGGACTTGGGCTCTAACTGAAACTCAATTATCATCTCTCCTGGATCTCCAGTTGGCTGACTGCAGATCTTGGAACCTATTAGCCTCCATAATTGTGTGAGCCATAATTCCTTTTAATTAATCTCTTTATCTATCATCTATCTGTCTTTCTATTATCTATCTATCATCTATCTATCTATCTATCTATCTATCTATCTATCTATCTATCTATCTACCTATCTTTCCTATTGATTCCTTTTCTCTAGAGAACCCTGAATACTAGATACAGTATACAGCCTTTTCAGAGTGCCCTCTTGCACTTAGCAATATGCATTCAAGGTGTGTCTGTGTCTTTTCACGACATCCTAGCTCGTTTCTTTTTATCACTGAATAATATGCCAACATCTGGATTTATCACAGTTGTGCCATTCACCTACTGAAGATCTTCTCAGTGGCTTTTAAGGTTTGACATAATTGTGAATAAAGCTGCTATAAATATCTGTGTGCAGGTTTTTGTGTGGGCATAATTTTCACTCTTTTGGGTAGATACCAAGGACTGAAACTGCTGGATACATAGCAAGAGTATGTTAGTTTTATAAGAAGTTGCCGAACTGTCTTCCAACGTGGCTGTGCCATTTTGCTTTCCCATAGCAGTGACCACCTCCATTTTTGAAAGGTGTTCTGTTGTTTATAGAATTCTGGGCTGACAATGATTTTTCTCTGTGTGGAAGGATGGCATCCCCTGCCTTCTGTCCCCATTGCTTCTGCTCAGAAGTCAGCAGTGATCATATCGTTGTTTCTCTGGGTGATTTCAAAATGTTTTCTTTATCTTGGGTTTTTAGTAGTTTGGCTATGTGCCTAGATATGGGTTTCTTTTTATTTATCTTGCCTAGAGAAATTTCCCCTGCAATTAAATGATAAGAATGTTTTGAAATCATGTCAATTATTTTTAGATAAATGAATTCCTATAAAGCATTTAGAAGCATGCTTTTCACTTAGTACCAGCTATTATTATTAAAGACATGTTTCCACGTTACCTGTGAAAAATATGCAAAAATAGTTACTTAATTTACATATTTAAAACTGTAACTAGGTATTATTTATTATGTCATTATTTTTTAAGAAAACATTGTTCCTCATACATGGAGCAAAGGTAAACTACAGCCACGCATTACGTGTAGTTATTACAAATTCCAAAATTATATGAATATCAACTGATATGGATTTTTCTGTGCACCAGTTCCCCAAGGAGAGAGATGCAAATGTTGTGGTTTTGTAAGACTTTAGACCGACAGTCTTGTAAAAGGGCACAAGCAGAAAGGGTTAAAGGTAAAACTGCTTCTGCCCAAGCAGAGGGGTCTCACACTCTTTGAAATAGAAAATGCAGTGACTTTCTGTGATTTGTAGGTAGTAGGAGGCACTGTGAGGAAGGGCACGTGTTGGTGGAGTTTCTTGGAAGAATGGCCTTCCTGATGGCTCCTCCTAGAATCATGTTCTTTTCTCCAAGATAATGGTGTATTTCAAGAGAATAATAACTAATTTACATACGGTCTTTGGATCCTCATAAAAATTAATAGGCTCATCGTCTCCGTTTTATTTGTAGATCAGGCAGCTAAGCAGCTTTTCTAGGGCCAACACACCCAGTTAGGGGCTCACCTGGGCACTGAAACCAGACCTTTCAATGCCAAACCCCATACAGTTGAACATCCCATTATGATTCCATTGCAAATACAGACTAATTAAATAGCCCCTCACAGGGTGAAATGAATCCACAGTAACTAAACCCAAACACTGGAATTCAGCGGGTTGCTTCAGGCGAAGTCTGAAGTACTGCGGGGAGCTCTAGAGAGGCAGGAAAGGGGACCGTGTTTGTAATCCGAGCTGCTTCCCAATAACGCAGAGGGATTGGGTAACAAGCCCCACACCCACAGCTTAGAAGAGATGGTGCAAAATTTACAACAGGTCTGGCTGACTCCAGATTCCGCTCTCCTAATGACCCTGGGAATTTAGAATCATGTGTAAAGAGCCCTGGGCAACAGGCACAGAACAGAACAAGGCTGTAAATCCAGGAGCAGGTACAAGAAGATGGAAAAGGAGCCCTAGGAGGCCAGCGAGGGAGACACTGGGTACAGGGAAGCAGCATCAACACACTGACCTCTCCACTCCTGACACGGCTTCTAGTTGGGTGAAGCAGGTAATAAAAAAGTCATTTCAGATCCGAAAGTGCTAAAACGTCTTCAGTAAAGATGTTTCTAAGTTTGCCCAGAGGGTGACTGTTATTCTCAAAAGCACTGTTTTTATTTAAATGCGCTGTGAAATCCCAGGTCAGATTTTATCTGAAGCAGTATGAACATTTAATATTTGTATGTTCCTTTTACAGTTTCCAAAGAGGCTTTGCACACATAGCATCATTTTTCCCCAAAAGTTCCGTGAATAGCCTACTGAGGTTTCACATTTTTTTCCGAAGAAAAAACTAATCCTCTCAGTGGGGCACAAGGTCGGTGGAAGAAGCAGGAGCCAGGCGTTACGCAGACTTGGGGGCACATCCTGGCATAGCCCGGCAGTTCCTAGTGTGTGACACCGGGCAAGTTCCTGACTTTTCTGAACCTTGATTTTCCGTGTGCAAAATAGGGGTTATAGTTCCTAGATTGCGGTGTGTTTTGTTAGTATCATGTAAGATAACACGCATGTGTAAAGCCTCAACCCCGCCTGAAACAAAGCAGGGCTCAAAAGATAGCAGATCTTGTTTTACTTTGTCAGGGTTCTTGGCTTCAAGTGACCGCATTCTGCCCCACGTCATGTATTTATTATCTTAACCAACCTGCAGGGACAGCGGGGATGCAGTTAAGCCTGAAGCACGACAATGAGAAGCATGAGAGCAGCTGGGGTATCACGCCATCTTTTCTCCCAGCTCTTCTCTAGCTATCTTTTTCATTCTTTCTTACTACCGATGGTTTCTTTTCATGGTGGCAGATGTGGCCTCTGATGGCTACCAGGCTCTATAGCCTCCACCATTGAATAGAATTAGAACTTAACTCTCTAGGTCCTGATCTAGGGCTGAATGCCCCCTTCTTCCACCCTCCATCCCACTCACCTGTAGCCAAAGGGCCAGCCTCATGGAAGAACATGGCATCCGTGATGGAGGGGGGTCAGAATGGGGGCCAAGTGCCCAGAAGAAGGGGGTGATGGCAAAATCACCTCATAGAGGTTCACTAAACAATCACAGTTTCCCAAGGTCCCAGACCTAGTGTCGGAGGTCGAACTCACACCCAACTCCAAGTCACCTGTTTCCTGCTGTAGGAGAGCTGAGGAAAGCTACCAGCCATCTGGCTCCTGGGCGGTGTACAGACAGGGACAGGTCTCCTCCATGTGGCTCCCTGAATATCTTCTTGACTGCATGGGGGAAGGAGAGTTTCCTGCCTGGTGAATGCAGGGGCTTGACATCACACAAAAACAATGAAATCCATACCCCCAGCACCATTGCTAAGACAAGCACTTGTCTGGGATCCGCTTTGCTGCAGTTATCTGTTCAGGGTGGGGCTTCAGAGGCAGTGGTGGAGACGAGGACTGGAAGCTGGGACATTCGGGGCACAGGAGCAAGGGCTCAGCCCACAGCATGGGGCCGCTCTGCCCCAGAACCGTGTTCTCTATAGGGGATATCTTTAATAACTCTACTTCTCCTTCAGGATGAAATGTTCATGTATTTGGGAGTCAGGACTCCTCTTATAATTGCCGCTGCCTTAGAGTTCTTGAAGGAACTCACAAAAAGACAAAGGCCAATTTGGCATGCCTTCCTTTTGGAGGTTTTATTTTTGGCCAACCAGAGGACCATGACCGTGAATTATCGAAACTGCACCCAAATCTGTCGCAAAGGTAGACAGTTTTAGCCCAAATTTAGAGCTTAAGGAAACCCTCCTCAAACCTGTTACACAATGCTATTCGGAGCCCACTCCCAACAACCATCATACAGCCCTTGTACCTCAGAGGGGACGAAGGGAAAACTAAGGAGGGATGGCTTGCGGTTGCAACCCTCAGTCTTCGTTCTAGGCAATGCTAGGATGCTTGGCTTCCAGCACCAGTGCCCATAAACCCAAGCTCAGCCACTTGGCCCTTGGGTTCTCCCCCCACATTCAGCAACACAAGATGTGAATAATCCTATATGTTAACCAGGGAGAGGGAAAAGCCTGACGGGCAGTCGGGGAGTTCTGGCTGTTTCTGGGTGACTCATAATGACCTAGAGCACCACTCACTACCAAGTCTGAGAGCACCCACAGCTGCAGACCTTCGGGGCTCACTGAAGACCCCAGTATGGTGTCTTCTTCCGAGATAGCAAGTTCAAGAATTTTACCTGGATACAAATGGGGCCCGAGCTCACTGCTTTGCCTTTGCTATTATACAATTTGGGAGATATTAAAAACAAGCATTAAGTGAAAACCCACGTGTGTCTTATTTTGTGCCTGGGTAGCGCAGTTGTTAAGCGTCTGCCTTCGGCTCAGGGCGTGATCCCGGCGTTCGGGGATCGAGCCCCACATCGGGCTCCTCTGCTGAGAGCCGGCTTCTTCCTCTCCCACTCCCCTGCTGTGTTCCCTCTCTCGCTAGCTGTCTCTCTGTCACATAAATAAATAAAATCGGAAAAAAAAAAAAGCATCACAATAGATCTCGAGTGACTTCTGTGACATCTTTATTTTACCTATAGTTCCGTAAATGACGCTCCGCCGCGTGGTGACTCAGCTTTGAGCAGTGCTGGTAGGTGGTAGGTGTTGAGTTCATACGAGCTGATTGCTTGATGCGTGCAAGGATTGATAATGCCTTCCCCTGAATCAGGTAAGTGGGGCGTACATCTCGGACGACAATATCACGGCTCCTTGGAAAGTCTTAATTGGACCTAAGGTTTTTGATACAATTCACTCGCTTTTAAAATTCTCTCCACATCATACTTGCAATTCTGGAGCTGATAGATTTTGTGGGTCCAAAGAGAAGGGGAGTAGAACCTTAATAAAATAGCATTCATCGCCATAACCGATCGACCTTTACTGTTAACTCTGAATTTACTTTAGCGTTGCGGTTTTTCACTTGGGGATTTACTGGAGTTCCATATTAAACCTGAGGCTTTGGACACAGTCCCACAGGAATGTCTACTTGGGTGCACCATTCTCTGCTCCTCAGGGTGCCACAAGCCACAAAAGCACACCACAGAAGGCATTCCAGGCGTTCTGCCTCGTATACACATGTGTCCCCATAACCTGAATTTCTAAAAGAAACAAGTAAGCAAACAAGTTAGGGCATTGGCATCATTCTGCCAAAAAATAAATAAATAAATAAGCATTCTACAGGAAATAGTAGTCCATGGTCACAGACTGTTCCAGAGGTTTTAGAAGATACCTGGGAACTGAGAGCGAAGTTGAGTCCAGGCTGGCAGGGCGTCTGGCTGCGCACAATGCCGATGAAAACTCACACCCTGGTGTGTGGTGCCCACAGCTAGCGTCGTGGGCTCCAGTGGAAGTCAGCCCTGGTTTACACTCTCGGCTCTGACCTTCAGGTTATGTGACTTTGAGCCACCATCACTTTCTGAGGCTGTATCTCCTTGCCCATAAACTGGGAACAGCAACAGGACGCCCTGGGCAGGGTCTCTGCAAGAACTGGATGAGTACAGCATACCAAGCGGGGGCACAGATGAGGCCTAGCGAGTGCTCACAGACGGCGACCATCCCTGTCCTTCCAGAGAAGCTCCTGGCTGGCTTGTGTTTTGGCCATGGCTAACTGACTTTGAGAGCCTGCCAAGGGCTTTATTCTTCAGTGCTTTCTTTTTCTCTCCTGAATCCCACCCAAAGGACACAGGAAGGAGGGGGGGAAATAGACATGAAAAGAACTCGTTGCATTTGAGCAGGCTCTGTGGAGAACATAAGACAACCAGTGCCTTGTTAACCGCTGAAGTATGTTTTTCCCTGATTAGAAGGCTTAGGCGTAAATTCTACCTGGATGGTTTCTTACTGTGCTCAGGGGACCATCTTCTTCAAGGAGACGTGTTGGTGAAAGCAGCATATGGCAATTCACTTTCTTCTCAGCTCTTGGAAATGCAAGAAACAGATTTCTTCCTGGAAAATTTCCAGTGTAGTGCTTGGGATTCCTTAAACAGACAAGGAGTGGTGGTGGGGGGGTGTGCACGTGTGTGCAGGGGTGTGCGTGTCCTGTTTATGTAACCTATCTCATCCTTGAAAATCGGTATGGAATTGTATCAGCCTACTTTTTAACCTGCTTGTTTAAGCCAATTTACTCTTTATTGCAGGCGTTTCCAAGAAGTGAAATACGTCGCAGAGCATTTTTGACACATCTGTCTCACGTCACTATGCAACTTCCACAAAGGAAAAAGTACTCTTTGCAATAACAGATGTATTTCTATATACTAAATATTACAGAGAGGTATTCTTGGGAAGATCTGCATAAGTTGTTTTCCCTTTGGGGCGTGCATCTGCCGAGCCGACTGCTATGTATAGCATTTCCTAAGAGACCATGGTAATTAGAACAATAGACATTATCTTCTTACCAGTTATAATGAGAAGTATGTAAACTTCTTTATTCCAATGAGATTTAGTAAATGAAAACTCATGCTTCCATTTGTATGATTCCTCACCTGGCGCAGAAGAGGGAAGTCACTCGAAGTAGAAAGATATTAAACATAGGGAAGTAGGTCCAAATGCAACGGTTGGAAGGAGCTGATTCTATCTGGGTCTTCAAGGACATGGCAGAACAGAGTGTGACTGTCCCACGAGAGGGGACGCTACCTCTGAGGTCACCCCTGGCCCTGTGCAGGTGGTAAGAGACTGCCGTTTTCCCACTGCTTCCCGACAATTATGCAGCGGGAGAACGGGCACCTCAATCTGATCCCGGGAGCAGGGAGCCAGAAGACAAAACTAGAGCTGTCTCCATAACTTCTCAGCACTCAGGAGACAGGAACGTGTACAGGGGACACCACTGAGGGGAGGCCTCCACTGCCGTGACTGACATGCCAGCAGAAAGGGCCAATAGTTGCAAATGATGGTCCCGCCCAAACCTACCTTGTACATCTCATGAATGCATCTAATTGGGAGCCTAATTCATATTCAGAACCCTTGTTGCAAGGGAGTCGAGAGAGGGCACATTTTAGCTGTTTAATTGCTCTAACTTGTACGAGTGTGGCATGGAGATAAAATGAATTAATTCAGAGTCTCTGGCACTCCATTTGCATAACAGGTGAATCACAGCTAGTTCTCCCCACCCGCCCTGCACTGCGCACGTATCTTCCGCAGAGCATTTGTATTCTGACATGCTTATTTATGTCTGTCTTTCAAGCGTGGTGTGCATATTCCTTGAAAAAGTTACTCTTGTCTCTAATAACCTGGCACATAGTACAGACCCAACAAGTGTTTGTTAAATGAGTTACATGAGTAAACGAATTCTCTTCTTCACTAGACTTTAGGTTCAAGGCGGGAACTGTGTCTTACCCGCTTTGGTATAACCAGCTCCCAGCACTGGACCTGGTCTATATTTGAGAAGAAAAGAAAGCGACTTAAATTGATATAAAATGGATGCTGTATTATTCTTATATCCAATTGTGATGACATTCTCACTCTTTTACACAAGATTACCATGTATTTGAACAGAATCCACTTTAAATCTCATTTTATGCTCCCGCCACCATTTGCTCATTTGTAATTGGCGCTTCTATATTCCAAACATATTTCAAAAAGCTTTTCATGTATTAATTTATTTAACTTCACTCTGGGAGGTAGGGACTGTTATTGACCACAAAAATCCCTTAGGTATAATCACTGGAAAACCAAACACGGGTAACTCTTGAACAGCATGTGTTTGAACTGTGTGGGTCCACTTACATGCAGATCTTTTTTCGATAAATACAGTATGGTCCTGTAAATGTATTTTCTCCTCCTTTTGGTTTTCTTAACATTTTCTTTTCTCTAGCTTACTTTATTGTAAGAATACAGTTGTAATATATAAAACACAAAATACGTGCTATTTCTGTTACTAATACGGCTTCTAGTCAACCGTGGTCTATCGTTGGTTGAGCTTTTGAGGAGTCAAAAGTTAATGCTCAGCTTTTCAGCTGTGGGAGGAGTTGTCCAGGGGTCAACTGTATTCAGCTTCATGAAGTATAAACACCTGTGTAACACCTGCGGGTATCAAGAAATAGACCATTGTGTGCACCCCAGAAGCCTGCCGTCTCCCCCACCCACTGCTCATTCCCATCACTCCCCTAATAGTCATATTTATCACTTCCTTGCTTTTCTTCAAACTTTTATTTCCTTAGTTTGTAGTGATGCAAGTTCAGAGCTCACTAAGTTTGAACTTCATATAAATGAAATAATACCACAGAAATACTTTTGTGTTTTGCTGCCTTATCGTTTTGCTCAGTGTTACGCTTGGGAGAGTTATCCATGTGGTTGTGTGCGGCGCTGGGTCATTCATTGGATTGCATATAGTATCACATTGTTTTAATATTTATGAATAATCTACCCATGCTACCCTCGAATGACCCTTGAATGGTTTCTGTTTTGGCATATTATAAATAATGCTTCTAAGAACATTCTTCTGCATCTTTTCTGGAATCAGTGGTAAGTTGGTAAATATTTGGTGACAACTCTCCTGACCTGGGGCAAGCTCGTGCCCACACGTCACTGTCTGGAGCATATGTGCGTCTATTAGGGTATATACCTAGGAGTAAATTGCTATGTCAAGTGTATATTAAACTCTAGAAGACATCGTCAAGATAACTTTCCAACATCACTGAACCCATTTACCCTCTTCCAACCGTGTGTAACAGAACCATTTACTCCACATCTTTGCAAACAATGGGATATTTCCAGTCATTTTCTTTTTATCATTTCTGGTATCTCATGGTGGTTTTAATTCACATTTTCCTGATGTTAATAAGGTTGACCTCTTATCATATGGTTGCTGGCCACTTGAATACCCTCTTTTGGAAGTTCTTTTCAAATTTCTTGCCAAATTTTCTCTTGGGATATCTGACTTTTCTTATTGATTTGTAATTGTTTATGTGTTCAATGTTTGAGCCCCTTAGTTGGTTATGTATATTACAAATATATTCCCTCACTCAGAGGACTTCCCTTTTCTCTTTTTTTTAAAAAAAGAAACACCAGATATTTTTGAAAAAAAAATCACTTTTGTTGAAGTATTAACATACAGTGTTATATTAGTTTCAAGTAAACAATAGAATGATTTGACAATCCTTTATATTACTCCGTGCTCATCATGATAAGTGTACTTTTAATCCCCTTTACCTGTTTCACTCATCCCCCTACCACTGCCCCTCTGACAACCACCAGTTTGTTTTCTGTATTTAAGTCCATTTTTTCTGTTTGTCTCTTTTTTTCTTCATTTGTTTGTTAATGTTTTGTTTCTTAAGTTCTGCAACCCAAGTGTCCATCTGTAGATGAACGGATGAAAAAGAACACACACACACACACACACACACACACACAGGAATATTACTCAGCCATAAAAAACAATGCAACAGCATACACAGACTTAGAGAGTATACTGCTAAGTGAAATAAGTCAGACAGAGAAAGACAAATGCCATATGACTTCACTCATATGCAGAATTTAAGAAAAAAAACTAACAAACAAAACCCTTCTTTCTTTTAATGATTACTTTCAATTAATAGAAGTACATTCTTCTAATGGATTCAATTATTTTCCCCCTGTCTTTAGTATTTTGTTGGTTTGTTTAAAGAGTATCTTCTTGGGGTACCTGGGTGGCTCAGTTAAGTTCTGTCTCATGATTTCAGCTCAGGTCCTGATCTTGGCTCAGGTCATGATTTCAGGATCATGAAATTGAGCCCCCCATTGGGCTCTGTGCTGGGCGTGGAGCCTACTTAGGATTCTCTCTTCTCCTTCTGCTCCCTTCCCCCTTCCCGCTTGTGTTTTCTCTCTCATTCTCTCTCAAAGAAAAAGTGTCTTCTTATCATGAGATTCTGAATTATATTTCTTCCTCTCTCTCTCTCTCTCTCTCTGTCTCTCTCTCTCTCTCTATATATATATCCTATATTATGCTCCAAAAATGTTTCCAACGCTGGGTCTGGAATTGATTTTCAGAGGGAAGTAGAGGTCTAGCTGAGCACTCTCCCGACCGCTCTGCCTGCCGTATCTGTCATAAATCAAGTACCAATAGATAAGTGACACAATATTTGCGTCTTCTGCCCTTTTCTATTATTTTATTTGTTTATCCATGCAACAATAGATTGGCCCACTTTGAATGAATACTGGTATCTAGTGGAACAATTTCTCTCAAACTATTCTTAGCTTATTTTTGCCTCTGTATTTCTCTGTGTACTTACAAATTAGCTGATCTAGAACTGGGAAGAATCCTAATAGTCTTTTTTTTTTTTTTACTTCTCTAATTTTGATGTTGAGAAAAACTAAGACACGGAGATATCAGATAACCTTCCAAGGTCATATAGCTAGTTTCCGAAAGTGCTGAAGACTAACCTTCAATTCAATGTCCTCCTTACTACACATAATTAAAAAAAAAAAAAGATAATTTTATTTCAAACTTTAACACTAAAACAAACATCTTTCTTGGTATTCCTTCCAGTCTTGAAATTGTACAATGTGGACTGACCTTCTCATGATCAATGAATAATTTTTTTTAAAAGATTTTATTTATTTATTTGACAGAGATAGAGACAGCCAGCGAGAGAGGGAACACAAGCAGGGGGAGTGGGAGAGGAAGAAGGAGGCTCCCAGCGGAGGAGCCTGATGTGGGGCTCGATCCCAGAACGCCGGGATCACGCCCTGAGCCGAAGGCAGACGCTTAACCGCTGTGCCACCCAGGCGCCCCAATGAATAATTTTTTTGGTCACTCAAAAGTATGAGTTTCTTAGTAGCTGGTGATAATGAAGAAGAAATCACCTTGCATCAAAGGTACTATTATGAAGGAGACACATACAAAATGTAACAAATGGCAGTTAGCATGTGAATCTTTTTAATGGTAATAAATCCTACAATATTATTGATTTTGTATAGAAAATATTGTGAAGAGCCAATAGGGAAGTTAGAGCTGGTAAATTGAAATATCTGTAGAGTTCTATGGATTCTCTGCTCTTTCGAATGCGAAAAGGGCTTTCAGTTCTGTTCCTCATGATCTCATGTAACAAATGATACTCGGGAGACAGTGCACGACGACTGGTGTTTACTTCGACTATTGAGAATCAAGTCGTTAGTAGTAGTGGGCGTATCAAATACTGTATTATCTTCATCCAGTGAAAATTCTGTAATTACCTATCAAGCATTCACGTATGCTTTTGTAAAGATAGAAATGCATCTGTTTACTTATAAAATGTCAGAACCCGTCATTCTTCAGGGAAAGATGTTAAAGTGAAACTTGAAATCACACTTAATGGCATGAACATAGGGCTATAACGTCTTAATGAGTAGTGGCAGTCATAGGACAATCGAAATATGAATGCCACATAGACTGTGGATTGTCTCTTAGATCTCTTAGAGGCAGAGAATTCTTTGAAGGTAGGGTACCACAGAGTGACGCCAGGTGTCCGCAGCAACTGCTCATAGGAAGATGCTGCCAGAAAGGAGCAGCAGAATTTCAGTAAATGTCAATAAATGACATTACAATTAAAACAGAAAAGTGCGTGCAACTGTGTCTTACAAGTACACTATTTTTTTTTTTTGTTTTCAAAATAACCGTGAGATTTCCAGAGTCCTCTGGGCATGGGCAGTATGTATATTTGCTTGCATGGAGGGCTAGTTTCCTGGAACATAAAATTTCACATTTTTATAAGTGTAACTGGAGACATTCAGTCTCCCCAATGAACCATAGGAACAAGAAACGGTAGGAGGAAAGACTCATAATCTACAGGCAATTTGGCTCATGCTGTACATCTAATCTAAGTGTAATTCCTATCTTTTCTTAATGGAATTTTATTTTGTTACACAAAATCCAGAAAAGCATAAAGTGAAGTTATCAATGTTTACATTCTGGCATACCTTCCAGATTTTTCTATGCATACGTTTATAATTTTTAAATAACCTTTATTATAGCAAGCAAAGAATTCTGAGGCTTCTTTTTCATTCAAAATCATGTGAACACCCTTCCATGTCAGTAAATAGTTTTATGCATAATTTAGTGCCTGAAAAGTAATAATATAATGTGTGCTAGAACCAGCCATGTGCTGAACATTTTAAATTCTTTTTAAAATGTAACTGTCATAATAACCATAAGAAGTCGGTATTATTATCCTCACTAGATAGCTGAAGAAATCAAGGTCTAGCTTACGTAATACCTCCAAGTCCACATATCTAGACAGTGAGAGAAACAGACTAGATACCTGGGCACTCAGACTCCAAGAATTCGTGCCCGGAATCGTATCACTCAGCTTTGCCTTTGCGTGTCTAATCCGTCACATATTTAACCCGTCCCTATTGTTAGACCTCTCCGTTGGTCTCCTTCCTGTCTTCTGTTCTTTCCCCCACCTTCCTTCTAAGTTCGTGCGACAAGTTCCGGTCCATGCGCCGCGGGCAGACGTGACCTACGTCTCTGCGTGTTCGCCGCACGTTCTCCACGAGCCGCTTCCCCGCCGCGCACCTGGCGCGCTGCGCGAGGCCCCCAGCAGCCCGGGTTCCCGAGTGACTGCGCAGCTCGGCGCACCCGCTTCCCCCCGATCGGTTCCGAACCTGGAGCTCGAACAACAGGCCAAAACCATCTTTATATCGTCCCTGAGCTATTAGGTTTAAACTAATACCGCATACAGTAGGAAGTAGACGATATCCGGCAAAAATTATATCCATTTACCTTCCAACTCAGCCATGCAGTTCCTAGGATTCCTCCCCAGGGGCAAAAGAAGAAAAGAAATCACAGAGGCACAAGGCTCTTAATTGTAGAGAAAATGACTGCTGAATATTTTTGAACACACGCACACGAAGAGCATGACTTCATCTTGTGCTTCTGGGGCATTGCTCTGATCGCTACGGAAAAAGGAAGATATTACCCACTGACTTCGGCGTGAGGGCCTGTGATATTTCTGTTTGTCTGCTTGTCTCCGCACCTTCGTGCACGCATGCTCACATCTCCCCGATTCGGGGGAGGTCAAAGCCGTTCCCGAGGTTCACACACTGATGTTCAGACGACATCAAGGCTAGATGCACATGACGTATCCTGAGCTATCTGTGGGAAACGCAGGCTGTATCGTTAGGAACTGGGGAGTGCATGATGATTTGAAGATAAAAGGTGTCAGAGAAGCATTTGTCCAAAGGGCTTTCATGTGAAGGCTCAGTCAGCTGCATGCAAAGGGGATGTGGGGCAAGTTAAAAGGCTTACCTGATGGGTTAATATGCGTAAGAGGAGGAGAGACAGTGCAGGACTATAGGTCTGGGTTGTTAACACAGAGTAAGATCCTTTTAGGTTTTCCATACACAGCGTATAGTATTTTAATTTCCTCAAGGTATTTAGTTTCATTTGCATTTGAGAGAGCACAATTTTGCAGATTTCTTTCCTTTTCCCCCCTTGGGTCAATATTCAGGGCTGGTGCATCCCCCTGAACCTCTTAACAGATAAAGTGCTTTTCATATTTTCTCTCAAGGCCTCACTCAATGAAGCATCTGAGGAAGTGGGAATCTAGAATGACACCCACCTCCTAACAGCGTGTGTGTCTCTGAGCATTTTTCAGCGAACTGTTTTCAGGAGCCGGTCCCACATCAGCGCCCACGCCTCGGCCTTGCACCCCATTCAGAAGGCGACCTGTGGCTGCCGCACAGAATCGGAATGTGGCAGGTGTGATGAGAATGCCTAATGGACCCAGAGCAGCCAGATGCAGTGGAAGGCGGCCCGACAAATCGAAGCATTTCCCAGCTGTGGCAGTGCGGGGGGCAGGTTGTGAGCAGGGAGTCTCTGCCCCACGCAGGTACTGTGGCTCGGGCATGACCCCAACACGTGGCAAGCTCTCCGCGGCTGAGCCCAGGCCGGGACACTGCTCTGTGCCCCGGCTAGTTATTGCTCCTCTCATCGTGGCCACAGCTGGGAGCCCAGCTGGTAAGCACAGGGCAGTCATCAGGTTGCAGACCGTAAATGGGAGGGTGGCTACCACACATTTGTAATAAACATGCATGTTATTGTAGTAAACACATTATTGTAATAAACATGCATGTAATAAACATGCACGACACACGTGACGATTCAGAGCTAGCCATGGAAAGTGCATCCAGATGGCGATGGATGGAAGAGGGAAAGCGCCACCCGGGAAATGCAATAGGAGGGACAGTCTGTAGAGACTTGCGGCAAGAAAGAGAAGGAATGAGAAGCTTACCCGATGGACACTTGAATCGCCTGGGAGCTGATGCTCTCCCAGCGGGGTTAGAAAGGGTGTCAGGCAAGGCCGTGTCTCTCTGCCCCTGCCATGTTTCTGGCCAATCTCATGATGTGCACATAGGGGAGGAAGCCCCCAGGCTAGCACTGGGTGACCCAGAGGTCCTGGGTCGTTCCCAGGTTTGAAGCCCAACCAATGGGAATGTCACCCACAGTGATGGGAAGATGAGAAAGGAGGAGTTGGTAATGAGCATCATTTGGACCTGTCGCTTTCCCCTTCCTGGGGAACATTCCACTAGAGACGCTTGTGAAGTGTGTAGGAAAAAGTCAAGGGTGAGAGACCTGAGCGGGAGCTACTCCCGTGAGAACTGCAGCTACAGGGTGGGTCTCGATCCCAGAGAAGCAACCGTTTTCCCAAAGGAAGAAAGTCTGTGAAGGAAGGAGGTACAGGAGGGAGAGACGATTGGAAGTGGAGAGGGACCAAGTATTCATGGGTGCAGACGTGGCTGGTCTTGGGGGGAGGTTGAGCTTGTGGTCAGCAGAGACGGAGAATCTGGAAGCAAATCTGCTATTTCCCACCAAGCCTCAGTTTCCTCATTGGTCCGATGGATGATGATAATAATAATAGTAATAATACCTACTTCATAGAGTTTGGGGAAGGAAGCTAGGACAATATATGAAAAACACCACAGTGCCTAGAATATAGTGAGCCCTCAATAAATAGCTATCTATTTATTAGAACATAAAAAAATAGAAATAAAAAATAGTAGTTAATGGAGTTCTTTTAAAACCTAGAGGGGAGATTAGATGTGAAAAGGAGGATTCTGGGTAAGGCTAAATCCAGGGTTGAAGATATAGGAATACATTAACAGGTTTTGGAAGGAGCCAAGGAACTTTCATATATACATTCTACGGTTCATCAGATATATGTGTCTTAAAACCCCTTGAAAACATTCTGTCTTCTATCAAAAGGAGAAATATTTTTCTATGCTTTTTCTATATCCAATTTTCCAACCAGGCTTAACGGGAGAGGCTGGTTTTCTCCCGTTGACAGTCTGCACACTGCACACTTTGCATTCCCGACGACTTCCAGACTACTTTATGATTGACGAGAGGAGTCTTGGGAGAGATACAGTGCAGTAGTCCCAGGAAAATGTTTTTCCACGCACATGGGTGGACCCCGGGCCCTATTCTGTTCTGGACTCTTGTCCTAGGATTATATTCTTCACCCACACGGTGCCCTTGGAATGCACCGCCCACACTTTGGCACAGATAATGCCCCTTTCTTGCTTTAAGTGGGCTACTTGCTTCTCTGATTGATGGTTATCTGGGGTGTTTGTCACCTACTGGAAAAAAATGTTGGAGCTCACATAAAAAGAAATGAGTTTGAATGCTGGACCTACCATCTATCAGCTTGGTTACATTAATTAAACAAGGAAGTCATTAAATGAGGTGGATTTAGGGGCACCTGGGTGGCTCAGTTGGTTAAGCAGCTGCCTTCAGTTCAGGTCATGATCCCGGAGTCCCGGGATCGAGCCCTGCATTGGGCTCCTTGCTCAGCAAGGACTCTGCTTCTCCCACTACCCCTTCCCCCACCCCCACTCATGCTCTCTCCCTCTCTCAAATAAATAGATAAAATCCTAAAAAAAAAAACACCGAGGTGGGTTTAATGTCTTAGTAGGCTATGTAAACAAACCAAAGCCTGTCTGTAATGGTTAAGAAGCCCGAAAACAACCAATCATTAATAACCAAGTAGGCTTTCCCAAATAAGGCAACCCCTGGAGCTATAGCCAATCAAATCTCTTGCTTTGTTTCTGCCCCTTTTCTTTTCTTTTCTTTTCTCTTTTCTTTTCTTCTCTTTTCTTTCTTTCTTTCTTTCTTTTTTTTAGGGATTTTATTTATTTATTTGCCAGAGAGAGAGTGCACGCAGTTCAAGCACAGGGAGCAGCAGGTAGAGGGAGAAGCGAGCGCCCTGCTGAGCAAGGAGCCCGATGCAGGACTCGATCCCAGGACCCTGGGATCATGACCTGAGCCAAAGGCAGACACTTCACCGACTAAGCCTCTTTCAAAAAGTCTTTCCCTTGGCTCCTTGTCAGCTGAGCACTCCTAACCACTAACGAATCAACTTATGCCCTCATAAACCTAAAACTTTTAAGCCTCAGTTTGTTTTTTACCAGTTTGATGAAAACTTTCACTTTCCCACTCTAAAACAGGCATAATTCACCAAACTGTGAAAATAAAATGAGGGTCCATGAAACTCTTTATAAATGGTAATATACAAGTATATGGTGGTATCCTTAAAATTTTTGTCTTTAGTAAGTTAATTCTTTCTTAATCTCTAAGCACTTGGTGCTTCATTAGTTACTGGAAATGGAATCATCTAGCAATCAAGTACAGTATGAAATTCATCGTCAATAGCTACTGTTTCCCAAGGTTATAAAACTGTCTTGTATCCTTGTAGAGCAGCAAGCATCCTTATGGCTAGGATTATGAATAGAAAACTTTCCTCCCAGTACACACACATACATTTACCCAACAAACTTTGTTAGACGAGGAGTCAAATCGTATCTGTTCATTCAATAACTGCACTTTGAAAGTTAAAAAAAAAAAAAAGGAGACAGAGAAAGATAACAAGGTCTGAGGTTGTTTTCTTACCAATAACCAGTTCTCTAATTCTTTGACACCAACTGGAAATCCAACAATTCAATTCAATTTGGACACTGTCTTGCCTTCCTAGTGTCAGATCCCGGGAGTTAAAGGGCTCAATCCCACAACATGTCCCTACTACAGATGCCTCTTGCAATGGGCTGCCCTGGGCACCCACACTTCTGCCCAGCCACCCACTATGACCCCCCCTCCGATTTCACAATTTTCTAGAATAGCTCATGGAACTCAGGAAAACACTTTACTTGTGATTAACAGTTATTATGAAGGATACAACTCAGGAATAACTCGATGGAAGCAGTAAGTAGGGCAGGGTATGGGATGCAGGGCCCTTGGCTTCCATAGCCACTTAGGGCACATAAATTCCCTGGTACCTCCATGTGCTCACCAACCCAGAAGCCCCCAAACCTCATCGTTTAAGGTTTTCATGGATATTTCATGATATAGGCATGCTTATTAAGTCACTGGCATTGGTGACCGAACTCAATCTCCTGCCCTTCTCCCCTCCCTGCAGGTCAGGGGGTACGGCAGAAAGTTCTAACCCTCCAACTGTGGCTTGGTCTTTCTGATGACCAGCCCCCATCCTGAGGCTCTCCTGAGGACCCTGCCAGGAGTCATCTCATTAGCTACAAAAGGCACTCACCCCTCAGGAGATCCAACAGTTTTAGGAGCTCTGTGCCAGAAACCAGGGACATAAAATCAAATATGTATTTCGTGTTACTTCCCACCACACCTACAGCTTCTCTTTCCCGGATACAGAGCCTTCTTGGCTGGGCTGTCTAATTCAGTCTGTTCTTTGAGACTTCATTGTCTGAACAAAAACCAAATATATATTTTTTTATTATAACACACAAGGTTATAAGACTTGTACCAACATTTTGCTCAGAGGGGCATCTTGTTGAGTTTACTACAAGAAGCTAGTCTTCCAGCCTCTTCAGTTCTACAGACGTGGTCCTAATCAAAGAGATTGGCTTCCACACATCATGTTCATGAAGTCTGACATGTACAAACTAGACCAGCCACTTATTTGCTTTACAGAAGAAAGGTTTCTTTTTCTGCCATTTGAATGCACATGTCTTCATCCTGATACCATCTTATAAAGTCAGAATACATGGAAGGCTAAAACAGCAATCAAAAGATTGCTGTGTGAGGATAATTAAGCCAAAGAAATGGATAGACTTAAGGGATATTCTGCCTGCTCGGTGAGACCCAGAGAATCGCCTCTGCTCTGGTACATTTCCCCAGTGACTGGAAAATGCACATATCCAGAATTTGTTGTCTTTCTTCCTCAATGGTACTAATAAACACCACTAGAACAGGCTTCTGCACTTTATTCTTCTATGCTGACCAGCCACACCTGTTCATACACTCTTTCTCCAAACAGGGTAATTCATAATAGGTGTTTCTTATTAAGAAATTACAGTCTTTTTTCTACTACTATTTCCCTGTGAATTCACCCTACTAACCTTGGAGTTTTGAACTATATATTTGAACACAGTCTCTTGGAATTCCCCTTCAGCGTCTTACCATATCTTCTATTTGTGGGTTTTACCACTTTAAGTCACAATGCCTCTTGCATTTCCAACCTAATAAAAATATACATTGCGTATCGAAGATCTCCCGTGTGCCCATATGCCAGTTAGGCTCGGGTGCCAGGAGCAGAGACTCACACAGATTAGCTCAAGAAAGGGAAAGGGAGGGAGGGAGGAGAGGCAATATTGTAGATAAAGGACAGGAGGGCTACTTGGGAAACTGAGGACGAAAACAAAGTTTGACCTGGTCTCAGGAAAGAGGATACTCTAGGGGGCGAGGTCAGTGGCAAAATGTCATGGATCTTCTATCAAGTATTCTGCTGTAAAGGAACTCAAATACTTCCCAATGTTCCTTCTAGTCTCCTCTTGCTGGCCTCCTAGGCTTCTATTTTGTATATCTTTTCTTGTGATTATAGCTTTGCTTATTCCTAATTTGAGTCTGTCATGTTCCCTCATGGTCTGGACTGTATCTCATTATGTCTCCCGTTCTGTTATTCTACTGCTGACAGTTAATTCCCTGGGTATTTTCCCAATTAAGATCTCCAAAAGCAAGTATTTGATTGGTTCAACTATTCTTTCTTAGTCTTGTTTCTTTTTACACGGAGTTAATTTGTATACCTTGAGTCAGGTGTCTGCTTACAATCCCAGGAGCCACAGCCCACGAGGACATTGCTAGGAGGTGTGTATAACTTGCTTGCTGAAGGTGAATTCATCTACAGGGATGGCGAGGAGAACCGTTTTCCTTAGCAAGGGAGGAACCACCGTCAGCCAATTTATTTAGGTATCTTGCTAAGAAAGTTGCATACATTAGCTCACTTAATCCTCCAACAAACATATGGGGTAGATATTATTATCCTCACTTTGTAGAAAAAGAAATTTAGGCTTAGCAAGATTAAGCCCCAAATCATGCAGCTTGTTAGTAGCAGAAAAAGTACTCCAATAGAGATTATTATGCTTTAAATGTCCCCAAAGCCATAGCTTAACAGGCCAAGTTTTTTTGAGGGTAAAGATCCATATCGTCTAAAAGAGGAGAGACAAGGTGTTCTCACGGCCTTTGAGTGCATACGAATTGTGCATTCTAGAACAAAAGTTAACATTTTCTAAGTGCTTTCTATGTACCAGGTACTAAGTGGATTATCTCCTTGAACATTCATAGTAACTCCATGAAATAGGTGCAATACGATCCCCACTTTAGAGATAAAAACTCATATACAAAAGGAAACAGAGGTTCAGACAAAGAAAGTGACCCATTGTTGATGGCATCTGGGACTCAAATAAAAATTCTAACCCTATGTACTTGTTAGAGGCAATAGTGTTTGAGAGGGACCTCTCAAAGTTTGCCCCTTTTTCACTAAAGGCAGGTCAGTGGTTAACATTTTTTGATTAAGGGAGGGCAATTTGGATTATACATTAGAGATGATTTCGTGGCTATAAAAATTGAGCTACACAGAACCACAGGAAGTCCGAAAATCGCTTTCCTATCCATATTCTCTTCCACTCCTTCTCCCTCTATCCAAAAGTCCTGCTCCCCACAAAGGTAGCTAATTATTTTTCTGAAAGGGCTTTAATGTACTCTCATATGTCTCAGCACTGGTTTCTGAAATGTAAGAAGATCCTGCTGGGGCACAGAGTTTGGGAACCAGAAAGAGAGCATGACTTGCACAACAATGATGGTTACTGGAGGGGAGAACTGTGTGAGGCTTTGGTGGAGAGGGGTCGCCAGTCTCTCCCTGTCTGCCAGTCCCATGATTGGTGAGGTTCACCCTGTGTCGTCTGTAGTCTTCACTGGTCATTAACAGGTTGCTTGACAATGACTGAGTATCGAAAGGCAAAGACAAATGACCCAAGTTCTGGAAAAGAGGTATTTCATTCCAGAAAAGCCAGCAGATCATGGCGAAAGGCTACCCTGTCCCGGAAAGGAGAAAGGGAAAGGGTGTGCTGAGTAGCTTCTCCGTCCTCCGGCTCCCCAGCACTTCGCCGTCCCTCTGCCTTAGCTCTTGTCTGGCTGTCCGGGAGCGGGTTGGTCATGTGCACGTCCATCATCCTCACTGGACTGTGAGCTCCTTACAGCTGGTGTCCATGTGCCTAGGACAGAATAGATGTTCAATGAATATTTGCTGGGGAGAATTTTTAGAATTGTCCCTTGATATATAGGCAGCAAGACCAAGATGTAGAGACTGTTCCTTCCCCGTGGCTGTTCGAAGAGTCAATGTGACTCCAGTCTAGCCTCACGATCCAATCTCATACTTTCCAGTTTTGAGGGACTCTCATCTCTCCCTGAGGAGCTGAGGTCCAAGGCATCAGCATTCCCTAGACCCTTTCCTTCTCCTCGATTTCCTCTCTGTCCAGAGTGTGACAGTAAATTATGAGCAATGTGGGGACAAGTTTCCTGGGTTTCCCCTCTCTATTTCATACAGTTCGTATAGGGGTACATCTGGAGGTGGGGAGGTAAAGATGTCTGCCTAGCTACATTTCCTGGGTTTCTTCTAGATCTGAACATGACCTGGGGCAGGAAGGAAAAAGGAATGAAATGAAGCCAGCTGCTGTTCCAATTTTGATTGTTGACTTTAAACCTGCCTTAGGTTTCACTTCCTCTTCCAGTTCTCCCCATCTCCGTTCTTCAGTCTTGCCCATCTCTAAAACACAATGAGGCAGGGGTCAAAGAGAAGGTGGGCATGGTTGGGGCCAACGTGGGCAGAGTTCCAGAAGGCATTGTGTTTCTAGTATGAAGAGCAACAGGGGAGGCTGTTTAGTCTACTAAGCTCATTTTACAAATAAGAGCTAAAGCTCAGGGAGTTCAAATGACCTGCCCAAGGTCATTCTCATGGAGAGAATGGGTGGCCAGGAAGGAAATGAATCCATTGTCTTTCATTCTCAGTTCAGTCCCTTAATGCTCTGGTACACTTACTGAGGAAAGTAAAATAAGCAGTAAACACCAGTTTTATTGCCATTTCAAGCTACACCACAGAGCTTCAGACAAACAGAGGTTAGTAATACTACACTTGAATAAAGACAATATTCCTTGTGCTTCTGGAGTTTTAGAAAAGACCAAGGTTTATTTGCCGTAATTCTTTTTTGGCATTTTACTTCTCAGTATCTCAAAGAGCAGAACACAGCAGGATTAGTTTCCTTGCATGTTAGGAATGGCTTCAGCTTTCGTACACAGAGTTAATTGGTCAGTGTTTTATTCCTGAGGTTTTACTGTGCCATTGTTTCCATTTTATAGCCTTTCACACGTTGGGCTCGATCACGTTGGTAATCAGTGCTCCCCATGACTTTGTAGAGTTATCTGCATACCCTTCAGCTGCACGCTCCGAAAGGACTTTAGTTATTCAACATTTAAGCAATGGACAGTTGAGGAGTAAAACCAAATCTCAAACCATGAATGACATCACCCAGTGTCATCTAGCAAAGTTCGTAGCCATAGGGGACGAATAAAGCTTTCATAAGGTACGTTAACTCTGATGACTTAGGTGGGCATTTTATCCACAGCTACTTAGAGCATTTAGCTGCAGCAGATAGAATGCTAAAGGTATTTTCAGACTTTCGGGATTTTAAATTGAGAAAAACTTACCTAGAAATTAAATATTAAATGCAGAATTCAAACGGCTTTATCACTCTCTTCCCGTGTTCCAAAGTTTGCTCCTGAACCGAGAGTTGCTCAGAAAGTAATTTTCAAATTGAGTCTTAGAGTTTGTATGCATGGACCTCAGGACTGGGAGGTAGTAGGGGAATGGGAGTAAGAGGGGGCTCAACGAACAGGGCTTCTGAGCTCCAAACTGGGCTTCAATCAGATAAGCTATGGCTGGTTTTTTTCTCCCTTCCCTCCCTCCCTCCCTCTTTCCTTCCCTTCCTTTCCTTCCTTCCTCCCTCTTTCCCACCCTCCTACATTCCTTCCTGTATTTTTCTAAATTTCTGACTAAGATAGCTTTTGAATAAAGGGAGATGATTTTTAAAAATAGAGTTTAAATATAGTACAGAGACATGGGAGATTGTATATCCAGTATTTTACAGTCAGAGTCATTGAAATATAATTTACGGACAATAAATCACATAATTGTCAGTGTACAGTCTAATGAGCTTTGACAAATGTATACAATTGTCTAACTACCACCACAATCGAGATATAAAACACTTCCATCACCCCCAAGAGGTTCCTTAAAACCAATACTCTCCTGCTGCCCCAGGCGAATACTCTTCTGCCTTCTGTTGTGATGATTTGGCTTTTGCGAGAATGTCATAAAAATGGAATCGACTTGTAGACTTTGAGACTGGCTTCTCTCACTTCTTTTACTAGCCCCGTATGCTTTTGAATGCTTTCCTGTCGTTGTGTATATTCGCAGTTCACTCCTTTTTACTGCTGAGTACTGTCCCATTGCATGGGTATACTGCAGTATTTTTCCATTAAGTAAGTGAATTTTTTGTGCCGTTTCTAAAGTTTAAATTCAAATTTCTACAATTATTCTAACATTTACTTCTAAATTTCTGTTTAATTTGTTTCTGTTGAATAAATCCTTTTTGTATGAAAGGAAAGTTAGGTTCTTTCCACTTTCTTGGTCTACTCCAAATAAAGCTATTCTGAACATTCCCATGTATACCTTTGTGGGGACATATGTTTTCATTTCTTTGGGATAAATAACTAGGAGTAGAATTGCTGGGTCATATGGTAAATGTGTATTTAACTTTTTAAGACATTGCTTAACTATTTTCCAGAGTGGCTGTTTGTATCTCGTTGTAGTTTTAATCTGCATTTCCATGCTGATTAATGATGTTGAACACCTGTCCATGCGCTTATTTGCTTTTGGGAAGTGTCTATTGATACATTTGGCCCATTTTTAGTTGGATTATTCAAATTACTGTTATTGACTTGTAAGAGTTGTCAGGTATATTGAGAATATTTTCAGTCCTTCCCGAGCTTGCTTCTTCGTTTTTTAATAGTGCCTTTTGAAGACAAGGAATTTCAGAATGTTATGAAGTTCAAGGTGTCATTTTGTTTCTTTTATGGTTCATACTTTTCGTGTCCTCTCCAAGAAAATGTTACTTAACGTAAAGTCACAAAACCTTTGTTTTCTTCCAGATGCTTTTAGTTTTAGTTTATACATATACGTCTGTGATCCATTTTTAGTTTAATTTTTCTGCATAGTATCAAGAAAGAGTTGAGGTTCTCTCTCTCTTTTTTTCCATAGATAGTATCCAAATTTTCCAACACTATTTTTTGAAAAATGATCCTTTCCCTATTGAATTATGTTGGCATCTTTGTCCAGAATCACTTGACTTTATATGAGGGTGTATGTTTTGATTTTCTAATGTTCTTTTGGTCTATGTGTTGATCATTACACCATGCCACACAAAACTTTGATTGTGGCTTTGGACTGTCATTTTATAGTGAGCCTTGAAAATGGGTATTGTATGTATGCAACTTTGGTCTTCTTTGGAACATAGTTTGGCTGTTACAGGTCTTTTTCAAATCCATACACATTTCAGAATCAACTAAGCAATTACTATAAAAATGCCTGCTGAGATTTTTGTTGTGATTACTTTGAATCTATAGGCCAATTTGGAGAGAATTGGTATCTTAGCATCATTAAGTCTTCTTACCCATAAACATGTTATATCTATTTCCTTTAATTTGTCTTAGCAAAGTTTTGTCGTTTTCACTACGCAGGTCTTACACACGTTTTTGTTAAGTTTTTTACCCGAAGTATTTTATGGGTATTTTTTTTAAAGTTACTGTAGATGATATTTTTAAAATTTCAACTTTCAAATGTTTATAATTACTACATAGAAACATTTCGTTTTGTTTGAGGACTTTGTATCCTGGAACCTTGCTAAAGTCACATATTTGTTCTGATAGTTTTTAGGTAAATTCCCCAGCATTTCACATGTATATGCTTTTGTCATCTGCAAATAAACACAGAGGTTTTTTTCTTTCTAGTATCAATTCCTTTTTTTTTTTTCTTGCTTTGTTGCAGTAGCTAATTCGTCCATCCATTATAGAACAGAGATAGAGAGAATGGAAGTCCTTGTCCTGTTCCTGATCTTAGGGGTAAAGTATTCATTCACTTGTTCACCATGAGCTATGCTGTTGAGTTTTTCATAGATGCTCACTATCAGCTTGAGAAGTTTTCATCTATTCCTACTTTGCAGAGAGGTTTTATCATGAATAAGAATTGAATTTTATTAAATCCTTTTTCTGATAATGTGTGTTTTTCTTTTATTCTGTTGACAAACTAAATTACAATGATTTCTTTGTATGTTAAGCCAACCATGCATTCCTAGAAATTATCCCTTTGATCATAATGTATTAAGTTTCATATATATATATATTCTACATGCTACAATTTTGTTAATGATTTTTGTATGCACTTTCATGAGGGATGTTGATCTGTAGTTTCTGTTTTCTGGAATAATTTATGTTAAGTTGGTATTTTATCTACTGTAAATATTTGATATAATTCACCATTAAAACCAGTTGGCCCTGAAGTGTCCTATGTGGAAATATTTTTCATTAATAATTCAATTTCAGAGGTGCCAGGGGGGCTCAGTCAGTTAAGCATCTGCCTTTGGCTCAGGTCATGTTCCCAGGGTCCTGGGATGGAGTTCCGGGTCAGGCTCCTTGCTCAGCGGGGAGTCTGCTTATCTCTCTCTCTCTGCCCCTCCTGCCCCCCACTGCTCATGATGTCTCTCTCACAAATAAATAAACAAAATCCGTAAAAAAATAAAAATAAATAAAAATTCAACTTCAAAATGTGTAGGGCTATTCAGGGTATCTATTTCTTTTTGAGTGAGCTTTGGTATTTGTTTCATGTAAGGTATCAAAGTAATCATAATAAAGTTATTTATAATATTTCTTTATTATCCATTTTATATCTTTGGATGAGCACTTGTAAATCCTGGCCAAAATTTATTTGGTCACTCTTCCCTTCATTCAGCACATGCTTCATTCATGCAGAGTACTGAACGATAGGGTACAGAACTACCTTTCTCATCATTGAATCCCCCAATAACTCCAATTCTTTGCCAATGAAAAATATTTGTCCATAGGTCAAGCCTTTTAGGAGGAGGAGAAAACCAGGCTGTAAGAAGTCCTGAACTCCTTACCACTGGGGATAGGCCCATAAGGAGCTGGCATGTGGGAGAGGCTAGACATTGGTGGAACCACATACAGTGCAATGGTTGGTGGTAAGGAGGGAGAGCCTAATCCCGGTTGGCCACGTCAGTAGAAAGTTTCCGGATAGCCAACGATACTACAACCAGATGGGCCTGTTCATGAATTTATAGAATCTTTTGTTCAGAAGTCTTTAGACAGAGACTGACATGTAGAAGGGGCAGGAAAGATCCAGGTAAGGTGTCAGGATCCCAGTCAAGTGGGTTTGGATGAAGGAAGGGAAACTGAATCCAGCATGGAACTACTCACAAGTTAGATACCCAGGGCTCATCATATATACCAGCCTCCAAGGCTCATTTCAGGTGTTACAGTCCCATTTACTTCTCAATATCTTCTATTAATCTACTTTGATGGCAGAAATAGAATTAAGTATAAATCCAAGCCATCCCCTAGTATGTGAAAAACTTTACCAATGCAAGAGATCGCCCTGACTCACTTTGGTCTTTCCTACCTCCTAGCTTCTCTTGAATTTTTGTTTAAGTCATTTGTCTAGCACTTCATGTTTGCTGTTCCCTATGCTGTTGGCTCTTTATATATGTTCTGTCTCTTCAGAGAGATTGCGAACCTGGTTTGTGTCAAGAAACCATAGAATTTCCAATCTTGATAGCTGCACAGTATTCTGAACTCTTTATTCTTACCTATTTGGTTTTTTTCACCCTTCCTTTTTCTACCATCCTAGAAGGTAGGAGAAGACACATAACCTTGAGAAGAACCATCGTTGTTAAAGCTGGAATGCAGAAGTGAATTCAAAGTTATTGTTCCATTCTTTCCAATCTCCCGAATTGATTCTTGAGTTTCAAAATGGAAGATTCTGAATGGATCGTGAAACAGAGTTTTAGCCATAATCATTGTATGGGATAAGGAGATGGTGATGGAGGAGGTTGGAGGGGGCAGATGTAGGAGAATTTGATCTGTAAGAACCACATAGAGAGAAATGAAGACACTATCAAGCATTAGTTGAGCACCACGAAGGGCAGACTCTGGCAATAGAAAAGTGATGTGACTGCCTGAGGTCCATTCATTGCCATTGGATGAGCCTCCCCCCGACACCACCCATTATGAGGGGTTACTTTTTTTTTTTTTTTTTAAGATTTTATTTATTTTTTTGAGAGAGAGAGACAGCGAGAGAGGGAAAACAAGCAAGGGGAGTGGGAGAGGGAGAAGCAGGCTTCCTGCCAAGCAGGGAGCCCGATGCAGGACTCGATCCCACGACCCTGGGACCATGACCTGAGCCACAGGCAGATGCTTAATGGCTGAGCCACCCAGGCCCCCCAAGGGGTTACTTCTTGATCCCACCAGGTGAGTACTTTTCACCAGTGGCGATCTGGGCATGGCTAGGAATTGGCCAGCCATGCCCTGAATGTTGCTGAGCCCCATCCAAACACTCCCTTGTTGCTTTGTCTCAGTAGCCCGGAATACCTATAAATTACCCCCCAAAGGAGTATGGTGTCCTGAGGAGGTGGTATTTAGAAGGGAAAGCTCTCTATTCATTCTCTTCTCCAAATGAAACTGCCCAATGCCTTCATTCATGCTTATAGGGGGGAAAGTATCCATTTATTGGCTACTTTGTGACAGAAATTGCTTTAAGTGAATTATCTCATTTAATCCTGACAACAATCCCATGATTTGAGAAATAAAAAGCCATATGTATGTATCATATATATGTATGTGTGTATTCATATATATGTATATACCTACGTGCACATGCATACATACATATATGTACATATACACACACACATCTATAGCTATCCATTCTAGGTAATTGCCTATAATGGCAATTGGTGTATTCCTTTTAAAGTGTGATATTATACATTTATTATTATTTTTTGCAGCCCGAGTGACCATCAGTGTCCTAGTGTCATGATGCTCAATACATGGTGATGGTTGAGGAGGATGATGATGGTGATGATGGTGTGGATGGTGACAGAGAAGAAACTACAGTAAGACAATTAGAGTTCCTCTGGGCACGTACTCCCGTTTCAGCGCTTTTACCATTGTGTCACTGATGGACACTGGTTGCAGACAATTCTACAATTCTACTACAGCTCTTTAGAACAATTCTTAAAAGCAACAAGAGCTACTATGGAAAGTCTCACCATCTCTATAAAAGGCAAAAAGCTGGTTAGGGACTTTCTCTACTTGATTCTTCCCAGTGCTTTCTGTACACAGTGTCCACTATCTTATTAAAAAGAGAGCATGAAGGATCTGCCTTGCTGAGCAAATCTTAACTTAAATCAATGGGTAAATTATGCCTTGTGGCTCTGTCCTCTGCCAACCACAGTCCCCCTCTGGCTTTGCACACGGATTTGGATTAAGCAGAAACCCCTCTCACAGACAGAAAGCAGGTGACCGTATCTAATGCCCCCCTCCCCACACACCCACCTGCCAGAGACAGGGAGAAAAGCATTTTTCTCCTTGCCCCTCTTTCTACTTTTGCTAAATGAACACAGAGCAAGGCAGCATGCATTCTTACGAGCTCATCATCACTTCCTGTGAAAACCCGGAGGTCTCTGCCCAGTGTTACTTTGCAGGATGAAAGACAGTATGCTCTAGAATGTACCCAAACACGGGAAGCCATCGCTTTAGTCCAGCCAACTCCAGAGTCAATGAGCATTTCCCCTGTAGATGGCATGAAATATTAAATACATGATTTAAGTGGTTTCTTTTTCAGGTTGTGTGTGTATGAGAGAGAGAGGGCGGGGGAGAGAAAGAGTGCGTGTGTGTGTGTGTGTGTGTGTGTGTGTGTGTGTGGTTGTTTGTCTTGTTGCCAAGATATATCCCCGGCAGCTCTAACAAACACCGTATCTAATGAACAGCTCGAGGCTGGAATTTCAAATTGAAATCACACTGCTCTTCTCTCTCCCTGCCCCTCTGTCCTGCTTCCTGATGTTTGGTTGTAAGTAATGTGGTGGGGCTGTCCAGTTGTAAGGCAGGACTGACACTGCGCAAAACTGTGTCGGTAACTTTCCCTCAGAGGCCCTGGGCTTCCCCTCAAAGCCCGCAGGTCCTGCTACCTTTTGTCACTTTACAAACGTAAGCCCTGCCGTTGTCCCCTGTCGGGCTCTACTCGCTTAACCTCATCCCAGGCTCGAGAGAGACCCCGGACACTTCCCGTCCTGCCGCATCAAAATCTTCCAGGGACCTGCCACATTCCTGGAGAATCAACTCAATGAAGTACATAGAACAGAGCAGTCCTGGCTGGGAAGAACCTTCAGTTAACCCTGTCAGGTGACTGCACATTTTTACAGAACGCTTGTTGCTTCTGGCAGTGAGAGAAACGAGCCACCCAAATGTGACTCAGGATAGAGGAGTGCATTTTCCCCCGGGAGACCCTCTAAACAGTCCTCACATCACAGCAGGCAGGTGTCCTCACGTTCCGGCCTGGTGGAAGGTGGCGGGGAGTCGGCCAGTGCCTTCCCTGCACTCAGGGCCACAGAACACGGTCTCCAGTTGAGCTAGCTTCCCGACAAACGTACACGGTTCCTCACAAGAGGAGGGGTGACAGAGGTGGATGGAGAGGCACGAATTCATCACCGCTGAGAGAAAATGAAATTGCAGCAGGCATTCTGGCGTAAACAAGTTAGCGGCACGATCTTCATATATAAACATGTCTCTGCACTTCGAGTTTGCAAGAAATAGAGGGAAAATGATAAATATGCTGAACTTCAGTCCTGGGGAATATGTCAAACTAAACAGTGCTGAAAACGAGACTATCGTGTGTGCACTGCGGGGCTGCCTTTTCTGTAAAGCACACTTTGCGCAGATCACGTGTTAGGGCAGGGCGCAGACGTTCTGGGCCCGAGGCCTTCTTTGGGGCACCGGGAAAGGACCAAAGAGCTCTGTTTGGAGGAGAAAGAACCCATTGTCACAAACATGAAAGAGGCACAAATTAAGATTAAAAATAGACTGAAGGAGCGCCTGGGTGCCTCAGTCATTGAGCTTCTGCCTTCGGCTCAGGTCATGATCTCGGGGTCCTGGGATCGAGCCCCGCATTGGGCTCCCTGCTCCACTAAGAGCCTGCCTCTTCTCCCACTCCCCCTGCTTGTGTCCCCTCTGTCCCTGGCTGTCTCTCTCTCTGTCAAATAAATAAAATCTTAAAAAAAAAAAAAAAGAGAGAGAGACTTAAGAAATAACGGTCTTGGGCGCCTGGGTGGCTCAGTTGGTTAAGCGTCTGCCTTTGGCTCAGGTCATGATCCCCGGGTCCTGGGATCTAGCCCTGTGTCAGGCTCCCTGCTCAGCCGGGAGTCTGCTTCTCCCTCTCTGCCCTGCTCAAGCTCTTTTTCTCTTTCAAATAAATAAATAAAACCTTAAAAAAAAAAGAAAGAAAGAAAAAACAGTATTTCAAGGCACCTGGCTGTCTCAGTCAGTGGAACATGAAACTCTTGATCTCAGGGTTGTGAGTTTGAGCCCCATGTTGGGTGTAGATTACTCAAAAAATATGTATATATATATATGTATATATAATATTTATATATAATAGACAAAGAAATATTATATGTACACACACATATATAAAACAGATAAAGGAATAACATTCTTTCTACAAATCTAGTCAAGTCACTTACCCAAATGCTACTAGGAATGTCAAAAAATATTTTACTTTATATTTCCTTTCACTTCTAGAAAAACTCAAAAAAATTTCAGATGTTTTTCTCAGTTGTTCAGCCCCAATCACCCTAACCTGACCAAGAAACAGTTCTCCCTCCATTGATAGTCTTACCTTAGACGTGGGGACACAGGATTATTAATTAATGCAGGCATCACATGGTTGAGGCCTGCTATGCTGAGGACAGCTGGCTTCATCATGGGATCAGAGGCAGGGGGTTGACTAGAAATACCAAGAAGATGGTTCTCACTTTTGAGGAGCCATAACCTAACGGGGAAGGAGTAGATATGAGCAAGGAGCTCGAACATAATGCAGTGAGTGTCATGATAGAGACAAGTAGAGAGGCGCCTGGGTGGGTCAGTTGCTTAAGAGTCTGGCTCTTGATGTCAGCTCAGGTCATGATCTCAGGGTTGTGAGACTGGCCCGTGCCGGCCCATGCTGGCTCTTCCTCGCCCCCTGCCCCTCCCCTACCTCCTTCCCTCCATTAAAAAAAGACCAGGAGAATATGAGTGGAAATACAGAGGAGGAATGGGACTCAGCAGGAGAGTGACCGGGTACATCAGTGACCAACCAGGCTTGAAGTGCAGTCTCTAGAGAAGGATTATGTAACAGCGTGACCTCCTTTTACTCAACTTGAATTTCATTTGGAACATTGAGGGGGAAGGTGATGCGAATTGGCAAGATATAACCAGGACCTGCTTGCCAATTGGTTAACTGGGAAGAGCTAATCAAGTAATCTAATTTATTTTGGTTATATCGCCTTTATTTTTTGCAATAAGATGGGAACGGATAACACAAGTCTCCTTACCCACATGTTTTCACCCAGTTCAGAATAATTTCCATGTCTTCTTTTTGAGGATTAGTGTTTTCAAATGGGGAGCTCTGGGATCATGCTTTTCTTTAAAGCCTGACAGTCAACTAGAAGAAGTAAGCTCTAGAACCAATGAGTAGAAGTTACCAAAACAGCAGATTTGTGTCCCAGTACAAGAAAGAAATTTCCATTGACTGTATTTTCCACAATGAGATGGACAGACTCTCCAGGAAGTGAGTATCCCTTTATTAGACATGCCCAAGCATGGGAGAGAGTCTCCTGTGTTGGCTGGGAGTTTGAGATGGATGGTCTTTAAAGACTCTTCCGACTCTACGTTCTACCAACAATTCTCTCTTCTAAGTCTGCGTCTCTGGCTTAACCTCGGTTCCATAGAAAACAGAGTCCAAGACCATTTTCCGGGCAGTCAGTAAGAAGGAAAAGAAGGTGTAATACAAGAAAGAGGGAAAAGCACATTCAAGGGAGTGCCCTGCCCCATGGACCACAACTTTGCAAGAAGCATGGTGAGGGCCTGACCTGGTGGAATGTCTTCTGGACACCGTGCCCCACTGCGCTCTGATGCAGGGCAGGAGGAAGGGGAACTAGCTGCGGGCTTCTTCCCGTCCCTGGGGCTTACGGATCACAGCCTGCCTCGCGGATGTTGCTTCCACTCCAGCGGTGGTGCTGGCCCCTGGGAGCCCCTGTGAGAAACACCAGTGCGGTTCTTCACCTGCCTCTGGAAGTGTTTGGGAGGCACGGTCCAGCTGGTGGTGGTGATGGGGGGTGTCCGGTGTCACGGAGACTTGGCTCCTCAGGCTCCTCATCCCCGCAGGAAGCCGGACAAGGCTGAGGTGCTGGGAGGCTCAGCCTGGTGGCCACAGTCGGGGCTCTGCCCAGAGCTAGTGCTCGGACTCTCTTTGCAGACCCCCGGTGGGCAGTACGGGCGGTTGACTGGCCTCCTGCGCCTTCCAGTCCAGAGCTGCTCGTGCTTTTTGACCGTGGCAGAGCTCTGCTGCACAGCTTGAACAGAAAACTGGGTGTGAGCAAGGCGTCAGGACAGCCCAGTGCTGAGCCTCCAGAAGAAATTACAGGGTAAAAGCTTGTGCCCGAAGCTGCTGGCCTCTCCCTTTCACTCCCCAGTCACTCCCCAGCTCAGCGTCCCCACCGCAGATTGCAATGACTTTCTCAAAGTGCTTCCTACTCACCTCCCCAAGCACTCCCCTCCCCCTAGCACTCCCCTCCCCCTAGCACTCCCCTCCCCCTAGCACTCCCCTCCCCCTAGCACTCTCCTCCCCCTAGCACTCCCCTCCCCCTAGCACTCACCTCCCCCTAGCACTCACCTCCTCCAAGCCTTTGCCGTCCTGAGTGTGTCTGACAACGCTCTTCTCCCTAAAGCGTGTTTTCTCTTGTTGGGGCACTGCCTCTCTTTTCAGAGCTGCTGAGGCCAGGCTCGTGTGCGTCCCCATCTTTGAACCCCTAGCAAAATGTCTAGTACTTTTCATCTCAAAAAACACCTAGTACTTTGAAAAGACTGCATGAAGGCTGGTTGCACTGAATCACGATCCACACTGTTAGGCGAGCCGCTGGTGGTGCCTCTGAGACTATAATGACTCGCGAGGTCTTGACCATGTGGCAGTTGCTGATGTGACGGTACTTTAGCTTATCGTTACAAATTTCTTGGATTTTGATGTTTGTTGCCCATCTTTTAGCTCAACCCTATTCCTTTTGTTGTTTCTGCTTCACACACATTGAAGATAGGCAAGATTCGGTTTCTGTGCGAAAGACTTGAGTGCTCACAGAATATTGGCTGTGTAGGTCCCACACACCAATCAATAATGACTGATTAAAGCTGAGAAGTGTCTTTCCTGAAAGTCCTACCTATCAGAGGTGATACGGATACTAAAGGGACAGTGATCCTGAGATTTTGGCATGGTCAAGGCGTCCAAACAATGACTTTTTAGTGGTTATTTTCATGTGTGTATTCCCACACTTTTTCCTAGTTTATCAGGCATAACTTATATAAAATAAAATCATCTTTTTTTTTTTTTTTTTTGGTAGAGAAAGAGAGCATGAGAGCCAGCAGGGTGTGAGGCACAGAGGGAGAGGGAGAGAGAAATCTTACGTGGGCTCCATCTCACAACCCTGAGATCACGACCTGAACTAAAATCAAGAGTCAGGTGCTTGACCGACTGAACAACCCAGGTGCCCCTAAAATCATCTCTTTTAAGTGCACAGTATGTACACAGTCACATAGCCACCCTCTTCTTTCACAACCTCTGTCCCCAAGCACCCAACCGGCCTTCCTTTTCTAGTGTATCGTAGAAATGCAATCAGACAGTGTACTTTCTCACGCTTGACTTCTTTAGTTCAGCACAAAGTTGTTTAGATTCGTTCATGTCGTTGTGCGTTTAACATCTTTTTTCTTTGCTGTATGAGTATTACATAACTTGCTAACTCGTTCACCGGTTGATAGATTTTGGGTTACTTTTTTTTTCTTTTGCTGTGGTGAATCTGACACTATAAACATTCGTGTACAAGAACTTCTGTGAGCACGTATTTTCATTTCCCTTGGACAACTACCTAGGAGTGAGATCGCTCAGTTGTATGGTTACTGTACGTTTAACTTTATGCATTTTGCATTCCCAGCAGCAGTGTATGAGAATTCCAGTTGTTCCATGTCCTTGTCAACACTTGGGATGTTCAGTATTTTGGACTTTGAATACTCTGGTATCTCTTTGTGGCTTTAGTTTGCATTTCTCTGATGACTAACGATCTTCATGCACTTAATGGCTACCCATATATCTTCCCATATTAACTGTCCGTTCAAATATTTGGTCCATTTCTCAGTGGGGTGAAAGTGTTGTTTGTCTTCTTATAATTGAGTGTTTTTTTTTATGGGCATACATTTTATTTTATTTTGTTCTTTTTTTGTTATGATATTCTTTTTATTTAGTTTTTTTTAATCCCAGTATGACATACAGTGTTATATTAGTTTCAGGCGTACGACATAGTGATTCAACAATTCTATGCATTCCTCAGTGCTCAGCACGATAAGTGGACTCTTAATCCCCTTCACCTATTTCCCCCATCCCTGCACCCACCTCCCTTCTGGGAACCATCAGTTTGTTCTTTTGTTTGGGGTTTGTCTCTTTTTTTCTTTGTTCATTTGTTTTATTCCTTAAATCCCACATATGAGTGAAATCATATGATATTTGCCTTTCTCCGATTGACTTTTTTCACTTAACATTATGCTCTCTAGATCCATCCGTGTTGTTGCAAACGGCAAGATTTCATTCTTTTTTACTGGCTGAATAATATTCCATTGTAGGTATAGACCGCTTCTTCAACCCCTCATCTATCAGTGGGCAGTGGGCTGTTTCCATAGTTTGGCTACTGTAAATACTGCTGCTATAAACATAGAGGTGCTTGTGTCCCTTTGATTTAGTGCTTTTGTGTTCTTTGGGCAAGTACCGGTAGTGTGATTCCTGGATGGGAGGGTAGTTCTGCTCCTCCCTGAGGAGCCTCTATACTGTCGTCCACGGTGGCTGCACCGGTGCGCATTCCCACCAACCGTGCACGAGGTCCCTTTTCCCCACATCCTCACCAACACTTGTTTCTTGTGTTTCTGATTTTAGCCGTTCTCACAGGTATGAGGTGATATCTCATTGTGGTTTTGATTCGCATTTCTCTGATAATTAGGGATGTAACCGAGTGGTTTTGAAAATATATTTTGGATAAAAACTCTTTGTGAGATGTCTGTTTTGCAGAAGTTTTAAATTTTGATGAGGTCTGTTTTTTGTTATAGTGGTTTGGTTTAATTCATGCTTTTTTGTGTTGCTTAAGAACGCTTTGCCTAACCCCATGTCACAAACATTTTCTCCTAGGTTTTCTTCTAAAATTTGTATAGTTTTAGTCAAACAACAGCCCTTTCTCATGATTATTTTTATTTATGAACTCCTGGTCTTTAAGCACAGTGCTCTCTTCAGGTGCCCATTATAAATGATCGAAAACCATACGTATAGACTTATAGTAAATGACTTACCATTTATTTTACGGTTATCACGGTCAGAAAATAATATGTATGTTAAGATAAGATTTTTGAAAAGAGTCCAAAAAGATATACACCAAAATAGAACAATGCTCATCTCTGAATATTATAATTATTCAGTGATAATTCCACTGAACTGCACACTTTGAGTGATATTTATTTCTTTACTTTTTCTATATTTTTCTAATTTTTTAAATAAGTCTGTATGTAAGTTGTATATTTAAAACTACTGTTAATATGCATAAATAATAATAAATGATAAATAGTAATAAATAGAGCAGGCAATTTTATAGAAGTTAGCTCATTTCTGGGGCGCCTGGGTGGCTCCGTTGGTTAAGCGTCTGACTCTTGGTTTCAGCTCAGGTCATGATCTCAGAGTCAGGAGATCCAGCCCCACATGGGGCTCCACACCGGGCAGGGAATCTGCTTGACATTCTCTCTCTCCCTCTCCCCCGACCCCTCCCCCACCGTACTTGTGCACACACACTCTCTCTCTCTGTCAAATAAATAAATTAATAAATAGAATTTTTTGAGAAAAAGAAGTCAGCTCATTTCTTCTTATGTCTTATTTGTCTGGCAAATTCAAGAAAAATGAAAAATTGTCTATGGAGCTGGAGCTTTCCTTTAAAAACACCCATTTCTTTGACAGGCCTACAGCTACTAGTAGAGTTTTCAATATATTTTATTCAAAAATATAAAAAGTCTCTTCATTGATTTTGCGTTCAGCTCTATTTTTTATTCAAGTCATTACATCAAATAGGAGTGGAACAAAAGGTTTAGGTTGCTCTTGACTCCCTCCTCACCCTCTCCTTACCCATGTCCCTTGGCCCACCCTCCTTGGGAGTAGCAAAGGCCAATGAGGGTAATTAAGGTTAAGTGACTAAGACTGCAAGAAACTCAAGCCACTTATCAAAATGCCACCGCGCCAGGAGAATGAGTTTTTCAGAAGCTGTAGACTCCACTAGGATAGCCGGGGCCATGGGATTCCTTGAAGTCTTCTTTTATCTACTCCATGACCACGTGGGCAGCAAGACCAGCGGAACCTCAGCCCCAGGGAATGGGCTGAGCTGGCGGCTCAATACAATTCCTTGTATTTGCATCTCAAGACAAACCCTCAAGGCCCTTAACCTTCTGGTGCACACGTCTATTCCAAACTCCCACCAAACCCTAAGCTTGGCCCCCAGCGCCGGTGCCTGCAAGGCGTTGCTTCAAAGGGGAACTCTGGGCTCTGAGCTCCCAGCCAGGGAACCACGCTGTAACATTTTCTTCGCCTTGACGCTATCTCCCACTAGCTTCACTAAATTAAAACCCATTTCCACTCACTAGAGCTAGTGCATTCCCCTGCAATTCAGTGTTTTTCCATCCAGGTCAATGAGAAACAGTCGTTGCTGGACGGAAGCTCAGAGAAATGATGGGTCATGATTCGTCTGAGACTGAGCCATCTGGCTGTGAAAGAGCTAGCCACGGGCTTCGAGGCCCCTCCCGTGGCTGGTGCCTGGAAGGGAGAGGCACCCACAGACTGCTCAAGGGAAAAGAGACCTGGCCTCCTCCTGTACTCCGTCCAGGCCACAGAGGCAGTCCCAGCAGAGCCCGGCCCCTGGCTCTTCCCAAACACGTACTTATTTCCTAAGGATGGTCTGCTTTAAATGGCAACGAATATCGCTTGGAATGAAAGCAACCTCTAATTACCCAAACTGCACATTAAAGCGTATAGCAAATATTCATCAAATCAAATAAATTACTCTTTCTTCCTGTTCTGCTCTACTTCCTTAAGTATTTATAAGCAGGCTAATTAAGACTTTTTGAAGTTGTTTATCGCCTGCCTTTCTCTCCAGTTTGGAACAAATGTTTCGGTTCTATAGATTCCAGCTAGGCTTTTCAAGCATACAGAAGCCTTCCTTGCGCCAATCCGGCTACTCAGGTTCCTTTGTCCTCGGGGACAGAAGCTGTGGTCCCCGGAGGCCACCCTGACCACGGAGCTGAACATTGCAACGCCTCACAGCAGCCCAAGCCCTGCCCCCGACCCCTCTCACCAGCTCCACACCGGACAACTCATGTCCTTTAAATACAATATAAAATTGCCTTATTTATCACATCTACTGTTAGTGTATCCCCTGAAATGTAAGCTCCAGAAGGGCATGGATTTTCGTCCGACTCACTGACGTACCTTCAATGCTTAGAGCAGTCCGGGCAGTAGCCCTCCACAAACATTTGCTGAATAAACAAGCTGCTGATTCGAAGGCCCTCAGGAAGTCTCCTCTGCCGTCGGCGGCTCTGAAGTAGTGTCATCAGAGACTCTGCTCTGGGGTCTGTCCCCGGCTTGCTTCAGCTCGCGAAGCGCACACGCCCTGCTGGAGGGAAACACTCATCCCTCCACGACTCGCTCTGATCACACGTTCTTCAGCAAGCTCTGCGCTAGACATGGGGCCACGGAAGCGAGTCCTGCTTGTCCCGCCGGAAAGGCAGGCTTCTATGCACTCTCCAGGTGGCATCGCGCCACTCGAGATGGGTACGCACAGTGCTTCGCGGAGGCCCAGAACTCGTGGCACCATTCGCCTTCACCCCCCGGGGGCTCAGTGCCTCCCTGATCCTGACAGCAGTACTTCTGAAAACAGAGAGTGAAAAATGGGGACTTCCATTCACTGATTTGTTCCTTTCCTCATTGATTGAACATACACTGAATTTCTTCAACGTGCCGAGCATTTGCCGAGTCCTGGGTGTGTAGCAGCGACCAAACAAGATGAGTCTTTGCCACACAGTGGTCACAGTTGGTGAATAGAGATGCTGGACACTCAACAAGAAATTGTTTCTTTGACATGTGACAAGGGTTTTGAGAGGGGAGGCACGGCGTGGGTTACAGGAGTGCATAGCAAGAGTCCCAGCTCTGACCCAGCCCGGGGAGGAAAGGCTGGTCGTAGGGAGGCCTCAGGGGGAACGCAGGTTATCGTGCAGGTCTGGGCCTCAGCTGCAGATCTTACGGAGGTGATGCAGGGGTAGATGTGTGAGTGTGAGCCTAGTGCGTTTTGTGTGTTGTTATCTTTGTCAGTGGGATTGGTTTTCAGGGTTGTGGTTGCGGTGTTATTGCCACGTTTTGTTTTGTTACGTTGATTGCATGACAATTATCCCCAGATCCAAGGGGTTTGCCCTGATGGGGTGGGAAGGCCAGGATTAGGTCTGGGGGCCATCCCCCAGCTTCTGGGCTGAGTCTTAGCCTCACATGGGAGATATAAAAACTCAGAGGCCTGCCACCACCCCAGAGTTTTGGGACTCCCAGGGAGTAACCTCTCCCACAACCTCATCTTCCCTCATCTTTTTCCACCTCTAGGGCTTGACATAAATCTTTCCCCACCAGTGCTTACTGTTCTCCCCCCAAGAGATTATTCTTCAAGCCCCAATACCAAAGGTCCATCAGGTGAAAATCTTGGATTTAAGGTTGATCCCTTCTTGATATATCCCCCTTCGTTATTGCTGACATCTTTCAACGTCTTGGAAAACCTCCAGGTTTATAGGCTTTGCCCTGAGTCTTCATATGTCCATGCATTCAAATGATACTAATAGCTATGCATTAGGTGCCCGTCATGTGCTAGGGGACATTGGCAGGTGCTTGCAACACAGCAGTACAAAACTGGTGACATCACCCAGCCTAGTCATTCTTACTTCTACTGGGAGAAGAACAAGCTGCAAACCAAATAAATTCTGTAATTTGCGAGAGAGGATCACAGCTCTGGGGGAAAAGATGAGCAGGGTCCCAACGACTGGGAGTGCAGGAAGGAAGCCGTTTGCATTGCAAATAGGTGATCAGAACAGATCTCACTCTGAAAGGTTATAGAAGAAAAGACTGCTTTTTTCCGTCTTTACTGCCACCACTTTAGAACAGGCCTTTTTTCACTTGGCTGCTGCACCAGCCTCAAGCCAGCCTGCCTGCTTCTACCCCGGCCCTTGAGCCAGTCTCTGCCCGGAAGCCCCACCAGGATTTCTCGGTTCCCAGTCAGATCCTGCGGGCTTCTCTGCAGAAATCCCTTCAGGGGCTCCCCATCCACAGGTCTTGGGCAGGCTAGCACCCAGGTCCTTCATCCACCTTCTCTCCTCCATTCTCTGTGCCACATCCTCACTTAAAAACACAAGACCACGGCCTCCAGGTTGCTGGCACATAACCAGGTCTGCCTAAAATGCATGCCCGCAGCCCGCACCTGTGCCCCTCGCAAGCCTAGCTCAGGGGTGCTCCTCCCGGGGGCAGGCTTCCCGGGCTGCCCCAACCCACCCCCGGCCTGGCTCAGGTGCCCTTCCCACGTCCCCAGGCGCCCCTCTGACCCCCTGTGTCCCTCTGCTGCAGCCCGGTTCCTCTGCCCCATGTCAGACCCCTTCTCTGGGCTTCTATCCACCTTTTATCCACCTCCGCACTCCCGGGACCTGGCCCAGTGTGTGGTCCGTGGATTACTGGAGAACACGTGGTCCCCTCACTGGAGACCACGCTGAGTGCAGGGGCACAGCTGAAGGGGCGGCAGGCAGAAGAGAGACTGCCGGGTGCCCTCCGGGGGGCAGGCACATGCACGTTGCTGGAAGTTACCAAGAGACAGAGTTTGGCTCGCTCACCGCTCACCGTTACTGCGCATAAAACAGTAATTGCGGTTAACTCACTTTGGCTCAGTATAGTCAGCCAGTGGCTACGCGCTCCACAAACAGCATCCCACTGACCCCTCGGCACAACCCTGCGAACCAGGAACCCCTCCGGGGCTGCCTGTCCCTTGCCCCAGCAACAAGCGCCCACACGGCGATCTGCGATGGAGAGGGAGAGACTTGTCATATGATACAAAGTGACTCTAAGTGTCAATTTTAAGTGACATCATTTTCTTTTCAGGGTTACCAGAACCTGGAAAATTTATATCTGTAGAAAAGTCATCAAGCTTTTCAAACAGAACTGCTTTGCCTTTCTGCGAGCTAACCAGCAGCAGCCCCGATGTTAGCACGCCTTGGACTCGGTGCGCTGTTCCGATTCACTTTGAATTAAACGGGAGATGTCTCACTGCTTGTGCCTCCAGAATCAAGGACCTGCTGTCATCTGCTTGGAATAGATTCGAATGCACAAAGAGTATTTACATCTGTGAATTTCATTGTAAGATTTAAAAGAATTTAAACCCACTTTTCAGAAATTACCTTTAGGCAGACTGGGGGTGGGAGGTGTTGTGTGAGGTGAGCCAAGAAGCACCATGACCAAGAAAGTAAGAAGTAGTTTCTGACTTAGAGCCCAAGGCACGATGCAAATTTAGGAGACTGGGATTGCACCTGCAAATGCAGAGACCCTGGAACAAAGCATGTGATGATCTAAGAAGAGAAACTTGCCCATCTCTCTGCTACCAGAGCTAACTGGCCCACAGAGCCACCCAGAGTGTGAGGGGGCTGCTTCTGGAAGCTTCTCAGCCACCCAAAAGGTTTAGGACTTCAGTCCCCCTGTGTTGAGCAAAAGGACATCCTGACAGTTAATACCATCAAAACAGAAATAACTGCAGAGAGACAGACGTGTGTGTGTGTGCACAAGTGCACGCATGTGCCCAGGGCTGTGGGTGCGTGTTTACTGGAACACACACTCCAAAGAAACCATAGTAATGTCAATAATGTGGTGTCTCTCTTGATTGGATGGGGGCCCCCAAATGTGGGCCTCCATGGGGTGGAAGCCGGAGGCCCCGGCAGGGTTCACCCACGGCAGAACAAAGGAGGTAGAAGTTTCTTGAATACACTGCAGGGGAGCTGCAGGCAGTCAGCAGAGGAGAGGCTGTCTGCAACCTGGCAGTGGGTGGGGGCTGCGTTTAAAGGGGGAAGGGGAGGGGGTATGGGGATGGCACGTTCCCTTTTCTGGTACCCATGCCTGGGTGTAAGTAGCCCATTGGTCAGCTAGGGCCTATGGATATTTTGAGGTGAGCTACCTGCTGGGCCCCTCTGTACTCAGCCAGGGGGTCACCTGGGCCCTGTTTACATTCCCTTGCTCAAGCCCGTTGCCTAAAAGCAGCCTCTACAAATAACAGAATGAGTTCAAAGAATTTGTGATGTAGGGGCACCTGCCTGGCTCAGTCAATGGAGAGCATGACTCTTGATCTCTGGGTCATGAGTTCGAGCCCCACGGCGGGTGTAGAGACTACTGAAAAATAAAATCTAAAAAAAAAAAAAAAAGTATTTGTGATGTAAATAAACAAACTTCGATTCCCCAGATCACATCAACAGTCAAATGTTCTTATAAAAACTCTGTGGAGAAAATGTAGGGCTTCACCAGCCTTTCCAGTTAATTCAGAATTTAAATCATTTATATAATGGTAAAAAGGTTAACATTATCTTATTAATGTGACATTTATATTCCACTGCATATTTTAAAAGTTCATAGCTATTACCATTGGGCACTTACGGTCCTTCGTAAAGACCTTCAAAAACAAGGCGACCGTTCCCTGGGGAGCCCACTGAGGACGTGCTTTGGGCCGAGGCCACTCACCCTGGGGGAAGCAGGAAATGCTGGAGTGTTAACAATGGGCACTGGGCCCATCCGGAGACCCAGCCTTTCTTTCCTTCAGGACACCTGCTCCCTTATCTTCCCTGCAAGAGTAGCGCAAAGATCTTACTGTCTCTGACCTGAGCTGAGCCAAAAAAGAGTCCCTCCGCGAAGCGATTTGAAGTCTTTCCTGCTGATTCTGAAATGGGCAGAGAGTGTCATTGGGCTTAGCTACCGCCAGCACTAAAAATCGTTCTGAATTGCCAAGGGAGCGGACACCGCTTGAAAGGACGCACCTGACTTATCTATGGACACTTGCCTCCAGGTTTCTTCATGGGGTTGAAACATACCCCATTTCCAATGAGAAAAACATAAGATGCAGAAAGAGACAGCTTTCCTGTTGTGAAATAACACGGCGCTGAAGTTGAGGTCAGGCTCGGAGAAACAGAACCTGGGAGGGGACCCCGAGAGCCCTGGGAATAACATTTGTTCTATTTGTTCTTTCCACTGCCCCTCACCCTCCAACCCTCCATGCCTCCCTCTCAGGGCCCGATTTCCCCAGACGCATTCTTTTACCTGCTTCTGTCTCCCGCCTCAAATTAGGGCAGGCAGCCCTGCACCATGGAGCTGGGAGCCCAGACTTGCCTGATGGGTGTTACAGGGGCATCAGGAGCCCCAGCACCCCATCATCACAAGGACCTTTAGATTTCAACACCAGCCATTATTCTGAAATAAAACCTACAGTCATCTTGCAAGTATCATGCACATTGCATTGATTTTTGGTTAGAAGTAGGAGAGGATGTGGAGAAAGGGGATCCTTCCTACATTGTTGGTGGGAATGCAAGTTGGTACAGCCACTCTGGAAAACAGTGTGGAGGTCCCTTAAAAAGTTAAAAATTGAGCTACCCTATGACCCAGCCATTGCACTACTGGGTGTTTACCCCAAAGATACAGACGTAGTGAAGAGAAGGGCCATATGAACCCCAATGTTCATAGCAGCATTGTCCACAATAGCTAAATCGTGGAAGGAACCAAGATGCCCTTCAACAGATGAGTGGATTAAGAAGTTGTGGTCCATATATACAATGGAATATTACTCAGCCATCAAAAAGAACGAGTTCTCAACATTTGCTGCAACATGGACGGCACTGGAGGAGATAATGCTAAGTGAAATAAGTCAAGCAGAGAAAGACAATTATCATATGATTTCTCTCATCTATGGAACATAAGAACTAGGAAGATTAGTAGGGGAAGAAAGGGATAAAGAAAGGGGGGGTAACCAGAAGGGGGAATGAAGCATGAGAGACTGTGGACTCTGAGAAACAAACTGAGGGCTTCAGAGGGGAGGGGGTGGGGGAATGGGATAGGCTGGTGATGGGTAGTAAGGAGGGCACGTATTGCATGGTGCACTGGGTGTTATATGCAACTAATGAATCATCGAACTTTACATCGGAAACCGGGGATGTACTGTATGGTGACTAACATAATATAATAAAAAATCATTAAAAAAAAAAGAAGTTGGACAAATCAAAACATTTAAAATACATTAAAATTATTTCACAACCCTAATTTTTGTGCTTTATCGGGAGCCTCAGAAAATGGAACTCAGCCCGGCCTCCCTGGACACCTAGGAAGCTCTGTGGACATTCCTGGAAGTGAGTCTCAGGGCAGCCCCGCTCTGGGCCCGGGAAGCAACCACCGGCTCGCGTTTCAGCTGTCTTGGTTCTGTGCTCCTGTCTCTGCGGTGGTCTGGGTCCTGGATCTGCCCGTGACCTCCTGCACCTAGGCCCTCCCTCGACCTGGGGACTGGGCCTCAAGTCCTGCACCTAGGCCCACCCTCGACCTGGGGACTGGGCCTCAATCCACTTTGCTGCTTTGGACTCTGCCTGTCTCTGAAGTCGGAGATTGGACTTGTCCTTCTGTTCCTGTGCTCCTCCCACCCACGCAGCCCTAATCCTCCAAGAAGCCTCTGCAGGTTTTTCCAGCGGTCTCCTCCACCCACCTCCGAAGGAGCTGGAGACTCTTACTTCGCCTGTGCCCATCACTATGGCAACGATGCTCTGGTGGCTACACAGCAGCCACTTCACCTGGGAAACGGTGCCGAGGGAAGAAAATGCCAGCCTCTGTCTGGAAAGGTCACTGGCAAAGCTGAAGGAGCTTCAGGTCACCTCCACCTGCCACAATCTCCAGGAGCCCTTCTGGAACATTTTTGCTCCTGCCCATGAGAAATCTGAGTGAGTACAATACAGCTCCCAGACTTTGTGGTGTGCTTCTAAATCTATATGGACTATTACCCTCTGAACTTTGGAGGAAGAGCTGAAAAGGGGTCAGGTTCTGTTCTGCATTAGTTATCTACTGATGTGCAGCAAATGGCCTTAATAGTCAGAGGCTTAAAACATTCACAAAAATATTATCTCACTGTTTCTGTGGCTCAGGAGTTTGGGAGTGTCTTCAGCTGGCTGGCTCTGGCTCAGCATTCCCCACAAAGTTGTGGTGAAGATGGGGACCGGAGCTGTGGGCATCTGAAGGTTGGACTGGAAGTGGGGTCTGCGATCGCGTGCAGCTGGAAAGTCGGTGCTGGCTGTCGGCGGCACGTCTGCAATCTTCACCGTGCGGACCTCTCCATGCAGCGGGGGTGGCCTCACAACACACTGGCTGGCTTGCCTAGGTGAGTAGTCCAAAAGAGAGCAAGCTGAAAAGCACAATGCCTCAGAAGTCACACTTCCTCATTTTTGCAAAGTCCTTTTTTTTTTTGAAGATGTATTTATTTCAGAGAGAAAGAGACAGCAGGAGCAGGAGGAACAAAGGGAGAGAGAATCTCAAGTAGACTCCTCGCTCGGAGTGGAGCCCGATGCAGGGCTTGATCTCACCCCCAGGAGATCACGACCTGACCGAAACCAAGAGTTGGATACTCAACCGACTGGGCCACCCAGGCACCCCTGCAAAGGCCTTTGGGTTACACAAGCCAGCCCTATGTGTTGTGGGGGGAGACTTTCAGAGCCGCGGTCATCAGGAGGGGAGCGCCACTGGGGACACGCTGGAAGCTGGTTACCACAAAGGGAGAAGATAAAGAGGAGTTACAACCCAGCAATTCATTTCAGGGTTTTCTGGATTAAACACAGGGTATTAATTTTGGGTGACCTGCGACCATACCCAGGCATAAGGCCCTGAACTCTCACACTCGAAGACCCCATGCACCCTTTATGCTAATGGTGCCACTGGCAACCCTGAATTCGTTACAGGTGCTCTGAGATACTGATCTCCCCGGGCCACGGGGAAACTGAGCTGGGCTTGAGGTAGATAGGGACAACGGGGCAAATATTATTATTTTCTGTGTCTTCCGTGACTATATGCAAACTGTCTATGCCTACTATCTGAAAATATCTATTCTCAGTGATTTGGAAAGTCCCCCTGCCAAGGTGCCAAAAAAAAGAGCATTAGACTCCCATTCTGTTCATGATGCGATGTTCAGTACCCGTCCAGTAAGTCAATGTGTTGATAATGCTGTTCGATAGTCTGGAGAACCAGTCGTCTGTGGTCTCCCAATGCTGTAAAGCACCAGAAGACGAGTACTTTAATCTCCTGCTGTACTTACAGGTCTATTTACTTCTCGTTCTTAGTTCTGCCGATTTTTCCTTAGTGTATTTTGAAGCAACGTTATTTGCTGCTTCTAAATTTGAACCTGTAACACCTTCCTGGTGAATAGAAACTTTTCCCCTTCTGGAGGGAACCTCTTTATCAGTAGGAATGTTCTTTGGCTTCAAGCTTAGTTTCGCTGATTCCTTATTAGCGTTCACGTCTATCATCTCTATGTTTTTACACGCAAACCTTCTGAATGTATCTGTTTTAGAATTGTATTTTGTAAACAGCAAATTGTTAGATTTTATTATATTGTGTTTTTTTTTAAATAGTGCCTGACTGACAAAGGACACAAAAGCAAAAATAAATGATTGGGATTACACCAAATAAGGAGCTTCCGCACAGGAAGGAAACCATCAACAAAATAAAAAGGCAACCCAATGCATGGGAGAAAATATTTGCAAATGATACATCTGAGAAGGAGTTAATATCCAAAATATATAAAGATCTTACATAACTCAACACCAAAACCACAAATAATCCAATTAAAAAATGGGCAGATGACCCACTGAGGCAGCCACTGTGGAAAACAGTATGGATGTTCCTTAAGCAATTAAAAATAGAATTACCATCTGATCCAGTAATTCCACTACTGGGTATTTACCCAAAGAGAACAAAAACACTAATTCAAAAAGATACCTGCACCCCTCCGTTTATTACAGCGTTAGCACCCAAGTGTCCATCACTAGACGGAGAGATAAAGGAGAGGCGGTGTATCTATATCCCTCCAATCACACCGTGTGTCCCTGGGCCACCCTTGGGGATGCCTCCCCAGGGAAAGCTCCCCTCTGGCCCTCAGTTTTGTCCTTTCTCCCTAAGCAGACCACAGCAAATGTAGCGTTGGACTAGATGTCTACTGCAGATCTTTGCAGGCATCTTAAAATTTAATTTTAACAGGTACAACCAACAGTACTAAGAAAACATCCCCTTAACTTTGATTCTGTTTGTTTAAGCTAAATTTCGGTGTCATTTGAACAGACTTGGACTGTAAATAGTTGGAAGTTCTGGTGCCAAGAACCAATTATCTACAGCGAGCGAAACCGAATGATTCTCTGCAGAATGAGTCATGCGGGGAGCTTCCAAACTCGCAGCAGGCGAATTGGCTCCGATAAGATGCAATACTGTTGCTCGAGGAGACATGAAGCAGCCAACTTAAGGCGGCTGATTTTAGGGGCTGAAAGGGATACAAATCAAATCATATTTATGTAGAATTCCCCAAATTCCATCAAGATGCAGGGATTCCATGTACTTCTCCAGCTGAGGTCTGATTATTACTCTCAAATGTCCCTCTTTCTCCTTGCCACTCCGTCTTTTCACCATTCTTCTAAGAGTCATTTCTACTTACGGGGTGGCAACCAGCATGGTCCAAGACCAAAGATCGATTGTTTTCCCAAACACACAATAGATATTTCCGCTGAGCTTATAACTCTGATGATCAAGTAAGTTGAGAGCTTTCACTGGCCCTTCGTTTTCATCTACTTGCTGAATTTATATACAAAAATATCTATATAATATGGTTTTTAAACTTATTAGAGTCATGATTTTTTTTTTAAGAAACTGATGAAATCTATGAGCCACCCCCTTGGAGGTGCTCTCTCATACAAATCTACATACACAAGTTCATACACAACTTATCCGAGTCTTTTAGGAGGTCCCAAGTCTCTGTGAAGCTCAGCTGAATCTGACATCGAGAACCTTTGCCATAAATCTACTGTGGGAGCCCCCAGGGATTGGTGGTCTTTAGTTTCAGCACCTAGAACAAAGACATGATAGGTTCCAAATAAATACATATTGACCTGAGATAAATTTTCTCTCAACAGACCAGCTCCTCTTTATGGACACATGTACGGGCTTCTCCCGTCTTAGTTTCTCGCTGTTTGTGCTGCATCGACTTCCCACGGGCTCTCCGGTTGAGACTCCTCTGAGGAAACCAGATGCCCCTGATGTGATTCTTCAAGAGCTCATTTACACGGCAAGTTGGCAATAATTAGTGATGGGGAATGTGGGTCTCAGCGTATTCCCTAGTAGTAGTTCCTGTGTTTCCATCCTTCTGGACAGCTCTCTAACACAGCTGTATCCAGTTTCTGTGCAGAGCACGGCGCTCTGTGATTTTGTCTTGTAGTTGGTTATGAATTTACCATAGGGCCTTGGAAGTTTCCTACAGAAGTTTGGCTAAGAAACGAAAGGTGGGCATTGGCATTATCGTCCACGTGTCTACTCCCCACACGCAGAGCCCGAGGGGATTTGCTAGCACGTTTGCTGCTAGCGGCCGGTTTCAGGTTATTTAGCTCCATGGATATACTGTAGCTTAAACACAGTTACGCCAAGAAAGAGAGCACCTTCCTCTTTCATTTCCTCTTAAGCTCACTTCGTAGAAAATCAGACAAGCTAACGGGACTTCAGTGTCACTTTTCCAAGAAACGACGACATTCTATTACCCAGGAGACATTTGTTCATAGAAGGGAAATGCCCTCTTCACTCTCTAATATTTTCAGAGCAGGTCGTGAACTGACTCAGAGCAGTTGTGAGGGTGACTGAAAGCTGCTGCTCCCCCCAGAAGCCAGCCACCAAAATTCCCCAAAGGAAGAAACCTCTAAACTCACAAATGAAAACCTAGAAAGCAAGGCAGACGCCCGATCATTTCTAATCATCCACAGCTCTCATCTGGCCCTAATGGAGCCAAGCCCTCGCTTGTGTTGCTAATATTTAATGATGATCTGAGATTTTCTTAAGGTGGGCCTGGCGTAAAGGCCTAACCTCGTATTTAGTTCAACGCAGTTTTCATTGGCCGTGGCTTTTTCCTGCCTTCTCAGGCACGTGCTTTGAAGCAGCCTGGGTTTACCTGCCATTCCGTTTCCAGGCTACGTGGCTGAGGGCAATTTATCTGCCTTCCCTGAGCCTCCATTTCTCATCTGTGAAAATCCACTTACAGTGTCTCTGGGAGGCCAGTATGCGTATGCACGACAGGCACGGGCTTGGAACACATGGCGTTTAGTGATAGGCGTCTCTAGAGGCAGGACTAGAATGTTTTGGCCAAATTATAGGTGAGATCGGTGGATGGACCCAGGCCGATAAAATTCTTGAACTTAGAATCCGGAAATTCTGGGAATCCCTCTAGTGCCTGGCAGTGTGCCATTTGTACCCGAGAAACACTCAACTTTAGTGCAACCTCGTCCATGTCTACACCTGCGAAATAGATCATGGGACAGAGGAAAACTCTTCACTCTTGGGCAGTAAGGTCTTTATCTTGTCATCGTGTCATCTTGTCAGCTCTCAGGGCTCCATCTCAGATGCCTGGTGATGAGGGAAGAAACAGTGTCTTACTTTTCAAAATCTGGGTGGGGAGAGGGGTTAGTATCAAGTGAATTAAACCCAAAGGAGTGATTAATCTCATGGCCAATTAACATCTTCTGAGCACCCTGTGGTTTGATTTACACATGAAAAGTCAACTGGAATTATCATTAAGATAACTCTAATCAAAGATTTTTTTTTAGTTCAATTAAGATAGCATCCTTTTACGTGTGATTAATCTAGGGTGGAAAGATAAAATGAGCGTGACTTCCACACACCTCCCCTAATTTAATCCGTTTCTTTGCAACACTGTTTTACTTGCTTTGCAAATCCTACCTTTATCCTGGAAGAGCATTAAAGGGTCATTAAGGAGTGTTTACACAGTCACACACATACAAACACAGACAGGCACACAAGGGCTGATGTGCACGATAGGAAGGAACAATTGCCAAGCTTACAATTTAAGGTCCTATTCCTATATGTGATATCAAGGCAAATCATTTTATTTTTACTAAAAGTAAATGATAATGTCTCTGGATTTTTCCCAATCTTGTTTTTATAGTAACCCCAGGATTAAGTATAGAGGTCTTGACACCACTAACTGAAGCAACAGTTAGGCTTAACTTCTAGGATAAAATACAGGCTTGATGCTGGAAACAGAAGTATCTTCCTTCATTTTGTGAGGATAAAGCTTAATTCTTCCCGTGAAAGTAAGGAAAGGGAGTCCTCTCTCCCCCTTTTGCTTTGAGTGTTTTGCCTTAGACAGCTAGTCATGGTACCCATATTTTTCTCCCGTCTTCAAAACGTGTATAGATCCTTTTGAAGACTAGGTAGACCTTTAGTCAGCTTTGTGAGCCAGAAATGTCTTTCTCAGGACCTGAGAGGCATCTCTTTGGAATCTGAACACCAGAGGAGGGAGTGTCCCTACACCCCACTCTCTGAGAGAGGGTAGAGCCTGTTGGGCGGGCTCCTTGCACCAGTGTGCAAAACCATCTCTGGTCATAAAGATCTGAGAAGCTAGTGTTTTCCTCTGGATAAAGCCGATTAGGTGATACAGGTAGTCACCCACCTAGAAGGCAGTTAGGACAGACCATGTACGGCAACCAAGGCCGTCAAGTGCAGTCTTCGAGAAATGTGTGGTTTCTTGACCACGCGTCTGCAGGTAATGGGTTGTCTCTGCATGGCTGTAGAGAAGGGTGTCATTTCCTTCTGTCTTTGGGGATTGTGGGTCTCAGCGGGTCTCCCGTGATGAGAGTCACACTCTGGTTTATTGCTTCTTCAATAATAAAAACGTTTTCTCGCTTTACTACCTTTGTGGAAAGGATTTCTGCTATAGAAGAGGGTTTGGTTTTTAATAACATTTCCCCAACGATTTGACAAATGTTTCCTAGGGGCCTGCGATTGCTGGTCTTTTAGACCAAGGGGCTTGTTCAGCGACCAAAACAGACGAAAGTCCTGCCATTAGGAAGCTGATATTCCGGTGATATCTCACCCACAAACCACTATTTCAAAAATTATATGTTAGGGGCGCCTGGGGGGCTCAGCCGGTGAGGCGTCTGCCTTCAGCTCAGGTCACGGTCTCAGGGTCCTGGGATTGAGTCCTGCGTTAGGCTCCCTGCTCAGCGGGGAGTCTGCTTCTTCCTCTCCCTCTGCCCTTCCCCCTGCTTGTGCTCTCTCTCACTCTCTCTTTCTCTCTCAAATAAATAAAATCTTAACAAAAATTTAAAAATAAAAACTATGTTATTCCCCAGCATATATAACTAGGGATGTGAGTTTGATCTCAGCTTTCACTTTCTGAATAATTGATATCCATCACCATTTCTCATGCTTTTGATATGTGATCTAAACTGTCAGGGAACTCGGATACAGTCCTGTCTAAATGACCATTGCCACTTTGTACTGGGATTAGAACAATAGCTTTTATGTGGTTCCTGATGGCCTGGAATGATAGATAGACTAGCTTGTGATTTTCAGTGTTATTCAGGACTCTGTGGTTTATACACCTCGACGTTTAAACAGCTCAAAGTACTTCTCTGTTCAAGAGTCTTTACAGTTCTGTGAAATTGAAAACCTAGGGTGTATTCTAAAGATGTAGTAAGGCAAAAAGTTTGTGAAATTTGAAATATTTAAGGCCATATATAGAGTGGACACCCAAAAAAAGAAAAAAAGCCACGATATTTATGGAACTCTCCCCTTACAAATTAATCAAAACCAAACAAAAATTCTAGTAAACGTTAAAAATATAGCATGCAAAACTAAAATCTTTCTAGAAGGGAAATTTAAGAAATGCTTGCACGCTGTGGGTCATGGGTGCTGCTCTCCTAATACCCACTGTCACCCTTGGCAATCCACTGAGAAATAACTTAGAATAAAATATTACCTTATTTGGAAATTTCTCATCTTGGGGAATTTGAAAATGTACATCACTGTGCTTTTCTTGACATTTTTCTTCCAAATAAAGTGTTTTCAAGTCCTTCAAAAGTGTAATTGTTCATCTAACAAGTGTTTGCTTGATCGTAATGTATAAACCTATATGTTATGAAAAATAGAGACTAAATCTTAAGAGGCATATTATGGAAGGCCATTTATGGAATCCAACTCTAAACTGTAATTTTGAGAATGCATTTGTGCTATTTTGAAAGAGTCTCTTGAAAACAGGTTGCCCTGCCGCTTTCCGGTTTTGCATTTTCAGTGCAAAAATTTACCTATCTGTTCCATTTATTTCCTGTAGAATGAAGGTCAAGATCAAATTTTACTTGATTTACTCCCACATCAAATGAGAATCAGCTTAACACGCCTAGGGAATCATGCTGACAACCTCTCTGGAAGGTCGTCATCAGGTAAGCCCGCAGGAAAAGGATGTCAGTGGATGGTAATTCCGATGGACAATATGACAAGCGTTTCACATTTAGCATTGTTTTCCACTCTTGGGCGACTCTAAGACGTAAGTGCTATTGTCATCACCTTCTTCTCTGGATAAGGAAATAGGCTGAATAAGGGTGTCCAGGTGATGCAGCGACTATCTACCTCCAAAACCCATGCTTACTACAGGATAGGTGTGTATGTGTTTTTGTGTATGTGTGTACGTATGTGGGCCTGTAACATAATAATATATATTTGATCTCTGCCTCTGGTTCCTGGCCAGAGATCCTCAAACCTTTGCAATTTCCTAAGTGATAAAGGTACTAGGATCATTCTTTGTTCTAATATTCGGCCTTTGGCTGTGATTCCTAACCCAGGAGCTCCTAAATCCCTTGGCATTTCCTGGGTGATGCGAGCATCTTCTATTCTAATGAAGCAACTCTTGATGGGCTCCTGGATGGCTTCAGGATGGAAGCTGGTCACCAGAAAGACCAGGATATGATGAAAAGCTTGGAACTTTCAGTTTCATGACCCTGCCCTCCATGCTCTGGGAAGGGGAGAAGGGCTAGAGATTGAGTTCATCATCAACCACTCCTAGGAGATTAAGCTTCCATAAAAATCCTTAAAGTATTGGGTTCGGAGAGCTTCCCACTTGGTGAAGATATCCATCTGCTTGGAGGGCACCCCAAACTTCACAGGGACAGAATCTTCTGCCCTCAGGACCCTTCTGGACCTTGCCTTATTTATCTTTCTGTCTGGCTGTTCATTGTATCTCTTAAACATCCTTGTGATAAATTGGTAATTGTGAGTAAAACACGTTTCCAGAGTTCTGAGCTGATTTGGCAAATTACTGAAACCAAAGAGGGGGTCATGGGAATCTCCAATTGTTCCATGCAAGAGAGGTCTATGCAAAATGACCTTCACAGGTCGAAGGAGCCATAAGCCAAAGATAAAGGTTGACAGGTCCAGCTTGACAAGAAATGGTTTGTTCATGGGACTTAAGGGACAGAAGCCAGTCTTGGCGGCCACGAGAGCAGTAGACCTCTGCAACCCCATCTCCCATAAAACCTACTTCTATCGCCCTGGAGGCTGGGTGTATGTGGGGGGGGACCACTGAGGAGAACATTTGAGAACAGGTGTGTGTTTTAGTATTATCTCCAGAGCAGCTCAAGGATGTCGTGTCCCGAGGGTGTACTTATGGGTATGGTTAAACAACAAGAAAGAATGTGCGTGGGGATGGGTGGGGGAGGGCTGTGCTCCGGAAGGCTTGGCTCACAGAGCGGTCATTAGGGCAGATTTGTCCAAGATGGTGTTAGTTTGGTTCACACATTGATTTACAGTAGGTTGGTCAGTAGTATAGGTGAGACCTGGGACTTATGATTGCCTGAGGTGCAGGGCAGGGGGGGGGGGAGCAGCCCGTGGGACTGAGCCCTCACCTTGTGGGATCTGCTGACTCCAGGTAGATGTCAGACTGCACGGAGTTGTAGCACACCCAGCTGCTGTCCAGGAATTGGTCAGTGTGGAAAAAGCCCACACATTTGGGGTCAGACGTATTCAGTGTGTAGAAAGAAAACAGTAGTTTTTCCTTTTAATACCCTATGTCAATCAAATGCTCTTTAGAACAAAGTAGTTGAAGGACCATATCTATCACTAGCCATAAAGACCTAGGAATAACTGAACCACTTCGGGCAAAGTGAAGTCTTATCTGACCCTAAAGTTGAGTCTCCTTTTGAGGAGAAATGGGTGAAAGTACAGAGATGATAAATCACAAAAAGGTCTACAAGGCTTTTAAAAATCCTTACAGTTACTACTGAATATCATGCCGGAATAATTCCTGAAAATAAGAAACACCCTTTAGACTCGACTTCCTGTATCTTCACGGCTCTTGACGTCAGTCCTCCAATACAAACCAATGCTTGGCCTTTCAGGAAAATCCCACAGAGCTGCTCTTGTCCCAGACACTCAATGCAAACATTTCTTTCTCCCCTTCTGTAAAGAGTCCTCTTAGGTCGTGAATCCTAGGCCGGGAGATCTGGGGGCCATCTGGCCCCGCTCTTCAGCCTCCGTGTCAGCAATGTCAGATCAAGACCTCTTTGCTTCCTACGCCCGTAAGGGGGATTCTGAGTGGCTTTTACTTACCGAGTATTAGAAATAGCAGTGTTTCTACATATTCATGCATGTTTCGAACCTAAACAAAAACCTAGTTATCACAATACTACAACAATGCTTAATTTACCACAGTCATGGTCTCTCCATTTGTCTGTGTTTTCATGGGCACGCTCCCCACTCTTTGTTTTAAGCATCAGTGCTTGGGAGCTTTGGGCTGATGTTTCAAATCTCAACTGAATTATCCAGGTACTCAGATATAGGTGTCGACCCGGCATGACATCCTTGATCTGCTCTGGACATAATACTAATGATGTGGTTTTGGAATACAGGTGAGGTTCAGTGAGGTGGAGCCCAGATCCTCAATTCTCTCAAGAGAGAATTCTTGAGATGTTTTTGGTGCAAAATGGTGGTTTATTAAAGCACGGAGACAGGACCCCCCTGGGCAGAAAGAGCTGCTGCCCCGGGTTGTGAGGGGGGCTGGTTATATGCTATGGGGTTGGGGGAGGTAAGGAAAGGGAGGTTTCAAGAAAGTACTTTCATATGTTAAAGAAGACTCACAGGATACCGGAGGCCTTGCCATTGTCAAGTTAAGGTTGTTTACCCCTCCAGCAAGGCTTTAACATGAAGATAGTTGGGAGCTTCCTGGAGGAACAGTACACTCTGCACGCTTCAAGTGTCTGTCAATGGGCTGCAGGTTATAAGGACATTTAATTGTATCTACATTTCCTTCTGGAAGCTGGGTTATTGATAGAAATGCTTTGTTCTTGTAGATTGCTAAGACGTTTGTACATTGAGGGAGACTCAAGTCTTGCAGGATTGTGGTCTCTGAAAGTTAACTGTTTTTCCTTCGCTTTAGGACAGCCAGGAGTGCCCGAGGAACGTCACACATATCTATCCGTCTGGGTGGGGAGGGTTGTGGGGTGTCAGATTCCGCGTTGGCCTCAGTTCCCTTCTGTTCCCTCTTCACTAGACGCAGGCTAGTGAAACCTTCTCCTTGGCGCTCCCCCTGCGCGCCCACCTCCAGGCCTATACAGTAGGTCTTATGGGAGGTGGGTTTGCAGAGATCCACGCATCTTGCATTACTGGGGTCTGAGCAAAAGACACAATCCTTGGATTGTACATCTTCCCGTGTGAGCGTGCTATTCGTGTCACAACCAAGGAGAGCTATTCTACGGCATTGGGCACCAGGCTCATTTGGGCTCTCAGTGATTTGGCAATCTTTGTATAGTTCCCTGTTCAGCGCTCCTGCTTCCAGTTCAGGGGCAAGGCTCCAAGGCGACTTCTGGAGCCCCTCGTCCCTCCCTGCGCCGCACTCTGGCCAAATCTTGTGCATTTGTTTCTCTGCTGTTTCCTCGGAGTCTTGCGCTGTCCGACTAAAAGCTCCTGATCTTCTGCCTCATTGCTTACCAACTTCACACCGCTGCCCCTTGCTCCCCATCTCTTCTTACCAACTTCACACGGCTGCCCTTCGCTCCCCATCTCTTCTTACCAACTTCACACCGCTGCCCCTCGTTCCCCATCTCTTCTTACCAACTTCACACCGCTGCCCCTCGTTCCCCATCTCTTCTTACCAACTTCACACCGCTGCCCCTCGTTCCCCATCTCTTCTTACCAACTTCACACCGCTGCCCCTCGCTCCCCATCTCTTCTTACCAACTTCACACCACTGCCCTTCACTCCCCATCTCTTCTTACCAACTTCACACGGCTGCCCTTCGCTCCCCATCTCTTCTTACCAACTTCACACCGCTGCCCCTCGTTCCCCATCTCTTCTTACCAACTTCACACCACTGCCCTTCACTCCCCATCTCTTCTTACCAACTTCACACGGCTGCCCTTCACTCCCCATCTCTTCTGTTCTGAGATGTGCCTTGCGTTAGGTATGATGGACCTTTGCCCTCCCACCCCACCTTCATCTGTCTAAAGAACTTCCATTCATTCTTTAAGTTCATTTATTTAAAGTGGGTTCCATGCCCAGTGTGGGGCTTGAACTCATGACCCTGAGATCAAGAGTCACACGCTCTACCCGCAGAGCCAGCCAGGCGCCCCTCCCACCCATTCTTTAACACCGTTCTGAGACGCCTCCTCGGGCAGCTCAGCACTGAGGGTCTCCCACCCTGGACACCCGGCACACAAAAGTTGTTGGGCCTTCTTGGATAGTTAGTCCTTCTTGAAGTTATTTGTTCTATACCTTTAAAAGTAGAGTGTCCCATCCTAGCTGAGGAAAGATGAGGCAAAGTCGCAGTAAACGGTTCTGCGGTCTGTTGGTTATTTGCCAGCAGTCTCTACATCTAGCAGTGGGTCTGCCTCCGGCTCCCCTGTTGTTTAGATTTTTTTTTTTTTTTTTTTTACAAATGCCTACTTTGGGTTTTGGTTCATTTGAGGCTTTGGTTTTCATGATGCTTAAAAAAATGTGTCATTCTTAAAAAGAAAGGTGTCGTGCTGGGGTCACATAACCTTGATAGTGTCTTTTACAGATGTCCTTTTTAATCAGAGCGCTCCTGTGAAGAGCCAGTCTAAGTTCTTTTGATGGCTCTTTGATGGTCAGAAGTACATTTTTTAATGGTGTTCCATCCTTTGTCGGCCACGTTCCCTTTCAGAATTTTGTCTATGCGATGAAAACTTTAATTTTTCTGAATAGTTTTGATGTCTATCTTCCTAGAGTCTAGGTAGATGTCTGATAATCTGTGAATAGTGTTTATAATCTGTTGCAGAATGAACAGCCAGAATACTTTTTCTAAGATTATTTTTAAATTTCTGTATTTCTAGTCCTTTTTAAAAAAAATTTTTTTGTGGTGCATTGAGGGCTTTAAAAAAAAGATTTATATATTTATTTGAGCGAGAGAGAGAGGGCAAGTAAATGGGGGTGGGGAGAGGGAGAAGGAGAGACGCAGACTCCTCGCTGAGCACAGAGCCTGACCCAGGGTTTGATCTCAAGACCCTGAGATCACGACCTGAGACGAAATCAAGAGTCGGATGCTTAATGGGCTGAGCCACCTCTGTGGCTCACAGTTTCAATGAAAAAGGAGCTTCAGTATGGAATAGAAGCTTCTCTCCCATCTCCTGTAAGTTGAGAACTGAAATTGTGACCAGGGTCAAGAAAGAATTTATAATCAGATGCTCTCGCTCTCACAGAACAGATGTCAACTTCGTTGAGGAAGATTCTTCTCTGGCCTCTCTGTAAGTCTTTACCTTCCCATGCTGGATGCTCTGTCCACCGTCCCTGCTTGTTTGGGCACACCACAGGGATTGTTCCCAGTGTCTCTCCTCTCTTTCTCCTCTTTCCTCCTCACTCACATGTGCTCCGTCTTTATTGGATCATTAGTTCAGCACAACACAGCACAGACATACAGAACAGCAACTACTGTGAGCGGGCAGGAGCCATTCTCAGCGCCATTTTCAAGGATGGGAATTTCTCTATAAGAACCCAGAACTTTACAGAAAGGACTCTTTCATTCAACACATATTGAGAATCCTATGAAGTGCCAGGAAATTTTCTAGGTTCTAGATCTTTCTCTTTCTCTCTTTTCATATATATTTGTTCAGGAAAAAAAAATCTAGCTCAACATGTGTTTTAGGAAAGTCTTCCACGTCACCAGCACTCAGGGGTATTTATGAGGTCATTTTCTTACTTCTTCTCCTCTGTTGCAATGCAAGCATTTGAAATCACACACACATAAAAGCAAGTAAATGACTTTAAAGTCTCCCAAACAGTAAAGCCTGGAATGTCGGATGTCCGTGTATTTGTTCAGCCTGTGGTTTAGTATCAGACTCTTTCTTCTTTTCTCTGGAAACTCTGCACAAAAGTTTGGTTTTCTTTAAATCATATTCAATGCTGGACTTACTCTTCTCAGTACATTTTCTTAGACAGAAGCCTGTATCAGCGTGAGGGGAATCAGTGATGTGCAACAAAGATTTCAGGCTCCCTGCTTTCGGAACACATGTGTGGATGTGTCTCTCTGCCACCTTAGGGTTGGGTGGGGGCAGGTGAATAAACTAGGAGTGGGAGTGACGAGTGCTGCTTTAGAACCCAGCATTTAATTCCCAACGTGGTGAGGTCCTCTGAAATGCTTTCCCTTCGCCATAGCAACAACACCATTTGAGATAATGGCTGCTCGAACATCAGTTCTAGAAAGAAGAGAGGAGGAGCAGAGCTCCTTGCAAAGCTACAGTGCACTTGAAGGGGGAGAGGAAAATAGTCCATCGAAGTTTGGAGGCTGGTCGTGACCACAGCACATCCTAGTGTATCCCAGCCGGAACAGTGAGAGTGCGTATTCTAGGATACAGTTACAAACCTGGAGATGGGATTCTGTGATGTGTGCGGGCAGATAAACGCAGCTCTGTTCCGCCTCTATCATAATCAGAGTCCCTCATGAAAATAAATGGAAAAAATCTTGGATTTTATCTCTTGAGTTTCCGACAAGAACTTCAAGGTCACTCAGAGTAATTGTTGAGTTTCATCTACCATTGTTTTCTTACACACTCAATACCGGAGGTGATTTTGGGGTCTAATGAATCTTGGCATGGTTTTCTATGACATTTTGAATTTTAATTACTCTCGATTATCTAATGGCATTTTACAGGACAGATGCGAGGCGATGTTTCACCCTGTGCATTACCAAATCAGAGGATGTTTGTACCAGAATGTTTAACTTGGTAACATCACTGAGAATGATTGAGAGCCACGCTCCAAAATTTCAGAAGAAAACACTGTTCTTTAGAAGCATTTGTCTACTAAGTCCAAAGCACATCGTATAGGAAGTGTCATTTCCCTTTATAAGCCATGTTTGCGCGGTCAGGATACAAGGAGCAGTCTTCTTTTTCCTTGCCTTTTTCACACAGAAAACTTGGACCAAATGTAGTCTGTGTACTATAGATATGTTCCATAAAGTTCATCTTCCACATACGTGAAAGATTTAGGAAATTTGTTATCCAGTTACATTTAAATATGATTTGTCTGTAAATTAAAACTTTATTTTTTAAAAAGAGATTTCATTAATTTATTTGAGAAAGAGAGAGAGAGTAAGAGAGCAAGAGCAAGGGTGGGGAGGGGAAGAGGGAGAGGGAGAAGCAGACTCCTCACTGAGCAGGGAGCCCGACACAGGCCTCAGTCCCACGACCCCGGGATCATGACCTGAACCAAAGGCAGACACCTGACCGACTGTGCCCCCAGGTGCCTCTGTAATCAAAACTTTAAATGGTTAAATAAAATTGTAAATTAGACCTAGTCAAACATTGGAAAAGGATAAAACAACTCAGACCAACACTTACAGACACAAAGCAATTAATATAATTAGATTACAAGCTACACACACACACACACACACACACACACACACACATACACGAGGCTCTAACTAGCCCATAATTCTCTTTGTTAGAGGTAGACTCTTTTTTAAACTTGCCCATAGTGCATGGTTTTCTGTCCAAAAGCCCTCATAAGCTGCGTCTTGAACCATTTTCTCTTTCTGGAAGAGGTAACTCTTGCTGACCACCTCCTGCTTCCAAGAAATGTTGCCTTTAAAGCACTTTGCCTCATTTCTCTGGAGCAACATCCCTGGCCACCCCACACAGTCCTTTTCTTCAAAAGGGACAAGGACAGAAGAAACTGACTTCAGAGTGACGTTCCTGAGGTGTGTCCCGGATCTGTAACCAGTTGGGTCCTGCTGGTTGGGGTCATGGTGCCGCCTCCACAGCCCTCGTTTCCCAGGCAGGGGCTCCGAGGGCCCTCCTGTTGGAACTGACGGCACCTTGCCTCTCAGCGCAACGTCAGGTTGGATTCCAGACCCTGGGTGGCAAAGGAGGGGCGCAGGATTTCATTCCCAGGGCTGCCTGGGGCTCAGATAGCCCTCGTAGGCATGATGGATGAGATACTGAGTTCCAGCCCTGGCCTTCCATTTCTATCCTCTTTCTAAGCCACGTGAGCAAAACTGGCCTTTGACCGACCTTCTTTTGCACACAGAGGTACTCGGAAAAAGACTGTAGTCTGTGGGCTGGAGATAGGCGGGCCCTCCCTTAATGGCCGAGGTGGCTGGTCCCTTGGTGGACCTCGTCTGCTGCAGTGCTTTCGCAATATCCAGTGGCCAAACTGGTTTAGCGCTGTTTCTAGTGGGAACCCCACGAGCCAACGGTCATTAGGAGAAGGATGACTTGGCAGATCGGCGTTTGATAATCCCTCGGGAGAAATGACCCCAAAGGTCCGGAAGTTTGGAGGATGTTGTGCTTGAGGCGCACAGGTGAATGGAAGCGGGGAATCTCCCCAGCAGCCACTGCAGAGCCCTCCAGAACTCCCCCATGCACCAGTTGAACATGTCAACGTTTTCTCTAAAGGGGGAAAATAATAAGGATGAGTTTGCTCATCAGAACAGTTTGTGACTACATTTTCCAATCAGTGATTTCTCTGACAGTGTTTAAATTGCTCCAGGTTCTCTTCTTCCATTTGTTTCTAGCTGTTAGATGTTTACCAATTAAGTAGTATTGCCTACAATTTGTCTTGTGTCCTAACGCTGAAAGAACCCAGACTCAAGCTGTCCAGTCGCTGGGTCTGTAACGTGGGACAAGTCGCTAACGCACAGCAAGTGTGAGTATTCCCACCTGTAAAATGGGAATCAGGGTTGGTGGCCGATGTCACCCAGTAACTTTGTAGACCACTTTAAAATAGAATGCAACAATGAGTCAGAATATATACAAGAGTTTCTTTAGAGAACATTAAAAAGTAATTTTATAAATGGCACAATAGGCACGACTTAGCCAAATTCTTTGATTTTCCAGAAAGTAGCACGTCAGTCATTTAGGTATTTATTAACAAATAGTAGACGAGCGTGCACTGTGTCCAGAACGCGTGTTAGGGGCTGAGAGAGATGGCAATTGTAGAAGGGCTAGACCTCTCCATTAAAAGAAAAAGAAAACTTGAAAGTGCCCCAATGGGGCCCCTGGATGTCTCAGTCAGGGAAGCGTTCGGCTCTTGATTTTGACTCAGGTAGCGATCACAGGGTCGCGAATTCAGCCCTGCCTTGGACTCCCTGCTGAGCAAGGAGACTGCTTAAGAGTCTCTCTCCCCTCCCTTTTACCCTCCACCCCCCCCACTCCTACACACACATGCACACTCTCTCAAAAAAAATAATGAAAAAAAATAAAATGCACAAAACAAGACAATAACGGGCTCTGTGTGGGAATGATCTCGTTCAGAAAGTAGGGAAGAGACACCACACAGATGCCAGAATACTAAGCCATCTTGTAAGGCACCCAAAATACACACGCTGACAGTCACTTCCCATCAGACCTGCAGTGTGCGCAGCACCCCGGCTCCAGGTGCGGAGCTGAAGGTTGCTCATTTGCATTTCAAACACCAGCACCTGAGGCCACATTCAAATGAATCTGCTAGAGGTATGTAGGGAATAGGAACTTTGGTAGATTCTTGTACAAAATGATTTTTTTCTAAAGCTTTATCTGCAGGGAAGATTCATTGTAAAGCAAATTAAGTAATAGTATTTAAAATTACATGTGAACGGGTTGTCTAATTATTCCTGACCTAAACATACTTTTGCTTTGTGAGCTCTCCTAGAAATAAGGTTGAATATTTAGCTTTGGGAGGCATCATGATAAATAAAATTAATATCTCATTAAACCTCAAAGAGATGCTGTGTTAAAAATTAAGCTTCAATAAGTGATTTCAGTTCCAGACGAACTCAGTGTGTGATAAGGACATCCACAGTGGCGACAGTGACCTTACGGAAGCGTAAGGTGTCGATTCAAGCTTACGTTGTGTCCACGAGCGGTGTCCACACACATCCGATGAACTGCTAGGTGGCTAGCCAGAGTTATTTTGCACCAAGGACTTCGGAGATGCCTACAAAAGAAATCTTCACAGAGTAATACTAGCTGACACTGACGCAGCCACACCACGCGCCAGCTCTCTTCTAAGCACATCCCACGTCCAGATGGGTTCGCTCAGCTCACACAACCCCATGAGGTGGGTACCATAATAATCCCCTTTTGATAGACAGGGAAACTGAGGTTCAGAAAGGTAACGTAAGCTGCCTGAAGTCACACAGCTTGTGAGGTGTGGGACCAGGATCTAACCTCAGCAGTCTGGTGTCAGTCCTGCTTTTTTTTTTTTTTTTTTTAAGATTTTATTTATTTATTTATTTGAGAGAGCGGGGAGCTTGTGTGCCAGAGGGAGAACGTGAGTGGGAGGGGCAGAGGCAGAGGAAGAAGCAGACTCCCCGCTGAGCAGGGAGCCCGACGTGGGACTCGGTCCCAGGACCCTGAGACCATGACCTGAGCTGAAGGCAGACGCTTCACCAGCTGAGCCATCCAGGTGCCCCATCAGTCCTGCTTTTACCTGAATACTGTCACATGCTGAGTTTGACTCAGCAGCAAAGCCGCGTCATCAGAAGAAAGGAGGATTTCCCAGGATGAAAGGAAGCTCCGTCAAGGGCAAGAATTTTGTCTGCTGTGCTCACATAAAACACAGAATTAACAGACAGGATTGTCAATTCAGACCCATGTGAACCCTTAGAATGTATCCAGTATCAAGATTTGCTCATTATTTCAAAGACACGATCAAGAAGCACAGACAAAGCACAGATACCTAAGTGACTTCCCAGCACCACGTGATGCCCAGGGTCCTTCCCACTTTGGACACCTGGTCTCTGGCCGAGAATAATAGATGAGGTCTTTAAGTGGGGTTTTGCTGGGTCCCCACACACACTTTCAAATTATAGCCCAAGGTCATCCAAAAGTTCCGGTCGCTCTTTCCTAGCAAATATCATTCGTCCATCAGCTCAGATGTTTAGCTGACAAGGATTAGAAATTAGAAGGATCATTGCCTACTTTTCTTTCCCTTGGGAGGCTCCCCCAGTAAAGGGAGTGAGTGGATGGCCAGCCAGAGGTCCTAACTCCTTCCTCCCCCATCGCTGATGTAGCCCAGCTCCGAGGACATTGCTTGGCACCCAGTAGGTCCTCAATATGTATTTGGTGAGTGAATTAGCACAGCAGCTGTCTGTCACTTCTTCTGTACCTTGATACTCTTACCCCACCTACAACACATGCCCGGAGCCTAAGGACCACAGGAATTATGGGTACAAAGGAAAAGAGCAATTTTCATTCTAGATTTATTCAAAACTTTGTGAGACACCAGGTGGTATCCCTTTGGTATGATTGTGATCGATTGGAACACGCCCGAGGGAAAAAGTCACTCGCAGCAACTTCCCCAAACACCGTGCAGTTTGCGACCCTCCTGGACCTCCTGCTAGCTGCCTGAGGGACACTGTGCCCTTGGAGGTGGCAGAGTTGCCGGGAGATGTGCCCCCCCACGACTCCGCTGTCTACGCCGAGCACCGGGAGCGCCCAGCCGAGAACTGAAACTGAGCACGGCTGGCATCGCTGAGCGCCGAGGATGGGCCGGGCCCTGGGCCAACTGCCTGTATGGGTTTTAACCCCTTTCCTCCTCCCACACAAGCCAACAAAGTAGATTGTAATATTATTATCCCCTCACGGCATGAGGTCTTTGCCTTTCTGTTAAATAACCAGGTGCATCAGGAAAAACCCAAGCACAAGTCCAGGTTGTCACCTGTGGTCTGACTGACTATACATCTGAGATTCCCTGACCCCCTGCTTCAGTTCTGATTAATTTGCTAGAACAGCTCACAGAACTCAGGGAGACACATTTACCAGCTGACTAGAGGACACGATGAAGGACAAGATGAACAGTGAGATGAAGAGATACACAGGGCGAGGTCTGGGGGGGTCCCGAGCGCGGGAAGTCTGTCCCCATGGAGGTGGGGTGTGTCACCCTCTCATACGTGGAAGTGCCCACCCCCTGGAGGCTCCCCAAACCCTGTGCCATCGGGATTTTTATGGAGGAGTCTTCAAGCAGGATCGACCATTACCTCTATGTCCAGCCCCTCCCCCTCTCTGGATAAGTGGGGTGTGGGGGGTGAAAATTCTAAGCTTCTAATCATCGCTTGGCCTTTCAGGTGACCAGCCCCCATCCAGGAGCCCATGCAGAGTCGCCTCAGTAGAAGTGGGGATGCTCCTAGTGCTGTCTCCACGTCGGGATGGACAGGGGTTTCGGGCGCCCCGTGTCAGGAACAGGGGCAGAGCCCAGTGTATGGTCTCACATCATGCTGCCCAAAGAAACAAAACACAAGAGGAGGGAGGTGGTGGAGAGCCAGAGGGCTCCTGGATCCCCTTGTTCTCCCCAACTTCACTGTTGGACACGTCCCCTTCACCCTTCTGAGCAAGAGGGGGAGAGGAGCTCTGACTCACTAGAGACGGAGATGTCTCACCCAAGAAAGCTGGAAGAGAGCCCCTGCAGGGAGGGAATCACAGGACTTGGGTGCGGGAGGAAGGGGCAAGGGAGTGTAATGGAGGCAGGGGGCTGCGGAGGGCAGGCTGTGGGGAGGGGGCTCCAGGCTTGCATCCAGAGCTGGGCTGATGCTACATCCGAGGGCACCGACCGCGAATGGTCACCCACCCTCCCACGAGGAACACGCTTCGGATTCTCTTGCTCAGTCGTTTGGAGTCCATCGACTAGAAGGAAGGTCTGTTTGAACCTCCTTCCTTGGGGTTTTCTACGTGTGTTTAGTTGCTCATCAGCAGGAAAGGAATGGACAGCACCCAGCCTTGGGAGATACGTGCATGTGTCGCCACCAAGAGCAGCAGGTGCTGGACACAAGCCCGGTGTGAGACACAGACGGTCACGTGGACCCATCTTGAGGATCCCAGGACCAGCTGGTCGGTGGGACTATTTTGCTGGCTGCCTTTCCTGATCTCCAGGAGTCACTGTGGGCCACAGATGAGGTGTCTGGTGTGCATGGTAAGGTTCACAGATTGAGCCGGTTCAGTCTGGCTCCCAGACCGAGAGAACCTTCTTATTCATCCATCGCACCTTCAGGCCTGCCTCAAATGCCCCCTCTACCAAGCTCTCGGAGGAACCTTCCAGCTTCAGCATCTCTGGATGGAATTCCATCTCGCCTTCCCATTGTATCTACTGATGCTTCACATTACTTACCTGCAAGCATCATGACCAGTAAGTCATAACCCTTTAGAAAGCTGACAGGAGGGGGGGCGCCTGGGTGGCACAGCGGTTGAGCGTCTGCCTTTGGCTCAGGGCGTGATCCCAGCGTTATGGGATCGAGCCCCACATCGGGCTCCTCCGCTATGAGCCTGCTTCTTCCTCTCCCACGCCCCCTGCCTGTGTTCCCTCTCTCGCTGGCTGTCTCTATCTCTGTTGAATAAATAAATAAAATCTTTAAAAAAAAAAGAAAGAAAGAAAGCTGGCAGGAGATGCATCATCTGGTTGGTCTATTTCTATTCTATTTTAATCAACTTTCTAAAAATAATTTTGGGGAGGTATCTGAAATCCCAGTCGCAAGTTTTGCAAAGTGGCAGGTAACAGAGATCCATTGTAATTCTTCCCTGCTTGTTATCCATTTCCCTCCAGCCACCTGATGTTAAATCTTGGGTCGTGTCGTGTCTTCCATCTGCACTATTTGACACCCCCCCCCAACACACTATTGCTGGGGACCGCACCTGTATTCTTCACGCAATCGCGGATTTGTTACCACCTCCGACAACGCATTTCTCCAGAACAGTGCAGTTTCTCCCAGGGATTCAGAGTGGTGGGCCAGGTGATTGCCAAAACCAACGGATCCCACAGAAAGTCTTCTTTCAGGGCCAATTTTACTTGAAGACTTGGGAAACTTTTGTTTTAACTTCTTAAACATTTAAAAAACATTTTTTTAAATCTTCCTTTTTTTATTTTAAGAGAAAGGGAGTGCACATGTGCATACGCATGAGCAGGGAGGCGGACAGAGGCAGAGGGAGAGAGCATCTGAAGCAAGCTCCATGCCCAGCAGGGAGCCTGACACAGGGCTTGATCTCATGACCCTGAGCTCATGACCTGAGCTGAAATCAAGAGTCAGACACTTCACTGACCAAGCCTCCCACACGCTGCTTAGTCTCTTAAACATTTTTGATGCGCTTAGACTCAAGCACATGTTAGGAGATTTCCACTTTTTCCGTGTCAACCTAGCCCAAATGTGTGTGTCAGCTATGTTTAGACGTGACTGTGAATGTGGCAGTCTGTCAAGATGGCTACTGCTGCTTCCACTCCCTGTGTCCCCTCACATCCTTGCAAGGTAGCTTTGCAGCTCTTCGCATGAAGAGGTGGAGTCTGCTTCCGGCCCTTGAGTCTGGGAGGACCCGAACAGATGCTTGCAGAGATTTGAAAAGCACCGTGCATGGGATTCATGGGATTGCTGCTCTTAGAAGTCTAGCCTGCCGGAGCGTGAAAGGCCAGAAGAAGAACGGAGGCGCCCCAGCTGTCCGCCGGCCAGCCCCACAGCAACTTGTCAGCTCACAGGACACACGAGTGAGCCCCCGAAGAGATCAGCCTGACCCAGAGCAGAAAAACCACCCAGCCGAGCCCAGTTCCAGATTGCCGATCTGCAGAATTGGCACATAGACCAACGACTATGGTTTTAAACCTCTATATTCAGGGATGATTTTCCACGCAGCAAAAATTCACCGATACAGTGAATCAGAAAAGGAAATAAAAAAGCCCAAGAAGTAAACCGTTTTTATCGGGAAGTTCGGGGTTATTAGAAACTCCAGTGTTAGGGCCTGTCCCACCTGTGTTCCTCTACATTCTCAAACACCCGAGCCGTGGTGGCCCGAAACCGTCCCTACGGTGGAGACACGTTGCAATACACCAGGTACAAACTTACAGATAACCACAGGACTGTTCGCAGTGAGCACGAAGCGAGTGTTGGCCAGGAGCAACAAGGAAAAGGCCATCCAACCGCACGTTAGAAATTACTTGACTTCTTTTGCAATTCGTTTCAGGTACACTTCGCAGAGTAAGTAAGGGAACAGGGAAAGCTGTTGGAGCCGCGGAACCGGTCTCGCACCTGTTTCAAACGCAGAACGTGGCAGCAAGGCCCCCACTACCAGATAACCGATTTTGTTATTCTCCACAGACCGATGGAAACACCTGGTTGGAAAACAAATTCAGCCCGATTGTTTGTGTTACACTGGATGCGCGTAGACGTTGTGAGCTGGCTGGCGGGTGGTTTCTTTGTTCCCTTCGTGAATGGAGACGATGCTGATGAAGTGTGTGTGCGCGTGTTCAGTGAGGTGGTCAAAATGATAAATCTGATAAAGGAAAACGCGCGCTGAATAATCATCCTGCAGCCGCCGTGCGGAATACTGGGAAATAGCGTGACGATCTGCCCACACAGCCCAGCGGGGACTCCTTCAGTCGGTCAGCAGGTGCCGTGCGTCCTGGGGGACGAGTAACAAAGGGATGCATTGTCGCTGGAGAATTGAAAAATCATCACAAAGCCTGTAAAATTGGTTTTTTATTATCATCATGTTCCAGCAATTGTAGACCAGCTCGGGGATGATACACGCACCCCTCCCACAGATGGGGACCCCCCGCAGCCCCACCGGCTGCGGAACCGCCACGGAGCCCTGCGGCCCCTGAAGAAGGTGCCCTCAGAGCTGTGTGCCAGCTTCCCCGGTGTGTTTCTTCACGAGAAAAAATGCCACAAAAGGGGGAAACCGGAATAAAGACAATGACTTCATGGTGAATCATAAGAATAAAGGACAACTCACAAAGTGAGAATGCTCATAAAGGTCCTGAGAAAAGTTGCCATTAATGGGCGCATAACTTGGTGGGCCTGGAGTTTCAGAAATATTCTGACATCAAGACAGAGAAAGAATTTCCTCGGCCAGTGTTTTCCCATTCCAATTATTCCTATTTTCTGATGACGATGGATTGTGTGCCATTACTACGGTCCATGAGCCAAAAAGATAAAAATTTGTTTTTCATGATGGCAAATTACTTAAAATGTATATATATGTATCTCCATATATATATATGGACAAGAATATCGGAACACTGAATATATATATGTATATATATAATATATAAAAGATATATATGTAAATAATTATATATAAGTACATATATGTATATTTTTAAATTACCAATATAAAATAGATCACACAATTCACATGGATAGCAAATAAATTCATTTTTTTTTTTACAGAGAACCATTGTAAGTTTTGGCTTCATTCTTTCCTTGTTTGCAATTCAAGAATATTTTGATGAAAAATTTGAGCTTATTTTTCCAGCATAAAACGTACCCTGTTGTCTTATAACAATTTATTCATGAGTATCTCCCTCTTACTAGATTACATGGACCAAATTGCTTGTCTTTGTGTGGTCAGCGCCTAGCACATAGCCTGATAAAGGTCCGGCCACCCCTCGCCACCCTAAAGCTTACCCTTAGTCGGCATAGTCGGCCATGTTTGGTGCAACATGACTGCTCCCTCCCATGGTGCCCCCCACCATCTATACAGTGCACATATATGCACAGGGATACACGTATACACACTTGCACACATATATGCAGATACACTCATACAGACACACATAACAACATCAAGAGCATTTTATCAGAATAAACCACTAGCACACTGCTGGAATTTTTTTATAGTTCTTTTGGGATGGATAATTTTTGATTTGTTTAATTATTAGAGGTGAGGAGGCATTCTATGGATTGGCTTCTCAATGCACACTCCCAATCCTTTCTAGAATTTCCTCCTACAGTGTCGATGCTGGAAAGTTGGCACGACAGTTCCCAGCACCCCTTGCAGCTAGGGCTCAGGAGGTGACAGCTTTCACTCGTACTGTGTGAGACTTGACGTGGGGGAAACACACCGCATGTGGACATCAGTTCAACTGGCATGGGTCATGCTGGAGACAGTGGGGTTTTGCAGTGACGGTAGTAGCTTCCTTTCCTACTTGGGGCACAAGCAGAACGGTTCTAAGAGCTGAGAGCTGTTCATGGAAGCTGAGCCTACAGCCTGCACCCGTAGCCCTTTCCATGATTTTTTTAAACCTTCTATGAGTCTAGCGCGGTCCCTTCTGTTTACACCAGCTAGACTGGATTCTGTCCTTTGCAACTGAACTGTGAGCAAAAAGCATGATTTTGTGTGTGTGTGTGTGTGTGTGTGTGTGTGTGTTGATTGAGAGTAACTCTGTTGTAAAACCAAGCTGATAAATTCTAATAGTAACAATCCAGCAAAATATCTGGAGATCAGACCTCAAATAACCTCTTCCCAAATGCAGCCTAACATGAAGATAAATGTTAAAAGCTTAGGAGCCTGTGGAATGGCAGTCCACGTGCTAAAGTCTATTAGCTAAAAATGTATGTTCTCCAAGCTCATTTTATATTCGTGTCTAAAAACTGGCTTCATTTGGGTTATTTGCCCAAAGCAATTAGAAGAGAATATGGCTGTTAAAGCAGCACAGCCTAATAGCGAGATGTGTTATCTAACTTCCTGACAGTGAAGAATGAGCCAGGAAATTAAGACAAAATGTAAGAACAAAGAAAGCTTGGTATTCGGGTCCATTAGCGTAGGTCAAGGGGAGCTCCGTTCCACGACTGCCTCAAGGACATCTCCAGCTTACAGTACAGCAAGGGCTGATGCCCGTGTAATGACGAGACTCTACATCGAAAGAGAAAGTGTTAAATCATGTGGCCTTTTCTCTCATTAATAACAAGGAAGTCTGATGTCTGGCACCTGTGTGTTCTATCCTCCCAAGAAACCAGATTCTTTTTTTTTTTTTTAAGATTTTGTTTATTTATTCGACAGAGAGAGAGACAGCCAGCAAGAGAGGGAACACAAGCAGGGGGAGCGGGAGAGGAAGAAGCAGGCTCACAGCGGAGCAGGGAGCTGATGCAGGGACTTGATCCCAGGACCCTGGGATCACGCCCTGAGCCGAAGGCAGATGCTTAATGACTGAGCCACCCAGGCACCCCAAGAAACCAGCTTCTTGCCCCCCAAGTTCAGGTCGACACCAGTGGCAGGGGCCCTGAGAGTCTCCTTTGTGAGGGAGTCTCACCTGCCTTGTCCCACAGCACACGAGGGGGTGAAGAGTTGCCAGACTGACTTCCGTGAGGCGACTGACCTCTTACTAGAGCCTCACCAGACCATTTTGGTTTTCTATTTTATCCGTCATCTTGGTCTTGTCATCTGGGGAAGTGGCATAATGGAGCCCAAGATATAGAAGAAAAAAGAGCCATGAGAAAACTTTGAATAGTTCCATTCGGTCCTCTCACTTTGTGGCCCGGTTGGTACTTGTACAGGACAGAAACAGAAGATGAAGATCAAGTTTCTCTGGGGAGAGTGAGAGGACGGGTCAAGGAAAGAGGGGAAAATGTGTTATGTTTTGTATGACTTAGATTCCAGGATTTTGATATTGAGGCAAAATAACTGTAAATATCATTTTTACTTTTTTTTCCAATTAGAGGAGATTTTTTATTGCAATCTCCTTCCCTAATGGCAGAGCTGAAATCATGGCCCTCAGGAAAGAGGTGGAATTCACCAATTCTGGAAAGACATAGGGCGAGAAGTTTATAGAACACTCTGGCAAGCTAAAAACAAAACAAAACAAAACCCGTATGAATTATATGGTATGAAAAGAGATACGGCTAAGAGGCACTCACTAGAATTTCTCCAGACGGTGACCCCAGAAACCCACCATGAACCATGTGCTCTCCATGCTCTAAACAATTATCTTACAGGTCAACCATGTTTCAACCAAGAAGTACTATGAGAGATTTTTCTGGAAGTCGTCTCTGAACACTATGGTGACATGCTATGGGTGACATGTCCCCCAAAGGGGAACATATAAGATGTGGGATATCTGTCTATCTATCTATCTATCTATCTATCTATCTATCTATCTATCTATCATGTATCTATCATCTCTCTAATGGAATCTTATTCAGCTATGAGAAAGAAAGACATCCTGCCATTTGCAACCACATGGATGGGCCTTGAGGATATTAAGCTCAGTTTAAAAGTCAAAGAAAGATAATTATTGTATATCACGTAGATGTGGAATCTGAAAATACCAAACTAATAGAAACAGCCTGGAATTGTGGCCACAGGGGCCTGGATCGTGGGAGAAAGGGGAAATATCGGTCAAAGAGTACAAGCTTCCAGTTATGAGCATAAGTTCTGGGGATCTCATGTATAGCATGGTATTTATAGTTAATATTATTAATAATAATAATATACCATATTATATATTTGAAAGTTTCTAAGAGAATATATCTTAAGTGTCCACACCACAAAAAGAAATGCTGAGTTTTTGACGTGATGCAGGCATTAGCTAATGGTGGTAATCGCTTTGCAATTTATAAGTGTATCAAATCAACATATGGTGGACCTTAAGCTTACGCTTTAAGTTAATGTCATTATAACATATGATTTGTCTTTTATATTTCCATAAAGCTGGGGAAAAAAAGTGATCCTTTAAAAACCATCGATTGGAACCCATCAAAATAAAAAGTTTCCCCTCTTCAAAAATCACTATAAGAAAACGAAAAGCAAGCCACAGACTGAGAAAATATTTACAATACATATATCTAACAAAAATCTGTTTCAAGACTATATAAAAAAGTTCGACAACTCAGTAATATGGAAAAAATGGAAAAAACTAAGCAGACCTTCACTGGAGGAAACATATAAATACACAAGCTGACCTATAAGCGCACAGAGAGACGCTGAAATCAGTGCTCGTCAAAGAAATAGAAACTAAAATCACAAGGACAGCTGAGGTGCCCCAAACAGTCCTCTTTCAAACAGCAGTATTTGTGCTGAGACCTACATAGTGTAGAAAGGGGAACACACCCCAACTTGGGAATAGGGATTTCTACTTGGAAGGACCATAAAAGCCCTGAGATAGGTATGAGCACAATGGGTTCAAAGTCCAAAAAGAAAAAGAGGTGTGAGGTGAACAGAAGAAAAGAAGAAGAGAGAAATCACAGAGACTTAACCTTCTGGTGATAAGGAGTCTGGATTTTATTCTTACTGCTATGGGAGCCACTGAAGGTTTTTAAACAGGGGAAACACAACTTCAGTTTCATTTGAATTAACACTAAATATATATATATATATCATTCAGGGAGCTGTGTGGAGATTGGACTATAAAGGGGTCAGGAGTGGGAATAAAAAATTGAGGTAGGGGCTGTTACAATCGGGCACCAGAAAATGGTGGGCTCTGCAGGTGGGCTGCAGGTGGGCTGAGGTATTCGAGATGGTGACTAGTTGGGGTCAGGCTAGTTTGGGGGACAGAAGTGACTTGTTTATGAATTAAATGATAGTAGAGGATGGGACCATGGTTTATTCATAGGTTTTTAGCTGGAGCTACTGGGTGAATGATGTTGCCACTTACCAAGAGGACCTACTTTGTAGGGAACACATTGAAAACATATCTTTTCAATTTTAAGTCTTGAGGTTTTTGTTAGACACCAATTGGAATTTTTTTTTAATTAGTTGGCCATCAAAGCTAATACATATATATTTGGGAGCATCTGTCTATAGGAGATATTAAATGGCTCAGGTCAAAATATGATCCCAAAGGAAAAGAGTATCGAGAAGATGGGCCAATACCGAACCCTGGAGCACGGCAGTGCTTACCTAAAAATCCCTCAAAAGGAAAGCCAGCAAAGCTGAGAAGGGGCAGCATCAAGGTAGGGAGAAATCCCAAAGATTGAGCTTTCTAGAAAATCTACCAAAAAAGATGTTTCAAAAGGACAGGAGGCACAACTGTGTCAAGTATTGTTGAGAGGTCAAATAAGATAAGGGGGAAATTGGCTATTGGATTTGGCGACAGGGAAGTCACTGGCGATTGTAGTGAGTTCTGTTTCAAGAGACTCATGGGGATCTCGTGGGGAACGAGGCCAAACACGTGAGTTGAGAGATGGAAAGATAACAGTTTGTAGAGCTCATCGTTTCTCCCTGAGTGAAACAGGTGTAGCTCAAGGGGCAAGCGAGGCTGAAGAAGTTTGTTTACATCGTTATCAGTGTTTGAACGGTGAACAGCCAGTAGAAAGGGAGAACATGACGAAATAGAGAAATAGAAAATTGTAAGAGGAAACTTCTTGAATTGGAGAGAAAGGATAAAATTAGAGCAGAAGTGGAAGCGTCAACTGTCATTAGGAACAAAGCTGCATTTTGCACTGTAATGAGAAGGCAGAGTTAAATACAGAGCCAGGTAGACAGCTGGATTGGATGGGGAGAAGATGAGATTATCGACATCTAACTGCATCTAGTTTTCTTCACTGAATTCTTTTTTAAAAGATTCTATTTTTAAGTAATCTGTATACCCAATATGAGGCTTGAATTTACAACCCCGAGATCAAGAGTCTCGTGCTCTCCTGACTGAGTCAACCAGGTGCTCCTTGTTGATGAATTATTAATCAGTCATCAATTGATGATGCAGTGAGACGAGGTGTTGCCAGGGGGAGACAGAAGAGAAGGTGCGCAACAGCCTTCTGAAAAAGAGTGAGGAAGGTACCATGATTGTCTCCAGCAATCTGCAGGTACTCAGGTCCTAGTGTGCCCTGTTGGCCTCAACAATGGCTGGGGCTTTGCTGAGTGTATACGATGGTGGGCATGAAGAGAATTGAAGTTGTTTGCGAGAGACTTACAATTAATGCTGGACCCCGTGAAGTCTAACCTGGTGTAGCAATATCAGCTAGCTGTTGAACGAAACCCACGTTCACCTCTTATTCCCCAAAACTCATTTAGACTTGGCACGATCACCATCCCAGTCTGCCTGGGACTGAAGCGTTTCCCTAGATGCAGGGATTTCTGTGCTAAAACGACAGGTAAGCAGTGCAGTCGGATCACACCCACGTGCTCCCAAGGAGCTAAATCATCTCCTGATTTCTATGATTTCAGCCAAAGCAGCAGGGCTCCTCTACCCTAATCCTGAATTATCATCATCTTGGAAGACCATCTACGGGGTTGGATTTAAAGTTTCACTTGGATGGGACGCCTGGGTGGCTCAGCCGTTTAGCATCTGCCTTCGGCTCAGGTCGTGGTCCTGGGGTCCTGGGATCAAGCCCCGCATTGGGCTCCCTGCTCCATGGGAAGCCTGCTTCTCCTTCTCACACTCCTCCTGCCTGTGTTCCCTCTCTCGCTGTCTCTCTCTCTGTCAAATAAATAAATAAAATTTTTAAAAATAAATAAAGTTTCACTTGGAGAGGTTCAAGTCTATCTAGAGAGGCCTGAGTCCTCAGGTCAGTGCTGAAATTCACACCAAGGAAAAGTGGTGCCTCCACTGGCCTGAATACTCCAAGTTCCCAACCCACGGAATGAACAAACATTTACATGAACCTGCTATGGTGCTTGGCAACAGATTCCCAATAAATATTATTATTTTTTGTTATGTTTCCCAGAAGCATACTTCCTTCTCTGTCAACACCACTGATAGTATCTATAATGAATGCACCCACCTCCACCCCCAAAAAATATGATTCTAAGGCAAGGCAAATTGTTATTATCATGCCATTATTGTTATTAAACTCTTTTCCTGCCAAAACCTAAGGAGAATTTTATGGCAGCAGCTGTTATAATTCTGTGCATTCAAATAATTGTGATGCCAATTTGTAAATATTAAATGTCATATAAACAGTAAGCAAGGTCAATAATAATGGGTTTGGATTTACCTAAATGGCACTCAGCACAGGAAACACATAGTTAATTCTGTTTCACATCTGAGAATGAATGGAAAGAGTTGAAAGGACTCAGTGGAAAAAGATCGAAGGTTCCCTACACTCTTCAATAAATATTTTCAGCAAATCATTACAACATGGATTACCTTACGAGGCAGTAAAAAAGTATTTCTATTGAGAATATAGAGGAGCTAGTGGAAGCATTCAAATTAACTGAGTTGGTACATCTTTGCTCAGGGAGAGTCAGAAAATTTAGAAAAATTCTTAAATCCTTAGAAAGGATCTTTGAAATATAGTCGAAGCCTCTTTACAGCTGAGGAAACTCTGACTCACAAAACTGTATGCCTTCTGCTCCTAAACAGTAATGAATTTTAAGTGTAGTCTCATGAATCTGATGACTTGTGGGAAGCACTGAGATCTTGAGAACCTACGTGGGGCAGTGGGTGAGAGTCATAGATGGGTAAGAAGGAAGGGACCTCACTTCAGACTGGAGCTGGGGTGTTTCAGTGACCAGTGGGATAAACACAGGTTGGAGATGGGAGGTTGAGGACCTGTTGTCTTCTGTGACATACTTAAGTCAATAGAAGATAGGACCCAAAGCTTTCCACCGCATGGTGCCTTGTCAGTAGCAATTTCCCGGCTTCCTAACAGGTAGGACAAATTGTCCTTTCTGTAACTCTTACAGCAGGCTGTGTGGGGGGCGCCCGGGGCTCAGCTGGTTTAGTGTCCAACTCTTGGTTTCGGCTCAGATCATGATCTCGGGGTCCTGGAATCAAGCCCCGTGTTGGGCTCCTTGCTCAGTGGAGTCTGCTTGAGGATTCTCTCTTTCTCTCTCTCCCTGTCTTTCTGCCCCTCCCCCTGCTTGTGTGCTCTCTCTCTCTCTCTTAAATAAATAAATAAATAAATAAATAAATAAATAAATAAATAAATCTTTTAAAAAATTAAAAGATAAAGTAGGTGTGCACAACCCTTATGATTCATTAGGGCATAGGAAGAAGAGATAGAAGTTTTACATAGAGAGATAATAAACCAAAACTATAAAAAGTTAAGCCTTCCTCATATTTTATATATGAGCTGATGCTCTGTAAATGAGTTAGACATTTTTCTTCTATAGAGACACAAATATTTCAAATCTTTAACAAAACAAAATGTTTTTTAAAAAAAAAACTCTTAACAAAACAAATGCAATTACGATCCCTTCACTGTAAAGGTGACTTTTGAGAGAAATGAGTGAGAAAAACAAATTTTCAAGAGAAAAAACTTGAGTGATGATGAGAACATTTGAAAAACTGATGTTTACATACGTTTCCAATGTTTCAGAATTTTGTAACCTAAAACAATGCATATAACTTATAAGGTCTCTCATTTCTGCACACTTTAAACTTGGAATCCAACTTTCCAACTTGTTAAAAACAATCTTCCAAATGAAACAGTCTGTAAGCAATATCATAATGCAGCCCCTCCCAGTTAGTCTGCTCGGAAGCGGATTGACAGCCAGGAAGATGGAAATTTACTAAGTGAATTCCAAGAAAAACATGGACACAGTTAGAGAATGTGATTGAAAATAAATACCACAATTTACTCACCCAACAATTCTCAGCTTTTATTTGAATCTAGAAATCTGTGCAATCTTTCCCAGCCATTAATACTCACCAATCAGGTAAAGTGAACAGTAATACCTTCAGATTACCATGTAACAAGTGTTTAATTAAGACAAGATGTTATCGTAAGTCAAAATCCTATGGCTCTCCTTTAAAGTGTAATTAATAATAAATTAAACTAGTAATAAATGAATTAAAATTTTAAATATTTTATTTTATTTTTTTAAAAGATTTTATTTATTTATTTGACACAGAGAGAGACAGCCAGCGAGAGAGGCAACATAAGCAGGGGGAGTGGGAGAGGAAGAAGCAGGATCCCAGCGGGGGAGCCTGATGCGGGGCTCGATCCCAGAACGCTGGGATCACGCCCTGAGCTGAAGGCAGACGCTTAACAACTGCGCCACCCAGGCGCCCCTAAACATTTTATTTTTTTTATCTCCTCTCAAAACACTTTGAGGTAGCTTATTTCATTTCATCTCATTCCTATGTATGAGAAAAAGAGACTGGGTATTCCTAAGCCCATTTTACAGATGGTAAGAAGCACACTGGGAAATGTCTTTTGAAACCTTCTTTTCTCTATACTTCCACCCCAATCAGACATATCCAATAGCCCAAAGCATTCTTCTGAATGACCTTGGACCCCAGATTTACCTGGTAAGGGACAACGTGGCTGTGGCACTTAGGTCTGAGACACAGAAATACTCAAGGTCGCAAAAGACAGTAGAATCACAAGACAGAGGAAATCCCCCCTACAAGGAAAGTGTGTCCTAAAGCCCACCCAATATACACCTTTGATGCTGTCAACCCTTCACGCTATCAGCCTCCAGAGGCAACAGGACCATGGAGGGAAAAGTCTTTTAGCGTGTTCTTGGCGGGTGACAGGCTCAGGTCCTCTAAGTCTATGTGCACCACCTCCTCCCTCTGCCCCACCTGCCTCCCCTCCAGCTGGCGCTCTCCTTCCAGCCCCAGCTCACAGGTCAGGTCTTTCGGGAAGCCGTTTTTCAAAGCCATCTTGGATTAATGGCTTTTGAACCCCTTGAAACAGTCATAGCACTGGTTGCCCTCATCCATAGTCGCATGCCTTCTCTGTTCTCAGTGCCGCACGAGGAGCTCCCAGAGCTTGGAGCCAGGTAGACAGTGACCCTCGACGTCTTTGCCAACTCCCTGACTGCACCCATTCATTCCTATTGCCTCTGGGGTTATGCTTCTCGCTCCTGTGGTCACTAAAGCATTTCCATCTTGACAAACCAAATCTAGGATGTGCTCAGAGCCCAGCGTGAGGGGGAGCTAATTATGTGAGTGAAAGCTTATTCGGGAATAACAGCTGTGCGTCCAGTTATCCAATTTGGACTCGCCAGGCTCAGTTGAACCCCTTAAAATAGCCTCTACATCTTCTTACAAGTCTGAGGCAAGCAGAATTTTCTGCCTTGAGTTACAGAAAGCCCACATCTCTCCTTGCCCTCCTTCGTGTCGCAGCAGGAAGCCCGCGGGTCAGACCTCGGTAGGATCTGCCACCTCAGCGTCTGACAGGGAGGTCCTGGCACCAGGCACTCGGCGTAAAGCAGGGCTGATTCAGGCGCTGGGCTCTCCAGAAGCTGCCAGCTGGATCCGCTCCCCCTCAGAGAACAACGCCGCGCTCAGGAGTTTGTCTGGAAGGCAGGCTCCAGGTGCACCTGTGAGTAGCAGGAACTCCTTGCCTTATGCTCATCAGACACAGTCAGAAAGGACCGCCGCTGTACGCGCCTTAGCTGGGCGCACACGGCCATTGTTCGGCATGAATCTAGTGCTCACCTGCAGGGGGCGACGTGAAAGCTGACAGGGTCCCGGGTAGGAGTCCAAGCTCAAGGTCAAGGTCAGTAGGTTGAAAGCAAGTGCTGTAGTGCTTCACTCCCACACGCACCTGCCAAATGCCACCGGCCGCTCTTCTCCCTGGTGGAAAGTCCTCTTTGCCCTGTTTGCAGAATGAAATGAAATTAAACAGACCCGTGGACAAAGGGTAAGCATCACACAAGAGCCACAGAAGGAAGACATTACTGAGTGAATGGAAATTTTGAAATAAAAAGCTTTCCTTTGCCTCAAGCCACACACACTTAGAATTATTTACATTTTGGCTTAAATCAATGCATTAATAAATGAGCTATCACTTTCACACACACAAAAAATTATTTCTGAACCTAACTGCCAAGATGTGTTGGCTCTTATGCAAATACTGGGTTTTGTCTCAACTGACCGTATTTCAGAGCCCAACCAGTGAGCTCTTGGGTGGATGCGAGCTCAGTACCAGCCCCACCTGACTTGCATTATACCTTCATTTGTGAAGTTTTGCTGAACCTTATCTTTACTGTATCTCTTTGAAGCCAGGAGACACAGAGCAACACTGTAGAGAAGTTAAGTCCAGTTTGCTACCTAACTAAGCTCCTAGTCCCAAGTAACCCCAGGACCTAGACACATATTCTCCCCTGCTCCTGACCCGTGTCTGGCACGGGGTTCACTAGACCGCTCGCAGAGGGGGAGCTGAGTGTGCCCACCCTCCGTCTCCCCCGCCCTGCCCCATGCCAGCTTGTTCTGCCCTCCCCCTCCCCCCCGCCGCTGTGACCCAGGAGCACGAACACTACACAGGCAGATCTTGATCTCTGCATTTCCCCCTCCACTTGCTGATGCTTAAAAACTTGCCAGAATACGGCCATTAATGGTTTTACATAACCATGTGTGTTACTATATTAAGCTTAGCCAGTAGAAGGGAGAAGAAATAAAAGCATGTGCTAATTAACACACTCTGCACACCAGCCTTGGCAACTAACTGCCTAGAACGCTGCCCTGATTTGTTGATTATACTGATTCATTCTTTCGGAGAGGTTTCTCTTAACGCAGGGGGCAGGGTTGAGTCCAAATCCTCCATATTTCGACTCTGCCGCCCGCCTGCACCCATGTCTCCTCTTTGTCTCGGGCTGTGTACAATAATGTCTTTCATTCAAAACCAAGTCCCCTGCCAACTTGTCACTTTGCACCTCCCTCTGGTGAGCTGGTGCCCCGTGGTGTGGGCATGGAGAAGCAGCAGTCCTTGCTGCCTCCTTCAGAGCCTTCGGGGGGCAGGTGAGCCCCGGGCCTGGTAGCAACAGACATCTTCTTCATCGTGTATTTGGAGATGTCCACTGGCTCTGCTCAGGAACGTGGAGAGGCAGAGGAAATACAGTGATAATTAAGTTTTATTTATAGCATGTTTCTACGCCATCAGATTGTCCTTTCCATGAGCAACACAATTACTGCACAGGAACAATAGAGCAAAGAAAATCCAAGGCATTGAGATGAAGAAAGCATTTTAAATTGTTTCAAAACGAGATGAAGTTGACGAGGTGGGCTGGTGTATCAGATCTTCTTTTGGGCAAAAGCCGCAGCTGGAACAACACACACACACACACACACGCGCGCGCGCACACACACACACACACGCACGCACACACACACACGCACGCACACGCACACACACACACACACACGCACGCACACAGAGAAGCGTGTGGCTGTGATGGTCTGGCAAACGCTTCCAGGAAAACTCAAGAGTCTGTGCTGTCTGTGTGGGTGACACACACAGGAGAGGTGAGAACGAAGTGTAGAGTACAAGTTAATGCTCTCAGAATCTGACCCAACAGGCACGCCCAAGGACAGTTTCAGGAGTGGCTTTTATGCTCAGTGCGTCCCACGCTGATCTGCAGCTCTCCTCCTCTGGCCCGATCATTGTCAACCTCCTACCACTCACCGTTCAAGGCCCAGAATGGCTCAAATTTCTAATTTCTTTCCTCAGTGCACCCAGCCTTCAGTTACCACCAACTCATCTGGGTTCCCAGAGCCCCCGTCATTCTTTTTTTTTTTTTTTTAAGATTTTATTTGTTTGAGAGAGAGAGAGAAAGAGAACACAAGTGGGGGGTAAGGAGGGGCAGAGGGAGAAACAGACTCCCTGATGAGCAGGGAGCCCCATGTGGGGTTCGATCCCAGGATCGAGGGGTCATGACCTGAGCTGAAGGCAGACGCTTAAGCAACTGAGCCACCCAGACGCCCCACGTCCATCACTCTTAACTGCACATTCGGTTCCTCTCTCAGTGTCTGGTGTTCCTGGGGTGTGTGTGTGTGTGTGTGTGCACACATATACATTTCTTACACATGCATTTATTTCATCCACAAATAGTTTTTGAGTATCTACTATGTGCAGTGCCGAAGACACCATAGAAAGTGAGAATCAGGGCTTGGTCCCAATAGGAGAATCAGAAAAGGAAATACGTGATTTCAATACAGTATTATAAATGATCTGAAGAGATGAAGACAAAACTCTATGGGAAACACAAGTCAAAGATCTGGTCTAGGGGAGCCTGGCTGGCTCAGTCGGTAAAGCACGTGACTCTTGATCTCTCTTGATCTCCAGAGTCATGAGTTCAAGCCCACGCTGGGTGTCGAGGTTACTTTAAAAAAAAAAAAAAAAAAAGATCTGGTCTAAAAGGGCAAGACTGTTTTCTGGGAAAAGTGAAATTTCTGCTGAAATGTGCGTTATCTGGAGGAAGAGAATTTCTCCACACTGACCTACTGTGGACTCTGACCCACCAAAGAACAAGCATCTTTTTTCAATTTAGCTGTTTCCTTCCTGAGTCTGCCATCGGCATACGGTCAGAAGTTTCTGTGTAAGTGATAGATGATTGCTGGGAAACCCTACAAACTAGCACATTTAATTCTTCACTGTCCGTTTGTTACATTAAATAATTTATAGCCATAAAACTTTCTTTGTGTCCAGCATGTTTTAAAATTACGCATTTTTGCTTCTGTCCATGTGTATTAAGGTGAAAGCTCGGCTATACCTCCATTTATTTGCTTCCTATGGTTTTAAAGTAAAGATTCAGATACATCAAATGCGAAACCCAATCAATAGGCTCTTGGATTCCTTCCAACGAAAAAGCTTTCAACAGTTCCTCCCACTCTATGGGCTCGTGTTCAAAGCGAAGCGAGATCACCAGAATCTTTAGTTGTGTTTCCAGATTCGTAAATTTAGAATTGAACCCCAACACAGCATCTCCCATTTTTCAAAATGCTTTCCAAAATTTGATCTTTGGATAAAATCCTGATACAAATGCACAGTGAATTCGAACGGATTAATCGAGAACACATTTATGTTTTACTCCTCTGGATAAAGTACATGTGGGCTAGAGTCAAACCCAAGTGGGGAATGTCTAAACAGTCAGCAAACGCCTACATTTCCAGACACTCCCATGGCTCAGTCCTGTGCTATTAACCCTTGGCCAGTCCCTGAAGCATGCAGTTAACCTGGAAACGTCCTCACTTGCACCTGGGCTACCACGAGGCCAAGTTCATTAGCACATACATGGTACTTCACGTGTAGACGGGTTCTTCCTCTAGGAATGGATTCTGAGAATCAATAGTATTTAAAAGGACAACAGGGCAACGCGGCGTGCACGAATCCACTGGATTGTAAGTGTCTAAAAAAAAAAGAAGTCACACACTGAGCTGTGCAGTTAGTGCACATGAATGAGTCTACACATTAGCCCTCTGGTCTAAATATCAGAAAATGGCAGTGTAGTCTGGGTGGTCCCGCTCAGCAGCCAGAAAAAGTACTTCACCACGCTGAGCTTCAGATTATTTGCCTGTAGGAGAGGCACTGGAATGAGAGTTCACTCAACTGCTTAACATTAAAACTTTGGACTAAAACTAAGGCCCTTTTCTCTTAATTACCAACCTTGTTAGCTCTTTATTCACTCCATCTCTTCCATAGTAAGAGAAACAAGTAAAAAAATTACATGACGAGATCAATGATTTTGAAATTTGTTTTTTTAAAGATTAATTTTATTTATTTTAGAAAGAGTGTGTGTATGTGTGAACAAGGGGAGGGGGCAGAGGGAGAGAGAGAATCTCGAGCAGACTCCCCACTGAATGCAGAACCTGATGCAGGGCTTGATCCCATGACCCTGAGATCACGACATGAGCCAAAATCAAGAGTCAGATGCTTAACCTACTGAGGCACGTGGCTGCCCCAGTAATTTTGAAATTTAACAGAAATATCACGGCACATGTTATTTGCTGTCTGGCCCTTTGCTTTGAGTGAACCTCAAATGTTATAGTCTTTCAGGCTACAACAGGCTTGGAAAGAGGCAAAGGGATTTGACTTTGAGACTTGCACTCAACAAATACTTATGGCAGGGGACAAAACAAGCCCCAAACTCTCCCCTCGTGAGGCTGCGTGATAGAGAAGGAAATGACAAGTGAGATAAATAAATTAGAGAAGGTTAGCTAGTAATAAGTGATAAAGACAACCAGGTGATGCATCCAATAGGCAAGATGAAGAAAAGGACTAAAGGATGATCCCTTCGTTTGCCTGATTTGCATGTATGTACATTTTGGGCTTGAGTGATTGGCTAGGTGATGACAGTTACTGAGTAGGAGAAAAAGAAGTGGGGGCAGAGGCAGTGCAAAGTAGTGGAGGACAGAACCCGTTATTCTGTTCGGGGAATATGGAGTTTGAGATGCCTAAGGACACCCACATGTGGATATCAAGTAGGCAGTTGGACACATGAGTCTGGAGTGTTGAGGAGAAGTGAGGGATTGGGGATCATTGCCCTTTGGGAGTTTTTAAGGCACTGAATCTAGAGAGAGAGTATAGGCAGTCAAGAGGATTGGGGATTGAGCCGTGAGGATACCCACCATTTAGAGGTCAGGTGGAGGAGACAGAATCAGCTGAGAAGACTGAGAATCATCAGCCAAAAATGTAGGAAGAGAATTAAGAAAATGCGATGATTCAAAGCCAACTGAAGAGAGTTCCTCAAAAAGAAGTAAACGTTCACATGTGTAAAATACTACTGCAGGGGCGCCTGGGGGCTCAGTCGTTAAGCGTCTGCCTTCGGCTCAGGGCGTGATCCCAGGGTCCGGGAATCGAGTCCTGCATCGGGCTCCCTGCTCACCGAGGAGCTGGCTTCTGCTTCTCCCTCTGCCCCTCCCCCTCCTGCTTGCACGTTCTCTGTCAAATAAATAAATAATAAAAATCTTAAAAAATAAAAATACTACTAAGGGGGTGGGTAGACAAGGACAGAAATGCTCCCCTGGATTTGGCAGCAGGAGAGTCACTGGAGATCACAGTTTTCGCTGAATGGCGGGAAGAGAAACCAGGTTGGGATGAAGTGAAGAACGAACGGAGGGCAACAAGATGGAGACTCACTGTCCAGTCTACTTCAAGGAATCTTGTTGATGAGACCCACACGAAAGATGACACGGTAGATGAAAAAGCACAAGAGGCCAAGGCAGACAGGGGCTGGTGTTCACGTACTAAAAGGAGGACCCGGCGGAAGGACTGGCTGAAGCAGAGAAACTTGAATCCACGACCACAGACTTGTCAGAGACCCCAGGGAAGGGCGGCAGAGCACCAAAGTGGAGACACCTTCCACAGTAACAGGACGGGAGAGAAAGGGGGGTCCGCCGCTGGAGGTTCTGCCTGGTCGGGGGTGGAGAGACCATCGTAATGTCTTCTATCTTATTAGTGAAGCAGAAAACAAGATTGTCAGCAGGGAGCTGGGGCAGGAGTGGGAGAGAAGGGATGTGGGAGGTGTGAGGCGAGAGTATAAGTCATGAGAACTCATCTCTGGAGAGGAGAGAGGGAACCACCAAGGGCCACGGCATGACTGCGGGACACAGCTGCTGGCCTGCTCAGGTTTGGGCTGAGGCTTGACAGCAGCGCTCAGCGAGGGCCAGGAAGAGATGACTGATGGATAAGGATGGTAAGGGGAGGAGAGTGGACAGAGAGCGGTGGACAGGTAACAAAGGGAACAGTGGCGGTGGGTGGGACCCGTGCGGGTAAGGGACGGCTGCAGGTGGGACTGCAGAGTTTGCCGGATGGAGTGCTGGTCAAAGTAGGCGCACTTGCAATTGAGTGCGTGCCCAAAGATGACCACCGAGTAAAGGAGCAGGTGCTCGGTCGGGGAGCGGGAAGGAAAAGGTAAATGGAGGTGAGCAAATTCAGGGCCTGATCAGCTGAAGTCATCCTGCGTGGGGGGTCCACCTCACCACGAATGGCGGCAGACGTGGGTATGGAGAAGGCTTTAAAACAGAAGGCCAGGAAGTCAGAGGGCCACAGTAAACCCTTGGAAACTGAGGGTTTTTGTTCTTTTTTTTAAAAGATTTTATTTATTTATTTATTTGACACAGAGACAGCCAGTGAGAGAGAGAACACAGGCAGGGGGAGTGGGAGAGAAAGAAGCAGCGTCCCAGCAGAGGAGCCTGATGTGGGGCTCGATCCCAGGACTCTGGGATCACGCCCTGAGCCGAAGGCAGATGCCCAACGACTGACCCACCCAGGCACCCCCGGAAACTTAGGGTTTTGGAGCAGGGGGAACAACAATTAGAAACAGGTATGAGGTATGAAAAAGAAAAACAGCCTTTAGTTGAAAAAGCAGCAGGCAAAGGGGTATCATCCTCATGCAAGGAGTCAGAGAGAATGTTCCAGTCCACACAGCTGGAGATGGCAGGTGCAGTCACTGAGCTCAGGTCTTCAGACCGTAGAAACAGGCCTTTTCTATTGGATCAGGTTCGCTATTGCTAAATGTACTCTTTCTTTTTGGTTTTCAGATTTCATGCTTTTGTGGTATTCCTGGAGATAAGTAGGAAATCGCTGAAGAGGGTCCCGAACAATCTCTCAGGTGCACAGGAGACTCGATCGTAATTGCTTTCTGATAATATGCACATTTATGTTCCTGTATTAACATTATAGACAGAAATAAGCCTAAACAGGGATAATTAATTTCTTTTTGATTACCCTGATTTTGATTTAAGGAAAAGTGTCCAGAATATTTGTACCTTTCCCTCTATTTCTTTCCTCCTTTTAATCACATTACCCCTCTGCTTAGACGTGAACCCTCCTGACACCATCGGCTGCTCTGGGACATGTTACCCACCCTAAAAATCCTCATTTTTCTTGAGTCCATATCTTAATCCTTTTTAGGACATCTGGGACAAATTCTCCAAGTATGGTGCAGTGTTAAGGATTTAACAGGACCCTGGGATCATGACCTGAGCCAAAGGCAGATGCTTAACGACTGAGCCACCCAGGCGCCCCTTTAGTTTCTTTTAAACGAAACACTACCTCAGCTGAGATTGACAATCTGTTTCTCTGGGAGTGTTTTCCCTGATACTCCTCCGTGAAAACGGTCACCTAATTAAATGTGTCTTTCTTTGTCATGTGCTCCACATGGCAGCTCGGACAGGAAATGAATGATTCCAGGGGAAGCAAAGCTGGACCCTAAGATCCTCTCAAAGGTGACGTGACCTCAGGAGAGGGCCCCTCATCTGAACGTGCCAACCTGACATTAAACTGCACGCTCACTGTTCTGACGCTTCCTTCTGTGACAATAACATAATCTTACCTGGATTCTGTCGAGGGGGCACAGATATGTAAGTATTCCCTTAAATGATGGGCATTAGCGAGTAACTGGAAAAGGAGAGGCAGAGTGAAGAGAACTTATGTAGGACACGACACAGAGCTGGAGCCTGAGTTGGTAAAAGTGAGGTGACTCCAAGTATTGCTGTTTCGAAAGGACCTGGGATTTTTCCCACCTTAGCCTCTCCCGAGGGACGCTCTCCACGGTCAACGAAGGTCTTCACATGAAGAATTCCCATGCCCTGAGCTATCCGATAAGAAGGGTACTGAACTAGGGACAGACTTCTGATTCAGGTGAAGTGAAGGAAGGGAGAGGGGAGGGGAAAGGCCAAATGTTTGAACTCCGAGACATTTCCCCGCCTAAATCCAAATCAGGTGAAAAGGAATTTGATTATTCAAATTCAAAATAATTTAGATTATTCAATGCAAAATTCCTTCGATTTAAAATCAAAAGGAATATGATTATTTCTGTTTTGGCATCAATTTATAATGCTAAAAAAAAAGAGAGGGAGGGAGCGAGCATAAGTATGTATTTTATCGGAAAGCAGTTAAGATACTATTAACTTTAAGGGGAAGGGAATGTTATGGAGATGCAGTGTTATTTTCTGTAAAATTAGTAGGGAGAACTAGATATCGTTAAAACTTCTAAAATTGTCCTGTAGCTGTTTCTTCTTTACGAAAAATTGGGATAATAAGACCTGCCCTGACAATAGAATCAAAGGAGATAATGTTTGTGAAAACACAAACTGGAAGCTGTTGGTCAAATATGAATTCTTCTTATTGTTCTCACTGTGCCACAGAAGGGGTAAGTGAATTGTCTGAGAACACCACTAGTACATGGTATTCCTTCCCTTCCCCAAACAGAGCTGAACTCATAATAGAAACTAAGAATATATTTAATGTATAAATGCCTGAGCTGGGGTTCGAACCCAGGCTGTCTGGCCCAGGACCTGGGAGCTTACTCACTGTGCTCTGCTGTGCTCCATTTTCCACCAAAGATAAATCAACGTTAGCTGTGGAGAAGAGATAGAGATTTTCCATGAGATTAGTACTAATGTCATTTAGAATAATGGAAACAGAGAGCACTGTGCTAAGTGAGCTGTGAGGAACTGTCCTACTGGAGAAATATTTTGGAGTGCTATAATTTTCATGGATTGACTACTTTTGAGAGGTTGGACAATTCCAAAATGTCCCCAGGCTTCAGATACTGTGGGATAGTGATGCTTCTCCTTTCCCCTAGAAAAGGGGAAAAAATACACAGATCAAACTACAGTTATTTCCTACAAAGACAGTGACCCATCCCTGAGGGGATTGTACTTTCCCAAGATGGAAAACAATGCCAGGGTCTGTGTCCAGACAGGAGAGACCAAGGCAATGGCATAGCTCGATAAAGAACAATTAAAAGAAGTTCCATGTCATCTGACTCCCCAGGCTCACACCAAACTTGCTGAAAAGACCAATATGATCCTTCCTCTCCTTCCACCTGCTTACACACACAGTCTGCTCCCATGCCAGGGGCATACGATCCTGAAAGCTGACCTCTCCCCAAGGAGTCAGCCAATTGCCTTGAGCCCAGACCGAATGAAATCTTTTTCTGGCCTCAGTTCTTCTTCTGAGAATAAAGATGTCTAGCAACTTAACTTTGTTAGCCTCTTAAATATACTTTGTCGATATTTATTTTTCAAACAATAGGTCTTTTGCTTATTGCTAAAGTAAAACACTGCAGAACATTTGGAAAATATTGAAAAGCAAGGATAATGTCATTACTTGGAATCAACTACCATGGGGTATTTCATATGTGTGTCTGTGTGTATGATCGCAATTTTATATTTAATACACATGTATCCATGTCCATATCATTTGTTTCATATATTTAAAAAAACAAGGGGTGTCTGGGTGGCTCAGTCGGTTGAGCATCAGACTCATGATTTCAGCTCCAGTCATGATGTCATGGGTCATGAGATCAAGCCCCACAGTTGGGCTCTGCACTCAGCAGGGAGTCTGATAGACATTCTCTCCCTCTGTCCTTCTCCCCACTCGCACTCATGCTTTTTTTCCCTCTCTCTCAAATAAATAAATCTTTAAAAAAATAAAAAACAAATCTGCAACTATCTGTTTAATATATTATCTTCTAAATTTAATATGATACTGGAAGTACATTCTTATGTGATGAAATATTATTTTAAAACATGAACTTTTAGAAATTTCTTCAGGCTGTGATGAGTTGGTTATATCAAATCAACCTTTTTCAGAAAGCAATTATAGATGCTGGATAAAATACCAGAAATACATCTAGATGAAGGCCCTGGAGAAGGACCAAAGCATCCAGGCCTTGAGGGGCCAGGATTCCCAAAAGAAGGGAACTGCATTGTTGTAAGATCAATGTTCTGCTGTTTTCCCCCTTGAAGCATGCATCTCTAGTTCTAAGCACTTCAGGGCACATAGGTCAAACAGAAAGAGGGTGGCAAAATTTACTATGCTCCAGAATTCAAAGGGTCAAGAAAAAAGAAAGATGAAAAGAGAAAAACGCACTCTGCATTTTGGTCTTTGAGTGAGATGTCAAAGGGTCAAGCTGGAAGAAGCTGATAAAAAGATGAAGAGCTAAGTAAACTTGGGTTTCCGGTGTTGTTAGGGTGAAATAAAAATTGGGGTTTGTAAACCCCTAACGGGGAGAGGTTCCAATAAACACTTGAGACTTCTATTGAGACCCAGGCATAGCTGCCTCTCAAGGAAAAAAGCAAACCAGTAAAAGACCAGCCTTTGCAAAAACAAAAGGCATTCTCGAACCATCCAGATGTCGGAGGCTGCCAAGGTCACCTGGCCTTACTCAAATCGCTTACCATGAAATATTAATTTCTACTCCAAGGAGAAAGTAGCCAGAATCTCTACAATTGTTTAAATACATGTTACCACACTCAAAAATCACCAGATTTACCAGAAGATTGGACTAAATAGATAAAAACAACAAAAAGCAACAACCATGGAGTTATCAAAAACAGATTTTAAAATAATTTTAATCAATATGTTTGACAGATAGATGACAAGATAAGACGTTTTGGGAGATAATTGGAAACTATAAAAAAAGAATTCAGTGGAAATGCTATATCAGAAAAACATAACATTGAAACTAGGAACACCCCAAATACATTGAACAGTAATTAGACACCGTGGTAAGGAGGGTTCATTATCTGAAAGATAGTTCAGCAGAAAGTACTAAAGCCAAAGCACAGAGAAGAGAAAGATGGAAAATATGGAGAATAACATATCAGAAACATGAGACAACATGAAAAGATAATACGCATGTAGCTAGAGTGAGTAGGAACTTGAGTAGGAGGATGGGTGAAGCGATATTCCAAGACATAGTGGCCAAGAATTCTTAAAAATGGACGAAATACATCAAACACAGGAAGTGTTACAAACACTGAGCAGTATACATAAAAACCCCGGCCGGGGCACTTTATACTAACACTGCTGAAACGAACTAAAATAAGAAAATTTAAAACCAGCCAGAAAAAAACCATAATTTCACAAAGAACAATAATACTGAGGCTGAATTCTCAAAAAAAAATTATGGATGAGAAGAAAATTTAGAAATATCTTTAAAGTCCTACAGGAAAGACACTGCCTTTTTAGAATTTGATACCCAGAGAAAATATCCTGGATAAATTAAAGTAAAATAAAGACATTTTCAGACAGACAAAACCTGCAAAAAAAAAGTGTTGTAAGTGAATGTATATTTAAAGAGATACTCGAGAGAAGTTTTTGGGAAGATATAAAAATTGATGCTTTAATTTGCACAGAATTTAACACAGAAATTCAGAAGGGAATAAAAATCAAGGATGTACAATGTGAGTAACTATGAATCAGCACTGGCTAGAAAAGGGATTAATAATGCTTTGTAGGGCTCTCAATGTATGTAGAATTTAAATGATGACAACAAGAGTGAAAAGAGAGTGATGAAGATAAACGAAATGATAAGGTTTTCCATTAGCTGGAAAATGGTAAAAATGTTAATTGATAGTGGATTACATTAACATGAGGATGCGTGTGTTAATAGTTAGGGTAGCCACTAAGAGAAAATGCAGTGATAATTTTAAAAATTATTAATGCAAAGGAATTTTTTAAAAGAAAGGAGTAAAAGGGAAAGCACAACAGATCGGCCACATAGAAAACAAAGAGTGATTTGCTAGCTATAAAAACAGCTATGTAAGTCGTTGCCTAGAATACTGTGTTCTACCTGCTGAGTAAAAGACTATCAGACTGAATCGAAGCAAAGTCTGTGCTGCTTAGAAGAGATACAACTTAAATATAATACATGAAGAAGTTAAAAGTGAAGGGATAGAGAAAATTATACCGCACAAAGACGAACCAAAAATAATTGGAGTAGCAAAATTAATATCAAGCAAGGAAGACTTTGAATAAGAGCATTACTAGAAATAACAGGGGCATTTTGTCGTGATAAAAAGTTAATTATACCAATAGTAACATATAATGTTTCTATATTTTATGCACCTAATAACATGCCTCAGAATACATAAATGAAAGCCCACCTAGTAAAAAGAGAAATAAGTTCACAATCATAGTGAGAGATTTGTAATAGATCAGAAGACTCCGTATTATTAAGATGTCAGTTCTTTTCACATTGACCTATAGATTCGTGCAATCCCAGGCAAAATCCCAGTGAGCCTTTTGGGGTGGAAATGGACAAGCAATGCTAAACTGAATATGAAAAATCGAAGGGCCGGAAATACCCAAAAACAACTTTGGAAAAATAAGAAAACCAAAAACAAATTTAGAGAGATTGCATTATTTGAATTAAAGACTTTCTATAAATTTAAGTAAACAAGACAATAGGTATTGGCCTGTAGGTAGACATAAACAGTCAATGGAACACAGCACAGAAATGAACCTGTCCCACCATCTCCTCACACCATATGTAAAAATAAACTTGAAACAGATCGTAGACCTAAGCATAAAACTTATAACTATAAAATGTCTACTAGAAATCACTGGATAAAATCTTTGTGACCTGGGATTAGGCAAAGCTTTCTTAGGAAGGATACAGCATTGTTCATAAAAGGAAAGTATCTTTGAAAGGTACTATTAAGAAAATAAAAAGGCAAGACACAGATTCATCAAAAATATTTGCAATACATGTAACTGATTAAAGATATGTATTGAAAATACATAAAGAAATCTTACAATTTAATAAGTCAAACAACCCAGTAAAAGTAAGTTTGAAATTCCAAATACGCACTTCGGTAAAGAAGCCGTGCAGGTAAGAAGCATGCACAGATGCTTAAGTACCCACTAGTTACGAGACACGTAAGAACTAAATCCACAGTGAGGGGCTAAGACCTGTCTAAATGAGCATGTTTTACCCCTGTATGAATAAGAAAATCCATAAAATAGATAGGAACAAACTACTGATACTTAAGTAACATGAATTAATCCCCAAAAGCATTATGCTTAGTGTAAAAAGCAACACACGAAAGGTCACACATTCCATGATCCCATTTACATGACCTACTGAAAAGGCAAAAAATACACAAAGCAGAGGAGTGGTTGAGAAGGGCTGAATGGGAGACAGACTACCAAGGGCATAAAGGAACCTTCTGGGGTGATGGAAATATTTTATACACTGGTTTTGGTGGCGGTTGGGGTGGTTACATAACTGTATATATTTGTCAAAACTCATCAAATGGCACACATAAAGTGTGAATTTTACTGCATGTAAATTATTATACACTTTTCTTTTTAAAAAAAGAAGCTTATGGGATACAGATATAGACAAAGTTGTGCTTAGAGGGATATTTATAGTTTCAGATCCATATATTAGAAAATGAGGAATTAAGTTCTAGATACCTCTCTCAAGAAAGTAGAAGAAGTGAGCGGATTAACCCCTAAGAATGTGCAAGGAAGGGCAGTAGAACGTTGACCACAATGCTTAACGACGGACCCTGGTAGAGATCAGAGTCCAGACCTGGGCCCCCACACATGAGAGTGCCCGAAGAGGGTGTGGTAAGGAAAGAACCATGTTTGAGAGTTGGTGCTTGGTAGGATAGATATACAGAATTTTTTTAATGGTCCTTGGTCTCTATCTCACACTATTTAGAAACATCAGTTACAGGAAAATGGTAAATCCATGTAAGATCCAAGATAAAATGAAATTTCTAGAAAATGAGAGAACACCTTCATGACCTTGGAGTCAGCAAATGTCAAACAGGGAAAGAATGTTCACCATAAAAATATTGAGAAATTGGACTGGATGAAAATTAAAAATTTCTGTTTTTTGAGAGACACAATTAAGACCATGAAAAGGAATGCCCCAAATTAAAGGAGACATTTGCTACACGCATGCACACACACACACACACACACACACACACGATAAAATAATCATTTCCAGGATGAACGCAGAACTCTCACCACTTCAATAAGAGAAAGAGAAACAACATAATAAAGATGGGCAAGAGACCTGGGCAGGAAATTTACAGAAAAATGCTAAAATGGTCAATAAATATAAGAAAATTGCTTAACCTCAGTAGCCATCCAGAAATACAAAATAAAACCACAAGAGACACCACCATTATACATCAGAAAAAGGCTGACAATACCAACTGTCGACAAGGATATGATACACTGAAATCCTAATACTCTGCTTAAGGATGTCTATCTTTAGATAATTTGGCATTATCAACTGAAGCTGAACATTTAGCCCTAGAGCCAAACAATTTTACTCCCAGGTACACACTGACAGATGACAGACATAAATACTCATGGCACCAACGACACGTGTGAGAATATCTATAGCATTGTTTGCAACCGTTTAAAAACTGGAAACAACCCAAATGTCTATCAACAACAGAACGGTAGACACACGGTGACATATTCATAAAATGGATGAATAGCAGCTAGGAATTGTAATACGCAACAACAAGAAAAAAGCTCATGCATGTAGTTTCTTTGAGCAAAAGAAGACGTACAATGGAGTATATACCGGATGATTCCATATATGGAAAGTTCAAAAATATGCAAAACTAACCCATGATGACAGGCGTCAAGGAGAGGTCACCTTTGGAGGGGTAATGACCAAGAGGATACACAAGAGAGACTTCTAGGGCGCTGATGCTGGTCTATTTTTTGATCTGCGTGGTGGTTACATGGCGTTCACTTTGTAAAAATTCATGGAACAGTACACTTCTGATTTATGCACTTTTCTCATCTCATGATGTTACATTTCTATTTTTAAAATTTTACTTAAAAACATGGCTTTTTAGGACTATATAGTCATTTGGCCATATCAATATTCGTTGTTTGTGTAACCCACTCCCTCTGGTGATGCTTTTTAGTTGTTTGTTATATTTGGCTATTATGAAAAATACTCTTTTTTTTTTTACAAGTATCATGTTTTACTTTTCTTATTCAAATCTTTGACTCCTTTCTAAAGATAAAGTCCCGGAACTACAAGGGCTGGGTCAACGGATACGTCATTATAATGACACTGAATACATGTTACCAGATTGCCCTCTGGGAAGATCTCCCGATTTATTATTTTTATTTCCTTATTTTTTTAAAGATTTTATTTATTTATTCGACAGAGATAGAGACAGCCAGCGAGAGAGGGAACACAAGCAGGGGGAGTGGGAGAGGAAGAAGCAGGCTCATAGCGGAGGAGCCTGATGTGGGGCTCGATCCCAGAACGCCGGGATCACGCCCTGAGCTGAAGGCAGACGCTTAACCGCTGTGCCACCCAGGCGCCCCAGATCTCCCGATTTAAACATTGAAGGTCAGTCTTATCAAGACGGATGTAAATGTTGCTAGCCCTGGTCCTGCTTGACCTTTATCATGGTAGACGGTATCCATCAGCTCTTCTGTAAAGTTCTGTTTTGCTCTGGCTTTGCTGGCATCCCCCCCACCCCACCTGTTCTATTCTCCTCCTCTTCCTTCTGCTCGGCTATGCATGTGCTCCAAGGTCCGGTTCCTGTCTGTTTTCTCTCCCTCTCCTCTAGAGGAACGTGTCTCTTGCATGTTCACTTTTCCCTGTATGGTTATGATTTCCTATTCTCTTCCCAGTTTCAATCTCTTATCTTGTTCTGCGTTTCCAGCAGCTAAGCATTGGCTAGTTTCCTTTTGCTATCATTATCTCAAATGGAACGAATGGAAATGAGCCATGGCTAGTGAACTAAGGAATATTTGAAAAGGCAGAAAGAATGTGTGGTATTATTCCAGAGCTCAAAGACCCCGACGCTTCAGGACACACCTCCAGGTGGCATCCCCTTGGGCTCCCGACTCCGCTCTCTTTCCCCTCCTGCCTCTCCCCACCTCTCCCTGCCCTCCTCACGGCTCTCCCTCTCCTGAGCTCACACCATTACCATGTTTCCCCATTTGTTCCATTTTCTCTTCTCTCCACACTAAATTATACAAAATATGTCTGACTAGTTTTCCATTTAATTTACTTTTTTGAACAAAGTTTCATAATCCCGTTTTTCCAGTTAGAACCATTAAAATTAAAAATGGGTGAGCTAAATGCCTTGTTTTCCAAGAGAAAAGAATTCATTTGCCGTTTCGAACATGGCCTATCCTTAAGTGGAAACAAGTATTCACTGATTATTTTTTTATGGCTTCAAGTGTCACACTAATGCTATTAGTTACTGTGGGCTTACCACCTACGTGTTTGCAGTATAATTTGCTTATTCTTTGGACTATTGCTCTGACATAGATTTATATTTTCTCAGGTGAGAAACTGAGGCACAGTCAGGGCCTTTGTCCAGGTCACGTATCTGGCAGGCAGCAGAACCGGGATTCAAACTCAGATCTGTGTGATTCCTGAGTCTGCACTCGCACCTCTCTCCCAGGAGCTCCGAATGCTGTTAGCTTGACCAGCAATAATCTCTCTGGAGGAAAGAACAGACAGGACACCACTCAGAAACAGAATGATCTTTACGATCTCTCGCTCCTGGCCCCTCCCCCTCTATAATCTGCTTCAATCATTATAAGAGAGATGAATAAAATTAATAGTCCTATTTTATACATGGGGCAGGTACAAGGTCACGAGCATGAGGCCCTGTGGTGGGCCCAGGGCTCTGCTCAGAGTGGAGGGTGGACTGAAGGTCACGGCTAGGAAGCTCTGAAGCAGACAGACAACATCCTTTGCAGTCCTTCATCTACGATCGATTTCAGTCCTCATCACCTTCACCCCTAAATCCACGAGGAAAAGAAAAAGAGGGAAACACCCCCCAATCCCTTCTTGGTTATGAACTGTATGAATGAAAGTGCATGATAGGAAGTGACCGGCTGAAATCAAGTCTATCATGTAAGCCAGGGCCATCGGATTTCTCATTAGCACTTGGACCACTGTGGGTTCCTGACGTCTGTACGTCTGGCTGGCTGCGATGGCTGGGCTAGCCTGATGTTTAGAAGCCCCCAAAGACCCTTCTTGAAACCCTTCCTCTCCTTCATTTGGTTGTTTTGTTTTACTGTCAAGATAACAGGTCATCAGTTTCGTGTGCCGACATTCTACACTGGATAATAGAACTCCCCCATGACTTTACCGACACCAGTCCTCATAGAATACAGAATTCTGTTTCTTTTCTATAACACACACACACACACACACACACACACACACACACACACACCCTTTATCGCGTCTCCATTCCCACAGTGCCACTGAAGAAATGCTGCGAAATGACCCAGGGATGAGGCACTGCTAGGAGAGAAGCCTCATTTGTGGCCGAGAAGCCAGGGTATGAGGACGGCTGGTCCAAAGCCCCAGCTCTGCGAAAGAGCGGCCCCGTCTCGCTGCGTGGAGAATGGGGTCTGCACTTCTCAGGCGCAGCGTCTGACATTTGCAAAGCTCTTACTGCTTCTTCAAGACTCAGATCAGTTGTTATTCTGTGTGAAGCCTTCGTGATCCATGAGAGGAGTGAATCACGCTCTTTCCTTTCCTGGTTTGTACATTGGAATCCGAGTGAACAACAGGCCCACACTTTCTGAAGGCCTGGGTATCAGCTGGCTCCCAAACCACAGAAAATGTGGCGGGGCTCCCTGGCCTACAGCCAGAAGGAGGATTTGTTGGAGACTCAGAAGAGGGAAGGAGCACTTTGGCGGGAGGTCCATGGAGTATGGAACTGGAGAAAGGGGGAACGTGGTGAGCTACTACCCGCCCTCCCAGATCGCCAATGCTTGGAGAGGACCGGCTGACTCGAGATCGTAGCGGGGCTGTCCCTGCACTTAAGCGCTCCCGTAATTAGTGGCTTCCATTTCTGTCCCTCCTGTTAACAAGGGCAGGGACTTTGTCTTGTTCACACTTTTGCCCTGTCACCCTAAGAGAGCTGGAACAGAGCAGATGCTTGATGCCAGCAGGTCATCTGTGTGCGTGGAAAAGGACATGTGGGCCAGGGAAAACTACTCATTGACAGACAACGAGACAAGTTAAGCCCATGACCACTTCCCCTGCAGAAAGCATGAAACGGTGATGATTAGGTCTTCATGGATGTCACCACACCCTTTCCACTCAGGGCTTCTCCTACCCCATACACAGAGTTTGCACATCGCACAAAGTTCCCTGGGCAATGTCGTTACTATACCTCCCATCTGGGTACCCGGGAACTGTTGTGTGTGCCCGGCAAGCCCTTGGCACTGTGAAAACCGTCCAGACTCTAATCCCCAGAGGAAGGTGATGGTGATGTATTAAACCAGATTACATTTTCTTAACCAGCTCTCAGGCTTCAACACTTTGGAGTTAGCGGGAAGTTTCTTTCAAATGTTACGGTAGACCAAAGCAAAGCTGAGAGCAAACAGCGTTCACCTGAACTGGAGCCACAGCCCTCAGTTGGCGGGGCCCCCTCTATCCTGCTATTGATCGCAAACCTTTCTTGTAGGGGAGGCGAAAGGAGCCTGGGCTGGAATATTTAAACGTTATTCTCTTAAGAACGCTCTTGCATCATCAAAGACTGTAATTGCTTTTCTCTGAAGCTCCTCTTCCTGCAGAGATTTTCTTCTTGCTTATTTTTAAAATTTCAAGCTAAAAAGCACACATTCTGGACTTAAGGGAGAGCGGTGAGGAAATGAGCAGGGGAAGCTATGGGTGCTGGGCAATCATAGTACCGGAGACGTAAGACCGAAGTCACACATTTGAGAGCGTCGCGCAGCCAAGGGCAGGGTCGGGGTCCGTGGCCTGGCCCACCTCCCCAGGCGAAGAGCAGCAGAACCAACACTGATCCTTCCATCCCAACAGACAAGACAGGAAGCTGTTTACTCCTGAGCAGACTTAACGTTTCTGGAGCAAAACCAGAGCCTAATGGGGGACTGTGGCGTAGTCAAAAATGCAAAAGGATGTCAGAACATGGGGGAGATCTCTGCCAACAGTGAAAGCTGGTGAAGCCACATGCGTTCTTTATGCCTACGATGTTCCTTTCTCCCCACACCCCCACCGATGTCCTCACAGAGCAGACTTAACCCAGAGCCTTTCCTCTGCAGGGATCAGTTGCGTTGGAAACCTTCCATCTAACTGCAATTATGACTGACCTCTTCATAAAGGGATTTGAAGGGCCAGGGAGCCAAGAGAGCGAAATTCCTCTGGCCGGGGTAGGTAATGCTCATGCCCATTCTGCTAGCTCTCCACACGACTGTCTTCATGGGACAACTTCATCCTTTCTCTTTGTCTATCCTGACGTGCCCGTTAGGGTGAGCTCTTCAGGAAAGTACCTTCCGAAGATTCCCACTATTTAAAAACAGTACAGACCCAGTCAAATGTTCTGAATCTTCTGTGACTCTTTTGACTATGAGTTATTCACCAAACTCTGAACACGTTTCATTCATCGATTACTAAGTGTTTGCTGAGGACATTAACCGTATGTCTGGCATGGGGTAGATGTTGGAAACTAATACTTGCTGTCACCCAGAGAGTTTGTTACTTCACGTGTGAGTAGGCTAAAAAAAGAGTAATATGGATGAACTATCGTTTTGTCTGGTTTGCTCTTAAACTGTCGTGTCTATTTATTCATTCAGATATTCCTGTTCTCACCATGTCCCTGGCAGAGAAACGGACGGAGTGGCTCACTGCATTATAATTCCAGAATCTACCGAAGGCTCTCTGGGTCGAGGGCTGACTCTACCACTTCCCAGCTGTTCCTAAACCTTCTAACTCTCAGGTGTCTCCACCAGAACGGCATCTATTTCACAGGGCTGTAGTAGGAACGAAATGAGAAAATCCACCAGAATGCTCGGCACACGAGAGCATTCAATAAACGTGAGCTACTTGGCTGGATGGAGGAAATGATGTTGGTAGTCACCAGGAAGAAAAAACCCTGGAGTTCAGTTTATAGACCAGATCTAAAAAGATACGTTTCAGGGTGAAGGATAGCGTCAGAGGCCCACGCACCCGAGAAACAAAGGTCGACTCCAGTGAACATAGTGGACTCTATCCCATTAGGCACGATGAGCCCTCAAGGAAACTAAGCAACAGTGCCAGGGGCACCAAACATGACAGTGAGCATTACTACCTGTGCTGCCAAGACCTCCATCACCACCTTCACCAGCACCATCCCAACACACCAGGACCACGTCCACTATTCCCACCCAATACCATCACCTCTACTGCAGGCACCACCAGCACCACGGCCACCATTAGTACTTCCACTATCTGCAGCCAACACCTTCATCTCCACCGCCATCACCACTACTACCATCTGCCATTACCACTTCCATTTCCACTGATCTCCAGACAGCACCATCACCACCACCTCCACCACCACCACCACCATCGCCTGTATCACCCCTGATGATTAAATCATTACTAACATGCATGCCATTGTTTCTCAAAGAATGGCCCATTGTCACCTGATTCAGAATCCTCTGGGCATCATATTAAAATTAAAATTAGAATCACCTGGAACTTACTGAATCCAACTGTGGATATTCTCCAGAAATCTGCATTTTAAAGAGCTCCCAGGTGATTTGTAGGGAGCTAAAATAGGAAAATCACTGAATTTGAGAACATGTGTGTCCACCCACAAACTAGGATTCCATATATACATATATATATATTTTTTAAGATTTATTTATTTTTGAAGAGAGAGCGCCAACAAGCACTGGGAGGGGTAGAGGGAGAGAGTGAGAAAGAACCTCAGGCAGATTCCAGGCCGAGTATGGAGCCCAATGTGGGACTCAATCCCAGGACCCTGAGATCATGACCTGAGCTGAAATCAAGAGTCACATGCTTAACTGACTGAGCCACGGAGGTGCCCCCCCCCCCTTATATTTCTATTGAAGTCTCTACTGGCTGTTTACTTGATTAGGGCCCATGGAGTGTTAGAGAGATGAGTTTACAGTCATCAATGTGCGATGAAAATTAGGACAAAAATAAAAGTATGAATAAAGGCTAAATTGTGCCCAGACCAAGCGCTTACACATTCTAGGCAGGTGTCACTGAATCTCATATCGCTGGCCCTGGGATCTCTCGTCTATCAAATGAAGAAATGCCCAAAGTCACATAGTAACTAATGGCAGGGTCTGAACAAAAAAGCCATGTCTTTTGTCTGCTTTGGCTGGCTTTCCAAGGAGCTGGTCCAGAACAGGGAGGCAGAGGAAAACAGCGGCAGGAGCAGACTGGCTTGGAGCCCGCGGTGACTCAGCCCACAGACGAGAGGAGTGTGTAACATTACAGGAGCTGACGATGTGGAGCCGGACACCAGGCCTGGGTGGAGAAATATGAGAGAGCAGGGACTGGTCTTTGGACACTCTGATTTCTTCCCATCATTTCTGCTTTTCCTTGTAAAACCAACTCCTCTTCACCCCTTGATCTACTGCCCACAGGCCGGTGGCCTCAGGGTCCATGCAGATCTGCTGATGCGTTTTCCTTCATGATCCCCTGTCTCCACCTGTCCTGTGTCTGCAGTGACTCTTTCCTGGACCTCTCCAAACCAGCCATGCTAGGCTCGTTGCCGCATTCCTGCATTGCACCCAGAGCTCCTCCCAGCCCGGGGCCCTGACTCTCCCCATCCTTCTGCCCACCCTGCTGCTGGTCTTACTGCCTTTCAGCCTTTGTTCAAATGCCCCCTTATTAAAAAGCTCTTTCCTGCTAGCCCTGTGCAAAGGAGGCATGGCCCACGCCATCCCTCTGTCCTGACTTCTTTCTCACTCTCTGACACATCAAATAAATATTTCTTAGTCTGTGTGTGTGTGTCTCTCTCCTCCCACCAGAATGGAAGTTCTTGAGAGCAGAGAATACATGTCTGTTTTATTCAAACAGCACCTGACACACACAGGCCCTCAACAGATATCCAAACAGATGACCCACCCATGAAGAAACCAACGCATCTCCCACGCTGTTACAAAGCTAAGCTCTGCTAACGCGTGTCATGGTTAATACCATACCCTTTTCCAGGTGATACCTTTGTTTCTGACAAGGATTTTTCAAGAGAAAATGTTCTAGTTCGCAGAATTGCCCCGATGGTAGAGATTCGGCAGCACGTGTCGGGCCCCTGACATTTATATTCTGAGGCACACGCTCAGCCCCTCATGATCACCCTACAATCCCCACCCGTCACTGTCAGCTGGGCACCCTGCAGAGCGCCTGGTGTCCAGAGGATGCTCAGTAAGTGCTTGTTGAACTCGAAGTCATGGGAGGCTCTGTTCTGCCCACAGGGACGGCCTGCTCTGTGTATAATCATTCCATCATCACGTCTGTGGGCTTTCTGTCCATTACTATCACCACTGTTGCTTTCCAAACTGTAACTTCACAGCCAGCCTGACAGCCAGACACAAATTTGGGTCTTGCTTCTCTTTTTGCTGATGCCCTTGTGCTCTGTTGTGGTTTCGCTACACGTGACGAACACATCCGAAGGTGGTCGCACAAAGAAGCCAGACTTTCTTCAGAGAGCAAATAATTGCTCAAATTTATGAGCAGTTAAGAAGTTTGAGGGGCGGGGTGCCTGGGTGGCACAGCGGTTAAGCGTCTGCCTTCGGCTCAGGGCATGATCCCAGCGTTATGGAATCGAGCCCCACATCAGGCTCCTCCGCTATAAGCCTGCTTCTTCCTCTCCCACTCCCCCTGCTTGTGTTCCCTCTCTCGCTGGCTATCTCTATCTCTGTTGAATAAATAAATAAAATCTTAAAAAAAAAAAGAAGTTTGAGGGGTGCCTGGGGGGCTCCATTGATTAAGCCTCCAACTCTTGATTTCCGCTCAGGTCATGATCTCGGGGTCCTGGGGTTGAGCCCTGCATTGGGCTCTGCACTCAATGTGGAGTCTGCTTGAGATTTTCTCTCTCCCTCTGCTCCTTCCCCCACTCACGCTCTAAATAAATAAAGAAATAAAATATTCAAAAAGAGAAAAAGAAGTTTTAGCTCCGATTGCATGTTTTGCATCAGGTTTTCCCAGGAAGTCACTTTCCCACTAAGTGGGAAAGAAAATAGTTGCGCGAAGTGATTGTACCTTTAACCCAACTTACCGCTCGAGGATTCAGTTTTTAATCAGTGCTAAACTTATCAGAGCTTGCCTGGATTTGCAATGAAACAGCTGTCACACAAACTGCCAAGGAACAGAACGTGTCGATATGCTGCTAAAACCAGCAAGGAAATCCTTTCTAATCAAATCCAGCAGCCTCAAAACGAGCAAACCCTGAATGACTGCCCCTAGCAAAGGAGATGCTGCACCCCGACAGCTTCCACAAAACACCCTGAACACACGTGCATGAGCAACCTGTCCTCTGAAGAATTCCCATGCTCTGGACAAAGATGCGACACAGAGAATCCATGTTTAACTGCATCTTAAGTCATATTAATGGTTACTTCCCGACTGCTGTTAAAAGATCTTGATTTCAAGGTATTGTTCACTTTACTGTTTACCTCATTTCATAAATATAATTTGATGACTTCTTCAACAGTATCTTTCTTAATTTTACTCAAGGTACAATTCTACTCAAGGTTTTTTTTCAAACTTAGCTAATATATTGTAGATCTTACTTTACTTTTTTAAAAGATTTATTTATTTTAGAGAGAGAGTGCGTGGAGGGAAGGGACAGGGAGAGAGAGAGAGAATCTCAAGCAGATTCCATGCTGAGCATGGAGCCCGACACAAAGCTCCATCCCATGACCCCAAGATCATGACGTGAGCTGAAACCAAGAGTCCAATGCTTAACCCACTGTGCCACCCAGATGCCCCTGTAGTTCTTGCTTTAATGGGGAACTCTGCTGGCCCTATTTCTATGTTTAACCCCTTGCCCATGCTCTCTATTATCCTTTCCCCTTTTCCTGCTCTCAGAGCACGTATCACCCACACACTCTTTCTGGCTTACTTTACTGTCCATATCCCATCCACGCATCCCCCCAACGAAACCGTGGACCCTACAAGGGCAGGTTTTCTGTTTGTTTTGCTTCTGGAGAGCATGCCTGACCTATAGAGCGTGCTCAGTAAAGATTTGCTGAGTGTACGAATCAACGAATAATGGTTAAGAATGTGGGCCTCAGAGTCAGCTCTGCCACTTGAGGGAGATGTTTAAACATTTTAAGGCTCAGTTTGTCTTCTGCAGAATGGGAATGATAGCAATAATACTAATACTGCGACTAATCCTAAGAATAAACCCCACGGTGTTCCGAATAGCGAAGGAAGGCTGTCCGTAAGACGTTGGCAACATTCGCACGCAGAACATTCTGGTGGGGTAGAGGTGGGTGCTGTTGATGGCTTTGTGCTCCACTGAACATCCCAGAAGCTCTCCGGAGCCACGTGGGTGTGCCTGGAGGCCGTGGGGGCTGGGATCCGGGCTCCACTCACAACTCCCTTCAACCAGAATAGCATCTCTGCTTGGTTAAAATTCTTACTTCTTTTTCGTTTGTTTCCTATCCCAGGTAAGATTTCATTTTGGGGGAAAAAGTGTTCTACATTTTTAAATGGTTCGAGGTTCACTGTCAGTAATCAGAAGAGAAACTTTAACATTTGCTCTCCCGAGACTGGGCATCTGTGCTCTAGATGACAGCTTTGCACCTGGCGAATCGATACTGCTGTCCCTTCCAGTCGAGGGGACAGAAAGGGACTGCCAAGTAGACTGCTAGAGAAAGAAGAGAGCAGAGGGTGTCAGGTTACACTGTTTGCCAAGGACAACTCCTAGCACACGGCAGGTCCTTGGGCAACAGCAGATCCCGTGTCCTCGCTCGTGGGCTCCGAAGGCAGCCAACACCCACGTCCCAAAGAGCAGCAGCCATATTCCAGGTGTCAGTGCTCTTGACCTGAGGATGACCTGTCATTTGGGATCAAAGGCAGCATAGACTCCATGCCCAGTCAGGGCTAAGAAGACACTGTGAGGTCTTGAAAAGATTGCAGGAACTTAAGCCTGGTCTTTACTTCTACTTGCTTTCTCTGTCGAGAAGCTGGTGCTCATCTGAGGGCCCCACGGGCAGAGCCCTTTAGCCCCCATCCCAGGAGAGCCCACCCGTCAGGATTCTTGAGGGAAAACCCTTGGGATTCCTTCCTAAACAAATGACTCGCCACAAAGAAGCAGTCCAGGTATGTTTGCTGCAGGAGGCCCCTCCCCGGGATTCACAGCCCCATATGCGTCCGTGTGACTGGGCTCGGCCACCTGAGCTCCAAGGCTGAACGCCCTCCCTGCCTGCCTTCTCACTGACATACTCTGAGATTCTAGTGAAAGACCTCTGACAAGAGACAGTGGGCAGGAGGAGTACAGGGTGGGTATATGGGGCAAGAAGCAGGGCTTGGAGAGACTGACCCCCACTGGGCTTTGGGAAATGGGTCCTGTGTCTGACAAAGAATGTGATTCGGGAAATAACTCAGGACTCCTTCCCACCACTGGGCCTAAGTCAGGCTTGGCTTGGCAAGACAGGGACGTGGAGAGGGAGCCTTCAGATGGGAGGGAAGGGATGGGAGAGGAGGAACGGGAGGCCCTGTGGTCTCTGGGACGATGTACAGTCAGAAGCAACAAGGCAGGGGCCCCTGGGTGGCCCCGTTGGTTAAGCATCTGTCTTTGGCTCAGGTCATGATCCGGGATCCTGGGAGTCTGCTTCTCCCTCTGCCTCTGCCCCACCCCCACTCATGTGTTCTCTCTCGCTCTGCTGTCTCTCAAATAAATAAATAAAATCTTAAAAAAAAAAAAAAAAAGGCAACAAGGCAGAGCCTGAGTCCTGAAACCCAGACCACTAGTTTTACCTTTCTCCAGGCCTCTGCTACTGTCGAGCCTCTGGGCCCCAAACCTGGCCTGACCGACCTTGACTTCACCCTGGGGGCTCCCTCTGACCACTGCTCAGCCCCTCGGCATCCACCGGCCCCCGTCATGAACACCACCACCGCTGTCTCCACACTTGGTCTTGGAATCGTGCCTCCCTGGGCTGGGCTCATGGGCAAAACTCCCAGCTCTGAGCCCCGCTGACAGGCTGCCCACCCTCCCCGGGCCTCCATCATGAGGCTGAGGTGACGCCAGCCGAGCAAGAGCCCCAAAGGCTGGCCTTGCGTGGAAGGCACACGGTTGGGTGTGAGGAGGACACAGGGCCGCCCAGAGGGAGAAGCTGTACCCCAAGAGCCCTGGGAGAACCTACACGGAGTTTTAAGTGGATGGAATACCTATGTTTTAGCAAAATCTCTCAGGGTGCTGTGTAAAAAAGAAAACACATTCCCCGGCCGCCAACAATTGGGAGGCCCCATAGTTCAGTCTGTGGTGGGTTTTCAATAACAGGGGAGAGAAAGAACAGGAACCACACACGATGGTGACGTGTCAAACTTCTCTTTTCTTCAGGCTTCTGCTGTCAGTCGGGCTCCTGGAGCAGAAGGAATTTCAGAGCAGGAGTCCTCTCAGAGTCCCCTCGAGAGAGCTGAGGGCGGACAGGATAGACTGTGCCCAGGTCACCCGGCTAAGGGACAGCAGGGAGGGGTCCAAGCTCAGGCCTTGCTGTACCTACATCTGTCCCTTCGGATTTGTGCCGCTCGGTACGGCAGTCACTGGATCCTGGGGCCATTTAGATTTAAGTTAATGTAAACTAACTTTAAAAAAAATCAGTCCAGTCCCACAGTCATACCAGACACATTTCAAGAGCTGCACAGCCATTTGCATGGCTGGTGGTTACCGTGGTGGACATTTCTATCGCCACAGAAAGTTCTATCGGATGGTGGGGCTTTCCATGGCCTTGCTCAGTCACACGTAAGTCATTCTTTGTCGTCTCTCACTCCTTGCATATTCTAGAGAGATCTGTGTGGACAGAGCCATTCTTGGAGGGTAACCTAACCTCGTCTTCACCCCAAACTGCTTCTAGTTATTCCTGGTGACCTTTTGTTTAAACACAGGCCAGAGAGTGGACCCCCTCAAGGCTTGTGCATTCTCCGTCTGTCTCTGTCTCTGTCTCACACACAAACCACAAATAGGCACAGTCACAAACACACACATAATCTTTGTCTTTCACCTTGAAAACTTTTCCCTGAGGGGGCAAAATACATACTCAGTTATAACCCAGGCCATATCTAGTAGGGTTACTATTCTTTGCCCTCCCCAACCATTAGTACGGTGAACTCAAGTTATCATGACAATTCAGGGCAACCTTGATCAAATGGACTTTCAGAGATTAAACACCAGAAGCAGTAATTGCTAGGAAGATATGTCACAGATGAGTAGTATCCCACAAAAAGCCAAAGGAGCAGAGGGCTGCTTTTAATTACACGTTACGCGCCTGTAATTAGCAGGGTCTCCTCAAAGCTCGCTAGCAGGAGGGCCTGCCACAGGTCAGCAGGGAAGGCTCGTGAGCCTCGGGAGAGCCCCCCTGCCACACATCTAGCAGGGACTTCTCCCAGGGGATGGCACATTTCAGATTTTGTGGAATTCTCCAAAACTATTCACTTTGGAGGGACTATTTCTCTTCTTTGGGGCCAAAAGAGAATAAGGAAAGTGCTGCTTGGAAAATACGGACATGGACAGGAACCCAGTGTGGTCACAATGAACACCTCATTCTGCCACGCACTGGAACTTTTAAAAAGAAAAGGTACATGTGAGAGGCCCTTTGCTATATGTATCGATTCTTCCACAAACTGGCTGTGTCAGTGGAGATGAAGGCCATCCTTACCTTGACGACTGTGTCGGGGGCTATACCTCAAAGTTAGATTTTATACTCAGCCAGAGCTGGGTCTGTCCCTCTTCTATCTGGGGGTTTTCGGGCAAAGCAAGGTCTAGAAGAAGGTGGAAAAGTACTTATGGGCAACCTTACATTAAATAAAATATCTATTAAGTAATTAAATTTATAATAGTTAAATTTATATGAAACATATTAAACAAATGTTGAATGTTCAGAAAGCAATATAGATTGTTGTCCCCATTTCGACGAAAACTTACCTATTCGTATTAGCATCTCGAATGAATGATCAAATACGAAAGCAAGTCTTATCTGCATTAAAAAGCTACACAAAAGCATCCCTGATGTAACCGGGGAGTTGCTATTACAGGCAATACGTTGAAAAGTCCTCTGATTTCTCTCGTTCCTTCCACATGGCCTTTATACACGTTTATGAGATTTCTCACCTTGCTGGTAGCACTGATTTCTCCTACAGTTGTGCGATTCTTATGATAATTAGAAGCATGAAATATGTCGTGTAGGTTGCAAGAGAAGAAAAAGTTGACAACCTTAACGCGATAGCTACGGTTCTGAACTACATACACGGTAGGATCTCCTGAGTGGCTCTCATGGAAGCGGTGAAATGGGATTGCGCTGTGTTTCTGGGCACTTCTTGGTCTCGTGATGGTAGAACCTTGATTGCAGGTTCTCATCCGCAGAGGAAGAACTTCGGGAAAACATGCAATGAGTGGGCTTGCCTAACAGCGCACTGCAGGTGCACAAAGCCCTTTGCGGCGTACCCTAGCTTCTTCCCGCCCAGAAAACGTATCAGGGCCGCGTAGCAAGGTTACAGAGATTGCATGCTGGCAGCCGCGGGTGCTTCACATGCCCTGCAACACAGAAGGAAAACCCACTGCTGCCTTCGTAACAGCCGATGGTGCTGTTCGTAAAGCAACAAAAAATCTCTTGGTCTTGAAGGGCAGGACTGTGAGGAGAACAAACATCTTGGGTTTTCTCAATGCACCTCAAAGGGATAGTGAGGACAATATCTGTCCGCTGAGGATGGGGTCTCACTGTGTTTATGGTCTAGTTTCTCATTACAATCTCCTTACTCAGCACAAATGTCTCCATTCACTGTGCAAGCTTTCCTCTTCCAGGTACATACAGCTCTTGGTCCTTTCCGAGACATGAAAATGATTTTTACTTTGTCCAGTTACTGTTCCAAGCAAATAAATAAGACCAATGCATTATTTATCTTCTCGATGAACAGACAGGAGGCCAAAGAACACACTGGTGCCCATGGCTTCAGCCTGCCGTCGGGGACGGATGGGAAAGCCTGGGAGGGAGTTCATGGCTTCCCTCCGTCCCTCTCCTCCCCCTCCAGAACTGACTGCAGCCAGGCCTTGATCTCAGTTGTCCAGAGACTTCTACCTTCTGGACTTCCGTTGCATAGGGAATATTAAACCAACAAAAGCAAAAGCATTTAACTGCTTCTAGGTAGCATTTTCCCCCCAGAACTTTTGAGCTCACTGTTGATGTCTGCATGAAAGTAGATGAACTATTTCCCACTCATGAACACAATCCGGGGGACTGGCATTCTGTTCAGGGAGCACTAGTTAATGCAACAGTCTTCAGGCTCTGACGTGCCCAGCTGCGGCTGACCCACAGAGAGACAGACCTAGAGCAACTTCCGTCTCACTGTGGCCCGAGGTCTCCCCCACTGCCCAAAGTTTAAATCCCTGCACCGAGGGAAGAAAATCCATCACATCAGTTCTAACAAGGCCCATTAGCTTTGTGTAAACAGAGGGAGCTCACTGTTCTGCAAAAACCAGCATAGTCAGAAGGCCAGAGAAGCTGAACTTCCGAAAGGCGAGAAGAGATGCCTTACCGAACCCCGTGATCTTCTCAAGCAGGCTATTCAGACCCTCCGTAATGGGAGGTGGTGTGCCGGGTGGGGGGCTGCTCCAGTGGGGGCGGGAGGGGAGGGTGTTGGGGAGCATTCACACTCCTGCCCATTCCACTTCTGCCTCCGGCAAAAATCAGTCTTTCAGGTGCTCGATGGGGAATCAATCACTACACTGATCAGAAACTATAATGGGGGGGGGGGCGCCTGGGTGGCTCAGTTGGTTAAGCGTCTGCCTTCGGCTCAGGTCATGATCCCGGGGTTCTGGGATCAAGTCCCAAATTGGGGTCCTTGCTCAGCGGGGAGCCTGCTTCTCCCTCTCCCTCTGCCACTCCTGTGGCTTATGCTCTCTCTCACTCATTCTCTCTCAAATAAATAAACAAAATCTTAAAAAAAAAAGAGAGAGAGAAACTATAATGGCTCAGGACTTTCGATCATTCCTTCCTTTCATTTTTCTTTTACTCATGGGAATTCTTCCCAAACAATTTGAGCAGCTTCTTTTTTTCAGCTCTCATTCCACAATTTAGCATTGGTGGCAGCTGGCGCATTTCAGTCTGTCTCTGGGTTGCTCTTGTAGGCTCAGTCCTCAGCCAAGCATCAGTTTTCTCCCCCAAAATCTTTCCCCTAAAGGAGCCCAGGGGACAGAGGCATTTCTGAGCTGTGTTTTCCATGGAAGAGCCCTAAGAAGACAGGTGAGGGCCTAGAAACCTGTTGCTCCTATAATATGGAAAAGGAGAAAAGTATGGCTCTGTCCAAGCAGGCCGGGGGTATCAAGGTACGTTTTAGAATAGCAGGTAGTGAAGGGGTAGGTGAAATGGGTACAGTTATGTGCCATACTCAACTAGAGTTGCCAGATTTAGAAGAAAGAAAGGAGAGAGAGAGGAAGGGAGGGAGGGAGGGAGGAAAGGAGGAAGGAAGAAGAAAGAAAGAAAGAAAGAAAGAAAGAAAGAAAGAAAGAAAGAAAGAAAGAAAGAAAGAAAGAGAAGGAAGAAAGAAAAAAGAAGGAAAGAGATGGCACACCTAGGTGACTCAGTCTGTTAAGCATCTGACTCGATTTTGGCTCAGGTCATGATCTCAGGGTCATGAATTCAAGCCCTGCGTTGGGCTCCATGCTCAGTGTGGAGTCTGCTTGGGATATTTTCCCCTTCCCTCTCCCTCCCCCTCTGCTCCGCCTTGTACTCTCTCTCTCTCATATAAATAAATAAATAAATAAATAAATAAATAAATAAATAAATAAACAAATAAATAAATGAAATCTTTTAAAAAATAAGAGAAAGAAAGAAGAAGAAAGAGAGGAGGACACCGAAGAGACATCCTTATACGAAACAAGTATTCATTGTTTATCTGAAATCCAAATGTAGCTGGCATCATATATTTTCCCTGGAAATCCTACCCTGACTCTCCTTTCTCTCTGCCCTCACGCTAAAAGTGCTCCACTACCGTCCATTTCATAAATTGAGGTTCTACAAAAAATTGCTTTAAAAGGGGGTTCTGATGCTTTAAAAACTTAAAATGAGCAAATGCTTGAAAATCACCACTGCACTGTAGCCAATAGGCTTTCTCTCTGGGTATAGCGAATAAAAAAAGAGTGCACACATGCTCTAACTTCATGGTAAGAAAATTCAGAATTTATTTTATTATAATTTGACACACTCCAAGGCAAGCTGTGTTGAATTGCTGGCAGACTGTGTTACTGGCTCTATTTCTCCACCCTTTCCCGTATCCACACCGGTTACCTTGTGTTTTCACAGTCCCTCCTATTAGAGGCAGACTGTATTTGCAGGCCCCTTGACGTTGGGTTGCGCAGCACGTCTGCTTTGGCCAGTGGGGTATTATCTGATGCACCTGCAGAACTAGTCTGGTCCTCTTGCCCTTGGCCATCACCATGAGGAGAACATGCCTGGGGGGCTAGTCTACTCATCCTGGACAAATGAGATTCTTGGAGCAGATCTAAGTTAAATCCATGGCCTGGAGTCAGACCCAGCTGAGCCTAGATAAGCTGACTCACAAAAACTAGAAAGATATACTTTTTCTTGTATTGTGGTCTGGTTTGTTACGCAGCATTACTGTGGCAAAAACTGACTGATACATCTACCTCTTCACTATCAAGGTTGCCATTTCCTTCAGCGGCCCAGATTCACAACAGCATGCATGACACAGACTTTTCTACTCAGGAGAAAGTCTATGGGCAGTGAATTCCCAAGATTTCCCAGGATTCACAGAGCAGTCCCCTACTAGAGAAAAATTAGTGTGCGGATCATTAATAAGATTATCACGAATCTTCCGAATTTAAAAACCCAATGTTCATTCCAGGATTTTTAAAACACACTTTAAAGATGGAAATTAGGACTAGGCACCATGAGAAATTATAACTGAACAGCTGCGCAGGCAACTCATTTATTAGAGTAAACGTTTAACTGGGCAGAATTTGGTAACTGCTATTCCCTCTTCAATGTATCTTACATTCAGGATGTCTGTTTCATTAAACACGGTATTTTCAGAAGAAATCCAGTGTGTAGCAGATGGGAAGCTGGAGAATGAGTTGTGTTTTTTTTAGTCAGCATGTTCTCCAGCAATGCCTGCCACCAAACCTCCTCCCTTTAGCCCTCTCTTCGAAAACCACGTCAAAACTTCACTGCAATTTCTATTCTATTTGCCTCCCACAACAACACCTTGCAGTGTGATAAAGCCAAATTTTGGACTAATATTTCTAAACACTCCTGGAGGCTTTGGAACTCTTCAAAAATCCCACTCTAAACTGCATTATGCCATTTGCCTACATGTGGAAATGAAAATGAACCCTTTGGGGGGTCTTTGTGCCAGAGATCGTATCAGGAACTATGATGAGGTGGTCCCCGCAAGTGAAGAAACTTGATAATTTTTAAACATGAGCTGTAAAAAGTACTTGCTGACAAAGAACATCAAGTTAAATTAAGCAAAAATAGAGTGAGTTTCCGGAACTACAACGTGGTTTTCAGGAGTTAGTACACAGGTGCTTACAATCTTGCTTCAACGTGGTAACGCTCAGCCTCAACCATGGGGTCCAGTAAGGGATGGAAGGTTATTGAATTAGAATCCTGCTTCTCACACATTTCTACCAAAGATATTCCTTTAGGCAGAGGTGAAAGGACCTTGGTAGGTCTGATATCACCCCAGTTTAGACTAAAATGGTTTACTGCAAATTGGGTGTTTGATCTTCAAATTGCATATTTTTTTGCATTCTATTTCATAATATATCCAGTGTTCCACTTAATCATCAGGGAGAAGAAACAAGTTTCTCCAAGGCTCTTTGGTTAATAATGAAAGATACTGGAGTGCTGAAGCTACCACACTTGGAAAACTGGGCTGCATTCAAGAGCCCTAGTTCTGCATAATTGGTGAAAACGTCTCTGAATTGGTGTCACAAGATTTGAGGAAGTCAGAATCACTTAAATATCAAGATACAAATAATAGTTTCTTTACTCCTTTAAAAGCCCTCTGGAGTGATGAGCTAATGACAACTGGCCTTGAGCATTCCACTCTTGTACTCACACCACCTAAAAGCCCCACAGCTCAAGGATTCAATCTAGGGAGACTACTTTTTCCAAAACACGTTGACTTTAAGAGCTGCATAGCAGGGTGAGAGTAAGGTGGTGGTGGGTGTGCTGTCTTTCGGTGCCTGAGGCTCTCACTCCTGGAGATTCTTCTCCTTAAATTAGCCAGAGATGACACAAATTCACAAATCAGGCTCAGGCTTGAGTCCTTCCCCAGTAGGCATTACCACTAGGGAAATGCACATATGGGGAAAAACTAACATTTTGGGAAAATAAAAAGATAAAATGTGTCCAAAAAATTCCCACATTAAAAATCTAGACGATCTTTACAAACCAAGGAGATGGATGGAAATCAAGGGACATGAAAATATGCCAATACTTAATAGGTGAAAGACATACTAATTTTTTTCTCATATAATTTTTTGAGCTATAATTCACATACCATAAATTAAGTCACCCTTTCAAAGTATACAATTCCAGTGGTTATCTTTTCCCACTATCTTTTCCCAGAATATTTTCATCATTCTCTAAAGAAACCCATATCCATTAGCAGCCACTCCCTATTCCTTCCTCCCATAGTCCCACAGAACTTACTTTCTGTCTCCATGGATTTCCTATTCTGAACATTTCGTCTGAATGGAATCATACAATATGTGGCCTCTCAGGTCTGGCTTCTTTCTCTTAGCCTTATGTTTTCCAAGTTCATCCAGGTTACAGCATATATCAGTACTTCATCCTGTTCTACAGCTGAATAATATTCCATTGTATGGATATACCACTTTTTGTTAACCTATTATCAATCAGTTGACATCTGGGTTGTCCCCACTTTTTGACTACTATTAAAAATGATACTATGAACATTTGCATTCAAATTTTTATTTGGACTATGTTGTCAATTCTCTTGGGTATATAACTAGGAATGGGATTGCTAGTAGTCATTTTCAGCTTTCTGAAAAACTGCCAGCTTTCCATAGTGGCTGAAACACTTCAATATTCCCACCGACGGTGTATAAGTGTTACAATTTCTCCATATCCTTTGTCAACACTTGTTACTGTCTTTTTAATTATAGCCATCCTAGTGGATGTGAGATGTGCTTCACTGTGGTTCTGATTTGCATTTCCCTTAATGGCTGATGACATTGAACATCTTTTTATGTGCTTATTGGTTATTTGCATATATCACTTGGAGAAATATCTTTTCAAATCCTTTGTCCATTTTAAAATTGGGTTGCTTGTTTTTTATTGTTGAGTTGTTCTTCATATACTCTCAATACTAAATCCTTATCAGATTTGATTTTCAAACATTTTCTCCAATTCTGTGCATTACACATTGCCTTCACTTCTTGATGATGTCCTGTGAAGTTAAAAGTTTAAAATTTTGATGAAGTCCAATTCATCTATTTTTTCTCTGGTTTCTTGTGCTTGTGGTATCATACCTAAAAAACAATTGCCTGACCCAAGGTGTCAAAGATTTATACATATCTTTTCTTCTAAGATTTATTAGTCTTAGTTCTTGCATATAGATTTTTATCTGTATTGAGTTAGTTTTTGAATAGAGTATGAAGAAGCCCCAAATCGTTCTTTTATATTTAAAGATTCAACTGTCCCACTATCATTTATTGAAAAACTATTGCTTCCCCAATTATCTTCGTACCCTTGCTGAAGGTCAATTAACCATAGATATATGGGTTTATTTCTGAACTCTCAGCTCTATTCCACTGAACTCATGTCTACCCTTACACCAGTGGCACACAGTCTTGACCACCGTAGCTTTCCTGGAAATTATGGTATCGGGAAGTGTGAGTTCTTCAACTTTGTTCTTTCCCAAGATTTCTTTTGGCTGTTCTGAATTCCCTGCTTTTTCACATGACCTTTAGGATCAGCTTGTTAATTCTTCAAAAGTCACAGCTAGGATTTTGATAGAACTTATGTTGAATCTACATGTCAATTTGGGCAATATTACCATATTAACAATATTCATAAGCAAAATCCATAAACATGAGATGTCTTTCCATTCATTGAGATCTCGCAATTTCTTTCAATGATGTCTTACAGTTTCTTTTTCAATATTTTGCTTTTATTAAATTTATTCCTATGTATTTCATTATTTTGATGCTGTTACATGTGGAATTGTTTTTTAATTTAACTTTTGGATCGTTCATTTCTTGTGTATAGAAACACAACAGACCTTTGTGTATTGGTCTTGTATCTTGCAACCTTGCCTAACATGTTTAAGTGTTCTGGTAGCTTTTAGTGGTTTCCTTATGATTTTCTATATGCATAGTCATGTCTTCTACAAACAAGAGTTTTACTTTCTCCTTTCCAATCTGGAGGCCTTTTTCTCCTGTTTTATTGCCAAAATGTGCTGCCTATCACCTCCATTAAAATGTTGACTAGAAGAAGCAATAATGTATATCCTTGTTTTTTTTCCTGATGTTACAGGGAAAGCTTTAGGCCTTTCACCATTAAGCATGATGTTAGCTATGGGTTTTCCATAGATACCTTTTATCAGGCGAGAAATTTCTCTTCTCTTCTTAGGGTTTTGAGTGTTTCTATCATAAAAGGGTGTTGGACTTTGTCAAATGCTTTTTCTGGGTCTAGTAAGATGAGTATATGGCTTTTATCCTTTTTTTCTGTCAATATTCTGTATTATAGTGATCGGTTTCAGAAGTTGAAACAAGCTTGTATCAGTAGTTAAATTCCATTTGGTCATGGCATATAATCACTTTTATATATTGTTGGGTTTAGTTTGCTGTATTTTGTGGAGGATCTTTGCGTGCATATTCATAAGGGATATTGGTCTCCAGCTTTCTTGTGATGTCTTTGTCTGGTTTCAGTATCAGGATAATGCTAGGATGACTAATGTTCATTCTAAATAATGTATAATAATAAATGAATAATACTTATAAAATGAGTTGGGATATGTTCTCTCCTCTTTTATCTTTTGGAAGAATAAAAATCAATTTTAAAAAGGAAGATGGAATTGATGTATGTTTCTGTATTCCTTCTGCTAAGTACAACTAGAAGCCCTAGACCTTATATGTAAATCCAAATATAAGAAGATTCTGAGACAGATTGGCTAGAGATCTCACTATCCAAGGAATGGCACAGTGGTGGGTTCTATGGGTTTTCTTTTTGCCTCCAACATCCCATATTTGCAGCTGAAAAAACTGGAAACCTGGAAATACCAAAGGACACAGACAAAACAGCCCCAAGGAAAACCTGCTTTCTCTAGCTAAAAGACCAGGAGAGGTGCAATCTATCAAGATAAAAGACCTCAGACAGTAAGTGCTCTATTGCAGCCAAAAGCCACAGATGAACTGTGCCCCGTCTTCACCCATGGCAGCAAAGGCAAGCTGAGAAGCCTAGACTTCTACTCTCACAAGGCTGTAACAAGACCCTCCTCCAGGGTAGTGTCAGAGAAGGCCAACTATGGAGCTAGAACTTTCATCCTCTCCAGGAAGTAACAAATCCCCTCTACCATGACGTCAGCGGAGATCATGTGAGGAGGCTGCACTTCCATTCCCACCTTCCAGTAATGAGGTGACCTTTCTCCTCCCTGCTGTAGTGGTGTCGGAAGAGGACTCATGGGAAGGTGGAAGTCCCAGCCCACCCAAGTCATAAGAAACACCCCCCTGAGGGGGTCAATGGAGACTGAGTGGGACCTGGGGCTTTTACCCCCATCTGACAGTAATGAGGTGGTGTCCTCCTTCCTCTGCTAGATCAGTATTAGAAGAAGCCAGCTAAAATAAAAAACTTAAATAATATCTAGATTTTATAACATAATACCCCAAATGTCCAGGTTTCAATAGAAAATCATGATGCCAAGGACCAGGAAGATCTCAACCGAATGAACAAAAAAAAATACCATCTATAGATGTCAACAGCGAGATGACAGAAATGTTAGAATCATCTGACAAGGATTTTCTTTTTTTGAGAGAGAGAGAGAGAAAGGGAGAGAGAGCATGTGTGAGCGGGGTCGGGGGAGCGGGGGTTAAAGGGAGAAGGAGAGATTCTCAAGCAGACTCTCCGCTGAGTCTCAAGCCCAGTGTGGAGCTTGATCTCACGACCCCAAGTTCACTACCCTGAGATCACGACCTGAGCTGAAACCAAGTCAGACGCTCAACCGACTGCACCCCCCAGGCACCCCCATGTGACAAGGATTTTAAGGCAGCCGTCACAAAAACGCCTCAGCAAGCAATTACAGAAATCCTTGGAACAAATGACAAAAAAGAAAAGTCTCAACTTTCATAACTATATGAGATATAAAGGAGAATCAAAGGGATATTTTACAACTGAAGAATGCAATAACCAAAGCAAAAAAAACCCCAGTGCTTGATTTCAATAGTAAAATGGAAGGGAGAACGGACAGAATCCATGACCTTGAAGATAGAACTATAGATACATAACTTTCAAAACTATATATCAAAGCTAAAGAGTGGAAATAAAGAGAGAGAGAGACAAAAGAATAAAGCCTTAGAAACCCATGTGAACATAGCAAAAGATCTAACATTCATGTGTGCACTATCTGGGAAAGAGAGAAGAAAGGGAGCAGGACTGGAAAAGTGCTCGAAGAAATAATGACTGTATACTTCCCAAAAGTATCAAAATAACAACAATAACAAAACACATAAATCCACTGAAATCCCAGCAAAATGTTTTGTAGGTATAACAAGAGTATTCTAAAACTTATGTGGAAAGGCAAGGCAATGAGAATGACTAAAGTCATTTTGAAAAAGGAGAAGAAAGTGGGAAGAAAGAGTGTACACAATTTCAAGACTCTGACGTCAGCAAAACTTTTGTTCTGCAGAGGGTCCTGTTAAAATGATAAAAGAACAACTATATGTGGGAGAAAATATTTTCAAACCACATACCTGATAGATGACTAATATTTAGGATACATAAAGAACTCTTAAAACAGGAGTAAAAACAGAAACAATCCAATGAGGAAATGGGCAAAAGACATGAGCGGACACTTCACCAAAGAGGATATACGGATGGCAAATAATCGCATGCAAATATCTTCAACATTATGGGACTGCTGGCAAAACAGCAAATTCAAACCACCATGAAATAACACTGCCCACCTACCACAGTGATGGCAATAAACAATAGTGACAAGACAGAATGCTGTCAAAGACGTGGAGAAACTAGCATTTGATCATTGCTGGTGAAACACGTTAACAGTATTTTTTAAAAGTTAATAAGCAACTACCCAATATGAATTGCACTCCTGGGTGTTTATTCCAGAGAAATGAAAACTGATGTTCTCACAACAGCCTCTACGTACATATTTACAGCAGCTTTCTTCATAATAGTGAAAATCTAGAAACAACCCAGAAGTCTTTCAACGGGTCAAACAACCCACAGGTGAAACAAACCACGATACATCCATACTTTTGGAATATTATTCAGCTATAAAAGAGAACAAACTATTGAACCATTAAAATATGCAACAATTTAGATGAACCTCCAGAGAATTATGATGAATAAAACAATCCAATTTCAGAAGGTTCTATGCCATACAATTCCATATGTATAATACCCTTGAAGCAACAAAATCACTAAAGTGGAGAAGAGATTAGTGGTAGAGAGAAATTAAGACTGGGGGAAGGGTGTAAGAGAAAAGTGGATGTAGGTATAAAAGGCAGCATAAGGAATCTCTTTGGTGATGGAAATATCCTGAATTTTATTGTCTCAATATCAATATCTTGGTTGTGCTATAATACTTCAGTTTTGCAAAATGTTACCATTGAGGGAAAAAGCGGGCATGAGATCTTTCTGTATTATTTCTAGTAACTACATGGGAATCTACAGCGATCTCAAAACAAAATGTTTAATTTAAAAAAAGGGGGATGACTTTCCAACTCATTCTATTAAGCCAACTCGTACCATTAGGCCAATATAACTTTGATACCAAAATTGGACGGGGACAGACTAAAAAAGGAGAATAACTGGCACATTTAACCCATGACTATATGTTAACAAGCCAAATTCCGTGGTGTATGAAAGAGATATTACATCCTGAATACACTGAATTTCTCTTATGTGGTCTGTTTACACGATGAAATCTCACAATAGTCCCCTCCCCTGTATCTGCAGAGGATATGTTCTAAGAACCCAAATGAACGTCTGAAATTGCAGGTCATACCGAACCTTATATGCTACCTTTTTCCTGTACATACGTACCTCTAGTAAAGTTTAATTTATAACTTAGTCATAGTAAGAGATTAACAATAGCGAATAATAAAATAGAACAATTATAACAATACACCGTAATACAAGCTATGGTCTTTTTATCTCTCTCTCAAGATATCTTACTGTCCTGTACTCACCCTTCTCCTCGCGATGATGTGAGATGGTAAAATGCCTTCGTGAGGAGATGAAGCGAAATGAGTGACGTAGGCGCGTTCCAGTGACACGTCAGGAGAAGGATCGTCTGCTTCCAGATCAGGGTTGACCACAGGTGTCTGAAACCACACAAAATGGCGCCTAACGGGGGACTACTGTGTATCGTGGTGAAAATAAACTCTAACTGCATGAAACAAAATGGAAGGTTCTTAGTAATTCTAAAATGATGAGTAAAAAAACCCACAAGTACCTGGAAGACTACATGCAGCCTTTTTATAATTTTTACAACCAACTAAAACCAATAATGTACTTTAGATACGCATATTTTTTTTTTTATTATTTTTTAAGCAGAGAATCAAGAAACACAAAGTTCAGGAGGTTGAGGAGGAGGCCGAGCAATGGAAGAAAAGGCGGACGTACGTTATTGCTAATGTTCCAGTTCTTGGATGGGGTGGTGAGTTTATAGGTATTCATCATATTATCACAACGTATTTTTAAATACATAATGCAAAAGTGGTTTGTGAATAAATTAAAGATGGCAGTATGACATGAAACAGGCTTATGATTCCCCAGGATTGCACTCCTGAGGTCCATTTAGGAAAAATGAATTCTGACAAACACTTTCCTTTGACTAAGCCAGCTTACATCTGTGCACACAGCAAGCCAGCTTTCAAAGACATTTCTGGTTTCCTGACAAATTTATTTTAAAAATATAAGAGTTCTAAGCAATTGTTTTTCAGAAAAGCCATGATTTTAGGTCCCCCACTCCCATTGAACACACTAGGGAAGTGGCATATTTTCTGAGGTGAGGGGTCTTGGTAAAAAGCCTGGTGGATGCTGGTCTTTTCCTGGGTGTACTAATAGCCACGGTATGAGGTATTCCTCGTTTCAGCTCTGCCTTTCCAGATTGAGCGCCATCTGCGCACATGACCATGCATTTTTTTGGTAATTGATAGAGCGCCTGCTGAATTCCTCATACATCTTGTTGAGGAGGTCTTCTCCAGTTATTTTGCCAAAAGTCCTTCTTAAGTTAACACCTTCTCAGACAACATCATTGTAAAGGTGGTAGCCAAGACCAGTAAAATAAGCTATTATCCCTGCCCATGCCTTCAGCCATCTGAAATGGAAGGAACCAGGTCCGCCCCAGTCTCTCAGCCAGCTGTTTAAACAGTCTGTTTTATATCAGTGAAATATATCATATCACAGTGTCACTTAATAATCGCCTCCTTTAAGCTCGGGTGGCATTTTCCACCCAAACAGATTCAAGGTTTCCTCCAAAGGTCTCTTTTCGAGTGAGTGTAATCTAGAGAGAAATACTACAAGGGACTTTATTGAAGGCTTCAATACACTTTAAAAAAATGGTTTATTTAAGGGTACTTCTCATTGTGTGATCTAATCAAGATCTGTCTCCCTCAGAGTATTTTATTCTAAATTAACATTACTAATTTTTAAATTATGGGTTCCATGCTGTTAGTATAGTAAGCTCTGACATGGCTTGATAGTCTTTGCATTTCCATTAAGATTACACAGTTTTGGATCAACTCACCAGGACCCTTGATTCTCTGGGAGCGGTAGAGGGGCACTCCCACCTGCACTGTTTCGTGAACCTTGGGACTTCCCTGCTGCTACCTGACCCAGTATGATCTTAAGCATTTCTTCTGGGTTGAAGCAAAGGCCTTTAACTTCCTTGTTTTTAGCCATAATTTTGTGTCCCCATCTGAAAATAAAATTTTGAAAGTTGTTTCTCTTTTAGAAGATAAACATTTACACTGATTTATGAAAAAATAAAATTTGGGGAGAGGAGACCTGATGGTGTTAGCAGAATCAATGAATAGGAAGTAGATGGAAGTATGTTGCAAACCTGTCAACTAATGCTTTATTGCAATCAAGACAAGAAAGTTGGACTGATTTATGGTAGCTAATGGCTTTTTGGTCTAATTATATGCTTTAAAAAAAATCATATGGTGAAAAGTGCATTAAACGAACAACCAATTCCAAACCAAACCCTACCTTGCCAGCCTCTGATGTCTCTGGAACGCTGCTGTCACAGCCCCTCCTCCTTGGCATGCCTCAGCAGCCTGCCCTAGCCAAACTCATTTGTCCCCATCACTCTTTTATTACCAGCAGGGCTGGAGGACCACATTTCCTAAAAATTCAAAACAACCAAATTTTCCATTCACTGGCTCCTCATGAGTTGTGCGGTATGTTTAAATTGCAGTCTGCTGATTTTACTTGCACATTCATATTATAAAACATTTTAATGTCATAAGAATTCAAAAATTAGTTCTCCAGGACTCTATACCACAACCACTTTGGAGTTTTTAGTTATCTTTGCCTGAACCAGTGTGAGAAATGCCAGATGAACAAATCAGGCTTATGGACCTAGATTTCCTTTCTAGAAAGAACCTTGAAAACACAAAGAACATAGAAATTTCCAAACAAACAAAAAACAACCTTTTAAAATCTCTGCAAATGCTAATGTTTTGACCTTAAGGCAAGTATCCCTCATCTTATGTTATTCTGATACACTTTGACTTTAATTTTGATAAATAAAAAATCAAACCAATCATAACACACTCTCTTGTCTCAGTTATATATTGCTGGGCAACAGTATTACCACAAACCTGGCATCTTAAAACAACACAATTTCTTATTTCACAGTTTCTGTGGGTCAGGAGAATGGGCATGGTTTAGCTGGGACTCCTGCAGCAGGGTCCCACAAGGCTGCCACCAAGAGTCACCAGGCCCTCCATGTCATCAGAGAGATGGACAGTGGCAGGTCATGTCGTTATGTGTCCCTGGAATCAACAGCTGAAATTCAACTTTTGCTCTCCCCATCCATAAACTGCTCTTTCTACATCTTCTGTCACACTGAATGGCAACGGGAATCTTTCAATTACTCAGACCAAGAAGCGTTGGAGTCATCTTTGACTCTTCCCTTTCTCTTATACCCCTCCCTCATCAAATCTGTCAGGAAATCCTGATAACTCCATATTCAAAATGGACCCAGCACCCAACCACTTCTCACCACCTCCACTGCTACTACCCAGGTCTGAGCCACTGGCATCTCTCAGGAAGCTTATTGCAAGTTTTCTAACTGAATCTAACCTTGCCCCCTTCAGTCTATTCTTAACATAGAGGTTCCACAATGATCCTCTAAAATGTTAGTGATTTCTGGGGCGCCTGGATGGCTCAGTTGGTTAAGTGTCCAACTCTTGCTTTCGGCTCAAGTCACGATCTCAGGGTTGTGAGATGGAGCCCCATGTGGGTCTTCACGCTTAGCTGGGACTCTGCTTGAGATTCTCTCCCTCTGCCCCTCCCCTGCCCCGCTCTCACTCTTTAAAATAAATAAATAAAAATTTTTAAAAATGTTAGTCATTTCTGCTCAAAACCTTCTCACATCTTCCCGTCTCACTCAGACTAAAAGCCAGTGTTCCCAACATGGCCGACAAGGCCCCACATTTCCATCTCCCACTCCTCCCTTGCATGGTTAGCACTCTGACTTCTCTCCTACAACTGCCCGCTTCCTGGAGCACACCAGCCTGCTGACCATTTCTTGACCCCACCACAAGCCCATTCCCACATCAGAACCCTCTCATTGAATGTCCCTTTGTCTGGAGCTCTCTTCCCCTCACACAGCCCCATGGTTCTCCCCTCTCCTTGTTTGGGTCCTTTCCAGATGCTTTCTCAGGGAGGCCCTCATCTACGCCCCCCCCACCACCACTATATCCCTGAAATCCCTTCCCCGATCTCTGTTTTTATTCTTTCCAGAGCACTCATCACCATCCAATATCCCATATAGTTTACTTGTTAATTTTTTTATTAACTGTCTTCACCATTAGAATGTAAGCCTCACAAGGGAAGGGTTTTAATTTTGTTCTGTTATATTCTCCCAATACCTGAAACTGTATCTGGCTCATAGATACTCAATACGTTTTCAAGAATGACAAGTAAATGCAGAGCCATACAGAACGGGGTAAGGTGTTTGTATTCTTAACTCATTGAAAGAGGAAGCTAACAATGGATTTTAACTAAGCAGGTCAATGACAGGGTTAGGTTTATGCTCTTTAGCAAGGCTGCAGTGGGTGCTTTGTGGAGAATGACTTGAAGGGCTCATGTCTAGAGGAAATGGGGCTATTTCAGCGTCCAGGTGCAAGATGGCAGTGGCTTGACCTAGGGTTGTGGTAATATGGATGGCGAGAAGTTGCTAGTTTCCGAATGTGTGTTGAGGTAATGCTGACAGGTCAGACGGGTCAGACGGGTCAGACGGGTCAGACAGGTCAGATGGTGCGTATGAAGAAAAGAATGGCCTCAAGGATGACTCCTGGATTTTTCACAAAGGAGACGACTGAGGAGAAATCTGTGGCAGACGGAAAACTGGAAAACTGTGGCGTCTAGAGAAGAAGGTACTTTAGAGAAGGTTAGTGTGATTAACAGTAGAGGCCAGGTCAAATTAGATGCTGAGAAAGGGGAAGCACAGAGGCTTGGCACTGGGGCCTGTCAGATGGAACCTACCAGGGACCTCGTTAAATGGTGCTCCAGGGAAATGGTGGTTGGGAGTGACAGCTCTGTTGAAATGGAACGAGACAGGACCAGGAAAAAGACAAGATAGCTGTCAGTCAAATCTTAGAAAACATTTTGCTGTAAGATGAACAGAAAATGGGTAGGAGGTGGAGAGAAAAAATGGGATCGAAGAAGTCTTTTTTAAATAGAAGATAAGAAAGCATGTCTATCCCCTGATAGAAATGATCAAGAAGAGAGAAAATCATAATTATGCAGAAGGGAGACTGGGATATAGGAATTATAAAAATGAAATTCTTGAAGAATGGAGAGTAAATGGGGCGCAAAGTACAAGTGCAGCGTCTGGCGTTGGACAGAAGCAGGGTGCTCCTGTCGGCGCAGCCAGTGTGGAAGTGAGGCACGGAGGGGTTGGTGCAGGTGGGCTTCTGGACCGTTCGGTAGCAAGATGAAAGATTGCCCATGCAAGTGCTTCTATTTTGAGATTGACGAAGAGGCATAGAGATTAAAACAAGGACAAAAAGGTGTGAAATAGAGTGGGGGAGGGATGGTAGAATTTTCTAAGAGCACTGAATATCCATATCAAATCTATCACGACTTAAAATTTGACCAGCCAGCTTAGCTTTGTGGTTTTCTTCTGAACTATTTAGCTGGTTCAGGTGCAGGCACAGGCTAGGAAGATGGTTAGACAAAGCCACAGTTAGACTCTTTCCAAGAAAATTGCATGGAGGGAGAGACAGAGAGAGAGACAAAGGAATAGATAACAGACGTCAGGAACTGATGTTACTGAGTCTTGGTAGCTAATAAGTTAGAAGCGCAGTGAGGACATGAGCAGAGAGAGGGATGGGGCGAAAGCAGCGGGGCCACTGGACCCAAGGTCCCTGGGCTTGAAAGATGTCCAGAGAAGAGATTCTAGAGGATGTGAGCAGAGTGGTTAAGAAGCAGCAGTTATAACAAAATAAAAATAATTTTAAAAAATTAAAAAATAAAATCAACCATAAAAAAAAAAAAAGAAGTATCAGTCAGAGACCAGGGTGCTTGATTTAAAAATAACTCACCTGGAGAGTCCATTAAAAATACAAATTCTCAGATTGAGGGCTTCAGAGGGGAGGGGGTGGGGAAATGGGATAGACCGGTGATGGGTGGTAAGGAGGGCACGTATTGCATGGTGCACTGGGTGTTATACGCAACTAATGAATCATCAAACTTTACATCAGAAACCAGGGATGTACTGTATGGTGACTAACATAATATAATAAAAAAACATTAAAAATAAATACAAATTCTTGGGCCGTTCATCCTTACAGAATCTGATGATCTGCAGTTTTCATAAATGACCAAGGTTATTCTGATACAATCTGCAGAAAGAAAACCTTTTGGGGACACCTGGGTGGCTCAGTCGGTTGAGCCTCTGAGTCCTGATCTCAGCTCAGGTCACTATCCCAGGTCACTATCCCAGGGTGGTGACATCAAGTCCCAAGTTGGGCTCCATCCTCAGTGCAGAGTCTGCTTATCCCTCTCCCCCTCACCTCCACCCCTCTCTCTCTCAAATAAATAAAATCTTAAAGAAAGAAAGAAAGAGAGAGAGAGAGAGAGAGAAAGAAAGAGAGAGGGAAAGAAAGAAAGAAAGAAAGAAAGAAAGAAAGAAAGAAAGAAAGAAAGAAAGAAAGAAAGAAAGGAAGGAAGGAAGGAAGGAAGGAAGGAAGGAAGGAAGGAAGGAAGAAAGAAAGAAAGAAAGAAAGAAAGAAAGAAAGAAAGAAAGAAAGAAAGAAAGAAAGAAAGAAAGAAAGAAAGAAGGAAAGAAAGGAAGAAAGGAAGGAAGAAAACCATATGGGAACCATTGGGAGGAAGTGGACATGAGGGTGCTCATGGAGGAACGTGACTACTTCAGGGCTTAGGTTGTGAAAAACGCATTCCAGAACAGGGGAGCTGGAGACACTGACAAACGTGTTGACCAACTCATTTGTTTCACAGCAAACTTGCATTGGCCAATTTCTCTGGAAATAAGATCTTTGATTATTGGGGCATGCAAATTTCTCCAGGGCTAGAGGGAAAATGTTGAGAACAATACTTAGAAGAGCTAAGAAAGGTGACCACATTTCTATAGATGAGGAAATATTAAATCATTCACCCAGACACCCTGGCAGAGAGGACATTCACCACTGCAAAATTATTTCAAAGACATTAAACAGGGGCCCAAATGTCTCAGGAGGGCACTGGAATTTTGTCCAGCCTGAGATTTTGCTGAGAGTCAAAGACAAATGTTTTCTTCTTCATAAAGCAATTTCTTCCCTCTGTATTCAGATGTCATGAAATCGTCACCAGGCCTGTGGCTCTTCTGCCTCACACGGTGCTTATTGCTGGCACTGAATGCCATTGAGAAAACAAAAGATAAGCAGCTTTTCACTCTCTGCCAGTTGAAATTGGGAACTTTTTTTTTTTTTTTCTGACTGTAAGTATACACTTAAAAGAACTGCCAGGTTTATCAGAAGGGCCAGGTCAATTTGAGAAAATTGTGTGGTGCAGAGTGCTGACTTAATAGTGTCTAAAAGAGGAAAGCAGCATGCCAGCAAGATTGGAAAGAAATAAACAGGTGTCGCCGCCATGGAAACACATTAACCCCAGAGATATCAGTATCGGCCACTTCGGGCTGTTATGAATGAGTGTACAAATTTCTAGAGGGGCTAGATCATAGGAAAGACACGCTAAAAAGTGAATACGTCATTTAGAGATAGGTCTACACCTAAATTTTCAGTAATTGTGCCTAGTACACAAATTTCTCCAATGAAGATGATCAGGGCAGGTTATAACATCCGCCTCCAATGCAGATATGAGGGTGATGGTAGAAGGTGCTGAAGACCTCAGACTTTCGGGGTTCAGCTCAGACTCTGCCACTTACTAGTTTTACAGCTTTGGTCAAATTATCCAACCACTATAGTCTCATTTTCCTCGTCTAAAGAAGGTTGATAGTAATAGTTTCTAGTTCACAGGATTAAGAATGAAATGATGTGAGAAAAATAAAGAAGTGCCCAAAATATTACATCTAAGGCTCTTGAAGAAAAACGATCAGGGCGCCTGGGTTAACACCCAGCTCTTGATTTCAGCTCAGGTCATGATCCCAGGGTCGTGAGATGGAGCCGTGCTTGGGCTCATGCGCAGTGCAGAGCCTGCTGGAGATCCTCTCTCACACCTCTCTCTCAAATAAATAAATAATTCTTAAAAAAAAAAAAAAGAAAAATGTCTGGGGTGGAAGACAGAAAGACTGAGATGGGAACAATGCGCAATAAAGGAAAGAGAAGGATTTTTAATAAGGTGAAGCAAGAGCGGAACATCCTTCAGACATTTTGATCCAGCCGATGTCCACACCATTAACTGTATCTTAAAGACTCAGCGTTCTCACAAGACAGGTGCCCGTCTTACCCTCTAACTCAATTCAGGACGGGTGTTCCTACTGTCTGAGATATTGCATCAAAAATTGCAGAGAACACCCCAACAAAGAGGGAGATGTGGGTATGAACAGAAGGATGCAACAGACTGTAACGGCCAAGAGCACGTGCGGTCGGTTCGAAACCAGACCGGAACCAGACAACTGCTCCTCTCTAAGTCTCCGTTTCTTCATCTACAAAATGGAGATAACACTTCTCTCTGTATAATTTATTAAATGAGGTGATAAATATAATGCACTTGCTACAGTGGTGGTTAAAATCGTTAATAATAATCAATGCCCACACCCTGCCCACCTGTTAGGGTGAGCGTACTTGGAGGATTAACGATACAGAGAACCAGCACACACCTTGTTTCATCATTAAGCCATTCAACAAACATTGTGCCAGGAGATGATGATGTGGCAGTAAATAAAAAGGGTCCTGAGGAGGCCTAAAGACTAGGGAGGAAGATAAATAGGAAAATGCAACAAGCTTATGATAGGGGCTGGCATGGGGTGCTTTGGGAGCGTTTGGGAGGAGTCCCTAACCACATATTAGTAAGTCTAAATAAGGATCAAATTAAAGCAGGGAGGCAAGAGAGAGAAAGAGAAGATACCTACTGGAGTCTGAAAGACTACAATTAAAGCTTTAAAAGAAGAAAAAGTTTCTGTGTAACTATCAGAAGTTAATGGACAGTCAACAATCACTACTAATGAAATATTGTAGTAAATTGGCCATATGATGATATTATCTCCTGATTTAAAAAGTATCTATTTCCAAACACGAGATAACGCCACTATTAACAGGGTGAGACCAAAGGAGTTCCTATTAAAATGAGGAAACAAGCAAAGACGTCCGTCATCATCTTCCTCTAGAAGGTTCTGTCTCGGCTCACAAGGCAGGAAACAGAAAAAAGAAAATGGTCAACTGATTATTTGCAGAGATGATAATGTTACGTGTTTGGGAAATCCAGAAAGAGCACGGAACAATTACTGAATCTAATAAGATCAGTAAAGACAGGGCTGTTACTCCGCACATAAAAATCCACTTTCTCCATAATGACCAGTTTACATACTTGCCCTCCTACTCAGACTTGTCTGAGAGCACAGGGACAGCCTCATCTTCTCAACAAATCCAGCAGGCCACCCTCTGTGGCCCATACTCTGTCTCTGTTCCTATCCCAAGGAGTGGACGCCTGGCCCTGTCAACTCCCCCATGTCATGTCAACTCCCCCACATGTGACGCACATGTGACGCACACACCCATCCATCTGCCCAGGACTCTGCTTCCCCTGCACCCTCAGTGGCTTCTTGCCCCAACTGGGTCGCTCTCAGTAGAAGTGAACTGCCCACCTATCGCCCATCTTTAAAGGAAAAGCCCTCTGTGGGCCCCACAGTACCCATAGCTATCACTTCCATTGTCTGCACCTCTCCCCAGACTGAAACAGCATTCCTGAGCCACCCCATTCTGCATCTGAACAAAGTGCCCGGTCTGTCAGGCTCCTGGGGGCAGCGCATTGCACTCCGTCCATGTAGGCATGGCTGATGACTCCCTCCTCATTGAACAGTGTCTTCTCCAACCTCCAGGACCTCATTCTCCCTGTTTTCCTCCCAGCTCATGGCTGCCCCTTCACCTTCTCCTTTGCTGGGTATTTGCTTCCTGGGTTCTCTGTCTCCTTTCCTCTCTCGATGACTCTTGCAGACTCATGCATTGAAGTCTCGAAGGGGCCAAGACTGGGATGAGGCAAGTGAGTTTGCCCTTCAAGCCTCAAGCTTCAATGAAAGGGTATCAAAAAACTCATCTCTAGAATATCATATTTTAATGCAAAATTTATAAAAACAAAATTAATGTCCCCAAATGCATCATAAATGAAATATCAACATTCTATGGAAAGATCAGTATTACTCATTTTTCCTTTTGCCTCAGGCCCCAGCATGTCTCGGCCCAGGGTTGTGCTCTGACCTCAGCTCTGAGCTACAGAATTGCATAGCAACTGTCTTAGACCAACCAGGCTGCTAGAACGATGACCGTAGACCGGGAAGCTTATGAACAATAGAAATTTATTCTCACAGCTCTGGAGGCTGGGAATCCAAGGTCAACGTGCCAGCATGGTCGTGTTCTTTAGGGAGTCCCCCTCCTGGTTCCTAGCCCACACATCACCCCTCCTCCCCCACCCCCACCCCCACACACATAACTTCTAGTCTTCTAGTCATTTCCTATCTCAGAGAAGGGCACCATCATTCACGCTCAGGCAGACAACCACACCCAGAACCCCTCTTGATCACTCTGCTTCTTCATATCCCACATCAATCTGTCAGTAAGTTTTGTCAACAGCATTTCCAAAATTTATATGGAATCGACTGTTCACAGCTCCATTCCCATAAATTCAACCCCAAACATGTCATTTCCACTCTCAGCCTCCTGCGTTGCCATCCTAACTGAATCCCCGCTCCCGCTCTGAGACCCCTCACACAGAAGCCAGAATGAAGTGCTCAGAGGGTCGTCCCACGCATGGAGCACAGACGGCTTCTCACCGTAATGAGACATAAAACCGAACCCAGGCTGTGTCTTCCACCACTCTCCCCTCTTCACCGCAGTCCAGCAAACTGGTCTTTCTTCTGTGCCTGAACCAGGAAGGAGCACCGAGCAGCCTACTGTCCCATGGCAGGTGTCCTTCTACCTGGAATGCTTATCCCCACACGTCCCCACAGCTCACTCCCCACTCATCGAGACCTCTGCCTGAATGTCATGTCCCAAGAGAGGCCTCCCTTCCTCCTTCTTTTAAAATAGCGCCCTCTTCTCTCTCCACCACTTTGTTCGCTCATTTTCTTTCACAGCACTTGTCACTTCCTTTTATATTATGTATTTACTTGTATTTTGGCAACTTTTGGTATCGACTCTCTGAGGGTAAAGACATTGCCTTTTCACTGTTGTTGCCCAGGGCATCAAATAGCAACTGCCACATACATGAATACCAAAAATGAAATAAAAATGACATTTTCATGAAAGCCGTTTATGTTTATGTTTCCAAAATAAAATTGGAAACAACTTAAACAAATGTTGGTTCAATCTCAGGCTTTGTCTAAGTGGGATAAATATAAAAGAATATAAACTGGTATATACATCTGTATCCTATTTAAGTATTTTTAAAGGCTTCAGATAGATTAAAAACCGGTGTCAACTGTGGATATCCCCAAAGAAGAGACTCAAAGACCACCACTTTCTCTCCTTTCCATTTCCATGTTTTTTCCATTTTTCTTTATTACTTTTAGATTTCCTTTCATAAATGATTAATCACTTTAAGGCTTTAGAATAGAAAAAATGTTTCTGATAATGACTAATGTTAGCAAGGCTTTGAGAGCAGAGTCACCTATGCATCACTGAGAAATAGCTAGGTAATTATGAAACAGATTTATAATTTGTAGTCTATCGTGGAATGTGGTTTTAATCAATCCAAACAGGAGAGTAAATTCGGCTAGCGACTGAAAAGAGTGACTGTGTAAGGACACGCACAAACTTTGCTCGATGCCAACATTTTCAGACTCTCAGAGAAAAAGGGGCAGGGACTAACCTGAGCTGTGGCCCAGTATCAGGAGCCACAGGTTTCTCTCAAGTGATCCCCGCGTCGAGCTGCCAGACAATATACAGGCCGAGCAGATCAATTTAAATTTAAAATAAATAACAAGTAATTCTTTATTAGATATGTGTCCCAAATATGTCATGGAATCTACTTTAAAAGTCTTCTGTGGTTTATCTGAAATTCAAATTTAAGGGGCATTCTGTATTTTTATTTGCTGATTCTGGTAACTTTATCACCAAGCCGATTTTTGGGAGGAAAAGCATGTACCATCATAAGAGTATTGGCAGAGGGAGAGCATAACTCCAGAATCCAGGACGTCCCCTTCCCCCAAATCCTTCATATTGGCGTCGAGGAGAGATATAGCAGAGATTTATTTATTTAAAAAAAATTGAGGACCTGCTCTGAGTACAGCAGGTGCGGAGAACATGGAGAATCTGAAGAACATGGCCCTGCTCTTAAGGAGCTAATATTCTAAGCAAGAAACAAAGGCTCTGGAGTTCAACCATGAACTAAGATTTGCACTGCACCGCTTCCTGACTGTGGGATCGTAGGTAAATCACGTAACTGCTCTGTACTCAGTTTCCTCATATGTGAATGAATAATAATAAGTAGAACGTAGCTCATTTGTGTAATAAAAACATAATTCACACCAAGCATTTGGAATAGTACTCAATAAGTGTTTATCATTGTTTTGTGATAAATAAAGTGTTGTGAGAAATGCTAAATTCGAAATGCATAGGTTTCCGAAACAGACATCTGTGGGGGAGGAAGGTGTTCCATATAACATAAACCCACAGACATTTTTAAATGAAGGGAGTTTTTTAAAAATCACCGTCAATTCAAATGAGAGCAAGGAAGACCAAATAGAAAAAGCTGAATTAATAGAGAACAAAAAATAAGATGATGAACATAAAGCCAAAATAGCATCCTCAAACAATTGTAAATGGATGACAAAACCCAGAAATATCATGTTTCAAAGTGCGAACCCTAAAACATAATGATATACAACAGTTCAGAATAAAATGGTAGGAAAACACATATCAGAACAAAGGATAGAGACATGAGCTGAAACCCTTTCGCAAGGGTGCAATCATCAAAGCCATTAAATGGGAAAGTCCACTGGACAAACTAGGCAATTTTCAAAAAATAAACTGCATAAAAGGAAAATACAAGTTGGGCGCAGACACAGATAGATTAAAAGAGATTTGAGAAGCGTGTTAACGTACTGCAATGCGAGGATATTATCCGGATCTAAGTTCAAAAATAAACATTTAATAAATGGGACAATCAGGAGTATTTGACCAATGACTGGATATTTCACGACGTTAAGGAAATTAGGTTAAATTTTTACGTGTAGTCATGATAGTGCTATTATGTCTTTAAAAGTGTCCATATTTTTAAAGAATATACATTGAATAGTTACAAAAGAAATGACAAGATGTCTGAGATTTACTTCGAAATAATCTGGGGGGAGGGAGGCAGGAAAGGAGGGCGTGGGGTTTCAGATGAAACAATGCTATCATGACTCAATAGCCATTGAGACTGGCCGATGGAGAGCTGGGATAGATATTCAAACCCACGCATGTAATGTACGTTAGACGTAAAAGAAAGGAATAGCAAGCCAAAGAGAAGAGAAGTCGCTATATTAATATCAAATAAGATAAAGTTCAAGGCAAAAGTCATTAGTATAGATAGAGGTTCATGTGACAGAAGGATTAATTCCTCAGGAAAATATAACTATCCTGTAATATAATGTAATTAATAATACGGTTCCAAAACATATAAAACAAAAATTGACAAAATAAGAGAAACTGACAAATGCACCATCAAAGGGGGCCATTTTAACATGCCTGTAGGTATTTGATAGGTTAAGAAAAGAAAAACATCGATGAGTAAATGAAAACATATTCCTGGCTTAACAAATACACGTAGAATCCTGCCTCGAACACATGGACCACACACTCCCCAAGGGTACACGTAACAGTCATGAGCGGCAGCTGCATCCCGAGCTATGGAAAGAGTCTCAGGCATTTTTTAAATTGGCAGAATATAAACTAATTTGCGAAGAAATAGAAAAACTGAATAGTCTTATAACCCAAAAATAATCGTATCGATAATTTTAAATCTCCCCACAATGAAAATATGAGGCTTACAATGATTTTATGGGAGAAGTCTATCTAGCTGGTGAAAAGCATATGCCAGTATTTCATAAACTCTGAAGGAAGGAAGCCCCAACTCTTTTTATGAGACTCGCAAAGCTTTCACCAAAACACACAGGCATACACGTGCATGATCACACACACATACACACACACACAATGTCCACACAAAACACACGGCTCTACATGTGTCCAAGGAATGCTAAGGAATAGTCCTCTCTGACCACAGGGAGTCTAATTCCTTTAGCCTAGCGTGACACAGAAATATCCCATTTTCTCTAAGTGCCGGGATGACAGCTGCCAAGATCAGAATGAATAAAGCTCACGGGCACAGTGTTGAATGGAAAAAGTGAGCTGCTGAGGAAGAGAAACAGTTCAATGTCATTTACAGGAAGTTCAAAACCTGGCGAAAGCGAATGATGCCACTTGGTAAAATTATGTGTGTCGTAACGTACAAAGAAATGAAAGAGAGAATAGACCTAAATCCAGGAGGCGGATGCGTGTGGAAAGGCAGAGAGAGGGGCACAGTTTTGCAGAAGAAGGAGGGCGCCTTCTACAGTATTGATAAGGTTCCATATTAAGTTGGGTGAGAGAAACAGAATTTTTTGTTTGGTTATCATGATTTACGATCAGAATACTTACTCTATTCTATGCTTTTAACTTTTCGATATGATTTACATACAGTGTAGTATGTACATCTCCAATCCCACGCGCACGGATTGGTAAATCCTCCCGTGTGTTCATATCCACGTCATAGTCCTTTCACCTCGGGTATGTCATGACACAAATGAAAAGAAAATGGATTCTGAACTCTATCTGTGATTTGGGCTTTTTTTATTTTTAACTATGTTCATTAACAGTAAACCATGGCCACTTCCATATTTGCTCTAAGGATGTGGCTACTCTAAAAAGAAATCCAATGTCGATGATCAAATTCCGGTGTTGCCTGAGGGTTATGCGCTCAAAAGGGACTTTTCTGGAAAGGAAAGCTTTTTCACCCTAACATAAAATGTGTTTATAAAATGCATCTTTAATAAATGCTCTCACTCCGAGGCTGGCCTGGGGGGTGCCATGGGAGGGCTACTCGGCAGCGGGCATGAGAAAGAGCAGAGGAGCTGCAGAGCCCAGTGGTTCTGCAAGGACTGTGGGACTTCAGCTTCCTCGCGCTTGCGGCACACACCCTCCCGGGGTGGGCAGGCAGGCAGCCTCTTCCAATCTCACGTGCACCCTTTTTTATTTTTATTTTTTTTTTAAGATTTATTTATTTTGAGGGGGGAAGGGCAAAGAGAGAGGGAGAGAGAGAATCCCAAGCAGACTTGCCGCTCAGCCCGAGGCTGATGCGGGGCTCCATCCCAGAGCCCTGAGATCATGACCTGAGCTGAAATCAAGAGCCGGACCCTAACCAACTGTGCCACCTGGGCGTCCCCCACATGCACTCTTAATCAAATAACTGGTTTTAAAAAATTACCTACTCATTTAAAATATGCTTGATTTAACACTAGCTTATTTTTTAATATTGTATGTTTCTTGAAGGAAAGTTTCCTAAACTTTGCCCCAAATCTTCCAGCCATATTGAAGTCCGATTACATAATTATCACAATTTTACCAGCTTGCTAGGAAAATAGGCCATAACTTCAGCAACGTGGCCACCAGCCAGATTGAAGGCAGGCCTGGGACGGCCTCTGCAACGTTCTTGGCAGCTACTGGAGGCCACACGGCGCAAGAAGGACCGTGTAATTCATTTTTCCAGTGAAATTGTCCTATGTACCAATTGATTCTGCACATACATGAGCCCATCCAACCTTGGAAATTTTTATTGTGGAGGTTATTTTCATCTAAACGCAGAAGAATGAAGCCTGTCTCCTCTACCCTGCCACAAAGGGACGAGGGCAGGCCTCCTGGAGCTTTAAGATCTTGCGCTGTTCATCCCTTTAATTTAGAGAATTTTTATATATAGCGCCTTACAACTGAATGGTTTCATACGCATACACTGTAACGTGCAAATACCTTGAGTTCAAGCTCACGCTTCTTGCATCCTCCACATGACGCAGAAAACGGCTGTTTCTATCATGTGTGCTTAGTGCATATTTTGTTCACCCAATGGAAGGCCGCGGCTGTAGAATGTGCATGCTGGGCGCCTCGGTGGCTCCGCTGGTTAAGTGGCTCCCTTTGGCTCAGGTCATGATCTCAGGGTCCTGGGATCCAGCCCTGAGTCAGGATCCCTGCTCCCTGCCACTCCCCCTGCTCATGCTCGCTCTCCTTTCTGACAAATAAATACCTAAAATCTTTAAAAAAAAAAAAAAAAGGTGCATGCCGAGGAATAAAACGCTCATTCTCCTTTGTCTCAAGGGAAAAGGACAGGACAAAAGCGTTAGGGGGAAGGAAAGACAGCAGACGAGCTCTGTCAGAAACAGGCACCGTATCAGACAGTCTTATATTCCTGGCTATTAATTCACGCAAATGCAATATGGACTGGGAATGATCTCATTTGCTGTCATTGTTCTGATGCTTGTTCTCACTCTTGATGGGGACACAGACATTCAGGGAAGTTAAGTTAATTATCTGCAGCCATGTAACCACTAAACTGACAATTTAAATCATGGATTCCTGGCTCCAAACCTCATGGCTTTGTTTTGTTTTGTTTTGTTTTTCCCATTAAAATGTTGACTATTTGTTCCCTAATTATATCAAAGAGTCTGCACCAGACAATTAAAATCAAATTCTAGTCTATGGTTTTACCTAGATTGGTTAAGGGCAGAAGATGGTCTAGTGCTATTGCTGGATTTTGAGATTTCTATATTACGATAAAGCCCTCCACAACCATGAATAAGGACTCAGCCAGGGCTCAGAGACTTGGTTCTAAGGCCCGCTCTGTGTGGGAGGGCACCTAGATTTTGGATGGGGTTCAGGTCCTGGACAATGGATTTTACTTCTGGATGGGTTTCAACTCCTGGATGATGGATTTAGCCAAGATAATGAGAACAGCTATTAAGACAGAAGACTCATTTTATCTGCCTCTTTGCCAGGGTTGAAGAGGATTGTTGATCATTAAAACATGAGTCAACGCAGGGGAAAGACATTGACCCGGGATCACAAAATCTTATCCATGACAGTTGATCTGTTTAGGAATACATCTGGCTTACGTGAACTCTTCAGAAATGTCAGAAAGTCCTGGAAGCATTGGGTGGTCTAATAAATTTGCTCAAAGACTAAGCTACATGTGATTAGATCCAAAGAGCAGAGCCAGCCTGAGGCAGGTCAAAGAGTCTCCTTACTTAGAAAGACAGGATTGCCAGGAGCCCTTCCCCGCCCTTCTTACCCCATGTATGAAATTACAGCATTAAAGGCTCATTTGTTTGTGTTGGAGTCTATCTTTTCCTATTAGGTCTATTTTAGAATATAATTATCTTTGGAGAGACTGTACAGTAAGTTCCTTATAACATAATAAGGATGAGTTTGTCAAGACCTTTTCCCTGATTGAAGGGACAGTCCTCAATCCTCTATCGTCTAGTGGAGAAAGTAATTGGAAAAGCAGTGACTATAGGTAGAATAACTGATTTCCCTGACCTTCCAATTCCATTTAGGTCAGGACCAAATAATAGGTCCTTGGTGGTTGTTTTTGTTGCCAGTGAAGGGAATAGCTTATCAGAGCCACCCCGATATTGTACACGATATCGTACCCTCTCCCAGGGTAGAACTGGGAAGACAGGCTTCTAGTCAAGCAGGCCTTTCAGCAGCATCCCCATCACCATGGCAGACAGATGTCATGGACCTCAAAGGTGTCTCTGATGCCAAGTGGCAGATCAGTATCCAGGTCCCATTAGTGTGGATAAAAATGGTCACACTAGGCTCCTATCTGCCAGCCCCTCGTGACCGCTGCTCTTCTCCAGACGATGATATATTCTCTTACATCGTTAGGAAAATCTAAAGATCATAAAGGTCAGCCCAAATTAAATTAACAGTGGATACATTTTATGAAAATTGCATTTTTCAATAGCAGAATCACTTAATTTTAGAGCAGAAAAGAACCTCTGAGGTGACTTGATCCAACTGTTCTCATGGTGCAAATGGGTAACCAGCGAAGTATTTTAGACCTATAACAAGTTCACGATATTTCAACAAACAGACGCAAGTTTTTTCATCCCATTTTAAGCCTCTTACAGAGAAAACAGACAGGAAAGGTAAAAGTTCTGCATATTCTAAGAAAAACTTAATTAGACAAAAGTCATTGTGCCTCTCACCAGCATTTTATTTTTTATAGGGAAAATCTTAATAAAAAGGACTATACTGTTATGTACCTGCCGTTATTCGTAGGCATTTTAGAGGGACGTTGACTCGCAGACCAAATGTATCCTGGTCTTTGTATTCATGATCTGATTTGGTCTCTTGAATCAAGCTTATTCAAAATAGGGGATAGCATGACTTGATTTTGCTTAAGAAACCAAAGGCCTCATTGATAATGGTGGAAGATTATCTTGCTCTGATTTCTGAATCATTGTCCCCAGTAAAGAAAGCACTTGAGACCCATCTCTGTATCTAGATCTGTACCTTCCTAGCACGTGTATATGTACTATGTATATACATGTATGTATAGCACACACAAACATGTAAACATATGTATGTATATATGTATGTATGTAGACACACACACATACACACATATAAAAAATCAATGGCATAGAGATGAGATTTCTGGTTAACATGGTAGCAAATAAGCGATGCGTAATAAGTTTGCTCAAAACTTCCTATTTACACATCAAAGAAGATCAAATTAAGTAGGAAAAGTCAATATGAAACTATATGAAGAGTATGAGTCTAATTATGCCATAAAACAAAAATGTGTGTGTGTGTGTGTGTGTGTGTGTGTGTGTAGCCATCAGTGCTGCAGTCTGAGTCATGATAGAATAGGTTATATATGGGGCGCCTGGGTGGCTCAGTCGTTAAGCGTATGCATTCCACTCAGGTCATGATCCCAGTGTCCTGGGATCAAGCCCGGCATCAGGCTCCCTGCTCCGCTGGGATCCTGCTTCTTCCTCTCCCACTCCCCCTGCTTGTGTTCCCTCTCTCGCTGGCTGTCTCTCTCTCTGTCAAATAAATAAATAAAATCTTTAAAAAAAAAAAGAATACATTATATATGATAAAAAAAAAAAACTTCAAAATCTCAGTAATTTAACACAACGAAGATTTATTTCTTACTCCCAAAAAGAAACATGCAGATTGCCCAGGCTGCTTTTGTGGCTACACCACCTTGGACACATGGCCTCCAAGATTTCAGTAGTAGAGGAAGAAAACACAGAAAATGACACATGGCTCTAAACTGCGGTGGCCCAAAACCTGTGTCACTCTCATACCTTGATCATTAGCTAGAATGAGTCACGCAGGACAGACTCAGCTGCGAGAAGATCTGGAAATGAGGGGAACACGTGGATATGTGGTGAGCTTTACTATATCTGCCACTAATCTTTTAACCACAGACCTGAAAGCCCAGAGATTATGATTCACCCCATTGACTATTCCTGATTCTGTATTCATGAGCCCCACTAACCAACAAAACATGTAGGCATTTTGTGATTCATCTGGTAATTTGTTGCTTATAAACTCAATTATAAAGTAAATCATCACACCATAACCTATACTTAAACTATGGGGGAAAGACACAGGAAAGAATAATAAAACTAGTTAGAAGTCTAGAAAACATACATGACACAGTGAGAGATAAATATAGACAGATGTCATATTCCTATTTCTGCAGCTGTTCACAAGCTGTAGTTGGTTTAATGATCTTCCTTCTCTAAGTTCCCTTTGACCTCAGCCAGCACCGAGGAAAGCTAGGGTTCTGTGCCTGGTAAGCTCACCCGATGCTTCATTCCTGGGGTTTCTGAGACTCTCGATAGTCCTGTCTGTAGCTTATCATAGACTTCGATTAACTTTTCCTCTGGACGTGACGACCCCAGGAATTGCTCCAGAGGATCACTCCTTCTCCTGACATGTTCTCGCTGTTGCCATCGTATAGGGACAACCCTATTTTCCCTTAATAACTGAGATGAATCAATGCAATCAATATGATAACCCTCTCTGTTCCACATTCACGGTACGGCCTAAGGAACGCTGAATGGATAGGCAGCAGTTTGCAACACTGAACCGAGTGGAATATTTGTGATAACCCACAGTGATAGTACCTATCCATTATAAATTAAGATCTAAGCTAGCAGAACTCCAGGTTGCAGAGGAAAAGGAAATAATTTTTCAGAAATACTGTGAGGTGCCTTATAATTTTCACCCTTTGGTTGGATAACCCTTGTATTCTGACTATGGAAGAAATCAGACAACATACTGGCCACTGAAACTGAGCATACTACAACCTGCAGGATGGTTCTCTACCCTTAAAAAGAGTCTCTTGTCCATCATTGTTTACTGATGTTTCAGTAATATTTTCACTAATAACAGTTGCTTCTCAGAGACAGGTGCATGGTAAGATTCACAAAAACCGTGTGCATTAGCTCATTACTTATTTCTCTGCAAAATTAGTTCCATAAATTAAGGGATTTATAAGTTCTGCTTGGGGTGTAGAGAACTGGAAAGAATGTTGCTTCTATTCATACAACAAAAACAAAACAAAAAGCAAACTATAGTTGCATGACTTTTTTTTTTTTTTTTGCTTTTTTTTTGCATGACTTTTCTTAAATCCAACAGGAACCTGAGATTGCAAGGTGGAACTATAGAGACAGGTGCCCCCACAGAGACAGACGAAACAGAGAAGAGAATTACCACAGAACTTCTCTGAAACCATGAAAACCACAAGAAAATGGAGTAGCATTATTAAAGTGCTAAAAGGAAAAAGAAAACTATCAGCCCAGAATTCTATATGTAGGGAAAATATCTTTCAAAAAAATAAAGGAAAAATAAGCATTTTTTCACCAGGCCAATAACGGAAAGAATCCACTGCTGTCAGACCTACACCACAGGAAAAAAAAAAAAATCTTTAAAAGAAGTTCTTCTAGGCAGATGATACCAGATAGAAATTTATATTTATGCAAAGAAAGAGTGTCAGAAGTGAAATAAAGACAAAATTTATTTTTCATACTTTTGATTGCCCCAAAAGATAACTGACTATCTAAAGCAATAATAGTAGTGCTAAATCGTATTTTTATGAAGGTATTACTATTAATACTACTAAAGGTAAATTTAGATTAATTGAAGATGTAGATTGCAAATGCTAAAAATATTTTAAGGGGAAGTATAAATAAATTTAAAGAGCAAGTAAACACATATTTGAAAGAGCAAGTAATGAATACTTGCTCTTATTTTAAATGTAATCATAAAGAATTCTTAATTAACTGAAGAAAAGGCAGAAAAGGATTAAGCATAAAGGAAGAGATGGAACAAATATAAGAAATCAAGTTAGATGGTAGATTTTAATCCAGACATATAAATAATTACATTAAATGTAAACAGTCTAAACAAAGCAGACTTAAAAACACCAATTAAAAGATTGTTAAATTGGATTTGAAAAAAGGATGGCTCAACTAATGGCTGTCTACAAGAAACTCACTGGAAATATATGCATCTACAGGTTAAAAGTAAAAGGAGAGAAAAATATACTATAAAAATCATAACCAAATAAAATTGGAATATCTGTATGAATATTTTTATAACATATTTATATTAATAAAAAGTAAACTTCAGAGCAAGAAATATTACCAGGGATAAAGAACTTCATGACATAATAATAAAGAGGTCAATCCTCTAAGAACATGCATTAATCCTCAATGTATACACACCTAGCAACAGAGCATCAAAATACATAGGGCAAAAACTGATAGGACTGAAAGGGGAAATAGACAAATTAACAGTTATACTTGGAGAGCTCACACACCTCTCTCAGTAACTGACAGAATAAACAGACACAAAATCAGTAAGAATAAAGAAGACTTGAACAGCATGATCAACTAGCTTGACCTAATTGACATTTATAGAATCATCTACCCAAGAACAGCAGAATACATATTTTAAACCCTAGCAAAATTAAAGGTATTGAAGTTATTCAAAGTACGATCTCAGACCAAAACAGAATTAAACTAGAAATTAATAGCAGAAAGATATTGAAAAATCCCCCAAATATTTGCAGTGGAAAGGAGAGCATTGTTACAGACACCATAGACATTTAAAGGAAAATGCCACTAACAAATCTATGCTCATAAATTCAACAATTTAAATGATATGGATCAATTCCTTGAAAGACAAAAACTACTGAAATTCACTCAAAAAGAAATAAATAACCTGAAGAGTTCTAAATCTATTTTTTAAAATGAATTTGTGATTTAAAATCTACTAACAAATAAAATTTCAGGCCCAGCCAGTTTCACTGGTAAATTCTACAAATATTTAAGGAAAAAAATCTACCCATTCTAAATAATCTCTTCCAGAAATTAAAAATAGGCACACCCCAACTCATTTTACGAGGTTAACATTACCCTAATACTAAAACCAGACAAAGATATTTTTTTGTCTTTCATGACTACAGAACAATATCTCTAATAAACATAGATATAAAAATTCCCAACAAAATTTTAGGAAATCCAATTCAGTAACATATAAAAAGATAATACATCACAACTGAACAGGTTTACCCCAGAAACACAAAGTTGGCTTTACACTTAAAATCAATCAATGTAATCCACGATATTAACAGATTAAAAGGAAAACATTATAGGGCAATTGGAAAAGAAACAGAGAAGCATTGACAAAATTCAACTTCCATTAATAATAAAAACTATCCACAATTCAGAAATAGAAAGGGACCATTTTAACCTGATAAAAGACATTAAAAAAGAAAAAAGAAGAAGAAAAAAGAAGCAACTAACATCATTCTTAATGGTAAAAGACTGAATGCTTTCACTGCTAGATCAGGAACAAGGCAAAAATACCCCTTCTTGGCACTCTATTCATCATCAGAGTGGAAATGCAGTAAGGCAAGACAAATAAAAAAACACATACAGACTGGAAAGGAAGAAACAAAAATGTCAGATTCATAGGAAAATTGGCTACGTAGAACATTCCAGTCATGTACAAAATGATCCCAGAGTCAGTACTGAGCTCAGTAAGTGAGTTCAGCGGTGTCACAGCATGTAAGAGCAACACAAAAAGTCAACAGTATTCCTTTTTTTTACCAGAAATGAACAATAAGAATCTGAAAAAAATTAAGTACTATTTTCAATAGCACCAAAAAGAAGGAAAAGGAAGAGCTGGTGAGGAGAAGAGAGGGGAGGAGGAGGAAGAGAGGAATAAGACGAAAGGAGGAGGAGAATCACCACCACCACCAATACCACCACCACCATCACCACCTCCAACTTAGGAAACAATGAAGACCTAAATAAATGGTCACATATAACATGTAAATAATTGGAAGACTCATTTTCTCCCCACATTGGTCTACAGATATTATGCAAATTCAATCAAAATCCCAGAAGGATTTATCATAGACATCAACACGCTGATTCTAAACTTTGTATGAAAAGGCAAAACACCTAGAATTCCTAGAATTTTGTATTTAACATACGTAACCAAATTCCAAAAGCATCTCATTATCCTACAAGAATAGGAATGAGACTGAACTTCTAAAAAAGATGGTAGCATTTTATATCTTAGAACAGTAGTTCTCAAAGCGTGGTCCATGCCCCCCTGGTGATCACCACCATCCTTCAGGAGGTCCCTGGTTTTGAAACTATTTTCACCGTAACACTAAAACATTATTTGCTTTTTGCACTGTGCTGAGGTTTGCAAGGCTGGTGTCTCTGCAGGAATCCAGGTGGGGCACCAGGCTCTACTCGTAATCATTGTATTTTATGCTTCACTACCGAGCAATCACAGAAAGAGGAAGGTCCGATTCCCTTAAGAAGATCCACAAAGACGCAGTAAGAACTATTAACTGTATGACCTCATGAGAACACGTCTTTTTAGTATCCTGCGTAGCAAAGTGGGAAGTACACATCGGGGACTTCTGCGACACACCGGGGCACCTCACAGCAAAGCACTAGTGAACGGCTCACGTTGCGGGCTGATCTAACCACTGGAGATCAGTGAACGCTGCTATGCTTACTTGAATGAAAAACTAACGGCAACTGGGAAACTGGTTATTCAGACTTGTGTATTTGACAGATACTGTCTTGAAAATAAACAAAGTAAGCCAGGGACTTCGGGAAAACAACTGATGGTACTTATTAGCAATGATCAAATTCAAGTTCTCAAGCTGAAGCCGGGTCATTGGTCACTCTCTATTTTGCCACCGATAGAGATCTGTACGTTGGAGAGCTAGAAGGGGGCATCAAGAAGACAGTGTCTTTACCTCCGAAAAAGTCAATATCCGCTATATAATTGTTGTTGTTAGAGCTTGAAGACTGTGGACAAACCACTGGAAGGAATTTAATGCTAAGTGTCTTAGAGATCTTGCAGCTCACTCCCAGGGCCTGAGCATGCCCTAGGGAAGGTTCTAAGCAGGAAAAGATCAAGGTAAGTTATTGTCTCTCAAGTCTGGCAATAAAACCATGAGCAAATGACCAATATTGGTATTTTGGTTCGCTTCCCAGTTAATTTCAATTCTTTTTTGCTGCCTTTTCTTGGCTGAGACAACGATTTTGTGCAAGCGGACCGCGGAGGTTTGCTGATAATGAAAAGTATCAACTGGCAGCTCCAGCGTATTTCCTGACAGAGGCGTTTCCTTGGCCCTGGCCTCATGAGTAAGAGAGAGAATTGTGGAGAACCCTGGTCCTGGGTATCACCCAAATTCACAAAGTGGCAGCGAGCATCACAGCCCCCCAACTGCGTGAGGAAACGGTACAAGGTGTTATTTCTTAGATCTTCTATTAGTTCAACTTCAGTGGGATTTTGGCAGGGCAGGGTTGGCTAGGATGGAAGCATTCGGTTTGTCAAAAGTAATTACAGTTGATCTTTGAACAATGCAGGGCTTATGGGTGCCAACCCCACACAATCGAAAATTGCATCTACCTTCTGACTCCCCCAAACTTAACTACTAATAGCCTACCGTTGACCAGAAGCCTTACCGAGAACATAAACAGTGGATTAACACATATTTTCTGTTATATGTATTAAATACTGCAATCTCACAATATACTAAGCTGGAAAAAAGAAAGCGTTATGAGGAAAATCGTATGGTAGGGAAAATACATTCACGGTACTGTGCTATCAAAACTGCATATAGGCAGTGGGCCCAACCCCCCATCTACCTCTCGCTTCACCAGTGTTTGGCTGAAACAGACCCGTGGATGCCCCCTCTCCCAGCCTCCCACCATACTCCAGTCTCTTTTGGAGTCAAGAGCTCCAGAACCACCATCTCAGCCAACTCCTGCCTTTCAGAACCAGGCCACACCATTTTTTGAGCTTTGCTCCTTGTTGCCCATTAATCATGAACCCCCAAATTCGTCAGAATTATCCCACCAAGGTGGAGGCTGCCATCAGCCACCTCGCAGACTTGCATCTGCCCGCCTCCTGCACCTACCTGTCTCTGGGCTTCTATTTCCAACAGGGCCATGTGGCTCTTCTTCCCTGAGAAGAATAAGCAGCAGCAGGAGTGCAACAACAACAATTATATATCGGATTTTTACTTTTTCAGAGGCAAAGATATTGTCTTCTTGATGCAAAACAGTGGGAGCCTTCGCCCTCTTCCCTCACGTGCAGAAGGCTCCCAAGACGGGTGGGTTAAACCCTGGAGGCGTGGAGTCCTGGAGAAGAACGTGCACCAGGCCCCTTTGGATCTGCGTGCCTGGGATCCGGCCCAAGAAGACGTCCATCTCTGGGACTTCCTGGAAAGCCACTTCCAGGATGAGCAGGTGAAACTCAACAAGAAGCTGGGCGACCATGTGCCAGCTCTGGGCAGCCTGGCCGGCCCCATCCCTCCAGGCTGAGATGCGCCGATCAGCTCTCTTCCGAAGGCTCACCCCCAAGGCTTCCATGACCCCCCAGAGCAAGACACATCCCCTTCTTCAGCCCTTCCAGGACCCTGTACTTTGCCCTTGGAGCACAGAGAATATTTCTCATGAAGTAATTAATTCTGTAAATGTGTCCCTTAATGTCTGACTCTCCGAAGGAATGTGATCACAGGAGGGCAGGGACACTGTCCTATTTACGACTGAATCCAGATGTCTTGCACATAACAGACATTTCATAAATATTTAGTAGAATCTTGGATGTGAATCCAACCTCTCAGTGAAATTAAACTCTGTACATAAAACCTTTAGCCCACAGACTGGACTACAGTGAATCCTTACTAAATATTTGCTTATCGTGTCTTTGAGCCTTACATCAACCTTGGGAAGGTAGGGCAGGTATCATATAAAATTCTCAATTTTCAAGTAAGGAAATATACTCAGAGGGCATGTGACTTGCCCAAGATTTATCATTTATAACAACCGAGGCCAGATGGGATTGATCCCTGCCCGTGTTCTTTCTAACGAACCAAGATCTAAAGAAAGTACACCCGGGCCAAGAAGGAGCCCATGCTTCTGGAACGTCTACTAAATGGAGAAAATCCATCCCAAGGGTCTTCAGTGTCTGGTCCAAAAACGGCTTATCGATGCAACTTCATTTCTTCATCATTACAACAGAGGCTGCTATTTGTCCCCCAACATCCTTTCTCCCTGTCTTCAAGATAGGTCTACAATTTTTACTCAGACATCAATTCACTCCTATAGGAAATATATTTGTCTCAGTCCCCTTGCACCAAGGCGAAGCTGTTTTAATAAGTGTGAGTGATGTGTGTTATTTCCAGGCAGGCTACTTGAAGGAACCTTCTTGCCGAGGAAGACTGCCCTTTTGTCCCAAGGCACAGGAGTGGTGACCAGTGGTCCCACAGCCCCTTTGAACAGTGAGGTGACCTTGAGGCTGGAGATAATGTGCTGAAGGTGATGACGGTGGACGAGTCATCCCTGAATCTGGAACCACAATCCCAGATTGAACTGAAGCTGAGCACAGCAGGATTTCTTTTGCATGTGAGACAAATACACTTGTAGCTCATTTCAACTTCTGTTATTATTTTTTATGCAGCTAAATGTAATCTTAACTGATATGATCATTTCCAAAGCTCGATAGAAAAGTGCAAGTTGCTCTTATTGTTTTATTTGGATCCTCCAAGCAAAAGCCTGAGAAAATGTATGTTTTATGAAATGGATTTGTCCGAGCTTTACTGATGTATAACTGGGAAGTGGTAAGATATCCAAGGTGTACATCATGATGATTTCAGATATTTATATCTCAGCATGTCTATGTGTAAACATTGCAAAAGGATCCCCCATCTAGTAAATTATCACATCCATCACATTATATGTGTCTCTTTCTTTTTATTTATTTATTTTTTTGGTGAGAACATTTAAATTCTAGGCGCGCCTGGGTAGCGCAGTCGTTAAGCGTCTGCCTTCGGCTCAGGGCGTGATCCTGGCGTTCCGGGATCGAGTCCCACATCGGGCTCCTCCGCTGGGAGACTGCTTCTTCCTCTCCCACTCCCCTGCTGTGTTCCCTCTCTTGCTGGCTGTCTCTCTGTCACATAAATAAATAAAATCTTTAAAAAAAAAAAAAAGAACATTTAAATTCTACTCTCCTAGCAAATTTCAATTATACAATACAGTGTTATCAGCTATAGTCACCATGCTATACGTTACATCCTCAGACTTTATTCTTCTTATAGCTCAAAGCTTGTACCCTTTACCAACCTCGCCTTGTTTACTCAACCCCAAACCCTGGGCAACCACTTTGCTATTCTTTGTTTCTATGAGTTTGGTGTATGTATCTTTTTAGATTCCACATGTAAGTGATACCATGCATGATTTGTCTTTCTCTGTCTGACTTGTTACAGTTAGCATAATGCCCTTAAGGTGCATGCATGTTGTTGCACATGGAAGGATTTTCTTGTTTCTCATGGCTGAAAAATATTCAGTTGGGTCTGCACGTGTGTGTGTGTGTGTGTGTGTGTGTGTGTGTGTGTGTGTAAGACATCTTCTTTAACCATACATACAGTGACGGAACTTAGGTTGTTTCCATATCTTGGTTGTGAATAATGGTGCAGTGAACATGGGAAGGCAGATAGCTCTTCAATACCCTGCTTTCCTTTCCTTTGGATATATACCCAGAAGTGACATTGCTGGATCATATGGTAGCTCTATTTTTAATGGTCTGAGAAACCTCCCTACTGTTTTCCATAGTGGCTACACCAATTTACATGCCCACCAACAGTGCACAGGATTCTCTTTCCTCTACGTCCTCGCTAACACTTGTTATTGCGTATCTTTTCGATGACAGCCGTTCTAACCTGCGAGGTCACATCTCATTGTGGCTTTGGTTTTCATTTCCCTGATGGTTACTATGCTGAACACCTTCCATATACTTGTTGGCCGTCTATAGGTCTTTTTTGGAAAAATGTCTACACGGATCCTCTACCCATTATTTTAGTCAGATTGTTTGGGTTTGGTTTTTGGTCCTGTTTTGTTTTGTGATTGAATTGCATGAGTTCTTTAGATATTTTGGCTATTAATCCTTTATCGGATTTATGATTTATAAATACTTCGTACCACTTGCTAGGTTGCCTTTTCATGGTGTTAGTAGTTTTATTTGTTGTGCAGAAGCACAAGGTTTGATGCAGCCCTACTTGTTCATTTTGGCTTTTGTTGCTTTTGCTTTTGGTATCAAATCCAAAGACTCACCACCAAGACTATTCAGGGAGTTTATCACCTATGCTTTCTTCTAGGAGTTTTATAGTTTCAGGCCCTAGATTCAAGTTGTTAACCATTTTGAGTTAGTGTTTGTGTGCGGTATATGAAAGTGCTCCAGTTTCATTCTCTTACATATATGTAGCTTCTGGTTTTCCCAGCACCATTTATTAGACTATCCCCATTTTATGTTCTTGGCTCCTTTGTCACAAATTGACCCTATAGGCATGGATCTACTTCTGGGCTGTCTGTTTTGTTCCATTGATCTATGTCTCTTTTAATGCAAATACCACTGATTACCATAGCTTTGTAATATAGTTTGAAATCAGGAAGTGCAATGCCTCCAGCTTTGTTCTCTCTCAAGATTGCTTTGGCATTCAGGGTCTTTTGGGGCTCCATATAAATATTAGGATTATCTTTTCTATATCTTCCAAAAATGTCATTGGAATTTTGATAGAGATTAGTTGTTTGAGTCCTCTCTCTTTTTTTTCTTGCTAAGTCTAGCTACAATTTTGTCTATTTTACTTATCATTTCAAAGACCATCTCTTAGTTTCATTGATCTTTTCTATTATCTTTTTAGTCTCTATTTATTTCTGCTCTGAGTTTGTTATTTCATTTCTTCGCTAACTCTGGGCTGAGTTTGTCCTTGTTTTTCTGGTTCCTCGTGGTCTAAATTCAGGCTGTCTATTTGATATCTTCCATCTTTCTTACTGTAGGCCCGTAGCACTATAAACGGATCCTTTTCTCCGCTTGATCTCGCCTGTTGTTAAATACCTCTATTGAATTTTTCAGTGCAGTGATTGTATTTTTCAGCTCTGTGGCTTCTGTTTGGTAGTTTCTGGTATATTCTCTTTGTCGAAATCTCCACTTTGCTTGTGCATTGTTCTCCCGACCTTGGCGCACGCCTTTATAATCATTATTTTGAACTCTTTATCAGCTGTTATCACTTATCTCTGTTTCATTGAGGTCTGTCTCTGAAGTTCTATCTTGTTCTTTTTTTTAAAGATTTATTTATTTACTTGAGAGAGAGAGAGAAAGAGAGCACAAGCATGAATGACAGAGGGAGAAGGAGAGAGAATCTCAAGCAGCCTTTGCCCTGAGCACAGAGACCAATGTGGGGCTCGATCCCACAACCCTAAGATCATGACCTGAGCCGAAACCAAGAGTTGGACACCCAAGCAACTGCACCACCCAGGTGACCCTCTATCTTGTTCTTTTGTTTGAAACATATTCCTCTGCTTCTTCATTTTCCTTGCCTCTCTGTGTTGATTTCTGTGCAGTAGCTAAAATAGCTACCTCTCCTGGTCTTAACTGAATGGTAGTCTCATGTAGAGCATGAGCCTTACTCACCAACCTGGCCCAAGCTCTTGGTTGACTCTTAAACCTTTGTGATTGTCTAAGATGCCTTGTTTGTTCTTAGTGGTTCCTAATTCTTAAGGGTGTGCCAAGACCTGTCAGTGTCCCAAAGGGGAGAATCAGTCAGAGCCGAGATGCAGGAGACTAAAAGCCAGACCCTCAGGCAGAAGCTGGGAGAGTATGTAGTTTCGGTCCTTCCAGGGAGAAACTGAAGATGGGCATTTTTGCCTGCTTCCTCCATACTGGACCCAGGTATGTAGCCATGAGGGGTGGGGGCGGGGGTTCCTCTGCCTGCTTAGAACTGATTCTGAGTTTGCTAAAGTCCTGTGGGACTTGTGAACAGAGGTGTCATTTGCTTTCAGAGCCAGTGATCCAGGGGTCCATCCCTTTAGTGGCAGTTACAAAAGTTGAGGTGCCAGGTGTGTATACAAGCTCCTTCCAGAGAGATGCTGCTAGTTTGCAGTGGGCTAGAGGAAGAAGGCTGAGGTGGTGTCTGCTGGCTTTCCCTTCCTCTGAGGAGGATTACAAGCAATCCCTAGATGGGTGCTAACGCAGAAGTTTGACTAGGATAGTACCTTTCAAAGTTTGCCAATGGGTACTTTTCAAGAAAAGCCTGGGATATTGGTGGTTTTTTGCCTGCTCCCTCTGCGTTGAGTCCTGGAGCATAGCCATAGCAAGATCTCATGAGCTGGTGAAAAACTGGCTTTGTTTGTTTGCTTGTTATAGTTTGGTGGGTCTTGTGAATGCAAGCTCTGTCGGCTTTCAGAGCCAGGTGTTTTGGGAGCCCGTCCCATAGGTGGGGGTCTTAAAGTCAGGGTGCTAGAGGCGCAGCCTAATTCTTTGCTCCTAAGGGAGAAGCTGGTAGTGGGAGCTCCCTCCTGGTCATACAGCACTCTGCCTGGGGTGGGATTTATGACTAAGATGTGCCTCCATCTTTCCCACCACTTTCTGTGTGGATATTTTCCCATTTGCCTGATGCGTAGGAGTCAATGTGTAGTTTCTGAATTTCTTTCACAGGAAATTGCTTTGTGTGTAGCCGTAGATTCAGTGTGTCCATGGGACCAGGGGAGTTAAAGAGCCTCTAATGTCACCATCTTGGACTGGAACCATGAGATGTATTTAAATCGATATCTTGATATTTTGAATTGCAAAGATTTCAACATGTCAGCATCACTAAGTCTGTGTGAAGTATGCTATTTTGGAACTCATCAGAGTAAGATTTATGAGATAATTTGGGGTCATATTTGTCTGTTTCAAGCTTTTAATCAGTTGCAATTTTAGGAAAGATTCTTTAGGAGAACAGTAAGAATTTTGAAGTGGTTTCTTCCTTTGTAAAAGTTATGAATTTAGAATTTGAAAACAAGTAGGTACCTTGGAAATTACTTAGTTTATTTTTATTTTACAGATTAAAAAGCTGAGGAATATTATTATAAAGAACTTTCTACTACATTCTTCCTGCTTTACTTTGCCCGCCTCCCAACCTACAAATTCACGTAGAAGGAAAAGCTGCTAATTTAACTGATGAAGAATCCAAGTCATTGATATGGTCCCTTCACGAGTGCCTGGTAGCACTGCCACTAACGGCCACTGTGAACTCTGACCCAGTGGGGTAGGTCAAGAGGCAACATCTTCATTCTCTTCTTTGAACTTCTTTTTCCAGGGAGGCTTTGTGTTAATAAACTTGGAACCTTCTCTTAACTTTTGGGTGGTGTGGTCTGCTTGCACGTCTGACTGTTGGTATGATGACCTTCTCTTCCATGGGAGCCTGAAGATAGTAAGACCCCAAAATTTCCGTTCAGGCTTAAGGCATGATCTGATGATTGTGCCCACATAGGCCTCAGCTTAACCTTCATCCTCTAACCCGGCTTTTACCCGACAGCCTCAGAAGTTTTGGGTACTGGCTTAGCGCCATCCCTCTCGTTTGGCTGCTAGGCCTGGGCTCTTACTCCTAAAGCAGAGAGTTGCAGCTGGCGTGGGTCAGATGGGGTAGGGACAGGGTCATGGAGTCACGATCACTAGCTGGCCCAGGTCTGGCCTTTCAGGGTCTCTCATCTCAGTATCGTGAATATTTTCAACACGCTAGTGTCACCTCCAGAGTTAAGGTCAACCCCTCTGACTGCATGAGATTAATCATTCGGACAGGGCCATCGAAACCAGTATGACGGAAACAGAGTCATCTTCTTAAACATTGCATATGCTTTCTTCTTGCTGCTCTACCCCTTTCACCAATAATGCGGAGATGAGTTAGAAAACTTAACCAGACTCAGTGACTCCCTTCAAAATTCACTTCTTTTCGTCCTCATCTCACACACATTTCCGTTTCTTTCTCCTGCTGTTTTTTCTCCCTATTCATGCTCTAAGCCTTCCATAGCACTCCAGCTGAAGTCCTCAGAACTAATCTCATGGCTGGGCCTCAAAAGACACTCATGAAGCTTCAGAACCGACTATCTATGATCCGCTCCTCGCCACCTTCCCGGTCCCTCCTTTGAATCAAGCACCTGAGTCCTGATGGCCATGTTGCTGCCATCCCCAATACAACGACTCAGAACACAGTTAAGCTGTTACCGAGATGGGCAGGGATCCAATGGCCATCCAGGGCCCCACTTCTCTTAGCCTTCCGTGTGCAGGAGGTATTTCTGAATGATCTACATCAGGGTTCAGCAAACTTTCATTTATAAAGAGCCAGACAGTAAATATTTCAGGCTCTGCATGCCATTCAGTCTGTCACATACTCAACTCTGGCATTTTAGCAAGAGAGCAGCTGTAGACAATATGTAAATGGTTGAACATGGCTGTGTTCTAATAAAGCTTTGTTTATGGACGCTGAAATTTGACTTTCATATAATTTACACAAATATCACAAAATGTTCTTCTTTTGTTTGTTTGGGGTTCTTTTTCATTTAAAACCATTAAAAAAGTATCAAAACCTTTCTTACCTTGCCTACCATACATAAACAGGGCCAGACTCGGCCCATGGGTCATATGCCTGTACACATGATATCCTCTAGCAGTCTCTTTGAATGCATTTATTCTTTTTGCTTATAAGCGTACTTTTAGAAAGTCACCCATATTGTTGCTACCTTTTTACTCATAACTGTATGATCAAATCATTAAATTGCCTCATAAGCCAATTCAAATCAAGTCTAAGAGAAAAGGGAGTATAAATAAAATAATATAGAGAATGATTTTGTAAAGAAGAGTCACTAAATGTAAAGTTTCCATCGTTTAAAGTTGGTGCACAAATATTTATCTTGAGGATTTTGATCAGCAGAGCTGAGGCGCACACTGGTCATAACACACTACTCGCTTGCTCCCCACTAATGCTAATCCAGGTGTTATTCTTTTAGTTTCCTTTTGAAATGCTATTTGATTTTTGACATGTCAAAATCTTTATGGGCTTCAATATCTATATCTCCCTTTTTACCTTCTTCCGAACAATAAAGAAATGCTAAAGCAATGGTAGAGCTCTTTGAAAAAAAATGCCCTTGAAAACAGAATATATTGTAGACCATTGGCATTCACTAGGAGTATTTCTCAGGGCCTTCGAATAGCCCAGGTACATAAATACCACTAGAGCATATATTTTCCCATAAAATTTAATAATAAATAGCTTAAACATCTGACTGCTTTCAGTCCTTTATAAAAAATAAATATAGGACCAAAGTCATTTATAAGACTATTTACTCCCTTTGTGAGAGTTACTGTGAACATAAAAAAGGAGGAAGAAAAATCAAAAGTGAATGCTAACTTTCTGGATGGGTCCACTTGCCCTCTAAGTGACTCAATTCTACAGACCAGCATAGCAGCAAACATTACTCAAGTTAATATTCTAACAAAATGATGAGTTAGTTCATTTCATGAACCTTTGAGGACCATGGTGAAATTGCTGATGTTCATTACATCTGTGAATGCTAAGTTCTGCTTTATTTGAGTAACCAAAAACGAAGCAGTTCTTGTAATTGGTTAAGTTACAGAGCTGCAGATACGATGCCAGGTCAATACGAAGTGATGGTCGGAGTCATACAATGATGAAATGGGCTGCCTAGGGGAGCATGGAAGCTCCTCCTTGAGGCACTGACCACCTGATGGAAGGATGAGGGAGGATCCGGGAACCAGAGGGATTGGGTTAGACTGAGAGCCTCTCAAATATTCTTAGGACAGCAAAAGCCTCCACCTAAAACCTTCTCAGTGAAATCCTGGGGATAGACCAGGGTTTCTAAAACAACAGACTAGGTGGCCTAAAAGCCCTTCTAAATCTAAGATTTTATGACTGATATTATTTGGCTGTAAATAGAAGAATTATGATAAAAGAATTCAAATAGTCCTGGAGAGGCTTGGGCTGCTCCTAATTTTCCCGCTTATTTCCAGACTTTGATGTAGGATATAGGTATTAAAAATGGTCAAAGCATGGGTGGTCCTTGGCAAAACCATGATATGGGCTAAGTCTGAAAAGCTCAGAAGTCAGCTCCTGGGGATAGTGTCCTTTATTTCTAAGAAAAATGTGGCTTAAAGCCAGCATCCCTTCCAGTATCTACAAGATTTGGTGGAAGACTATGTGGGTGATGTTGGGCACATATATCTCTATATACCACAGGACATCAAGAAGAGTAAACATCGCCAAGATTTTACATCCTCTTCTAGGGAAAGGGATAGTCCATTTTCAGTTAAATGTAGACTAGTTGTATCATGTTAGGAGGACGTATGGTCTTGTTATTGTCTTTATTTGGAGATTAAGTATGGTGTAAGGAGATATGTGTGGGTGCCAAGTTGACGAGGGGTAGACTAGTGATGGCTAATTTTATGACAACTTGGCTAAACCATGGTACTCAATGGTTGGCCAGACACTAACCTAGAGGTTTCTATGAAGGTATGTTTGAAATGAGATTAACATTTAAATCAGACTTTGAGTAAAGCAGATTATCCTCCATAGTGTGGGTGGATCTCATTCAACCAACTGAAGGTCTTAAAGGGAACAAATGCTGAGGTCGCCTGAATAAAAGGGAACTCTGCCTGCAGGTGGCCCTTGGACTTGAGCTACGATATTCACTCTTCCCTGGGTCTCCAGCCTGCCAACATGCCCTGCAGATTTCAGACTTACCAACACCTCACAGCCATATGAGTCAGTTCCTTAGAACAAATCTCTCCATATGTGTCCATATTATATTGGTTCCGTTTCTTTGGAAGACCCTGGCTGACATACCACCCTCCCAGTTATCTCTACCTGCTTCACGCCAGCCCCACAGAATGCCTCCTGCATGTGTAGTCTCTTCTGAACCACATGGACATATCAGACACCACCACAGACTACTGACCCCATCACTTCCTGTCATCAGTTCACGTGTGTGTGTGTGTGTGTGTGTGTGTGTGTGTGTGTAAGTTGCTCTACAGAAGACTTGAGTTAACGGGCTGGGGCGGGGGTGAGCAAAATGGCGCAGCCCAGCAAATACATGAATATAATAAAAACAAACAACAAAAAACTTAATATTAGACATGCCTTTTCATCAAAGTCCCTCAGCCATAATAGTGACTGGGGGTTATGTTTTGTCTCCCCTGTTGTGTTATTTGGCTACTCTTTTTACCCCAAATGCACATCTCAATAAATTTAAAAAAGTGGAAAGCACACAGGCCAGATTCTCTGACTTCTGTACAATAGCACTAAAATTCAATGATAGAAAAGCTCAGGGGAAAAAAAACTATTCACTTGCAAGTTTTAAAACGCTGCCTAAATAAATAAGGAATAGAAGTATAAATTTTGGACTATTTAGAAAATCCTATGAAAAGCAGACAAAGAAGTATTCATAAAAATAATTATGACCATAAAATGATTTTTTTCATAAAATGAATTTTTTGGGAAATGTAATAAAAATGAATAAATTGGTATTCAACTAAAGGCGCTGGAAAATGAACAACAATGTGTGAGAAAGTAGGAGAGGGATCAATGAAGATAATAGAAGAGATAAATGAACTAATTTAATTAAAAAACACATGACAAAAACAAGAGCAGTGTTTTTTAAGTCCAATAAATTAAAGAGTTTATGACAGATCTGTTTAGAAAGAAAGGGAAGAAACTAATAAGCGGGATTAACAATAGGTAAAATGCTTGAACTACAAGAAGAAAGCATTTTTTTAAGTATGAGGAAATTTTAGATACAAATTTATAACAATATATATTTTGACAATCTACATGAAATGAGCAATTTTCTATGAAAGTATAATTAGTCAGAACTCAAGAGTCAAAAAAACCTAAGAATACCATTATTCATGGAAGAAATTGTACATTAACCAATGATAATCATATACCAGACCCAGAAAATTCAATCAATCTAGAAAAACAAAGTGTTTCTATTAATTAAACTTTTTCAAAATATACCCCCCAAAAGGATAAAAACTTCAAACAATCTCCCAAGATTCAACCCCAGAGATGCAAATACATATACACAATATAGATTATTTTTAAAATTGGGAATCTAGGGGCGCCTGGGTAGCTTTGTCAGTTAAACATCTGCCTTTGGCTCAGGTCATGATCTCAGGAATCCTGGGATTGATCCCTGAGTCAGGCTCCCTGCTCAGTGGGGAGTCTGCTTCTCCCTCTCCCTCTACCCCTTATTCGTGCTCGCTCCCTCTCTCTCTTTCTCACTATCTCAAATAAATAAATAAAATGTTTAAAAAAATAAAATGAAATGATCTAGCATGTATTATGGTAGTTAGTATTTTTCCTGTCTACCACATCTCTTTCTCACGATGAACCACTAACCTTTGGGTAACAGTGCCACTTTCTCTAAGGAGTTATTCTGCCCCCATTCCAAAAGAGCACACACTATTCCTGCTCAACAATGGACTGGACATGTGCCCTGAGCAATCAGATTCTCTCTGCTTAAAATCTGCTTCTGGAAAAGAGTCACAAAGCAACAAAAGCAGTCAGGGTCAATTATATAACGGTGCCATAGTAGCAAAATGGTCCACTGGTTTCCACTGCTCTGCTCCTTGGAGCAGCCCTGAGTCCTGTCTTTCTTGAGCTGCAATCATTCAGCTTTTACTTTCCTTCTGCAAAATACCTCCACTATATTTCCAATGCACTTTTTCTTTATTGTGATTCAAGGACTATTTTTCATTGTTTGCCACCAGAGAAATTCAACCAGAACAGTTGGAATACCTAGAAATACAGTTTAATTACATAAAACTATCAATAGAAACACCCCCCAAATGCACTTACTAAAATAAAATGCTTGTGTGTATTTGCCCCCAAAATTCAAAAATGCTTATTCAAAAGGATACATGCACCCCTAAATTTATAGCAGCATTATTTGCAATAGGCAAACTATGGGAGCAGCCCAAGTGTCCATCAACAGATGAATGGATAAAGATGTAGCATATATATATGGTGGAATATTACTCAGCCATAAAAAAGAATGAAATCTTGCCATTTGCAACAACATAGACGAAGCTAGAGAGCATAATACTAAAGCAAAATAAGTCAGAAAAAGACAAACACCATTGATTTCACTCATCTGTGGAATTTAAGAAACAAGACAAATGCGCAAAGGAAAAAAAAGAGAGAGAGAGAGAGACAAACCAAGAAACAGACTCATACCTATAGAGAACCCACTGGTGGTGACCAGAGGGGAGGTGGGGGGGTGAAATAGGTGATGGGGATTAAAAAGTATACTTACCACGATGAAAAAAATGTAATTTAATTTAATTTTTTAAAAAAGAAGTTAAAATTTCAACCCAAGTTCCCATTGATAGGTGAATTGATCAAGAAAATATGGTGTCTATATAATTCTACACACACACACACACACATACATACACAAACAATGGAATTTAATCAGCCATAAAAACGAATGAAATCTTGCCATTTACAACAACATGAACAACATGGATGGATATAGAGAGTATAACACTAAGTGAAATAAATCAAAGAAAGACAAATACTACATGATTTCACTCATATTTAAGAAACAAAATAAATGATCAAAGAAAAAAATTGACAAACAAAAAAATAGACTCTTACCTATAGAGAACAAACTGATGGTGACCAGAGGGTAGGTGGGTGGGGGATGGGTGGAACAGGTGAAGGGGATTAAAAGTGCACCTACCACGATGAGCCCTGAGTAGTGTATGAAAATGCTGAATCATTATATTGCAAACCTGAAACTAATATAACACTGTATGTTAATTATACTGGAATTTAAAAAAATTAAATACAATGCTTATGCTTAATTTGAAAAATTCTTAGTAAGGGAAAATTGAAGGGAATTTTCTCAACTTAACCATATCTACCAGAAAACATCATTACATGACAGAAAATATTAGAGTAACATCATGAAAGTCAAGAGAAGGCAAGTCTTCTATCAATCCTATTATTCCACATTGTCCTAGGGCCCCTGCTTAGTGCACTAAGCAAAATACAGACAAAATTATTTGCAATTATTATGATGACCTTGTAAATAGGGCAATGTTTGAAAATCATTTAGTACATGATATTGCCCTAATTGATGAGGGGCAGGTAGGGATAGGGATTATAACTTCATTTTACAAAATGAATGAACCCAGTAATATTTGGCTTCTAACATGCGAGTAGGGTTAGTGTTTTTTTGGGCAGGAAAGATACCATGTCTTCCTATGGCTGCAAAGCCATGAAGCAGAAAGCGAATTTCAAAGAAATCTTTGGGCAGAAAAGATAACATGGACAAGGAAAGAAAGATATGAGAGGCAGATAAGATGAAACTGAGGGCAGAGCGTTTCTCTTGTCTCCTGCTCCCCATCCGGGTCTCAGGGAGTCCACCCCATAAGTTGTCCCCGTACCATGAAGAGACTCAAACACACCAAAGGGAGAGATCCATGCAGCTTTCACAGGCCACCCTCCATGTCCAGCTCTTCGGAGAGCCTGGGAGCTTGTGCCCTGAGAGCAGAGCCTAGGCGGGACCCTCAAGCGGTGGGGGGGTTGGGGCAGGGAGAGGAAGAAGCAGAGACTCAGGGCTGCAGCCAGCAAGACCTGGGGGAAGAACATATAATAGTGTGCGGGCCCAGGGAGGAGGGCCAGGGAGAGTATAATCACTGCATCCAGGAGCATCAGTAAAGTAAAACAGAGGGAACTGCAAATCCCAGCCGCAAATTACAGTGCTGAGCCCAGCAGATGAGACAGAGGAGACGGAGAAGACCGATCAAGGATATTACACGCAGTAGAATCCTCCCTCCCAGCACCACCCCGAAGACAGAACAGCTTCCTTCCTATATCCAGACCCCCTCTTGGGGAAATTACAGGCAGAGGGGCAAATCGCCAAACAACTGTGCTTTTGCTCTTTTTCCTGGAGAGACTGAGAATACTCTGTAGAGTGCACTTAAATTACCAGATTGGACTAAATTAGAATTTTTAGTTAAACTTGCTAATGAGCAAGCAGGAAGACCAAGTCTACTATGGGCAAAAGAAAGAAACTACATTTTCTCTTAAATGAAAGTTGCAGGATGATGTAAATTTTGTAACTCCATGCCAGCCCGTCAAGAAACTATAAGATAAGCAACTGGAAAATTATTAGGACAAAGAAGAAAGTCAAGTAAGGTGGTCAGATATGCGATCTACGTATAAAAATCGCAAGGTGTATGACATACTAATAATAACCCGTTATAAGTATAATTTTTAAAAAGATCTCATTCATGATACAACAAAAACTTCCCTTAGGAGATGAGTCAGAATAGCATAAAGAAACTATAAAATTTAACTTTAAAGCATGAAATAAATAAATGAAGAGACAGAGCATGCTCTTACATACGAAGAGTCAATTTTTAATGTCAAACAAACTTCCACAGGGATCTTTTTTGAAATTGACAACACCTCGTTTGCTGGGCTAAAGAGAATTCAGTATAATAATTTAAGTTCAATATCTAGTGAGATCTCCGGGAAATAGCATGCACTAAATGAACACGTACAACAACTGTAAGTATTACTAATACTGCTGTTCCCTCGGCTACCACTCTTAGTTGGTCAATATTGTTACAATCTTGCAATAGAAAAGGACTTCCTAAGAATGATGCCAAAAGTAGAACCCAAGTGTCGAGATTTGTAGACTTAATTATAAAAAATTAAAACTTTCTATGCAGCAGAGAGCACCATAAACAAGATTAGTACTCAAACAGTAAAGCATCCGTAACATATACGAAACAGAAAGTTTACTGTCTTTAATACATATTTTTAAAGTCTTGGGAATCAATAGGAAAAAAAGAAAAAACTTTAAAAGAGAAATGAGTTAACTGGAAATTCACAATAAAACAATGAAAAAAAAAAAAAGAAATGAAAAGAAAGTTAAGCCTCTCAAGGACTCTGAATACAAATCATTTTTCATTTTTCACACCAGTTTGGCAAACATTATAAAAAAAGTTGAATTGGGGATATATCAATTTGCTCTTTTTTTTTTAGTTTCAGAGGTAGAATTTTGTGATTCATCAGTTGCATACAACACCCAGTGCTTGTTACATCAAGTGCCCTCCTAATGTCCCTCACCCAGTTACCCCGTGCCCCCACCCACCTCCCCGCCAACAACCCTCAGTTTATTTCCTAGAGCTCAGCTCGCGAAAGACTGACCATCTATTCTCTGGTTAAAAAAAAAAAAATCAAACAAACAACACAAAAACAATAGTGTGAAATTGTCCTATAAAGAGGTGATGATAGTGTGGATTTAAAATGTGGGGAAGTATCATAGGTGTATCAGTCATGTATTGATCATGTTTCTTGAATATTTGAGGCATCTCTGAATACTAGAACAGGAACGTGTGGAGCGGGGTGTTCAGGAAATGCTGCTCCGGGCAAGGACTTGTAGTCTTCTTTCCCAACCCTTGCTCATTTTCCCACCCACATCTGGTGCTAACATTTGCATCACCATGACTAGTATATGGCTCCACGAAAAAGGAGCCAAGAGCTTAGATTCCTTGTGTTGGTTTTAAATCACAGGAGTAAACGGAGCCCCAGAGAGCCCAGGAGCCCAGGAGCCCACCGAGGACGCAGAGCCGAATTCCTAAGGAGGTGGGCAATGTATGTTTCCTTGGACTGTCACCCTGGCGTTGGTCCCTTAGAATTCAGGAATCTGATCATACTGATCCTCCGTGCATCCCAACACACTTAGTAGTCTCCAAGGCAAGTTCTTGAGGATAAGAAATAGGAATCCAGCTCCTAGTTTCTGTTTAGACGAGTTTCCTTGGCAGCCATGACAGTTTGTCAATGGGGCTGCGGGAAATCAAAGAGAGCTCACCTCCACACATCAGAGTGAAAATGCTATTTGCTGCCCAACTGCCAGCAGGAGAGGGGCATTCAGGACCTTAACAGAACAGGATGAGAAGCTTGCCACATGCAATTTATCTTTGCCAATTGTCTTTACTGCTTTGCCCCGCAGTTGAGAGAATCATACCTGGCCTCTCCAAACCCCTGTGGCTCAATGAATAACATATAAACCACAAAGGCAGAGAATCCATTTCATTCCTAGATTAATTGCCAGATAAAATACAGGATATTCAGTGAAATTTGAATTTCAGATAAAAACAAATAATTTTTTCATGTAAATATGTCCCCGTATAATTTATTTAGTTTTTACCATTTTTATATGCATTCGTTTGTATAGGCATTTATAGCTGGCATTTTATTTTTAACTTCCAAAACAAGAGCCGGAAGAATGTGACGACTGAGCAGAGCCATTCTATGACCGGTGCAGAGCCCCCCCAGCCGCCCCTAATCCCTGCCCGGTATGCCAGGGAACTGGTGATCTCCCCGGGCGCCTGGCTGAGTTCACAGGCTGTGGGTATCAGGTCTGGTGGAAAGCAGGAAGTTTGGTGTTGCCCTCGTTTAGAAGGCTCAATTAGCTTTACACCTGTCTCAGGAAGGTCTTCTACTTGAATTCCCTTTGTTTTTGTTACCCCTCGGCCACAATTTCCTGAGTGAATAACCACTTTCATGCTTTGTAACAAGAGGAAAAGCCAAGTTCCTTCTCTTGGGCTACAATTTATATTCTGCAACCAGCAATTCCATATTCAATCTTCTGGGTGATTTTCTTTATTTTCTTTGTGAACAGTGGTGCTAAAAATAAGAAAGGCAAGTAAGGTGGAGAAAACAAATCCCACGTCACACTGCCTAAGCCATGCCAATCAGGCGGCTCTCATCGAGGACCGTGGGTCACAGACACTGGGCTGCGAAACCCAAAACCACCTGCTCCATTTAGGGACACCTCTTGAAGGACCTCACTTGGCTATTTCTGCGTGTCCTCACCTCTCAGAAACAGCGTAATTTAAATGCAAGGGGTGTCGCTTGCCTTTTGAAGAGTTAAAGAGGGAGATTTTTATGAAAGTCATTATAGCAAAATGGTACCCTGAGGTATACAGGAAGAGAAATATGCAGGAACTTTGACTCATACATGGCTGGGGAGACCAGGAAACCTTCTGGGGGACCCCCAGCTAGATTCTTCTCTCCGTGTGAAGACTCCTTACAGTTATTCCCTGGATTGCAACAAGCCAATGATGAAAATTTCACAGGTCCCATCCCCTTAAAAAAAGGGGGGGGGGAATGAAAGGACTTTAATGTGTTTTTCATAGAGTTAAACATTTCAGTTTGAAGGAACATCCTTTATTCTAAATTGGGTTATTTCTGAATTTTCTTTTAAGATTTTTATTTATTTATTTGACACAGAGAGAGGCAGTGAGAGAGGGAACACAAGCAGGGGAAGTGGGAGAGGGAGAAGCAGGCTTCCCGCTGAGCAGGGAGCCTGATGCGGGGCTTGATCCCAGAACGCCGGGATCATGACCTGAGCCGAAGGCAGACGCTTAACGACTGAGCCACCCAGGCGCCCTATTTCTGGATTTTAATAATAATGCGTGCTGTCTAATATGAAATGACAGTAATAATAATGAGTACTTTTGTCCTTTGCTGTTCTTGTTCGGTAAATGAAACAAAATGTTGAGTAAACCAATCAGTTATAGCTACGATTCTATATAACACATACCCAGAGCTCAATGGTGTTAAGAATAAGCATTTATTTCTTATTTCTTGGTCGCTCTTATGGATTGGTGGTGCAGGTCCATTCCCCGGGCCTCTAATTCTGGGCCCCTGGGCTAGCTGGGATGCATTCTTCCCATGACAATGGCAGAGAAGCAAGAGTGCAAACCCAAACGTTCCTTTGGCCAAAGTGAATCGCACAGCGGAGCCCGAAGTCAAGAGTCAGGTACTTTCTCCCTTCCGTGGGGTCAAGATCATAAAGGTAGAACCACACCACGGGGGTGGGGGAAATGTGACTAATAGTTCAGTCTACCCCGTGGTGGCGGTTACATCAGCTCCCATTTTGTCCTGATATTTGAAAGCCTTAGGAATACAACAGATGGAGACCCTCAGCTTCTAAGGGCACCTTTGTCCAGGAAAAAAACAAAAACAAACAAAACAAAACACAAACCCCAAGAAACCTAACACATGATAAACTGTAGTTCAGAAAAAACCAGAAGCGGGAGTTCTATGATTAGAACCAGGACCCTGGGTCCCTCCTAGGCCTCGACCATCCCAGCTGCCACCACTCTTCCCTGTTTTATGAAGTCTGATGCTAATCTCGGGCAATTTACAGTGACGGTCCCTTGCCTGGCACATTTGTGAGGCATCTTGGTAGAGCATTAGGTGTTTTGTTTTGCTATGACCGCCGGAAAGAAATGTACTAATCAGAATTCTGTGTGAGATCATAAGTAATTGATTAATTCACCTCGGCCAGCTTTCCCCTTGCACATGCAATGGATCCAATCTCCATCCTAGGAACTTAATAACATTAGTGCGTTATTAATTCATCATCCAAATCCTCCCTTCATGAAAGATTATCAGGCTCAGCTTTGCCAATGAAATGTTCAGTGCCTTTTATTTTTTTTAACTCTTGCATGTTTTCATTTAAAAAATATTCTGAAAATCCATCACCATGGATTTTCAGGTCAGAAAGTTTAATAAACAAACATTGAAAATTCCAAGAAACGGTTAGAGCATTTGGACCATTTATTGACTCTTCCATGACTTTTCTAGAACAACTAGGGCCTCTGGGGGCTCCGTGCCAGAAAGCATCTCTGATATGTTACAGGGCACAGGTTGGACGTCTCTGCTCCTCTGGTTACGTAGCTGCAGGCTGGGGCTGGGGTGGGATTGTAACATGTTTTTGTATTGCAAAGTTCTTTGGAAGAAAAATGAGACCAGTCTGGAAATCATGCTATAGCCCAAGGAGGACCAGGCTAGACCCTTGCCACAAGGTCAAGGAGAAGAGCCTTCGTCTTAGCTGGGACTTTCATATGGTGCTTCCGCCCGCTCCGAAGGAAGCATGGAACACGCGGCCGCCTGCTTCCAGCTAGAATGCCAGGTGCCATCATTCATGCAGGAGACAAAGGCCTTTGTTTTCTGACCAGCTGCGTCTGCTGGAGAGTTCTACAGAGCGGTGTGTGTCTCGCAGCTTCTGGCTGCGTAGCTGGGCTCTCAACTTTAGAAACGCTCACGGACATCATCACCTTCTCCACCTCCACCCAGGCTCAATCCAGAGAGGTGCTTGCTCAGTTTTCAACCGGAGGAGAGCTCTTTTGTGGGGCCGGGAAGGAGATGGGGATAGGGAAGGTGTCGGGAAGGGAGTGGGGACCCTGGGCTTGGCCCGCCTCTGGGACATGAGCTGTTTGGTCTGTCATTATAGACGGGTGAGTTGAATTCCTCTAAATTTGGTGGCATTTCACAGAAGTGCCACGTAGCTCGGGGCCAGCTGGGAAGGCCAGTGAAGCCTCAACCTGGAGGCCTCATCTCTGAGGGAAGCAGAAACGGCTTTTCCCCAAGATGGCAGGGAACTGAAAATCTCTAGCCCCACAGAAAGATGTGAAAAAGGAGAAGAAATGGGTGCCCCCAAACTTCAGAAGCTAGGAAATAAATGGTGACTTAGAAGTCTCAAGAAAGCTGAAAGCTAGCCTGAAGAGCACAGGCCAAGAAGCCACAGATTTACTCCCTGACCCTTCAGAGTCCCTAAGGACGTGTGGAGTGTGGGGATTAAGGGGCTAAAACAAGGGGACTGAGCCAAGGTCTCTAAAACTCTAGAACCACATACATTCCCTCCAGCTGTGGTTAGTCAGCCCAGTGCCCCTACCCGAACCCAGAAAAAAGACTTGGACGTTTATTCTCTGATAGTGTGAACTGAAAGTGTCTGGGCTTACAGACATGCAGGCGTGGTGGAAGTCGGGGGAGGGGTGCCCCCCCAAATCAGAGGGCTTGTGAAAAAAGTTGCATATTCTAGTCTGAAAACCTCCCTCAACACTACCCTTCCCCTGGGCCTTGCCTCACCCTTTCTAAAGGCCAGGAGCTCGGTGATTTCGTCCAGGCAGGTCATGAGAGGACCCCTGAGGTGAAGGGATGGTGAGACACCGACCGCCTGACCACCCCACAAAGTGCCTACGAGCAGGCAGTCCTCCCGCACATGCAGGGCTTCCAGTCAGCCGTTCGTGGGACCGTCTTAGAGCGGACGCACACACAGCAGGGACTCACGCGATGTGAGGAGCACTGGGTGTTACCCGCAACTGGGGAATCAGGGACGCTACCTCTGCAACGAATGATGTACTGTATTCTGGCTAATTGAATTTAAGTCATCAAGAATAGGAATTTCTGTTCAGCGAAGAATGCTGAGGACAGCTGACAGACCAGGAGAAGGCATCTTCAATATCTAAAACCAACAATGGATTTACATCTAGAATAAAAAAGGAACTCCATGAAAGGACAGGTGGCAGGCAGCCTATTGTCTCTCCTGCCCAAGGTCAAGTCTGCAGCACGTGCCCCACCTGCCCCTGTGCGCCACCAACAGCCCCCCAACTGGAGCATTCCCAGCAGCACACAGCCCTTTATTATTATTATTCAATTTTTAAAACACCCCCTCCTTACTCCACTTAACCCAGTTTCTCTGCCCCTCTTTGCAGAAGCACGCCTCAGAATAATTGTCTAGAATCCCCGTTTCCAATTCCTCTCATTCTGTTTGAATGCTTTTTGTTGTGTAATATCCGACTGATACAACAGAATATACGTGAGTTATGAAACATAATGAAATCGACAGCAGCAAACATTCTCGTCCACTTAAAAACGTGGAACATCACCAATTTCATGGCATCGACCTGGGATTCCTTCCTGATGCCAACACTCTGCCCTTTCTTCCCCCCACCTTACACTTTGTGGTTCTCATTCCCGTCTATTTCACAAACTTTTATCACACACGTCTGTTTTCCTGGACAATACATATTAAAATCGAGGGAGCGCACACTTTGTTTCCCCTCCACACTTCGAAACATTCCAAAGCTCACAGCCTCAGACAGAAACTCCCGAGCTGTCCCCTGCACTGTCCGCAGGCTCCCAATCTCCAGCGTCATCTGCTAGGTGCTCAGAGGGTCATTTTCGTAACTTCGGACGCTTCTTTCTCTTGAACCACGTATCCAATCTACCAGTAAGTCCTGCTGGTTCTACCTTCAGAATCTCTTCGGAATCCGACAGCTGCTTCTCTCTGCTCCTTCGTCCCAGGCTCAAGCCTCGCCCTTCCGATCTTGATGACTGCGAGGTCCCCATGTCTGGCTCCTTGTTTGGCCCTGTCCCCACCTCCACCCACAGTCTGTTTTCCCCACAGCGCCCAGTGTGATGGTTTAGAACGATCACATTACCCTTGCGCTGCGTGCTCCGCGTCGGCTTCTCTCTGGCCGAGTGAGAATCCACAAGGCACTACACGCTCTGGAGAGCCCCAGCCTGCGCGCCATCTTGGGGACTTCTCTCCTGGGCCCACTCCCTCCAACCGTCTGAACGAGCCAGAATCCTCCTGCCTCAGGGCCTTGCTCATGCCATTTGTCCTCTACCTGAAAGGCTCTTGCCCTTGCGAATCCCCTCTTCCCAGCCGGCTGGGTCTCCATCCTCTCCTTCACTCCTTAAATGTCACTTTAGCAGCAAGACCTTCCCCTGTGATCTATTTAAAATGGTCTCCAGACCCCCATCAGCACACCTTCCTTTCCTGCTTTGTATTTCTCCCTAACACTTAACACGCTCTGACATGCTAGATCTTTTATTACCTGGCGTCCTCCGCGGTAATATAAGCTCCCTGAAGGGAGAGTTTCTGTCTGTATTGCTCACTGCTCTCTTCCCAGCAGGGCCCAGAACATACTACATGTCAACAAATATTTATTGAATGAATGGCTGGCTGGCTGAATAAGTGAATGAATGAATATAAATAATCTTCTCATTTTCCTCATTTTTACCAACTACCAAAATCTCACGTCCAGCTCTACGTGCCACTGCCTTTTACCCACCCCAATGAGCTCGAGGCCAAATCAAAATGGGGCTTAGCTCCTAGCCCGGTGACCTCTCTGATGGTAGTGACCGGTTCTCTCTCGGCCTCCTTGCGGAGCCACGGGAGACACGCCCCACAATTTTTACCTCCTCCTTTTGCATCCTTTCAGGCTGTGTCATCGCGCTGAAGATTCAAATTGTGTTCTTCCACAACGGAGGGTAAGTCAAATGCTATTTCTCCGGAAGTCATTACCCGCTGGTCTTCCATCACTGACATAAGCCCATTGTCGATTTTAAGGGTATTAAAGCATAAGCCTAGATGACTCTGAGCGAGACATCCCATTTTTCAGTTCCAAGAGTCAGTGTGGCACCTTTGCATTTACCATGACACTCAGAAAAATACAAAGGGTTCTTACGGACTCTACATCCTTCCTCTTTCTTGGAAAATCTTCCACCAGATCAGAAAAACCTCAATTACATGAAGTTTACAAAATTAGTTGCCTCATGAATAAACGGATTTATTATTCAAGATGCTGGGAAGTACATTTTATTATTCCATATCCTTGGAACAAAGTATTTGAAATGTGGGATGAAATACTTTCAAGCTGCCTCACTAAAGTCATGCAGACCAAAAAAAACATTTGCACATTAACATAAAACATTCATCAGGAGGTCTGCTGGCAACGCAGAGGGAAATGTTGCATTTTTTATTGCTAATCACTCCCATTAAATGTGTGGTTTGTGACCATCTTTACTGCACTCCATTCTGGAACTTACCTCGGATAATGGAGGTTCTGTCCACAGATCTTATAAACGATCCACTACAAAGAACTAAAACCTTCCAGAAGTGTTCTTAATGATTAAAAAGATATGAATGACCAAACAGCCTAAAAATCGATCGGTTTCATTACATGTTTTGCTCAGAAATTGAAGTTCACTATTTCTATAACCCACAAGCTCGTAACAAATACAGCAAGCGAGGGAAACTGTTCTCAATTTTTAATTATCTTGCTCAATTCAAATTTCCTGACTTATCTCTGAGCTCCCCTCACTTCCTCCCTCTGGGTCCGTTTATCGGGCACTGTTTCAAGGTCAAATTCCAGAGCCCAGTCATGTGCCTCGGCACGCGGCTCCCCGTTCTCAATAAATGCTGGACCCTTAGGGGCCTCGAGGCCATGCACGATGTATTTTTCTAAGTTTACTTTAGAGAAAAATTTCAGCCTTTTCGTGTTTCACTGGTTTTAGAACCCAGTATTACGAAGGGGGAAACTAGCTTGGAATAATGGAATCTTCAAGCAGGAAGAAACTTTAGATTTTCCAGTTAACCCCTTTCAGAAGCAAACTCAGAGTGGGGCGGGGGCGGGGGTCATCCAGCCAGTTCACTGCAGCGCTGATGGAGCCGAGGGCCCCCGGACAGCAGGTGCTACATGACTCGCCTGTCTTCCTCACCCCTGCAATCCCCGCCTTCAACCCGGGCAATGTCTTTGTTTTCCGGCCTCTCTCCTCCACATCCCTGTTGTCACTGCCTTGATCCAGCCTCTCACTGTGTCCTGCTGGGACTGCTGCAGGCTCTTTCTGTCCACCTGTCCTGCCACGGGACTCGCCCGACACCAGCTCCTGCTCTGTGAGTGGCAGGGCTACCCTGTCCAAAACAACCACTCCGGTCAGAGCGTGTCCTCTTTACAGCTGCACTGGCGTCCTGTGGTCTCTGATATCAAATGCAAGCTCTCCACGCACGGTACGAAGTTCTGTGCCATGACCCGGAGGGCCTCCCCCCATTCTTGGTACAAGAGAACATTCCATCTCCCTCCCCCCTGCCCAAAATGACTGTTGACATTCCTTACTCACCGGGCACTGAATCCTGCTTTGCCTGATTATTGGGGGCCCTAAGCGTCCTTCGGCAGCAATTTAAGTGTCATTTCCTCTCAGTGAAAGTGCAGAGCCCACCTTGGTCTGCGGGTCTCCGGTCTGCCCCACAGCAGAGTCGCCCTGGTGATCTCGAAGATTCCAGACGTGGCCCCCCTTCTCTCGTCCTGCTTCTGCCCCCCTCCAGCAGTCAGACCTTTTGATTTCTGGATTCTCACAGCTCTCTTTTCTTTCTGACAGAGCTTCTCCGTAGACTAATGAATCCCGTTATGACGTGTCCCTTGTTTTCCACCTAAGACCTCGGCCACCTGTACCTTGCAGTGACTTCTCGCCTGGGATTCTGCCCCCAAAGGCAGCTCACAGCAGGATGACCCAGGCTCCTCGGGGCACCGGACGGTAGAAAGACTTGTGTAGACATCCTCACACTGCCATGACAGAAGGAGCTTACCTCCTTGAATGCTTCTTTAGAATGTGAGTAACATCAGGGGAGGCACTGTGTCCTTTTTATCTTTCACTGTCATCCCCTGATAGTTGCCATTCAGTAAATGTATGAATGACTCCACTTAGTACTAGTAACAATAGAGCCAAAGCGTTGAGCAGGAAGTTTTTTTTGAAAATTCAAAAAAAAAAAAAAAAGAGAGAGAAAGAAAAATTCTTGCATGTGTTCATCAGGAAAACATGTACAAGTATTTTTAAGAGAATTATTTGCAGCAAAAAAACGGGAATCAATCCAAATGTTCATCAATTGTAGGTTGAAATATATAAATAACTTCTACTCCCTCTGTAAACTGAATAATATATAGCAATGAAAATGAATGATTTACAGCTCCAGAAATCAATACGGATGAAATTTTTAAAAATAATTTTAAGCAGCCATAGAAGAATGCATAGGTATGATTCCAATTCCGTAATACAGTCAGAATTAATCAATATATTATGTGAGGATATGAAAATGTCTTGTAACAACAGTGAGGGAAAACCAGGGAACAAAATTCAGCTAAGTGACTCCTTCTGGAAGATCTGCTGTGTAATGTGATGGGGAAGTCACCCGAGAGCTTCCAGGTTATGAGAATTCATTTTCTGGCATGGTTGTTGGGCATATGCTGTTCATTTTATTATTGGTCTTGAAGCTCTACACACATATTCTTTATGTATTCTCTTTACAATCTATATTTCACAACGATTTTTAAAAAATAGATCTCAGGTAAAAATATATGAAAGGCATGGGTTATAGAAATAATCCTATGGTTATTTTTTTCTATAAAATGAAGAGGAATTTTCCTGTATAAATAATGATTCTCTCACTTGTCACTCTCTACATCTCTTGCTTTTGTTTTTGCTTTTGTTTTAAGAGCATGGGTGTGAGTGGCAGGAAGGGGCAGAGGGAGAGAGAGACAGAGAATTTTAGCAGGCTCCATTACCAGTGCGGAGCCCAACACAGGGCTCCATCCCACAACCCTGAGACCATGACCTGAGCCGAAATCAAGAGTCAGACACTATACCGACTAAGCCACCCAGGTGCCCCTCTCTTGGTTTTATTAAAGAAGGCCTGGCCTTTCATTTTTAAAATTTTTGTCCCTTTCTCTTTGTGGGATTAAAGAGGAAAAAAATATGAAATCACGAATATGTAAAGGTTTCTTTTTGGCAAGGGGAATGTTCTTCCCATGGAGAGAAACAGTGACTCTCTCAGTATGTTTCCATTTTTCCTGTTTGCTTTTGCTATTTTAATGGTTTTCTTGAGAAATTTCTTTTACCATAAATACTTTTAATAGAACAAAAAATATCTCACACTTTCAGAATGATGACTTTAAAACCTTTTCTCCTACCCTCCCTACTTTTCTTAAGAAGGATTTTGGTTTGGGTAGACTCACACTTTTCCTTTTTTGCACATGTCCTCATTTCACCCCCAAAGAGATTCTTCTGGGTGCACAGTTCTAGGTTGATAGCTCTCTTCTCTGAGCTTGGACAAGACAGGAATCCGCTCTCCTCGGGACCCCGTGTTGTTGCGCACGACTCTGCAGTCAACTGCTCACTCTTGTGTTTCGGTCATATCTGTCCTTTCTCCCTGTCAGCCTCTGTGCTCTTCTCCTTGTCTTTGCTGTTTCACTAGAAACTATGGTTTCTTTTATTTGTTCTTCCAAGAAAACATTGTTGTGGAAATTGGTCAGCAATTACCTCCTCAGACACGGTCTCCATTATCCCCACCGTTTCCTCCTCTGGGACATTAAATAAGCTCTTTCTTAGATACTCCCACTCTGTCTTCCGTAGCTCTTGTCCCTATTTTAGATTTTTTATTTCTTTTGGACTCCCTGCTGCATTCTGGGCAAGTTCTTCAGAGCTGTCTTCTGTTCCACAATTTCTTCAGCTTTATCTGATATGGTCATTGAACTTTTTATTTCAATACCTATATTTTCATTTTGCTATTTTTTCCAGTCTGCCTGGTCATTTTGTAAGGGCATTTGTTTCTTATTTTCATAATCCTATCTTTTATTTTTTGAAACATTTTATCCATAATTATTTTGTATTCTCTGTTGGCTCTGGTTTCCTCCAAAATCTTTGGGATCTAAGTGTTTTGTGTTCTGCTTATTCTATTCCCTTGTGTGTTGATGAATGATTGCAAGCCAATATTTGATTGATCTTTGTGCACAGGCATCTTGAAGTCTTTTCTCCCGAAGGATTTGTGTTTTTTTCTGCACAGGCTCTGGGGGACGCCACTGACCTATGACCATTTCGGTTCCCTGTGGGGTCCCAGGACTATGTGGGACTCTGGCCAAGCTCTCCCATTTTGTTGCTGGGCTACTACTGAACCAATCATAGGGCTAATACTGAGATTTGCCCTCAAAAACTCCGCCATTTATGTTGTACACCTGAAACTAACGGGACATTGCATGTCAACTATACTTCAATAAAAAACAAAACAAACAAAACCCCCGCCATTTGAGTTTCTTTATTGTTTATTCCCTCCTTTCCTGGCTAACTAATTTTTTGGTGGGAGAAGTAGAGACCTTCAGAGATTTCTTTAATTTCTCTTAAACCCAGCAATGCATTAAAAATCATCATGTTTGGGGTGCCTGGGTGGTGCAGTTGGTCAAGTGTCGGAATCTTGGCTGTGAGATCAAGCCTTCTGCCGGGTTCCATGCGCAGTGAGGAGTCTGCTTAAGACCCTCTGCTCCTCCCTCCCCTTTCTCAAGTAAATAAATCTTTTAAAAAATTATCATGTTTTGGGGCGCCTGGGTGGCTCAGTCAGTTAAGCATCTGACTTCCACTCAGGTCATGATCTCAGGGTCCTGGGATTGAGCCCCATGTTGGGCTCCCTGCTCAGCGAGGAGCCTGCTTCTCCCTCTGCCCCTCACCAGGCTCATGCTCACTCTCTCTCTCTCTATCTCTATCTCAAATAAATACATAAAATCTTTAAAAATTTTTATCATGTTTTGTCTTATTTTGTGTCTTGAGATTTTTAGTTCAGCAGTTCTCTACAGCAGAGCTGACTCCACCATACGGGTCTCTCAACGTGTTCAACTCAGCTTACTTTTCGTCTCTGTAAAAGAAAAAGAAAGACAAGCCAGGTTTTGTTGTTGTGTAATTTGCAAGTATGAGAAGAGCTCATAAACTTCTTTTTTTTTTTTAAATGATTTTATTTATTTATTTGTCAGAGAGAGAGACAGCCAGCGAGAGAGGGAACACAAGCAGGGGGAGTGGGAGAGGAAGAAGCAGGCTCATAGTGGAAGAGCCTGATGTGGGGCTCGATCCCACAACGCCGGGATCACGCCCTGAGCCGAAGGCAGATGCTTAACCGCTGTGCCACCCAGGCGCCCCGCTCATAAACTTCTTGGATGTTATCCTAAGTTGGCTGAGTCCAGCATAGTTGGATTTTTTTTTTACCTATTTAATACCTGTCCTTTGACATCAAGAATATCTGTGTGCAGCACACTTTTCCTAGGAGAACGACACTGGCAGCAATCTGAGATCCATTAATGTCAGATAAACATAATAATGTGGTTCAAAATAGTAGCTATTTTTAACATCATGACTACCTATTTTTCTGTCACAACCTATGAATATTCAGGTCTAAACAGTAAAATGGTATCAGACTTTTCTTGCCTGGGATGCCTGGGTGGCTCAGTTGGTGAAGCGTCTGCCTTCGGCTCAGCTCAAGGTCCTGGGGTCCTGGGATCCAGCCCTGCATTGGGCTCCCTGCTCAGCAGGGAGTCTGCTCCGCCCTTTCCCTCGGCCTGCCACTCCCCCTGCTTGTGCACTCTGTCAGATAAAGAATAAAATCTTTAAAAAATGTATTGCATTCCAATATCATATTAATAATCAGAAAATGTAGTTTTTAGTGTACTATTTATAATGTCCACATAGAGGTAATTTGGAATAAACCTTACCAAATATGGGTAAGACATCTATTGAAAAAATTTTAAACTGTGTTACATTATTAGTTTATTCTTTACATATGCATTTTAAAAATTCTTTAATGAAATACTTCATAACACAAAAACATTTTAAGTTATGTTTTGAAATTATTATAAAATTACCCTGAGTAAAAAATCTTTCTATGTAAACACATCAAAACACACAGGTGAGAAAATATTTTTTGGAAATAAGTCTATTCATTTAAAAACGTGTTTGTGTAAATTGTATCTGTGTGTACATAGAAAAGTCTGGAATTATATAAGCAAAAAAATTGTAACTTATTTTTCGAGTATCCCATTTATTGAACAAAACAGGTCATTCACTCTGTGGCAGACACCATTTGATAAGTACTTTTGAAATACCGACTCCTACAGTCTAACTAACAGCCCTCTGACAGATGCAGCACGAGCCTCATTTTACGGAGGAGGCCATTGAGGCCGATGAAGTGATTTGCATACGGTCACATGGTCTGCGATGATAGAATCCAGATCTGAACCCAGGCAGTTTGATACCAGTCCGGGCTCTTAGTGACTACACTAGGCTATGGGTTTCTGTGCTCGTTTTAATTTTTTCTTTGTATTTTTTGAACTGTATGTTTTACAATGAGCACCTTTTACAATTAAAATCAAATATTAAGTCAATCCTTTTTGGAAAGCAAAGTCATGTATTTTTAGCTTTGATGTGGGAATGAAATTCACATAAACATAACATAAGGGGAAATAAAGAGTCTTTGAGAAGACAACACACACGCACTCTGCCTCATATAATTTACGCTCTAGTATTAGGTTTGCATATTTAAATGCCTCAAACAACGCTGCTTCCCCAGGGGAGAAACATATGCTGATGCTAGCTCTTAATTCCTCTTTTTCTTTTTTTTTTAATTCCTCCCTGGTTCTTCCTGAGGAAACAGCTGGAACAAGGAACCTGTTTAAACCCCTTACTGTGCGTAATATCGTGTCTTCCCTACTCACGTGGGCGGCTTTCCAGCAGCGCAGTCCAATTTCTTTCCAAAGTACAAGTAAATGGACTAAAACACCAAAACCTCCGGTTTGTTCAATTCTTCTAAGGTTCTCTAAATGCCAACAGGGGGCATCGGTAATTTCAGGTCCCCACCGAACAGCTCTGCAGATGACTCTGACAGCCCCAAGAGTCTGACCTTCAGCCAAAGCTTGTGAGAGACGGAGATGCCCCTGTTGTCCATTCAAGCTCCGTTCAGGGATTCGGTACGTTTTGCTGAGTATGTACCACGTACCAAAGGCTGTGTCGGACCAAGAGCATGGCAGCAAATGTCCGTGGCCCCTGTCCCCAACACAAGGAGATGACTCCATCCTCCAGTTCTGATATCTAAGCTCAAATGCCTGGAGGCACGCAGATGGCATGAGAAGGGCACCGAGGGAGGAGAGAGGCTGGAGAGAGAAAGCCAGCAGGCGGTTGTCATTACTCACCTCCAGCCAACTGTGTTTCAGTTAGAGGGTGCTTTAGTGTTTGCGTGTCTCTACTTCTGCAAAGGAAGCCAAATACTCATATTTTATAAGAAACATCCCCATTCCTAAATGATGGCAAGCTAGTCAAAGCTTATTTTTTACCATATTTTACAACTCAATAAAATACATCTTAGAGGTAGCCGAGCCTGGTAGGTAATGAATTTGTTACCTTTGTCCTACTTGGTTTTGTGGGGTTTAACCAAAGAACTTGCTCAAATGTGAGTGGCCTCTCCAAAATTGGTCGGGTTAAACTCCCAGGATTCTGGGCCACCAGGCAGAGATTCTGGAGGCAACAGCTTCATGCTGCTACCCCTTCCTTATATCAAAGTGCAAACTACACACGCGCACACACACACACACACAAGCGCGCACACATGCACGTACACATGGAATCCCTCACCTGTTGATAAGATCCTGTGTAAACCAGCATCCCACTGGCCTTGACTTCTGACACCTTCCCTATTCATGCTTTGCCTTGCAGGCAGAGAAGTCATGCCTCTTCTCCACTCAGAGCCCTTGTGTAAAACAATTTTCTCTCTGGACTATTTCCTTTCCCTTGAACCGGGTTAATTCTGCCCCATCACTCAGACCTCAGCTTTAATGCCCATTATTTAAGAAAGCCTTCCTCGCTCCCCAGCTCCCTCAGAAGGACAGCAGGGAGTCTCTGGGCAAGAGGACAGTAGCAGCTTGGGGCTCTGTTGTACTAATGGCCAGCAGATGCTGGATGAGGTTTCACCGGGTATGCAAAGCAGGCAGGCTCTAAATGGCTAAAAATCTACTCCTTTGGGTTATTTTGAAAAAACCGGATGTGTAAAAATTTGAGTTTGGCACCAGCAAGCTTTTGAGCTAACAGGTCTCCACCTGCCATGACGAAATAACCACTTAGGGACCAATACACAGAGGCATCATTGGCTCGTTTCTTTCACGCGTGGCCTCTGTCCACAGACGAGCCAAACAATGCTAGTTGTGTCTGAAGAGCTTGAACGCCTTTCTTTGTACGTGCTACATGGAGAGTTCAGATCCTGACAATCTCTCTGTGGAGTCATTTGCCCAAAGGCAGTCACATGGGTATGGTCCCAAAACACCATGAGACTCCAAAGCCAAAGGCCACCCAGGAATTCAGCCATGGTGACCACTTCACAAAACAGCTTCACCTCATCTCTTTCTGGTTCTTCCAGACAGATATTTAGAGAAGATTCTACTAAAAGCAGGAAGTTGCTGCAGAGACGGGGGCACACTTCCGGCTGTTACAGAGAGTTGTCCCAAGTAGACCAGGGAGGAGACTGTGCTCTTCTTAGATCTGAAAATGAAACAGACCAGAAAAGTTCTAGCCCTAACACTGGAGAGCAAAAGTGAAGAGAATCCCAGCACACCTGAGCCTTTGGCTGCCTGAAAAATCAAAACTCAGCTGAACAGTTGAGTTTTCAGACTGATAAGGAAAATAATTTCGGGAGAGATACGTGATAGATCAGTCAATAGATGATGGATGGATAGATCGACAGATAGACGTACACTTACACGTACCAAGGACTTTTATTTTCGTTTTACTTTGGCCCACTTTTCATTTGCTGTCTCTGCCAGCTCAGGCCACTTTAACAAAACACCACAGAGTCGGGAGGCTGGCACAACAGAAATTGATTTCTCCCAGTTCTGGAGGCCGTGACATCTGAGGTCAGGGTGGCAGCATGGCTGGGTTCTGGGAGAGCTCTCTTCCTGTCTTTTCTCTCCTATTTCTTCCTAAAAAAGCACTAATCTCATCATGAGGCCTCCATCCTCGTGACCTGATGACCTCCAAAGGCCCTACCTCCAAACGTCATCACATTGAGGATTAGGGCTTCAACATACGGATTTTGACAGAACACAAATACTCAGTTGATAGCATTTACCAAATCTTAGCTTCAGGCACACACCTGGAACAATCTATGAAAGAACAGCACGGACTCACCAGGAGGCAGTGACTAGAACTCAGGGCCCGTAGGAGGAGTAGCTAATACCCACAAGTTTCCAACATGCTCGGGGCAGGTGGCCATCTCTCCCGGGCCATTGATAGCTCTGACTACTCGCTTTTTCTCCGAAGCTGCAGTTCTCAAAATGCAGTGTGCACCAGGATCATGCAGGGAGCCGGTTAGATTTGTCACTCCCAAGGCTCGTGGACTCTGAGGCAGGAGGTTTGAGAACCCAGCTTGAGAAGCACTGTCAAATTACAACTTGCTCAACCCTTGTCCTTCACGGTTGACTCGATCAGACTCAGGAGCCGGTGTGGGGTCATCTCTAAAGGAAGAGCCTGTAGGACGAGACACCAAGGAAGGTCACTACCTTCAGTGCAGCGTGAGAGCAAAATGTTGCACCAAGTATAAAAGCTTGTGTGGTAGCAGGTGCAAATATCTGGTCTTTTGCTCCATGTCACCAGAGTGCTGCTGGCTGAGCTCCACTCAGTAATAGCGCGGGCTGCCGTGGGAGCTCCTGAGTCACTGAGGACCCCAAAGAGTCTAAAATAACTCTTCCATGATGTGATCACGAGGGTTAGAGGGGTAATTTTACTTGTTCTCTCTTAAACCTTCCATTCTTTAAAATAAAGAATGAGGAGGGGTGCCTGGGCGGTGCAGTCAGTTAGACGTCTGACTCTTGGTTTTGGCTCAGGTCATGATCTCAGGGTCCTGAGATCGAGCCCCGCACTGGGCTCTATGCTCAGCATGGAGTCTGCTTGAGAGACTCTCTCACTCTTCTTCTCGCTCATGCTCTCTCTCTCAAATAAATAAATCTTTAAAAAAATGAAGAATGAAGAATAATCTAGTAAAAGATAAGTCAAAAGACCGTGGCCACACTTTGCCCACATAGCTTTCATGTTATGCAATATTGATCATTTCCTATCCTATTACACTCTCTATGAGGGGACATGGAATAAGATCATTTTGATGGCAATAAAAATTCTACTACATTATTAACTGCCAAGTGATGTATTTCAGTCATCAAACTAAGTCATGCACCCAGTGACTTCATTTCCTATGGAATTCTATGTAAACAATGAGGTGGAAGCTACTTGTTTATGCAGGCCAGGCATTGTTCAAATCATAGCAATATTTCTTTCTTTTTTTTAAAGATTTTATTTATTTATTTGACAGAGAGAGAGACAGCCAGCAAGAGAGGGAACACAAGCGGGGAGGGGGGGAGCGGGAGAGGAAGAAGCAGGCTCCCAGAGGAGGAGCCCGATGTGGGGCTCGATCCCAGGACCCTGGGATCACGCCCTGAGCTGAAGGCAGACGCTTAATGACTGCGCCACCCAGGCGCCCCCATAACAATATTTCTTGACTCTTTTGCATTCCTCTGCCCTGAGCTAGGTCTGTAGGCGCCTATACTCAAAATGCTGAATGTTTCGTTTTAAACCTGCATATTGGACTTTCCTCTACTTCCTCAAAAGAAGTGAGGAAACATGAGCATTAAAAATGGTAATACCATTTTTTTTTCCTAACTTGTTATAACTTTTCATTCAAACTGGGAGGAAAAAGTAAATGGTGGCAGGGGCACAAGCGAAACTAGACTGACACGTAGAAATGTGTGAAGGAGCACATCAGGTATAGGAAAAACAAGGCTGTCGTTGGAGCTGGTTAGCAGAATCCTATGAGAAAAAATAAGAATAAAGGACTTCTCTAATCACCTAATGTTCATTTTCCGATTTCACTACACGTTTTCATTCAACGTCTCTTTTCTAAGATGTAATCACTAAATAATATGATGGGAATGTGGCCCAAGTGACAGCCCAGAGAGAGCATGTCCGCTCCCGCGTTATCGAACACGTGCTTGCCCCAGTGGGCTGTAAGTCATCAGCTACAACACAGCGCTAGCGTCCTCATCTCAGCCAATCGGTTCTGGCGGAGAGCTGAAATTGGTTAAACGGGATGTTCTTTGACATGCAGCCCCAGGCGTGACGGGAAGATAATGGGTCTCTCTTTAGGCAAAAGCATAATTAGCAATAAGGAGTTGGCCAAGTTCAATTATTTAATGATTTGCCAACTCAGTGAGTGACACATTAGGACAGAGAGGGTCTAGTCCAAGATTGATCTGAATCAAAATGAATAAGCAAACCCAAACAAAAGGACACCCACTCGCTGTCATTCTTCCTCTTGAGTCCAACCTCAGGGCATTTATTAATAAAAAAACTGACATTCTTCAGAGAGAAATCACGAAGCATTTCTTCTGTTTAAAGAGGTGGGTCTTTAGGCAACACCTTGAGACATGACAGAGTTTGCAGAGTTTGTAGATTTATTACTAACCCCCAAGATATTGGATCAATAAACTCTACCCTGTAAATACTGGATCAAGAGGCATCATAACTGATCTGGAACAGTTAAAGAATTTTAGGTGTGGGTTAACTCGTAAATAAGCTGATTCCCTGTACATATCCCAGTTCAGGGTATTCATTCCACCAAGACCATGAGAGCTAACCGCAGTGTAAGACCACAGACACGGATCACAAGCCAATGAGCACCCACCTGGGCACGTGCATATGGCGACTCTGTCTTCTACAGGACAGAGGGGTGGGCAAAGGAAACTGAAGATTAGAATTGACAGAATGTATGTCAACTATTTGGGGTTTAAACATTTTTTTTTTTAGTATAGTTGACACACAGTGTTACAGTCGTTTCAGATACACAGCGTAATGATTCAACAAGTCTCCACGCTACGCTGTGCTCACCACAAGTATAGCTACCATCTGTCACCATACGCTATTACAATATCATTGACTACGTTCCCAGTGCTGTGCCTCCCATTTCCCTTCACCCATTTGGCCCATCTTCCCACCCCTACCCCTCTGACTACCAGTAGTTGTTCTCTGTATTTATAGGCCTGATTCTTATGCCAACTATTTGAACTTCCTAGAAGAAAACACTGTAAGCCCTTTTTCCCTAAGTTTGGTTCATTGTTAGAAGCACCTGGGGAGCTTCTTAAAAATAAATTCCCCAGGGACCCCTGGGTGGCTCAGTTGGTTAAGCCCCGATTCTTGATTTTGGCTCAGGTCATGATCTCAGGGCTGTGAGACAGAGCCCCACGTCGGGCTCTGCACTCAGCATGGAGTCTGCTCAAGATTCTTTCTCCCTCTGCCTCTGCCCCTCCCCTCTGCACACTCTCTCTCTCTCTCTCTCTCAAATAAATAAATCTTAAAAAAATTAAAAAGACTATTGCTAAAAATGCTATCATCTGAGCTTTCAAAAGCTCATAATCAATGATCACTATCAGAAATATAATAATAATGAAAAAGTTTGAAATGTGAGAATTATCAAAATGTGACACAGACCCACAAAAGGGGCAAATGCTGTTGGACAAATGGCATGGACAGACTTGCTCCAGGTAGGCTGGCCACAAATCTTCAATTTATAAAAAATCGTACCTGTGAAGTCCAGTAAGGTGGAGAGCAATAAAATGAGGTGTGCCTGTGTCGTCCCCTAGTCTGTAGCTTGGCCTCGCAGCTTCCTCACACGGGCTTTCACAGATAACAAGCTTTAGTCTTAATGAGGCCAAATTTGTGTATTCTTTCCTTTTAGAAGCCTGGTTTTGGCTATAAGTCAGTCAAAGGAGCAAAGAGTCCAACAGTTATTTTTCATTATTTACACAAAATTACCAAACGATGACTGGCGTTTTTCATTTTTCCTCTAGTTTTGACATCTTGTAAGCACTGCTTGGGGGAAACGGGCAACCTAATGGCAGCATCCTCACCTTTGATTTTCATTTCATACTGAATTAGGCGTCATGCCCTTACCCAAATGCCCACGGGGTTTCCAGTGGTCATGTATGCCTTCCAGAGGCATGTGCTGGACAGTCCTCTGCCCGGTGCTGGGCTGTTGGGTAGGACTGCGGAGGGGAGGGTTCAGCTCTGGTCCCCAGGAGCTTGTAAGGCAGGGCAGAGGACAGACGGGGTGCCCATGTGATTAGAATACAGTTGGGCTGACAGGAGTGAGGATAAACGCTGAGAGGTCTCCAAGAAAGGTGTGCCCAGCTCTGCAGTGGGGAGCAAGAGAACTTTTCCAAGAGAGTGACCTTTCAGGTGAGACTTGAAAGACAGCATGAATGTGTATGCAAGGTCGAGAAAAAAAAACAACAAAAATTGTGAAAATAGATGGCATGATTGTTAGAAGGACTGAAAAGATGGTGAGCCAATGGCGTTTTAGAGCATGTGGGTGGGAAGGGATATCCACAGAGATAGATTGGGACAGATGTTTCTGGGTCTCTTCCTATCTCTCTGTCTCTCCCTCATTAACTAACAAAAACCTATAGTCTCACTTTTTAAAAGTTACCTTATTTATCCAAGTTATATCAAAGAACTTGTTTGCGTTAAGAAAGAAACATGCTGGGGCACCTGGGTGGCTCAGTCCTTAAGTGTCTGCCTTTGGCTCAGGGTGTGATCCCAGAGTCCTGGGATCGAGCCCCACATCAGGCTTCTCTGGTGGGAGCCTGCTTCTTCTTCTCCCACTCTCCCTGCTGTGTTCCCTCTCTTGCTGGCTGTGTCTCTCTCTCTCTGTCAAATACATAAATAAAAATCATAAAAAGAAAGAAAGAAAGAAAGAAAGAAAGAAAGAAAGAAAGAAAGAAAGAAAGAAAGAAGAAAGAGAAAGAAAGAAACATGCACAGTGGGGCGCCTGGGTGGCTCAGTCATTAAGCATCTGCCTTCAGCTCAGGTCCTGATCTCAGGGTCCTGGGATCAAGCCCTGCATCGGGCTCCCTGCTTAGCAGGGAGCCTGCTTCTCCCTCTCTCACTCCCCCTGCTTGTGTTCCCTCTCTCGCTCTCTCTGTCAAATAAATAAAATCAGAAAGAAAGAAAGAAAGAAAGAAAGAAAGAAAGAAAGAAAGAAAGAAAGAAAGAGAGAAAGAAAGAAAGAAAGAAAAGAAACACACACAGGAGGAAGGCTGATTTTAGGTCGTTATTGTATTTGCCAGGAACGCCATATTGGAAGGTGGGATATCAGAGCTCACTACTAACTTGAGGAAAATACCATGAGCTCTCAGCTTCAGGACAGACAAGAACTTGCTGCTTTTTACAGTTGGAGCTAAAATGCCTCTAAGGTGTGAGTCTTCATTCATCACTAACCAGGGAATGAATGAGTGGAAGCTTCTGGTTGTTCAGTTACCAAAAATAAATACAAAACCAATATCAACAATATGATAATTTAATGAGTATTGATTTTACCCTGAAATGGATATACTGAACATCCCAAAGTAGTATTTCATTTATTTTCTTAAAGATTTATTTATTTATTTTAGAGGCAGATAGATAGAGAAGGGGGAGTGGGAGGGCCAGAGGGCGAGGGAGAGAGAATCCATAAGCAGGCTCCCTGCTGAGTGTGGAGCCCAAAGCAGGGCTCCATCCCAGGACCCTGAGATCATGACCTGAGCCAAAATCAAGAGCCGGCACTTAACTGACTGAGCCACCCAGATGTCCCTATTTCATTTATGTTTTGATTTGGGATGTGTTCCTCAGCCCATGAAACAGTGGACCCCAAGCTTCTGTTGGTGATCACTCCAAGATACATCTCCTCTGATGACTGTTTTTTGTTTTTTAATTATCACTAAATAATACAGAAGCTTGTTTACCTTGAGCTTATTATGTCAGCGCCCCTTTGAGCTGCTTAGTTGAGTCTATCTGAAGTAAACAAAGTTGTTCCAACTCTACAGAAGGAGTCATGTAGAAATGTGACTGGAGGCTTTCCGGCAGGTTTTATCACTCACAGATCTGTGCCCAGGCCTTTCTCTCATCCAACACAGCCTCTGTCTTCAACCTCAGTATGAGAACACCGGGTCCCTGGGCAATGTGCTTCCAAAGACCCAGAAATCAGTATACACATGATTTAAGCCAGAAAGTGTGAGGACTTTAAATTCCCTGGTGCTCACTAAATCTGAAAAACTAATCTCATATGTGTTGAGAGGGTTGAGACATTGTAGGAAAAACTGGAGCCCTAGAAGGGAGACTGAAGAACCCCAAAATATATTTTCTTGCTTCAGATTGGGTCTAAGACCAAGTCTCAGGGTCAACTCAACTTACAAATATTTATTAAGCAAGAACACCTGCCAGATTTAGGTCAACACTACAGCTTTACAAGCAGCTGGGACAAAGGCTCTGCCCTCCGCAGAGATCCTGATTCAAAGCCCCACCCATCACTTAGTCGTAGATGCAAATAGCTTTCCCTCTTGGTACCCTCCTTATCAGGACAGTAAGAATGGTGGTAGGGCCTGCTGCATGGGGCTCTGATGAAGATCAAATATATTTTAAATAAAGTTTCTGACACATAACAGGGGATCAGTGTGTGCTCAGACACCAAATAGAAGACTCCAGGAAGACGCCCCAGAGAAAGGGATGCCCGGATTGAGCCTTGGGCTCTGCCGCAGATCAGACCCACGCAGGGCAGAGGGGATGGAGTCAGGCCCAGGGAACAGCATAAGCGAAGCCTCAGAGGAGAGGGAACCACGGAGAAAATGCAGGAAGGAAGGGAAATGCAGGGAGGGGAAACTGCTCAGGTGAAGAGGGTGAGGGACAAGTGATGGGCGACGATACAACACCAGTAGCTCATCTCTGGTGGGACCGAGGCATTTGAACTTGATCCCTAAAGCTTTATGGGAGTCACCGAAACACTTCAAGCAAGGGAAAAAAATAATCAAGCTTTTAGAATTATTACCCAGGCAGCAGTATAGGGAATGAATGAGAAACAAGTGTTAATTAGGGGACTGATGGAGTGCTCCAGGGGACAATCCTGTCCCCAGGGAAGCACCGAATCAATAAGACAGGGACCCATTAAACATGTCCAGTAAGGCAGGTGAAGGCATTTACGAAGAATCCAGAATGTCGGTTTGGGTAGCTGAGGGATTGGTAGTATGATCAACTAAAAGTAGAAACACAAGACAAGCTTGGGGGCGGAAGGCGAAAACCAGGTCAAATTCAGCTCTCTGCCCCAGCCCTGGTCTGGACAAGGGCACTCGGCGTCTGACATCTCAATGCCTCAAGGTTTCAGATTTATAGACGTCCACGTTCCTGTCCCAAGAACACCTTGCTTTATCCATCACAATCTGGTATCAGATTAACACAGGCTGAATGATCTCTAGCAGAATCTGAACCAAAAGCAAAAGCCGGGAATAAACAGCTAAATTGGGAAAAGCACTCCGATGATCTAAGACTGTCGACAAAAATGTCTTATTGTTGGCTCATCTCTCTGGTTTTGAGACACAACGCCGCCCACTGCATGTATGTATTCGCCCATCACAGATCAATACATTCAAGCTGCAATTTTAGGTAAAGCAATGATTTTTCACGTTTCGTCCTGACTTCTGAAGTGATTTTGCTCTACCTCCCTGCACACGAATGGATCGGAGTCCATCGTTTCCCACCATAAAACTACAGATTTCCTTTTCAGTCAATTTCAGATGACCTTTCCCAAGTGGTCATGAGAATTAGAATGAATTCAATTCCGCTCAACAGGTAATTAAGTCTGCTATGTGACAGCAATGTGCCAGATATTCCTGAGACGGAGAAAAAGAAAAACACTGCAGATCACCAGTGTCCCCCTTTCTGAACCATGATGTAAAGACCGGAAGTCCCAAGGCAAGGGTCAAAGCGGGGCTGGGGCTGCGTGAATTTGGGGATGAGAGCACTGCTGAGGCCAAGAATTCCCACCAGTGTGCCCTGCGTATGCACTGACCCTAGTCAGATGTGCTGTGGTCTGACCTGGAAAGTTCCTTTTCTCTGGGTAAGGGGAAGCAACTCTGGGCCTGAAAAGTCGGGATTCTGGGACTAAATGTGACCCCTATACAGACACTCCCATAAACCTTGTCTGTGGCTTTGTTTCGGGATGAGCCTCACAGGCCCTTAGACATTATGAACCTATATTCATATCCCATCTACGATGCTTAGTGAATCATGGACTAGGTTCCATGAACTGTGATTTTTAGACACTCGATTTGCAGGACAATAACTCAAGAAAGCCAAAGCTGGAAGACAATAATGAAATCAGTCTTGGGTTTGGCACACGTGGGCAGGTAACTGTGGGACGCCAGGTGGAGGTGTCCGTTAAGCAGTAGGAAGTCTGTGTCAGGGGCGAGGTCTTAACTAGAAGTACTAATTTGGGAATTACCAACTTAGCTGAAGACGTGGATACAGATGAGAAGTGGAATCCTGGGGGTCACCCACGTTCTGATGGCAGAGGAAATAAGGGGAGCCCCATGCATGAGGGAGCAGAAGGCAAGCTGAGGGCAAAGCACAAGCTGACACCCCTTGAACCCCACCCCCGCCCCAGGCTCCATACTCTTGGCTGCCCTAGAACAAAGGAAAGGCCAAAACAAATGGCTCACTGATAAAGATCACAGTCCTGCAGGAAACAAGTATCCTCAGTTTGCAACTGTCTTACTGACTGACAAGAAAAAAGCAACCTCCAGAAACCCATAGACTCAATTCCTGGAGCCCTAACATCACCCTCTCCTCCATAGGATGGAAAATCTTATATAACCGGTCACTCCTCGCAACCCCAGTGCAGCTCTCCTGCGCTTTCACAAAAACATGCTTTTTGCACCAAAGACGTTTCAAGAATTCTTTCTTGGCCATTCGCTCCAGAGCCCACATCACCATGAAAAAGAGTAGAAAGTAGGAAGCCGCAATTCAAATGTGGGAAAATCATGAGACTTTTCTATTCTGTAAATATGGTGGAGTAGATCACCCAAAATGCTTTCTTCTTCAAAACACTTGGGTAAGTTGTATAATACATAACAAAAAAAACAAAAAAAAAATTTTTTTGAGAGAGAGAGAAAGAGCACAAGCAGGGGTTTGGGGGAGGGATAGAGGAAGAGAGACTCTTAAACAGACTCCCTGCTGAGCGTGGAGACCCCAAGAGGCTCGATCCCACGACCCTGAGCTCATGACCTGAGCCAAAACCAAGAGTCGGATGCTTCACGGACTGTGTCACCCAGGTGCCCCCCCAAAATATTTCTGATGTGTGGCTGAGTTTCTAATAAATTAAGAAAACTCCAAATATGCAAATAAAGAGGACAATGAAACCCGGAGAGGTGAGCATATTTTATGAAGATATTTTGTTGGTCTCAGGGGCAAGGAGCTTGGATAATAGCTGCCCCATGGAGACCGGTGGAAGGCTTTGGGCCTCTATAAGGCATCGAATTGAAACTGAGACTCTTGCATGAAGCATTAATATTTTATATTCTTTCTGCATGTTTGAAATTTTCCACATGAAAAAAGTTTTAAAAACATGGTCACCGAGAGTGATCCCTAATGTGAACTCTGGACTTGCAGTGATAATGTGTCCTAGTACAGCCCTGCTGGGGGTGGGCATCGTGGGGGAGGGGTAAACGGGAATTCTGTACTTTCTGCCCAGTTTTTCTGTGAACCTAAAGCTATTCTAAAAAATAAGGTCTGTTAACAGAAGAGACATGGGGCTCTGGGTTTCCTGGCAAAAGTAGATTTAAGATCTCTCTGGAGGACGGATACAGGCAGTACAGAATTCCCACAGTTACGTGTTCACGATCACGTAGTTACAGACATGAAAAGAGAAACCCACATGAGAATCACCAGACGCAACATCAAGGGAGATCAGAGCCTCAGAACTTCAAAAAATACAATGACTTCCTGTAGTATAGGAAGTAGATATGCTTCATATTATTAAAAAGGAAAATAAGAAATCAGAGCATAAGAAACTATTTACTTTTTAAGGGGAAAAGTATATTTTAAAAGGAATGAAACTTCCAGAAATAAAACCCCAGCAAGAAAACATAAAAACTCCAATAACTTAAAAAGCAGATTAGACACAGCCAAAGAAAGATAGCTTTTATACCTGAGCAAAGATCTGTGGAAATTATCCAGGAAATGGCACAGGGAAAGAAAGATACAGAAAATGTGAAAAGGGAGAAGTAACAATAAAAATTCTTATATATTGTTGAAGGGAGCAGAATTGGTACGACCAATTTGAAATACAATTTGGCAAAATCTAGTTAAATTGAAGACGCACACATTCTATTACCTAAAATTTTCCTCCAACAATACACCTGTGGGTGCCAGGGTGCACTGCTCTGATCTAAGGGGTGACCTGCCCCTTAGAACTCGGGCACCAATTTCCTCTCAGGAAATTACTCTTACATCACCCAGCGATGAATAGATGCCCTGCTGGCGAAAGCCTATATCCACCCCAATTTGGGACAGCTCAATGACCACATCAGCGGCACAGCTGAGGCTTCTGTTACAAATACAAATCAGTTTAATTTTTTTCTCTACGCAGGCCCATTTCATTCCATTCCTTGCAGGTGTTATTCCAAAGAGCACTGCCCAACATGGAAATGTCAGAGTCGTCTTCCTGAAGAACGAAACCCAGACAATGCCCTAGAATAAAACCCACCCAAACTGCACCGAGATCCACGTACGTGTTCATCGCAGCAATGGTAGAAACACGGGGAATGGGGCGCCCGGGTGCCGCAGTTGGTTGAGTGACGGATTCTCGGTTTCGGCTCAGGTCATGGGACCGAGCCCCATGTCTGGCTCCACGCTCAGCACAGAATCTCCTTGGTTTTCTTTCTCCCTCTGCCCCTTCCCCCCCATGTTCACTGGCTCTCTCTCTCTCAAATAAATAAATGAATCTTAAAAAAAAAAAAAAAAAAGAAATGTGAGAACACCAAAAAAAAAGGTCATCCACAAAAAAATGGATAAATGAACTTGATATATTCATGCAATGTTATAGTGTCGAATGTCATCAAGCATCTACTAGGTGTTAACTTGTAAGTATGCATCAATGAACAAAACAAAAATCCCTGCTTTAACAGAACTTAGTTCTAGTCGGGGAGAGGAAAAACTATAGATAGATGAAGATACATAGATAGAATGTTAAAAGGTTCTAAGTGCTTGTGAGGGAAAAAAAAGCTAAGAGTGGGGGCTTTATTTTCATTTTTTAAAGTTTATTTCTTTGTTATTGTCTTTATTTTTTTAAGGGGGTGGGAGGGGCAGAGGCAGTGGGAGAGAGAAAATCTCAAGCAGACTTCCCGCTGAGCACAGAGGCCAGTGCAGGTCTCCATCTCACAACCCCAAGATCATGACCTCAACCAAAATAAAGAGTCAGATGGTTAACTGACTGAGCCACCCAGGCGCCCCTATTTACTTATTTTTTAAATAATCTCCACATGCAAGCGGGGAGCAGCTTGAACTCCTGACCCTGAGATCAAGAGTCACATGCTCTTCAGACTGAGCCAGCCAGGTGCTCCATCTTTAAAATTTGGGAGGGGGGCGGTTATATTTTTTTAAAGTGTGATCAGAGTAGGCCTGCCTAAGAAGGGGTCATTTGAAAAAACTTGACAAAAGTCAGACATCGGTTATAAGGCTATCCCGGGAAAGAGGGTTCCAGGCAGAGGGAATATCACGTGCAAAGGTCCTGAGAAAGGACCCTCGCTGGTGTGACGGAGGAACAGTAAGGAAGCCAGAGCTGCTAGAGAGGAGTAAGAGAGAGGACAGGAAGACAGGGGAGGACTGGATCATGTGAGGATTTCTTTGACTCCGAGTGAGCTGGGAAGCAGTGCCAGGGTCTTGAGCAGATGAGTGGCGTGATGCATTTTAGGTTTCGAGAAGGATGGTGCTGCCATTGGGCCAAAAATGGACTGCAGGGGACAGTGGGAATCAGGGGCAACAATCCAGAAGCTATTACAGCCATCTAGGCAGCAGACGGTGGTGGCTTGGACAAGGCCAGGAGCCGTGAAGATGCTAAGTGGTTAGCTTCCGGACTACACTGAAGGTAGAGGCATGGGTTTCTCTGGTTGCCTGGTATGAGATGCGAGGAAAGAGAGTTCGAGAATGACACCGAGGTGGTCATCCTGATCAACTAGAAGTATGGGCTGCCATGAACAGAAGTGGCAACGGCTGCGGGAGGCACAGGCTTACAAGGGAAAAAATAAGAAGTTTGACTATGAACATGGTACATTTGAGAAACCTATTGACGTGGGATCGTTGAGCCCAATGGTCAAGAAAGAAGTCTTAACCTCTTTGGTGCCAAAAGGTGATTTTATGAAAGCATGGGGACAGGACCCTTACAGAAAGAACTGCATCATAAGTATGAGGAGTGACTGATTATATAGGGTTTTTTATCTTATGGAAGGGGAAAGTAATGATAGGGCTCCAGGAAATCAAGTCTATAGGTTTCTGGAGCTCTACTCTCAAGATTGTGCTTTTCTTATAAATCATTAAGATGGTTACGAACTGATGGTGACTCACGTCCTTCATGAGTGTGATCTCTAGCAGCTGACCATTTGCTTTTTCCTTCCTCTGTTCTTGGACAGTCAGGAGCGCCTGAGAAATGTCGTCTATAATCCCGCTCCCACCGTGGAGGGCGCGGGGGGCGGTATATGGAGCGTCAGTTTGCCTTTTGCCCTCAACTTGCCTTTTGTTACGCCGTCACCTGTTACACACCCCAGGAGATGTGTCTAACATGCAAGTGGATATATGAGTCTGGAGTTCAGGGAGGAGACTGGGCAAGTGATACAAAGGGAAGCTTCATCAGTATGTGGATGACTTTTAATGTCATGAGACTGGGTGAGCTCATGCAGGTAATTAGTTCAGATAAAGAACAGCAAGCAAGTACAAGGGCTGAACCTAGACACAAATATATATATTTGTAACTGTCAACAAGTAAGTGTCTTTCCATAATTACACTCTCATTGCCTAGAATATGGAGAGCCTTTTAAGTAGGTACTCAATAAATATTTAGCCATGAATAAATGGAATGAACGAATGAATATATATTGGGTTTCTGCATAAATCTATATTTGAAGAAAATGCTTTCGTTTCTTTCTTTTAGAGTTTAAACACCACTGGACTTAAGAACTGTATATCAAGGGAAACGAGTTTCATTTGAAACATTGACTTAATACAATTTTACTTAGGCATTAATTAGAACTAATTAGACCTGAAAATATGTTGAAAAGAAAAGTAATGGCCATGAGACTAGAGACCAGGTCAAAATAAGGAACAAGTAACTTTGCCAAATATCACAGAGTTCAAAAGGACTGAAAAATGGCCCCTTGATTAGATAACTGGAAGGTCATTGATAATGTCAGCAAGAAATGTTTCCAATTAAATAAACGAGAACCGCTGGGAGTCAACTAAAATTGGGAGAATGGTGTCTGTGAGTGGAAAGAGAAAGATCAGTTGATGGCTAGATTTGGAAGATAAGATCACGGTCTCGGTGCTGATGGGAATGAATTAGGAGAGAGGAAGAGGCTAATGCCAGAGGAGAGGGAGTCATTGACCCAATTACCAGTTGCTGATGAGGGAGGGGTAGAGTCTAGTGTAATTTGCTTTAGCTCAGAGAAGGAAACAATAACTTACATGGGCAGGTTCTCTAAAGAGATGCTCAGGAACTTACAGCATATTTTCTCTATGAAGGAGGACGTGTGTGACCCAAGTCAGAAGGAGAGAGTAGAAGAGATTTGAAAAGAATGGTGAATATTTTGAAGAGATTGCCTAAGGAATTGTCTAGAAACTCCCCTGAGGGTTCCAAGGCATTGCTAAGGGCATCATGCCTACGATCAGAGACAATGACATCACAATGGAAGCAATTTGCATAATTTTTGATGTTCCTCAGAAATCCTTAGCAACATGGACAGAGGAGCAGAGATGACAGGTGGTTGGACGGTCCTCGGGATTGGAGCTTGGACCAAAGGTAGTGGAAACTCAAAGGGTTGACAAAGTGCTTCAACTGACAAACATTTCCTAGTCTAGGAAAATGTGAAGACTCCCAAGTGTTTGCTAACTGGGAGAAAAATGAAGCATTAAGGAACTAAAATTTGCACGAGACTGAAGAGCAGATAGGATGGGAAATGAGATTGGGAGAACCAGAAATGTGACAGACTGTCATCTTAAATGTGATACTGCACACGAGATCTTCGACAATGGAAAAGTTCTGTGCGATGACAGAATGTGGGAGTCCTCAGGTGGGCTGGTGTGGATTCAAGATGGAGGGTAAGGATGTCAAAGAGGTCACATATTTGCAAGGATATCTGATGAGGCATTAGTTCCAACACCCACATCCACATGGGCGGCGGCAGGACATTTTTGCTGGGGAGGACGAGGGTCTCAGAAGGATGAGTCAGGGATCAGGAATCTTCAAGCTCTTTGGGAGTACCTACACGGAAAGAGAAATTTGTATCATCTAATGGAGTTGGGAACGTAAGACTAGCAGATTAATTGGCCTCAAAGATCAGAATGGAATCCGAGGTCAAGTTGTTCAGTACTAGCACCTGCTGAGGTCCACATTTCTGCCAGAGACCTATGGACACCTTCCCAAGGAAGTTTGCCAAAAGATCTCGTGTGGCCTTGGCAAAGGTCCAACAGTGGGTAGGGACACACAGGAGAAAGGAAGTCAGAGCACTTACCTTATGCCAAACACTGCACAGAGCACTTTATATAGATTATCTCATTTAATCCAGTCTTTCTGTACGGTAACTATGATTCTTCTCCCCAAGAAACCAAAAAGGAAGCTGACGTTAGTAGACTTAAAACAATTCACAAAGATCACACAGCCATTAAGGGATAGGACTGAACTTTGAACCAAAGTCTTTACACTCTGAAGCCTAACACTTTATCCATTGCACATTTAAGAGCGATGTGATTTATTGCATGGAGCACTGGGTGTTATATGCAAACAATGAATCATGGAACACTACATCAAAAACTAATGATGTACTGTATGGTGACTAACATAATAAAAAATTAAAAAAAAAAAAGTGATGTGATTTAGGGGCACCCGGGTGGTCCAGTCTGTTAACTCTTGGTTTTGGCTCAGGTTATGATCTCAGGGTTGTGGGATCAAGCCCCACGTCTCCCTCTGCTGCTCCCAACCCCATGAGCATTCTCTCTCTCAAATACACATGTGAAATCTTAAAAAAAAAAAAAAAAAAAAAAAAGTGCAAGTGGCACTGAGAAATGGAGGGAGGGAAAGGAGGTCTTGACCCACATTTCTTGAGTCATAAATTAAGTCTTATTTTTGAAATCTACATCTTTTCAGTTCTACAAGCCAATAAATTTCCTTTTTGCCTAAGCCAGGTTTGGTAAGGGTTCTTAACTGATTCTGTACCAAAATATAAAATATAAGCATTTGCAAGCAAACCTAGATCTGAAGAAAATATGTAAAGAGCAAACTTTGCTTTGAGGACAGAACTACTATGCTGTCAATAACTCATTCTTGGCTTCCCACCCCTCTACTCTAATATATAAGATTCTATAGACAGTGCTCTTCTTTCTTTCAGGAATAGGGAAATCCAAAACCTAGCAGCCCCCTCGTCTTCCTCTTCATCCAGGCCCTCCTCCCCAGACACTCTTGAAGGTCCCAGAGTCAAACACGACGTGCATTCACAGAGTTTCTCCTTGGCCCTTTGCTGACTTCCTGGCATCAGACTCATGGGTCTCTGAAAATACGAATTTATCACACAGAGTTGGAGAGGGCTTATTTAGAATAGGATGAAGCAATAATAAAGCTAGTATGTGGGATGGAGTGGGATGCAAAAGTTAGCTTCGTCTGGTGCAACGGATCCTTAATTGTACTTCGTTTGTCTTACATTTAAAAGGGGGAGGGGAAGGAAGGAAAAGAAATGGGAATCTCTCCAGGAGAAAAATATTCTTTTTTTTTTTTTAAAGATTTTATTTATTTATTTGACAGAGATAGAGACAGCCAGCGAGAGAGGGAACACAAGCAGGGGGAGTGGGAGAGGAAGAAGCAGGCTCATAGCAGAGGAGCCTGATGTGGGGCTCGATCCCAGAACGCTGGGATCACGCCCTGAGCCGAAGGCAGACGCTTAACCGCTGTGCCACCCAGGCGCCCCCAGGAGAAAAATATTCTTAATCTTGAACGATATCTCGCTTTTCAGTAGGTAAAATGTTTAGATAATCTAAATATAATATTACTTTTGAAAATGTGTATAAAGAAATATACAAAATTTGGGTTTTCCAGGGGAGAAGATCACAAAGCTGGGTCAGTATTTGTTAATTCTTGTATTACTCGCTGACGATCAGAACCTGTGAGTTGTGCCCTGGTTGTTCAGTTCACAGGTTAAGAGCCCCCATCTCCTAAACATGCTTGTGTTATAATGGAGTCATTACCCTAAACTGCACAGAGCCTCTAGAAATGCAAGAACTAGGAAAGCGATTTACAGTGGGTCGGCAGTGGCTTGGCAGATGGGAACCAGAGCATTAAATTTCAAGGAGGTAAAACTTGAGCTAATACTTGAAGGGGGAGACGCAGTATGCCGGACAAATAAGGCAGACGAGCCATCCATCACCTTGCGGGATCGATCCAGGGGTTCCTGGAGCCCAAGGCAGAACTAGCGCTCGGTGCCCTTCCCGTGCAATGTCTCTCCTACTTGGTGCGCCTGTCGCTTCCTGCTCCCACCGCCCGGGCCTAGAGCATCACCGTCCTGAACTGCGCCTCCGCACCCTGGCCCTGGAATCCGGTCCAGGTTCCCGCAGCTCGCAGCAGCATCACAAAGGGTACAAATGGTCAAGAGCCCTGAGGCTCTGACACGGAGTAACAGAAATATTTGTGCAGCTAATAAGGAGAGTGATGTACCGATGTGGATAACGAGGTGCCAGGAGGAAATGGGAGGACCAGCGCTCCGACATGGGCCGCTCAAAGCCAGAGATGCGCTCAGGCCCCCGACCCGCGGACTACAGCCTGCTGTTGATTTCACCGCATGTCCTTCCCAGAGCTCGACGGCTGGATGTCTGGATGTCGGCGAGCGTCCTCCCTGAGTCAGCTCAACCGTGACCCCCACTCTCAGTTCTGAAATGGACCCTCCGCGGCACGTCTGTGCGGGACCCACTGCACCGGGGGTCCGCCCGGGGGTGCGTGCTCCGGCTTTTCGGTTCTTACAGGCTCAGATCTGGAGTGAGACTGCAGATTCTGGTTCCGCGGCCTCCTCTCCTCGAAAAGCTGATGAAAGAGCTGCATCCGGGGCGCTTGGGGGGCTCAGGTCATGATCCGGGGGTGCTGGGATCGAGCCCCGCCTGAGGATCTTTACTCAGCGTGGTGTGTGTTTCTCCCTCTGCCTGCAGTTCCACCGCTCGTGTTCTCTCTCAAATAAATAAATAAAATCTTAAAAAAAAAAAAAGGAAAAAAAAGAGTTGCGTCGGGTTTCATCTCTCCCTCAGTACCAACAGTGTGTGTCCATACATATATTTTTCACTAACTGAAATATTTATACATTAAATATTTATAAACAGACAGTATAGATAGATCTAAGTCCAGTAAAACATTATTCAAACTCTGGCTATGCCCTTCCACGTTCTTGCCTACAATATACGCTATGTGTTTTGAACTCTAATGGAAATTTGCTTAAATTCACAATTAAAATATATTTTTTAAGATTTTATTTATTTATTTGAGAGAGAGAGAGAGCACAAGCAGGGGGAGAGGCAGGGCAGGCAGAGGGAGAAGCAGACACCCCCCTGAGCAAGGAGTCTGATGTGGGGCTGGATCCCAGGACCCGGAGATCATGACCTGAGCTGAAGGCAGATGCTTAACTGACTGACCTACCCAGGTGCCCCCACAATTGAAGTTTTTTTTTTTTAAGCATCCTGATATGTCTTTGTTTTAAGGCTGCTTACATGTTTATTGAGATGCCCGTAACCCCCAGAAGTTTAGGAAAAATACATTAAATCACTTCTTTTATTTATTTCTTGAACACTTACCATCTTCATAAAATGCATTCAAAGCATTCTAAAAACATTTCATATATGAGGGTTTTATCCTCTTTTTACAGAGAGGATAGGATGCCTGTACACGAGTAGTTGAGATAGGCTGGCTCAGCTCCTATCCCAATTCCTTGACCAAAATCTTTGGGGAAAAAAACAAAAAAGCAAAACAGACAGAGATCCAGCCTTTGTCCATAGAAAATAGCCCCAGTGTTATAGGTAAAGTCTCAGCCTTTAAAAACACCAAGATTTCTCTTAAAATTTTCTCTTTAAAAATGCCAAGATATCACTTTTGCTTTCTGTGTTAAGGTACAACTAATATAACTAACATTCAGAAATGTACAAGATGGATACAGATAGGTAGCGATGGGAATATAAATTAAATTTAGATATAGGTATGTATGCATGGAAAACGGAGAGAAAGAATATACAGCAAAATACCAATCGCCGCATTCCCACCAGGGTATCTCCCGATGTTGTGATCAGCTTGTGTGCCCTACCTTTGCTTTTTCTGTTTTTACCTATTTTCAGTGACTACTTTTATACTCAACTTCTTTTTTTTTTTTTTAAGATTTTATTTATTTATTTGACAGAGATAGAGACAGCCAGCGAGAGAGGGAACACAAGCAGGGTGAGTGGGAGAGGAAGAAGCAGGCTCATAGCGGAGGAGCCTGACGTGGGGCTCGATCCCAGAATGCCGGGATCATGCCCTGAGCCGAAGGCAGACACCTTAACCGCTGTGCCATCCAGGCGCCCCTACTTTTATACTCAACTTCTTAAAGGTGCTTCCTCTTTTCCTCCCCTTCCCTTTCTGTCCTGAACAGCCCAGTCCTTGAGTGGTTGGTGAAGGCAGAGCAGGATAGGCTGGCGGGGGATGGGCAGAGGAGGGCATCACATAGGAGGCATGCCTGGCATGGGGTGCCGGAGCCCCGAGCCCCAGTGAGGACAGGAGGTTGTCCCTGAGGTGGGTGGCGTGATCTGAGGAGTCAGATCCCCAGCAAGGACAGAAGGGCGCCTCTGTATTGGGCATCAGAGCCCGAGTAGGGTGAGGGGGTGTCCACACAACGAAGCCAGACCAGCGTGGGTCAGGAGAGCAAGCAGCATGAGGAGGGAGGGCGTCCTGGCGGAGCCGCAGCCTGGCGGGGAGTGTGGGGTCCGGGCAGAGTGCGAAGGGCTTTCACGCGTGGGTGCAGCCAGGCCTCAAATACGAAGACCAAGGAGGCAGGAGGGTGTCCGTGTGGGTGGGGTCAGGGTGGGGAGCTGGCCGCAAGCGGGGTGAAGAGCGTTCGACGGAAGTTGTTCCATTGGTCCCTGAATCATGGACTGTCTTGACAATGCTAATACCTCAGCATCGAGATTTTATGTCCCCTGAGAGAGGGAAAGGACATCTGGGTTAATGTCAGTATGACATGGGTGCCACTGGAAAAAGGAAAATCTGCCACAAAAGTATATTATGTCATACAATTTTTTTAAAGTTGTTCTGAAAAAAAGGCTGTTACTTTTCATCCGGTTTTATTGGTCACAGGCTCTCGCTCACGTCCCCGGGCTTGGAGCACAGACCTGCCAGGCGTGTCTGGGTGAGGAGGGCTGTGAGCTCGGTTGTATGGCTCTCGGCATTCACACTCAGGCAGGACAAAGGCAATTTGATGCCCGATCCGCCCCCACGGCGCTCTGCTACGGGAGTCGGCAAATGCAAAGTCCAGCAGACACACGGCAAGCACGTGGTCCCCCTTGATTCTTGCGTCCACCACAGACACTAGTAACTGGGCAAATACTCTTCCCCACAGGGAGCCAACACTGAGGAATCCGTGCAACACGGGACTCCAGTTTCCCATTACCAATCAATACAAGTTGCCACAAGACATGAAATGTATTTGCTAACATTGGTATAAAAATAATTGAAGTTCTTGCTTAACATGAGATGTGTCACATATTTAGGAAAAGAAAGTGCAGCAAGATATCAAAATTCACTTGAGCTTTGTAAGAAAGAGCAGCACGGGGGAGTAACCAGCAGGAAAACATTTAAAAACCCTCGAATTTGGCATATGGCTCTCCCCAAAGTAAGCGTTAACCCTGCGCAGCCCGGTGACATTTTTTTAAGTGACAACCTAGATTACACTGGAATACAGTAATCTGGGGAAACAGAACCATCGGGAAGTTTCACATCATGTCGGGGGCAGAGCCCACACAATTTCCCCAGGAGCATGTTGGCCTTTCTAAGACCAGCAATCCGACAGCCACACAATCCACAAGGAGCGGGTTCCTTCTAGCGCAATCATTTGTTTCAAAGTCCCAAGGAGGGCCGCCTGGGTAGCACAGTGGGTTAAGTGTCTGCCTTTGGCTCAGGTTATGATCTCAGGGTCCTGGGATGGAGTCCCATGTTGGGCTCCCTGCTTGGTGGGAAGTCGCTTCTCCCTCTCTCTCTGCCCCTCCCCCTTGCTCTGCTCCCTCTCACTCTCCCTCTCTCTCAAATAAATAAAATTAAACAAACAAATGAACAAAGTCCTAGGGAGGCACAGCCACATGCAGGGGGTTCAGAGAAAGAAAACAAGTAAAATTACACGATGATTCTCTTTGTGAAATGCAAGAGCGCGCATGTAAATAACGTGAAAGGTTTGAGTACTAATGGTAACTGCTAACATTTCTGGAGATTTTCTAATGGTTCTGGGCACTCAGTGAAGTACTTTCTGAGCATTATCTCATTTAATACACAACACTTTGAGGTAGGTAGTGTTTATGTTGGAAGCCTGGGGCCTTAACCTTCTACACAATTGCCCCTCCACCACCTGCAAAAATGCAGTGAAGAGAAGGGATGCTTCCGAGAAGCCAATGCGGAGGGAGTTCGGGATATTAAAGCTCCACTGCTGGCAAAATTGGGTGTTTCTCTGGCACACTTGTATTCGTCATTGAAAATTAAATATTAATTCATGTGAGCCTGTCAGTTGGCAAAAGAAAATGATAACCTCTGTGTTCAAGGAGGAAAATATTCTCAAGGGGGAAATGGGAAGCGTTTGTAGGGAACCCCACCAGCATCCAAAAGGTAGCAGGGAGACAAGTGAGCTTCAGGCTTCCCAGCACCGCTCTAAGGCTTCTGGAGACAGCATCTGGGAAGCAGAACTCCCCAGAGCCAGCACTCACGCTTCGGCTGGCCTCTAGTCCTGGGAATCAGACAGACCAGGCAGTATGGAGCTAAAACTGCGTGTTGAGCAGAACAAAGGAGAAAATAGCACAATGAGCCCAGTTCAAGTCGGGAGGATGCAAACCGGTGGCTTCTCAGTCGTGCTGTGTGACAAGAGATTCCAGGAGAAGTGGGGCTGGAGCCAGGTTATGTGCTGGGACAGACTGGACGGAGGATCAGAGCAGAAAAGACAAGAATCGGGAGAGGAGGGAGCAAGGCCATGGAAGGGGGAACAGGGCCACTGGGGGAAGATGTCAGCGGTCCCAGAAGAGGCGCTCTGGAGGGGACCACGAGGGGCAACACCACAGAACAACGAGGGGGAGATTGGAGACGAGAAGGGGTGGGGCTGCTCCGGCTTTGATGCAGCCCCAGATGAAAGAGAAGCCGGGCAGACTGGGGGTGGCGGGCCCTTTGTGGCAGCACGGCTTTCCTTGAAGAATCCCAAGATACTGGCGACCTGGGGCACCTGGGTGGCTCAGCTGCTTAACTGACGGGCTCCTGAATTGGACTCGGGTCATGATCTAGGTGGTGGGGAGATCAAGCCCCTCTACACTCTGCAGAATGTGTGCCTCCCCCTGCCCCCTCTCCCTCGGCCCCTCCCTGCCCCGTCTCTCAAAAGAGTAAATGAATCTTAAAAAAACAATAATAAATAAATAAATAAATAAATAAATAGAATAAAATAAAAAATTGCGGGACACTGTAGATTCTGCACTTCTTTCCAGAGTGTTGGAAGTACTTTGCAGATCCTTACTTACCTCATCCCCACAACAATTCAACGTCGTAACCGAGGAGGTATCATCCACCCCATTTTGCACGAGGAGGGGGTTGAAGGAACTTGACGATGGAGGCCGTAGAGCCCGTCTGGGCACCGGGAAGCAGACCCCTGAGGCCTCTTCACCAGGCTCCCTGGGTGCCGCTCTGCTGGGTTACATGTCACAGACACACAGGACAGAGTCACTTCATCCCAGGGGGTTACACTTCCAGGTAGTACATCCCCGGAGATTTTTTGTTATCAGTTAAAGCCATCCATCAAAATCAAAGAGGATCTGTTATGGGCTGAATTGTGTCTCCCCAGCCCCAAATTCTTTTTTTTTTTTTTTAAGATTTTATTTGTTTGACAGAGAGAAAGAGCAGCAGAGGGAGAAGCAGACTCCCTGATGAGCAGGGAGCCCAGTGAGGGTCTCCATCCCAGGACCCTGGGGTCACCACGGAGCAGAAGGCAGACGTCCAGTGACTGAGCCACCCAGGCGCCCAGAGGCTTGTGATTGTTAAGATATTAAACTCCTTGCAACTGATCTATACATTCAATGGTCTCAATCAAACTTCCAACAGTTTTATTTTTCATTAAAATTGACAAGCTGATGATAAAATCCACATGGAAATATGTAAAAAAAATCCAGAAAAGCTACAACTGTATAGAAAGGGACGATCCGATTTGGCCAGACTTTAGAACTGACTATAGAGCCTTAGTACATAAAGCAATAGCATATTGGTTCAAGATATAAAAACAGAGAAGTGGAACGGAATAAGAAAGACCAACAATAGATCCGTACTTACAAGGTAATTTGATTTACAACAAAGGCGCCACTTCAATTCAGTGAGCAAGAATAATCACTAAAAAAAAATCAATGATGCTGGAGCAATTGGATAGCTACCTGGAAAAATAATTCTGACTCCATCTCACCCTATACAAAAAAAAATTAAATTGGGAAGGATCATAGACATCAACGTGAAAGCTAACTGAGTAAAACTTCTAGAAGAAAACAGAGGAGCGTATTTTCATGAGTTTGGGGTTAGCCAAGGTTCCTTAAGACACAAAAGCCCTAACCATCAAGGCAAAATTTTTGACAAATTGAGATTCAATGAAATAAAGCAAATCTACACGTTAAAAACATCATTAAGAAAGTAAGTAGGTAAGCCACAGATTGAAAAACGTGTGCGTATAAAATGAGGATAGATATATCCATATAGACATGTCTTCATATTATGTCATATAATCTATACCCTTATAGATAGATTATATATACTGTCATATTATATATCTATAGTTTTTACACACACACACACACACACACACACACACACAAAGGAGCTTGTATCCAGAGCTATTACAACTTAGTAATTTTTAAAAATAGGTGAGGGGCACCTGGGTGGCTCCAGTTGGCTAAGCACCTGCCTTCAGCTCAAGTCCTGGGATCAGACCCAAGTCAGGGCTCCCTGTTCAGTGGGGAGTCTGCTTTTCCCTCTCTCTCTGCCCTTCCCCGAGCTCATGTGTGTGCTTTTTCTCTCAAATAAATAAATAAAATCTTTTAAAAAGAATTTTAATAAAAAATAAATAAAAATAGTTGAAAGACTACCCACTTCACTAAAGAGGATATCCAAACGGCAAACAGGCAGAGGAAAACTCAAAATCAGTCCTTATTAGGGAAACGCAAATCCAAATCAGAAGGGCATGCTACCTCCTTCCGACCAGAATAGCTAAAATGAAAAAGAAAATACCAAATTTGGGAACAATCTGAAACTGGCAGTCTCTCAAATGTTTCTTTGGTCCATGGAAATTGGTTCAACCACTCTGGAAAATTCTTTGCATTATCTACTAAGGCAAACATATGACTCAGCAGTTGAATTTCTAGATATATGTCTAAGAAGAGAGTGGATATATCCATTCAGAGAGCACTCATAAAAGTTTAATTCATAAGAGCAAAAGACTTGAAACAACCGAAGCGTCCATCAACAGGAGAGTGGAGAAATGCGATACTCCAAAATTGTCCTGAATTAAGATAAGAGGATCACATATGTTATTCAGCTTCCACCGGTCATCGGATGGGTGTTGACCCAGTAGAAGGGTTGTGACCACGGAAAGGAGGCTCTCTTCAGCCAAAGGCAAGTCCCTGAGAGAGACAGCCTAGAGCTGTCAACTGCCAAGTGTCTTATCACCTGGGGAAATAGAGCTTCTGGCCTGAAGGGGGAATCTGGGCAGGCGGACTGGACCGCAGCTCTCCCTCCTCCCTACCGGGTCAGACTTCATCCAAGTGTGGTTCTCTGACTACAGGCTCTTCCCAGAAATCCCTGAAAATCTGTCAAGCTGTTTATGGGTGGTTTAGCCATTTGGGAGGGAAAAAACTATGAAATAGGTTTACTTACACCTATATTTCACATTAGAAATGTAAACATTAATGAGTTCTTCAATAAAAATATTTTGTCATTTTGATAATGGTTATATTCTTCAACCATCTGTTTACCCTAAAGGAACTGAATGAATTAGATTATCTTGGGTAACATTCCAAGGCCCAGGGTGTCTTGATTAATGTATTTTCATGTCAGTGGCATGTAATGTTTTACGTTGTTTAATTTATACTTTTTCTCATTATTGTTTTGATGCATTATATCCCCAAAGCGACAAAAAAGGATGGCTGGCTCCACAATGGCACATTGATGCGTGAAAGTAGTGATGAACATAGAAGCCAAACGCAACAACTCAGAATAACACAATAAACATGGAGAGGAATGAGAAGCCAGCAGCATGCACTCTCGGAGACAGGGGAGGGTTTTGCAGCAGCTGATAAGGAAACAGGTGCACAGGGAGCGTAATAATGAAAACACAAAGACTGGCTTTTATTGAATATTTGCTTCTAGGGCTTCTAGTGTGCTCTGTTATGATACTTTTTCAAATGTTGGTAGGGAGCCACTGAGGAATGTTTCATCATTTGCAGAGACAGTACCCTAACTCGTAAGCGCATTAAATTGTCCAGGAACAATTGCAAAAGAATGCTTTTTAGTACAAAATTAATGATCTTAGTCCCAAAAAGCAAAGAAGCAATCAAAACCACCAAGTCATCATTCAAAGTTGCATTCTTTAGAGCAAAACTGGGGCAAGCTACAGGATTGCCAAAAGTCTTATAAAACAGGAGGAAGGTTTATGAAATGGCGTTCCAAGAGAATGCAGAATGGGCTATTGGCACAGATCCCTTCGGAGACGGAGCTCTGAGCAAAGTAATGGCATTTGATGCAGAGGAATAGCCACAGCCATATACGTGCGCGAGAAAATAGTTTGCGTTGGGGATGAATAATTCCACCGCCGTACGAAGCCTGAATCAGCACTCGGGAAATGTATAGTATGTATAACAGAGGGACTTTTATCTGTTTAGCACTGAAAATCAATGCCATTAAAAGCAGGAACCATCATTTATTGGTCTGATTTTTGGTTTTGTTTTGTTTTTTAAGATATTATTTATTTGAGAGAGAGAGCATGTGCATGTGAGCCAGGGAGGGGAGGGGGAATCCCAAGCAGACTCCATGCTGAGCACGGAGCCCAGTGTGGGGCTCAGTCTCACGACCCTGAGATCATAACCTGAACCGAAATCAAGAGTCAGACACTTAACCAACTGAGCCACCCAGGCGCCACTTGGTCTCATTTTTATACTGAAAATTGTGTGTTGGCACCTTTCCTAACAGAGCACCCGTCCTTAGCTTCCTGAATAGAGTTTGTCTCTAAGTCCCAATCCGTAAACTTACTGCTTTATTAACAGACAGTGGTTGGTGGTCAGTAATGTGCCTCTTGATTCAGTGTTGAAGAAAATAGTGAAAACAGTTGAAACAGTTTTTTTCCTTAGTGTACATCTTCACACGCACCGGGCAAAGAAATGAGCAATAAGGACAAGACCTTGCTAACTGCTGAGGGCAAAATGCTTCTGTCCGTTTCTGAAACGAGGGGAGAAATAAGAAAACGTTTTTTTCATGACATGGCAATTGTGGCAAAGATCATTTCTGCCATCTCGAGTGGCTCAGCAGAAGAAATTAACTCAACAGCGTTTGTGGGGCCATAAATAACCTGCACATATTACATCAAGATTTTAATCAGGATTTATAAGAAGTCTAACTAATGAACTGAGTAAAGTCAATTGCTAAGAATTCAACTCTGTCCCAATATTTTGATATTTTATGTCACTCATTAGAGGACAAAATTAATCACGGACCATGAAAAAATGTAAAACCACATCTAATATCTGAACAAAATACCATTTTAATTTCCAGAACTGCATGCAATCAGTGAGTTCATTAGAAATCTATTTTCTCCTGTCTCCCTAATTATACTTTTGAATTTTCTAGTGTTTCATTGTGACCAGTTCTCAGCATCGACAGCCACCAAATATTTGCAACCTCTCTAGAGGACTTACGACTGTGAATTTGGCATTTTTAATGTAGTAGAAATAAAGGCATGAATAAGAAGTGGGCATAGAATCTGATCTGTGGCTCAAGTTACTTGCCCTCAAGCTCAAAAGAGTTACTTTGGTGAAAGCTGAAGATACCGTCTCACTCACTACTGCGATCATAGTTATTATTATTTTAAGTAATATAATTTACATATATTTTTTAAAAGTGTATGCTTATCTAAATTGGTGGTCTGTGTTTTTTTTTAATTGGTTTATGGATACCAAATACTTGAGAGGGTACTCTGAAATTATGGCACAAAGACAAGCACTGGCCAAGAATAAAAGCCAAAACTATGAGTTCTTCCCTCCCGTGTGAGTTCAGCTCTGTAAATCTTTAGGACAGTGCCTGGTACACAGTAGGTGCTAAGAAGAAAATCTGTGTCTACTTCCTCTCATCGCCGGCACCAACTATTTCTCTGATTTCATTAGAAGTGAAATAGAGAGCACTTCGTTCCTTATTCTAAGGAGGTGCTTTGCATGGAACCAGAAGTATGCAGATCTATCAAAGTCAGGAAACATGTCACCTCAATAAGGAGATTAGAGACTCTCTAGTTGATGAAATATCCAATTTTCACATCCTTTCTAGTTACATGGAGACTGTCTCCCAGTCCCGATGAAGTTATACAGAGCCGGGTACTGAGATGTGAGCAGAAGTGTTGTGTATCAAAGGCCCTGCCTCCATCAATCTTTCATCTTTTTTGTTTTCTTGTGTTTTCTCTTCTGGTTATAAAGGTCGTTTGCTGGAGTTTCAGTGTATCCATCAGCCTGGGTCCCTGAGTCACAAACAAGACATTACCTTTTGCTCTGTTAAGGAACTGAGATTTCTACAGCATGGAGTGTATTATGCTAAGAGAAGTCAGTCAGACAGAGAAAGACAAACACAGTTGATCTTTAAACAACTGGGAGGTGAGGGGCGCCAATCCCACACACACAAAAAATCTGCCATATAACTGATTCTCGAGAAACTTAACTACTAATAGCCTGCTGTTGACTGGAAGGAAGCCTTACCACATATGTTGTATGTTATATGCATTATGTAATGTATTCTTACAGCTAAGTAAAGTAGAGAATAGAGAATGTTAAGAAAATCATGGGGTACCTGGGCGGTTCCGTCGGTTAAGCGTGGGACTCTTGATTTCTGCTCAGGTCATGATCTCAGGGTCATGAAACAAAGCCCTGTGTCAGGCTCCACACTCTGAAGGGAGCCTGCTTGTCTCCCTCTCCCTCTACTCCTCCCCCTGCTTGTACTCTGAATGAATGAATGAATGAATGAATAAAAGCCTTGAAAAAATATGTAGGTGGACCTGTACCATTCAAACCAGTGTTGTTCAAGGGTCATCTGTACTGTGTGATCTCATTTATATGTGGAGTCTTAAAAAAATGAACTCATAGACACAGAGAACGGGTGGGTGGTCGCCAGAGGTGGGGGGCTGGCACATGGGTGAAGGGGGTCAAGAGGTACAGACTCCCAGTGATAAGTCCTGGGGGGGTAATGTAGGCATGGTGATGCTATTTCACAATATTTGAAATATTTTGACTTTCAAATATTTGAAAGTTGTGAAGAGTATAGATCTTCAAAGTTGTCATCACAAGAAAACAATGTGTACGTGTGGTGACAGACATTAACTAACCTTACCGTGGTAATCGTTTTGCAATATATGTATATATACATGCACCAAAACATTATGTTGTACACCCAAAATAATACAGTGTTATATGTCAATTACATGTCAATCTTTTCACTAAATACGTACATACATACATACATAAATGTTCTGATTTTTTTAAAGAGAAACCGAAATTTGGAGTTTATTTTGTTACTGGAGCACAATCTTGCCTATTTTTTTTTTAAGATTTTGTTTGTTTATTTATTTATTTATTTGAGAGAGAGAGTGAGAGAGCAGATGCCCCGGGGTGGGGGGTGTGGGTAGGCAGAAGCAGAGAGAGAATCTCCAGCCAACTCCACACTGAGCATGGAGCCTGATGTGGGGCTCAATCCCAGGACTCCAAGATCGTGACCTAAGCTGAAATCAAGAGTTGGACACTTAACTGACTGAGCCACCCAGGCACCCCAATCTTGCCTATTCTGACTTATATATGACTGGTTGCTATCACTTAGGGAGACTTATAAGCATACTCGTAAAAAATCAAACAAAAAACAAAATTTCTAATAACAGTCTTCAACCTCCTCTTGACTCCAACATTAAAATCAGACCCTAGAGCTCTGATGTATAAACTTAGAGACAAACTTTGACTCTTCTGGAAAAAAATACTGATTTATACTAACTTATGACTTTATAAATCTACAGGTCTGACAAAAGCCTGTCTTTTCCAAATCATCACTGTTTTAATCTGCCACGAAGTCAGTCTTTTCTCCTGCTTATGCTTGAAATTCTATTTATTTTAGTTTCCTCATCTATAATAAAGAGAAATACTATATGAATCGTACTTGAAGCAGCCTGACGGAGAGAAAAGAGCTTGACTCTTGGCATCAAACAGACTGTCTTTAATACCCATTCCTAAATTCCCTCGTGTTTATTCAACCCCTATCCCTTTCAGAATGTGCTGGGTTCAAGGTTAGATGCTGCATTGGAGGACACAAGGCAAAAATCATGGTCCCTGCTGCTCTCTAGACATTCATAGACTGGTATCTGAGATTTTTTCCTCCTATCCTCTTATCCTACTCCTGTGTCCTTTTGAAGACTGCTCCCTATTTGTGTCTCAGGGCTCAGCCCAGAGTTATTTCCGAAAGAACCTTTATTTACATGATCTCCTAAGACAGAATAGATGGCCGTCCTATGTGCTTCCTCCGAAGAGCGGTGGGACGTCCCATTCATTTACCCACGAAGTCTGGCCACTTGCCCCACTTCCATTACCAGCGCTCTGGCCTACAACTGTCATCTCTGGCCTGGCCTTCTGCAGTAGTCTCCCACCTCTTCTCAAGTCTGCTTACTACCTACCCTAAGGCCAGAGAGATCTTTCCAAAAATCAAATCTGATCAAATTCCTGTTATTCAATATTCCACAATATATACTCACCCATACAACTTTCACTGTGTTCCCACTGCTCTTAGGTCAGAGATCCAGAGCCTCCACATTTCCGCTCTGGGTCTGCACAAGTCACGGACTTTTCTTTCCTCAATAAGTATCACTCCTTCATGCAAGGGGCTCACCCACCTTCTACCCCTCTGGGTTAATCCACACCTTTCAATCATCACTTTCTGGAGGAAGGTTTCCCTGATAGGATTGGTTTCCTGATAAAAGTCTTTATAGCCCATGCACCTCTCCTTAGCATGTATCACCATTATGATTTTACCTTTATAAAGTTATATAAATTTTTGATTAATGGCTTTCCTCCCCCATCCCACACCCCTTCCAGGCTAAGCTCCATGAGGGCAAGAACTATGTCTTTGTCTATGTTGACGTCAGAGCAAGAAGAGATGAAAGGAGGCCAGTCAGGAGGTTATTACCACCCTGCAAATGAGAGGTCATGATGTGTTGGGGGCTGGCAGTCAGGAGGGGGCGTGGATTTACAGAGACTTAGGAGTCAGAAATGACAGCACTTGGTAATGGCTTGGCGGCAAGAGAGAGCAAGGGAGGGAGGCATCAAGGAAGGATGATTCCTAGGACTCAGAGCAATTCAGTGGATGAGGTGTCGATCATTAAGGCAGAAAAGCTTGGAGGAAGTCCAAGGTGGAAATATTTTTTAGGAAGAGGGCCTAGAGGAGGCTGCTTTGTCTGTTTGTGAACATGCTGGAGGACTCCGAGAGCTGGGCTTAACATTGTGCTGGCCATGGTTTTTAAGCCCCAGCATGAGGAAGCTAAAAATTCTTTGTGAGGTGACTACCTATTGGTTTTAACTCTTGATGACTTGCAAATCCGCCAAGGGTCTTAGAAAACAAAGCAAGTAAGCCTCCAGCTTATTATAAGGCTGCAGCTACTGCCTTAACTACATTTGCATGGAAATTGGCAATTAGAAACCTACTAATCTTGCACCAACTTATTTGAACTGCTTGCTGTCAAGGCCTGTTTTGCCAAGTCATTCCCCAATTTAAGACTAGGTATATTAGATAATTAAGAAGTCCCTGACCCTCCCATTCCCTTGACTTTTGGGCAATAATAATAATCATAATCATAATCACAACAACAAATCTACTTCTGAAAAGAATAAGCTAAGATGACCTTATTTGAAGTACGAACCCACTGTGAGCTAGCTCTTTTTTTTCCTAATAAGCCTTGATTGCTTCTCACTCGATTTTCTCATCGGTTCTCTCACTTCCACATTTTAGAGACCAAAAAGAAACCCCAGTATATGATGTTTTGTTGGTACAGGAAGAATTTATGGGACATGTGTCCTGTATCCCTACAAGAATTTGGAAATAAGGCTGCCAGTTTAAAGTGAAGTTCATGAACAATGACCCCTGATGAATGAGACTATCTAGAGGTGAAAATAGTTCCAGAGATGAGCGGTCAGTGTGCAACTGACAAGGTCTGGGAATACTGAAAACTCCAATCTCAGTGGCCTGGAAGCTCAGAGCTGAAATGTGAGCTTCCATAGTTTTCTATGACTGCCGTAACCAAGGCCACCAGCTGGGCTGTTTAACAGCAGAAACTTACTGTCTCACTGTTCTGGAAGTCTGAGATCAGATCAGTGTTGGCAGGAGATCTGTTCCAGGCTTCTGGTGGTTTGCCGGAGATCTCTGATATCCCTTGGCTTGCAGATGCCTCTTCTTCACATAATGTTCTCTCTGTGTGCATGTCTGTCCCTGGGTCCAATATCCTCCCCTTTTACAAGGCCACAGTCATACTGCACTGAGAGGATCATCTTACCTCCAATCTGCCAAGACCCTATTTTTAAGTCAGGTCACATTCAGGGGCACCAGGAGTTAGGACTTTTGTGGTGATACAATTCAGTCCATCACAGGGATTACACTTTAATAAACCAAAATGTAATTGATTATATCCTCAGTGGCCTGTCTAGAGAAGAGTGCTGTAAACACAACAGGATTCAGCCTAGAGTGTCTATGATAGATTAGCCAGAGAGGAAACATGTCAGTATGTCAGGGAGGAGTAGTGGGTCAGTGGATAGCACAGAGGATTTTCTAACATTGTAAGTAGCAGAACCATTTTTTTCCTTATTGAAATTTTAAACAAAACCCCAATGAATAAAGCAAATATAAATACAGCTATTCTAGTGACACCTTGGGTAGAGGGCTCAGAGTTCCAACCAATGAACCTTCCCCTCACCCATCAAGAGTGTCTTGTCCCTAAGAGATATTCCATGAAAATGGCACCAAATTAAAGTAGTAGCAGTGATACTTAAGTCAACAACTGCCTCTAGAGAAAAAAAGAGTCATCATATAATGATGAAAGAGTCAATTCAACAGGAAGATATGAAAATTATAAATGTATACGCACCCAACATCTAAATACCTAAATATATAAAGCAAATATGGCAGGTCTGAAGGGAGAAATTCACAGCAATACAATAATGGTAGGAAACTTTAATACTCCACTTTCAATAATGAAAAGAACATCCAGACAGGAAATCAATAAAGAAAGAGCTATCTTGAACAACACTATAGACCAAATGAACCAAACAGACATATTTAGAACTTTCCATGCAACAGTGGCAGAATACACATTCTTCTCAAGCACACACATAATATTCTCCAAGATATATCACATGCTATGTCACAAGACAAGTCTTAAATTTTTAATAAGATAGATATTATTACAGGCATCTTTTCAGGCTACAATGGAATGAAACTAGAAATCAACAGTGAGAACACAGGAAAATTCACAAATACATGGAAGCCAAAAACACAATCTTGAATTACCGTTGACTCAAATAAGGAATCCAGAGAGAATTTTCAAAATATTTTGAGACAAATAAAAATTAAAATACAGTGTAAGAGGATTCCCCTTTCTCCATATCCTCACCAACATTTGTTGTTTCCTCTCGTTAATTTTAGCCATTCTGACTGGTGTGAGGTGGTATCTCATTGTGGTTTTGATTTGCATTTCCCTGATGGCAAGTGATGTGGGGCATTTTTTCATGTGTCTGTTGGCCATTTGTATGTCTTCTTTGGAGAAGTGTCTGTTCATGTCTTCTGCCCATTTCTTGACTGGATTATTTGTTTTTTGGGGTGTTGAGTTTCAGAAGTTCTTTCTGTATACCAGTCCTTTATCTGTAATGTCATTTGCAAATATCTTCACCCATTCCGTAGGTTGACTTTTAGTTTTGTTGATTGTTTCCTTTGCCATGCAGAGGTTTTTTATCTTGATGAAGTCCCAATAGTTCATTTTTGCTTTAGTTTCCCTTGCCTTTAGAGATTGTTGGTGGGAACACAAGCTGGTACAGCCACTCTGGAAAACAGTATGGAGGTTCCTCAGGATGTTAAAAATAGAGATACCCTATGACCTAGTAATTGCACTACTGGGTATTTACCCCAAAGATACAGATGTAGGGAAAAGAAGGAGCACCTGCACCCCAAAAGCCACAATGTCCATAATAGCCAAACTGTGGAAGGAGCCAAGATGTCCTTCAACAGATGAATGGATGAAGAAGATGTGGTCCATATATACAATGGAATGTTACTCAGCCATCAGATGAATATCTACCGTTTGCATTGACATGGATGGAACTGGAGGGTATTACGTTAGGTGAAATAAGTCAATCACAGAAACACAATTATCATATGGTTTCACTCATATGTGGAATATAAGGAATAATGCAGAGGACAATGGGGGGGGACTGAATGGGAAGAAATCAGAGAGAGAGATAAACCATATGAGACACTTGACTCCAGGAAACAAACTGAGAGTTGCAGAAAGGGAGGTGGCTGGGGGGTTCGGGTAACTGGGTGATGGGCATTAAAGAAGGCACATGATATGAGGAGCACTGGGTGTTATACTGAACTAATGAATCATTGAATATTGTATCAAAAACCAATGATGTACTATACCTTGGCTAATTGAATTTAAATTAAAAAAGAAAAAAAATTAAGATACAACATACCAAAACTTACAAGATGCAGCAAAAGCAGTATTAGGAAGTTTACAAATGAATGCTTACACTGAAAAAAAGAGGGGGGGCGCCTGGGTGGCTCAATGAGTTAAGCAACCGACTCTTGGTTTCAGCTCAGGTCATGATCACAGGGTCATGGGATCAAGAGCCATGCTGGGCTCTGCACTCAGTGTGGAGTCTGCTTGAAAGTCTCTCTCTCCCTCTCCCTTCTTGTGCTCTCTCTATCTCTCTCTAAAATAAATAAATAAATGAATGAATAAATAAAATCTTTTTAAAAATTTCAAATAAACAACCTAACTTTACACCTCAAGGAACTAGAAAAAGAAGAAATGAAGCCTACAGTTAGCAGAAGGAAAGAAATAATAAATATTAGAGCAGAAATAAATCAGAAAATAGAAAAATGAAACCCATAGCCAGACTAATAAAAAAGAAGAGAAGACTCAAATAAATAAAATCAGAAATGAAAGGGAAATATTACAAGGAATGCCTCGGAAATAAGAAGAATAATAAGGAACTTTTATGAACAATTATACACCAACAAATTGGAATTTGTAGAAGATATGGATAAATTTCTAGAAACATACAATGTAACCAAAATAAGATCAAGGAGGATCAGAAAGCCTGAAAAGACCAATAAAAAATAAAGATATTGAGGTAGTAATTAAAAACCTCCCAAGAAAGGAAAGCCCCAGACTAGATGGCTCTACAGGGAAATTCTAACAGATATTCGAAGAAGAATTAATGCCAATCCTTATTAAACTCTTTCAGAAACAGAAGAAAAGGGAGTGCTTCGGAATTCATTATATGATGCCAGTATAACCCCGATACCAAAGTCAGAGACACTACAAGAAAAGAAAGCTATTGACCAATATCTCTGATGAACCTAGATACAAAAATCCTCAATAAAATACTAGCAAACTGAACTCAACAACATGTTAAAAAGTTATACACCATAACCAAGTGGGATTCATCCCTGGGACGCAATGTGATTCAATTTACCCCAATAAATCAACGTGATATAGTATATTAACATAATGAAAAATAAAACCACATGGTCATCTCACTAAATGCAGAAAACATATTTGACAAAGTTCAGCATTCATTTATGATAAAAATTCTCAACAAAACCAATATAAAGAACTTACCATAATCAGGGCCATTTATGAAAATCTCACAACTAACGTCATAATTTTGGGGGAAAAACAGAGCTTTTTCCCTAAAGTCCTGTACAAGGCAAGGGATGCCCACTCTTATCACCTGTATTCAAGCTAGTATTGGAAGCTAGAGCAATTAGATAAGATAGAGAAACAAATGAAGGCATTGAAATCAGACAAAAAGAAGCAGAATTATTTCTGTTTGTAGATGACACGATCCTATATGTAGAAAGCCTTAAAAAGACTCGATAAAAACAAAACAAAACAAAACAAAACAAAACAAAAGCAAACAAGCAAACAAAAAACCCCAAACACTGTTAGAACAAATAAACAAATTCAGGTAAGTTGCAGGTTACGAAATCGACATTCAAAAACCAGCAGTATTTCTTTACACCAACAAGGAACTTCCCAAAAAGGAAATCGAGAAAACAGTCCCATTTACAATAATACCACAAAGAGTGAAATACTTGGGAATAAACTTAACCACAGTGGTAGAAGTCCATATGCTGAAAACTATAAAACATTGAGGAAAGAAATTGAAGACGACACAGCTACTCTTCAGCAGGGTGCCAAGAACCCACAACGGGAAAGGACAGTCTCTTCAATGATGATGCTGGGAAAGCTGGATAATCACACACAAAAAAATTAAATCAGACTCTTACACGATACACAAAATCAGCTCCAAATGGGTTAAAGACGTAAACAGAAGCCCCGAGACCATGAAACTCCTAGAATACATTATAGAGAATATTATACATATTATACGTAAAGATTATGCATATATGAAAAGGTGCTCAACATCACTAATTATCAAGGACGGGCAAATCAAACCACAATGCAGAGGCCTGGCTCAGTGGGCTCAGCATTGGACTCTTGGTTTCAGCTCAGGTCATGATCTCGGGATCCTTGGTTTGAGCCCCATGTCAGGCTCCATGCTCAGTGGGGAGTCTGCTTAAGATTCTCTCTCTCTGCCTCTCCCCCCTCTTATACTAGCTCGCTCACTCTCTCAGATAGATAAATAAATCTTTAGAACTAAATCAAAACAACGTCATGTCATGTCACGCCTGTTAGCATGGCTACTATCAAGAGTGTGAGAGCAAGATAAGTGCTGGCAAGGATGCAGAGAAAAGGGAGCAATGGAATATTATTCAGCCTTAAAAAAAGAAAGGAAAGAAAAGGAAGAAAAGAAAGGAAAGGAAAGGAAAGGAAAGGAAAGGAAAGGAAAGGAAAGGAAAGAAAAGAAAAGAAAAGAAAAGAAAAGAAAAGAAAAGAAAAGAAAAGAAAAGAAAAGAAAAGAAAAGAAAAGAAAGGGCTCCTGGCTGGCCCAGCTGGTGGAGCATGTGACTCTTGATTTTGGGGTTGTGAGTTCAAGCCCCATGTTGTTGTAGAGAGTACTTAAAAATGAAACTTTTAAAAAAGAAAAGGAAAGAAGGAAATCCTGCCATTTGTAACGACATGGTTGGAGGACATGATAACAAGTGAAATAAGCCAGACACAGGGAGAAAAATACTGCATGACATCACTTATATGTAGGATGTAAAACGCTCAAGTCCACAGAAGCAGAGAGTAGGACGGGGCTACCGGGGGCAGGGACGGTGCTGGTCGGAGGGCGTGAAGCTTCAGTTACATACGATGCGTGAGCTCAGGAGCTCTGACGCACCACATGGCGACTCTAGTTAGTACTGTACTGTGCACCTGCAATCTGCTGAGAGAGTAGATCTTAAGTTCTCTCTCCCCTCCCCCCACACAAACACAAGCGGTAACCATGTGAGATGTCGGATATGTTAGCTTGACTGTGGTGATCTAATCCGGTCACAAAATGTGTGTATGACAAAAACATCACATTGTACACCTGACACACATATAATTTTTATTTTTAAATTGTTTTTTAAATTAAAAATTATGAATAAAAAAGCATCTCATCCGTTTGACAGGTGTATGAACCATGGCCTCAGAGACAGAAAGTTCTCGTAGGATATGCCACTGGTCCAGCCAACTGTGCTCTCTCTGACTGAATGTTTACCAAGAAATCTTCTATTATATGTTTATCCCTGTCAATTTCCCTGCAGGGAGAGAGTCTGCTGATAAGATGATTCAAGCATCTATTCACAAATTATATTTCTAGTTATAAGGCAGCATGTTGACCTGGTTTCACATGAGTTTGTCTATGGCGGAGAAGGTGCCCCACAGCATCTCACCTCACGTGGTGGCCCCCTAGGGAATCAGGCCGCGCAGAGAAACAGGCGGAAGTCTTCATAGGAAGAATCCTTAACATGCCCTCTCTTCTTTGCTCTCTGCCAGCTTACTCCACTTATTAAGGCGCGTATGATTGAGGCCACCCAATATCTGCTCCCTAATGCTTTCGCTTGAAACGCCTGCTATTCCAAATCAGGTTTCTCAACCTCAGTACTATTGACATTTTGAATCAGATAATTCTTTGGGGAGGAGACTGTCTAGACATTGTAGGGTGTCTAGCAACATCCTTGACTTCTCCACCCTAGATATCAGTAACACCCCCTACACTGTGACAAGCAAACATGGCTCCAGACATTGCTGGAGCAGGGAATCACCTCCAGTTGAAAACCGCTATTCGAGGCGAGGACTCCGGAACAAGGCAGTTCTTCCTTGTACACTATCCAAGGGAGGTGGTAAGCTAGAAGGAGAACTGACTGTTTCTGCTACAGCTTGCTACGTAGCTGGACATTTTCCCCACGTAACTTTAATCCTCTGAGAAGTTTCATCACATTGGCTAAAAAGTAAATAATCCCTGAGAAGTGTTGCAACATTTATGAAAGCTAATCCTTACTGGAATAAGAAAGACTATTCTGGGGTTGGGTTTGTTTTTTAAAAAAAATTTTTGAGGTTTAATTTACATAGAACATTATATTAATACTTCTGGTGTACGACATAATGATTTGATATTGTATACATTGCAAAATGTTCGCCACAAAGAGTCTAGTTACCATCCGTCACCAAACATAGTTGCAGAAATTTATTTCTTCTTTTTCTTGTGATGACAACTTTTAAGAGGTGCTCTCTCCCCAACTTTCAAGTAGGCAGTACACTATTACGAACTATAGTTGCCATGTTGTGCATTACTTCCCCATACTTAGTTATCTTATAACTAGCACTTTTGACCCATTTGAGCCATTTTACCCTCGCCTCTACCCCCCATCCCTCTAGCAACCACCAATCTGTTCTCTGTATCTATGAGTTTGATTTTTTGGTGTTTTGTTTGTTTCCCTTTTTAGATTCCACATATAAGTGAGATCATATGGTATTTGTCTTTCTGTCTTATTTCACTTTGTATAATGTCCTCAAGTTGTATCGATGTTGTCACAAATGGCAAGATTCCATTGCTTTTTGCTGAATACTGTTCCCCTGTATGTACATATCTATCCATGTGCATATACCACAGCTTTACCCTCCATCCATGCGTGCACACTTGGTTTGTTTCCATATCTTGGCTATTGTAAATAATGCTGCACTGAACATGGGGGTGCAGATATCTTTCTGAATTCGTATTTTAGTTTTCTTCAGATAAATACCCAGAAGTGAAATTGCTAGATCATATGATAGTAATATTTTAAATTTTTTGAGGAACCTCCACTCTGTTTTCCAGAGTGGCTGTATCAGCTTGCATTCCCACCAACAGTGCATGAGGATTCCTTTTTCTCAGCATCTTCACCAACACCTGTTATTTCTTGTGTTTTTTATTTTAGCCATTGTGATAGGTATAAAGCGATATCTCATTGTGGTTTGGAGTTGCATTTCCTCGATGATGAGTGATGTTGAGCATCTTTTCATGTGTCTGCTGGCCATCTGGATGTCTTCTTTGGAGAAATCTCTGTTCAGGGGCACATAGGTGGCTCGGTCAGTTAAGCGTCTGACTCTTGATTTGGGGTCAGGTCATGATCTCAGTGTTGTGAGAACAAGCCCCATATCAGGCTCTGCATGGGGCATGGAGTCTGCTTAAAATTCTCTCTCTCCCTCTCACTCTGCTCCTCCCCCTACTTTCCCCCTTCTCTCTCCTTAAAAAAAACAAAGAAAGAAAGAAAAGAAATATCTTTTCACGTCTTCTCATTTTTCAGTCAGGTATTTTGGGGTTTTTGCTATTGGGTTCTAGGAGTGTTTTATATATTTTAGATAGTGAACCCTCACCTGCTGTAGGACGTGCAAACACTCTCTCCCACCCGCCAGGCGGTCTTCTCCTCTGGGCTTGGCTTGTTTGTGTGCTGTACAGAGGCATATTTTTATGTAGTCTCACTTGCTTATTTTTTATTTTGTGGCCTTTGTTTTTAGTGTCAGATACAAGAGATCATTGTCTGGCAAATGTCGAGGTGCTTATTACCTGTGTTTTCTTCTAGGAGTTTCATGGTTTCGGGTTGTGCATTCAAGACTTTGATCCCTTTTTAGTAAATATTTCTCTGCAGTGTCAGATAGCAGTCTAGTCTCATTCTTTTGCCTGTGGCTGTCCAGTTTTCCCAACACCGTGTATTTTCTGTCCTTTCCCCTTTGTATGTTCTTGCCTCCTCCGTCATAGGTTACTTGACTATATACATATAGGTTTACTTCTAGCCCCGTGTCATTTCTACGCAAAGTGGAAGAGAGACGGTGTTACAAACAAGCAGCCGCTACTCCGGCCGTGACTGTAGACACCAGCCCATCTCCACAGATGAGATTTGTCCCGCAGTTATTGTTGCTGCTGCTGCCCGGGACTTGGAGGGAAGCATTTTAATAGCTTTATTAATGCTGACTAAGTTTTCTTCCCTAATCCAACTGGCCTTACTGCTTATTAAAAGTATTCAAAAGTATTTATTGTGATCCTGGCATGGTGTAAAGGAATCTCATTACCTTTCTGCAATAAAAATCTTGGGGAAAATTAGTTTTCCCCTGCAGTTCTAATAAGATAGAAAAAAATACAGCTGGTTTCTGCAATAAAGTTTGCTCTGGAAGCTGGCAATGAAAATGGGACTTTCGATACTGGCTGTAATAGGGACAGGACTCCGGAGATCCCACGCATGCGCTGTCTTGTCATAAAGGCCCTACTCCGAGCTGGGAAGAACTGGGGCTCGTCCCCCAGCCTGTAGCCCCAGAGCTCACAGTACAGACAACAATCCCAGAGGCTGGCGTGGGGACCCAGTGCTCGCTTTGCCCTGCACACGGGTGGCGCCGGGCTACCTGGCGCCCACAGAGCGGGATTTGACTTCGTAGGCTTGGTACCCATCCACAAAGCTGAGCCCCGACGCCACCGTGTAGCCATCCACGGTGAGTGTGCAGGACAGGGACCCGCCTTGACTTTCAGGATGGAGAAGCAAACGCAGGACCGATGTCTGGCAAGCAAAACAGTTGTGGAATACACTTGATCTTTCTGGTCCAGCACTTTTCTCGGAGCAAAAAGAGCCCAGATGCTATAGTTCTGTGCTCAAAAGCAATTACTCTCTTTAACTTCATATCCAAGCTGAATAACAAACTTTATAGACTCTGTATCTTTCATAAAATAATGTTTAATTTAGTTGAAAATTTTAAAATAAAACATAAAACTCAAGGTTTAGTATTATTTAATGAAAACCTTTGAAGAAAACTGATGTTGACCCAAGATCCTTTGAAAATGCAGCAATGAAGGATGACTTCTTCTCTACAGCTAAGGGATAAGGTTAGAGAATTCTTCCTCATAGAGAACGTAGGTATACAGGAGCTCTGTATGGGCAGCAGAGAAGCCCAGTCACAACTGTGAGATGTGAGCTCTGTCCACGCGGAGGCATAAAGCTATGTCGTACATACCCAGCACCAACACACTGATTCACTGAAACCGAACAGGGAAAACAGCCAGGAGATTATTTCACTCCTTGCAGACAAAGAAACTAGTTCGCCGAATTTTTCATGTTCGCTCGTGGCACATACAATGTGCTATGCTTGGCTCTTCAGCGGATTTGCTAAGGATCATGACATCACCTAGTTTACCTTCTTTTATGCCCTTTGGAATCTTCCTCCATGATAAGGACTTTTCTGACAGCCAGCACCCGACCAATGGTTTTCCAGTTCCAGATTCAGGACACAACCCATCCTGCTTCAAACCCACTGCACAGCCAAATGGACTCCAAACGCAAATCCAGTTCAGAGTAAATCCAATTCAGCGCCTCTCTTCCACTAAAACTTAACTCATCCAGACGCTCAGAGGGTTTTGGGAACTAAATGTCCTGATTCGCTCTGGATTAAGCAAAGAATTCCTTTTGTTTCAATCTGCGCATTTAAAAAAATTGCTAAACTGTGTTAGTTCACATTCTTGCTTAAATACCAAGACTTGTAAGATCTCCGCCCCAGAAAGAATCTTTCTTTTCCATACAGAGAAAGTTCCAATTCAGGTTTCACAAAGGGTCACTCCTTTTCTGAAGTCCTATGTTTTGATTGGGGGTGCTGTCCGGTGATGACATTTTGAAAGCAGTCACCCAAGACTATCTCTAGTTTTACATATAAACCTAAAGTCTATTCATTCACTCTCCCCACCCCCACGCTAAAATTACACTCTCTCACCTTTTTGTCCTTGTCTTTTCTGGATGCATTTTTGTAGTGAACTTGCCTGAAACAAGGATAGATCAAGTCAGAAAATTTTGGCCTTTTGAGTTTTTGCCTTTTTATCCTATCCATAAACCCAGGCTTCGATTGATCAGGCCATGTGTAAAGGAGGGAGTGGATTTTACTGAAGTTCATATGGAGACAGATTATCCCATTTTAGTCTGAAAGGTAAGAGAGCTAATTTACTGTCTCAGCTACTTCTTAGTTTTGAGATTCAGGACAAGTTATTTACCCTTGATCTGTAAGGTTCCTGATTTATAAAAAGGAAGAGGTTTATAATTATTTTCAAGGTCCTTTCTTGCTCTACTGTTTTATAAGCCCATGAATTTCTTCAGCAGCGTTCAGTCGAATGGAAAAATATTGATTGCTGATTAAGACAATTTTCCAGGAATGATTTCAATCATTCAAACCAGCGTCTTATCTGACATACAGAACCCATTGTGATTTTTATTCTTCTCTTCTAATATTACATCAGCCAGTGGCATCTTGTCAACAAACCTTTTTGGGGAGCCCTTCCACAAATCCTAGTGATCAAAGATAATTTTTCTATAAAGTAAAAGTTGGATCATGCCATCATTCATGTATGAAACATCCTATAAATGTGACAAAAGCATAATCGCATTTTAAAGGAGCTTATTTGCCAGATCCCACTGGACGCTGAACTGAGAATCTGAAATAATTTCTCCCCCTATCTGCCATCAGAATTTGGAAGAATCCATAGACAAATGGAAGCTCCATTTTTAAGCTACTGATAAGCAAAGATTAATAGAAATTATCCTGGAGCAAAGATATGAAGTTGTTTTATTTCAGTCCATTTTAGAAAAATCATAAATTGGAAGAAAATAAGAAATAACATTATTGTACACTCCATGCCCATAATGATTCACTTCCATTATCATTTCATTGTTTGGAAGCATAATTTTATTTACTCTCATCTCCTATGTTCTTGGATCTGAATGTGAGTTGGTGATTTGTTATTAGTTAACGGTAATCGTAAAGACACCAAGAGAATATATGTACCATACCGAACAAAACAACTAAATGTTAGAAAGCCCACGTCTTGCGATCACCATGATTTTTCTGATTGGTATCTTGGGTATTTTGGTTTCAACCCCGCAATTTAATACTTTCTGGTGTGGTTATGCTCACAATGGCACAGAATGATTTGTTGGCAGAATTCAACATCATACTTTTCTGAAGGTTATTAACATTTTTTTCAAAGAAGATTCCTGAAAATAAAATCTCACTCCAGTCCTCAGTCACACACGCACACACACACACACACACACACACACACACACACACACACACAATCACTCTGATAGCCACCCTTCTACGTCTGAGTAAAGACAACTTTCACCTCAATGAAAATATGACTGGACCATGATTTTAAAGTCACTCTACCAAGAAGAAAAAACAAGGACAAAAAAAGCACAAAATGTCTTTCAGCTGACTTTCATTTATATTCAGCTTTCTTTATAACACTACACACACTCTCACTGTGTTTTGCAATTCCCTTAATATATTTTGGAAAGAAGCTCAGATCTTCTTTTTCCATTAATAGATATTTCTTCATTTAGATGTCTGTCTGTTTCTTCACCCTCAAACATGATCTTTTATATAAAAGTGGGTCACAGAAAATTGTTAATGTCAAGCCATTCAAGATCTATTAATCCACCTTCCGGGGCTTAAGAAGCAATAGCTGACACTACCAGGAAGCAATTTCAGGTGAGCGCCACCAGCACTCCTAGAATTCTTCCCTAAGGAAATGTCTTGAACAGAAGAAAATGGGTAATTTTAAATATTGCACTTGGTTTCAATGGCTTAAAAACCCCAAAGCGTTGGGCTCTGAAGATTAAACAGAAATCAAGCTGTATTATATTACATGTTATCTGATTAACAATTCTGCAAACTACTTTTTAAAAATTCTTCAGCCCCAGGGCCACGTGAGGAAACAGTGAGCACTGAGCTGGGGTCAGAAAATCGAGGTGTGATACTCGATCTGCCATCAACAAGCTGTGGAGGACTGCACGCTCTCTACTCGTTGCACTTTTTTTTCTCTGCAAAATGTGGATTTAACCTAGAAGACCTCTGAGGTCCCATATGACTCTGGGACATTTCTACAACTCTCCCCAGCTCGTGTAGCCCGTGCACATTTGTTGAATCTGAGCTTATGCCAGGTTCTTGGAGGGGGGAGACTTGGGACTGGGTGAGGCTGAGAGAGAGCCAGAGATGGTCTCTGGAGGCAGAGCCACAGCAAGACTCCATAATACAGCCCTTGCGAAACATTAATCCAGAAGGACTGGGCAGGGGAACAGAGATAATGTGACCAGGAGGAGGGCCAGTAACAGGGAACCTTAAACCAGAGTGAACACGTGCAGAATGGAGTTGAATGTGGCACTCAAGATATTTCCGGGGACACCTGGGTGGCTTGGTCATTTGGGTACCCGATTCTTGACTTTGGTTCTGGTCATGATCTAAGGGTTCTGAGATCAAGCCCCACATAGGGCTCTGTGCTCAGTGGGGAGTCTGCTTGAGATTTCTGTCTCTCTCTTCTTCTTCTGCCTGCTCACGCACTCTCTCTCTCTAAAATAATGGATAAATAAGTCTTTTTTAAAAAAGAGATATTTTTGAAGACACTAGAATGTGAAGTTACAGGAAATTTTTATAGAAAGCTATAAAGAGGGCCAAGTCCAGAAACAAAGGCAGCAAGGAGAGGAGCGCCTGGGTGGCTCAGTCGTTAAGTGTCTGCCTTCGGCTCAGGGCGTGATCCCAGCGTTCTGGGATCAAGCCCCACATCAGGCTCCTCCGCTGGGAGCCTGCTTCTTCCTCTCCCACTCCCCCTGCTTGTGTTCCCTCTCTCGCTGGCTGTCTCTCTGTTAAATAAATAAATAAAATCTTAAAGAAGGAAGGAAAGAAAGAAAGAAAGAAAGAAAGAAAGAAAGAAAGAAAGAAAGAAAGAAAGAAAGAAAGGAAGGAAGGAAGGAAGGAAGGAAGGAAGGAAGGAAGGAAGGAAGGAGAAAGAAAGAAAGAAAGAAAGAAAGAAAGAAAGAAAGAAAGAAAGAAAGAAAGAAAGAAAGAAAGAAAGAAAGGGAAAGAAAGACAGCAAGGAGAGATAAAATCAGGGAGGGAGGACAGATTGGCCCCAAACTTACAAGAACACCTTGAAGATGAGTTAGAAAAACGTTTAACAGCCTTGAGCTCTTTTGAAGGAGAGGAATAATATCATCAGTCTTGCTTTTAGCCACCAGTTGGTTTAGAGCCCAAATCATATTACCTTCCAATGAAAAGTGCAGGAGAAACATTTGCTTTGGTCTTATTTCTTACTAATGCTAGATCTTCACCTTCCACATGTGTCCCCAGAGGACACAGCCAGACTGGTGACGCAGAATTCAGAGATTAACAGAACAACTGAATTAGTAAAATGGCATTTTCTTATCACTAGTTTACCACTCAACATCTAAGATCTCAGCAGCTGAGTCCAGCCTTTCCCAGGGCTGGACCCTTGCTGTCCCAGATTGCCCCCTTAGACACTGGCACCGCACTCATTAACTGTCACTACCAGTGCTGTTTCATCTGAATTCACCCCCAGAAAATGTTCCCTGAGGACAGAGATCTTTCTATCTGATCTAGTGAGTCCCTATGCCTCCTAGAATTGGGGACATCACAGATTCCTCAATACACATTTGTTGAATATATTAATGAAGGGATCAGTTAATCAATTCAGCTCATTTTATGTATCAACCACCCAGATTTGAAAATATTCAATTTCAGAAAAAATTGAAAAAATGTTTTTGATCTATAACAAATAACGACCCAAATCTCTCCAAAAGCCTTGTCCCGAAGTTGCTTTGCCTAGATTAAGTACAAGCCCAGAACAAGGGCCATTTGCTTATTCAAAGCTCTTTGGGGGGCACCTGGGGGGCTCAGTCAGTTAAGTGTTCAACTCTTGGTTTTGGCTCAGGTCATGATCGCAGGGTCATGATCTCAGGGTCATGGGATCAAGCCCCATGTCAGGTTCTGCCCTCGGCGTGGAGTTGCTTGAGATCCTCTCTCCTTCTGCCCTTTCCACTCATTCTCTCTCTCTCTCTCATAAATAATAAATAAATAAATAAATAAATAAATAAATAAATAAATAAATAAAATCTTTAAAAAAACCGAGCTCTTTGCGGCTAGAAACACAGGTACAGTTTGGGCGCTTTTCAGTGTGAACCAGATGCTTTATTTGCTAGACAATAATTTCTTTTTTCCGCTGCCCTTCATAAGCACTCTGCTTCTCAAATCACTTTCTGTTCATAGCCCTTTATATCTGGGAATGCAGATTTATAAAGGTGGAAAAGATGCGGAAACAAAGGTCGAAAAAGATTAGGATTCAGCAGTTCTGCCCTGGATATTAACTGCTCGGATAGAAATAGACATTTCAGGTTAAGCTCTGCTTGGAAACTTCAGCTCATTAGTGTCCCTTAAAGCCAAAGAGACCCTAAAGGAAATGACGTAAAACAGGGCTGGTAAAATGGGTTATAGAGGAAACAACCCTTTGTTTTCTTTGAACGATGTCCCTTTTGCTCAACTGCTTTAAAAACACAGAGGGCAGGACAGGGGTACCCTTTGTGTCAGATGGACCTGGCGGCTCTTTGACACAGTGGCAACTCTGGCAGAGGCTGGGTGTTCTGAAATTTCCTTCTTGGTGCCAAGAGCCCACATGCCCTCTGTAAACATGGATCTCATTCTGTGTAAGGCCTCACAGTTACCTACAACTTGGTCCCATCAAAACCTTTCCATTTCCTTCTCTCTAAATTAAACCACTATGGCTCTTTTCTATTTTGGAGGTAGGAAAAGAAAAGATGGCTGATCTTTATTTATTTAAAGACACATATACTGTGCGCTTCCAGAAGGACCTGGGGCCGGCTCACAGGTTTGACATGTAGCTCAAAGGCACAGTAGGACATTGAAACATAGAGCAAAGCTGAGCCCACCGAAAGAGAGAGCTCGGGCTGGCAGATGCCATAGCCGAACAAACTTCTACTCTTGGAAAATTATTATGGACCTCACCCTTCTAGCCACTGAAAGCACAATGAGAAACAATGTCGTGGTTACCTGGCTTTGGTTTCATAAGTTTATCTTCAGAAATGCAATTACTCTTGAAACAACAGAATGGAAACAACCTCTGGAAACAAGTTACCAGGATACAGAGGGCCCAAGATTTTCAAAATCATTTCTTCAGAGCTAAGGAGGGGAAGACAGTCATTGTAGCTACTCTCTGTTTATTGACCTGGAAGAGCCTGGCATAGAGGAAGAAAAACCCAGCACTCCCCAATGTGTGGCCACCAGGTCATGGGGAAGATATTGTCCCCAGGCACCAAAAGAGCCAGAGGATTATGGCCCAGCTCCCCAAAGACCAAGAAAGGAAGAGAGACACTGGCAGAGCTATGGTCGAGATGAAACACCAAAACACAAGCTGAGCCTTCCTATATTTTTTTCAACTCTGTTAACAAAGTTTCTGACAACCAAGTGTGTCTTTGAAACTCACCTCATTCATTGCTTTATCACCAAAAGCAACAAATGATTCTTGGAATAGCTGCCACAATGACTTCCCCTTCTGTGTGCAGCCCCTTCTCAGCTATGGGACTCCAACAGCTCCTTCTGTCTTCCCTAATGAAGCAGACACAGCCTGGTCAATCACATGAGAAGTTTGGAATGGAACGTTGTAATGGTAGAAGCCGACAGCAGTACTCTGCCGGGAAGAAGACCTCTGAACTCTCGCTCCTAGATACTTTAGAGCTCCTATGGGATTGCTCCTTCCCGGGATCCAGATGAATCATCTTTTTCTTGGATTCTGTGGGCTCTACCATTCTTTTTCAAATTCTCCTCTCCTTTTTTTTCCCTTTAGCTGCCCAGAATTGATTTCTATATCTTAACTTATAACACAAATGAATCCTTCCATGAGTTTTGCAAATTACACTAAGAGACATAGGGGGAAAATAGCCAATGATTATTATGAGTAAGAAAAATAATCATACATGATAAAATTAGAAAGGACAGAATGAAAATGGTGGGCAGGGCGTATATGAAATTAGCCAGTGTCATGGCCCCCAAAGGAAGGAAACAGGTGCCATCACAGGCTGAGTTATCTAGAAGCAAATGCTGAGAAAGTCTGGGTGCAAGATGTTTACAAGGGATGAACACCTGTGAATGGCAGGGACAGGAACCAGACTACGCAGAGAGTGAAGTCAAGTCGCCATGCCCATCCAGAAGACCCTCTCGGCCGGGAGCCCTGGAGCACCAATGCTGAGCAGAGCCTAAAATGGGTGGACAACTGGGGCTGCCTTCTGGTCACCCCACAGATGGGTGGCAAGTCCTCCCCTGAAGGGAGACACAGGCAGTGCATCTCTGTGCGACGAGAGTCCCCCCTTGATGCCATTTGGATTCACTTCTCCATATACATTCAGGGAGCCTCTCCTTCAAGTTTCCAGGGGCTTCTCTTCGTCAGTAGAAACTTAGAAGAGAGCGGCCAGTTAGGGGGAGGAATTGCTTCCCGTCCACTGTAGTTGACCTCAGAGCTGCAACAGACACTTCTCATCTCCCTCCTCCGCTGTCCATTCTCGATTACCTTTATCATTCGCTCCCATCCCTGTTGGTCTCATCGGCTTACTTGGGCCATGAACCAGACCGTCACCTCTGAAACATGTCCTTCTCAGGCTGAAGTTGCTGTCTCTGTCCATTTGCAATCACAGTTGTGAAAGACAGTCCCCAGAAGTGCCCAGGTGTGTCCTCTTGGTTCCCTACATATCCCTCCCTACCCCATAGCACAAAGCATCCTTGCCTCGTGTCATGGGCCGATGACCCATGCTGAGACAATGACACCTCTTCTTGTCTGTCCTCGACAGGAGTTGCCTACACTGCTCAGGCTGCAGCCATACATCAAAATTCACTGGGAACCTTGCTGTGGCCCTTGGCAATAGTATGCCCCCTCTGGGGACCAGCATCTCTCACCCTATAAAATCCAGAGTTGCAGAGATGGAGAGCAGAGTCACTCTGTGGATCTTCCTAGTCATGTAAATGTCATTCCAAACAACGGCCGGAACCCCGGCACTGAGAAGAGAAGCACCAGGCCTGGGGCACCTGTTAGGAACCAGGCACAGTGCCTGAGTCAGTCCACTGGACGCTCGCAACACCCGATGACATGGGGCCCCTCATCATCTGCACACTGCACGTGAGGGCAGTGAGGCTTACAAACGGGAAATTACTTGCTCAGGGTTGCGCAGCGAATACAGGTGGAGCTGGGACACCTTTGCTCTTGCAACTTTGTGGCATCATCTAAAAAATTAAAATGTAGCTACAAAGCCAAAAATAAATGAGCAAACGCATGTTGATGTAAGAAATAACTTTATAGTACTTTGTACATGCTTGCTGCTTGATAAGTGAAGAACCAGCTTGGCTTTATCCTTTCCGTTATCAGTTAATTATTCTTCCTACTTTCATGTCTCAGAATGGCCCTGCATCACTTCTTGTTATCATTATTCAATTAGAACTATGCCCCAGTTTCTATCCTGCAGTAAATCCTGGAGTGGTGTCTGTTGAGTGTAAGTGTAAGAGAATGATAAGACGGTCTCTTATTCTAAAAATACAGTGAAGCAGGAGAAATAGGCTAAACGTTCATTTTTTTTCCTAAAGAAGCTCAAAATGGTCTCTCTCAGCTCATTAATCCTAGAAGCATCGCTGTGAAGATGGCTGCCGAAGGACGTGTCTTATGTTTCACAATGAAGGGCAGGTAGTAAGTGGATGGAAAGAAGAGAACTCTAAACTCCAGAAAGAGCCATCTCATTAGAAACCAAGTGTCTGTGGGTGAAGGAGCTAAAACGAGATCTAATTCAAAGCCATAGTCAGAAGACAAGTTTTCTCTTTGGGGAGCAGGTAGGAAAGGGCACAGGTAAAGTATTTTTAGAGATAACTTGTTTTTAATCTAGGAAGGAGAATTTGTGGATAATGAGTATACATTAGATTATGATTCCTGTGCTCTGTATTTTTTCAACCTTTTTAATACAAAAAAAAAACTTTTTAGAGAAATCTGAAAAGAAAGAGAAAGGTAAAGAAGACAGGATTTCTTTTTCCACGCACAGATATCTCTTCTTCCTTTCAGAATCAATTTATGACAATAACCACCTCAGCTTTTCTTCCTCTCCTACCTTCCAGATTTAAAAACAAACATGAAAGGGGCGCCTGGTGGCTCAGTCTGTTAAGTGGCTGCCTTTGGCTCAGGTCATGATCCCAGGTTCCTGGGATCGAGCCCCACATCAGGCTCCCTGCAAAGTGGGGGGGGGGGGGTGTCTGCTTCTCCCTCTCCCTCTATAGCTTCTTCCTGCTCTTTGTCTCTCAAATAAATAAAATCTTAAAAAACAAAAAGAATTGTTTCAAGTTTAATTTCTAAAATCGGTAGCTATAATTCCTATAAACAAAAACTCTTCAAGGTTCACAATTCTTTTTGAAGGTGTAAGGACACCCTGACACGAGGGAAATGGAGAATCACTTCCTTAGCCCTAAAAATCCGGAAACTCCGAGTTTTCTCTGCTGAGACCGGCTCCCCCTCGGGGCGGGCTCTCTAGCAGGATGTGAAATGACGTCATGCTATCCTCGCATGACCACCTCTGGCCCTTTAATAGGACTTTTCCTCAAGCGATCGATCACGCAGGTCACACTCACCTAGTTTCTCTCCGCGGCCACGGAGCAGCCAGCCTGCCTCGGTCTGGGCTCCATTCGACTCTTCAGGGTGAGTCAGATGGAAGTTCACGGTCCCTCCGGCTGCTTGGGACACACGTGAGGCTCGCGGCTTGAAGGAGCGAGCACCTGCAGCCTGCCCCGCAGGTGAGTGGCGGTGCCGCCATCCAACGGCGCTCCGCACGCATCTCCCCTCCACGGCTTCCTGTCCACAGGAGGCGCGGGGCTTCCGAGTCCTGCAAATGCTGAACCCTGGAAGCTCCCTCTTTTGAACCCCTGTAGTATGTTGTTTATATTCCTCTTGAGGTTTCGAAAGGCTGTTACAGTTGGCAGCCGTGTCCACATCTGGACCAACAAGCTCGTAAGCTACTTGAGGGTCTCATTTATTCGTCTTTTAATCCCCAACACCTGCAAGAGTAATGCGGATCACGTGTCAGTGGAATCCAGAGGCCACGTCTAACCTCTCGAGGGATCGTCAGAAGAGAGGTTTGCTCTTAGACAGAATTCTTGCCTGTCTTCCTTCCTTCCTTTTTTTTTTTTTTTTTTTTGAAGATTTTATTTATTTATTTGAAAGACAGAGAGAGCACAAGCAGGGGAAGTGGCAGATGGAGAGGGAAAAGCAGGCTCTCCGCGGAGCAGGGAGGGGCTCGATCCCAGGACCCCGGAATCATGACCCCCGCAGAAGGTAGACACTTAACCGACTGAGCCACCCAGGCGCCCACTCGTCTTTCTAGCATCTGTTCTTCTAGATCCCTTCCATAGTGTTGGTGAGAAAAACCACATCAGGGCCTGCCTGCGATGGAAGCCCAATCTTCACGGCCCACATGTGGCCTTGAGCGAGGCTGTGTGAGGTTGGGGACATCATGAGTCTGTTCCCGGGCAGGTGGCCGCTATTGACTGTAGCCATTCATGCCCTCCTTGCAAGCACCGCAGAAACAGTGACGCCGTTTCCTCCCACTTGGCCCGCAGGTGTGGGCAGTTCATAGAATCATGAACATCTGGGCAAATAGGAACTTGGGACGCATTCTGGTCCAACCACTCGTCCTCAAACGAGTCACGCTCATTGCTCGGGTCTGCTGGGCTGACCAACAGTGGGGCTTTCACCAGGTACGACCCTGTCGACTCCACTGATCTGAGTGTATGTGGTTGTACTGCGGCGGCCCTAGCACGGGAAACAGGGATCAGTGTGACTAGGAAGACAGACTTCAAAGGAAGATTTGTGGAGGGAGGGACAGAAACAGGAAGAAAGGAGGAAGTAAGAACTCCAAGCACAAGGCAAAACACTAAAACGACGATTCCTGCTTTAAAAGAAACAAAACAAAGCCAAATAAACCCCGCCCCCCTCACTTCCCCTTTGTCCTTCTGCTCAAACGCCGCCGTGGATTTCATTTTCTATTTCTGCACCTCGAATCACCACAAGCAGCAGCTTATAACAATTCTCACTGAGTCTCTCTCTGTTTCATACGTCGGAAGCCCCTGCACAGCTCGGCCAGTCTCTCAGCTCCGTGTCACAGGATCGTAACCTGTGTCTGTCATGTGGAGTGTGTTCTTAATTGGGACTAGGGGTCTTTTCCAGGCTCAGATTGTTGGTAGAATTCAGTTCACCGTATTGTGGAGCTCATAGCAGCTTGTCTCACCAAGGCCTGCAAGAAAATGTCTGTACTGCTTTGACTCTCTTTGGCTTCAGGAAATGCCCCCTCTCATCCTTCTTAAGGATTCACCTGATTAGGTCAGGCCCACCCAGAATAATACTGTGAAATTAATCTGGTCAACTGACCAGTAACCTAATCATGTGAGTTGTATGCCATCATATTCACGAGCTCCACCTATATTCAAGGAGAGAGGACTGTACAGTCTGTACACACCAGGAGGCGGGGTCATGCCTGAGCCAAAGGCAGATGCTTCACCGACGGAGCCACCCAGGCGCCCCTCAGGCAGCATCTTTTAAAGTATGCACATATGTACAGTGGGCTGCAATTGTAAATCCCGCTGGCCTCAGACCAGGAGATCTGGAGGTGTCCCCTGTGCAGTAGTTGCAAAGATCTGGGCTCACGATGTGTGGGATCCCCTTTCGGAGAGGTACCGATGAGCTGTAGTGAGGCAGAGGGGAGGCACGAAGATGGCATCCCCTGGCCTGCATTTCCCAAAAGCATCTCTGCAGCCCCTAGATGTGGGGCAAACCTGAAGCATGCCCCTTAGCCTGAAGGTCCAGGACAAGAAAGTAGCACTCCTTCCCCAAAGGGCTGGGAATATGTTTCAGTCTGCTCTCTGTGCAGAGCCTGGCGGTGGGAGCCTGCCAAAACCTGTCTAACCATTACAGTCTCATGGGACCCAGGAACATGAGCCCCCCACCCCGGCCACCAGAGCCAGATGTTCAAGAGGTGTCTCCTGGGCTGCTGTTGCAAACACTGGGGCACCAGACATGATGAAAAACTCCCCGCCAGATACAAGCACCGTGGAACATGGCGGAGAAAGAGGACAAGGACAGCACCCCTAGGCCTTCGAGAGAGAGAAGCTTCAGATGGTGAGCCCCTCCCGACTGTGCGTCACGCAGCTCGAGTGGGGTTTTGGGTGAGACTGTGTCTCAGCCTCTTGGCGCCTGGAGTGGGCCCCTTCTCGTTTGAGGGGAAGCAGCTACTCGGCTACGTTTCAGGTCCTTCTCAGACGGGATTGTTCCATACGTAGACTGGGTGCGTCCGCGGAGGGCGTGGAGCAGGGTCTCCCGTGCCACATCTCCCAGTGCTCCGTCCCTGTGCTTCCTTCTTAAATATTGTAGGACAGGCAGCTTGCGAGTCTCCACCTAATTTCCCTTCAACCAGTAACGTTCTGATATTTTGGTTGTTTTCATGTTCATGGCTGCTATTACATATTTATTCTTCAAGATGAATGTTACAACCATTTTTTGAAGAGTGGCAAAAGAGATACCAGTAGAGCTGACATCAGGATTGAATGAATTTATCAAGATTTATTAGATTCATTTGTGAAAAATAGACACCATGAAAATGTTGACTCTTTCTCTTCAAATAGGAAATACATCTATTTATTCAAATCTTTGTATTCCTGGAAGAAGTTTATTTTCTCCATGTAGATCTCATTTCTCGAAGTTTATTCACAGGTATTTTTTGATTTAGTTATTATTTCAAATAGAGTCATTTCTTAAATTTCTAACTAGTTATTGTTGCTGGAGACCAGAAACACTGACTTCTTTGTATCCATTTTTAACCAATTACATTATTGACCTCCCTACAGTTGATGCTAAAATTCTAGTTGGCTCCCTTAGTTATGCCTGGCATATAGTCATACCATCTGCCGAATAACAATGTTAAAACTTTTTTTGCAATTTCTGTTTCTTTCATCTAATTATACCAGCCAGGACTTCCAGAATCAGTGAAAGAGTAGCTAAATAAAAGTCTGATGGTGATTGGTCTTGTCTCATTAATAATCGGAGATGCACATTCTTAACTGAGTTGAGAATTTACTTTCTTCCTTTATTTTGAAATCATAAGTAAATAATGAACTTTATCAAATATTATTTTGCCATCTGGATAATACATTTTTTCCCTCCCCTGAACTCTTAATAGAGTGAGGTACAGTGATTCATTTCTTTTTTTTTTTTAAGATTTATTTATTTATTTTAGAGAGGGAGAGAGGAGCAGAGAAAGAAGGAGAGGGAACCTCGAGCAGACTCCCCACTGAGCACAGAGTCCAGCTTGGGGGCTTGATCTCAGGACCCCGAGTTCATGACCTGAGTCAAAACCAAGAGTCCGATGGTTAACCAACTGTGCCACCCAGGCGCCCCGTGATTAATTTCTCAGTAGTGAGTCACACTTGCGTTCCTGGAATGAGTTCCACGGGTCACGGTGTGTCCATCTTTTCATGTGCCACTAGGTTCTACTGAATGACGTTTTGTTTAGGGTTTTTACATCAATATCCAAAACTGCGATTCAGTTGTTGTTTTCTGCACTGACATTTGTTTTTGGTAGTACGTTTCTATGCTGGCATTATACACATAATAAGGAGAATTTTTTTCCCTATAAACTCTGGAAAGGGTTGAATCACACGGCACTGATCTGTTCTTTAAAAGTTTGAAGGAATTTAGGGGCGCCCGGGTGTCTCAGTGGGTTAAGCATCTGACTCTTGATTTTTGGCTCAGGTCATGGTCTCAGACACCTGACGCAATTTCTTCTCAAGACAATTTTGCTTATTCCTAATTTCCTCAAAAATCTTCATTCTCTTTCAGTTACAAACTTAAGAGCAGAACATTTCTTATAATTCTTGTAATTTCTTTTGTGATGACTACAATATTTCTTCCCTTAATCCTACTTGCATATATTTGTGTTTTTTCTCTCTGTTTTATTTTTAAGGTTAGGGTCGGTGGTGTTTTAACTACTTTTATGATCGCTTTATATTTTCTTGGGATTACGTCTTAAATCTGTGGGCCGGTTTATTTTACTCATTACTCTCTGCATTTATCTACATTCTTTTCTTTGTTTTTAAGATTTTATTTATTTTATTTATTTGACAGGGAGAGACGCAGCGAGAGAGGGAACACAAGCAGGGGAGTGGGAGAGGGAGAAGCAGGCTTCCCGTTGAGCAGGGAGCCTGATGCGGGGCTCGATCTCAGGACCCGGGGATCACGACCTGAGCCGAAGGCAGACGCTTAACGACTGAGCCGCCCAGGCGCCCCATCTACATTATTTTCTTACTTCCATTCTGCTATCGTTTATTAGTCTTCATCTCAACTTGTGAATTCAGGGCTTAATAAACTGACTTCCACTCCTTTTTTTCAAGCAAGTGTTCAAGGCTCTGCATCTATCGGTTTGGATAGTCAGCACCCCCATTCTCATTCTTTGATCCCTGAGTTATTTAGGAAAGGGTGTTTAAATTTGTGACGGGTGGTGTGAACTCTACTGTTTGTGTTTCTTTCTAATTCTGATCAATTCAGTCAGGGTGTGTAGCCTGGGCTGTGTTACTCTGAAACTTATTCATTTGTTTTATGTCATATATGGTCAATGTTTATAAACATTTCATCAGGGTAGAGAAAGAATTTGTATTTTCTGTTTGCAACACATAAGGTTTGACATAGAGCTTTGAAGTCGGCCCCGAGACCCGTACCAGTCATCTGCCGTGTTTCCCTTTGTCTCTGTGATCCACCAAATCCTGGGGGGCGGGCGGGGGGTGTTAAAAGCAACCACAACTCTTGTGCTGCTACCAGTTTTCACTTATATTTCCAAAGACATTTGCTTTTTGTATTTTGAAACCCTTATTTGTTTTTTAGAATTGTGTTATTTTAATAGCTTCACTGAGGACTGAACCCTCGTTGTCAATGACCCTCCTGGCTAGTTAATATCTTCATATTTTTCTGGCAAAGTTTTGTTCACTGTTTTCCCTCCAAAGTGTCTGAGTCACTTCATTTTAGCTGTTTCTCTTTTAGACAACAGATTGCCGGATGACTGTTTTTAAATCTGTTCTTGGAGCCTTTTTCTTTCAACAGCTAAGTTCCTTCCTTCTGCCATTAAAACAAGTTAAGTTTAGTTTTATTATTCATTTCATTTTGTATTTTATATCTCTTTTGTATTTCTAATTCCTCTTTGTTGTTTTCTTTGTATTTTATTTTTGTTTCTATTATTTTATGTTTTCTTTTATTTCTTCTCCTGCGATTTTGAAAGAGCTACAGTCTGGGTTGCATTCTGCACGGGTTTCGCTTTACGTTATATGCCCGAAGCTGTCCATGTTACTGCATACCTCCACTTTTTTTTTTTAAGATTTATTCATTTATTTGAGAGAGAGAGAGAGAGCATGGAGTGTGTGAGTGGGGGGAGGGGCAGAGGGAGAGCATCTCAAGTAGACCCCCCGCTGAGTGCAGAGCCCCTCGTGGGGCTCAATCACATGACCCTCAGATCATGACCTGAGGTGAAATCAAGAGTCGGAAGCTTATCTGACCGAGCCACCCAGGTGCCCCCGGAGTACCTCGACTTTTTAACACAGGAGTAAAAGCAAGGGAATAATTAACACAAAATCCAGGAGAATAATTGTTTTTGGAGGCTAGGCAGCTGGATGGGATTAAGAGTAGAACACACAGGTAGATGAATGATGGCTGCTTGTTCAGGGTTCTGTGTTGGGTGGTGGCTCCCGGCGCCCGCCCTGCTCGTCTGCCTTACAGCCTACCCGTACAGCATTTCAAGTCATGCACATACCAACTGTTATTTAAAACTTAAAAGTCTGATCATCAAAAAATTCGTAAGTATTGACCTCCTCCACTCTCCTCCCTGTTTTTTCTATCAGCCTTCCCCTCCCCCAGTTCTCAGCATACCATTTTCTATTGTTATCCTCTTGACTTCATATCCTGTTTAAGTGAATAACTATTTTGAGACAACGTAACTTGTAGTTGAAAAATACCAGCAGAGTGGCCCCCATACAATGACTTCAACGTGACTAAAAAATACTCAGAAATCATATAAACCAATTCCAAAGGATAAAATACAAAAATGAGACAATTTAAGGTTAGTGTTGTGGGATTATGTAAGACAATTTTTCCCTGAAATTGTTCTTTGCTTCCTCACCATTTGACTTAAAATGTCAAAAAGAAACAATAAGTGTAACTATGGTCTTCCTACAAAAGCAGTGATGAAAGTATCATATCACAATGGTTTTTTTTACACTTTATATATTGTATTTTACTCGGAGCTGTTTTAAATTTTCAGAAGAAAATAGTAAACAGTTTCTTTAGATGAATGGCTCTTGCAGATTACAAATGCCTAAAGTTGTTGGCAAACTTGCACCTACAAAAGTAATTTGATGCTAATTAGCTACTTAAATATGCAAAAGACAGGTGAAGTGAGAGAAAGGTGCAGAAGAGAAAGTCAGACCTGTACAAATAGTAACAACATACGGGAATGCAGATACACAGAGCTGCAGGGTTAAAATATCTCCTAGCTGAACAAAGGGGAAAAAAACACTTTGAAGTCTTCGTTCTTCTAAGTATGGAAAACCCATATTTGAAAGAGCCTATCTCGCAAAACATTGCATTTTTAAAAACTAGTTCACATCTTACCAATCAACTTCAAATTAGCATAAGAGTGTTTCTACCTAGAGTGGAAATAATTCCAGTCTAAAGTGAAAACACTTGACATTTTAGTTGGCCTGATGAGCCCGTCATGTGTAAACATGTACATTCCCTTGGGATTTCTAAGGTATGAATAACAGCCCCGGACTCTAGAGTCCAGGGTTGGAACCAGAGATGACAGCAGACTTTGCAAATCAAACTTCTATCAGCAACAGCAAATGTTACACAGACCCAGACCACTGAGAGAGCTGAGTGCAGGTGGCTGGTGTTATTTTTACCTGAACCCACTGTCCAAATACCGGTGGCTCCCTGAGGGTTGCCAAAATAACCTAAAGTCTCCTTATAGAAGCTCAGGTCATTTTGTCAATGTGTTCAATGTACGAAGCCTAAAACTGTCTGCTGGGATTCTTCACCTTCCTTGAGACTCGGTCTCATTCCTTTTCTTCCCAAAATAACTCTGTACCAGAACAGGCCAGAAGAGAGGACATTAGGACTTCAGTTTGGCTCTTTCTCCCATCTTTCGTCCCCTCCCAAAGGGCAGGAAAGCATCAAAGCCCTGAAGTTTCTAATGCAGCTTTTGACTCAGCACTCCTGCTTCCATGCCTCCATTGTGGAAACGCTACCCTAGTTCTGACATCCCTCACACCTCTGTGCACCCCCTTGGTCCCAGCTGTCTGCCCTACACCGAGTCTCTCCTGGTGCTCTCCATGACATCCTCACAACACTGACTCTCGGAGCCCCTCTCAGACGCAAGGCAGGTGCTGGGCACAGACAGGGGGTTGTAAGGTGCAAAATACACAAAATTAAATCACCTCAACATAAGTAGATAACAAGGAGAGGATTAAAGACGGTGTTTTTGGGCTCATAGAAGCAGGAAGAGGTTATTTTGTGGGAATCTAGCAAAGCCCCATGTAGCAAGCTATATTCTAGAATGGGAAGGACTGAAAGGACTGAGAGAAATAGGACGCTAATGGATGTTTTCCAAGGACAGGCCACCAAGGAGAGGATTTATAAGCATAGAGATGCTTAGGAGATGACTGGGAAAGAATGAGTAGCCAACTTAGCTAACGTGTAGTGAGCTCAATGGGAATGTAGCATGGAGTTTGTAGTGGCCTATGTTTTCTGTATCTTCCAAGGATACATGTAGGCAATTGGTCCCATGGAAATTCAAAACTACTTTTCCCCTTTATATAAACAGTGCCACTTCTTAGGGTCCAATCTTGGTTGTCGTCTCCAAAAGAAACAATTGTAGAAATGACTAGTCAGCTTGTAGGGGTACTGCATGCCTCTCTCTCTCAAAGGATTTGACTTAATCTGACTTAGCACTCTTTCCTCTGGTCTCCTCCAGCTCTGATGACTTTCACTGACCTCTTTGATGCAATATGCAGGGCTGTCCTCCAGAATGATTATATGATGAACTTCCATCAGAACCAAGGTCGGAAGACAGCCCAGTCATAAGGAAGGGCAGTGCCGCAAGCTGACCCATGGAAACATTCAACAAACACAAGAACAGAATGTCATTTGATGTGATGGAAAATTGTGTCCAGTTCAGCATCGATGGAAGGCTTCCCTCAGTAAAGGGAAAAATAACTTCTGCTCTGGGGTCTACATTTGGGGCAGGGGCTGGGAAGGGGATATGAATGGGAAACAATGAAAGTAGGTGTTTGAGTGATGACTGAAGGAAGGGATAGTTTAATGAGAGGCATGTGAATGGGCACAAGTGTATAAGCCTCCTGATTGGCTGAGGGAAAAATATGGTTTGGGTTTATCGTCCTATAGAAATCGAAGAAGAGGGGCGCCTGAGTGGCGCAGTTGGTGAGGCATCGACTCTTGATTTTGGCTGGGGGCGTGATCTCAGGGTCGTGAGATCAAACCCTTCATCAGGCTCTGTGCTCAAGGAGGAATCTGCAATTCTCTCTTCTTCTCCCGTTACCCCTCCCCCTGCTCATGGGCTCGCACTCTCTCTCTCTCTTTTTCTCTCAAAAAGAAGAAATGAAAGAGTAAATTGTTTACATTACAAAAAAGTCTCAAAAGAATCTACTTGTAGAACATTAATTCCATTTCTTTCTCCTGAAAGGCACAGAAACTAGCCAGACTCTTCCCACATATTCATCTGTTGGATAAAGTATTAATAATAGGGCAACTTATTTTTTTTTTTATTTTCTCTAAAGAACGATAAGAGGAATGCTGACAGCTTTCTAAAAAGTGTTCTGAAAATGCTTTCCTACAATAAGAATGGTGGTGACTCATTCATTTATCCATTCCACAAGGATTTATAGAGCCCACATTTTGCTAGGCATTAGATACAGAAAATTCAATAAAAAATGTCCCTTCTCTACCATAGACTGGGAAAGCACTTCCACAGACAGAAGGTTGTATGAGCCAGAGAGCTCAGCGGTGTGATGAAAGCATGTGTAAGATGCTCTGGAAGTATGAAAAATATTTCATCTGTGCTGGAGAGAAAGTGGTGTGATGAGGCTTCCAGATGAGGTATGTCCTAGGCCCAGGGTTAAGTGGTAAGTGGAGATGACCCAAGCAAAGAGCAAAAGAGAGTACTTTCTGGGCCAATGGTTACAAAAGATGCCCACAGCACTGTCATGAAACTGCCAGTGGTTGAGTGAGCCTGAGAAAATGGGGCAAAGGCAGAGGGGACTGGTGGGCTGGAGGCCCCCGTGCCAACAGGCCTTCCACGTCACGGCCAGGAGTCCGGACTTGGCTAAAGGCAACGAGGAACCAACAAACAACTTCAAAAAGGTGAACCTTACATTCATAATTGCCTCTGATCACTCAAATTTGTGAAACATGGAGAGTGTATGAGGGAAAAGCAAAAGCATATATGGAAAAACATGATAGGAAGCAAATTGTAATCCTAACAAGAGCTGAACCAAAGTCACGGCAGTGAGGATAGAGAGGAGGATTCGTTTGAGAACAGGGGGAGCACAGCTGGAGGACTGAATATGGAGAGGACAGGAAAGGGTTCGGGATTGGGGAATTTGGGATGGTGGTGTGAATTGTCACACGAAGGGTCCTCCATACGATTATTGGGGGATTTCTCAGCAGACGTCTTTCAAGCCAAGGGCAGTCGAAATGATCCACTTCCAGTGCCGAAGGAAGAGGACTGTCCAGCAAGAACTCCCTATCTGCAAAACTGCCTGTCGACACGAAGACAGGATGAGACATTCCCAGCCAAACAAACCAAAGGAGTCCATTATCAAGAAACCTTCCCTACAAGAACGTGCTTCGGGTTGGGGTGAATGGCAAGTTATTATTTGGTGGGTACACTTTCCAGTCCAGATGATGAGCAAGTTCTGGAAATGGACAGCAGGGGTGGTTGTGCGGCACTGACTGTATTGGACCGTATGTAACACCACCAACTATACACTTAAAGACGGTTGCAACAGCAAATTTAATGCATGCATATTTTACCACAATAAAACAAAGAACAGGAAAAAAAACAGAGAATGGTGCTTATTTTTTAAAAGATTTATTTATTTATCTTGGGGGGACAGATGAAGAGAGAAGGAGATGGAGAGGATCTCCAGCACACTGCCCACTGAGCAAGGAGCTCAACACAGGGCTCGATCCCAGGAACCTGAAATCATGACCGGAGCTGAAATCAAGAGTCAGATGCTTAACCGACTGAGCCACCCAGTCGCCCTAGAATAGTGCTTATTACCTGCACCTAAACCATGACTGGTATACAAGGCAACCAGTTGACCTTCTTAATTCAATCAAATAAGCCATCATTCATTTTATTTTTTTTTAAATCTATCAATGTGCTGAGTCAAAGTACCCCACCCAGTATTTCTGTGTGCACAAAGTCTGTAGTTGGCAATAAGGTGCCCCCAATATCGAGGAAGACAAGTCTTCACATAAGATTACTCTCAAGAATCCATGGCACTGCAAGATTTTTATCTCCAAATTGGCCACCTCTTACTTTTAATGAGTTTCTACAGCACCATTGACAAATGACAGCCCCGTGGGAGAGCTACAAAGGTCAGTTCTTCGTGATGTGACTTTAGGGGTCTCCCATAGGGCTGTTCCCTCCTGTCAGCCTCGCTGTCAATACTTTAGAGGTCATCTGAGGTCATGGGCATCTCTAGCTCCTTTAGGGCCTCACGCTCCCTCAGTGGATATAACTTGTTATATGAAGTCATGGTTATCAACTATCGCACAGCACCAAGAAGGCACTCAAGGGCTCAAGCAAGTAAAATGTGTTTCCCAGGGCAAGGAGCGTGAACCCCACTGGAGGGCCCACTGGGAAAGACATTGGTGAGAAGAGACATGAAAACTAGCCATGACGAACTGTCTGGGATACCCAGTCCATAACAAGCACTCAGATGCTGACTCTACCACCTACTGCTGTGAACATGAGAACATCTCCAACCTTGGGGACAAAAGTAACCCTACAGGTCACCCTCGGTTCAAACTCAGCTTCACTGCAGATGTCCCCTCCCAGCATTCGTGACAGGAATGAACCCGTTCTCAAACACTGGGTGCCTACTGGAACCACACACCATTCCAGGGGCTGAGGATTCAGTCATGATCGAAAAAAAGTCCCTGTTCGCATAGAGCTTATGTTCTGAGGGAGACAATGGAAACTCGCAAGAAAATACATAACATGTCAGGTGGTGATGAGCGAAGGGAAGTGAAGGAGGATAAAGTGGAAAAAAATAAAATAAAATAAAAATAAAGAAGGATAAAGTGACAGAGGGTGATAGGAAGCGGTGGGTAGAGCAGACAGGAAAATGGGCTGAGCCACACAGACACGCTGCAACGGCCACTGCAGAGTACAGCTAAAGCAGGTACACTGCTAAATTCTCAACACAACACAGATGAGCTCTTTAATCCTCATCAAAATCACATGCTGCGGGTGCTACGATTAGCCTCATTTTGCAAACGGGGAAAGTGCAAACACATAAGAGCTAACTGACTTGCCTAGCAAGTGGCAGGGGTGAGGTTTGAACCCAGGCACCGTGGCCTGAGACTCTGTGATTATCCCCCCACATCACGCCAACCTGAGGATGGAGGGTCTCAAATGGAGGGAAAGTCAGGCAAAGGCCCTGCCGTGAGGAGAGGGCTTACCATGTCTCAGGAGCAGCCACAAAGTGAGACGGGGAAGACTATGAACAAAGGTCCAGGAGAAAGCAGGGTCTAATCCTGTAGGATCTTGAGGACCATCGTTGGACTTGGGAGTACTCAGAGCGAGTCCAGCACCATGGGAAGGCCTCAGCAGAAAAGAAACATGATCTGTCCAAGGTTCCCAAAAGTTCCTTCTGGTTGTTGGGTGGAGATTAATCCTTAAGATGAATGTATTAGCTTCCCATTGCTGCTATAAAGAAGTACCAACCACTTAGTGGCTCAAGACAACACAAACTGGTGATCTTACAGCTCTGTAGGTTGAAACTTTGACACTGGTCTCGCTAGGCTAAAACCAGGGTGTGGGCAGTGCTGCGTTCTTTATGAAAAGCTCTAGGGGGCAATCAATTTTCTTGCCTCTTCTGGTTTCTAGAAGCCACCCAAATTTCTGAGCTCCTGGCACCCTTTCTCCATCTTCAGAGACAGCATTCGTGGGTACAGTCCCCACATCTCATCATTCCCACCCTTCTGCCTCCCTCTTCCACTTTTTTCCTTTTTTTAGAGAGAGACAGAGTGCATGCGTGTGTGAGTAGGTGGGGAGGGGCAGAGGGAGAGAGAGAATAACAAGTGACTCAATATCACAGCCCGGAGATCATGACCTGAGCCGAAATCAAGAGTTGGACGTTCAACCGACTGAGCCACCCAGGCGCCCCCCTCCCTCTTCCACTTTTAAGGACCCGTGTGATTACATTGGACCTACCCAAAAAGTCCAAGATGATCTCCTCATCTCAAGGTCCTCAACTTAATCACATCTGCAAGATCCCTTTTGCCGTGCAAGGTAACGTATCCACAAGTTCCAGGGATTGCAAGCTATTGCAATAGTGCAAGTAATTAATGCCTGAATAATTACCTTGGACATGTATTTTTAATGCACATTCTGCATTTTATCTATATTATTTCACTGAAATCTTATAACAATAGTTCAAGTAGATATTGTCATCATCCCTGCTTTATAGCTGAAGAAATCAAGAGTTACTTTACGCCTTGTCCAAAAATGCACGGCACATAATGGAGAACGCTTAACTTGGCGTACAGGCCTGCTCGATGCTACATCCCCCTGCCTTTCCTACGGCACCATTCCACCGCAGTAACAGAAGCAAGGATGAAATAAGACTATAAACAATCATTTTTAAAGGTTTTTTAAACCTGTTATGAGATGGGAAGTAGGAGAGCCAACAGTCTCCACAGAAGAGTCATTTTCTCAGCAAGGATTTGAAGGGCAATATAAGGATCCCCACAAGGAGATCAACCTGGTTCCCAGCACACTACACTTCCAGACAATTCTGCCATGTTGAAAACATGACATACAGATACTGTTATTCGTGTTAACGTTCTAATGCTGGTAGACCACAGAGTTAAAGCTTTCTGGACAGCAAGTTGGACACAAGGGATAGAGGAAGAGTGAATATATAAATATATCTTTTCCCTGGACCTATTTCTAACAAGCCATTCATCAGTTATTTCAATAGAAAACTCATTAAGGATTTTCTTCCCCAATAGACCTTTTACATTTCTTTCTCTCTGCCTTGCCTTCCCGTTACTCTAATTCATAGCTGCTTAATGTGCTCAGGCTTTAGACTGCAGTGATGCTCAAATCAGATCCAATAATGCCTCAATCACTCATTTCCGAAGTCGTCCTAATTAGGACACTTATCTCCTCTCTACAGAAATGCACCATTAGGGCTCAAGGAAGCCACACAGGTGAGTCAGCCACGGCCCCCTAGGTGCATGGCGAAGCAGCCCTGTGTGTGTGTGTGTGTGTGTGTGTGTGTGTGTGTGTGTGTGCGTGGTGGTGGTGTAGAGGAGCCCTGGGGGTCAGGGGCATTTTGTTTCGTTGTACGGCACTGCTTACGCTGTGGGCAGAGAGCAGAAGTCATGGGAAGCCCCCACCTGATGCGGTCCTTCATTTACCCATTTCCACTGGGCAGGAGGAGAATGAACTCAGTGCCTGTCGGAATCTCAGGGGCAGGGGTTCTGGAGTTTGAAAACTCACTGTGAATGATTTTGAAGGCGCTCCGTCCCGGCCGTAGAGTAATTATGATCCTTGGAAATTAGAAGCCAAGCCGACCGATTTCATGAGGAGAGGAGCATTTCCTTGGAGAAGAAGGGTCACAGCTCAGAGTCCTCCCTCGCGATCTCTTGGGAGGACTACTTGTGAGTCTCCGGGTCACAGCCAGAGAGGGAACTAAGTGCTCCCAGGCCAGCACCCAGCTAGCACCCTGGGCAGCCTCCTTCCTCAGTCATGGAAAACACTGCTGAAGTTCAGGATGGGTGAGAATGTGAAATTCACCCCTCTTTGCCCCACAGTCACCTCAATGTTGGGAGCGAGTTCCGTCTTCCAAGCTTGACTCAAACCCAAGTATAAACAAACCTTCCAAAAGATGTCTGCTCTCCACTCTAAGAAAATCAAACCACAACTCACAGAAAGCTGGGAGCCACGCAGCTCCATTGTGTGTCTTCAGAGAGGCCGAAGCTCACGCTCACTGGGGATACAAGGGACTGGGCTGCTGTGTTGTTGGCTGGCCTGGAAGAGTGAAAGGACAGGTGAGTGTTTCATGGAAGCCTGTGCTGGGAAGGACAGAGCCCTGTCACCTTAGGACGGCAGAAGCCAGCAGCCGAAGGCTTGATTCACATAATTCAGTTAGGGGAGATTCCTTCCTGGAGGGAGAGCCAGGGGAAAGGTGTCTTAACTTTCCGGTTAATGCTTTTCCAGTTTCCATGGAGACCAAGGTAAAGCTGCGGCCCTAATTTTCCTTGTGAAAAACAGAGTGACCTCCTCACACCTGAGAAGACACTCAGGCTTGGTCCACCCTCCTCAGTGCACTGCCCTCCCCTCCCTGCCCTTCCGGGGGAACAAGCCCCCCCTAGAAACCTCTATGTTTCCTTCCACGGTCCCTCTCACCTGGCAAGTGAATGTTGCCCTAAGTAAAGCAAAATTAAAATTTGACATTAACTGGATGATTTTACTGCTCACCTGTAGGTTGTCTATTTTTAGAACGCCCTCTGAAATGCAGACACAAGGAACACCAGTAAGAAAGGAAATGATAGGGTTCCCGCGGCACCATTTCCTTTCCGTGTTGGAAGCAAGCTGTGGTTCGAGTGGGGAAGCATGGCCTCTGGGGCTCTCGGTGCCCTGTTCACTCAGCCTTGGGCCTCACACTTGCTGTGCACACACCCGGAGTCTCACGGACCCCCGTGCACCTGTGACACGGGACCCCCCTGGGCTCTGCGGATCAGGACACCGCAGAACAGCGCACCACGAGTCGTGCATCGCGGTCCACCAGTGCGCATCCTCGATGGCCCCAGCAGCCTTCACTCACAAAACACACGTTCACGGATAAAATTACTGCGAATTTCAAAGTGACAACAGCAGTCACCTCAAGCAGCTTTATCAGCTCGACACGGAAGCACCTCGGCATATCCGGGCCTCCCCTGCCCACCACCCACCGTCCCCCGCAGCTCGGCTGGGCAGGCTGGTCGGCCTCAAGACCCCGGTGGGTCCTGTGTTGAAAATGGGATCCTGAGCAACCCCCCTCCACCCATGGAACAGCAGGAGGAGGCTCAGAGTAGGCAAAGGCACAGTGGCAGAGTGAGGCCAGCCTGTCAGCGGGACAGCAGGGCACTGCCTGCCTAAGGAGGAGGGTCAAGTGACCTCACTGTGGGTCGCAAAGAAAACAAACCACACCGTCCCCCAGACAAGCCTGAAGCAGCGTCAGAGCCTGAAAGGGGTTTTACTTTCAATTAAAACAAAACTCCGGTGAAGTTTCTTCCAGGTAAGCCTGCTACCCGATCGAATTGCTGGATTTCTTTTCCCCCTGGTTGATTTGTAATGTAGGCGAGAGCGGCACTGTCTTCAATGGCCTGGTCCACACGGGCAAAATTTTACCTTCTCGAGTGGAGCAGTCAGTAAAGTGGGTGGTGGTTTCCTGTCTACAGATAAAGGACGGTGGATGGAATGTTTCACTTTGAAACCAATGGCAGAGACGCAGGTAGACACAGCTTAAGACTGCTCTTTGCTAATGTCCCTTCTCAATAGCTTAATGCCTCCAGAGGACTGACCGAAACCCATTTCCAAGAAATCAATACTGAAAATGAAAGAACGCGGATAGAGTAGAATGCACTCCCCCCTCCCCCTTGCATTGCTCCGGATCAAGTACGGATGGACCTGATTCCTGCCCAGAGTCTTCCCCGGGACCAGGGCACCCCGCCTCCCCAGGTAATGATTCCTTCTGACCTCAGGCAGCAGAAACCCCTGTCGGAATCCTTTATACCAATTTGGCAATAGAGATTGTGTTTGTTCCTTAAACTGAAAAAGAGCTCGGCTGTCTGCCCGTGTGTTCTAGGAGTTAAGGAAAGGGTGGGTAAGTTGTAGAAATTTTGTAGGTAGGGAAAAAACCAAAGCCCAGGTCGACTTTTTTGTGAGCATTTTGATGACAAAACTCTTACAGGAGCCTGACGGTAAAAGTCATCCGCAAAACCCTACTTATGTTACTAGTAGCACAAATGTACCTTTTGCGTGCAATGAGGGCTCCCCGTGCAGCCCTGTGCTTTCTCTTGGAGAGGAGAAAATCAGTAGTTAGCCGTCAGGACTGCAGCCTTAATTTTGCTCATTCACGCTACCAGGTTTGACCTTCCTTCACCTAGTTACTGACTTAGAGCTGAAATTTATTGGAAGCAGAAACTCACAATAAAAAGGGAAGCTTGTTTTTATAGCTCGATTTTATCATATTCCCCAAAGCGTGAAAGTTATTATCTCAGTAAATTTCTGCACTTCGGTTTCAGTATTAAATATTAAATAAATATAAATTTACAAATACTGACTTTGGCAGAAACCTCCATAGCTTCGTACTGAGCATGTATTCAAATCTGCTAATTTTGCTATGAATTTGTTCTTTTGGAGAGTAATGTTACATAACTGCATTTACACTGTTTTTGGGCTTATAGTAGCAGCTTAAGTCCTTAAAATAATACAAGTTTAAGATACTGTGCCAACAGCTGTTGGATTACTTCACCCCAAATCTTAACCCAGTTTCTTATTCTTGCATTGCTTTCTAAGTGATAAAGTGGGCCCATTCCTCCAACAAATAAGTATTGAGCATTTACTATGTGCCAGGTGCTATTTTAAGCATTGTAGGATATGCAGGGATGAACAAAATAGATTAAAGTCTGTTACATTCTAGGGAGGAGAGGTGAAATAAACAAGTAACTGAAGTTGTTAATTTCAGACAGTCACAAAGGTTTTGAAGAAAACAATACAGGGTGATTCCAGCTTTGATTCTCAATTGTGTTTGCATGATAATACTCATAAAACTGGATATCATCATAGGAAAAGAGCATCCCAGGCAAAGGAAACAGCCCATACCAAAGCCCTGAGGCAGAAAAGCCTTTGGCAAGTTTGGGAAACAAAGATTATTGAGCTGGGGGATGGTGAGCAAGAGAAAGGATGGAAGGGGAAGAAGGGAGAAGTAGCCAGAGAGCAGCTCACCCAGGAGCCTGTAAATCATTGCAAGGACTTTAGAATGAGGGTTTGCAATAGGAAGCTGTTTGTGGGTCTTCAGAGAGAGAATGACATGATCTCAATCACCCTTTCAAAGGTCATTCTTGCTGCTGTGTAGAGACTAAGCTGTAGGAGGACAAAAAGGGAAGCTGGGAGACCAACTAGCGAAAAAGAATACTCCAGTTGGAGTATGAGAATTTTAATCCCGTCTCCCCTGCAAAACTTACCCAAGACTACTAGGTGTATGTTTTACAATCTATAAAATGGAGATACGACAATAAACGTATATATCTCAAGATGTATTGTTAGAACGAAATGAAATCTTGTGAGAGGACTTTGAAAAGTACAAAGCGTTCCATGCAGCTGAGGAATAAACCACTCATTTCTAGTCTCTGTAAACTCCCTGAAACACCACATTGGACGCTACTTTTTATAGTATAAAGTATTGTGCTAGAAATACATAACCATGGAACGTGGTCTCAGTTTGCATTGCTTGAAAAATATGTCTTTATCAGGAAGGGTAGTGTGTTCGGTTCACCACACAGAAACTGGAAGACACCAAAACACCATTCACCTACTATATGTGCAGAAATTTCTTAGAGAGGCAGAAAAGTAAGCGTTTCAATTAAGAACTCAGATGGCTGATCTCTTTACATCCAAAATTCAAGTGTGTAAAGAAACAAGCCAGCGATCAGAAAAAAATTCACAATGACTTGTCTTAATTCTGTCCTTAAGCCAAGCTCAAAGCTCACTCATCCACAGATTTATTTATGCCACCAACATTTCCTTTGGTGCCTGTTTTCTGCACCGTGTTCTCTCTTTTAACTTGCACATTACCCTGTTATGTGTGACATGATGGCCATTTTCCCCATTTTGCAGATGACAACACTAAGTCTTTGAAGAGACAAAGGACTTGCCAAAAGTATCCTACATCTTAGTATACCACTAGCTCGTGGTAGCGTAAGATTCAATCTCAGGTCCCCAATACCCAGCCTCAGGTGTGGGATCCTCTGTGTGGCCTAGACCATTACACCTACTGCTTCTAACTGCTGAGGGTCCAGGGAAGGAGCCAGTGGAAAGAAACACAAAAACCAATTGCAAAACAAAGGAAGACTGCAGATCAGAGGAAAGCTAAGAGAAAAGAGTCTCTGAAAACCTTTGTTGTCTGTTTCTCTTGCAATGTGCAGAGGTAACTGTAAGAATCTGAAAATGAGTCCAACATGTAGTTTGCTTCGTATTTCCTGCTTTCTCCTTTCCAAGCTAGCGGACACCAGGAATAAATAGCTGAGTGAACCAATCCATATGCTTCCGGTTGAAATTGTGGGTGGATATTAACACAGCCTCGGAGGACAGAGGAAATCTGCCAACACCACCCGCACCTCTCAGCCTGGCCACTGCTCACACACCCGGGGTGAGAAGCCCCCAGGCACAGAGCCAAGTTGGGAAGTACAGTTCAACTTGCACACCCCTACTGTCCTTGCAGTCACCTGTGATCCCTCCCTGGGGCCCAGTGAGATGGCAAGAGAGGACTGGAAATTCATTCAAACCAAACTTCGGTGACGCATTAACACTTAAAGCAAGAGCCCTGGGCAAAGCTCCTTTCTTAATGTCTTGTGCTGTCTCAGGAATTGGAGTCTTAAGGAAATGTCTTGCTCTGCATGGATGAACTCTGAGAAAAGCCTGGAAGGGTGTGTTAAGCCACTGCTCTCGACAGTATGGTGGTTCCTCCCTTCTCTGTGGGGGATGCACTCCAAGACCCCCAGGGGAGGACTGGAGCTCTGGATAAGGGCTCTATAAACCCACCTTCTGAAGATGCCCATCTTGGGGGACAGTGCCAGGACCACACGAGTCCTAACACCTGCCTGTCTCTGCCTGCAGAGTTCCCTCCCTGGTCCCCTGGGGAAACCCAGAAATGCAGCTCCCTTCCCTTCCCTTCTCTGTCCTCGCCTCACTTTCTGGCATTCTCTCTCTCCACTCCTTCCTCCCCCACGAAACCAGAGATACCAGCTGTGTTTCAAGACCCTCAGTCTCTCTTTCTCCAAGTCCGAGACAACTAATTTAATTTCTCCGAAGAAGAGGAGAAACAGTCAGCCCTCCTCACTTGGTTTTCCTAACCCCCGGATTGCAGACGGCTTCCCTCCGTCCCGCACACCCTGGCAGACTGCGGTCATCACTCTGGGCCTGCCAGAGAGGTTATTCTGGTCTTTCAGGAGGCCAGGTCAAAGCTCTCTTCCAAAATTCGCGGCACTAAGTTCTCGTTTCTGACCCACCCTTTCACCCTAGCACTTAAAAAGGCAATAAAAAGTAAGAATAACTCCAAAGACCCGAGAGATTGATAGCTTGGCTATTTTGTGGCAAACGCGTTGGCCCGGACTAGATTTCTGGGTCTCCTGTCCGGGTCGTTTGGAAAGACACATCTTTCAGTGAGGTAATTACGTGAGGGCAGTTGGTCCCGAGTATTGGTGCCACTTGAGTGACACACGTGTCCGGATAATGGATCTGATGCCCGGTATCCCTTCCCGCCCTCTCGCATTCTTCTATTCCAGCATAAAATAAGGTCACATCCGGCACATCCACAGAAGAGCTCTTACGTTTAATGAGTTTTTAAGTTGCTTTCAGTCACTTTCATCGGCACAGAAGAGCCATTTTGTTGTAGACGCGTTCCCCTCTCCTCTCAATTCAAAGACCTCATTTTTTCAAGATGAAGTTTTAACCAGAACAGTACACCCATAGTTTGTTGGACCCTGTTCCTTCAAGGCCTCCGGCTACCGACACCCCCTACCCCGCTCAGCTGACCCTTCCTTCCATCAGCCTGCTGCTCCAAGAAGCATCTCCTGGGCACCTCATGTGACACAGACACCGGACGGTCCCTGGGTCATGAGGATGAATCATCTTCCTTGCTGAGAGCACAAGCACCCACATATCATAGATTCGGCAGAAGCAACAGAAGTGTCATCTCACCAGTCGTGCAAGCCGCCAGCTCCCGTAGCTCTCATCACACTGCACGGGCAGAAGCCAGTAAAAGTTAAATGTACTAAGTATGACGCGTTGGGTTGTTCAGAAGCACGAGAACATCTTCAGTAGCCAAACGATTATCGTTTAGAAGACCACGCATAGATCCTGATGGCTTACAAAACTGTTCTCTGAGTCACGGGCGGTAGCTTGGGGAGGAATGCTGTATAAACCCTCAAGAATCCTTTCCAGGAAAGGGAACACGTAAATGAGTAGCAACCCCTTTCGCCTGCGTTTTGGGTTTGGGGGACGTGGAGGGGCAGGTCGCTGTTTCTAGCAGTTGTTTACTTCAAACATCTCGGATGGAAATGGCTCGTAATGAAGTGGCCGGCGCAGAGAAGCGTGTTTGTGGGGGGGAGTGACTGACTTCAGAGGTGCCGGTGGGGAAGCAGCATCTGTGTGCAGCTGGGACAGACTGCTGCTTGTAGCCACAGTCCGCCCCCCAAATGTCTTCGATCTCACGTGCTGTGGGAAACCCGGGGAGCTCCAAGGCTGGGAGGTGCACATGCCATCTTGACTACAACTTTTCCTTTCATCGACTTTGCTAAGATCCCCATAAATGGTTCATTTGACTCCCCAGATCACCCCAACACGATGTTCCACACTTCTGTGTGTGGTAGCAGGAGAAAATAAAGCCCAGCCCAGAACTAGCTTCACCTCAGAGGCTGGGTGTCCCATCCTCCCCCGTCACAGAGCGTTTCTCCCCGGGGGGTTGCTCCCCAGTGCTGGGCTGGTTCGCTGGCACCTGCAGCCCCACCCCCACCCCCGTTGGCCCCACCCTGCTCGCTGGCCACGCCTCCACCCTCACCCCCACCCCACGGGGTTCTTGCAATCCTGCTGGCCTGTCACTCCTCCTTTCTGGATTGCCATCAAATTGCAAAATTTCTTTCCCTTTACTGTGCAGGTGAAATCTGTTCCATCTCGTGCTTAACGCTGCCCAACAGGCTGTGTCTCGGGGGCTTCGCTTTTCCGCCCCCACAAGGCCCCTCAGGCCGCACCAAGGTGTGTTCTTAACCGCTGGGAAAACCCACCCTTGAGACAAACGTCGCTCCTTCTGTAGAGGACAAAAGCAGTAGCGACAGCAGGTGTTTCTGGAAAGACCCGTTGTCTTCCTGCTGGCAGAGGAAGCCGAGAAGGCTGGAGTCGCTGGAGGGTTGTATCAGCCAGCATCTCTCGAGCCCACTGCACGGGCTGAGCTAAGAACCGTGGCAAGTGTCTGACATGCCCTGGCTGAACCTCCCGACAGTCCCCTTCACAGAGGAGGAGGTGACGCTCGCAGCCCGGGGGCATCTCACCCGGGGTGACGCGGGCCTCGACGAGACCCGAGCCAGCGGTGTCCTCCTGCGGCTCCAGCCTCACGCTGTCCCCAGCGCTGTACTGCGCCTGTGAACAGCCGGCCCCGCAGAAGGAAACCCCTGCTTTGCCCAGTCAGCCAGTTTCCGTGGTGAAAATGCTCCCACTAAAGCCTATGTCAGCCTACTACCGACGTGACATCGCAGACACAGAGTGGGGAAGAAATGGGCAGTTACGTACGATGATGTCGTAATGACACCAAGGCACCAGTAACCCCAAGAGCATCCAGAAGAGCAGCATGTAGTAAAATAATTAGAATAATACATTTTACATATTTATTCGCTGTTTTTAAAGTGTTACTTAATTGTAAGCTTGAGTACTTTTTAAAGAATATTTTATTTATCTATTTGAGAGAGAGAGAAGGAGCATAAGCTGGGGGAGGGGCAGAGAGAGAGGGAAAGGGAGAGTCCCTGCTAAGTAGGCTGGGGGGGGGGGGTGGTCTCAACCCCCGGACCCTTAGATCATGACCTGAGCTGAAGGGAGACGCTTCACCGACTGAGCCACCCAGGTGCTCCTAGGCTTAAGTAATGTGAAGTTTTAATAATGGCCGTGGTGAATGATCGGCTTGCAAAATCCCTGAAAATGTGCGGGTTGGCCCCAGCCGGCCGACACACGCGGCCTCCAGAACACAACTGCTTCTTCAGTGAACCTTAAATACAATCCAGCCTTGGAGGAACCGGGGAAGGAAATAACATCCAGAGGGAAAGAGAATCAGAAACGGGTTCTCTAATGGAAGTAGAAGATTTCGGGAGGCTGGACTGGCGGTGGGGAGGGCAGACATGTGCTGTTAAATGATGCCACAGTGCTTGGAGCGCGGCCACATTTGCCGCCAGTTTCAGAATTTGGTTCAGTAGACAAAACGATGGCCGGAATCGCGGGGTTGCTCAATTGTTGATCCCCGCGAAGCTGCAGACCAATTAGGAGCCTGCTGACTTGTCATAAAGGAAAGAAAACAGAAAAGATAATCAATGTCATCACTGCGCGTTTAGGAAATGTTTGGCTTGATTTGGGGAAATAGAATAGAAAATCAACTCCATCTCTACTAATTGATTATCAATTTTGAAATATCTTCATATGGGAGCATTCATACAAGAATTTTATAGCAGCTAAAGATAATAATTCTCCAAAACTTTTCACATGCGTTCCTTTAGGTGTGGAGATAGGAACAGCGCCGTACCTGCAAGTCCTGCCGTCCCGGCTGGGGACACAGACCTCAGGCTCACGCGGACAGGATCAGAGACAGGAGCCCAGCGCCAGCCCCTGGCTTTTTTAACTTTGGGACAGGTTACCTTGAACTTTTCCTGCCTCAGTGTACACGCCCCCCAAGATATTGATAATCCTATCTGCTCTATCTGGCTACTCCTTTGTACGTAGTGATTACAATGGTAATTGGAGCCAAAGTTCTTGGAGTCCAGTTCCCCTGGGAAAGATGGATAGGGTACACAACTCTCTTCCAGGCAGAAGGGGACTAGCACGATGAGCAAGCCAGACGAGGTCCCAGCCCATGAGGAACATTCAGTCCACTGGGAAAGCAAAGGGCGCCTAGAGAAGGAAAACCTATAAGCAGTGTTATGCGTTCCTGTTGTCATTTCTTGTTCAAGAACTACATTGGCAAGGGTGAGAAGTTTGAAAAGAATCTACGAACCTGCAGAACTTGCAGAACGTTCTACAGAGCCTCCTGAAATCCATTCCATGTTACACCACCAGGCTGGATGGGCTATGTTGGTGTAATGAAAAGAAAGGGACAGGGTTTCCGTGAGATAATGATTTTTGTAATAAGAAGGCCCACTGTCAGTACCAGCTTCAAACCAAGATAAGTTCTATCTATTTCTTGACAAGGGTTTTCTTTGTCATTTTAAGAAAGTCCTTTCATTACAAATAGAAAGCATTTAGAAGATAAGTATGTGGTGAAAACAAGTCAAGATAAATGCCTGAAAAGCCTTTTCCCTACTCTCCTGCAAAGCCAGTGTTGGTGACAAGGTTAGTTTTGAGCTGGAAGCAAGGTATTTAACCTTGAACGGCTGGTTTTTTCATTTGCATTACAATAAGTTCTGGTTGTTGCGCACTCTGTCCAAATATCTAAAAATCTATTATTACTTGGCTTAATGGCCTGTGTAACCTAATTTAAAATGGAAGGGTGAACTTCAGGTTGTCTCTCGTCAGTTTGCTGTGAAGTTGGTATTAGCATATTATCGTGCTCTTGCGGTCATTTTTCCCGGATGGTTCCTTCCAGTGGGGAGAACCTGCCGCGTCATGGTGTTTGGTTCGAAGGTAGGTGGTCACCCCTGCCCGGACTGGCACAGGGGTGGGGATGGAAGGGTAAGGTAACATAGTAGATGGTACATGGAGAGATTGTAGGCTTTAAAAGGCACAGAAATTTACATTTTATTTTATTTTATTTTATTTTATTTTATTTTATTTAGCAAGAGAGAGAAAGCACAAGCTGGAAGGGTAGAGGGAGAGAGAGAGACTCTTAAGCAGACTCCACGCTCAGTGCAGAGCCTGATGTGGGGCTCCACGCAGGTCTCGAGCTCATGACGCTGACATCACTACCTGAGCTGAAATCAAGTCAGACACTTAACCCACTGAGCCACCCAGGTGCCCCAGAAATTTACATTTTAATCTAAGTTCTACATCTCACTGGTGACAACGTGCGCTTGGGCATGTGACGTGACCTATCTGAATTTTGTTGCCCCCTCTGTACAGTGGGAATAGTGACTCAGTAACAGCTCCTGGGAGAGCTGGCTTCTCTGCATACACACGCTAGGAGTCCCTGAGAGCCATGTCGATAGCAAGCCGTCTTCCTACCTGTGCCTCTACTGACTCATCCCAAGGTGACACTTGGCTCCATAGAAGGCAACGCCATTCTCTTTTCTGGAAGTTTATGTTTGCATAAAGACACAGACACATGGAGTCTCTGGTACCAACAAAAACAATAGCAATAATAATAATAAAAAATAATAATAAAGCAAACACAGATAGGGTTTACTGGGTGCCAGACACCTTTCTAAGCTCTATTACTGTACATTTTCAGAACCGATCTATGTACATGTACTATTACCACTGTCATCTCCATTTAACAGATAAGGAAACAGACCCAGCAATGGGTCTGTGCGTAGAAGATGCAAGAAGCACTGCCTCCCAGACTCCTGGGGTTGCCCAGCTCTGACCTCTTCCACGTCTTCAAACTGGTCCAACAGTCTGGAATCCATGGGGAATGTCCACGCAACTTCTCTTTTTGCTACAATTGCCCAGTAAGCAGTTGTTTGCAAATGAAAAAAACTAAAATCTTGATGGATGCAATATTTACCATCAAGATTGTTAGAAATGGCGTAACTAGAGCAGCTAAGAGCCTAGCGCAGTTATGAGAGAGATTCTAGAAGAATTTATCACTGAGGCGTCTCAACTCTCCAAGGCCCTCTGGTCCTCAGGAGGCAGCTACAATACTCCTACTAACAATGGTGGTTGAAACACTGTTCTGTGGTTGGCACCATGCTGCGGACTTTGCTGGCGTTATCACCGTTTGAATTCGGTGAGTTGCCTGTGAGGCAAGTACTTTCACTGGTTCTCCTTGCCCTGTGGAAGAATGCAGTTCTGGTCGCTTTCATCCTCCCTCCTTCCTCCCCTTCCTCCACTGGGTGCAAAGAAGGTTTGACTTAGTATAAACAGCCCAACATCAGTGAGAAAAAAGTTGGCTTGTTTTACAGATAATACAATTTACAGAATGTGAAAGCCCTAAGGCCGCCCACATCTAGGGTACCCTGAGGCCAGAAACATGCTCTCAGAGACTGGAGGCACGCACTAGAGGGAGCTGGGACCCTGAAGTGGACAGAGTGGAGTGAATGGGAGAGGAGATGAGAGGCAGAGCCGGGGAGAGAAGAGGTCCTCAACACTGCCCATGGCCAGCCCTGAGACTTGATGGGGATAGAAGGGCCATAGTCTAGGTGCTAGAGTACCCACCATCTGTCAAAGCCAAGATGACGTCCTAGCTGGTCACAAAGGGCAGAACCCACAAGACCCTGTGGGCAGGGCTGAGAGTTTCCATATAAATGAGGGTCCTTCAGCTGAGACAGGTTAAGTAATTTGCTTGAAGTCACAGAGCCAGAGTAGTAGAGGCAGACATGGAACCAGCTGGCTGATTCTGGAGTCCATGCCATTAACCCACCCCTCCACATAGCTACTGTTCTAGGTTTTACACCTTGGAGCTTTTCTTAGCTTATGCTCACAAAAATCCCCCAAACCTCTTCCAAACCTCCCTCAGCCTTCAAAGCCAGGCTCAGATGCCGCCTCTTTCCATGCCAAGCCTTTCCCTGTCCCTCGGGCCTTAGCACCCCCTCTTCCTGACCCCCTATGGCACCTGACCTCTAACCACACACTATGGATGCTGCTTCGCATGGAGCTGGGTAGGCCTGTCCAGTCTCCTCTGCTAACCGAGGTTCTCAAGTGCAGAGGTGTTTCATACATCTTGGGCTTTCCCCCACCGACCCCAACGCCCAAGGACATTGCCTTGCAGTTGGCACGCAAGAAATACATATATAAATAAGTCGCAGGGATTGAATGCACAGCATGGTGACTCTCGGTGACAGTACCGTATTGTGCACTTGGAATTTGCTAACGTAATTGTTAAGTGTGCTTACCACAAAAAAGAAAAGAGAGAAAAGGAAAGGAAAGAAAGGAAAAGAAAAGAAAAGGGAGAAAAAGAAGGGAAAGGAAAAAAAAAGAAAAGAGAGAAAAAGAAAGGAAAAGAAAACCTGAAGAAAGACAGGATCTGCATTCCCCTAGTGCAATCAATGGGATTTATCACATTTTCTCTGGTAATTTCCCCTGGTGCCAGTTTGGTCCAAGAATCGCTTTCCCAGCCCCACCAGCCTCCAGCTCCCCTGCTTCGGGAAGCGTCTCTGGGCTCCAGGGTCTTCAGATGGATTGCATGATTGTGCTCCTCTCGTCACGCCTACCTTCCGTCTGGTAGACGCAGGCGGACTGCAGATGTGCGTGTCCCATCCTTCCGCGTGCCTGCAGATCTCAGGATGCAAGCTGTCCTCCTCACTTGCACGGTGTTCCTCGATGGCTAACCCAAGCTTCCCTAAACCCAGCTCTCCATTTCCTATCTCTTTTGAGCTCTGTCAAAAAAAATAAAAATTAAAATCACCCCAAAGCCCAGGAGCTTGACCTCCATTTCCGTGAAAGAGCATTTTTTATAAGGGGTGCCTGGGTGGTTCAGTCGGCGAAGCAACTTCCTTTGGCTCAGGTCATGATCCCAGGACAAGCTCCGTGCTCTGTGGGAGCCTGCTTCTCCCTCTCCCTCTGCCCCTCCCCTGTGTTCTCTCTCACTCTTCCTCTATCTCAAACAAATAAATAAAATTATTAAAAAAGAGCATTTTTTATAGCCCACGTCCAGCAACACCCAGAACCATGCCCCAAACACAAGACTGGCTGCTTGCCACAGTCCCGGGTAATCACTCTAAAATACAAAGATAACTGTATTGCTACCTCCCTCGCATCTAGTCCTCTGGGAAGGACAAAGAAGGCAAACCAGATGCAAGGATGGCATCCGGCTGAAGCCAGCCACAAGGAAGCCCTAGCCGCAGGCTCCGGGGACTGCGTACGGGTCTGCTGTGTGAGATGAGCTAATCTGAGAAGGCAGCATTGGAAGCCACAGCCCCGGTCCCACCTTCTCTTCGTGGCTCTGCAAGTAGCTCCTGCCTTCTGCCCTCCACCGGCAGCCGTTGAGGAGCAGAGAGCCTTTTACTTCATACTGCCACAGTGTTCCCTGGGGACACTGTGACCTGCAGCCACATCCCCAGAGGACACCTCAGCCCCCGATGTCCCTTGCCACTCCTTCTCTCTTTCCCGCCACTTGCTCTTCTAGAGGCAGCAGAAGAGGGTGATGGGGGTGAGATAGAACTGGACTGTTTTCGGCTCCTCCACCTGCTGCCTCTGTGGCCTCGGGCTGCATACTAACCACTCTAAGCCTCCGCAGCTCATTTCCACCATCTGTAAAATGGGTACGTGGGTGGATGGCAAGACAGATGGACAGAGATATTCCAAATTTATTCCTAACCAGTCTCCATGCTTCCACGGCTACCCCCAATGTCATTTTCTGTTTAATCACAGTTACACTTGCACATACTTAAAAACAACAACAAACAAATCTGCAAGTCTTCTTACCAAAAAATGGCATTCCCCAAGCATCTCTTTACCTTCCATTTCCACCTCTCTGGAAGAAGCCACCTGCAACTCTTTGAATCTGTTGTATTTACCTGCATATCTCTAAAGAGACTGGTGAGAGTTAGGCATTAACTTGATCTCCCAAGGTGCAGAATGAGGCTGTGGCTCTTGTAGGTACCCCCCCCCCCCGCCCTGTTGTCCATGAACTCCTGGTCACACTCTCTTCCCAACCTCCCAATTCTGATTTGATTAATAATTAGGATTTCCATTATGATGACTCAGTAAACAAGTGACTTTCAATGTGGCTCGGTCACAGCTCTTACAAGGGAATTTGAAATGTGGTTTGTCAGTGTTGGGGGGTGAGGGCTGGCTCAGTGGCATGGAATGGGTGAGGGCCAGGGATGCTACAAGTCTTGTGATGTGAGCACTTTGCTGCACAACAGTGTCCAGATGTCAACAAGTCCCCCTGAGAAGCAGGTCACGGGAGGGGTATGTTCTAAGACGCCCCGTGGACGAACTGCAGACAGTATTATATGTACTATGTCTTTTTTCTTGTACGTGCATAACATAATTTATAAATGAGGCACAGGAAGAGACTGACAACAAGTAATAACAAGATAGAACAATGATCACAATATACGGTAATAAAAGTTATGTAACTGTGGCCTCTCTCTCTCTCTCTCTCTCTCAAAATGTCTTACTGGGCTGGACTCACCCTTCGTCTTCTGATGATGCAAGATGATCAAATACCTAGGCAATGAGGTGAAGGACTCAGGTGTTCAGATATAGTGTTAGGTTACTATTGTCCTTCTGATGAGATGTCAGCAGGAGGATCATCACTTCCAGACTGTGGATGACCCCCGGTCACGGAAACCAGGAAAAACAAAACCACAGATAAAGGGGGCCACTGTATAGACTCAAACTCTTTCTCTGGCTTACAGATTACAGAATCCTTTATTACCTGAGCTCTGATAAATCTTTGGCCTCATCTTCTACCCCCTTACCTCTTATCTACCAGGTCCCAGTCATGTTGTCCTTCTGGTTATACAGCATGCTTGCTTCCACCTCAGGGCCTTTGCACTTACTATTCTCTCTGTTGGAAAGGCAGTTCTCCCAGGTCTTCTGTCACCTCCTGAGAAAGACCTTCCCTGACCCCCAATCTAAAAGAGCCATTTACCATCACACCACCTTGTTTGAATTCTTCCATAGGGATCCCAGCCTTGATCATTATTTGATATCTTTCATGTGCACTCGATTGTTTGCTTTGTGCTTTATCAGTCTTACTCAACAAGAATGTAAGATCTCTGAGACTGGGGCCTTATTTTCTTGTTTACCACTTTATCTCAGCACCCAGAACAAGGTTGTAGAGAAATGGAACCAATAGGAGGTATTTATTATAAGGAATCAGCTCACACCATTATGGAGGCTGAGAAGTCCTGACCCAGGAGAGACAGTGGTATAGTTCCAGTCCAAACCCAAAGACCCGGGAAGAAGGAGAGCTGATGGGGTAAACTCTACTCCAAGTCCGAGTCCAAAAGCAAGAGAAGACGAATGTCCCATCTTGGAGACAACCAGACAAAGAGAATACTCTCTGCCTTTCTTTCTATTCAGAACTTCAGGGGACAAAGCCACGTTGAGGAGGGCGATCTGCTTCACTCAGTCTACCTACCCAAGTGTTAGTCTCATCCAGAAGCACCCTTACAGACACACTCAGAAACAAAGTTCAACCCACCCACGGCCTGGTCAAGCTGACACATAAAATTAACCATCACATTGCCTGACATTGTTCAATAAGTATTTGCTAAAGGAGCAGATAAATCAATTCTCTGATCTTAACAAGGTCAGACCCTGTTCAGATGTACTTGAAAGTGAGTGGAGACTGTCCCTTTAGGGTCCCCCAACCCTACCCACTGACAGGATGCTTCTACCCGGTGGGGAAGCCACTGCTTACAGAATTCGTTCCAGGCCTCTGCTTGGAATCAGTCTAAGACCGCTCTTCTTCCAGGCTCCCAGCCTCTGCCTGGGCACTGTCCCCATGGTAGACTCTTGAGAACCTGCCCTAGAGCCTGATGTCTTGGCTCCCCTGCGCATGCGTGGCATAGCCCACAGCACTAGAGAGGAACATCTAGTAAGCGAGTTTGGTACCTCTGAGTTTCAGATGGAGCCTTCTGCAGGGATGGAAGGAAAGTTTCAGAGCATGACAGATTTAGAATGGCTGAAAATACTGCCTTCATGCTACTCTGGACCAGATGTGACCTTGGACAGTGCGCCCCCACTGCCCTTCCCAAAACTGCCCCTGAATGGTCTCCCTTCCATAATCGACGGGTAAGAGTACCTCAGGAGAAGCCTCTGACTGACAGGGCAACTCTCCACCATCGTGCTTTCCAACCTATGTGCCACACATCAGTCCCTTTCGTCCGGCGTCTGTTTATGGAACTCCATCTCCTCAGCTTGCGTGACCACTGATCAAAGCGGTGCCGTTTAGTTACAGTGCTACCGGGGAAGAAATAAAACATCCCCTCCAACTGCAAGATCGGAACTCTTCTGTTTGCAGGATACGATCCATCACCCATGCAGTGCTAGATTTTGCTCCTAATATTTAACTTAGCTCACTGTTGTTGGGCTGGGGAGGATGGAAAATTCTGGAGTAGGGTGAGAACTGCTTGCACGTGACTAATATACCAACATGTATCTAAATAACTGGTGACTTCAGTAATCCTCCAGGGTCTGAAATCTGAGCTCTTGAGGTAGCCCTTTGTTTTTTGTTTGTTTTGCTTTATTCAAATTCAATTAGTCAACTTAGAATGCATCCTTAGTTTCAGATGTAGCATTCAATAAATTATCAGTTGCGTATAACACCCAACGTAGCCCTTTGTGACGAAGCTAGTGTTCTAGCATTACTTTCCATGCTGTTGAAAATGTTCTTCCTAACGACCCAGGCTTTCCGCATGGCTGTTTTCTGCAGAGGACACCAGTCCTTTAAGTCTAGAGAAAAAGGTGCAGAGAAGCATCTCCTTTGTGCTTTTTACCTTTAATAGACCTTCGTCCCCAGCCCAGCACAGCATTTACTCCAGTGGTTTATGGTGGGCTCGCTATTTCTTTGCCTCCCCGGCTAGACTAGGAGCTCCCGAGGACCCAGGCTGTGCTTATTCATTTATCCCAAATAAATGTTATGATTTCATTAATAATCAATTGCGACGGTGAAGCCAGGCAATAACCATAATAAAACTGCAGATAATAAAATTTGGGGCAGTCTATACAAAATAATATACAGACTCAACTATTTTTTTTCATTCTTTTCAATAATAAGTGGCTATTCAGCAGCCCTAGCGGTCATGTACCAGGCACAGACTGGAAAATTGAAACAGCATCTGTAGAAACGGTAGGTTTTATCAAAAATTGCTTTAGAGCAGGAAGGAAGTGCTGGTGGTTGTGGGAATGGAAACGTTCTGGGCGGGGGGTGGGGGGTGCTCATGACAACGGTGAGGTTTTGCTCAGTGGTTTCAGGCTCCCCAGGGGCGACTCCACACACATTTGAACCACAATAAACAGCCACACATTTGCAAGACCATCAATCATTTCCCTCCTCCTCCCTTTCCCCCATCTCCCAATGCACACTAATTAGAAGGGGTACCCCTGGCCTGGCCAACACCTAATATTGCCAATCACTTCGCAATTAGCGTGTTCCTGGCATTGCATCGATGCAAAAGGGATCCGAGTGCAACCTCTCCCAGACCCTAATTCACAGCATTCCCAGTTCAGTGGCCAGAGTCAACGTGCTTGTGATGTTTACACTTTAAGAACGCTCCTCTTTCAGCATCTTCACATTTCGCAGAGAAACTGCGGAGATCCTTTCGAGAAGAACAAGCAATGACCCACGGAGCACTACATCAAAAACTAAGGGTGTGCCGCACGGTGACTGGCATAACGTAATAAAAAATAATAAATTAAAAAAATAAAAGGTATATTTGTCCTATTAAAAAAGTAAATAAATGACCTGACAACATTTCCTAGGGCGTCTGCTTGTACCGACCCAAGGCTCCATGTCTTTCATTCGTTAGACGCTTGTCCAATCAAGCTCCACGCTGAAGTCCGACTTCTCCGCTCACGGCTTCTTAACCGCTTTTCTTTATCCGCATACAGAAAGCGTAGGAGTCGCGGATGCTTTTTGCAAAACCCCAGCACCTGCTTCAAATCACACCCCCCGCCGCAGCACTGTTGCACCGGAGGATGACCACGGGGGACTTGCTCTTCTTTCACTCTCCCTTAACCAGTATCTAACTAGTGCCAAGCTGAAAACTAATCAAAAGGCGGGCTGGTAGAGGAAAATGAAGGAAGAAAGAGTTTGAACAAAAGAGGTTGGTTCCTTGCCCCTCTAAAGAGTGACTCCCTCCATGCGTGTAAATACCAATGGCCTTTGGACTCATTTGCTGCCTGCGCCTTACCCGGCATCTCCCCATCAGAGAACTCACGTTTCAGTGAGACCCAGAGATCTCTGCAGGATTCCTATTGTGACCCTTCTCAGAAAGATGCCAAGATGGACAGATTTCAGCCTAAGCAGGGAGACGGCAGCTCAGAAAATCATCTTCAATCGAGCGCACTTCTAAAGTCAGCCAAGGCTGTGCCGGCGTGGATTTCAGCTCTGGAATGTTCTTATGCTTTACAGGAGAACATGCAGGGGAGCCAGGGAGAAGTCAGCCCCCTGTTTCTGTGAAATCAGAGCACAGACCTTGAACTCCTGGGTAGAGCCATCCGGAATGCCAGGGAACTCCCAGCAGGAGTTCGTTTGAAGAAAAAGGTTCACTTCCCTTGGCGGAGGGGCGAGGGAGGGTTCTCTTTGCAGAACTTGCAATCTAAAGGCTAAGGTGGTGTGGATACACAGAGGACAGTCACTCAGAAAGTGCTATTGACTGGCAAATAACTTGAAAAGCGGTCTGAATGCTCCTGGTATTGGTGAGTTCTTAACCCCTGCCTTCAGACTGGCATTTGAAACGTCGCCCTCGGGGCCTCTGTTTTAAAAGACTGGATCATCGTGGATTCTTTTATATCCTTAAGATGAGAATGTGGATGTCAGGAGTCAAGCCCCCTAAAATGTAAAACCATTCTCCTTCAAGCTGGATTGACAGTCACTGTGCACGCAGAAAACTAAACCCCCTTCCCCTGGTTCCAGCTGATGTTCTGGATGTCCTGGTAAGAAGGTTCCAGAAAGTACAGAGCGGGACCCACTTTCTCTTGCCACAACTCAACCTGTCACCTCTAATTTTTAGATGTCTTGGGCAATGTGACCAGAAAAATAACTGTGGCTTCTTCCCCACTTTTTCCTGGTCGAGCGCACTCTGCCTTGGTGATCTTTCTTGCAGAGCAACCGGGTAATAGGTGAGAGGGGGTTTAAAAGTCATCAGAATGTGCTGGATTGGCTTACCCTGGAAATGATGGGTAATCATCGGCCAGGGAATATAGACTACAGGCAGAGGATGGGACCGGAGTGGGAGAAAAGAGTCTTTGGGGCAGAACTGGAAAGAGCTTGGGGGAGAGGAGGGGTGAACTCAGACAAGGGAGGGAAAGGTTCTTAGGGTAGCTGCCAGGTCAGGAGTTGCTGAGAAACTACAGGCAAGTGCCAGAGAGATTTTAATAAGCTTGCTCAGCATTAAGAATGGTTTGGAGGGGCATCTGGGTGGCTCAGTGGGTTGAACATCTGCCTTCAGCTTAGGTCATGATCTCGGGGTCCTGAGATCAAGTCCTGCATCTGGCTCTGTGCTCAACAGGGAGTCTGCTTCTCCTTCTCCCTCTGCCCCTCCCCCTGCTCACTCGTGCTCTCTCTTTCTCTCTCTCTCTCTCTCAAATAAATAGATAAAATCTTAAAAAAAAAAAAAAAGAATGGTTTGGAATTATTCTTAACACTGAAATTATTTTTCAAATACTGTTGTTTGCAATCAGCCAGGTGCTCCTGAGAATGCCACCTGTGCTGAGCCTGGGCCACCAGGGAGCTCAACTTAGCAGTTAGGGGCTGTCACACTTTTGTCCAAGTCTGTGGTGCCCGTTGGAAATGTCTTCAAATGCACTATGTTGTTTTATTTATCTCAACGTTGGTGAATAAGAGGCTTCGTCTCAAAATTTATTTCTATTGTCTGAATGTTGGGCAGGAAACCTAAACCAACTCTCAAAGATTGATTTTTTTTTAAGATTTTATTTATTTATTTATTTGAGAGAGAGAGAGAGAGAGAGAGAGAGCATGAACAGGGGCAGAGGCAGAGGGAGAAGCAGACTCCCCACTGAGCAGGGAGCCCCATGCAGGACTCAATCCCAGGATCCTGGGATCATGACCTGAGCCGAAGGCAGACGCTTAACAGACTGAGCCCCCCAGGAGCCCCAAAGATTGATTTTTTTTTTTAATGAAGGAGAAACCTTCTGTGATTTCCAGAGGTTTTGCTGATTAATTTTAGAACCTGGGTTATACTTATATACTTATTTCTTTATATAATAGGCTCTAATCAAATCTCAAAGCTCTCAGCTTACTAACTCATTGTCTTTTTTTGATGACAGCTTTATAGAGATACGACTCACTTGCCGTATACGTCACCCATTTAGAAGGCGCAGTGAAATGGTGCTTAGTGTATTCACAGAGCTGCAAAAACATCACCACAATCGACTTTAGAGTATTTTTATCACTCCAGAAAGAAACCTGTACCCATTAGCTATTACTCCAAACCCACCCCCACCCCCACATTGTGCCAACCCACAGGCAGCGACTATCTACTTTCTGTCTCTTATAGACTTACCTGTTCTCGACGTTGCATGTAAATAGAATCATCATTTGTGGTTCTTGTGACTGACATCTTTCACTTAGTGTAATGTTTCACATTGTAGCATCAGTAACTGTGAAACTTTCTTGGCCAAATAATATTCCATTGTATGAATATACCACATTTTGTCTATTCATTTGTCAACTGATGGACATTCAGGTTGTTCTCACTCTTGGTTATTTTGGCTATTGAGGGTAATGGTGCTATGAACACCCATGAAAAGTGTTTTTATGTAGATATATGTCTCATCTCTCATGGGTATCTACCTAGAACTAGAATTGCAAGGTCATATGGCTACTCTAGGTTTAACTTTTTGAGCACTGGTCATAATGTTTTCCAAAGTGGCTGCAGCATTTCACATTCCTACCAGCAGTGTCTGAGAGCTCCAGTCTCTCCACGTCCTCACCAACACCTTTTTTACCTGACTTTTTGATTATAACCACCCTTGTTAGCATGAAGTGCGGTCTCAGTGTGGTTTTGATTTGTACCTCCAGGGTAACCAATGGTGTCAAGCATCTTTCCATGTGCTGTTGGATATCTGTATGTCTTCTTTGGAGAAATATATATGTAGATCTTTAGATATTATATTTATAGATACTTAGACTTTGTAAAATTTTTTCCCATTTTATGGATTTTTTTTTCAGTTTCTTGATATCATTCTTTGGAGCACAGAAGTTTTTAATTCTGAGGAAGTTCAATTTGTCTATTTTTAACTTGGTTGCTTGTGCTTCTGATCTATCTAAGCAACTATTGCCAAATCCAAGATTGTGAAGATTTACCTCTGTTTTTTCCTAAGAGTTTTATAGGATTAGCTCTTACATTTAGGTAGATTCATTTTGAATTAATGTTATATATGGTGTGAGGCAGGGGTCCAACTTCAGTTTTTGGTATGTGGATAGCCAATTGTCCTAGCACCATGTGTTGAAGACTACTCTTTCCTCATTAAATGGTCTTGACACCCTTCTTGAAAATTGATTGACCGTGGACACATGGGTTTACTTCTGGATGCTCAGTTCTATTTCATCAGTCCATATGCCCATAATTACGCCACACACCCTTGGTTACCATCAGTTTGGAGTAAGTTTTGAAATTTAAAAGTGTGAATTCTCCTGCTTTGTTCATTTCAAGATGATTTTAGCTATTCTGGGTCCCTTGAAACTTCATATGGAGGCTAGAATCAGCTTGTCTGTTTCTACCAAGAAACCAGCTGGGATACTGATAGGAATTGCATTGAATCTGTAGGTCAATTTGCCATCTTAATAATATTCCAATCCATGAAAATGGACTATCTTTCCATTTATGATCATCTTTCATTTCTTTCAACAATGTTTTGCAGTTTCCAGAACATAAGCCTTGCACTTTTTGTTTAATTTATTCCTAAGTGTTTTATTCTATTGTAAATATAATTGTTTTCATTTTATTTCATTTTCAGATTGTTCATTGCAAATATATAAGAATACAATTGATATTTACATGTTGATCCTATATTCTGAAACATTGCTGAACTCATTTGTTAGTTCTAATAGTTTTTTAGTGGAGTCCTTTAAATTTTCTGCATACAAGATCAGATTGTCTGTGAATAAAAAGAGTTTTAATTTTTTAAACAGAAATGGTGATAACAGTTATCCTTGACATTTTTCCCTAGGGGAAACTCATCTAGTCTTTCATCATTAAATATGATGTAGGTTTTTTATAGATGCCTTTTATTAGGTTGAGGAAGTTCCCTTATTCCTTGTTCGTTGAGTGCTTTTACCATGAAAGAGTAATGCTTTCTCTATCAAGATAATCATGTGCATTTTATTTTTTATTTTACCGATACAGTATATTACTTTAGTTTCAAATTTTAAACCAACCTTGTATTCCCAAGAAAAATACCACTTCCTCATGGTATATCATCCTTGTATGTGTTGCTGGATTTGGTTCACTAGTATTTTGTTGAGGGTTCTTGCATCTATATTAATGGGAGATATTGGTCTAGAGTTTTCTTCGGATGTCTGTTGTTTGGCATCAGGATGATACTGGCCTCACCAAATGAGTTAGGAAATGTTCCCTTCTATTCTATTTTATGGAAGAGTTTGTAAGGACTTGGTTTTTAATTCTTCTGGAAATGTTGGATAGTGTTCAATTCATTTTTTTACTCACAAATATTTGTTCAGGGACTACTGGTTTCAAGGCACTGTCCTAGGCACTGGGGATACAATGATAAATAAACTTCTGCCAGTTTTTTGTTTAGCTAACTAAAATGCGAATATTTGGTTTGTTTGTGCCCTTCTTCATATTGACAAGATTTATAAAGATTTTATTTATTTATTTGAGAGAGAGAGCACAAGCAGGGGGATCGGCAGGCAGAGGCAGAGGGCGAAGCAGACTTCCTGCTGAGCAGGAAGCCCAATGCGGGGCTTGATCCCAGAACCCTGAGATCATGACCTGAGCCAAAGGTAGCTGCTTAACCAACTGAGCCACCCAGGCACCCCTCATATTAACAAGATTTAGTAACAAAAACATATGAAGTAAGGACATAATTAAATTTTGTATCCCAATTCCTGTGGCCTCCATTTAACATTTAGTATAAAGTGACCTGTCTCCACCCCCTCACACACAGACTCTTTTTCTTCTTCCCTCTCTTTCTTTCCCTCTTTTTCTTAATACTAAGCTCTGCCCCTGATCCCTGCCCTACTTCCCTACTGACACCTACCCTCTCAATCTAAAATAGGATTGTAACAAATATGAGTACATTACCTAAAATAATTTCTGTTACTGTAAAAACTAGAAAATGTGTCATCTTAGATTTCTCAATCTTTGAGAAGTGTGCTCTGTGGCACAAGGGAGGTAGACTTGGGCGTATGGGGAGTGTCAACGGCTTTCTTTACCATCCTATTCACAGCATTTTGACAGTTTCTACTACAAACATGACTTGTTCTGGCCTTGCCTATAAAGATTTCTCCCAGGGGTTGTAGAAACTTATTCGTATTCAAAGCCCGACAACTGGATCCTTGCTAAGATTCTGGGGATGGCCAAGCTACCCAAAATCACTGAGGCAGTGAGGGACCTTTCAAACTGTATCCCCCATGAAAGAACATGACTTGTTCCCCATCCAAGAAAGAGAAGGGAGTTCAACCCCAAGCAGCCACATGACCTCCTACGGCAGGTTGATTTGTTTAATGCTCTAAGTCGACACCCTTCCAGACAACACCTTCATCAGTGGCCAACAACAGTACTGGAAAGTGAATCTTTAGAATTTGACCCAGAACAGGAAGCACATCTCTGCAGAGTTGACCACTCGCTGCTCTAGTGATCACAGCCATGAAGCTGGTGATGTATTCATTTTCTGCCACCCACAACATGTTGACCACTTACTAATAGTGTGCCAAGGACTGTGCTGAGTAATTATGAAGATAACTAAGAAGAGACTGTGTGCTCCAAGAATCCAGACTTAGTAAGGAACTCCAGTTCAGCGGAATGCACAGGACAGAGGACTCCTCATTGCACAGAAGATCTAGACAAGATCTTACGATGGCCTAAAGTAACGAGATGCATTTAAAGCTTCAATACAATGTAGCCAGCATAAAGATATAAACAGAAACATTTCCAGCAAGCAGTTACGTGCCCTAGAATCCCATAATAATGTAAGTAAATATCTGTGAGTGTCTCTATGTTCCAGGCACTGAGCCGAGTGCTGGAACACAATGTTGAATAAGACAATCCTTTTCCTTAGAATGGACTAAATGTAATTCAGTAACTCAAAAAAGACAACAACTCTGTCAAAAGTGATGAATTTCTAAAAAAATCCGAAGAAAACTATAACCCAAAGCATTTACTGGTACAAAACATGCTAAACCCCATGCCAGGTACAACTTACTAGTTAACAATGTTCCAAAAAGACTAATGGTCTCTGTCATTCTTCCAACCAAGTGTCACATTACTCCCTTAATTGACCTGTTTCTTTTTAAACCCAAAGCATGACTGGAAAGACATCTTCCCCAGATCCCTGTAGCACAAGCCATTCAACATCTTATAATTCAGAAGATAATGCAAAAAAAGCCCCTCAAAGCCAAAATATGTGGTAAACATAGTTGAAGTGTGTTTGTTTGTGGGGGTGGGGGTTAACTTTGACCCCTTGTTCCAACTGCTTGCCTTGTGCCCAGGCTGGCTACCGTACAAAGTGCCGAGGGCTTGGAAAGAACAAGAGACACAGGTAAGTGATGAGGTCCCAGTTTTGGGGGTGTCTGTGCTGGGGGTACAGAATGATTCAGCCCTGGATCCCACCCCGAGAAGGTTACAATTGGGGATGAGAGTGAAGGTATAGCCATGAATATTATTTCAGGTAGAAAGCAAGTCCTGGTTAAGCTCTGTTAAGGGCAGGGAACTAATAAAGGAAGATAAACGTTGTAGTCAAGACCATAAAATCGATTTTCACGTGGTTGTAAATGTACTCTTACTAGCTGAGAATCCCATCTCATATGTGAGAAGGCTACACACACTCACACAAGAGAGATTAGAACATACACGATTAGCTACTCCGGAACTTATACACGAATTCACAGGGCGGCTGGTGGCTCAGCCATTAAGCATCTGCTTTCAGCTCAGGTCATGATCCCAGGGTTCTGGGATCGAGCCCCAAGTCAGGGTCCCCACTCAGTGAAGAATGTGTCTCTCCCTCTCCTTCTGCCCCTCCCCCCCATGCTCATGTGCTCTCTCTCTCTCTCAAATAAATAAATAAAATCTTTTTTAGAAAGTTATTTCTATAGGTCAGAGCAAAGACCAATAGAAAGGAGATGGTTCCAAGACTATAACATATAAAACCTTTTTATTTCTTTCTCATAATTTTGGCCTATATTGTACTCATAATGTAAGTTAATTATAATGTTTATGTCCTAAATTGTATGGCCTAATCATTATGCTAAGTAAGGAAATTGCCATGTCAATCAGCAATGAGCTGTCAGTCACCAGAAGTCCCTGAGAGCAAGCAAGGTGATCACCTCGTTTGTGAAAACAAAGCTCGTCATGCATCCCCTCTGTGCCGGGCACTCTGCTAAGTGTCGATCGAGGGCCCAGAATCAGTAGGATTCCTGATTCCAAGGAGCGCCTAGTTGAAGGGCGCTCTTAGAGAAGGCGTCTAGACCAGAAGGTAATCATTCGGAGGGACATTGGTTGATCAGCTCCTGGTGTCACCTAGCAGACCCCAGGGGGACTGGCCTAGAGAGAGGTCAGCCAAGAGGGTGAGGTGGGAAACAGAACAGCGTCTTCTCCGCCTGCCCAAGCTGGTGATAGCCTCTGTTACACGGGTGGGAGTCAGCAGACATGGCGCCTCTAGACCTTGGCGTCCTGCCGGGTAGAGACGGCCTCAGAGGACGCAGTTCTGCTGGGGAGGCCTGGAGGCCAGAGACAGTCGGAGGCCCCTGGTTGGGGAAGGGGGGAAGCGTGTGTCAGTTTGCTGGGGTTGCTGTAACCAAGCATGGTGCCCTGGGTGCCATGACAGAAATTTATTTCCTCATGACTCTGGAAGCTAAAACTCCAAGATCAAGGTGTTGGCTGGTTTGGTTTCTCCCAAAGCCTTGGCTTGTGGATGACCACCTTCTCTCTGTGTCCTCAACTGGCCTTCTCTTTAAGAATGTGCATGTCCTAATATCCTCTTCTTATTAGGACCCCAGGGAGATTGAGTTAAGACCCAGCCCAATGACGTCATGATACCTCTTTAAAGACCCTGTCCCCCCCATAGTCGTGTGCTGGGGGACTGGGTATTCGGACTTCAGTATACGAATTGGGGACAGGAGGAATGGGGGGAGAAACACTGTTCATCTCATAACACAGAGAATGCGGAATATGGCATCCAAACCTCACTTATTTCCCAATTTTCACTTTAAAAGCAACGTTGTCCCGTATCCTGAGTCCTATCCATACCAAAATGGCGCCATTGCCCAGAAAAAGCGGAGAAATGGAAACCAGTGCTGAGCCCACATGCACATCATTAGGCAGGTGGGACATGGTGGTCCAGTACTTCCCAGCACCCAGCTCATCAACAAAACATATTAGATTTTTAAAAATCCAGATAATTAGGACCTATCCTAAACTAATGAATTAGGAATTTCTAGGAGTTGTTTTTTCTTTTAAAGATTTTATTTATTTATTTGACAGAGAGAGCGCAGGGGAGGGGCAGAGGGTGAGGGAGAAGCAGACTCCTCACTGAGTGCAGAGCCTAACTTGGGACTGGATCCCAGGACCCTGAGACCATGACTTGAGCAGAACTCGAGTCAGACGCTTAAAAAAAAAAAAAAAAAAAAAAGAGTCAGACGCTTAACCAACCAAGCCACCCAGGCACCCCAGGAATGTCCAGAAGTTTTAAGGAATCTATTCTTTTCTATCTCCCCAGCTGTTTCTAGTGATTAGTTAAGTCTAACAACCACTGCTTTTGACCTTCTGACAAAACTACAGCTTCTTTTTATAGGAAAAGGGTGTCATGTCCTTCCCATCTTAGGCCTCATTTTTGTCTTTACTCTCAAGGAAACCCTACAGATAAGTATAAACCATATAATGATGTGGATTGGACTTTATCATTAAACTTGCAAAATAGCTTGAAACTAAAGCTGAAAGAATTTACATTCATTCATCCAGTCATTTCTTATAGTCATTTAATATCTCTATCTCTATCTATCTATCTATATGAATTTACTGAGACATAAATTGTTGTGGAATGCTTACTACATGCCGGGCTCGGGGCTAGATGCTGGGGATGGAGTGGTGAACAGCTCGTGGTCCTTGCTTTCCATCCTGCCCCTTGTATATTTCTGTGAACAGAGTCTCACGGGCTGAGAGAAGGCCCTGGAACTTTTTAGCTTCCGGCTGCTACCTTACGTTGAAACTGGTTTTAGAGCCCTTAAGGCAAAGAATGTATTTGTTGCCAGGGTGGGGTGGGACTTCCCCTCAAGGTTACAGCCCACCTGGAAAGACAAATCATCCTCAGGTTGGTAACACTCTTACGGAGCAAATTCGATCCCAGTTATTGGCTGGATGGTGTCAAAAGGACATTAATTCTACCCCCTTTCATCACGTGGCAGGACTGCACGCCAGCCGACGGGGACAACAAAGGTAGCTCTGCAGCTAGACATACCCAATTGTCTAAATGATAGCTTTTCGGGGATCTTTCCAACGCCCACTGGCATCTATGAATCCATTTCCAAGTCAGGTCTCAGGGGAGCCCCCAGGCCGGACCTGCTGACCACAGGTCCGTAGCAGGGGTGTGGCATTTCACGAAGCTCGGTTTCCCCAGCTGATGACTGTCTCCGGTGTCCACACTGCAGCTTTCTGGCTCCTTCCCTAATGAGGGGCAGGTTACATACAGTCCTGCCAACAGCCAAGGACTCTAAGATGCCCAGAACTTTAGAGACTTGGAGGCATGGAGCAAGGGGGCGCCTGGGTGGCACAGTCGGTTAAGCATCCAACACTTGACTTCCACTCAGGTCGTGATCTCAGGGTCGTGAGACAGAGCCCCCCATCAGGCTCAGCGAGAGTCGGCTGGAGAGTCTCCCCCTCCCCCTGCTTGCGCATGCGCTCTAGGTAAAGAAAGAAAATCTTAAAAAGGTAAGAATACAGACACCCAACAAGCACAGAAAGAAAGATGAAAGGCGAAGTGGCTTCCTCCGGGATATTGTTCTGTAGACAAGCCTTCATGCTAATGAGTTGAGTGGGTGCAGATTGCCTCGCGGTTTGAGACCTTTTCTCCCAGTCTCGCTAGTGCCCACAAATGAGGAGATTCTTCGGCACTAACCAAACAGGACTCCCTCTTATCTGGACCCCGTGTGTATCACACAGCTCTCCCCCTGCCTTATGAAGTAGGTCCTGTTTCTCTCGGACTGTATCCCAAACTGCCTTGCTAAAAGTCTCCTCTTTCCCCTCCACTCTTTGCAACATTGGCTCTCTCTCCTCTCTCTAATGTACGTATCTCTTCTATTATATGACTGGACTAAAAAATAAAACAAACAACAAAAACAATTCAAAACAAACCTATCTGACTTCAAGCCAATGACTCTAGAGGGTCGGAAATGAACAGCAGGAAGCTAACTAAACTCTGTCCTTGATTTGGCCAAGAACTCTTTATTTTGGGATCCTCAATGGGCCAGAAAAAAATGGCTTTGCAGTAGAGCCTGGAAGAATAGGAGTATGACTGTAGTTCATTGACGATTCGATCCCACTGTTTTATCAAGGAAGGTTCGATCTCTCTTTGACCCTAACTTGATTCAAATACTTTCATAGTCTTGTTCTGCTAGTTGAATGCATGCTTGTCTCTCACGCCTGGGGAGAGCATTGTGTCCTTTCAAGAAGCTGGGATACTCACTCTCTACTCGTCCCTTGTCCCCATGAGCTCGGACAATGGTAACCATCAGATGTAAACCCCTTTAAAGTCCCACTTACACTCTGTAGAGCCTGACTGTCAACAGTGAATTATAAGAATAAAGACCTGTCCTTTTTTTTTTTTTTAAAGATTTTATTTATTTATGTGACAGAGAGACAGCCAGCGAGAGAGGTAACACAGCAGGGGAGTGGGAGAGGAAGAAGCAGGCTCCCAGTGGAGAAGCCTGATGTGGGACTCGATCCTGCAACACCAGGATCACGCCCTGAGCCAAAGGCAGCCGCTTAACGACTGCGCTACCCAGGCGCCCCAAGACCTGTCCTTTTAAGATAGGAGATGCAGGACTAATAACAAGTGCAGAACACAATTACTAGTTAAATGTATGTATTCTAATCTCAAAGCTCCTCTCATTACCAGTGTTTGAGCTCAGAATAATGAGATCAAAGAGGTAAAAATACCTGTGGCTGAGATTATATAATACCATTCTAATAAAGTCATAAACCAGTGTAATGAACTCCCTGGCATTTAATATTCGGAAGGACAACTAGCAATCTCCAGGATTTAACACACAGACATTTCCTTTGGCAATGACGAGCGCGTCTGTGCACTTGGGTACCCGTTTGCATTTCATTATGACGTAGGAGGGTTTGCTTATAAATTGAGGACATACACCATATCCATGTGGGCCAGTTGTAGGATACGATGGGAAAACAAACCTACTTAATTTGCTTTTTGAGTGGAATGGAAGCTCTCAGTAGAGTGACTGATTCATTCTGGGTTTTGTTTTGTGCTTCTTTGTTTTAATCACAAAAAAAAAAAAAAGAGAGAGAGAAGGGGGAAGAAAGGGAGAGAAGTAAAGCCCACTGCTCTTGGACAGATCACAGGACCCTCAGGACCATCTTTTTCTTGGACGCATCCATTTTTATACAACTAAGCATGCCTAGGTTTGGGCTTTACTAGGAAATGTGTCCGACAACCTGCTCCCTAACCAGAAAGCATAAACTGAATGGGTCAGAACCTGACCCTGATATTTTATTTATTTTCTTATTTTTTAAAAGATTTTATTTATTTGAGAGAGAGAGAGTGAGAGAGCACAAGCAGGGGAAGGGGCAGAGGGAGAGAGAGAGAAGCAGACTCCCCACTGAGCGTGGAACCCGAGGTGGGGCTCTAGCCCACCACCCATGAGAATCATGGTCTGAGCCAAAACCAAGAGCCAGACGCTCAACCAACTGAGCCACCCAGGCACCCCTAGAAAATAATTTTTAAGAACAGGATCCTGTCCTTTAAAAAAAATGCTTGAACGTTTTCAGATGCTGTCGGTTCAGGAAGCCCCTATTACAAGCTGCTCCACTCTGAATCATCTTGAAGCAAACCTCAGATACCAAGTCATTCATTTGTAAATTTTTCAGCATGTGATAAAGGAGTCAAAAAAAAAAAAGAAAAAAAGAAAAGAAAAAAACCACCCAGAACCGAATCTCGTTATTACACTTAAAAATTAATAATAGCTCATTAATATCATCAAGTGTTCAACCAACATGCAAATTGCTCTGATTGTCTCCTAATGATTCTTATAGTTTGTCTGAATACTACGTTCTTCTTTATCTTCTTTATGGTTTTAACGGGTCATCATTTCCCCAAGAGTCTTCCCTGAGATGTTAACTGATGTTATGCAATTTAAAAATAAATCTCATAGGCCAATAAATCTAGCAACCACCGAATTAAACAAAGTGAAACAGATTTCTTTACTGCAACGCTTTCCTAAACCTTCAATATGTTAGTGTGCATTGAAACCCTCTAAAAAAGGGATCTGTCATGAATTTTACCAAATCTGTGGGAACACGGGTTTCTTTTTCTGATACAAGCCCAACCCTTGGGAAATTCTACCAGAGGCAAGTCACTTACTTTTTGAGTCCGTCTTCTTCCCCCGTGTAACATGTAAGGGGATTGGTTTTGTCTGGAAGTCTTACTGATGATCAATACGGTCTCGCCAAAGCCTGCATTCTGTTACTCACTGAAATCCAGGACTGCAGTGACTAATAAAGGTAACGTGTGGGCAGACCAATGACCCCACCACGTGTCTGCAAACAGAAGCTGAATACATGTGGGACCCATACAAGGTCTGGATACACGACTACAGAGAGGCAGAATATTGACACCAGCGCTGCCCTTGCAGCTCAATGCGCGAGGTCAGACGTTCTGAGCAAATGAAGCCGTCATCTATCAGGGAAACAGGACTCGGTGTTTCACCATCCGTGGTGACAACCCTTCCCCCAAACCAATAAGACCCGGTGTATTAAAAAGGAATTTTGTATCACAAGGGGTTGAAGAGAAGTCACCTGAGAAATATAGATTCAATTTCGAAACAAAAGAATATCCAGGACATCTTATCAGTTTACTGGAATAACAGGGCGGAACATTTGAAATTAGAGATCTCCGAAAGATTTGCGATGTGCTATCTTTGAATGAGGAATGGCCATGTAGACTTATCTAGTTCAAGCACTTACTTTTCCATTTCTCCTGGGGTACGTGCTATTTTTCTAGCACTCGCTCATAATCCTAAAAGCAATACTATAGGGGAAAAGTGATACAACTTGTGTTTTGAAATGAAGAAAGATGCATTCTTTTCCATCGCCTGGCAGTGGAAGTCAGGGAAAGAATGGAAGGCCAACAATAATATTAGCTTAGGATTGCTCTTATTTGGTCCAGGTGGCCCTGATGTTCTTATAAAATCCCCCAGGAACCCATCCTCCCCCAGGGCTGGTGACGAAAGTGCCCTCTATGTAATGGAATGGTGCGTAGCTGCCAAGAGCCTTTCCAAAAATCTCTAGCTTTTAGGGCAAATAGAGTTCAGTACCCCAGGGGTTATATTTTATTTCAAGATCTTACTTTGCTGACTTGCTTCACCTTGGGCAGAAGCAACAATCAACATGAGTGATGCTAATTTCTGTTTTCTTTTTGCATTAACTGTTCTGGGAGCAAAGTTAGAAAAGTTTGTTTTTGCTGGCAGGCTTTGGGTACATGACTCCAATTACCACCCACTCATCTTCCAAGCCAGGGCTACAAAGAATGAAGGATGTCAGCGTCGCCTTTCACTCCAGTAACACTTGGAACGGCCAGTCTGTGCACATTCCTCTCTTGCCTCCTGGTTAATGACGAGACATCTGTATTGAGCATGATGATGGGACACCTTCGAGGTGCTGGGCACTAGGCTTGTTACAGGGGCTAGGCAGGTACAAGGTGGGCCCCAGACCTCCAGGGTTTGCAGTCTAATTGAGAGCTAAAGCTAAAAAATCATGGTGCTTGTAATCTCCTTCCTGTCCAACTTTTTATTGTGAGAAATGTCAGCTGCTCCAAAGCTGAAGGATGGGGTATATTGAGCCCTCGTATTCATCACCTCTATTAAAAATCTACCATCTGCTATTACTTGCTTTATCACTGTGTGCGTGTGTGTGTGAGAGAGAGAGAGATTGTCGAACAACTTGAGAGTAAGCTGCAGATATCATGACACTAGAAACCCCTAAATAATTCAGCCACCTTTCTTAGAAGTAAGAACATTCTTCTCCCATTTAACCACAATATTAATATCCTATCTAAGGATATTTTATAATAAATCCATAATGCCATCTGAAATCCAGTGTATATTCAAATAACCCAACTTGTCCCAAAATATGGTTTGTTTGGAGCTGTTTTGTTTTGTTCTTACTAGGTCCAATTGAAATTGGTGGTTACCTTTTTTTTTTTGAACTTCTAACCATCACCCCTCTTTTCTTCAGGAAATTGACTTACTGACTTTTTAAAGAGGTCAGGCCAGTTATAGATTATCTCACTTTCTGATTATCTGATTTTTCTTATTGCTTCCTCGTGGTGCCCATCAACATTTTTCTTGGTCAATGCTTCCCGTAAACTGAAAGTTAGACCTAAGGTCTTGATTAAACATGTTTGACAAGCAAACTTCATACTTTCATACAGTGTTAATGGGAATGGAAGATGGCACAGCCACTTAGAAAAATAATCTGGCAATTCCTCAAAATTGTAAACATTGGGAATGAGACAAGGATGTTTCCTCTCGACACTCTTTTCAACATCAGACTGGAAGTATTAGCCATTGCAGTAAGACAAGAAAGGGAAATAAAAAAGATTCAGATTGAGAAGAAAGAAATAAAACAGACTTTGTGTGCAGATGACATGATCATCTATGTAGAAAATCCAAAAGAATCAACAAAAAAACCTCCTGGAACTAATAGGCTAGGTTGTAAGACACAAAATTAAAATACAGAAGTCAGTCTCTTTCCTATGTACCAGTAGTGAGGAAGTGGAATTTGAAATTTAAAATACAATACTATTTACATTAGGTACCCTCCCCAAATGAAATACTCAGGTATAAATTTAACAAAACATGTATATGACCAATATGAGGAAAACTACAAAACTCTAATAAACGTAATCATAGAACAACCAAATAATGGAGAGATATTCCGTGTTCATGGATAAGAAGGTTCAGTATTGTCAAGATGTCAATTCTTCCTCACTTGATCTAGAGATTCAATGCAACCCCAATTAAAATATCAGCAAGTTATTTTGTAGATGTCAACAAACAGATTCTAGAATTTATATGGAGAGGCAAAAGACCCAGAATAGCCACCATAACACTGAGAGAGAAGTACAAATTTGGAGGACTGATGCCACTCAACTCCAAGGCCCGAATAGACACATGGATCAAAGGAACAGAACAGAGATCCCAGAAACAGACCTGCATAAATCTTGTCAATTGATCCTCAACAAAGGAGCAAAGGCAACACAATGGAGAAAAGATACTTTTTTCAACAATAGGTACTAGAACAACTGTACATCTGCACACCAAAAAAAAAAAAAAAAAAGGTTCTAGACACAGACCTTACACCCTTCACAAAAATTAACTCCAAGTGGACCACAGACCTACATGTAAAATGAAAACCTGTGAAACTCCTAGAAGAGAGCATAGGAGAGCACCCAGATGGCTGTGGGTCTGGTGCTAGTACTAAGGGCATGATCCATGAAAAAAATAATGGATAAACTAAAGTTCATTAAAATCTAAGACTTCTTTTCTCCAAAGGACAATTGAAAAGAATGAAAAGATCAGCCACAAACTGGAAGAAAATATTTGCAAAAGACACATCAGATGAAAGTGTTATCCAAAATATACAAAGAACTCCTATGCCAACCAACACCAAATACTGGTGAGGACGGGGAGCAACAGGGACTCTCATTCATTGGTGCTGGGAATACAAAGTTGTAAGATATTCTGGGAGATAGCATGGTGGTTTTTTACAAAAGTAAACATATTCTTAATATATATTTGGGCAATTGTGCTTTTTGTGTTTACCCAAAGGAATTGAAAACTTATGGCCACACAATAACCTGCAAACAGATGCTTATGGGCTATTTATTCATAATTGCCAAAACTTAGACACAACCAGGATGTCCTTCAGTAGGTGAATGAATAACTGTGGTCCATCCAGACAATGACATATTGTTCAGCATGAAAGAGAAATGAGCTATGAAGTCATGAAAAGACGTGGAGGAACTGTAACACGCGTTACTAAGTGAAAGAAGCCAATCTGAAAGGAGAATGCAGTATATGATTCCAACTGTACGACATTCCAGAAAAAGTAAAACCATGAAGACACTAAAAGAATCAGTGGTTTAAGGGGTTAGAGTGAGAGGGAAGGACGAATAGGACAAGCACCGAGGATTTTTAGGGCAGTGAGAATACTCTGTATGAGAGGTGTCTGGGTGGCTCAGTCAGTTAAGCATCCGACTCTTGATTTCAACCCAGGTCATGATCTCAGGGTTGTGAGATCGAGCAGCACAGAGCCTCCCTCTCTCTCTGCCCCACGTCCCCCCACACACCCCACGCTTGCAAGGGGCATGCACACACGCGCTCTTCTTTCTAAAAAGAAAGAAAGAAAGAAAGAAAGAAAGAAAGAAAGAAAGAAAGAAAGAAAGAAAGAAAGAAAGAAAGAAAGAAAGAAAATACTCTGTATGATACTATAATGATGTATGCATGTCATTGTATAACACCAAGGGTGAACCCTAATCAAATGACAGGCTTTGAGTGATTATGACGTGTCAATGTAGGTTTATCAATTGTAACAAATGTACGTCCCTGGTGGGGATGTGGGGGGGCAGAGGATGTGTGGATAATCTCTGTACTTTGCTCTCAATTTCTCTGTAAACCTGAAAGTACTGTAAAAAAATAAAGTCTTAATAGACACTGTAAGAATATATAATATTAACAGAATAAAGGAGAAAAAGTGTTTAATTTTATTCAAAATAAAAAATACATGTATTAAATGTAACGTTAGCTTATGACCCAGCATTTCTACTCTAAGGAATAGACCGAAGAGGAAAATGAAACATGTCCCCACAAAAACATGTGTGTCAACCACAGCATTATTCATAAGAGCTACGAAGTGGAAAAAACCAAGTGTCCATCAACCGATAGCTAAATAAAATGTGGTATAGTCCATTCCAATCAGTGGGATACTATTAGGGCATAAAAAAGAATGAAGCACTGACAGGCAGATGAACCTTGAAAACAAACCAGGTGAAAGTAGCCAGTCACAAAAGACCACCTATTCCATGACTCCATTGAATGAAGTGTCCAGAAGAAGCAAATCTGTAGAAACACAAAGTAGATTAGCAGCAGCCTGGTTGCTGGGGGCATTGGGAGGGGGCATGGGAGTGACCGCTAATGGGTCTGGAGCTTCTTTTTGGGTGATGAAAACATTCTGAAATTGGACTCTGGTGATGGTTGTACAACTCCATGAATATAAAAAACCACCAGACTGGGGCGCTTGGGTGGCTCAGTCAGTTAAGCATCTGACCCTTGATTTCGGCCCAGGTCGTGATCTCAGGGTCGTGAGATCGAGCCCCACATCAGGCTCCGCACTCAGCAGGAGTCTGCTTGAGATTCTCTCTCCCTCTGCCCCTCCTCCCCTGCACATTCACACTCTCTTTCTCTATAATAAATAAATAAAAATCTTTCTTAAAAACCACACTTTTTAAGTGGGTGAATTGTACGGTATGTGACTCGTACCTCCTTCAAGCTGTCAGAGATGGTCTCGTGCACCCTGTGTTACATCACATCAAAAGACCCATAATTTCTGGTCGTCCCTCCACCAATGATGCTCATTTTGACCTCTTGGTTAAAATGGTGACCCCAGATCTCCCCAGAGTACAGGTGTGGTTTCCCTTGGCAAATAGTGAGTAAACCGTGGCATGAGGATTAAGAACACCCCAACCTTGCTCCCTGACCCCTTCTCTCCTAGTGTTCAAGCATATACTGATGAGCCGCCTGCATCGACCATTTCGCTGAGGACCTGCAGAACAGCCAGCCCCACTTTTGCAGATTCAGAATCTCAGATGCCTTGACGGAGTTTCCAGGGTCATCACTAGGCACGTTGGTGGCTCAATGGAGACTCATACCCCCCGCCTTCTTGTTCTAGCCCCCTGCTCATGCCATTGTCTTATCTACGACTGTCATTTACCTGCATGGAAAGACAGCTTCTGCCACAGTATGGGCCAGAAAAGTGTTGCAAGGATCCAGGAGCAAAGTTACTGCCTTACCACCAGAAAGGCATCCGGGAGGGCTTCCCAAAAGAGGCGGGCTTGCTGTGGGTTGTAAAGAAGCGAATTAGGAGTACAGAAGCTGGGACATAGCACAAGCAAAGACCACCCCCACCCAGGAACAGCGTAAGCACTGAGAGGAAAGCATTGTTGGTGAGCAGAATTATCATTGGTACCAGCCTGGTGCTAATGGGCATGAGCTCTAGAGCCTGATTTCTGGGATTTGAACACCTGCTCTGCTACTTATGACCCACGCAGCTCTGAGCAAGTTACATAACCTCTCTGTGCCTGGATTCCTTGGCTATAAAAAGGGGATCGAAATAATAACCTCATGGGGGTTTTGTGAAAATTAAATGAATTTGGGAACAGTTCCTGGCAACAGAGTCCTCAGAAACATTGGCTATCATCACATTTCACTAAATGTTTGGATAGCAATTTGTGAAGATTAGGATGTGCAGAGGCCAGTAACAGCCAACTGCCTTTCCCTCCAAAAACATGGCGCTGCCCCTGCTCCATGGGCATCCGCGGGGACTGCTCCCACAAGAGGCAGAATAGACTCTAGAGAGAGAAGTCAGGATCGGAACCAGGAAATCTGGGTTGCCATCTCACATCTGCCACCAACCACCACATGATCCAACGTGAGTCCCTCTCTTCTGTAAGTCTCAGTCTCTACGATGGTCAATGGAGAAGTTGGACTAATTCGTGTCCCAGGGTGCTTTCCACCTCTGACTGCGTGATTCTAGGAGTCTCGAGTGGGGGCCACAGCCAGTGCATTCTGCACAGGGCTGTGAGGGTGTAGGGGGCAGGGTGGAGAGCTGCCTCTTCGGATGGTAAGGCATTGCTTGTCTGAAGCCAGAGCTGGCACACATCACAGCACCCAGGGTTACCCAAGGTCACCTCCATTTACTCATTTATCAGAAGCAGGGGTATAAAGGGAGCCATATAAGTTCACTGATCTCACAAGTGAATATGTAATTGTTTAGGCACTTGCTATTATTATGAGCCATTTATGGCTCACTGTGATGATGTCACAAAGGTTATGGTAATTTTCTCTGGTTTGGTTTCTACTTCTTACTCTGTCTGCAACTTCTCAGCAAGAACGTGTGGCCCGAAAACAGAACTTGTGGGGAAGACTGTCAATCTTTGGTTGCGTGAAGGTCTCTTTGACGTTCATCAATATGTACTCTGAGGCGTATCTAAATACGTATATCTATGATTGAGAAATACCAGGTAGAAGATAATAAATTTGGTGTGTACTCAACTAGACATTCCATATATAGTATGCTCCTTCTTTGTGCTGTCCAAGATAAGGCAGGCACTCAATCAGCAAAGACAACTGGTCAACTGACTGAGCTATTACAGTATATCCTGGGGAAAGTGGCTGGAAAAATGTCTCCAGGCTGATTCACTGACATCGATTGCTAAAGTTTATGAGCGATATGCTGTTTAAATATTCATTACTTCTGTTCCTCCTGGATCTTCAGGGCCGTGACTGGTGCCTGGTACAAAGAAGGTACTCTCAATATCGGGGACTGTAGTGGTTTTAAAATACACCCACTAATTCTCCGATGCTCTTCCTTGCAAGAGGTGGGATTTAATTCCTCTCCCTTTGAGGGCCGGCTGGATTTAGTGACTCAATTCTAATGAAAAGAACAAAGCAGACAGGGTGATGTATGGTTTCGGGGACTAGATCATAAAAGGCACTGTGGCCTCCTCACTCACTCATTCTCTCTAAAATTGCTCACTCTGGGTGCAGTGAACCGACATGTCATGAGCAGCCCTATGGTAAGGCCCACCTACTGAAAATCTGAATAATGAATATCGAGGCCTCCAGCCAACAAGCAAGTCAGGGAACCATCTGGAATGCAGTTCTCCAGCCCCCGCAACCCCATGAGAGACCCTGAGCCAGAGTCAGCTAGCTAAGCTTCCCCAGATTCCTGACCTTCAGAAACATTGTGAGATAATGAATGACAAATCATATTCCACCAACTTCTGGGGCACTTGGTCAGTTAGCAGTAAGCGACTAGTCCAGACGCACCAACGAATAAATAGGAGTGTTGCCTATGTGGGTACCAGAGGAATAACTAGACAGCCTTCTCTTTTTCTTATAAATTCTCTAATTTATTCCTTACTTGATCGTGTTCTTACTAGATTTATTCCCTATTTGATCAAAGCCCGTGGATTATTCTGTGGCAGACTTGTCAAAAGTGATGAAAAAACTATAATGAGATATGATGCAATGTGATTGAGGTCAAGTTAAAGATGTGGAAAGCCTGACTGACTGGAGGAAAGCCCAGAAAGATCCCACTGACAAGAAGCAGAACACTCTTCTTTGCCTTTTCCACACCCATACACGGGCTGCCAAGCCTCTTTCCCTTCCCTTTAGAGGGAGCAATGTTGCTTCCTGCTCCCTCCTTTCTGCTTAAAGGGGAGAAAGAAAGCAAGCAAGCTGTAGATCTTCCGCAGCTGCAACCAGCCCTAGGGTAAGCCATGTTATCTACGAGAAACAGGAGCATTTCAATCAGGGCTACGATGATTTCTGTAGGGATAAGGGCCTAGATACATCTCAAATGGAATTTTCCAGGAGGAGAGCATGTTGCGAGCCCAGCTCCCATTGGCGCGTCGTCTAGTGGACTCAGAAGCCAGGCTTAGGGCTGCCTCTAGTTTGCACCGGCTTAGCTCGTTTGGTTGGTCTCAACATGGCATAAATAAATCCCAGCTTTGGGTTTACTACGTGCAGTCGTCGAGGTGACACTCACTGCTTCAACCACAGCAAATTCACCCCAAAAGCATAAGGATTCAAACAGAAGAGCATGCTATTTCTCACATGCACCACGTCCCAGACATGTGCTCCGGGCCACCAGGAGCTTCTCTCTTCTAAGCCAGGCGCCCGGTCCCTTCCTTCCAGCTCGTGGCTGCACCTTCTGCAGGATGTGGCTTCAAGGTCACCTTCCTTGTCCACACCTAGCCCGTAGACGGAGACAGCAACCCATGAATCACACGGTAGGTAATTCGTGGGCTTCGCGGAGGGGCAGTGCTCGTGGCTTCTGCTTGCGTTTTATCGGCTACAAGGCTGTCATGTGGCCTCCTGAGACCAGGGGCGCTGTGAGGCCCAGGAAGCAGGGGAGACAGGGTTCTGAACAACTGGCAGTGTCCGTCCCGTTAACAGCACCGCTTACCTCCCTACATCTGCAGGTGACCTCCGTGCCTGGCACCACCTTTCCCTGTGCTTCTGGAGAGTGCCACGCACCTGCCGCCACCGTATGAACTCTTGTCCAGTTCATGGATCCATCTTGGCACCTCTCCATTAGCATCCAGGGAGCACGCAGCGTCCTTGGATGCGTGTATCTGCAGTGTGTGGCCAAGAGTGGGGGCTCATTTTGAGCAACAAATGGATAAACTGAAGGATGACTCGTATGTTACTCACAGTAAGACCAGGGACGAGAAAATGCTGGTCGTGTGCAGTGAGCACTCTGCCAGAATGTGAACGGGGAATATCGGAGATGGCTCAGTTGTGCCATGGGAGGAAGGGCAGCATGTCTGGCTCTGCGACCTATCTGTGGGGTACTCACCAGTGCCAAGAAAAAGCCAAGAATCCAGCATTTATTCAAGTCCAGTCATGGACAATGTGAAATCTCCCTTTAAACTCACATTTTAAAAGGATCCAGTATCGGGGCGCCTGGGTGGCTCAGTCGGTGAAGCATCTTCCTTCAGCTCAGGTCATGATCCCAGGGAGCTGGGATCGAGTCCCGCATCGGGGTCCTGGCTGGGGAGCTGGCTTCTCTCTCTACCTACTGTTCCTCCTGCTTGTGCTTTTGCCCACACTCTCTCTTTGTCAAATGAATAAATAAAATCTTTAAAATATATATATATATTACAGGGAAGCCAGCTTTGAGCAACAGGGAAAGGACACTGGAGTCCGTGTCAGGAGCTCCGAAGTTCTCATGTTGATTCTGCCCTTGACTGGTGGTATTTCCTTGGCTAAAGCCCTTGATCTTTCTGTACCTTCGATTTCTTGCCTGTGGACTAACTGGTCTCTCATGTCTTGAATTCTAAGATTCCTGGAAGGAGCTACTCTGAGAGGTAGTTAGCTCCCCATCACTGAGGGCATTTGAGCAAAGATGAGATGGCCTCCATGACGGCAATGGGCACATTTACTGACTCGCTATGTCCCTGCTGGCATGCTGACTACCTCTCTGCGTATGTCCTCTTAAGAACAGTGAGAGGTAGGGAGTGCCCGGCTGGCTCAGTTGGTAGAGCGTGCGACTCTTGATCTGGGGGTTGTGAGTTTGAGCCCCACGTCGGGTGTAGAGATTAGTTAAAAATAAAAAAAAGAATCTTAAAAAAATGAACAGTGAGAGGTAGTTACTAATATTATCCCCACTTTATAGATGAGGAAACCAATGCTTATGGAAGAGAAATTCCTCCCCAGCTGGTGGTGCCAGGATTTGGGCCAGGTGTGCATTCTTGCTCCACGAACTGGATTAGAAATCTCACTTGTGTCAGAAACCTGTGTGGACGGCCTTGTGGGGATGCTTCCTCCTTAAAGATTTTATATGGTAAGAATTTGAGTACCTGACCTGGGAAGGAGAAAAGGGGAAACCCCTTACCAAACTCACCCCTCTTGTTTTTTTAGGATCTAATCATTGCATTTCAGTTATATTGACGGCTATTACGGGTCTAGGAAAGCTTTCTGAGCTGGGAGGAGTTGACCAAAGAAAACCTCAAGGGCTTTGGAAAGTTCTCTGCTCAGCGACAGCGTGGGGAGCAACCAAAGCTCCGTGTAACTGATGGGAAACAAGACTGGAAATGGGTCTATTTTGGTGGTTTACTTCTTAATTTTTTTGCTTGTTTTTTAAGGAATGAACCTTTTGAGGGTGCTGTGGAAAGGTGACCGAGCAGCGTACCCCAAGAAATGTCCTTGGTCCTGTGCCTCCGAAGGTCCCAGGCACAGATCAGCAACCGCGCAAGAGGGAGGCAGGGGGCAGCGATCCTTGCACGGAACCCAGGTTTGGGCCGACTGCCTGCGCTCATCTTGACCGTGCACTTGGGGACAAGGACTCCACCCCCTCAGTAGTTCACTCCCTCCCCCGCAACGCAGGAAGAGCGACAGGCCCTGCCTCGCTGAGGGTGCCAGGAGGATGGCATGAGGTGCCAACAACGTGGCTGGCACATGATGGATACTTAACACAACCATTCCTCAGGTTCAAGGTGGCAATGGGTATCTTCTTTTTTCACCATTTGGGATCAAAGACTTGGGGAGAAGAGTCATCTCAAAGTCGTAAAGTAAAATCATGGCAGAAGAGGACGGGCAAGGCCTCACTCAGCAGCCAGGACTGTTCCAGAATCCCCTGTGCTGGGTTTCACAGGGGCACCAGCCTGGCCAGCCCAACCCTGACCGGGCCCTGATACCACAGAGGTCCTTCCAAACAGCTCTACCTCGGGAAACAGTTTACGATTCAGCAGAGAGCATGCTGCTTTTTTAAAGATATGTCCAAATGGATTTATAGCATCACCGTTGAAACTGTGTTCATCACCGTACGGAACTTGAGAAAAGCCTAGGGGTGTATTAATAAATTCGGTGTTGATAGGCACATAACTATGAAGCAATGTCAGGCATCGTTCCTGTATATTAATGGAAGCCAGGTTCCAGGGACAGAGAACATCCCCAGGGAGAGCTGGCCCGCTTCATTACTTTTATGTAGGTTCAGAAGTTGTTTATTTCTCAGGTATGACATGAAATCTTGCTTTATGCCGTCAACCGTAACACAGGCACACGCAGTCATCCCATTTCCCAAAGCGATACAAGCAAATAAAGCTGCAAGCACCAAATGGAAATACGTCCTCTCTTCTCGAAGCCTCCTTCCGTGGAGCAGAATTAGCACATTTCCCAAGAGGAGGCTCTGCTCTCTAAGACCACATCCTCAGTCCCCAAGGGATCAACTCCCCCAGAAATTTCAAAGTCACGGGACTTTGGTAATTGAGATTCAATAAGAGGGCTCAGTAAAGAATGTGCTGACATGACGTCAAGCGTGAGGACTCAGTGCGGACCACTATTCTGCAGGACGGAAGCCAAACGTCTCGGTGGCTGAGCTAACGGCTTCAGTGTCGATCTGTGCGCGTCCTTTAGGCGCTGTAGACCATTTACACGCAGCTGAAGCGCTCCTCATTTCTGAGCAACACTGCCGGAGCCAGCAAGGGCCCCCGGGGGTGGCCTGCACATTTTGTACCTTGGTGGAGGGGGACACAGCAGCAATGACCTGACATTTATGAAAACGTCCTTGGGTTCTGGCCTCGCTGGAATTCGTTCAGTTTGTTTTATAAAATCCATCTGATCTTCTTGATTAAGAAATGAAGTCACATGATGGGTTCAAGAAAAACAGATTCTTTCCCAAACAGGTGGTGTCGGTCAGGCCTGGGAGCAAACACGGACTGTCAATCCCTTGCTCATCTCATTGTCCGCCCAGAAGTAAAAGCAAGCAGACACGATCCCTGACGGCCACATCGCGCACGGTGCACTCACGCAGATGAGAAGAAGGTTCGCGTAGGCTCCCTACCTGTGCTCTTTTCCCTGGACGTCTGAGTCTGACAGGCAGCCTCTGCCAAAGCCCTCACAGGGATTGAATCAATACTGCGACGTCTGCTTTCTGTAAGATGCCAAGACACTCCTTGAAACTCCAGTACGCCGGATGTGGCCCTTTTGTTCACGAGCAGCATCGGTTCTCTGGCCCGAGGACCGAAGGCAGCCCCGTAGGGTACTGAGGATGCTCTTCCACGTTTCGGCAGCTTTACACCTGTCCGTTCAAAGTAAATCTGTGGCCCTGAACCCAAGACCTGGGTGCTATGAAAGGCCACTGCTGGTGGTCCCTTGGGCACCATGTGACACCAACCCCGATGTGGGATCAAGGGGGGCTAGCCAGAACCGTGGGCCTCTATCCCCGCCCATCCTTTCTTGTCACCCGTGCTTCTGTCTCTGCTGAGCTGGGTCTTCAAATGGGGCTGGGTGCTCCCACCCAGAGAAAACTGGGGAGCTCCCAGAATCCAGAGCTCAAAGTCCCATTCTCCCACTATGCCTGCTGCTGTCATTCCGGAGGTCCCTGGGCAAGGTCTGCGGGGCCTTGAGAGAATCCCATCCTGCCCCGATCACCTCCCCACGTCCTCCATTCTGGAGCGAGCATAGAACACCCGTCAAATGTTGGTGAGTCCTTTTCGATCTTGAAGTTTAGGGGAAGCATCCATATTTTGTCCTCTTCCTGTCATTCTGACTCATGGGCTCACTTGAAATAATCCAATTTCAAGCATCCACAGACGTTCCTCCTTGGACACATGGAAAGCAAATTCCAGAATGCAGGCTCACAGCTGCTGAATGGAAGGAAGTTCAAGGCCAGCTGTGGGGTCTGGGGTGCAGCTCCCTCTCCTGGTACGAGCTCCACCCAGGCCCCAGCAAGGGAGGCTCGGCAGGACAACCTCAGCCCTGGCTCCTGGGCATCTAGTAAGGGTTTCAGAGCTTTTTCGGAGGGGTTCTAGTCTCATTACATTTGCCCTGTTGGGAGTATCTGTCCTCATCCTGTGGGTATGCTCTCATGGAAATGTGTCTCCGAGCAAATAGAGAAGGTGAGCCGCTAATCTCCCCTCACTCAATGAAAGGCAGACAATAGGACTCGTGCTGGAATCGCCTTCTGACCCCGAGTAGGCACTGGCTGCCCTGGTTCTGTCTGTGGCCCAGAACACAAAGGCGGCCAGTCAGTCCCTGACCGAGCCTCCTTCTTTGCTTGCCCCCTTTTCATTATGTCTAACCAGCAGGGTGGGGAATGGAGCCTCAACCCGGCTTCCGTGGGGGGTGGCTGGGACACAAGTGCAGTCTCGTATCTTGCCATCAGTTCAGGCCCACCAGCCATTCCCTTTGAGTGCAGCCTGGTGGGGGGTGAATTATCCTGAGCTTTTAAGAGTTTGAGTGAAATCACCTGTGATGGAAAGGAAAGGTTTTTAAAAGAAGAGGTTTCTTCACCCTTCGTTTTATCTGAATCCAGCTGCTCATCGACCACTCTGGAGCTCAAAAGAAATTGCTGTGCTTCTGGGCTTGGACATGGGTAATAATGAAAGGTAGTCGGAGAAAGCGGAGCCTGTTGAAAAGGTTGGACGCTCGGGGCAGGGCGGATACGGCCAGAGTGAGAACCACGGGAGCTGGTTCCCGTCCCAGGCAGGAGCTGACCACAGGGTCACACCCTAAGACAGGGTGCTGCAGGCCTCGGTCACAACAGAGTCGGTGAAGGGTCCGGACAGTGTACACAAAAGGGACAATTGGACATTTGCTCCCTCGGATCACTTAGCACCCATGTCCTCTACTTCCGGGAAAAGCCCGCAACGTTCATCTGGGAAGGTACCACCAATGCCTCGGTCTGTATGTTTTTAAAAACTCACCACCACCACACTCCCGTCAATCAGAGCGACTTGTCCTTCTGAGCTCTGTGACAGGCTCAGGAATGCACAGGTAAGCCCATCAAAGCCAGAGAGAGTTTGTAAGACTTTGATGGGAATTCTGGACTTGAATTTTCTACCAGACTTGAATCTGAGAAGGTATAATAAGATCTAGAGCCCCTGTAGCCATTCTGTTACCATAGGGTCAATCCTTTTGAAGAGCAGAGCCAACACAAAAGTGCAGACAAGTGAAGAGGCAGAGGAAGACTGCCTCCCGGTAATAGACTGTGTGGCTGGATCAAGCCATGCCTGAAAGCAGTGTATTCCTAAACTTTTGCAATAAACTCACTTTTTGCTTAAATCATTTTATGTTGGGTTTTGTTCACCTGTGAGTGAAAGTGTACTAATAATACAAGGGAGTACACGATCAGTATTTAAGACCTAGAAATGAGCAGTGTCCAGCAACTGAGTCTCAGCCAGCTAGGGAAGCACAGAGGCAGGCAGCATCTGAGAGCCTCTGCTCGGTGTCCAAGCCCTGGATCGGTGGTGGTCAAACCTTAGAAGATCCCGCGGAGAGTGTAATGGAGGCACCGATGCCCAAAGCCCTGGCCGGTGCTCAGGTTTCCAGTCCTGAGGCGGGGCAGCGGCAAGAGCTGCATAGGAGAGAAGAAGGCTAGGCCGCGCTTTGCACAGGACCGCAGGGAGACACGCGCAGCCCTAGCAGCTCCGCGGAGGACTCGTGCGCCCGGGAGCCTGCAGGTCATGAGCCACGGTTCTGGAGTTGGAACATCACACACGGGTTCAGAGACGCAGAGAACATGGTCTGGTCAGAAGCGCCAGGGGAAGGGGCGCCTGGGTGGCCCAGGCCGCTAACCCTCTGCCTCCCGCTGGGCTCATGATCCTGAGGTCCTGAGATCGAGCCCCATGTGGGGCTCCCTGCTCAGCGGGAGCCTGCTTCTCCCTCTGCCTCTCCCCCTGCTCGTGCTCTCTCCCAAATAAATAAAGTCTTGGGGAAAAAAGCGCCATGTGAACATGTCCAAGTCCACACAGGCTTTCTTAGGTCAGTCTGAGCTGTTCTTACCAAAGAACCTGTCTGGCAACTAGAGATTAGACTTTAGGAAACCCAAACCCGGAGCATCTCAGTTACAGGCCTCAGGCCGCATAGCTGACTAGTCGGGCAGCCTAGACCCGAGCTCCCATGTGTCTGATGCCAGCTCCACACTTTGTAAGAGCTCCTAGTTCAGCGGAGGCCCCTGAGAAGGTCCGCGCCCCCAGCCGGGACAAAGAGAAGGGGTGCAGAGGACAGTGATCAGGGAGAAGACCCCGTTCCTGCAGCACCCAGCTGAGGAGAGGCTGCCCCACCTGACCACGCAAGAGGGCAGGGGACCAGCCTTTGGGGGAAATGGAGATAATCCTTTTATCTCTCCGAGTCAGCCCCTGGCATCGGGAGAGCCTCCTCTCTGCTCCAGGCTCTTCCCACGGCTCCAAACAGAAGCTGCTCTCGGGAAGGCGGCAAGCCACCCTGGCTCTCGAAGACACTTACCTGAATTTTCTTTTTAAATGAAAAATATGGGGGCGCCTGGGTGGCCCGGTCGGTGAAGCATCTGCCTTTGGCTCAGGTCAAGATCCTGGGACTGCCACCCTCTGACTTCTCGCTCAGCGGGCAGTCTGCTTCTCCCTCTGCCTTTGTCCCTCCCCACTGCTTGTGCTCTCTCTCAAATAAATAAATAAAATCTTTAAAAATAAATAAATAAATAAAAATGAAAAATATGTTTAAAATTAATACAGATTCAACATAAGAAAAAAATAATATTTTCCAAAATTTCATCACCTATAAACTACCATCACTATTTTGGTGCAAGTCCATCTTGGTGTCTTTAAACATAAGTGCAGGGGTGTCTAGATGGCTCAGTCAACTGAGTGCCCGACTGTTGATTTTGGCTGAGGTCATGATCTCAGGATTGTGAGAGGGAGCCCCAGGTCGGGCTCCGCGCTGGGCATGGATCCTGCTTAAGATTCCCTCTCTCCCTCTCCCTCTGTCTCTCCCCCACACTCGTGTAGTCTGTCACTCTCTCACTAAAAAAATAAATACATAAACGAAATAAAATAAAAGTCAGTGTAAACATATTATACATACCATCTATACTATTTACTCTAAGACTCTTTCAAATATTTAAATGCAAACGAATGTCAATGTTGAAATAAAATCTATCATTAAACAATCCCTAATTGTAACAAATTTAGATTGTCTCCATCCTGCACCACGATAATCTTAATACATGTCCTTAATTAAATCCTGAAGAGAAATCCCTAGAAATGTTATCTTGGGGTCAAACAGCCTGGCTATTTTTTACACGCCTTATATACATTGGGAAATTGCCTTTCAGAAAGGCTATGACAGTTTTCTTGGTCCCAGCAGTAGCAGACCTGAAAAGTACACAGTATTGACTACTCAACTCTGATAGATGTGAATTTCCACCTTCTTTTTCACTCAGAATGTTTCTCCCACTCCCTTATCAGCTTCTCTTCACACTGATAAGACAGTTGGCAAATGACAACAGGTCACAGTTTATAAAGCACTTTTACACACTTATAATCCTCGTAGCAACTGTGAAAGGATTTACCATTCTTATCCCCCTCTGCAAGAGGCTCAGGGTGATTTCTCTTACGTTCCAAGTCCAGAGTTTTCTTCCGCAAAGGTGGCTCTCCACCCAGGCTGCCCGGGAGAATTCACCATTCCCAGAGGTTCTGAATTAATTCACCTGGTGTGAATGTCTGATGGGTGAACACCCTTTTTAAAAAAAAAAAAAAAAAAAGATTTTATTTATTTGACAGAGAGAGGCAGCCAGCGAGAGAGGGAACACAAGCAGGGGGAGTGGGAGAGGAAGAAGCAGGCTCCTAGCGGAGGAGCCTGATGTGGGGCTCGATCCCAGAACGCTGGGATCACGCCCTGAGCCGAAGGCAGACGCTTAACTGCTGTGCCACCCAGGTGCCCCAAGGGCGAACACCCTTTTGAGAATCTTGAAAATGATGGATCTTCTTCCCAGAAAAAAGGACACATACATGCACGCATGCACAAAAATTGTATATACGACTTCAGGAAGGAATCAAAAAGACCAGCGCCCATAAATAGATCCAGAATCCAATGACCCAAAGATAAGATTTAGTTAGCACATTATTGATTAACACTGTATGGTAGGCAGAATTCTAAGATGACCTCAATGACCTTCACCTTTATATAACCTCCTCCTTTTTGAGTGTGGGTAGACTCCTGCATCGATCCCAGGATTATGTTATGGGACCTCAGTCCTACAACCACAGATGAATTCTACCACCACCACGGGAAATGAGCTTGGAAGTCAGCCTGAAGCGCCAGGTTAGAATGCAGCCCCAGCTAACCCCTGAGTCTAGTCCTGAGTGATCGTGAGCAGAGCATCGAGCCACCCCAGGCCCAAGCTTCTGACCTACAGGAGCCGTGAGATAATAAGCAGATGCCGTTTACGCCACTACCGTTGTGCTAATCTGTTGCACAGCGATAGAAAACTCACTCAACTAACTCATCTGAGCACCTGCTAGCTACTAGGATCCCTCTTGTACGGGATAGAAGGAATCTTTTTAATGTTTCTGTCCTTCCTTCTATGAACATCTGTCTATGAACACACACACACGCGCACACACACATGCACACACTAGCCTAAAAAAGGTGCCTGCTCTGTGGGGCGCCATGACAAGCCTCAAGCCCTGATTTGGGAAGCTGGGAAGAGGGGCCCCGCTGGAGACCACTGACCAGCAGGCAGATGACCGTGAACTGGGCTTGGGGGGAGCTGTGGGGGGATGGAGACGACATAGATCATCTCCCCAGAGACAGAGGCCTGGCACAGGGACACCTCAGAGCATTTTCAGGGAACAGCAATTAGACCCAACCTTCGGAAGTGCCAGGTAGGTGGTGGGGAAGTGGAAATAACACCAGACAGGCAGGGAAAGATCGAACTGGGGAGAGGTTTGGCCTTTTGAGCGAGGGGTCTGAACATCACGCTGTCTGGTGGGAAGTCACGGAAGGTTCACTGCTGGAGTGGTTTTGGCAGAGGTAGGATTTAGGAAGACTGCAGCCATGCGGGGGGTAGGAGAGGCCATTCCAGAATCAAGGCACGTGGCCGACCAACACATGAAGAGCCTTCTTGTTGGGTTGTCCTTGTGGGTTTTTTTCTTTCTGCTCCTTCCCCACCTAACTCCCCCCGTCATATCCATGTTCACCCATCCATAGCGGGGTCCCTAGAACAAACACCTCGTTTGCCCCAACCCACCCCTCAGCGGGGCCGATGCCTCCTCCCTCTGGCTGGGGGAGCCATGCCTTAGTCCAGCCCTCTGGAATCTCTGTGCTTCAGCACAAGGGGGTCTCAGTGAAGAGCGCCATGCTGACCCACCCCTGCCAGCCCGAGACACATCCCACTCCCCCCGCACAACCCCCATGACACCGTCTGCTCTCTCCTTTCTCTCCATCCCCAGGGCCCCCTGCTTGGCTGAAGGAGAAGAGCACTTTCTCAGGGCTCAACAGATGATTTAATCTTCACAACCGCTCAGTGAGAGCTGGGCTCAGCAGAAGCCCAGGTGGAAACTTTTTAAAGCGTTACCATTGCTTGGACCATTCCATCCGTCTGGTGCTGGACAATGGATAATAGCACATCCAAGTGGCCAGGTAAAGGGAAAGTTCTGCTCATCAGCACTGAGGATTTATTAACGGGGGCCAATTCCAGAGCTGCGAGAACCAGTATAACTGGATTTGGGGTTGGGAGTTGGCTCTTTGAAATGGAAATTTGATGCAAAAGCTCGAATTTGTTCACCCTAAGGGCCAGCTTTGGCCAGCCGCCCACTTACAAAGCCAGAGTGAAATCTGTACTGGTCTCTCCTCGCTCTAAGGATGGAGTAGAATCCCTGGGGCACCATTAACGCCTCTTCCAGTCGGGGGCCCTCGGGGATTTTGCCCGTGCTCTGTGCCTCACTTTCCTGCTCTGTAAAATGGGAATGAGAGCATGGCTCAGAGCATGGCTGCCTGGTGCTACGCCACGGAGGCAGGTACCCTCTCCCCCGAGAATGCCACGCTGTTGACCCAGCCCCGCTGTTCACTGTAGAGAAACGGAGGTGCACGTGCGCTGCGCACCTGCGACCCTTTGGGCTGTGTTTGCGTCTGCGTGCATGGATTTGGGAGACCAGCTCACTCTCATGATCTCAGGACTGTGGTTCTCCAAACTCGTCTGAGCACTGGAATCACGCGGGGACACTTAAAATGACCAATGCCTGGCCCCCTGACAGTCTGAGTTCACTGGTCTGGGATGCGGTCTGGTCGTCCGGGTTTTCTAGATCTCTCCTGGTGACTCCGAGGTGCCCTCGAGTTTGAGAATACACAGAGCCCGGCTTAGCAGTGCTGCCTGGGGGCTGTGAGCCTGGTAGTAGCTGGCCTCACAGAATCCGTGACCGTGGCCTCATCAGCACCCACTGTAACCCCACCCCTCCCACCCCGCACACAAGGAGGAGGACCTGGGTCAGGTGATGTCACTGGGACGTGGGGCAACGGGGAAACAGGACCCCCACCCCGAGGTTGTTTGCACACAGCCTTCCACCTGAACGCCCCAGGCCTTGGGTTAGCAGTCCCTGGCCTCCCTCCTTCACTCAGAATCAGGGCGAATTCCTCCAAGCGGTTGAAATACAAAGTTGTTATTTAGAGGCCCCGTTAATGTAACAATAAACCAACAACATTTTTAAAAGTCCTCAACAGCTTTAAAAAGAAAAAAAGCAGTGCTCTCCAGGCACAGCCTCCAAAGTGTCAGTGTCCCAAAAGTTTCTGGAAACCTCTCTTTTCTGAGATGTTATCGGCTCCTTGTTTTCAGTGATGCATTGCAACCGGAAGTCCTATAAACAGGTGCAGCAGCTCCGCAGAGTGGGCTAATGATGCAGGTTTGACGCCTGTTTTAATCACTGCCCACTCTCTCCGCTGAGATCCTGACTTAATAGAGATGCTTTCTTAGCATGAATTTTAACTCAGCTACTCATCCTGCAAGGATCGCTCCTGACCCCTCAGAGTGCGGGAAGCTTCCGAGAATCCGCGGTTGCTGCTCCCAGGCTGAGAGGGTTGAGGGGAGGCCGGGGGGGGGGGGGGGATCCTGGCAGGTGAACTTGACTCTGACCCCAGGAGCTGCCCGCTGCTTCCCTTCCACAGGCACACACGCTGCCTTCCAAAGGAGCGGTAAGCTTTTGGCTGCCGCTGCCACAGAGGCTTCCAGCAGCTTTGTCTGCTGCTGTGTCCGATTCTCTCCAACGAAGGCCCCCAGACAAAGGGACTGCAGGTGTTTTATGAAATGCTCCCGATTCTCCGGGCCAGGGTACAGCTCCGCGCCAGGGTTGGGGATGTAGCGTGAGGAAAATGCACTGCTGATGGGCATAAAACAAGAAACAAGGAAATAGGCTGTCACGGGAGATATTATTATTATTATTATTATTATTATTATTATTATTATTATTATTATTATTATTATTCTCTGTGTTGTAAGCTCCCTGAGAGCAAGGACTTTATTTCCCCGCTGTCTGCATGGCGTCTGGCACGTGGTAGGTCCTCATTAATGTTTGAGATCCGGAGGGAAGGAAGGAGAAAGGGAGGGGAGGGATAGAGAGGGAGGGAGGGAAGGAGAGAGGGAGGGAAGGGATAGAGAGGGAGGGAGGGAAGGAGAGAGGGAGGGAAGGGATAGAGAGGGAGGGAAGGAGAGAGGGATGGGTGAGCAGATGGACTGTGGAATTAGATAAACTTAGGTTTAAGTTCTTTCTGTAACAATTCTAACTGTGCAAAAACACAGATGTGTTTTTCACTTTCTTCAGGTCCCCTTCTTCTCGTGTCACCAATTACCAGGACCAGCGTAAAGATCCGCGATATTGTATGAAAAGCTGCTAGCACTATTAGGCCATCAAAACATAGGAGCTCCTAACTAGAGCAAACTGCTGGTTACCAGAGGGGAGGTGAGTGGGGGGATGAGTGAAAGAGGTGATGGGGATTAAGGAGTGCACTTGTCATGGGGCACCTCGGTGACTCAGGCCGTTGGGCGTCCAACTTGATTTTGGCTCAGGTCATGATCTCAGGTGAGACCGGGCCTTCCGTGGAGCTCCACGCTGGGCATGGAGCCTGCTTAAGATTCTCTCTCTCCTTCTGCCCCTCCTCTGGGTGCATGTGTGCTCTCTCTCTTTCAAAAAAAAAAAAAAGAGTGCACTTGTCATGAGTACCAGCTGTTGCATAGAAGTGCTGAATCACTGTATAGTACACCTGCAACATTACACCGTACATTAACTTAAAAACTTCTTAAAAAGTGGGAGCTAATTATGGACTTAGATTACATGTAATAATATTTCTACTAATAAAGTTCTGAACACTAATAAAGATATGAGTATTGGCACCTAATCAGAGCTTCCTGAATAAGGGGTGTTCCCAGTTTGTCTCTGCTTATTGAGTGAAGGTTCTCTCTTTATCTGCAATACATGTGTCTGTTTTCCCAATTTAATGAAAAGCTTAATCTCTCCCCTTCACTGTCATCATCCTTCCTGCTTTGTCTCCCCTACTATGGGCTACATCCTTCCTCACTACGTGGGTGTCCCAGCAATGGAACTCACCCCACTCCCGATCTGACCCCAGTCCAGGTTACTCAGATCTTGGAATAAACCTCAAGTCAGCCATGATGAAGAATAGCCTGGTTCTGCCCTTGTTGCCTCTGACCAGTACCTGGATCTGACAAGCCTCCAAAGATTTTCCCCAGCCTATTTGGTTCAGTTGTCAAAGTGTAATTTTCAAGCAATTAAACATGATGATTACATAAGCACATAGTGAATGTGTATCAAAGATTTATTTACTTCATAAACTAGAGAATCAGAAAATGGTAAAGCTATTTTCATGTAGAATTTGAAGGCCAAAGACTTAGATTGACTGTTGGTAATGGCACGTTGAAATAAAAGTGAAAATTTGGAACCAAAACTGGTTAATGTCCTACAGGGCAATCAAATCTTTCCTCAGGAAAGAAATCATTTGCACCTCTACTAGAAAAACAACAACAACAACATGTAGCTTTACAGAGTCTGGGCCCTCATCATAGTAAATAATGCAGGGGAGGAAAAATAATTTTCCTTCTACCCTTCTAGGTTCTTGACTGAGCCCTCCCTTCCCCCACCCCCAATAATGAAAGACAGGTTAACAGGAGAAAGGCAAACAGAAGTTTAATGACATGTATACCTCCTGTTTACAAGGGAGAGATCCAGCAAGCCTGAGTAACTCTCTGAAGCTGCCCAAGCCACCACCTTAAATATCATCTCCAGCTAAAGACAAAAGAAGATGTTGGGGAGGAACTGGAGCTAATTATGGGAGGTTTCCAGGCAAAGCACAGTGAGAGGGTCAGGTTGTTATGCAGATTTAGGCCCTTGCCTTTTCCACTGATAAGGGTTTCTAGAAATATAACCGTTTCCTTCTTGGTACAGAGAGTGAGACATGCGTTCAAGTAGTGATTTCCCTTATAAATTGTATCTCAAAATCCCTCTAGCTTCCATTAGCCTGAGCTAGACAGTTAAAATTACTGCCTTTCTTATTCTATGTGTTATATGTATCCTTTTTTTAAAAAAACATTCATTAGGGGGCACCTGGGTGGCTCCGTCAGTACAACAGCTGCCTTTGGCTCGGGTCATGATCTCAGGGTCCTGGGATTGAGCCCCGCCAGGCTCCCTTCTCAATGGGGAGTCTGCTTCTTCCTCTCCCTCCACCACTCCCCCCTCCTCATGCTCTCTCTCTGTCTCTGTCTCTCAAATAAATAAATGAAATCTTTTTAAAAATTCATTATTCAAGGTAACCTGAATGACTCTTTTTCTTACAGCCAGTGGAGCCTCACTCATGTGAAGGGTGACTCCTAATCCAGAGAAACCACATGGCCTAGAGTTGCACACAAGACTCTGTTTCTGAGGAACTACTGATTTGAGTTTCGGGATCAGACTGGGGCAGCACCCAGTGTCTCATTCAGAGACCATTCAAAAGTGAGAAACCCAGTCAAAGCAGCTCAAGGAAAGGGGGATCCATAGAATGGAGAGAGCTCTTATAGAACCCAATTTAGAATCCAAGCCGTCACCATGCAGCTTCTCCCTCCATCTCACTACCTTTCATTCTCTGCTTCTTTCTCTGCTTCATTGTTCATTCTTTTCTTTCTTTTTTCCCCTAAGTTTTTATTTAAATTCCATTGAGTTAATACACAGTGTTATATTAGTTTCTGGTACACAATTCAATGACTCAACACTTCCCTACATCACCTGGTGCTCATCACAACAGGTGCACTCCTTAATCGCCATCACCTATTTCCCCCAACCGCCTCCCCACCTCCCCTCTGGTCATGAACAGTTTGTTCTCTATAGTTCAGAGTCTTTTTCTTGGTTTGCTACTCTCTTTCTCTCTTTTTTCCCCTTTGCTCGTTTGTTTTGTTTCTTAAATTCCACAAATGAGTGAAATCATGGTATTTGTCTTTCTCTGAATGATTTATCTCACTTGGCAACTTAACATAATACTCTATCTCCATCCATATCATCACAAATGGCAAGATTTCATTCTTCTTTATGGCTGAGTAACATTCCATTGTGTGTGTGTGTGTGTGTGTGTGTGTGTGTGTGTGTGTAATATATATATTATCTTCTTTATCCATTCATCAGTTGATGGACACTTGGGGTTTTCGTAATTTGGCTATTATAGATAATGCTGCTATAAACATCAGGGTGCATGTATTTCTTTGAATTAATATTTTTGTATTCTTTGGGTAAGTACCTAGAAGTTTGATTGCTAGATTGTAGGGTAGTTCTATTTTTAACTTTTTGAAGAAACTCCATACTGTTTTCCAGAGTGGCTGCACCAGTTTGCATTCCCACCAACAGTGCAGAGCATTCTCCTTTTCCCACATTCTCACCAACATATGTTGTTTCTGGTGTCACTGATTTTAGCCATTCTGACAGGTATGAGGTGATATTTCATTGTAGTTTTGATTTGCATTTCCCTGATAAGTGATGTTGAGCATCTTTACATGTGTCTGTTGGCCATCCGTATGCCTTTTTAGGAGAAATTTCTATTCATGTCTTCTGCCCATTTCTTAATTGGATTACTCATTTTTTTGGGTGTTGAGTTTTATAAGTTCTTCTATATTTTGGACACTAACCCTTTATCTGATGTGTCATTTGCAAATATCTTCTCCTGTTTTGTAGATTGCCTTTTAGTTTTGTTGATTATTTCTTTCACTGTGCAGAAGTTTTTTAATTTTGATGTAGTCCCAATAGTTTATTTTTGCTTTGGTTTCCCTTGCCTCAGGAGACATATCTGGAAAGAAGTTGCTATGGCTGATGTCAAAGAGGTTACCGTGTGTGTTCTTTTCTTGGATTTTCATGGTTTCAGATCTTATATTTAAGTCTTTAATCCATTTTGAATTTATTTTTGTGTATGGTGTAAGAAAGAGGTCCAGTTTTATTCTTTTGCATGTGGCTGTCCAGTTTTCCCAACACCATTTGTTGAAGAGACTATCTTTTTCCCATTGGATATGCTTTCCTGCTTTGTCAAAGATTAATTGACCATATAATTGTGGGTTCATGTCTGGGTTTCCTATTCTGTTCCGTTGATCTATGTGTCTATTTTTGTGCAAGTACCGTACTGTTTTGATTACTGCAGCTTTGTTATATAGTTAAAGTCCAGAATGGTGATACCTCCAGCTTTGCTTTTCTTTCTCAAGATTACTTTGGCCATTCGTGGTCTTTCGTGGTTCCATATAAATGTTAGGATTGTTTGTTCTAGCTCTGTGAAAAGTGCTATTGGTATTTTGATAGGGATTGCATTAAATGTGTAGATTGCTTTGGGTAGTATAGATATTTTAATGATATTTGTTTTTCCAATCCATAACCATTGGAATGTTTTTTCATTTCTTTGTGCCCTCTTCAATTTCTTTCATCAGTGTTTTATAGTTTTCAGAGTACAGATCTTTCACCTCTTTAGTAAGATTTAGTCCTAGGTATCTTACTGTTTTTTGTGCAGTTGTAAATGGGATTGATTCCTTAATTTCTCTTTCTGCTGCTTCATTACTGGCGTATAGAAACGCAACAGATTTCTGCACATTGATTTTGTGTCCTGTGACTTTACTGAATTTGCTTGTCAGTTCTAGCAGTTTTTTGGTGGAGTCTTTCAGGTTTCCTGTATAAGTAATTTGTCATCTGCAAATAGTGAAAGTTTTACTTCTTCCTTGCTAATTTGGATGCCTTTTATTTCTTTGTGTTGTCTGACTGCTGTGGCTAGCACTTCCAGTACTATGTGGAATAGAATTAGTGAGGATGGAAGTCCCTGTTTTGTTCCTGATCGTAGAGGAAAAGCTCTTAGTTTTTCTCCATTGAGGATGATCTTAGCTGTGGGTCTTTTGTATGCGGCCTTTATTATATTGGGACATGTCCCCCTAAATGTACTTTGTTCAGGGTTTTTATCAAGAATGGATGTTATACTTTGTTGAAAGCTTTTTCTGCATCTATTGAAATGGTCATATGGTTCTTACCCTTTCTTTTATTAATGTGATGTATCATGTTGATTGACTTACAAATATTGAACCAGCCTTGCAACCCAGGAGTAAATCCCACTTGATTGTATTGAATGATTTTTTAATGTATTGTTTAATTTTGTTTGCTAATATTTTGTTTAGGATTTTTGCATCTATGTTCATTAGAAATACTGTAGTTCTTTTTTGGTGGTGTCTTTATCTGGTTTTGGTATCAAAATAATGCCAGCCTTGGGGGCACCTGGGTGGCACAGCGGTTAAGCGTCTGCCTTCAGCTCAGGGCGTGATCCCGGCGTTATGGGATCGAGCCCCACATCAGGCTCCTCCTCTATGAGCCTGCTTCTTCCTCTCCCACTCCCCCTGCTTGTGTTCCCTCTCTCGCTGGCTGTCTCTATCTCTGTCGAATAAATAAATAAAATCTTAAAAAAAAAATAATGCCAGCCTCATATAATGAATTTGGAAGTTTTCCTCTCTTTGCTATTTTTTGTAATACTTTGAGAAGAATAGGCATTAACTCTTCTTTATATTTTGGTAGAATTCACCTTGGAAGCCATCTGGTCCTGGACTCTTGTTTGTTGGGGTTTTTTGATTACTGATTTGACTTCTTTGCTGGTTATTGGTCTGCTCTAGCTCTCTTACTCCTTCCTGTTTCAGTTTTGGTAATTTATATGTTTCTAGTAATTTATCCATTTCCTCAAGTTTGTCCAATTTGTTAGCAATAGAGTTTTTCATAATAGTCTCTTTCGATTGTATTTCTGTAGCATTGGTTGTTATTTCCCCTCTGTGATTTTATTTATTTGGGTGCCTTCTCTTTTTTTTTAGATAAGTCTGACTATAAGTTTATTAATTTTATTCATTTTTTCCAAAGAACCTGTTCCTGCTTTCATTAATCTGTTCTATTATTTTTTGTTTTTTTGTTTTTTAGTTTCTATATCATTTATTTCTGCTCTAATTTTTATTATTCCCTTCCTTTTGCTGGCTTATTCTGCATTTGTTGTTCCTTTCCTAGGTCTTTTAGGTGTAAGGTTAAGTTGTTTGAGATTTTTCTTCCTTGGTCTATATTGCTATATACTTCCTCCTTAGGACTGCTTTAGTTGTACCCAAAAGTTTTGGACTGTTGTGTTTTCATTTGCATTTGTTTCCATGTGATTTTTATTTCTTCTTTTACATCCTGGTTGACCCATTCATTCTTTAGTAGGGTGTTGTTTAACCTCCATGTATTTGTGGTCTTTCCAGATTGTTTTCTTGTGGTGGACTTCTAAATTCATTGCGCTGTGGTCAAAAAGGGTGCATGGTATTACTTCAGTCTTCTTGTATTTGTTGAGGCCTGTTTTGTGGCCTAATATGTGATCTATTCTGGAGAACATTCCATCTGCACACGAAAAGAATTGTGCATTCTGCTGTTTTTGGATGGAATGTTCTGAATATGTCTGTTAAGTCCATCTGGTCCTGTGTGTCATTCAAAGACATTGTTTCATTGGTGATTTTCTGTTTACATGCTCTGTCCATTGATGTAAGTGGGTGTTAAAGTCCCCTATTAGTGTTGTATTACTATTGATTACTTCTTTTATGTTTGTTTTTAATAATTTTGTGTATCTGGGTGTTTCCATGTTGGTGCATAAATATTTACAATTGTTATGTCTCCTTGTTGGATTGTCCCCTTTATTATTATATGGTGTTCTTCTTTGTCTCTTTTTACAGTCTTTGTTTTAAAGTCTTTTTCATTCAAAGAGTCACCTTTAATATTTCTTGCAGGGCTGCTATAGTGGTCATGAACTCCTTTAGGTTTTGTTTGTCTGGGAAACACTTGATCTCTCCTATTCTGAATTACAGTCTTGCTGGATAGAGTGTTCTTGGCTACAGATTTTCCCATTCAGCACTTCGACTATATCATGCCACTTTCTTCTGGCTTGCCAAGTTTCTGTTGAAAAATCTCCTGCCAGCCTTATGGGTTTGCCCTTGTACATTACTGACATCTTTTGTCTTGCTTTTTTTTTTTTTTTTTTTTTTGACTGCTGGAGAAAAGTTTTAAAACATGAAAACTTTATACCACCTTTGTTACATTATACTTCCATTTAAAATCTGTAATCAAATTTCATCAAAGATTACCAGCCACATACATGCCATGATCGGCTTCCTATAAACAACTTTGTTTTCTGTGTACAAATCCGTGTCAGTGAAATAAAAAATGAAACTGTATACTAGACAAAGAACTATATTAGCCTTGTTTCAAACTTTATTCCCAAGCTTCTTCAGCTTTATTCCCAGGCTTCCCCAGCTGCCAAAGAATGAATTGTGTCTAAGCAAAAACTAAAGGTACCTGCAGTGTCCAAGGCGCACACACTTAAAACTGCTAGAGATCTAGATTTTGTCAGATCCATGAACAAAATTGTAAAAAGCAATCATAATATAAAATAACAGCTTCCAGTAACTTCTTCAAGTTTTATCTTCTTCGGGAGTTGACTCAATTCACTTTGCTTCATTCTTGGAACCTTCATCAAAATTCTCCACAAGATCTGGAACTTCATCATCATCACCCTTTCTGGTAGCAAAGAGGTGCTTTTCCATCCACAGATTGTGTAGGCGGAGCTTCAGCCGGTCTTCTAGAACTAGTAGATTGTTTGCACCAAGTTGGTTTAAGATACTGGGTAGCATTTCTGTCAGCTGCCTTGTCTCAGCATGGCCTAGAATTCACTGTGATAGAGCCTCAAGGGTACTGAGCTATACTTTTGGGAAAAAGGCAGGCAAACAACTCAGGGGTCAGATGGCATGGAAACAGCGATTTGAGGAGTGTCTGGTGCACACAGTGGGGAGATTATTTGCTCGTCTCAGAGCATGTCCCTGAGAAGCAGCACTCATGGAGACATCTCTTTGGGAACAAAGGAGCTGGCCAGAACCATTTCCCTCCTCTGTCCCTCAGCATAAATATAGAGCCACCTTGGGAAGCAGCCCCATCCCACACTGGCTGCCTAACTTGCTTACACCAAGCCAACCCCCCTGCACCCTGGTGGCACTGCCCTTCTCAATCACCCTTGCCTCAGTCCCACTGTGGTAGGCCCCTCTTCCAGAAGACCAGCACAAACCCCTGCCCACACCACGTCTCCCAACCAGAGAGTTTTGTAGGGCCTCAGTTCCAGTGGAAGTGGTGACAGATCACATCTCACAAGCGGATCAGAGCACACCTAGTTAAAGCTCACCACATTCAGGTCAGGGATGAAACACTGCCCACAGCAGGCAAGCAGAGTCTTGGCAGATGGCTCACCTAAAGGATAGAGTAGTCAGAACTTAACAGGAGAGTGTATGCAGCACAGCACACATTGGAGATGTTCCCTGAAGCACGAGTTCCTGGGAACTACAAGACCTCTTCTTCATAAGGCCATTATTTTCAGGAGCAGGAGACATAACTGGCTTTCCTAACACAAAGGAGAAGTCAGAGACTTAGACAAAATGAGAAGACAGGAATTTATCCCAAATAAAAGAACAAGATAATGCCATGCCAGAGATCTAAGTGAAAACAGATGTAAGTAACATGCCTGATAGAGAATTTAAAGCAATGATCATAAGGATCCCCATTGTACCTGAGAAAGAATGGAAGACATCAGTAAAACAGTTACCACAAAGATAAGAGTTAAAAAAGAATCAATCAGAGATGAAGAGTGCAGAAAAATGAAATTAGAAACATCCTTGATGCAATGAACAGCAGGCTGGAAGAAGAAGAGGAATGAATTAATGACCTAGAAGACAAAGTAATGGGAAACATTAAAACCAAACAAAAGAGAGAAAGAATTATTCAAAATGAGAATAGACTTAGGGAAATTTAGAGACCCCATCAAATGTAATAACATTCATATTATAGAAGTCCCAGGAGAAGAAGAAGAGAGAAAGGGGGCCTCCAAGAGGAAAGCAAACATTCATTCTCAAGAAAAATTTTGCAGAGAGGTTCATTTTCTGCATACTCTCTTCCCAAATTCCAGGATCATGATCTGAGAGGAGGAGGATATGAGGGATAAGAACAAAAAGGAGAGTGAGCATGAAATACCACAGATGTGCTAACAATAAAGTCTCTGGGTCTGTGTTTGCCCACATCAAAAGTTTAGACTTGGACCAGTTATTCTCTCTACACCCCATCACTCTGCATGTGTCATTTGCCGCATTCACGAGATGCACTGTGTTTATGATGATGCAGCTGTGTTGTCTTAGTAGGCTGAGAGCCCCTGGACAGTGTCTTATTCATCTTAACTCCCCAGCTCCTAGGTTAGTATCTGATAATACTTATTTCTGGATAACAAATATCTGTTGAATAAATGGATGGAGAAAGATAGAAAATGTATGAAGGAGATGTGGTTCGGACTGGAAGCAATCTCAGCCACTCTGCCTGGGCCCCAAGTCATCACTCTGGGGTCAGGCCCACCACTGCGTAAGCTCAGTCTCCTACAGAGTGCCAGGCTTCCTCTGGGCTCTGCAGACCAGACACAGCGGAAGGCTGGACAGCTTCTCTGGACCCTCCAGGAGCCGGCTCCAGGCCAAGCAGAACTGAGTTCTGAGTGGCCAGGCCCAGGAGCTGCTGGGTCAGCTGTCAGAGCCTTCTTACTTCCAGGAATGGTCAGCTTCTGACCCCAAAATATCATCGAACTTTCAGACGTGAGTTGTTAGAGCTACTTTTCCAACGAGGTTTAAGTGTCCTTGTGGGGCAGTGCAGGGTGGGATCAGACTCCTCCCCTCAAGGCCCCCCCAACCTCATCAGGCCTAGCAGCTCCTATGTTCAGCATCACAAATTCCGGTCAGCCACACGATTTCACCGGGAAAGCAGTGCTGGTATGTTCACTTTACTTGGAACTACTGTACTAGAAGACTGTCGCCTCATGTTCTCTCCAGAGACAGGACAGCTGCAGGGGTGCTCAGAGTGACAGCAGAGCCACTAAGAGCACTCTCACCCCTCTGTCCTCACGGCCCTCTGAGACAGACATAGATAGCCCCCATTTTCAGGAGAGAAAGCCAAGGCTAAAATTTCACACTGGAGGGTGCTTTGGAGAGATTGCCGTCTAGGGAGCCAGCCTTTGAACCCAAGTCTGAAACAACTAGAATGAGGGGGGGAGGCAAGGGCAACAGAAATTCTCATCCAAAAAGTAACAGTTGTTTCTTCAGCCAGCACTTTTTAAAAATCCACTTTGTGCCTATGGACATAATCTTTGAATTCACTTTGTTTTTCAGTGAATGACTGGGAAGCCATTTTCATAAAGGAAGACCTCAGATGAAAACCAGGAGGTGATCTTTGACTAACCGCGCTTGTCCTTTCTGAGCCAAATGGATTTGAAAATAAGAACATTAGAGAGATTTCAGCTCACGGTGAGTGACAGGCTTTCGACCCCCACCTGCTGGCTGATGACCTCTACACAATTTCAACAATGGCTTCCAATATTTCACTTAAAATCAGTGTGGCTTAGGTATGAAATTGCTTCTCCCTAAAGCAACCCCGAGGCCTAAACAGTAACTGTGACCATAACCATGACAGGGAGGCTCTTGAATTTAAAATTTATTGACCGTTCACAGCACACTTTCCAAATTCATCTCAGGATTTCTTAGCAATGGAAGTGCCCTTCATCATATATTCCCTTCACTGCTGACCCGCCGGACAGGACTCTGAGCCGCCAGGCTGGCTCCATATGGATCCTTCAAAATGGCCATTTCCTCTTCGGCCCCACCACCTGACCTGAAGTCTGCGAGCAATGAGAGTATCTTCTTGGATGGGACTTGATGGTTTAACACAAGAAGATGCCAGATATTTCTCCTGAAGCAGAACTTGGTCCCCTTCTTTCCTCAGCAGAATGTCTCAAGATGCTTTCCATGGAGCATGAGTTCTATCAAGCGCTCCACAGGAAGAAGAGTCCGTGCTGTGCAAGTAAGTAAGGAACCCTCATTTGAGACAGGGGGCAAGCCCTGAAGGGGGCGCTCTCCCACACAGACCACAGGCCGGAAGAAGGAAGACGGAGCTATTTGCACGAGGGAGGGTTTTCCCACGGGACTTTACCCTCTGCATTTCAGGGAGGGACGGGGGACCCCTTCCGGCCCCAGCACCGCAGCGCCAGCCACGGCTTGCAGCCCGTGAGAGACCAGCACAACCTCGGGTTCTTCTCGGATGAACTCCGGGGGAGAACAGCCCTCCCCGGCTCAGCCTAACACCAAAAAGCTGGCCTTCCCTTTGTCGCCTGTGGTTCATCACCGCTTGCTTGGCCCAAAGTGCCGTTCGTCTGCTATTCCTGAATACGCTTTTTTTTTTTTTTTTAATTAAATAAAATTGCTCTTCGCTCTGTTGAAAGCTGACGGTGATGTCATGAATTTGGTAAGCTGGGAAGTGCCCCTCGGGTGTTCGCAGCAGCCTCCCGGCTTCTACCAAATACATAAACGTGCTGCCACTTTTGCCTACTTTTGGGTGATATCCATTACCATCCCTCCCATGAGTGGGAGGCACTTTGGAAATCCCAGTGTTTAAGAAAATGCTGGAGCATAGGGTGCGTGGGTGGCGCAGTCGGTTGAGCGTCTGATCTTGGTTTCTGCTCAGATCGTGGTCTCAGGGTGGTGAGATGGGCCCCGCGTGGGGCTCCACACTCAGTGAGGAGTTTGCTGTAGATTTTCTCCCCATCTCCCTCTCCTGCTCTCTCTCTCTCAAATAAATAAATAAATGTTTAAATAAATAAATAAAATGCGGGAGCATGAAACTGATTTACAATAAACCCACTCACAAAATCCCCCAAGTATCTGAAATCGTACCAAAAAGCTCATTGGGGAGAAGGTCGAGTTGCCTGCTTCAGAAATAAGGTGATTCTTTTTGGAGTAATGACTACGGTTTAGAGCACCTGTTGTCTCATGAATGCAAAGAACCACGTCGCCAAAGAAGTATAGTTGTTTGCTGAAGTAACTCACAGACTGGGGAGAGACAGAACCAGAATTTTTCAGGTAAGCTCAAAACACAAGCTCTTAAACACTCTGTTGTTGCTGAACTCTCCCTGGTGGAGCAGACCCTCCCCGGGACCAGAGAATGTCCGCTCTCCAGACAGCCGGTCAGGCTTTCGCCCCAGGAGAGCTGGTGGGACACACACCAGTCTGCAGCCCTCATGGGTGCCCAGGCCAAACCGAGCCCTGGGAAGCCCACGACGAAAGGGTCCCAGTCCCCACTGTATGGTGGAGATCAAATCCGCAAAGCCAGGGAATCTGGTCTCAGGCCAGGACTGGGGCCTGGAGACCCCACAACCCAGCCTGGTTCAGGGCCCTGCTTCGAGTGACTGAATTCCTTTACGGGCAGCGTATCTATGCTAAAGTTCCTTTTCCCCAGTCCTCCTGGTCCTGGCCAAGGCCGGGCCCAGCGCACTTCATCAAGCACTAGATGTTTAATGAGCCCCTACTATGTGTCAGGCAGTATGGTAGGTGCTGGAACTCGCAGGGCATATGACAGCAGAAATCCCCTCCCTCATGGAGCTTCTTTTCAAGGAGGGGGACGGTTTGTATAATACAATGTCAGGTAGCAATAAAGACTTCGAGGAAAAAGAAAGCAGGTGTGAGGGTGGGGGTTGCTGTAGGAAGCTCAAGGCGGGACTTCACGAGAAGCCACGTGCTTGGGAAGAGACCTACACGGAGGGAGGGAAGGTCTGGGGGAAGACCAGCCCTCTGGCTCTGGCCTGCACTGCCTGCCCAGGGTGGGAGACTGGGTGTGGCCCTGGGGGGGTGGCGAGGCCGGGAACATGGAGGAAGTCAGCTGTCAAGGCTGAGGTCCACTTGCCCCTTGGCAACTTCCTGCGGGGTTGTCAACACCCACGCTCTTGGGTGGGTTGGCCTGGGAACCAGCTTGCCTCCCTGGAGTCCCAGCTGCACTGATCCCGGCTTGGCAACCTTGAGCAAGTTACTTACCCTCTCTGCACCTCACTCCCTGGTTAGTAAGATAAAAGGGAATAGTACTAGCAGCGACTTACGGGGTTTTGAGGATTAAATAAGTTAATATATGTGAAATATTTAGAAGCAGTGCCTGCTATATAAGAAGTTCTCAACACATAGTAGCTTTTGTGTCTGCAGCAGAGTGGTGTGTGTGTGTGTGTGTGTGTGTCAGAGTGTGGGTCAGAGGGAAGGGGATAGGTGAACAATCTCTAAAGTCTCTTCTGGCACTAAAAAATAAATATGTATAAATAAAAATAAATATATATAATAATATAACTAATACTATATAAAATATTATGTAATTAATATTATGTAAACATTAATATACATAATATTATATAATGTTAATATTATGTAAAATATTACATATTGTCTGATACTTCATGTTGGTAGCTGTCCCAGAGGCTATCAATAACATGTTAGCAGGTCTTATTCCCGTTTCCCTATCCAATCTCACAGGAGAGAAACTGAGGAAAGTATGGACTTATACTCAGGAAATTGATAACGAGTTTGTTAATTGCACTGATTGTTGGGACAGCAGCATCAGGACAAATTTGAAGTCACTTGATGTACAGAAGAGTGATTTCCCACAGTTAAAATGAAGCTCTCTTTATTTGCTTCTGCTAATTAAAAAATCAGAGCTAAAGATATTTAAACACTACAGTTAAAATGGCATGGCTCTCTATCGGCTTAATGAATTCCCTCATGAAATCAACTCGAAAATGTTACCCCTTGTACGTAAATCATGAAACGCAACCTTCCTTGTTCACTTATGTGCTTTACTGTTAATTTTTCAGATCAGCATTTACATTTTTTTCCTCTAGGTTATTACAATATCCTTCTGCCAGAAGAAGTACAATTCTGGTTTTCTGACTTACACGGGTACTTCTTTTAACCAGAAAGAAAAATACTCGGTTGAACGTCTGCCTTCAGCTCAGGTCATGATCCCAGGGTTCAGGGATTGAGCCCCGGAGCCTGCTTCTCTCTCTGCCTGCTGCTCCCCCTGCTTGTGCTCTCTCACCCTCTCTCTGTCAAATAAATAAAAATCTAAAGAAAAAAAAAAAGCTAGGGGGAGACACAGGTCGAATTAGCCTCCCGGCTGGATGGTGGCCCCTCAGTCTTGGGCACGATGACAGGCGGCTTCACAAATAAGCCTACATTAAACCAGAAAGTTTGATAAATGCTGGAAATTTCTAAGCCCCAGAAAAATGTAAACTGTCAATGAGAGGAAAAAACCCTGTGGATGGTCTGATCTTTTCTACGAATCCTTCGGTGCTGGAAATGGAGATTTCCTGGGGAGTGATATGGTCACAGAACGGATGAAGGGCAAAGCGAGGCCGCCTCCGAAAGCAGACCTCCGTACACCCCGAGACAGACAGGACACGAAGCAGGTGTCTGTGGGCGCCCGTGGGCGGGCGCTGGGCTTCGAGATGTTTCCCTTGGTCCTCATTAGGTAGCAATGAATGTGTGACTTCCCTGTCACTTAGCGCGTACAAGAAACCTACAAAGGTAATTTCTCGATGCCCTTTGCAGAAGAGTTGGAGAAACACAAGAGGTACAACTGCCGTGAGTGCTAAAAAACGGCTTTTCTGTTTGAGCCATAAATGAGCTGGGACCGACATCCGGAAGGGCCCGTAGGGCTCCGTACCTGCGAGCTGCAGCCGACACTTGTGCTGCTGGGCTGAGAAGAACGCACCAAAGCCTCCGGCCATCGCCACGATGGGCTCCAGCATCCTTCTAGGAAGACTAGCACTCAGCTCCTCCAGGAGTAAATGAGCTTGTTTGATTTGTTCCTTCTCTTATTAAAATGTTTAACATTTTACAGGAACAGCTATAGGTTTCATCCACCAAGTGGGTGAAGTAAGTTTGGGATTTTTTTTTCAGTCTCCCTAAGAGAAAGTAGTTTGGAAGACTAATTCCTAATAAAAGCGAAGTTGCCAACATGAATGAAATTGCACGAGCTGTGTGTGTGTGTGTGTGTGTGTGTGTGTGTGTTTCAGGACCAGGTGGTAAGACAATGGGAAATGAAGAATAGGGATGTTCAGTCCAAGGGCTTCCATGTAACAGATGATAAGCCGTAAGAAATACTAGTGCCATCTTGAGCCAAAACTATACTTCAGGCCAAGGTCATACTTTTTTTTTAAACTAATTTATTTATTTGAGAGGGGAGGGGGAGGGGGCGAGAGAATTTTAAGCAGACTCAGTGCTGAGCACAGAGCCCAACGTAGGGCTTGATCTCACGACCTCAAGATCACGACCCGAGGCGAAACCAAGAGTCAGACGCTTAACTGACTGCACTGCCCAGGCCCCCCCATGAAAGCTTATATTTTCATAATCACACCCTGTGCTTGCTTTTGGTCACTGGTTAGGTACTTCCTAGACAGCCTGAGAACCCACAAGAGCTACGTACATGTCCCAGCTTTCAGTAATAATGCTACCAGCAAATTCTGTTTTCCGAAGGAACATTGGCTATGTTTATGTGATACTTGAAGTATTTACTACACTTTAATATGGCAATATAGCCAGAATCAGGCCAATTCTGGTTTAGTGATGGCTATCAACTTGTTTTCACTGTTTTGCAAATTAATACATAGTTAAATTGAATTGTACTGACACAATTGTTTTTGTCTCAATTATCTTCAAAAGTCGTTTAAATTTTTCCATTGCTCTATGAACTTCATTTTTCAATATTTCATTTTACTGAGGAGATTGGGTCCATCAGTAAGCATGTGTAATAGATAAGCCTATCATTGTTGAGAGAAAGCACATTAGTCAGGGTCCTAGGTTGAAAGTCCCAAAGTCTAGTCTGAGTGTCCTGGATAGATTTGAAAATAAGGGATTGAGGCGCACCTGTCTGGCTCAGTCAGTAGAGCGAGCAACTCTTGATCTCAGGGTTGTGAGGTCGAGCCCCACGTTGGGCACAGAGATTATTGAAATAAATACATCTTTAACAATACATAAAAATAAAAAGGGATTTGTTTGAAAGCATGGGTGGAGAGACTCACAGAGGAGACGGAGAACCAGGTGTGAAGAACAGGTCAGGACAAAGGGATTCCCCGGCAGGGCTGGGCAGCAGAAAACACAGGTGGCCACGGGAACATTCGAGCCTACTTGCCTCTGTGTAGCAAGACTGCCCTCTCTCATTCACTGTTCAAAATCCCACTGAGAGCGTCCAGGCAGCCAAAACTACGTCACCTGCCCTCACCCACACCCACAAAACTGCCCACGGTGAGGCATTCCCAATGAAAGGAGATCGCTGTGTGACAGGAGATGTGTGGATGCCTCAGGGCCAGACAGGGGCAGAAACGCTTTACCGTGACAGAAGGAGAAATCCTCGAAATGACGTTCACCATTTGCTCTAGAACTGAGGCAAGAAGTTAGCCAGCTCACCGTCATAATTCCCGGTCTCCTACCGCCCCATCCTAAGGCGACAGAAGCAGATCCTCAACCAGGGGTTCCCGCAGAACCCCGAGCTGCCAGATGGCTTCGTGGAGAGACCACACTCGCTTTCTGCTTCTGCTATTGCTGCTGACTCATCCCAGCTTTTAAAATACCTCATTATCCAAGCACCTCCTTTCTGGAAAGGTCATACAAGTAGTCTCAGGAGGCTACCTGTGTTCCTCCAGGCACATCAGGGGACCGAGCACAACAGAGAAAAGCAGCCTCAGAATTACGACCTGGCAGGTGAGGCCACTGAAGTGAAGGTCTTTGTAAATGCGATTTTCCGTTGGGATTCGCTTCTTCTCCAGTGGCATTTAGTAAATATCATTGACTGAAATTGACTAAACACAGCCATTTGACTTCATAAAGAAAGAGTCTCCTTAAAACTAAAGAGTGCCCTTTTCCTGGCATTTAATATGTAAGAAAATGCCTTAAAAAGAAAGCATAGCTGCCTTAATTACTATTAGCATAGGAGGAATGCACTGATGGGCCTTCCTAGTAATGGGTTTCTTTTTTTTTTTAAGTCAAATATAAATGAACTTGAGCATGTTCATGTCCGTGCGATACATAAGAATGAAGTCTGTTGTACTGTATTGGGGGGAAAATGCCCCCAAGGCCCAAACAAAAGAGTGTCACTGTGACAGCCTTGGGAGCCTCAGGATTGCTCTTATAGCCCACGGTGGCCCCAATGTCATGTAGTCCTTGGGACTAGTCTGTGCAAAATCTGGAAAATAACGACAAATGTTCAACACTGATGTTCTCAGTTGAGAATAGCAGTCAACAAATTCGGAAGTTCCTTGCTGGCTTGCTTTTCTTTAGTCAAATATAAACATTTGTTAAAAGACACTTGTCTTTAACATTTTTCCCCCAGGAAATAAACAGATGTTTGAGATCTACATTGCTGTTTGAACCTCATACCATTTCATCATGCCAGGCACCCAGATTTAGTTACAGAGTTTCATGTGAGGGTGAGTGTTGGTTAATAAGTCAATGTGAACTTGGAGGGAAGGGGGATTTGGTGGGGTGTCCCAGGGCTCTCCCTCTGATCACATATGACCCATGCTTTTATTGGAAAGTGTACAGTGACGTCAAAGTGCCCCCAAAAGGGGGCCAGATGGCAGATCACCATCATAGGCAATGTCTAGAGAATTCATAAAGTTTTAAGTTCTGACTCTCAACCTCGTAGACGCAAAAGCTGATTTATCTACATCTAAGAAAGGATGAGTATTTCTGGAAGTGAAATTATCACACTAACTAAGAACATAGAGAATACTGTATAGAACTAAGATGCCAAGTTATCAAATTATACTGAGATTTTTGCAGTACATGGGCTGAAATGTTAGCATCGTCAAGCCTAGTACATTCTCTCCCGATAGATGCAATTATATGAGGTGCTGAATTACAATCAGAATAGTGTTTGGTGAGCAAAGAATCACAACAGGGGAATTTAATTGGATAAATGTTTAGAAACGTGCCTCAGCCAAAATAGCTTAAGGCAGTCCCCCTCATAATAGAGACAATCTTGGCCAGGGGGGATAGCAATGTCGAAGATACTAGGAATGGGCCCTGGACTTTGGACAGCTTCTGGGCTTGAACAGTCTATTGGCCTTCTTATAAGTCTTATGCAAGACCAGAAATCAATTTGTCATCCTAAGGGGACTCTCCGTATCTGTTCTCTAACTCTGCGATTCAGAGTTCAAGGTTCAATGTTCAAGAAGTGGGGAAACCAAGACCATTGCTGGAGCAGGGAGCTATCCCTGGTTCTGGACAACTGTTACCAACCCTGAGATCCTGCTGAATCTTAACTAAATTTCCCTGGAATTTAAAACCTATGCTGTTAACAACACTCAGCCAGACTCAAGGGAGGGCGGGTGGACAAAAGTTCTATAAAAGGGTAAAATCCAAATGTTATGCGCAAAAACTGTATGCATGATTTTTTATGCATAAAAGTTTCATGAAGACGAAAATTTGGGAAATGAAAAGAGAATATAGGAAGAAAAATAACAATAAGTTAGGCTTTTGCTTAACCTCTAATTTCATGATAGAGAAAGAAGGCAACAAAGATAATATACAGAGGCCCTAATATACATATATAATATTATAGAGCAAAGTCTGTAATCAGAAAACAGAAACACATTTTTATATATGCATGATATATTTATAAAATTGAACACAATAGACATTCTCCCCACCAAAAAAAAAACCCCAAAAAACAAAAAACTGAGCAAAGTAGAGAAGGTAGAAATGCTTCAGATGACATTATTTGATCATAATGCCGTAAAGCTAGAAATTACAACAAGGAAATGTAAAAGCTCTCTGAAATAACGCTTATGTCAAAAAGAAATCAAAATAACATTTGCAGAATATCTAGAAAATGGTGACAGCAAAACATTATCTATGAAAAATATTTGTAGTAGCATGAAAATATATTTTGAATTAAAAAACAGTAAAAGATACTCCTAGGGAAGCAGAAATAATACACTAATAAACATGAAAGCAGAAATCAATACATAAAGAACAAAAACGTAGAACTAATTAACAAATTAAAGTACTATATCTTGTCAAAAGGAAGGAAACTTTTGCATTAGGGGAGGGAAGGGATGATTGGGGCAGAGAAGAAAGAAGACAGACAGCTCAGCGAACACAGGCAGGTGGAGAAGCAAAGCCAGAGGTCAAAATAGATGTATGTATTCAAATTGCCATCTTTTCAAATGACTGCAGTTCCTTGTAAAATTATTTTGCTCTCCATGGAAGTTCGAGAGGCAGTTCTGTCTTCTACTCCCCTTCCCTCCCACACACACTCCCCCCCCCACAAGCACACACACACACACACACACACACACACACACACACACACACACAGAGGCGGAGAGAGAGGGGGAGAATTCATACCCCTCTCATTCTATATTTACATCTCAAATGGTGTTCTTATTTCCTTTGTTTCTTTTTAGGACAGCTCACATTTCTCTCCTGTATACAAAGCTACAAATTACCAGATGCTTATCGTGGGCCAAGTGGGACATGACAGCTTTTCAGACATTTTTGCTAAACTCACACCGGAATTTTCAGGCATTACGCCTATCTTATAGGTGAGGAAATTGCAGCTCATAAAGTTGGACTAATTTTTCCCAGGTCACAGTTAGTAATCCAAACCTAACTCAGTCTACGCCAAAGTCAGTTCTCGTGGTGATCCTGTGCTGCCTCTCCGTGGCTAGACGTGGAGATCACATATCACACACTGTCGAGAAGGAAGGCTAAGACGATTAGTGCAATCAATACCCAATGATCTCAGCGATCTGAAATGATTGACACGAACACGAAGAGCTCCCTCGGGGTCAGGTTCAAAATACTATATTTGGGAAGTTAAAAAAAATAGTTTTACACGTACAGGATCCGGAAGATCTGGTCTGGTGCAGTTCATTTGAAAATTCCTCAGCATTTTTGTGCCTGTATGCTTCTTATACCAGTCCACGTCCCAGCAGGAAATGGCGGTACTGTCGAAGAGGTAGCGTCATGGCAGCCAGCTAGTAATGGTGAGTCACCCAGGCACTGGCACCATGGCTTCCCAACAGGAGCTGAGGCCATAGTAGAAGGACACACCTTTTTATTTTTTTTAATGGTTCAATACCTTTTAGCCCTTACCTTCAGAACTCATGCTGGAGCCTTCCATTGGCCAAACCCAACCAGAAGCTAGAGAGCAAGGCAACCCGAGGGGGTACGTTCCTTGGAGATTAGTCTCCTAATCTTTCAGGGAGGACAAAGCTGGGGAACCGATCCGGCAGGGAAGCAAACAGAAACTAATCGGCGTATTCACGCTCATACAAAAGAGTGACACAGACACTAAAAAACCAAAGCTCGTCCGGTCGCAGGTCTATTAATCTATATTCTAGGTCTGGAACATCAAAGATCTCCGTCCTAGTGTCCTCGACACAGACCAGAACGTGCCTGGAGATCACGGTCAGTCCGTCTGAGTGCCCCACAGAAAAGGAAATGGATACAAGAGGTGCATCGCGAGAAAGCCAGCTGGGATGTCAATGCTTACAAGACTTAGGGTGTTTACTCTAGCATAGAAGGCTCTAGAATGACAAGGATGAAGGCTCACGCAGAAGGAGACTAATTTGTGGTGGTCCAGAAAGCCAGTGTTAAACATATGCAAGAGAGTTATCGGGAGGCAAAATTAGCTCAACATAAGCGATACATTCCTTACCTTTAGACCTATCCTCAGTGGCTCGGATTGCACCTGGAAGGGTAACCCTGCCTCCCCCAGCACTTACGGAACTCGATCCTAGGCTAGGCTGCCACCTGCTGTCAGGGCCGCTGCAGAAGCTATTCCTGTGCTTGGCAGGACATTTCCTCGCACCTCTCAGACTCAGTCTCAGCAACCCGAGGCTGGTACTGAGCCCACTACTCAGTCCTGCTCAAACAAATGATTGTCCCTCCCGCAAAGAACCATGGAGGCAAGACCCAAGACCCTGGATTTGCTTGGACGTCTTCCCTGCTACTGACAAGGGCGTTAAAATCTTAATCCTTCCATAAGCAACCTGAGTTGTGCTGCTTCTGAAAGAGGCTGACAAGTGATGACCAAATATCCCGAAGCCCAGAATGCGTCTACGTCCTGTCAGAACAACAAAACATTCATCAAAAAAGAGCAGTTCTGCACTTAATTTTAGGCTTCATCTTATACCTCCTTTCTTGGCCATTACGACAGCCAGAACAGCTCTTTTCTTTTCTTTCTTTTTTTTTTTTAAGATTTATTTATTTATTTATTAGAGAGAGAGAGAAAGAGAGAGAGAGAGAGCACAAACAGGTGGGAGAAGCAGAGGGAGAGGGAGAAGCAGGCTCCCCTCTGAGCAAAGAGCCCGATGCGGGACTTGATCCCAGGACTCTGGGATCACAACCGAGCCAAAGGCAGACAGTTCACTGACTGAGTCACCCAGGCGTCCCCAGAATAGCTTTTTCTAACAGACAGAATAAAAGCCTGTTGAAAGTATGGGGCCTCCAGATAGAGGAGCAAATGCCTGATTCTGGAAGGCCATCAAGAAAAAATGCTATCATAATAAACAACTGTTCATAATCTATTCGGTGAGAAAAGATTGTGAAACAGGATATATAAGTGTGTGTGTATGTATTATATATGTAGGGTAAGATACACGCACACTCTTTGGCATATACGGTCTAGAGACTTGAAAGTATATATATATATATATATACCTGAAGAAATTATACTTATCTCTAAGTAGTGGAATTAAAGTTGCCTTCTGTTTTCTTCTTTTTGCTTACTATATTCTCTATAATAAGCATGGATTTTTAACCAAGAGAAAACATTTCTGTTGTGTTATTTTTTTTTCTTTCAGAGCGAGAAGGGCGATAAAACTATGTGGCTAGGTACACTTCTAGAAAGCCTGACTACTTTGGAAGGTTGACGTGGCTGTATTTCTGCCATTGTTTGGCTTCTGACCTGAAGGGGACATAAAAGTCGGCTTTGAACCCCGGCTTGGGTGTGCCATTTCACTGTGAGCGGTTTCACGGATCATGAACCACGGAAGTGACTTCAGTCACACAGAGCCCGAAACCCAGAAAGCACACGAGATCCAAACAGATGATGGAAAAGAAAGAGCAGGTCAAGAAAAGCAGTGGCCTTTAAAAAACACCCAATTAATTACCTTTTGAGATTAAGCTGAACTCCACTCTGCTCCCCAAGCTCCCTATGTAATTGTAACTTAAAATGAGTTGTTTTATGAAGCCCAAAGGTCCTCCGGTGACGTACCAAGGTCAGGGTGGAGGGAATGGTCGGCTCCCGTGGATGCAAGAGGGTGTAAAAACAGTAACGAAACTGAGTAAAACCATGTCTGCATTTTAAAAATCACTATGCATCAGCAATGCCACCCTGTCCTTGGCCCATGGCTGAGGACTTTGTGTCACAGTGAAGGGTTCATGGATGGGACAGGGGACTTTCCTTGTCCTGCCTTGAAGAAAATACTCTTTTAAGATCTCGGGTATGCACCTCCCTTCCCCTCTCTCTTCCTTTCTTAACTCCTTTTCTTTCTTTTTGTGTATTTTTTTGGGGGGGTGGCCCAGAAAGGATGGGGGAAAAGCAGAGAAGACACGAATTCCTTTAAATAGAAATAGTGTCAGTGAGTCACCTGTGTCCCAAAACCCTGGCAAGGGACAGATGTCAAGATTGATGATTTCTGTTGATTTGCTACTTTTTTTTATGTTAGTCACCACACAGTACATCGTTCATTTTTGATGTCGTGTTCCAGGATTATTTGTTACTTTCATTAGAACAACATTTCATCTTTTTTTTTTTTTAACATTGCATTTATTTAATTGAGAGAGAAAGGGAGAGAGCTTGTGCGAGAGAGAGCACAAGCCGTGGCGGGGTCCACCCCGCTGAGCAGGACACCCCATTCGGGGCTCAATCCCAGGACCCTGAGATCATGACCTGAGCCAAAGGCAGACGCTCAACCAACGGAGCCACCCAGGCGCTCCTAGAACAACATTCCATCGTAACTGCATTGTAGGGTCATATTGTCTTTTCTCCACTTAGTGATAACATTTGCCTCAAATTTCCTAGGTTCTTTTGAAGAACTAATTTTTTTCTACTTTTATTCACTCCTACAGTTATATGGAGCTTTTCTGCAAGAGTTAGGGCTTGTTCACCAAGGACAAACACTTTTTGATGGATTTTCTTATATGCAGTATATTACTTTCCAGGTGTGTTATAATATTTCATGCCACATGCTGTTAGAATTACCACCATGGTCTTTGCAATACCAAGCGCTTTCTGTATTACATCTTCAATTGTATATGTTCAATATGCCTTGAATTTCACGGGGATTGAAATACCTTAAAAAAATATGTGCTTTCCGTTTTTATTCATATGATATTTCTAGTTTTGAAATTCTCTTTAGGTAAGGTTGAATCCCAAGTACTGAGGAAACACCCAAAAGAGCAATTCCATTCTTATAATCTTATTGTTCTAGTTCAACTGGATTTATCTCATTTGAACCACAACGCAATTGGGACAGAAAGGGATAATTTTGATTTATAGACTTGTATCAACTCCAGAATTCTGACGATATACAAATAGCAGTGGGAAAGGCCAAGGCATTGAAAAATGCTCGTACATGGGTCCATTTTTACCTGGTTTTAACTTATTTTAAAAATCAACTTCTGTAGCATTGTTTCTCCCAGTATTCCTTTTAGATAATGAATGAGGGTCTCCCCAGGATCAAATGTATAATCAGGTAATCAAGGAGAGTGCTATAAAGAGATACAGTCACATCGCTCCAAGGCCTCGTTTCAACTGAGCTGATTTATGAAAACCAGTAGTACAGTGGGACCATATGTTTTCAACAAAGTTATTTAGTACAGTCTTGTTTTTGTGAATTTTTATCTGAGTAGTGAATGATGATGTAAATAGCCAAAGCCTCGAAATTATCACCGAAGCCAAGAGAGTTTCAAAAATAGCCTCCCTTTTGACATCACTCTATTCCTTGACAGACACATGTACAGGTAGCCTCTAATAATAAAAATTGTATTATTATAAAATCAATAAATACCACTTATTGGGCACATATTACATGCCAGGCATCTTACTGAGCACATTTTATATGCTGTCACATTGAATACCCACAATAATTCTAGGAGGTAAGCATCACTGAGCAATTTAATGGATGAGGAAAATGAGCTATTTTTAACCATGGGAACATACTTCAATAATGACAGGAGTTCTCTTATTCACCCTCTACGCTTAATAATACCTCCTTATAAGGGCATTCTTTCATTATCAATAAAGAGACAACCATGCAGACATTTCAAGTGAGTTTCCCAAATGTTACAAGGCAGATCAATTACACTTCTTTAGCTCTTATCCACTACTACAAGTACTCACAGGAGTACTATTTACCTGAAAAATAGGTAGCTATTAAAAAAAAAACTTTGGATAGAGCGCCTTCAAGTTGTGATTGATATACGTATCTCCTATTCGTATGAATGTTACTGAGAAATCATGCTCCGCAATAGTCCGAGAAACCCTCGCAGTGCCAAAGGCTGCCAGTTGCTCCCAATATCCACTCTCTCCATGTTTCTTACTAACAGAACCCTAATCTTAGCTGGGCATCTGACACCTGGAATAAAAAGCTAATTTTCTTGGATCCCTTGCAGTTAGGCAAGGCCATTTGAATAAGTTCTGACTAATAGAGTATAAGTATTATAAGGGACTCCCATGAAGTCTCCGTTAGGGGGTCATTGTTAATGGCAGTAACAGATTATGGTCCATTGCATAAAGTATGGGTTTATGACACTATAGTAATATAAATGACAACTGGATATATTGAAATTTTGAGGGGGAATGAGATATTTACATAGCCTTAAGATAGCTGCCCACGAATTACAGATTAATTACAAAAGGGGAAAGCACAACTTAAAAGGCCAAGAAGAGCACCTAGTCCCCTACTGAGAGTAGTACTCAAAGTTCCAATTACACCCCAAGATGACGGACAAATACCTCATGCCCATCCCTACTTGTATCTGTTAGGATCCGCAGAAAACACTGGCTTTCCCCACTTCCTATCATGAGATGGTGAGGATTTGGTCCCTGGTTTTGCATATCCTTCGCTTTGGCATATGGCACATTCAGAAGACCACAGGGAGCTTTTACAAATGACTAATTGAGCAATTAAGTCAAATCCAGCAACTAAAATTTCCCTTAAATGAAAACACCTGAGATCCTCTCTCCAGGAAGGAATTATGCTTAGTACTTCACAAAGCTTTTATGAAGATTAATAAATTGCTGTTTTCAAAGGTGTTTGAGAACTCTGGATAATAATGTCTGCATTGCATGTTTTAGAAATTTATGAAGATTTCCATTATTAAGGTATTTATTTGGTACCTAAAAAGCAAACTAGAGCAGCCCTTTCCTGTGGCAGCTACCTGCCACATGTGGCTTTTGAGCACTTAAATGTGACCAGTGTGACTGAGGAACTGAATTTTAAGTTGTATTTTGTTTTAATTAATTTAAATTTAAATAGCCACATGTGGTGAACCACATCTTACAGGAAGCAACATTAGGACAATGATAAAATAGGAAAATTTAAGATTTAAAGTAAACTCCTAATGGGAATGACAATTATAATGGCACTTATTGTTATAAAAAATTTTAACATCTGCATCAGAGCTTCCCCAATTAGTTTTGCAAATAACATTTTCTCTCAGGGAATAAAATGTTTGATTAAACAAAGTGAAACAGGACTTGTCAGATCTTTAATGTTAATATGCATTGTGCATATCCAGGTATAGGACATTGTATTCAGGCTTCTTCAGTGTTTCTCCCAAACTTATTTTCTTCCAGAACCACTTTTGCCCACAAAGTACATATTCACATCTGAAACTTGTGTTTGAGAAATCTCCTGGAACATGGTTTGAGAAATCCTGGTGTGGACAGAAGGGACACAACAAAATTAAGGCCTCAAATGTATACATATGCGTTTGAAATGAGCCGATATCCAGACACAGCATTAAGACCTGATGCAATTCAGTATTTTGGGTTGATGCCTTTTTTCTATCACTATGCGTATCTCATTCTGGAGTCTCAACCTTACATTCTTTCACAACTGCAGCTACAAAGCAGTTTACATTTGTAAACATTTTTGACTTTTTTTAAGCATAGGAACACACTCTAAAAATGAATTCTTATAGAAAATGCTACAATCTCTACATATAACAGATCAAAATAGCATTTCATTACTATAAATGTGTTTTAGACATACATCTTTACATTAATTCGTCAATAGTAAATAAAATGATATAATAATATAAATAGTAATAAATACTAATATGGAAATTTCTTGTCGGGGGCTATGGACATTATTAGGCATCTGACATCATTCTCAACACGTAATTGATTTTTGTGTTTTGTTTTGTTATAAACAAATACATTTTAAAAATATGACTTACACATATAAGTAGTTGTATGTGAAATAGAGCTTTTTGTGTATTTTGCTTTTTTAGTAGCCGATTTGCAATTATAGGATACTTTTAAGCAGACTTAGCAGGAAAATCCTTATCTCAAAATTCATTTACATAAATTGAGATTTCCCCTTCCAGTCAAGATGCAGTAAAAGGGGCCAGATTTATTCTTCTTACACAACTAAAAATACAGACAAAATACAGGAAGCAAAGGTGTCCAGTCATTGGCTGTACCCAACAGTCAAAAAGGTAAAATTCAAAATGTTTATTTAGTATCCAGTCAAACATTACCAGGTATGCAAAGAAGCTGGCAAGTATGAGCTGTGATGAGGAGAAAAATTAATCGATAGAAACAGACCCTAAGATGACAATGATAATAGAATTTATAGACAAAGAGCATAGAGCTGTTATTAAAACTGTGTTGCATATGTTCCAGACAGTAGAGGAAAGGTGGAGTATGTTAAGTAGTCATGAAAAATATAAAAAGATATATTTTTTAAAAGACCCAGATTATATTTCTTTTTTCTTTTTTAAGATGTTATGTATTTATTCGTCAGAAAGCAAGAGAGAAAGCACACAAGCAGGGGGAGCGGCAGGCAGAGGGAGAAGCAGGATCCCTGCTGAGCAAGGAGTTCAATGTGGGACTCGATCCCAGGATCCTGGGATCATGACCTGAGACAAAGTCAGACGCTTAGCTGACTGAGCCACCCAGGCATCCCAAGAAGACCCAGATTATATTTCTAAAGATAAAAACTATAAAATCTGAGATGAAAAATACACTGGAAGGATTAATGGCAGATTAGATGTCACAGAAGGAAAGATTAGTCAACCCAAAGACAGAAATACAAACTAGCTAAAATGAAACAAAAAAGACCAAAGAAATGTACAGAGCATCAGGACAACTTTAATCAGACTAATGTTCATATAATTAGAATCCCAGAATAAGAAATGAGAGAGCTGGAGAAACAGAATTGCCATTTGAAGAAATAATAACCAAAAATTTGCAAGTTTGGCAGAAACCATAAGCCCACAGATCCAAGATCAAAACCTCTAAATACTAGAAACATGAAGAAGACTACAGTAAGGCACATCAAAATCAGATTGATTAAATCCAGTTTTTAAATTTTTAAAAAAGATTTTATGTACTTATTTGAGGAGAGAGCATGAGTGGGGCGATGGGCAGAGGGAGAAGGACAAGCAGACTCCTTGCTGAGCAAGAAGCCAATGTGGGGTTCCATTCCAGGACCCCGAGATTATAATCTGAGCCAAAGTCAGATGCTTAAATGACTGAGCCACCCAGGCTCCCCTTCAATCCAGTTTTAAAGAGAAAAATCTCAAAAGCAGCCCAAGAACCAGGGAAGTGGAAGAAGATCCAGCCCAAACTCAGGAAAGAGCAGTCAGTATCCCATCACCTGCCAAGGCCCTTGCCCCTATCCAGACTTCAGTGTGCTCCAAACATGACGCTTCCTTTCCCCTTCAACACTTTTCTTCAGCTGCTGCTTTGGTTGGGAGACATTTGACCAAAGTCACTGTATCAGTCAAGGTCAATCAGAGAAGCAGAAGCACTAGATTTTATAGAAGATATCGTTCCTTCAGGCAGGCAGCTGGGAAGGGAAGACAAACATGACGTGGGGAAGGGCAAGAACAAGGAAAAATCCAACTGCATGAGCTGAAACCCACAGAAATGGATGGGGGTCCTTGTCGGTTCTTATTGTGTATGACCTTGATGATGTGGGTGTCCTTCAGAAGCCAACGCCGTTTATCCCTGAGCTAAACACACACCCAGGCATGGGAGAAGCCGAAGGAGAATCCAGCGGATGATGAAACAGTTTTAGGCCCGACCCCTGCCTCATGCTAACAAGGTAAACCAGAAGAGAGTCAAGAAGATGTGTGAGCTACAAAGTGGCTGCCACTTCATGCACTCCTCAAAATCTCCTATAAGAACCTGTTTAATGGTCCATCTTAACCAGAATCCAATAGGAAAGAGATTTCTAGGAAATGTAATCCAACCACACTGACACATGAAACACCATTGCAGCAACTAAAATAGCATTTGTGGGTTAGCAGAGAATTTCAATGATCCATGCTCTTTCTGGTCCGAGTTAAAACTCATCATCAAAAATGTGTCTATGGATGGTCTATCTAAGCTTATTGCCTAAAGTTCTATAGTCACCTTTTTTTGTATTTAGAAATCCTGCCAGAACACTGTGATGAATTCACCAGGTATAAGTGGCTCAAGCTGTTTTTTCAATGGAGAAACCACAGAGTATATAAAAAAATTTACAATACAAGCCTACTAAGTAACACTAAAGAAAGACTCCATCTTGAGAAACTCCCCCTCAATACTTGAGGTCACAGGAAAGAGGCGAGGGTATTCGCTCTCAGAAAGGAAGATGTTGGCAAACTATAGAAAAAGCCAGAATGAAATTCAGTAGTTAATGAACTCAAATCTTGGCTGCCTCTAAAGGATGATTTTCCAAGCACGAGCTCTTGAGGTTAATTTAGTGTGATGCTGAAAAGAGCTCAATGGTGACAAAATAAGAGGCAACAAAATCTTTCCTGAGGGTGGCCCAGAGATCGTTTTCCCCGGTGAAGGGAAGATCTGGAAACAGCTTATTTAGAACCTCAGAGTGTTTCCATGGTACTAAAAACTGATGGGGATGAGAGCCAGAGTTTTTCACAGGCACGGAGGGAAGGGGCTTCATTTGTGAGAGCCAGACAAACTCCAAATAGTCTCCAGTGGATACCAATGTAGAGCAATCCTTAGTGGTCTGAGAGGAGCAATACAGAATCTGGTAAAGGGAAACCTGAGGGAAACAGGCCCACAGTGGAGAGCAGCTGGTAACAGAAGGGGGGGGGGACTTCTCTTTAGGAATAGGACTTCTGGAAACCAAGTAGGAAATACATATACACACCATCATCGCCACCACTACCACCACCACCACCACCACCACCACCACCATCACCACCACCACCACCACCACCACCACCATCACCACCATCACCACCACCACCACCACCACCACCACCACCACCACCACCACCACAACCACCACCAACAACAACAACAACACTATCATTACTTCTGCTCAAGGAGGAAAGGACACTATAACAATAAGGGCTTCCAAATTCTGAGTATTGACAATACTGAGCACTTCTCTTTCTACTTTGATTCCCCTCATTAAAAAAATTTTAAAAACCATAAAGATGGAACAAAAACCTATATCAGTTCATTCAAAGTTCATTGAGTTTACAAGAGATCCAAGACCCTTAGGGGATTTTTGAGCTAATGGAGCTGAAGTGGAATTCTACGTTCCAAACCCTGAACTCCAAATACATTTTCACTTTCAATTTCTTCTCTCTGGGAGGTTTAAGATTTCTACCCCAACTTCCTGTTCTTTGTAGTAATGACGGACATACCATTTTCATCCTTGCAACACTCCTGCGGAGTAATCAGGGTATGGGATTTTCAGAACTCTCAAGCTGATAAAAGCAGCCATGGACAGGTGGTGAGGATCCCTGCATGATGGAGTAGCCCCAGGTCATCAACCAGCATCAATCAAGAAACACAGGCAGCCCGCCTCTTCAACACCATTATGGACTGGAGACCAGCACTTAAGATGTGCAATGAGTTCTGCCTGTTGACATAATTGCCTTTGCCCAGAAACCACTGATGGTTTCTCAGGATAAGAAAACTGTAGTAAGATGTGAGATGTCTGTTTATGGATAATTGAAGAGTAATGAGATTTTGGTGACATTCATCAAGTGTCAAATCAGACAGGTCATTTGCAGGCATAACTACATCAATGCTTGGATTTCACTTCAATTCTCCAGAGAAAAGGTGTGATTATGGACAGCCTTTGCTTTTCACTGCTCGGGCAAATCGCAGAGAGCTGCAAACTATGTGAGTTATGAGTGTTCTTTTTCTGTCTTCTGTGCTTAAAACTATGATTGGCCCTTGACATTCTTACATTTAGCTGGTCAGAGAATGTCAACTGTTATGAATTCCCGAACAGTCTTCATCAAGCCAACAGAGATTGTAATTAGTCTTGAATCAATCTGTAATGTCAGTAATTCACCGTTGTATTGAAACTGTCCTTCCTCCCCATTTCCCCAATTCTGCACTCCAGCAAGTATAGAAATGAGCTTTGTTCATGTTCACTTACTGGTAGATTCAGTTATTGGCCCCAATTGTCCATCCTTCCCTGGAGCTATACTTTTTGCCATGTAAATATGCAGTTCTTTTCCCTAAAGATGTAAACTTTCCCCGATCCGTAACTTCGGGCTTGCTCATGTAATTTCCTTTGTCTAATTGAATGGGAGCAAAGTGATAGTCTGATAATTCTTTGCATAGATTTTAGGAGGTTACATGTGTTTTCCTTTTCCCTGTTGGGCTTCTGCCATTGCCATAGGGAAGATGCCCCAGGTCACCTGTTAGTCCAAGGATGATGAGAGACATGTGGAGCAGAGCTGAACCCCACCTGCGGCCGATAGCCAAACTCAGCTGAGCCAAGAGTAGATTAGCAACCCCCAGCTGGCCCACAGATTCCAAGCAAGATATTTGTTTTAAACCACTGAATTTTGGGATGGTTGGTTAAGCCCCAAAAGCTAACTGATCAATCATTTATTGAGCCCCTACAGTATTCCAGAGATGGGTTAAGAACAGGGCAGTCTGAGATACGCAAAATGTAAGTCCTTGGCCTCAAGGGAAACCTGGTCACTTTGCAACAAGATCCTACTCTGACTGGGAGGAGGTTACAGAGCCCCAGGCTCTCAGACTCCAGCTTCAAGTCCTGCCTTATTTTATGTGCCCAGAAGTAAACAGTGACAGCAACAGTGCCAATAGAGAAATCTAGTAAAAGATTTGAGGCAATTCTATTTAAAGTGTGGGCATTAGTTCAAACTTTAGCAGCCACTTTTCAAAGAATGTTTATAGATAGATTAGACAGATGATAGATAGATAGATAGATAGATAGATAGATAGATAGATAGATATTGACAGATAGAAAGAGTCAGATTTTTTTTTTATTTACAAAAAATATTCCCCAAAAGATCTCTTTAAAGCTATGGTTCTCAAAAAGCTGCATAAGATTTATGATTAGGGCTGGCTCAGTTGGTTAATCATCTGACTCTTGGTTTTGGCTCAAGTCATGATCTCAGGGTCGGTGAGATCCGTCCCCAGGTCAGGCTCCGCGCTAAGCATGGAGCCTGCTTGGGATTCTCTCTTTTCCTCTGCCCCACAGCCCCACCAAAAAAAGACTTACAATTAGAAGTGAGTCATTTTATGTTCATTGTGAATTCAGAATCCTCAGGGATTCCATTTCAGTAGGTCTGGGATGGGGCACCTAAATCCACATTTTTCATAACCCCCTTCCTTTTGCCCCCCCCCCAATTATGATGCTGTAAGTCTACAGACCACTATTTGAGAAATTCTGCCCAACATGGCAAGCTTCTTGGGACGTTCAAAACATACTTTGAGGGGCGCCTGGGTGGCTCAGTTGTTAAGTGTCTGCCTTCTGCTCAGGTCGTGATTCCAGCATTCTGGGATCGAGCCCCACATTGGGCTCCCGGCTCAGCGGGAAGCCTGCTTCTCCCTCTCCCACTCCCCCTGCTTGTGTTCCCTCTCTCGCTGCCTCTCTCTCTGTCAAATAAATAAATAAAATCTTAAAAAAAATACTTTCACATGAATTTACATAGACCCTGTCTCAGGTTTCTTATTGGCAGGGTTCTGGCCAGTTCCTAAACTTCTGGAAACCTTGTTCCATTCTTCCCATCCTTATTTCCTGATCCCTACCTCTTGACCTGGTCAACCTGGGTTCTGGATATTGCTCTGCACTAGGTAGGTGCTCAACTAACATTTTATGAATGAACCATATGCTTGTCACTTGCCTGGACCCAGACCCCTGCCAGCTCCTCCTTGCCCAGCTGACTCTTACAGATCTATCACTGGTCTGATGAGTTGTCCTCTCCTTTATCTTGGTTCTGAATCCTACTTATTCCTTCATGAAGGACCTCAACAATTTGTCTTCTTGGACCACCAGTGCTCAGTGCTGACAATCTCTGTGCTTTATGGTTTTTCAGGGCTTTTTATTTGTTTTTTTAAAGATTTTATTTATTTATTTATTTATTTATTTAGAGAAAGAGTGCTCAAGTGGGGAAGGGCAGAGGGAGAGGGAGAGAGGATCTCAAGCACTCCTCCATGCTAAGTGCATAGAGCCTGATGCAGGGCTCAATCTCACGACCTTGAGATCATGACCTGACCCTGAGATCATGGCCGGAGTCAAAATCAGGAGTCTGATGCTTAACCAACTGAGCCACCCAGGTGCCCCTGAGCTTTATGTTTACTGGAACCTAGCACAGCTGGGAGCTCAGACCCCAGACAAGACCTTTTGCTACCATCAAGCCTGGCCTGAACTCCAGCAGCTTCAGCACCTCTTAAGAGGAAGAAAGATGGAGGAAGCAGAAAACTGGTTTATGTCTATAAATAATGACTGGCCTCCTGGGAGCAGGCCAAGGCAAAACAGAATCAAATACCATTCCAGAATGTCAACAGTCCCAGGGAAGCAGGCATGTTTACAACGCAGATCTCAGTCATTTAGAATCACTGGAGTACAGTCCCGAGTATGGAGCTGCTGGCTGTTTAATAGGTATCGATAAATAATCCCAGCACACAGCAGAATCACAACTCCGCACTGCCATCTGGAACTTGATGTTCAGGGGCTGATTAGAAGCCAGCCACCTGATGTCATTATATTTCTCCCTTGCCTATTTTAAAAGACTTTCGCAATATCCCGGAGCATAAAAGAAGTGATACAATGCACGAGAGAGCGAGGTTCCAGTTTGGTCTGCATGTGCAGGGCTTGCTCTCAGATAGAGAATGGGAGTTTGGTGTGGTTTGGTTTGGTAAATGGAATTCTTTATCTAGTGGCCCTGCGACCCTGGGATTCTGCCGGGTAAGATGCTGCTTTCCTCAATTACGAAATTCGATGCAATTTGAGAGCAAATATAAGGAGCTTATGGAGTGACATCTTTTACCCAGTAAATACGTGGCCAAAGAGTTGCATGTAAATTCCATCGTGGCCGATCAAATGACGGTTTGCGTTCAATCAGGAATGTGGCCATTTAGAGGAATCCAATGGCGAATTCTCTTGTAAAAGCAAAGATTCTCTTAAAGTATTAAATGATAATTATCCTTTGTATTTTTTTGATAAATACGAATTTCACATGAGTGCACAGAACACTTTTCCATACCTCTCTGTAGGCATGTTGCTTTCTGTCTGCTCTGGCCCCTGTATTAGCTTTATTACACCCTGGCTGGTCTATTCACTCTCTGGTCATGACCCTTCCTGGTATCTGAGTTCTGTGAGCGTCTATCTCATGACCTGAGCAAAGCAGGCACCTGCGTTTTTTACCTGAGTGAGTATCTGGGGAGTAAAATTTATGTTGTTTATTATACCAGCCGGCACAAATGCCTCTCTTCGTTTCCAAGAGGCAACAACACTGAAAACATGAATCAACCTTGAAAAGGTTTTACTGGATCCAAAGATGGTATTATCAAAACGACATTGCCCTGAATTTTGGAGGACAGCTAACGTTTTCTCTTGTAAAATCTCCCTGTGTCATTGTCAGAGAAGGAATCTGACATTATGGGGAACAAGGGTTTAAACATTTGGTGTTCTTTGCGTTATTAGGTCCTGAAAGTCATTTACCATTTCATTAGCTGTAAGCACAGATAACCTGTAACTATTTCCTGCTATCTGGTAAGCCTGCTTTTCCTCACAAACCTTTATTGTCCTATCACCTGGCAGCATATCACTGCAAGAGGTGAAATGCAGTGGGCTCAGTTATGGCCAGGAGTTTTAAAACAGAGCCGGGAGGCCGTGAAGGAGATGGGTCTTATGCACGTCCTCATGGGCAAAGCCATTGAACTTTTGACTTGAGCCAACCACGAATATTCCAAGGACTCAGCCTGAACACCTGCAATTTGCTATAATGAGGCTTTGCTTGGCGACAGCCTTAACAACCAACGATCTTCAGCCAAGATTACTGTTCTGCCACCAACACCAATCAAAATTCTTTGTAAACAACATATGCAAGCATCCCCTTTTGTTTTTAAAAACCCCTGACTTTTGTTCCCTGTGTCGAGGAGGGACACAAGTTGGGCTCTTGCCCAAATCTGTATTCCGCAAATTGCAGTTCTGAGACCCAGATAAATGCTTTTGTTTTTACTTAACTACTCAGCCTCTTTTCTTGGTTAACGCCATGTATTGTGGTAACTCCTTTATGGAATCAAAATTGTTTTTAACTCCTTGGAGTCAGGGACTGTCTTAGGGTTTTTGTTTTTTAGGAATTCTGTTTTTTATTACATGGACTATCATGGTTCTGTGTGAAAAATAGCCACTCAAGGAACACATCTATGGGTTTTGTTGAAAATAGACTCTGAAGAAAACGCACCATGAATGAGATTGTTTTCATTTAATTGTTGCAAGCCATCTGGATGACTTTTCAGCACCACAGATAGCAGACACATGTTCTGGTTCTTGGTCATGTAACACTCCCCTAAAGTATTTTTGCACAGTAAGGAAGATATATTAGGAGCACTCCATAAACAGCATCGTTGTAAAGCTGATGTCGGAGCAAACACGTCTGTGGTGATAGTTGTGAGGCAGTCAGTGCTGGCAGACAATTCTCCAGGGGTCTCTCACATTTCCACATATCGAGAGCAGAGGTCTTTCTTCTGGAGTATGTATGTGGCAAACAGCCTTAGGAAAGAAATAGTGTCTCCTTGAAGAAAGGGCAGGTTTTCTCACAGCCTTGGAAGATAGAGATGAGCGACATTAACTGTTGTTAAGACAATAAAATGTTTCTATTAGTCGGCACGTGTCACAAACTCCATTTCAACTTCTTTACCCAATAGAATTGAAAGCAGGGGGTCAAACAGATCCTTGTATACCAAGGTGCATGGACGCTTTATTCATAATAGCCAAGAAGTGGAAATAATCCAACGTCAATCAACAGATGAACAGGTAAATAAAATATGATGGATACGATCAATGGAATAGTATTCAGCCCTAAAAAATGAGAGTCTGAGACATGATACCACAAGGGTACTGAATACACTGTGGCAACATGAAATGAATCAGCCACAGAAGGTCAAATACTGTGTAATTCCACTTATTTGAAATAGCAAGAGTAGTAACATTCACACAAACAGGCTCAGGGGAGGGAAGCATGGAGAATTAGCATCTTCTGGGTAAAAGTTTCCTTTGAGGGATGAAGGGAATGTTCTAGAAATGGATGGTGGTGATGGTTGTACCACATCATGCAGCTGCTTGATGCCACTGAACTGGAGACTTAAAAAGAGTTAAAATGGTAGATTTTATGTTATGTGTATTTTAACACAATTAGATAATTAAGCAAAAACTATCTACAACCCAAATGTTTATCAGCTTGTGAACAGATAAATTTTGGCTATCCGTTCCTTGGATACAATTCAGCAATGAAAGTATAAAAGATTACTTACTCAAAAAACACGATACTAAATGAAAGAAGTGAAACACAAAAGATTCAAACAGTGGGATTCCATTCATATGAACTTCTAGAAAAAGCAAAAGTATAGAGACAGAAGGGAGATCAGCGGTGGCCCTTGGCTGGGGGCTGGAGAAGAGGATTGATGGTGTAGTCAAGGCAAAACTTGATAAAGGGATGGAACTCTTCTACACCTTCACTGTGGTGGGGGCCGTCACTGCATACACATATCAAAAATCCCCAAACTAAACATTTAAAATGAGTGGATTTTTTTATGCAAATGTACTTCGGTTAAGCTATTTTAAAGGTATGATCCTAAAAAAATAGTATTAGTGATGACAGAAGTTCAATGGTCAAAGATAGAACACTTGTGCCATAATGATTTTAGAAACATATGTCCAATTCTTCCATGGTCCAACTTCTAGAACAAGAGTTAGTCAATAACATGTGTTATTGACCAATGGATGGCTGACTCTTTAGCCCTTTTTCCAATTATTCTAGAGGCGTGGGATATGCCAGTGAGCAAAAGAAACATACGTATCAGTTAGGATAGACAAACTATTCCAAAATCTCAGGGGCGTCCACCACAAAGGTTCACTGATGACTCACGTTACCTGGATATTGCTGGTTAGCTCACGTGTCATGGATCAGAGCCAGCCAGATAGCAATGTTGCATGTCAATGGAGGGGAGGAGGTCTAATCCTCCCCCAGGGAGTGTCAGAGAATATATTTGAATAATAATAGAGTTTCTCTGTTACCTACTATACTTACTATGGAGCAGAACTAGTATCGAAGAGCTCCCAGGGCAGCCCTCAGCAGGAAGCAAAATGGTGGTGGAGGGAAGGGGGTTTGGCCACACAGAATCTGGGAGATAGCACTCCCAGGAGAGGCCGCATCTCGAGTAAAGGCCCTGAAGTCAGAACGTGCCTGGAATTCCAGAACCGTAAGGAAGCCAGGGAGGCTGGAGTGGAACAGGAGAGCATAGCGGGAGTGGAGGTGATCAAGGCAACAGGGTGGGAACAAAGAGACAGGACTTCATAGTCACTGCAAGAACTTTAGCCTTTATTCCGGGTGAAACGAGGAGCCAGTGCAGGGTTTTAAGCAGAGAAAGAGTTGATCTGACTTATGACCTATGTCCTATCTTAAAAAGATCACCGTGCCTGTTATCTTGGGAACAAAGGCAAGAAGTAGGGAGACCAATTGCAAGAGTTGCAAGAATCCATGCAGGTGATGAGGGTGGCTCAGACCAGCAGAACAGCTGGGGGTGGGGGGGGAGAAGCGGTCAGATTCTGGATCTTTTTCAAGATAAAGTCAGGAGGATTTTGTGGGTATGAAAGAAAGAGGAGGGCGAGGACGCCTCCAAGGATTTTGCTTGTTTGTTTGTTCGCCTGGGCAGCTGGAGGAATGGAGTCCCCGTAATTGAGGTGGGGAAGGCTCTGGGTTTAGCAGGTTCCGTGTAAAATGAGAGATCAGGTGTTTAACTTAAAACATGTCAAGTCTGAAAAGTCTGTGGGCAGAGAGGCAAATTTCCACTCCACCCTGGGTGACACAGGGGTCACTTTTCCATTGTCTGGTGTCTTGGAAACCCCACCGGAGTCAGAGCCAAGAGAAGCAGATGGCAGCGCTGGCCATACCACTCAGAAGCTCTCTGACCTTGGGAAGGTCACTAGCACACTCGTCCCTCCTCATCTCTGCACCGGGGCAATAAAACATGCCCATGGGGATATTACGAGCATTCAGGGACCTGTGTGTATGGCCATAAACTCTCATGTGGAATTGAAAATGGCCTCACTGTTGCTGCAGCTGCTAATTCACTGGGGTGGTCTCATCAAAGGGGTCTACTGGCTGCTTTGCGATGAAACACAGCACATATATTAAACCAGAGTCTCAAGATCCCAGGTATCTAAAACCACAATTTGGAGACACTAAAGTCACTGAAACTTTCTTCCTTTCATAGGCTGATTTTTCATTCCAGCCTAGTCCATGCTGGGATAAATCCCTGTAGAAATCCTTGAGCAACGCAAGCTCTTTTGGTGCGCCATGTAAGCCCCATGACCGTGCCTGGAAGCCGTCTCACACCAGCTGGCTGCTGGGGCTGAGTCCAGACCCTCAGGACCCAGCAACCCTGAGGCTCTGGAGAGCAGCTGGGCGCAGCTGGGGGCTGGGCCTGGTGTGGTCTGGAGGAGCAGGAAGACACTTAGAGACAGACGGGCCTGGAAGAGCCGAACAGCGTGCCACTGAAACACGTGACCTGGGCAAGCTAAGGCTCAGCTGCCGCCTCTGCAAAGTGACAGCGATGACCTCACCTGACCAAAGCCGAGAAAGAAGAATAACGTGAAACATGGTGCGCGCAGGCGCCTGCCTCATGGTGGGTGTTCCGCAAAGTTTAGTCCCGCTCCAGCTCAGACACATGGTCTACCCAGTGCTGTCTCTGTTTTGGGATCGTGGGAGTACACTGAGGGGACAGCATCCAGTCACCCTCCACGTGTCAACTCAACACTCCCCAAAGCATTTTCTTTCTCTTGAAAATCCATTATGACATGGTCATCCATGGATAATCTGAATTCTGTTTTTTTTCTTTTTTAACTATTAAACAGGTTATATAGCTCCATTCTATATATATCCCCTTAGTGCAAGGAGGCCCCTACATTTCCTATTTAAGCATAAAATAACTCCCCCAGTTGTTGTGCTTGAAAACTGGCTCACTCAAGCCTCCGAGATTTTCTCTTCATCCTGGTAATCTGGAGTTTGGAGGACTTGCGCAGGCTCCTCGCACATTGGAAGATGCACTTTGGGAAATGTTCTTGCGTGGTCTTTTCCGGGAGCCAACAGTTGTAGCAAGTAGACAGGTGCACACACGCCTAGGGACTGACATTTCTGGTAGGTTATCTCAGCTACTTGTACGACAGGCTTAGTTATAAATTAAGCCTTAATTATTCATTAGGATCTCGGATGTAGGTGAAAAAAATATTTTCAGATATTTTGTTTTTTTCTCCGAATCCAACGAGGGTGAATCTTTGCTACTCAGAGAACCCAAAGTTGAATATTGAGATAAATAATGCAATTTAAGCAATACATTGCTCCGAGGGAGCGCTGTGACATTATTATCCTTATAACACACTTTTATAACATAAAATGTGAAGGAGAAAAATCGTTTCTTTTTTGCTTATTACTTTAAGAATGAGATAACCCTAGTGGCCTTTAGTGAACAACATCCTCTCCAAATGCACCATAAGCACACTTCTAAGAGATTCCGGAATGGATTTATTGCGTTCTTTGAAAACGAGGGCATGACCTCTTTCATACAATCTTGTTTTGATTCAAATGCACAGGAATGAAAAAGAATTTCCAATGCTCAAAGCCAGCAACCTTGATGTGCAATTTTGCTCCCTGAGTGTTAAGATGGAAACAACACATGGATTTGCCCAGTATTGTCTCTTGTGTGGTTAGAAAAGGGTAGATAAGCAGGTTTGTAGTTCTCCTAGCCCAGGGTATTAGCATTTTTGCAGTGACTACCTGTATGGGATGAAATGTGTGCCCTGCCTCACATCCTCTTTGTCCTTCTCTTGCTCCAGCCACCGCTGCGGCAACCACAGCATCGAAGTGATGTCACATGGCGTCACCGCCCGTCTGCCAACAGCCCCGCATGGAGCTTCCGCAAGAGCAGGTCAGCGCTCACACAGGCGTCACCTGCATGCATGAGGGACTCAGTGCTCCCAGACGCAACACTTGAACAGTGGGAGGTGGGGAGCTGGTGAGCAAAGGCTCCTCCTGCCCTTGGAGCCCTCGGTCTATTCTGAAGCATGGTCTGCACACCTCTTTAGGTGGCCCTGGTGGGATGAAGCCTAGGTGGCCTGGAAGAGATGACCCGAGAAGGCATCAATGACCTCCCTGTTTCACTCTCCCCAAGTCCTCCCTCCTGTTTTCTAGGAATACTTCCCCAACTGAGAAAATTCTGGAAGCCAATTAAGACAACAAGCTAGACACATATATTAAGGAGTCCGTGATGGATTATCAAGGTCCCTAGTGCACCCCCCAACCCCCTTATCTGGCTGAGACCACAGCTCAGTCACTGACCAAAGAACCATTGTATTAAAAAAAAAAAAAGCCACAACTCTCTGAAAAAAGAAATTCTGAAAACTTCTTTAGTAATTCCATTGAGGTTTCAGATGTTGATTGCATATAAGTTTTCCTAACTGGGAGGCAGAGTAACAGAGGCCTGGATGTCGGATGTCAGCTCAGTGTCTGTAATTTCATGAGCGAGTGAATGAGCTTAGTGGCCTTTGCTCTTGTCAGCAATGCTGGTTCCAAAGAGAAGTTCTCTGCCAGCTTAGGTCTCTTTACATTGTGTCTCCTTCAAATGTGTGACAAGTCGATCTGATGAATGGCTCTCCTTGTTAGACATGCTGGAAATTCAGCATCAATTTTACTCTTTTAACTGATTGATATTCTGTGAGCACATGCCAAATAAAGGAGGGAAAGGAGGTATATCTCAAAGCATTGTTTTTTGAACTTGACTCAACTCGGGCATCCAAACAAGCACAGAAAGTAACAAGTTTCTAGGGCATACCACCAAAATGAGAGTTATTAATATTTTATCTTATTTGCTTTAAACCCACCATTTCCATAAACAAAAATGCTATTTTTTAATAAACAAAACACAACAGCCCAGCTGAAGACTCACCCAGTGTCCGTCTCCTTCTTCTCTCCTCAGGATAACTCTATTCAGGTATTAGTCTGAGTCATTCCCATCCATGTTTTTGTCCTTCTGCATGCATATGCCCCCAGAAATAATCGGGGACTGCTGTTGGGAAGTCTAGTTGTAGTTCTTGGTGAAAAAAGTCTCTTCTCTCTTTGATTACTTTTAAGATTTTATCTGTTTATTTTTTTAAGATTTTATTTCTTTATTTTTACAGAGAAAGACAGAAAGAGCCCAAGCAGGGGGAGTGGCGAAGGCAGAGAGAGAAGCAGGCTCTGCACTGAGCAAGGAGCCCGACGCAGGACTCGATCCCAGGACCCTGGGACCATAACCGGAGCCGAAGGCAGACACTTAACCAGTGGAGCCCCCCGGGTGGGCATCCCTACGGTGTTACCTTTGACTTCGGTGTACTACAGTTTCACTACAAGGTAACCAGGTATTTAAGAAAAATATAGCAGGCTTGAGACCGACTGCAATTTGTAAATCTGAGGATCGTGTCATTTCTGGAAAAAGAGCCTCTATTCTCTCCTCAGACAATGCCTCTTTCTCGTGCCTGGTCACCCTCTTCTTGAGGTGGCCCATGTGAAAATCTCCCTTCTGACTGCCTAGCACGCACATGCGTGAGGCTCACGCCCTTTCCCTGCACCCAAGCCCCTGGTCACCGAGTACCAGGGACCTGCAGTCTCTCCGTGAGACACAGAATCACCTCTGTATTTCGGCTTCCTTTTTAATCCTTGGCCCTGGGGACTTTTGAATGAAGTCATACTACTGAAACCATGTTTGTTGTATTTTATCCAGTGTTTTTCGGTGTTACGAGGGAGAGAGATTTTACGTCTGGTTGATATTGCTGGAATTAGAAGTCCAGGATGACACATCTTAAAATATATCTTCTCGCAGATTCCTCTCTGTTGACATGTTGACGACTCTGCCAGGGTCTTAATAGAACGCGGTAGCTGGGCAGTCAGAAGTTTAGGAGGACCTTCCTGTTCTGCTGCGTATCGCTCATGAATATAAAATGCTGGCATTTCAAGTCAAGGCATCTATCACTCACCTCCTGAAGATTTTCAAAAAGGACCTTCCTTCCTGCCTGCAGTAAACTTAAGGCAGTGCCTTGAGGTCATCGTGAGGTCTGATCCCATCCAAGCCACGGGCTCCCAACAAGCTCAGATTCTGGTTGTTTTCCTGAAATTTATCTTATCTGCTTCCGAACAGGTTAGCACAATCTGGTGAGAAGGATTTCCCACTCAGCCTCTGGCCAAATCACCACTATGGCAGCCATGGTGAACACTTCCGTGGACAGTGGCTCTAGAAAAATATAAAAAAGGAGTTCCCAGGGACCACCAGCCAAATGTTAGTCTGATGTGGAAGCCGGAGGGGTCAGGTCTGGGAGTATGTGCTTAGAAACGTGGAGAGAAAAGAAGGCAGTCTTCACCTCCTCTAACCCTCTCGGCCATGTTGGGTGAGCTGTGCAAGTGAGGTCTGGCTGAACCTTTCCCGCCCTTGCCCCTCACCTTGCCAGCACTTGGGGCTCTGCAGGGATGTTGCTCCTCCTTCAGATGAGGAAGAATCCTAACAGACCACTCACTTCCTAAGAAATGAGGGGTTCTGTAGCAGATTTCCATTTCTAGAAAGGGGCCTACAGAAATGATCTTTCCGGAGACAGCTGTGTAAACTCCTCACTGGGAGGAAATGGCAGAATGTCACCTCTCCACCTGACGTGATCGGTCGACTTCATTTTTAGTCTCTGTCTGTGACTCTATTCTAGAATAGCAGGTCTGTGAGGGCGAGAGTTGCTTGCTGTTCACTGCTGGTTAGCGCAATGCTGACTGGTGTTAGGCATTCAGCACATGTTTGTTGAATAGATCTAGGATCTGGGCTATAAAGGAGGACAGGGGTTAGGAAGGAGGACGGTGGGAGGAAGGTTTTCTAGAACAAAGAATCAGAGAAGGCTTTCTGGAGAAAAAGAGGCAGGGGAGCCATTTCACAGCCACAGAGCCCTTGGCCTGGACCCCACTTGGCATGCGAAGGATGACGATGCTCTCATTGTGCAGATCAGAGTGCAGAGAGGTGCATTTTGGCTAGTGAGGCATGTGTCTGGATCCCAGGCTCCCGAGTTGAGTTTCCTTTCAAAAGTCAGGGTCCTGTGACAGGCAGAGACACGGCAAGCAAAGCCTAGGGCAGATGAGGGAAGCAAAACGGCACAGATGTTTGAAAGTACAGGGTCTGTTCAGGAAATGAAGATCATCTTAGTGACTTAGAAGAAACATGCGTATATGTAGTGGGGGAAGGGAAGAGGGAAATGCAAGTGCATAGCGCAGCCCTGCACCGTGGCCCAGTCAAGCGAGGGAAGCTTCACGAAGAGGTTGGCGGGCCTCTGAAGGAGGGCCTTGAGATGGGTCAGCAGGAAGGCAGGAGAAAGAGAGGCAAATGCACAGAGCAGTGAAGAGTTGCTTAAGACTGTCAGGAACTCGTGGGAGAGTCTGTACCAGGCACACACAGACACATAAGAAAAGGACCAGATTATGGAAAGCCTCCAAAGGTCAGGCTGAGAAACAATGTTGAACAGTACTCAAGATTCTCGGGTATGGATGGTACAGTGAAACAAAAGGAATCCAAATGGATAGTTCTCAAATTTAGGATGTCCAAGATACTTTAAATTTCTCTGTTCTCCAAATATATCACGGTCTTAAAGCCTTCTGATGATTACAGGACAGCCGGAAATAAAGGCCTTGTGCGTGCACATTACAATTAGAGTATTAAGCTAAGAGAATGAGATTTACAAAAACTTGCTAAGAAATCTTTTCTTCTTTAGTCAGAACACTATGATGTCTCACAATTACCACATATAAATTAGAACTGAAGGACTCCTTGTTTTGCGAAGCCTTGGACAACGGTGTAGAGTTAACCGGTAAACTGATGAAGCATTAGCAATTCAGATGGCAGAATAAAATGTACAATCAATGTATAAAGTTCCAGAAACACTTTATTTAAAAATGGAGTTGTAAATGCATAACAAAATAACATAAGTAATAAATGTAACAAAAATAAATAAGGAGGATAATGTATTCATACAAAATAAAAATAACATAGTAAAAGGCCAAATGTTTATAATTGAACAAAACCGTGTAAACACTTAAAGGATAATGTAAGTTGAGTAGATGCTAATATTTTCCTAAACAACTCCTTACCTTCTGCTTCCATGGGGATATAATCAGTACCCAAACATTAAATAAAAGAGGGAGCAATGGTGATTATTTTGTTTGACTTTTTCTTCAAATGGACTGACCCTGTTTTAATGTTTCACTTATTCCTTCAAAGCATTTGTATCATTCCATTCACGTTCTTTAAAACCTTTTTTTTTCCAGTCTTCCTTTATTAGACAGAATGGAGAAGTTAGCTTTACAAGGAGAACAGTTCATTTACCGTTTTTTTTTTTTTTAATTTAAAGAAAAATATGTGATTCATTATACAACAGACTTTTGTTTTTACATCTCTACAAAAAGGGTTTTTTTGCACTTTATTAACTGGCCCAACAGTACAGGAGTTTTTAAATCTTGTAAGGTTTTGAAGCATACAGAGTTAGTCTGTCTCCTGAAACCAATGTAGTACAGGATTATTGCTGAAATACTAAAGACCATTCGTAAAAGCTGCAAAAGCCGCAGTTTTAACCTTTATAGACTGATGGGGTCAACGGGGAAATCCAAGGCTACTAAGTAATATTTAAAGGAATTAAGATACACCCAAATTATAGTGTTCTGGAAACACAAAGATAATTACTTTCCTTTAAAACTTATCCAAATGTGAACTTACTGGAAAGAGAAAAAACAAGTTTACAGAAGGTATTTTTCCACAGGCTTCCTGTGTAGTGGCACAGGCCTGAGCCCTCATCGTTGCCGTCTTGCAGGGTCCTTGTAAATGCGTAAGACGGACAGGTTTACTACGGGGTCCTACAGGGAAACACACAGAAGCAGTTCATTGCTTGGGAGTGAAACTATCAGCTAATCTTATGACTACTGGTTCTCCAAGTCTCCTAATGAAGAAAATTTTAACTTCATGATCATTTCAAGGGAATTTTTTTTTTCAACTGTCACATATAAACTTGGTAACACAGGACCAACATACGTGTTCTCAGTTTAAAAATATACTCCACCTAAACAGTCTAGTTTAATCTTTCTAGTTATCATTTGCCCTAAAATGAGACAAAAATCTTACTTCCGTTAAAAAAAAAAAATGGAAAAAAAGTGCCAAATTGAGCTTTTTTGGAAGTGGAGTAAAACACCGAGGGGTTAAAACAAATACGGTATCATCAATCTCCTATATACAAAAAAGACGGTTAGTCCTTATTGATAGAGAGCTATGTCCACCTACCACTCCCGGCAAATCTTAGTGCAAACATAATAGTTCATCTCCGTAAACCCCAAGACAACTGACATAGCAACAAAGTTATATAAATCACATATATGCCGGAAAATTTCAGAACACAAGAACGACTGTTTTGAAAGGTCAGTTTGACTGTGGAGAGTAATATGTCATTGTGTCCAATGGTAATGAATACTAATATAAATCCTATTATTAAGAAGCAAATATAAGTGTCTAACAAATCTGTACAGATGAAGAGGAAGTCCATTTCGGGGAGCAGCTTGGCACAGAAGACATGGGGGTCAGAAATGTTGGGTATTTAATTTGCTTGTAGGTCACAGCACGGCTTAAAGAAAAAAAACAAAGATCTATGAAGGGAAAGGACGCAATTACAGAATTCAATCTGAAAATCATAAAACCACAAAAGGTGACACTGCCACAATCTGCTTTTTCCTACATGTGCATCTCGTGGTTTTCTAATGGCCTGCAAGGACTTATAGGGTACCACGCCAGAGGTAAAAAATAAATAAATAAAATTAAGAAGACAGAGAACAAGATTGTAGCTGACCAAGCTGTCTTGTATTGCATAAGTCAACACTATGCTGCTTCCAATATTCCTAGTCATTCCACGGGTACTTATTTTTAACACTCGAGAGAAAGTCATTCATGTACTGTAACGTCTTCCTCTTCCCCATCAGGGTTGAACCTATTGAAATGGATACTGAAATCAGCCTCAGACTCGGCGTTCTCAACTTCCGCTGATGCTGAGATAGCGGCCGGATGGGGGACCCTAGCGTCTGGCTGACAAAGTGTCGGTGTCTGACCCGGGCTGCTGTGGTTGTTCACGGGGCTGGACTTCTGTTTTGGCGGAGACGGCAAGATAGCGCTGGGGAATCCCATGTTGTTCAGAGCCTCCAGAGTTCCATCCGGGTCAATCATAGCATTGATTGCTGAAGGAAAAAAAAAAAGGAATACGGGAGGGGAAAAGATAATTGTAGATGCAGTTAAATGTGGATGGGAACACTGCTTATGACTTGGATAATACTTCAACTCAGGATGCTTGTAAGAGCTTAAATTTGGCTAATCCTTTGGATACCATATTTAAAACTCATTTTTTAATAATTTGGGGGCTGACCCGTATTGTAGATGATATGGACCTGAGTGCTTTCTCTGGTGCCCTGAACAGGCTCACATATGAGCCTTTCAGAGTCTGTTGGAAGACTGGGATTTGACAGAAAGATCATTTTGAGATTTGCTTTCATCACTGTGAGAGGAAAGGGAAAACACTGGGTGTGATTTTAATAAGCACTCCTAGCTGTATTACCACTCAGATAACCGGGGGTTCACGGCTAAGATGGAGTTCAGAGGAACCGGAAGGTTGGGGAGGCCGGGAGAACATCATCCCACTTGGAATGCTACCACAGCACGCTGTCGTTCATCCTGGTAAGAGTGTGGGGCCATCAGCGTGTGCATGTGTGTGTGCCTGAGTCACGGGGACGCCCTCAGAACCCGAGGGCGGCTCCAGCAGGCCGCATAGACCTCGCTACTCCATGGGAGGGGCCGGTGAAAGGGCAGCTTTCCATCCAGAAGATTGAGTGAGTGGACAAGAAAAAATCTGAGGCAGTGATTTCCAACTTGGCATGGGGGAGAGCAGGGATTTGGCAGAAGGAAGCACCTTTGCTGTAACAATTTCTCAAGAGGTCCTTTTCCAAGTAAACTCCTGTTCTCTCCGCTAACAGCCATTGTGTTATGAGCAAGACGCTTTTCCCCATGGGGGTAAAACATAACCCCTCGGGGTGTAGAGATGGACTAGACGTTAAGAATCACTTAGCGAGGGCCAACATATTCTGCCTATGATAATTCAAGCAACAAAGACTGAGTGGAATCAGCAGCTGACTCTGGAAGCTACCTATTGTACCATCGCAGACTTCTAGTTCAAGACACACACGGGCATTCATGCCTGAGTAAGATCTGGCGCACACAGAAATAACGGCCCTGTCAAACTTGAGGAGGCAAACAGTCTCTTTTTCTTCTCTCCCTCCTTTTCTGGTCCCTTTGGCCAATACGCGCTCTTTTCTTGTGGTTCACCCAAACAACTGTGACTCGTATCAGAATACAGCTTCATTTGGGTCACATCATAAATGTCAAATCAAATAAATAATGCCAATTTTTAATAAGCATTCTGAGCTGCATACATATTTCAATATTATTTTACATATTTTTCATATATTAGTACTTATGTACATATAAAACAGATAATATATATCATACTGTGAATTAGTCTACAACAGTTAGCCTATATGCCCAAGATTTAACTTTACCTTTTTATTTATATTGGGTTTTATTTTACTTCTTTTTTAAAAAGATTTTATTGATTTGCAAAGGAGTGCGCGTGCATGTGCAAACACACAAGCGTTATGAGTGGGGAGGGAGGGGCAGAGGGAGAGGATCTCAAGCAAACTCCATGCTGAGCTGGAGCCCCATGAGCGGCTCGACTCCATGACCTGAGCCGAAATCAAGTGTCAAAACGCTTAACCTACTGAGCCACCCAGGCACCTCTATCTATATTGGGTTTTATTAAAGCTTCCTTTTTATGAGTAATTTGGATATGTAGAACTATATTTCATCCATATGTTATTATATTTAACCAAATGACATTATAATAGTGAGAATATTTTTAAGAGATACCACTTAGAATGTACTTGTCTGAAATTGTTAGCTCTCCCTACTTAATTCAGTAGTAAACGTACCTTGTAGCTGCTTTTCAACTCTTTTCAGCTCCTGTAATATAGACGAAATCTCCTGTAGGGAAAGCAATGACAAAAATTAGCTTCCTGTAAGTAAAGCATTTTTAGCTGATAAGCGATGAGTCTCACACTCCTCTTATTTGGAATACTTAACGTTAGCTACTCGGCACTACATCTGCAGCGACAAGACAGGAAATAATTATGATATCTAAAAAACGAGATTCAAATTTTAAAATCTTTAATGTTTAACTGCAATTATTTTTTCAACAAGATAACAAAAGATGAGAAGTTCAAGATGATACTACTGCATAAGCAAAGATTTTGAAAAACTTGCATCGCTCAATCTTGCAACAATTTTGCAAAAGTGTGTAAGGATATTCTCTGAAAAATGTATGAACTGTGACCTCGGTTTTAGGATGACTCCCTGAACCACGAAAACCTTGAGGAGGAGATGAGCAATCTACCGAGGGAAAGGAAATGACTCATGTTCATTCTACTTGAGTTCAGCTCTGATTTCAAATTGCCTCTTTATAATGTATAATCATAAGAACAGGCATGTATTAGTGAAGAAACATAAAGAAAGTTCCTCCTTCATACCATCTTTAACTTTGAAGCAAGCAGCATTTTAAACCCCTGTGAAAGATAGTGGAAGGCATAAAACTTCCCAAATCTGTGTATTTCTATCTTTTTAAAAATGTAAATTAACAAACACTTTTAAAAATAAGAATATCGTTCCTTTAAGATAAACCTATTAAATGTTTTACTATTCAAGAAAAATTACCGTACCATGCTTGAGGTTTTCACGATAGGGACTTCACTCTCAGCTCTTAACTTGCTTTCTATTTCATCCCAGTTCCGATCCTTGTCTTTAAATAATATTCTAGAAATCAGAAAAACATAAGCCTTTTACTTTCCATATTTTAAAAACCTATCATAAAACCACAAAAGGTGACACTGCCACAATCTGCTTTTTCCTACATGTGCATCTCGTGGTTTTCTAATGGCCTGCAAGGATTTACAGGATACCACGCCAGAGGTAAAAAATAAATAAATAAAATTAAGAAGACAGAGAACAAGATTGTAGCTGACCAAGCTGTCTTGTATTGCATAAGTCAACACTATGCTGCTTCCAATATTCCTAGTCATTCCACGGGTACTTATTTCAACATATAAGCAATATAAAATTGTATTTGTGTGAAATATTATAATTCACAAACCATATTCAGACATGGTTTTATCACATCTTAAAATTTTAATTACAGTAATTAGAAATTAAGTCACAGCATCAATGAATTTCTGAAGTATTTTTACATGGATTTACACTTTGAGCCTTCTTTTATACCTTGAGCCCTTATCTTGATACCGCTTAAATATGTACCAGTTTATCTCTTCACTTTATTGCCTTCTAAAAAATATTAATTTAAATTCTCTTTAGGTTAAAAGAATAATGCAATCTGCATTGTCTTGTCCTATTTTTTACTTTTTAGATTTTTTTTTGACAAAATACAGAACCTAGTTAAAAATACAAATCTTTCAGAAAAAACATACATATTATATAGAACACCTACTATGTGTACATACACATACATAGAATTCTTCCCTCCAGGTACATTTCTTAAAGGTTTATAAAAGTGACCTCATAATATACTTACTCTTGTACACCATGGCCTTTTCACATAATGATACCTTTACTTTTTCAAAAGAGTATTAGTGAAGTCTGTCAACAGTCCCTCCAACAGTTGAAATATAAGGCATATTACCCTTACCAGTTAAAAAGTGATTGCATGTTTGTCTTTTCTTAAGGAGTACCTTGTACATACGATTAATTTAAACAGTTATTTTAATGACTACCATTATGCTGCCATCCACTGCTTTTTCAAGATAATTTACTCTTACCAATTTTCACACATCCCTATGAGTTTTAAGTAAACTTAACTTCCTACAAAATGATAATTTAATAAGCATTCACTAACCAATAGTTATGTAGTATATTCTAGGTACTTCATTAAAGACGACTGCTCTCACGGAATTTACATTTTAGCTCATGTATTTGAGTCTATCTACCTGTATGAAGTTAGCGGTTTCTGCTATTTCCATGTGATTTGTCTTAATTTCATTATTTTGCTTTAATTATATGATTTTATTATTCATAACTTCCATTCCAACCAAGCCCAATCACTCCTTTCCTTTCTATTTTTAAAATCACTAGTTACACAGGATAAAAAGTATAATAACAATGCAATTTCACTGGATCCTTTCTAAATTAAAAAAATGTGTACATTTTAAGGTTCACATTTGATTTTAAGGAAATTAAATTAGTTGTATGCTATTTATGAAAAAGACATTCTATAATTTCTGACTGGGCTTGGAAGTGAGCCTACTGTTTTTATTTTCACCATACCAGTGATTATGCAATCGGCACTCTAGTATCATCTCAGATGAGGTCTGTGTAAGTGTTCCCCGGCAACTACATCAGTTCCACGTCTACTGATCCCACCACCTTCTCTCACGGTCACCGAGCTCCCCTTCGCCATGACAACCCATCCTCCTACGAGCTGCCAGTGCAGGAGGCAGTCAGACAGATCGAGTCCACCCAGTGGAATCTGTGGGGTCCAATCACATGTCTACTTAATAATGCCAGGAGTCACGCATCCCTCAAGTTTGGCTCAAGTACGCACCATAGCTGAAGGTGATGAAACTGTTATTTTGCATTTAATTCCACTAAAATTATATTCTAAAACTAGGACACACTGGATAGATAAATGAAATAAACACTATGATTAAGAGAATCTTCCATGGGAATGAAGTCTCCAAATTTAATGAGATTGAGTGATTTTTGACGCGTACTATTTGTCCAGCACGGTTCTGACACCCCCTGACTGAGTGCGCGAGGCCGCAAGTAAGTAGGTATTTGGAGTTGTACAGGATTACGCACACTCTCCTCTCTGCCGATGAGGAAGATGAAACTAGCCTTAAGTTTCAGATCTCACAAAAGAAACCCCCAAGGTCTGTTAATTTAAAATACCTGCTATCATTTTGTGGAGGACTAAATTTTATCTGGTTATTAATAAAATTAATCTAAGTAATTATAGCTGTTAACTCTCTATTATAAAGAGCTGTTTATTTAGACATTTGTTTCCCTCTCTGCCCCGTTCATGTGGCTTAGCTTCTGACTGTTACTAATACTTAAAAAAGAGAAGGAAGGCAACAGTGGCAGCGGTAAGTTCGGGGCCACCGCCTCCACCGGTCCCTCCCGGCTGTGGGTGGAGCAGGTGAGCACCAAGGGGAACAGGTGTGTCCTAACAATGTAGCCCGGAGGTGTGAGCAGCCCGGCAGTACCTGATCTTCCCGGCTGTTTTATCTATAGACTGTCTTATCTTCTTGGAAAACTGAAAGACGGATGACAGCAGCAGATTATCTCCCATGACCTGAAACATCCAAAGAAAGTAAATTAAAATGTTATCACTGTATAGTATAACCACCAAGAACACTAGTCACAGCTCACTATATTTAGGGGCATTTAGTAGTTATGCTAATTTTAATTAAAAGAATCAACAAGGAATGTCATTAGAGTTATGTATAACTAAATTGAGAAAGGGAGATAAGTATCAATAAAGGAGTTCCTTTTTTAAAAATAACTTGTCCAGTTTCCATACTACTTTGGTCATATCACTTTTAAAAAACAATCCATATTATCCTACCTTCAATTACTATCATGATCCCACCTCTCACGCCTCCAATTCAAATGATCAAAAAGAGGGAAAATACGACTAATTTAGAATACTAAGTTTATTATCTATTCTTTCACCAAATAATACGAATATAGAGATCGAGGAGGTTACAAGCCTTGCTTTCTGGGGCATAGTCTAATGGGAAAGATACTTTTAAAAAATTTACTTAAAAGAATGAATTTTTATGATGGAGGTTCATACCACCCTAGGTGAAATTTATGGGCAAACCAACGGTTGGCAAACTTCTGTAAAGGGCCAGAGAGTGAAGATTTTAGGCTATCTGGTCTCTGTCACAACTACTAAACTCATTCTTGTGAAAGCAGCTATAGATAACACGGAAACAAGCGGGCTTGGCTGTGCTGAGATAAAGCTTTATTTATAAAAAACAAGTGGCAGGCTGGATTTGGTCTGCAGAACCTAGAAAAAGGACTGAACCCAGGCTAGGTGTGGGCTCCCAAATCATCTCCTTGTATTTCAGAACTGTATATAGACTCTGCAAGACCATCCAGAAAATAAGATATGGCCTTGGAGGTTAAGCAGCTGTTCAAGACCAGTGCAGGAGTTAAAAGAATATAGGAAACACTGTTAAATATTTTATTAAAAAGAACAGAACTAAGGGCTAAATTTTGTGATTCAGTGCCACACAGCTCAAGTGAAAGGGAGCTCAGTGAAGGGTGGCGTAAATAAGGCGGGCACCGTGGCAAAAGGAGAGGCTAAGAATGACAAGGGTTTGAAAGATGTGTGTGGGATCAAAAGTTACTTAGGATGTGATCAGCAACATACAGGCAATGAGAGGCTAAATAAACAATGGTATTTTGTGAGGCTTGAGGAAACAAGCCAAAGCAAGAGAGGAGGACATCAATTACTAAGGCCAGGACAGAGTGTGTTTTAAAACCGTCCAGTATATTGCAGTGGAAACTACAGAGCTGGCTACATGCTCTCCATTTGGACATCTTTTTCTACTCAGTACTACTGCAAACAGACACATTCTTACATACTAACTTTTAGCCCCTGTTCCTTAAATCCAGGAATTCGCAGGATGCCAACCTATGATCCAACCCTTCCTGTCCACTCCTACTTTCTTTATTATCCTCCTACCCACACCCTAAGCCTTTACCTGTACCACTGCTGCATGGCAGCCCTCAATTAGCTCTTTCCACGGTGCTATTTGAAATAACCACTCTTTGGTGAATAAACTCCTCTATATCCCTGAATTTTTCCCAAACTCATTTCATCTAATTTCCACTATCATAAACCTTTTCCATACCTGATTTGTCATGGCCACATTTATTTTCAAGAGAGTTAGTAATTTTTATCTGCACTGGTTCACAGGTACACAGAATTAATCGTAACTCTTAATTCATGATATAAATCACTAGTCTAATTTGGACCACTTTTTCTTTCTCCTTAATAATGTAATAAGCACTTATGATAAATCTAACAGCCAAGCAAAAGCTAGAGTGCAACAATAACCATGTAACAGAACAGATGGCCAAGAATACTCATTCCCTACCCCACAGGAAGAGTATACTTGCCTTTGACCTCCACTATGTGACTTGGTTTCACCAATGGGATCTTAGCAAACACAACACGAATATGAAATGTGCCTGTATGGTGGGGCTTGCTCTCTTGTGCTGCTGATAGAACCATGACAAGAACAAGCCCTGGCTGGCCCACTTGTCCAAGCAATAGGAGAGACACATGGGCAGACCTGGACTCAACCTACAACTTTTAATTGTCCAGCTGAGCCGTACCAGTTAACCCACAGGTGTGTAATACACGCTTACCATGCTATGCCACTGAGATTTTTGTGGTTATGCAGAAATGGCTCACTGATGTAATCTACCACCAGTCATATGGTTTCCTCCACCCCACCTCCCTGCCACTCTCCAGCCCGCTTAAACAATATCCTGAATCCCATTCATCATTCCCTTGCTTTCTTTTTCATACTATTTTGTTACATCTATTTCTGTCCTAAGTATTTTCATTTTTAAAAATGTATGACAAAGAATCACATTGTATATAATCTTTAGAGATTTTTCTCATTTAATGTTTTATTGCTAAAATTTATCCATATTGTGGCGTATTGCTGCAGTTCACTTGTTTTGATCACTCTGTAATTATTCAATTTGTAAACATACCAGTTTATACATTCACTTTTCTGCTGATAAAAACTGTTAGATTGTTTCCAAGTTTTTGTTATTGTCCACAGTGGTGCTATAATATTCTTTTGCATGACTTCTTCTGTCAAATAGGACAGGGTGTCTCTTGAGTATGTACCAGCAGTAAAACTATGTGATATGATCATGGGATATGTTCATGTTCAACTTTAGGGAATAATGTCAAACCGTTTTTCCAAAGTGACTGAAGCAATTTAACCTCCACCGGCAACACATGAGAGTCTATGTGTCCATGTTCTCTAACACTTAATATTGTAAGGCTTTTAATTTGTTGCCAATTGAACAAGAATCACATTGTAGTCTTGAAATGTATTTCTCTGAATACTCAGGAAGTTGAACATCTCTGTATTTTGAAGATCTTAGGTAATTTCTCTTCAGTAAAATGCTGTTCATGTCTTTTGGAGATTTTCCTATTGGGTTGTTTTTGCCTTTTTAAGTTGATTGGTAGGACTTCTTTATGTATTCTGTATACTAATCCTTTGTTGACTGTATGTTTCATAAAAGTCCTTTAATATACTCTATTTTATCATTCTTTTATTTTAAAGTCAAAGCTTCTTGTGCCTTTTAAGAAATCACCCCTGACTATAATGTGGAAAGACATTTACCTGTATTTTTTACTGAAAGTTTTAAAGTTTTGCTCTTACGCCCTTTGGATACTTAATTCATTTGTAATTAATTATTTGTACATGATGTGATATCGGGATGAAATTTCACTCTACTCATAAGGACAAGTGCTGTTTCCCCAGTCCCATTTGTTGAACAGTTCCTCCTTCTCCCACAACAGGACACGCCTTCTCTGACACTTGTTCAAGTTAGTGGTTGACTTACTTCATCCCTGCTCCAGGTTCTCCGCCTTGTAATTGTTAAGTGATCAGGGGGTTCTGCTGGCTGAGGTCTTGCATCACCAGACCGAGAGTTGTTTCCTTCTGGGGTTTTAGAATGAACTAATGGAGGGATCTTTCGGAAGTTGAGGCTTTCATCAAAAACACGATCAACCAACTAACAGGACAAAAGCAGATCCTTATGAGAATAATTTGGAAAGGTACTGATATTGGCATTATAATTTTTTTTTATTAGACAGAAGTTATTCCATTGTCAGGTAGTAACAGAAGCATGATATCTTCAATAAACCAATTACTCTTTCTTTTTATAAGTACTTTAAAGGTACCTGTTTAATAAAACAGATGTTCATCTACATAGATTTTTAAAAAAATTCCAAAATACAGAACTATGCTAAATTCAATTCTTCAATGGATAAGATTCCCCCAAATGGAAAACAGATGGTAGTAGAAAAAGCTGAGCCATGTAGATGGCTTTTATTTATGTCTTTTATTTTACTCACATTGCCTTACCAATGTAAAATAATGTTTCTTTTCTTTTTAGTTTCTTATCTTGTTTTTTTCCTTTTTTTCCTCCCCTAATCCAGGTGCCAAATTTCTTCACAGATACATAAATTGCAAGTTCCAATTAAGTTTACAAAAGGAAAAAAAATTTAAATCCGTAAAATAAGTATTTTGGTCTTAGGTATAAGCTTTGAACAACACTACAGATTACATATTCTAGTAAAAATGACATACTGCCATCTACAGTGCAAATTATACAAATACAATATAAAGTAACTCAGGTTTACTGAAGAAGGAATAAACTTTAGTATAATATTCAGAAGTAAAACAAAAAGGAAAAATGAAAGTCTATTCAATGAAATGTCTGAATAATTTTACTAGGTCTGAGTGCATGTATAATCGTGTTAGCAACAATTTAGTTAGGTAGCAGAGAAAATAACATCTTATCATTTTAAATGTACCAGAAGAATTGTGTATGTCTTGCCACCAAGAAGATCCTTTTGTTTTTCACCAATAAGGATGATTTTATATACATTTACAATTGATCAATGTGGTAACAAAACTCTACACAGATTCATGAAAGCTCATTTACCAAATCAGACGACACATGAAGGGGGAGAAAAAACAACAAAAATAAAGACCACTAAAGAACTAGATTATAAAAGGAATATGACAAAAAGCAAAGGAAGAAAATATTATTAACACAGTTTATCAGAATCAAATTTGTCAAAAAGGCTAGCCATTTTGGGCTACTATTGAGAATGTGATTTCATAAAATTAAGGAAGCTCATTAGAGGCTGGCATTTTTTTTCTGTAAAAGGCTAGATAATAAATATTTTAGACTTTGCAGCCATATAGTGTCTAACTACTCATTTCTGACATTATAGCACAAAACAGCCAGATGATAATTAAACAAAAGAGCGTGTCTTTGTCCTAAGAAAACTTTTAATTCATTCTTTCAAATGCCAATCTTTTGCTTGCACCAGATCAAGACAGCCAACATGGCAGAGTACCATTAATTTTATATTATCCATTAAGGTACCTTCTGGAGCAAGTCTATGCAAATACTGGTCCCTGGAGCTGGAGAGCAGGAGGCCCTGGTTTTGGAAGGGCGAGAGTCTACACATGCTACCTTCTGCTCCAGAATTTACAAGAATGTTTCAAAACTGAATATACATGTATTTTTGTCTGTGTGTATAAATACACATATTTCAATTTTCAAAGTATCCTTGAGTATATATGTGTATTTTTCAACAGAATTACTTATAGTAGTGAAAACTGTAGAATTTTCTCTTTATTTGCTAGTAGAGATGTCTACCAGCTAACTGGGTATAAAAATACCTTTCTAATTATTTTCATAGGCAAACTTTATAGGAACATTATACAATCATTTATCAAGTTTTAGTTTGCTTTTCAGCTGCCAATTTTATTCATATTTTAAAGTGAAACCATACACCAATAACTGGCTGACAAAGTACTTGTTTTAAATAATTTTACAGCTTCACGTTAATAGTAGACCAAATGTTAGCCTTTGCTAGTTTTGTTACAAAAACATAAAAAGAAATATTTTAAACCAAAGTTGGAAAATGCAGAGCTTCATGCAAACAGGGAGGGTGGAGGTAACTAAAATAAACTAAGCAAAAAGCTAAAAGCAAAAGAAATAAAGAAAAGAAAGAACCTTATGCATTTCTCCATGAAGATCTCCTACCTCTTCTCTAGTGTCTATGGCAGAGCCAGGGGTGGTGGCGGCAGTGCTTACTGTGGTACTAGGGGCAGTGCCCGAGGAAGTCACTGAATCTATCTCTCCTGCTACATCGTTGATCTCCCGAGCAATGAGAGCAAGATCTTGGCTGATCCTGGTAATAATTTTAGAAAAGAAGTTTAACCCCTTTTAAATAACAGCGCCAGAAACAATCATTTGTGACAGAATCAGTTACATAAGTTGTGTATCTAATTAAAGATTTGTACCAAAAACTTAAGATTTTTTGGAAATCCTATGAACTATTTTGATACTAAAAGTCTTAAATACTTTGATACTTAAAAGTCTTAGGCTTTAATTCCAAAAGGTAATAAAACTAAATTTCACATAAACTGTCACTTTGAAAATTATGTCTTTTACTCAGAAGCAGTGATATGTCTTTTAAAATACACCATTAGTGTTCATGACTAGCATTAATAGAGGGTAAACAGAATCCAAAGAGTCGCTGAGCCTGGATAGGAAAGCAATTACAACTTCATTTTCACTAACCTTCAAATGCAGCTGAGCATTTCTTTTGATTATAAATACAAGTAACAGACAATAGTAGTATTAGATACTCGGTTTTCTGTTCACCAATAGAAATCACATTACAGTTGCTATAGGTATCTCAAAACAATTAGCCATTACTGCTTCAAAATCAAGCCCACGGCAGTCATGAAACCCACGGCAATAATGTTCCAGTTGGTACGTTAACAAAGAACCATATATTACTGTCACTTTAAAAATATTTTGATAACATTACAAAGAAATGCAGTCATAGTGAAACACAATTAAGTATTTAATGCTCATGCATTTAGAAGCACTGTTCTTCAAGGAGCTCCATACGCTTCCCCAGATGGCCAAAGAGGTCAGTAACTCTGACTCAGGACCTCATGCTACGCACAGCACGTCACCATACACGTTACGTCATCTGAGAGTCACACAGTTCTTGGAGGTAGGACTTCTCCAACTGAATGGGAATCAGGACACATTCTCGGAGAAAGCGAGCGGCTTGCTCAGGACAGCACAACTTACGAATAGCTAAGGCAGGACCAGATCCCAGGGGTAGAGCTCATTTCCACACAGCTGTTTACTTGTGTCGTCAGCCACAAAGACTGATGATCTCAATAAATATTATCAGCGATAAGCAAAACAAAATTGATTTTTTCCCCTTTACTGTTATTTTTTTTTTAAGAGGAAGAACCTTAATAACCCACCACTGATATTCCTGTTTTTCTCAAAAAGATCTCAATTCAATGAGATACGAAAGTTTTCTAAGTTACGCATCTCCTGAATTCAATGTGGCTACTTCCACAGGGAAGGCTTCGGAATGGCAGAACATTTTTAAACAACCTGTGAAAGCTTCTGCAACTTTAAAATCAAAAGCAGGTACAAAGTAACATTTTTTTCACTTGGACAAAATGTAAGCTTGAAAGACTTTCAAGGAATGCAGTCCTTGCATAACAGTTTAACTATAGATTTAAAAAGAGAAGCTAAATGGAAGCTTATGGCCGAACAGACCCAATCTGTGGTCAGTTCCTTTATTTACCAATACAAAAAGGTAGGAAGAATACCAATACATATGCTCTGGTCTTGTATAAGCTTAGAATAAATATAAGGAGCACATTATAATTATTGTAATGTATGGTATAATATAATCAAACCACTACATGACCATGAGCAGCCCTGGAAAGAAGCTTTAGACTGGTCAGCTCACTTCATTCTCACGGGCACCCTGCAGGAGAGGTAGCCATCATCTCGTTTTACAGATCAGGAACATAAGGCTCACCTTACATGAGCATCTTGTGCTTAAAGTCACAAATAAATGGCGTAACTAGATCTTTTTATTACGTCATGCTACATCTCACACTATCATTCCACATGTAATTTTTAAAAACTTGTTAACTGCTGATATGATTCTCCTGGAAGGAGTTTAAAGTGTTCTCTTAGATACTATATTCGATTCTTGTATTTCTGAAATAAATGAACTAGGATGAAAAACAGAATAACCAAACTTAAAAGAGACAAAAAATAAGCATGAGCTTATCCAAAAATCTATTTTTGGTTTTAAGTTTATCATGCAGACGTTTGTACAATGAAGCTTCTGCTATTTGTAGACAGCAGTGTGAGTTACTTAGAAAAAACAAGTTAAATAAACAGACAATAGTAATCTCAGGTTATACAGTAAAAATTACACTAACATGAATAATTCTAATGTATGCACGACGTAGATCATTCAGTCAGTAAGCACCCCAAAGCCTTCTTTTAATTTGCAAGTTTATCTTGTACATGCCAGCTGTTTCTTTGCGTGACAATTCCTATTTTAAAACTGGCTCAGTAATACAGACCATTAAAGTGGTTTAAATCCACACTGCTTAAAAGTCTCAGTACCTACTAAACACCAGCATTAGGAGTTCTGAAATGCAAAATTATCAAGAAAACCAAAGTAATGAATATCTTCAAGTAGAAATAACAGATTTATAATTCAATAAAGACTATGGACCTATTCATATAGCTGTTAAATCTAGCTTACTAATTCCATAATGCTTCTAGGTTACACTCACTGGAATATTTTATAGTCTTGTTATCTGTGCACTTTTTTTTTTTAAACTCCAAGTTTATAATCCTCGTTCTTATTCTCAGTCTCCACCCTCATCAAATCTGCTAGAGGAAGAAACTCTAAAACAATACAAACATTTTATTTGGAGTTTTGCAATCCATCTGTTTTTCCTTTCTTTCAGATATATGGCTGAAAAATACACCTTAAAAAATTAAAATCCCAAAGGCAAGTTTTATAAGCACAGTGCTACTAACTAGAGGGAAAAGGCATAAAGTCTTTAGAGGCTAAATGGCCTGGCTGTTTAGCAGTCGGGCTACAGAAAACGAGATACACAGAGACAGTGGTGACAGAATGCATATGGTTAACAAGATGGAACCAAGTGAAAATGTCCCCCAGAGTTCCTGTGCACTGTCCCCTCTGCAGTATCTCTTTTCTCCGTGGGGGCAGGGAAGTGGGTTTGGCTGGGAAGAAAGGGTCCAGGTATTCTGGTCTGGGCTCCAGGGCTTCAGGGGGGGCCCTCGAAGGGGAAGTGGACACACCCTCTAGTTCCCTCAGGTACCTCCTGAGAAGGTGCAGTGAGACCTCTCCCCCACAGGAAGGGGAAACGATGGGAGGAGGACTGGGCCTGCAGTCGCCAGCCCTGCCCATAAGAATAAAAAATGGGTTGAAATTCTCTCACTGCAGGCATCCTGTGGGCTCATAATAATTCACGGACCCTGAAGCACATATAGGCCTGTCCCCTAACTGGAACTGGCTTGCAATGCTTCAATAGTTAGTCTCGGAAAAGGTATTTATATGGCAAAATAAAATGTTTAAGCAGCACGATGAGATTAAAAGGGCATGCTGTCAAAGAATTATAAGCACTTAAGAGCAATTACAAGTAAATGGTCATTAAAGACCAAAAAACTTAAACATGAAAGAAATGAGCCAGAAAAAACATAATTCACAGAAGTCAACAAAGGAAAAAAAAAAAGATAAACACCATTAAATTATGGTAAGAGTTTATTTCTTTAAAGCATCTAGGGACTAGTATATATTATGTTCTTTAATAATGTTGCCAAATGTAAAACTTGAAGATCAGGGTCTTAAACTGAAGGCAGCAATCACGATAGCATGTCAACGGTGAAAATGTTTAGGTAACATACGGTATAAAACACTGCAGTAAATACCTTACCAACTTAAAAAAACATATTTTAACTACAAGAGCATCTGTTTGAGTGTAGCCTCTCTTCAATGTTCAGCCATGACAAGGTACTAATTAAAAATCACATCTGCAGCATGAATTTTTACCATATAACCTAACGGTTACACTAAACAAATATAGTGAATATTCAAAATAATTAATGAAGGGTTGAATTAAACTGTGCCTAATGAACTCATAAAAGTGTGAGTAAAAATCCACCTCCTCTAATCCTGCCCAGAGAACATGAGCAATGTATCCCCAACAACTCTACTACTATTACCTCTTTGGAGGATAAAAGGAAGGTAATCAAAAATTCAGCTGCACAATTCTTAATTGTGTAAAGCTGACACTACCTTTCAAAAATGGTATCTAGAAACAAAGGGGCGCTGCAACCAAAATAAATTAGTTCTACCATATGCTAGTAGCACTGGCATTAAAAACATGAACCGAGAGAAACTGGATGGAGAGCAACTGGAGGAAAACTAGGTTCGTAGCTACCTGCGGATTTCATTTCTTGGACTATCTGCACGAAGCACACAAAAGCTAACGTTTGTTATCAGGTTGAAACACTGACAAAAACGTCCAACTCCTCGAGATGATCCATTAAGAACCAACCTGGCTATCTCTTCTCGATGAGCAGTCCAGTCCCGGATGTAATCCTCCTGCTCTTTGATCCGGTGCTTGAACGAAGAACTCGTAGGCATTGCTGACCCAGAGCTCTGCAACCGAGTAGTTTTCAGGGCTGGAGAAGTACGTAGACGAGTATGTTTAGGGGAATTACGGTTTGATCCAAATTCATCTTCTGAGGTGGAAGCATAATCAGTAGGAAAGCGCCTCCATCTTGAATTTACTAAATTAGTTTAATTATTAAAAAAAGAATTATTATGTTACCTTTTAAAGGAGATAAAAATCATGATTTCAAAAACACCATGAGACACACACAGCACAATTTTCAATAACTGACATACACATATCTCACAAAAATCATAAGTCTACTACTTCTTAAAGATAGAAACAATACATTTTGGTGAATTAAAAACAATGAGTAATTAAAAACAATTGAAAGAGCATGTTTTCTGTAGTACGGTGAATAAAACATTTAGATGAAAAATTCACTAATGATAAACAACTAAGCAAGCTCTATTCATCAATGTTTAACTTGGGTACTTTTTAGTCGCAAATATTTCCCATCTGAGTGAAGATATGGATTTTTTTTTTTTTAATGACAGTAACAGCAACAACAACAAAAATAAAAGTAAGGGAAAAGATTTCCTCATGCCACACAGACTTTCAACATGGAGATGGTAAAACCCTCTTTTCCCGACATACACATGTGCATAATTCCTGCTGTGGAAATTATGCGTTTATGGCAGAAAAAAAACATTACCTCTGTCATTCAACATCCTGTTATGCTATGATTGGAAAAAATCTTTTTACGTGGTAAAAACACAACAAAGCATCCTCAGTACAACTCTGCTGCTTTGACACTGAAAGCATACGGTGAAGACAGACGATGGCGTAAGACCTACAAGGAGCCAAGCTCTACGGGGCTGTTCTCACAACCACTGACAGTAAAGGCACAGGAGAGACTGAATAGTCACATTAAAGAAAGTGGCAATCACTTTCTTATTTAAGATTAGTAAAGACATTTAAGAGATGGTGTTGCTGACACATCTGAAAAATCAGAAGACAAATTAATTTCACTACTACCGTAAATGGAAGAACCAAATATACAAATAATTTGTGAAGCACAGGTTAGAGGTCAAAAACAGGGCAGTAATGGCTGATTCACGGAAACCTCACAAGGGCAGGAGCCATGCCTGTTTAATCTACTACTGCATACCCAGCCCTTGGCAGAATGTCTGACTAGCAAATGTTTAATAACTGTTTTTGAATAAATGAATGAATTCCTAGATACCGACCATTTGCTTTTCTCAGATTAGGAAAAACCTACTGAGAAGCATGAGACGTTTCTGGTGGCTAAAGTGACATAAACTTTGCATCTGCTTGGAGCTTCTAGTTCCAATTGTATTAATATTAGAAGAGTTTTCTTTCTTTTCTTTCTTTCTTCTTCTTTCTCTCTCTCTTTTCTCTCCCCTCCCCCCCCCCTTTTAAAACAGAAACTGAGCTTAGGCTGCATGGGTTGGTGGAGTCTAGAATTCCTTCATCCTACTTCACTGGAATTTTGCACCTCCTGTCTTTTCCTACCCAAACATTTTTGCCTCTCGGGCTCTGGTTAAGACTCAGGTGGCTGTCAGATAACCCGATAAACACTGCCACCAGAACTGGTTTAAGAAGCAGAGACATCTATAATCGGGAATATGCCCTAAATCAGAACCTACTCATTTGTCTTGATTCACATTCTCATTTGAAGCTCATGGAGCTTGGAACAAGACTCATGGGTATAAGAAGATATGCAGAAACTTCATGGCTTTCTGGAAAAGTGTATGCAACACATATACAGAATGGTAGGTAATTACTTATAGTGTCTTTTGAAGGTGGTAGTCAATATATTTTCTGGTTTTACCATAATTCATTAATATAAAAAAGCTTTCACCACAGTGGAAAATTACTATTTCAGACATCTGAAAAATCCTACGAATTGAACTGAGCCTAAGACTTGAAAACAATTTCAGAAAAAGTTTAGGAATAAGAGCAAAAAGGCTTTAGGAAAAAATTAGAAATATTGCAAGGTTTATACTTTTTAATAAAGGCATTTCATTAAACATTAAATGTTTATTCGTTTTGCTACCTTAGAATATTATTCATAGAAAACAAGTTCACAAATACGAGAAAGATGATTTGTTAAATTTCCCGATTCTTGATTTGGAAACCATGGAAACCATACTTAGAACAACTGAAAGCTGTTTGGAGCGAAAACAAAACCAATAGCAAAGAGTTTTCATAAACTGCAGGAGATGTGAAAACATAGGTAGGGATGATGGAGCTGAGGGCATTCACACTTGGACGTAACTCAGAGAGCGCGGCATCGAAGGCTGCTTGTTTCGTGAGCGCTACAACACATGGCAGCAGGACGGGCACCTGAGAAGCAAGTGCTAGGTGCCAGGTGACAATATGTAAGTGGAGCCACCACATTAGAATCAACTTTTAACAGTCTGAGTCTCAAGATCAGAAATTAATTACATTTTGGAGAAAAAAAAAAGAGAAAAACTCCTTTTTTCAAACGACGTTCATAAAGTTCCCACTTATTTTTATAGGCCTATCTAGAGGCCAGTAAGATTGGTGCAGCTTAATAATATCTTTACAAAGAAAAGCAACCTCAAGTATAAAGCACAGTTTAAAAACTGAAAGGTCACGTTTTTAGGTTTGTTCTCTTAAAATTGAGGGCAAAAGGAGAGATAAAATAAGTAAGGTATAGCTGAGAGGTGAAATTCTCAACTAAGGGTTGTCTTTACCAATGGTACACCTATCACACGGGGTGCGCGAGGAAGCGAGCTCCCGTTCCGTCTGGACGCCACCTGGCTTGTGGAACAGCCAAGGCGTGTGTGGACACCAGTGGAACGATCACTACTGGCGGGAGAGTGACCAGGAAAGGGACTTTCATGCCAGGGTCTGTTATTTCCCAAAAAACTTCTTTCAGTACCTTTTGCTTTCTTTCTTTTTTTTATTGTTTTCTTTTTCCTTTTTTTTTTAATTTTTAATGTTTTTTTATTATATTATGTTAGTCACCATACAGTATATCCCCGGTTTCTGATGTAAAGTTCGATGATTCATTAGTTGCGTATAACACCCAGTGCACCATGCAATACGTGCCCTCCTTACTACCCATCACCGGCCTATCCCATTCCCCCACCCCCCTCCCCTCTGAAGCCCTCAGTTTGTTTCCCAGAGTCCATAGTCTCTCATGCTTCATTCCCCCTTCTGGTTACCCCCCCTTTCTTTATCCCTTTCTTCCCCTACCGAACTTCCTAGTTCTTATGTTCCATGGATGAGAGAAATCATATGATAATTGTCTTTCTCTGCTTGACTTATTTCACTCAGCATTATCTCAGTACCTTTTGCTTTCTTAATCCTCGCTTCTGAACTACAGCAACACAGTTTATCTGAAGACAATAAAATCCTTACAATCTGCTAGTTACTACAGGGTAAACTTCAAGTTAGAGTGTTTTCGACTTTCCCTATTGCCTACTTATTTCATAGAATTTTAGACTATTAGGACCTTAGCCATTAGCATAAGTTCTTCAACTGATGGAGAAAAAAGGGGCCCAGAAAGGTCTTGCCTTACTTAAATCGAAGTTTAAGCCAGGTCTACCGACTCCCAGAGTTCAAAGCTCTTTCATTGCTATCCCTAGGACTTCACAATTACATGTTAGAAAATCCTTATTTAAAAAAATTATTTTTACAATTCCAGTTAGGCTAATTCTTCTTTGAAAAGATATCCTCAATTTCTCATGGACTGATGGTTTTTGGGATTTCTAATCATGAAGAGAAATTTTACTTCTTCCTCTTTCATTTTATTCTGTTCAGGTAAAATCATGCATAGAATTAAATTTAATTTTATAGCATTAGGCTTATTTGATATATTACTGACACTAGTAAGAAATTTCAGGTAAATCGTTAAATTGAAAAGTTATGTCAAAGGTATCTGAAATGCCAATCCCTAGGGAGGCTTTCTTGGTTGGTGAGCTGCGAGACAGCACATATAATAAAATCAAAGTTCTAAGATCAGCTTAATTAATTTTATAGCTAACCCGAAAATTATTTTAGTTACATTAATTATAAAACTTAACTTAGTTATAAAATTACACAACATTCCCTCTTACAGAAATAATAAACTACTATATTCACTATGAAGAGATACTGTCAAGAATTTAAAAAGAAAGTTATAGGATTATTTTTTTGTGAATGCTCTGATTTCTTTTACTGCTAACCAAAACTTTGTTGGCCTTAAAACACATCCACATCTATAGATGTAACAAATACATTTCAGGAAATAAGCACTACATTTTCATGCTTTGTATCAGAATATTTTGGTGGGAAACAAAACCACAAACACATTTTACAGGTATATTTATAAGCATGTAGCAATAAGATCATTGGGGGAGAAAAATCCCTGGCCATGTTCTGTATTGATCTTTGACCTGGAAGAAGAAATAACTAAAGCCATGCATGCCCAACACCTAATTCCTACCACCTATAAAATGTGAGGTTTAGAATAAAAAGGAGATAGCAACAGTCTAAAAAAAATTCTAAGGAGGTTAACATGATATAATGTGCACCTAAAACATAATGAAAACCAACTGCTTTATTTTGATAATTCAGCACACTTAGTTTTAAATATGTCTTATCAAAATAAATCTGGATATTTTAATATAATTTGATATTGAAGGAATGGGGGGGAAGTGGGGACTAAACTTTCCTAAAGTTTCCTAAAAACTTTCCTACATCAGAATGAAAGAAGCATAAAAGAACTTTTACTCTTAATGTTTCTAAGTCAGAAATTCCATTCTTCTAATTTTATCATACACATTTCTTTGAAAAACTTTTTTTAGACACGGCCTACATTATGAAATTTGAAACATTACAGAATTATTTTCACGTATGCCCATCTGGACATACCACAGGCTCGAGGCTGAGAGATTTCTAAGTCCTTTAAAGTTCACAGTTTGTACAGCAACCCTGACAGTGTGGTTTTACATGCTGTTAAATCATATACATATTTTTAAGATTGTATTTATTTATATATTTTGAGAGTGAGCACGAGTGAGGAAAGGGGCAGAGGCAGAGGGAGAAACAGATTCTCACTGAGCAGGAAGCCTGACCTGAGCCAAAGGCAGATGCTTAGCCGACTGAGCCATCCAGGTGCCCCTTAAATCATAATTCAAAAGCTAAAGCTAAGAATTTTTATATTTTTTTCCCATTCAAGGTATTATAATTATCTTAAGTAGAAATACCATAGCATCAAAGATGCTAATCCCCAATTAGCAACTAGGTCAAAAAAGTGTCTGTTTTTCTTGTTATTTTTTTTTATTACCTATCCATATAACTATTTTATACATTACCACTGACTACGAGATCCTAGTCATTATCCTTCCAGATTGGATAGAATATTATAAACGGGCATCTTGAGAGAATCTGAACATACAATCCTGGATCACGATGTGGCTTCATGAATTAGTAAAACATCAGAATTACATAGATGACAGTAGACAACACACCACATACATTGTATGTTGGCCTTGCATATACTGCTGAAAATAATGCAATGACTCCCGCCGTCCTCTGGGAGCTTGCAAGCACACAGACACAGACCATTTTCGAGAGCTAGACCGGATGTGGGAGAAGCAGCAAGAGGCTGGGAATGAAAAGGCCCTGAGGCTTCTCGTTCTGTCCCCTCCACGGCTAGGTGACCAGGGCGGGTCACTGCATCTCTGGGCCCGAGTTACCTAAACTGAATGACCCTTCCAGCTTTTCAATTCTATGGTTCTAATTATTTAATATGCTGCTGCTAAGTATGAAGAAGGCCCAAATCACGTACCTCAATTTACCCCAGGGAATTTCAATAAGCAATTCAAGGTACTTTTTGGATACAGAAAACCGCACGTTTATCAAGTTCTGTATTCAAAGCAGAAAGCAAACTTTATCTTTAAAGACATAACATAGCATCTTATAGTGGTTTCTAGGAGTTGCGTAAGTAGTCTTATTTGGCTTGCATCTCACAGAAGCCCTTCGTGTTCAACACCGAGGAGTAAGACTAGCTTACTCATGTGTTACGGCCCAGACGACTGGTACAGAAGGAACCGTCCCATGCTACTTGGTGACACACGGCTTACGGTGAGACAGGAGGAAACTGTAACATTCCCATGTACTGAAGTAGAGATGAGGTGATCAAACAAGCCACGTGGCAGAAGAAATTCTATCACAGTACACACCACAGAATGCAGCAAAAAGGAAATGTGAATTGAAGAGGTACAGCCATAAGAACGACAGAAAACCAACACTAGGGAAACATCAACGAACGGACAGCAGTTCTGAAACGCTCGCGACAACTGCATGAACCAGCAACGAGAGCTTCAAGTGCAGAAGCGGGGAGGGTGGGGGCACGAGGGAAAATGCCAGCTCTTCTTTTGGCATCAGGATTCTATGTCCCCTATTTTCCGCCTACATCCACTCCCACCACGGATCTGCCCGTCACCACCACAGCCAATGACCCGCGGAGAGAGAGGTGTGAGTGGAGGGGAGGCACGTGAGAGTGAGGACGAGAGAGGAGGAGTACAAAGTGACAACAGAACACGAGGGGCACCGTTAGGTTTGAGTCTCGTGGCTGCGCTGCGGTAGATGGCACACTTAAAACACCGGGCTGCACACCAACCTTCCCTCGCTCTTCCCTCAAGCCTAGGGCTCACTCGGATGCTTGCTGATAAGAGCTCCCTAAGTCTCTGAGCAGCTGGCTTCCCCCACTGGCCTCTGCAGCCCCACCCGGGTGTGAGGCTGATTATGAAGTCAGAGTCCAGGCTCACAGGGTACACACGAGTATCTGGGTTAGGACTCTGGTCACACACGTACTCTCCCGGGCTACAGCTGAGTATGCAGTACACCAGCAGACAAGTATCCCAGGAGCCGTTAGATTCTGGCAGGGACGAAGTAACTTTTGGAATTACACTCAGTGACAGCTCATGACTAGAGTTAAGTAACAGAAGAGCTCTTTCTGAGACAGTACTCAGAATCAGTTACATTTCTGTAGCCCGGTTAGACCCATAGTGCTTAGGGATTATCTCATGAATCCATCTTCTTCCACTGAAATAAATTAAGAATTAGTTTTCACCTGCCCCAACCGTAAACAGATTGAACTTTAAAAAGCATATGAGACATTTCTACATAAAATGGGAAAGCAAGGGTAAAATAGCAATTATTTCACTTAGCTCTCAAGGAACAATAAAGGGTATCCTGCTCTTCAGATTAAGGGCTTTGAATTATGTGAGGATATTTAAAAATCAAACACATGCTTTTAGCAGTACAATGTTAATTCCTATTATTTAAACCAGATATTATTCTTCATCTAATTTGACACATGAATCCAGATACCGTGTCAACCAGAAAACTAACATTCCAAAATAGGTTCTAATTTTGAAATCATTATTTTGCCCCAGGGCATTAATTGAAGTGTGTGTAACTTCTGAATTTTCCACTTACTAATGAGCTAACTAAAATAATTTTTATAGGAGAAAGTACCCTCTTATAGCGTAATCTTTCTGTTGAATATTTTTAGGAGTAACACTAGACATCTTATTTTTTAAAAGAAGGAGTCCCAGAACATGAAAGAAATACGCTAACATTATAAAAAGTCTGGACCCAATTTACCTGAGGGAGAGCCATGTGCTGAGCTCATACTTTTGACCTTGGAGTCTGATAGCCGAGAGATACTGTTGGCTCTAATTCTAGGAGAAAATTTATCTGAAGGTACTAATCGGGCTCCACTTCGAATGATGGCTTCTGCAGTCCGTGAAGAGGCACTGCTTCTAGAGATTGTTGCCTCAGAGTCACTGCGAGCTGACAGTGAGCCAAGCCTTGTTCGACGTGGCTGAGCCAACAAATCAATCCTAGATATGTTACGCCTTCCCGTGGGCGGCTTTGACGTAGAACTCGTTGTGGACACTTCAGAAGCAACAGATGCTTTGTCAGCATCAGCCAGCTCGCTGTCGGACACTTCGCCAAGTCGTGCTCTGCGCAAGAGGGAAGTCCTAGTAGGTCGCGGCCTTGGAAGAGTGGTTGATTTACTGGAAGATCCAGGTGCGACGGGGGAAGTCTTAGATTTAGTTACTTTACTTCCGTCCAGTTTGGAATGTGCATGCTCCTCAGCTGAGGTAAGTGGAGTCCTGGCATGAGATTTACAAGAGTAAGTTTCCTGATCCGACGACATAATATCCGAGATAGCAGAATGAGGTACGCTAGAGGTCTGGTCATCGTCTGTTAAATCTACCGAAGGCTGTCTCATTCTTCCACTGGACTGGACAAATTTACGACCATCTGCTCTTGAGCCTACATCTGACGAACGACTTTTTGTTTTCTTCTCCATTTTCTCCCTAGCACCTGAAGATGATGATTTTGTAACATCTTTGGAAGGAGAACCCGTGGAACACCTATCCTTATAGAGACTCGTGAAACTCTTCCGCTTTTGGGTTGACTTTCTTTCAGTCTCTCCTGTGACCAGACTGATTGTACTCGCTGTGTCCACATCAGATTCTGGTGAGATGGAGTTGTCTCTATTGTAACTGGGAGTATCCGGGCCTTCGTCAGTTTTATTATCTTCACGCAGTTTGGCTTCTAGAAAAGCCATTACTGCTTCTGTGTCTTTCAGAATAAGGGTGGTGTCCATGCTAGAATCAGTATCCATGGAGTCACTTCTTTCTCGTACTCTGCTGGCAGCTGTCAACGCCAGAGAAGGGGGCGTAGATGAAGTCTGCTTATTTATATGGGGAATGAGTTCTATGGGTATGTTCGGGCTAGGTTTCTCTATGGTGAAGCTTCCTTGCCGCACCAAGGACTTGGAGGATTCCTTCTTATCTCCGCCCTTTGAAGTCTGACCTTTGAGAACGTCCTCGGCTTTTCTTCGCTTGCCCTCGTTTTGTGTCACCCGTTCTCCTTTGCTTGTAGAGTGTCCTGGAATTCTGTCTTGAGGCTGTGACTCTTGTTTGAAAGGTTCCTCCCGGCACCTATCTATCTGACCTGCGATGTTCTTGGAAGCTGACAACTTGGTAGGTGTCCACTGTGCCTGCTCCTTTTGTTCTTGCTGCTGGATTTTAGCTAATGTCTGTTTTACCAAAGAAGCTTCCTTGTCAGTTTCACTCTTGTCCTTTGCAGAAGAGCTGCCCAAGTGAAGCAGGGCTCTACCATCTCCAGCAGGTTTCGCGGGCTCCCCGTGCACTGCCTTGCTCATCTTACCGAGGGCTCTGTCGGCATCCTGCTTATCCTTCTGGTACGCCTGTGCTTCTTTCTCCTGAAGTTCCGTGTCTTGCTTTTCTCCGATCTCTGACCTCTGTGTTACACCCTTGGCCCTGGAGCTCTCAAGAGACTTTTCTTCATTTGGAAGCTGGGGAAGGGTGCGTCGTCTTCTCTCTCCCTGACTAGCCAAGGAGGCTGCCGACCCAGTACTTCTCACCGAAATGCCAGACTCAATGACATCTGCATCTATCAAATAAAACCAGAAAGAAGACATGCATGAGGGCAGAAAAGTACACATAAGAAGAACATCATCTTACATTAGATTTTGCAGTGTAAGTTAAAGAATGGCTTAGCGTAGAAGAAAACTTTGCATAAACAGGTCAGCATTGTGACAGAGTGGTTTCAAAAGCAAGTACAATGCCACAATGTACAAATAGGCAGACTACTAATAGGGGGAGTCAAGAAAGGCGGTTTGAGGAGATGGAAATTGGGGTCATCTGTTCTTAATCCTCCATCTGTTGCTCTCTTTCCCTTTCAATGTATTTTATGGCAGGGAAGGTCACTGTGTTCATTCTTGCTTCTGTAAGGTCCATGAAATTTTGCTCAAGAAATTCTCTTGATCTCAGCTCAGGTCTTGATCTCAGGGTCATGAGTTCAAGCCCCATGTTGAACTTAAAAAAAAAATAATATATATATATATATTATATATTATATATTATAATATATATTATATATATTATATATATTTTATATATATTATATATTATATATTATAATATATATTATATATATATTATATATATATTTTATATATATATATAGCCTTAAAGAGCAGGCATTGTTATCCACCTGAAAGAATGACAAGTTTGGATTTCTTAAGTAAAAGAGAAAACACAAAACTTTACAAGGTTTTCTAAAAAAAATTTAACACTGATTAAAAGAATTAAAAAATTCTTTAATGATTTTATTTATGAGAGAGAGAGGGAGAGAGACAAAAAGAGAGAACACAAGCGGGAGGAGGGGCAGAGGGACAAGCAGACTCCCCGCTGAGCCCAAAGCCCAGGGCGGGGCTCCATCCCAGGACACTGAGATCATGACCTGAGCCAAAATCAATAGTCAGACGCTTCAACGACTGAGCCGCCCAAGCGCATTAAGAATTTAAAAAATTTTAAGTGTGAAACAAGAGAACAGGACTTATCATACTTATACAAACTGAAGGATTTTTAAATTATGGTCTTCCGGTGTATTAACAACTCATATAGAAACACATGATCACTTTTGCTTTTCACAATTAAGTGGAAGACAATGCGAAAATATATACTATGATGTTTCTATGTGAGAGAATTTGAGAGTACCTGAGGATTTTCCTGACTGCTATACATGGAATGCATTTCTAAGAAAAGGGACATATCTGCTTAGGGAAATATAAATCAACATATAAAGCATTCTCATCTTTGGTGTAAGTGGAGACAAGATACCAAGACATCGTCTGTGGGTCTTTTCTCCCTTTATAATTCTGAAAGTTGAACATTTAAATTTCACAGCAATAATAATGGTTATGATGCAGGAAAACAGCTACTAAGCTTCCTGATTCAACCCTAGTGATTAGTCATGATATTATTGTATTTTTGTCTCATCTCCGTAGTGCTACCAGAAGCTCCTAAATGTACTCGCTATTTTATCTTCTTGCATTTTTCTAGCAATTCTCACACTGTCCTGCTCCTAACACCCATGCGATGAATTTGTTTAACAAGGATATTTTAGGATGTAAGTTGATTCATCAGCTTATCTAAATAAATTAATTTGGAAGATGATGAAACATGTTGAAATGAGATAATAAAGGGTCAGCTGGCTTGTTATATTTTATAACAAGGGTAGAATCTTGCTTTCTACAGCTAAACTGACTAATTTCATAATGGATTCTTGGGAAGTTTACCTACCCCCTTCGACACCTCTGTTTGGGTTCCTTGTTTCCCAACCGGTGACCAGTTTATGTTAATCAATCTGTAAATCACTCAGTCTTTTCCAAAGATTCTTGGTAATACTATCGATTACTTCTAATTTCTACAGTGAATCAGTGATATAGCTTTTCTAGTACATTGCTATGTACCTTGCTCAAATACTTGCTGAGTAATGTTTACAAAATTCCTAAACCGTACTTTTGGGGTGCCATAACCCAGAGACAATAAATTTCCATTTCCATTTTCAACAATAACAAAATTAAGAACGCAGATAAAAATCCAAATGCAAATTATCCTTGAGGGTTTTATTTCTAATTAAGAATGAAATTAACTGAACATAATAACAAAATCATTAGAGGCATAAAATTTCATTTTCATTTTTTTAAAGAAACTTTTTATTTTAGTTCACAGAAATATTGTTAGAAGGCAATAAAAAATCACAACACACAGACTTGCAAAAGATATTAAGTAAATTAAGTGTGTATTAGTTTTTATTGAATTGTATTGAATATTTTTACTTAAATGCACAAAGTAGCACTAAAATATTTGTTGTATTAATGATATTAACGAATGTTATAATTTGGAACTATTGTTAGTCTTACTTTAAAATTTTCATTTTTAGATACGTCATATATATAAACTGTATACATGTTTATGTGTTTCACCTACAAATTATCTCCTATCTTCAGTTAGGTTATATTTTAATGATATCTGCATTATTAGTGCAAATAAAATCATAAAAATGTAGTATAACCATGAGAATATGTGATTATGTTTATTTAGGTTTAATTCACTTCTCACTATATAGATTTAGTTCGTTTTTAAAAAATACTAATGTATGATTCACAAAAAAGAGAGAGAGAGAGCAAATACCATTCTCTAAAGGAACAGGTACAGACAATTCCATTATCCTTTCTTCTTGATCATGCCTTGTATGATTTGCGGCCAAACTAGCCCACTGTGACACCCAGCGTTTGCTTCCAGATGAAGATGTGCCTTCCTAAAGAAGAAAAATAAGGGAATGAAATCATAGGCTATTTAGTCAGAGAGTTCTGTGTAGTCACATTATCCTGTCATATGAAGCCATATTTAAACCTCACATTGCCATATTGTCATTAATTAAATTTCCTCATATATAGAATGAAGATTCTCTAGGTACCCCTTTTAACTACATCTCATTATTACTGTAAATATAGTATAATTTTCTCTACGTATTAAATACTAACGATGGCACTAAAATAAGCACTTAGAGCTTCACATTTACTGCAGCGGGACGAGTCTGGTCTGTCTCTGCAGCCTTACGACAACACGGGGAGAGCCGGCTCTACTTTGCTCTCTGGAACGGGATTCTAAAGGTTCTCTGGCCCTCTCGGTGCTTCTCGGAATCAGACTGGTCCCAGAGTCCCAAGGAGTATTAAATCTGCCAGATCATGTCTTTAGGGATTTCAAAAAGTAACCCACAGCTTAAGGCTTCTTTTTACAACACTTGACTGTTTCCAGAAGAAGCCAGAAATCACTCAACCTTTAAGGGTTTTTCTATAACTAGTCTGAATCTAGACTGGTGCACGTCTAGATCTGGCCTGAAGGCAAGTGCTCTTTGAATCGCTATAGTCAAGTGTGAAATGGAATTTAATTCATGATATGGCTCCACAGACTTATGGACATATACCGGTATATACATATACGTATACTGGTAATATACAGGACAATCTAGGCATTTAATATGGGAGCTCTAGGGAGCACAGAAAAAAAAATATGTTCCCTCATGAAAAATCCAAGTCAAGGCTTGATTTTGAGACTGGAATGACCACTAAGGATTGGAAGGCTATATAACCAAAATCATATTATGAATTATTCAAAACAATACCTTAAGTATCAGATTTACTGTACTAGGGATGACAGGCTAAAAACTGATGAAGTGAATATTTCATACAGACTACATAAATGATTTCAAGAATAGGTTAAAGTAGTAAGTACACATGTGACATACATACAGTGAAGCCTAGGGATTCCTCCAAAGCCTGCTGAACCCCTGAACCCCTTTCGAGACTCTGCGCTAACTGCCCACAGTTCTCAGCATGAAGGAGGTCCCGGAGCCCCCGACACCCTGACTGACAGAACTGTCCTGTGAAGGTTCTCGTGGCCTGCTTAGGTGGCTCCTTCAAAGGGAGGCACATATTGGGGCTACACAGGAAGTCCATTCGGCATGGGCTGAAGGGACAGAAAGAGGGAGTCTTAGAGAGTTCATGTTCATCAGAATCATTGCTAGAGCAATCAGGACACCAAAACACTGCGCCGCAGACAAGTACCACTTACTTTCAGTAAGGAAATTAAGCATCTTATAAAACAGAAACTAGAATCAAAATTCTCTAAGATTAAGGAAGAGAAAAGAACACTAAAATACATAATTGCTTTCAGGAAAAAGCAGACCATTAATGGACAATTTTAACATAAATAAAAAAACAGGTGGATTTACAGGTCTATTGAAATATTTTATTTATATCTCATACAAATGTAACATTTTATTTATGTGTTTTATTTATATGTTAAGATTTTGTTTTATTTACCATTTGTATATTTATTTACCATTTGTGTATTTTAAATCACCTCATTTCCTAAAAGGTAGTATGGCATAATGAGGCAGAGAATGACTCAAGAAAACAAGGCCTCTTACGGTTCAAACTCTGGCTCCACAAGGCACTTGGCTTTATGACCTTTGTCAACTTAATTTCTACATATTTCAGTTTCCTTATTTGTAAAACGGCACAAGAAAGCCCTATTGGATGTTAGCTCTTTTTGTCTGAATAAATTATAATGAATTAATACATACACCTTCACATTTCTCTTTGACATAACAACGTGGAATGACATCCTAATATCATTTCCAATACGGGACTATTTGTTGAGGGCATAAATCTTGGGCGGTTACTCTGCTGAGTGCCTCAGACTTCACTGAACTCCCTGTAAATAAGCTCTATCAACAATCCCGTTCGTACAGATGAGACAATTGCAGCTAAACGGGAAGTGCCCAACACAAAGGCACGCTGCTCAACGTGGCCGCTCTGGGATTCGCACTCAGGTCCGCCTGCTCTCCTCTACCAGACTGACTCCCTAACTCTGTTACCAAGGCCATCCTTGGTTAACTTCATGTTATCTGAATCACAGCCGGGGCTGCACCGTGCCCACACTTATTAGGTATGTAAGTTGTATCTGTCTGGCATGACATTTAGACCTGTCCGTGCTACACACATCCCCTCTTAGGAAGTTCTAGCAGTCTGTTTTTTGTTTTATCTCATAATGCCAGTCAGAGCAGTGAGTATGTAACTCATCAACTTTTCTGAAATTAGCATTTTCCCTTCACTGATGAGCACAATAACATAATTTAAAAGAACATAACAACAAAAACTGAAACAAAATTACTGCAAAATTGCTTTAGGCTTTTATTAGAAACAAATTAATTTGTGAGAATTTAGTTTTTAGAAGAACTCTCAAGAGGATATATCAATTACTTAAAATAATATAATTACAAAAATGATGAAAATTAACAACCTGTGTGTGTAAAAGTTACATATGAGGAAGGGACATGTACCTCTGAGCTGTGAAATCCGGGCGTACTCAGTGGCTTTCTTTCTTCCATTACTACTGCAGCAGAGCTGAGAGCCCAATCTTTTATCAGATCTTTATGCTTTTCATTGATAATAGGCCTATTATAATCCTGATTGTCATCTACTCCAAATACCTAGGAGGAGAAATTATTTTATAAATGAAAAGTCTGAGCACCAGATTACTATGAATAGTATCAGTAACTTCAGAGGCAAATAAAAATATTCTGAATTAATTTCGATAGGTAGTTCACTAGCAAGGGAAACATGTTTAAGGACAGGGTAACATCCAGCCAAAGCCAGAGTCAGAAAGAAAAACTGGGCTGTGGCAGCTTACTTCATAATAAATGAGACTGTCCTTTTTAATATTTAGCCAAGTACTGTCTGATAATAAAATAAATAGCCAGGATATTACAACTGATTTGTTAAAAGAAATTAATAATGTTAAATATTATAATAATGCAGAGTTAGGAAAGAATACCACTTCAGCTGTCTTCAGCTTGTCTCTTGCTCTATTATTTATGAGAAGCATGTTGCAAAACTATAAACATACGGCTGATTTCCCTGGCTCCTTCCCTAACAAATATGTAACATTGACATACATGGATTCAAATTATACTTGGAATTTTCTAAGGTCCCATATATCAGGTTCTGATTGTATGATCTCTGTACGGAGTACAGCATGATCTTCAAACTTTACTTGCCTAAAAATTCATCGAAAGGCCTTTGAAAGGCAGATTGTGGGTCTCTTCCCACAGATCAGCATTTTCACTAAGCAGGTTGACTATGGCCAACACTTGTGGAATATTTAAATACAGAGACCAATAATCAGGTGCTCGATCAAGGGCATGATCTGAGTCTTACTGATTTCCTGGCACATAACCAGCTAGAATCTGCCTAACAGACTGGAGAAAGGTTATAACTACATAAACTTTAACATTCCATTTTACTAGCACGTTTCTTGTTGCCAACGCTTATTATTTATAGATTTTACTTGTGGCTCTAATTACTATAATCAAAAAAAGTATTATGTGTTTGAATTAGTGCTTTGTAGAAAGGATCTTTAGGATATAACCAAAGGTCATTCTTTGCTATAAAAAGGGAAAAACACCTTAAACTATTCTAGAAAGCTTTTTAATGATCATACAGTATACCTGATAAATTCTGAAGCCCACATTTAGTAAAGGAGACATGAGATTTTCAAATTCACTAAAACTTGGAAATTTTACCACTAGATGGCCTTATTACTTAATATTTAATTCAAATATTACTACAGTTTTCAAGAATTGTGATTTAATATCTCTTGAACCACTCAATATTTGAATTATCTCTGCTTTAAAAGTAAATTGTATATTGCTAATTTTAAATCAAATACGGATTTTAATACACGAAAGCACGGTTTACAGAAGGAAAAAAAAACCTGTTTCATTTTGTTAATCATCAGAATTGGTAAATTTTAACACCAGTAAAAAATGCTGTGTATACTGTTCCACGTGTTCTGACTCCAGTCCCACTGGAAAAGAAAGCAAATCAGAGCTACTCGAGTTACTTGGGGCTGACGTAAAATAAAAACTTAAGGGGCGCCTGGGTGGCACAGCGGTTAAGCGTCTGCCTTCGGCTCAGGGCGTGATCCCGGCGTTAGGGGATCGAGCCCCACATCAGGCTCCTCTGCTATGAGCCTGCTTCTTCCTCTCCCACTCCCCCCGCTTGTGTTCCCTCTCTCGCTGGCTGTCTCTATCTCTGTCGAATAAATAAATTAAAAAAAAAAAAATTAAAAACTTAAAATTATTTCTAAGTCAAGTCACTGACCTCCAAATTTACTGGGATTTATTTCCTTATTTTTACAGTTACCGGGGGGAACTGTAACTCCAGTTTGCAAGTAAAAGATAAACGTGCACGTGTGAGGACGTGCATGTGCTATCTGGCACGTTAATTTATAAACGATCTCAGGTGATTTTCTGAAGAAAGAAGTGATGCTTCTGGGGAAGGGGGGCTGACACTGTGCAGAAAATACTCAGATGACTTTCTACAGGTTGCTTGTAGAGCCTCAGAGCCAGCTATGCATACACACCTGTCAGCAGTTAAATCACGCTCTGCTTCCCAAACAAGTGACAGGGTCTGAAGCACGACTATGGGGGGAAGAAGTCTTCCAAGTTTCTACCTACATTTTTTTGAGTTTTTTGAAAAATTAATGAGAGCAATGTCTACCCACCTTGAAATCCCTATCGTCCTTTTTGTGTCTTGCTACAAAAACATCCACCTGTGAGAACTTTCATGTGAAAACAAAAAGGACATAAACATCTTATACTGTGTCCATGTGCTTTAAAGCTATTAGAGTTTTCACATTTCAAAAAGCATATAGAATCTGGCCTATGATCCAACAGCTGGATGAGACTTGAGACCAGGTTTGCTAGATTTTCCCGTCTTTTCATGGTAGGCTTTGTCCCTAGATGATTTCATTCACATCCAAGGTTTCCCTTCGATTTCCACCCCACAGCTGCTCACCTGTCACCTCTCTTCATAGACGGCTCAAAGATATCTCACAAGCGCAGTGTATGTCAACCCAGGCTCATGCTTCTCTTCCCTTCCCTGGGCTCAATCACACTACCCAACTTGATACAGTTCTACAAAATCAGGTTCTCTCATTCAGCTAGGGGCTTTTTTTAGGCTGAAAGTCTAGACTGAGGAAGGGAGAGAGATCAGACACCTAACTGTTATGCTTCCTCTCACCCCAAGTTTGTCAGTCAGTTTCTAATTCTTCCAGGTGGGAGCAAAAGAAAGGAGGAGTGGATGGGAATCGAACATTTCCTTTTGAACTTGTACTATCTGAGCTCTGTAGGCCTGGCAGATGCTTAAAGATAACTCATTCACCTTAGCGGTGGAGAGTTAGGGACCTTAGGGAGCCTCTAGCTCCCTTGACCGAGGCAGATGCCGCTCTATTTTGGGGAGTGACCTGTGACCCCTCCTCCCTCCTGTGGCCTGGGTAAGAAGATAGCACTTCCCTCACCATCCTACTCCAAGAATTACAGAACATGTCCTCTCTCTTTTCCTTGGGATGTGTGCAAATGACATCTGGCATCTCACTTTGGGATTTCACATCTGTATCTCAGCGGCTACTCCAAACAATTTTAATAAACCTGTTCCTGAGGCAGTGTACTTACTATCTTTGCAGGCTACTGGGCTAGCCGCCATAGAGCTGAGGTCTAACATAGGAGGCTTGTAAAGAAAAGAGAATGTCACCTGAACCATGTGGGGCACTCTATAGGTAAAACATTTCTCTAAGAACCAGACTATATTTTTAAATTTTAGTTTTAAATTTAAAGAAATGAAACATTCTCCAGATGATAAAGGTCACTATGTGCAGTACACACCAAGCCTGTGAAAAGTTTGACATTGTTTTTTTTCACCTGCGAAGTGTCTAGTAAATATGCACTCAAGTTTCAACCTCAGATGATCGGAATAGCTCTTTCCTCAATGGGCAAGGACCTCCTGGGTAGAGAGAGCAGGGTCTCTACCAGTTCAAATCAACAGCAAAGGTTCCCATGGCCTATGAAATCACTTGACGCATACTTTAAGAACTATGCAGAATCCTAGCTTCTAACATCAGGGAACAAAATCAGGAAGACTCAATAAAAGAGAATTTCTTTAAACATGTAATTTTCCATAAAAATCTAATTTCATTTTTAAAAAGAAAAATCCCTTAAAAGTCAATGGAATAAGTAGTTCTAAGTATTTAACATTGTGATTTCACAATAGCAATCAACTTTTAAAACTTAAAATTCAGATAAAGCTATTAGAAAAAAGAATGGGGTCAGAGAGACATTTTATAATGTATCATGGTATGTACATATGCACATGCATGTTCACAGCAACATTATTCACTAGAGCCCAAAGGTGGAAAGAGCCCAAATGTCCATCAACAGATGAACAGATAAATAAAATGTGGTTCACCCACACAATGGTGTGCTAGTCATAAAAAGGAATAAAGTACGGACACATTCTACATCACGGATGAACCCTGAAAACAGGCTACATGAAAGCAGCTGGTCATAAAAGGCCACAAGTGTATGATTCCATTTACGGGAAAAGCCCAGAAGAGGCAAATCCATAGGCACGGAAAGTAGGTTAGTGGTTGCCCGGAGCTGGGGGAAATGGAACCAGTAGGGTATCTCTTTTTGGGGCGAAGAAAATGCCGTGGAATTAGACCGCACTGATGGTCGCACAATGTCAATGTACTAAAAGCCAATGAATTATACACTTTAAATGGCTAAAATGGTGAACGTCATGTGAATGACATTACCTCAATTTTTAAAAAAGACACCATCTAGCTTGATCTTCTTTTTACTTCTGCCTGTGTAAAAACATGCTCAGACCTCTGCCCTCTCCCTGAACCTACCCTGTGGTCCTTGATTCTGCCCACTTCTTAGGAGTATTATAGCTACTCCCCTTCCCTTTCCAGCACTGCTTAGCAGTCTTTTTCTATTAACTCCTCCTTTCCTATCTTTGAATTATGCTCAGGTCTAATCTCACGCAGCTACAGTTAAAATGTCCAATTTCTCTCCTCTTTATGGCTCATTTCCTTGACACGCATTCCTTCCTTTCATGCCTCAAATCTGGCCGCTCATCAATGACCATCTTACCTTTTCCTTGCTAAGCGGGTTTTTAAGCGCTAAGCTGTTAGCTGGGTATTGCTAGAAACTCAAAGGCTGGTTTCCAGTCTCCTACTAGTTGAGGCAATTCCCCTGAAACTTATGTATTTCTTCTGATACAACCTGTATTCTTTCGCAGTTTTCATACTGACAAAGTGAAGCTTTTAACACATACAAGGTTTAAACTATGCATTTTAACAAGTTATGTTAGGATCAAGATACAAACTAGTTTCAGCAAATAAAAAATACAGGAAAATCTGTTTGTGGAGGCCTAGCTGAATCTGACCAATTTATAAATCCATTAATTAAATTATCTAATCTATAACTAACCACACACAGATACTGACAAAAATGAAAGAGCATGTCACAAAGTCTTCTTCTCCCATTATTCATTAAAATGAGACTGTGTCTACTACATGCCAGGCACTGTTCTAAGCACAAGAGATACAGAAGTGATCAAGACAAGTAAGGTCATTCTAGAAAGAACCGGCAGAAAGTAGACTAGCTAGAGGGGAGTTCTATAAGGAAATAAGACATGGTAATGTGACGGGGGAGAGAAGAGGTGAACAGCAGGGCTACTTGGGACAGGGAGGGGAGAGAAAGCCTCTGACAGTGAACTAGAAGAGGGAAGGAGTGAGGCAGAGTTTACGGGCTGAGGGCACGGTAGGTGGCAAGTCCTAGAAGCAGGAAAATAAATAAGATTTCACATAATAACACAGGAAGGAAAGGGGGAAGCCACGTAAATGTTATTAAGCTTCCGAATGAAGAAAGGTGAGGGTTCCGATGTGAAGCTCTGGGGACGAGCACAGCAGGGGAGGGTTTCCCTGTACCTGACCCATGCTAAGAAGAGGAGCGAGAAGGGGAGAGGAGCAGGAATCAGAGTGACCAAAACTCCTGATAAAGATTTTTCTTTAAAAAATTGCTTAGTGAAGAAAGACTAGTAGAAGAGGAAGAAAAATGAAGCCCTCAGAATTCGCTGGCCAAGAACTGCTATTTGCTCTGGTCCATTAAATCAGAATGTTTCCGGACTGGCAAGAAGTTGAAGAAAATCTTAAGTCCAAATCAAAATGCTGCCCACTGTCAAGGTCCTCTCTTACTGCTCAAGGCTCTTCGTTGATCTCCTACTCTGTAGTCCCCACACACGTCTGCTTCTGTGGCTGAGGGCAGCCGGGACACGCTGCCATTCCGTGTTCTGTCTGGCACGGTCCCCTATATTTTGACTCTGGTTTATCAGGGTTCCCCTGGCTCTGACTTGGATCTAATCTAAACTCTTGCTGCGAACTTCAGGGTTTGGAATATCCCCATTCCAAACTGCTTACAGCTGGGTCTAGGTTCTCAGCACTGACTTTCTTCGTTCTGTGTTTCTAGTCTTGTAGCTTTCCTGGTTCTGGATTCCTCCCTACCACCTGTTTGTTGCCTGTAGAAAAGCACGGGTAGATACAAGGCCCATGAGAGAAGAGAATATGCTCCTAAGAGGCATTGGGGGGACGTATGTTGCCATGGACACATGGACAGGAATCAAAACTCAGGTCAGGAAAAGTATCTGGCAGAATTGGTTTACGGTATGAAATGTATAAAAAAATACTTTTTTCAAAAGAGAGCCTCAAGCCATCTACAATGACCAATTTTTTTTCATTAATTTAATATTTGGCTTTCTGTTCTCACTACAAGTTTTTCTCCCTTAGCTTGGAAGGCTAGGAAATAGCCCTGATTCACGTCCTCCTCTTCCCTCAGCAGTGTCTGTTTTGATGGAGGAGTGGGAAGAAAAAGCTGGCACTATGATGGGTTCTCTAGATACCATAGGGAGGCCAAAGGAGGGAGGGCTGGGGAGGCTATTACTACTATGGAAGACAGTTACCTTTAATCCAAGCAGTCAACAGCACTTTCTTATTATCTCCATGTAAGCTTAGACATAAAACTCAAGAGGTCTTTATAAATAACAAGCATTTGTGTTAATATAATAAGAAGTGAATTTGGGGACAATGCATAAAATAATGCTACCTATTGACAAACACACATCACAAAACCATGGACAAAATGCTGTAATCCCATAACTTGGGGTCTGGGGAGGGGACAGTTCAAAATCCTTTAACTACAACCAGCACAGAAAAACAAAGATATAGTATTTTAGCTTGATGATTTCTTTAGAGAGATCCTATTTTAAGTGCGTGCAACTTTTCCTGAGTTAAGAAACAAATACCTGCTCTAATTATCTTCTTTAGGCCCAGGAGTACAATGTTATTTTGGGGAAAAATTGAAAAGGCATTCAGTGCTGTGTCATGTGACACTGTGGCTTACTCACTTCCTTTTGATTCTGTTTTGAGTCCAACATGCTATTTTCTCTTGGTTTTCTCTGTCTCTTCTGTGTGATTCTTTTCAGCCTCCTTTGCTCACTCTTTGTCCACCATTGTTCGGGTTGCTAAGAACTTCGTTCTTTGTCTCCTCTCCCTCTATACCTTCTTTCTAAGTAATCTCATCTATTATTCTGCATTGAGCTACTCTCAAATATTTCCCAAATTAGGATGTTAGCCCAGATCTCTTACCTAAGACCCAGATGTTTCTATACCTTTCTACCCAACTGACTACTGGACACGCCAGGAGCTTCTTAATTGCCTTCTCTGCTTCTGGCCTTTCCAATTTTCAGCCCCTTCTTCACACTTCTGACAGTGATTTGATGTCATTGCACTATTTAAAAGTTTCCAGGGAGTCTCCGCCAGCATTAAAAACTCTCGAGTCCTTTGTATGATACACAAGGGCCTTCAAAATCTGGTCAGGTCTCATCTCTAAAATAACTGTGGTCCTCTGAACAAGTCCTCCACACTCCCACGCTCCGCATCTGGAACAGGTTGCTCCCGATTTCTGGAAAACCCTACTCTAACACCCCTGTTACAGGATTGACTCCACCTGCTTAAGAATGAGCTCAGTTGGCAAATAAATTCAGTATTTATTGAGGACATATAAAACACCAGGCCCTAGGTTCCCACGATTATGGAGTTTACATCCGTGTGTGTGCACGCGTGTGCACGTTATGGGGGAGGGGGCAGGTGAATAAATTAAGAGGAAACTATCTCTTGGGAACTACTGGCACCCTTCCTCCAATAGCTTATGTCTATCAAAGCACTCATCATACTGTTTTTAATTCATATGTTTTTACTTGAGCATTTCCATTCCCCTACAAACTCATGTCCTGAAGCGAAGAACACTGTCTTCTCAGTTTGAAGCTCTCTCTCTACCACAAAGGGTGGCAAACAGTTGATGCCGAATAAAGGCCTTTACATGAATAAATCAATGAAACAAGCCAGCTCTCAAATGATGGTGTAAAAAAGGAAAGAGACAACATGCATGTTTTCAGGGCCACGTGACAATTAAATTTAAATGGAAAGGAGCCGAAGGCCCCAACTTCTGTCCACACACCCAACTTATCCAAGCAATCTGATGTGACACTTGTACTGCTCCTACCCTCCCAGAGCACTGCTTATGCTTGATTCTGGCCAGTCTTACTCTTTCTTTCCTCCATGCCCACAAAGTCACCTCATCTCCTTCAGACATCTGACTTCTGCTTCCCTGTTTTTGTTTCCCAGAGCCTGATTTTAGCTGAATCTGGCTTCTGGCTTTAACCACAACTAGTAGACTCTGAGCTCCTTTTCTTTGTATTCACAAGGTAATGCGGTGACTCTTCCCTGTAGTTATGGGCAGCTTTGTTTTCTGGTTTATACAAACTAGGAATGACTCTGAATTATCCACTCATTCACACACTGCCATTACTCCCTTAAATGAATCCTGCTTTAAAATCTTAGTTTGCTCTCTCCATAGTGGTGGTACTGTATAATTTGCCATTGAAAAATGGCGGCTTATGATAATTACAGACAGCAGGTATACGGTATACCCCAGGTTTTGTGGTCACCCTCTCTATCCAGTGGTTTCCTAAGACTCTCGTGTATAACACTGACTTCTTTCTTGGCTTTCGGCTGTTCTGGATGGGCCGCTCCCTTGCACTGTCACTTCCCCATGGGCTTCAGACTGGACTCTTTCAGGCTGAAAGAACTTTCCAGGATTTATCAGTACCTTGTGTAGAGATCCACATGTGGAGACTCCTAGTAAGGGTCTAACATTTTTTTGGATGTCTTATTACAAAACAGGCATTGTGATATGCATTTTATATATTTCATCTGAATTCTTTTTATAAGACCTGGTGAACTTTCTTGCATTTTAGAGAAAAAAGAAATGGAGGTTTAAAGAGGTTAGTTTACTCCAGGGCAAGGGCACCTATCTAGTGCATGCACAGTTTATACTTAATCCCAGATCTGTCTGCCGGCAAGCGTTCCTGTTCTTCAGCCCCATAACAGAACCCCTCAGTGTAAAATAACCTCACACAGAAACCACCGATCACTATGAATACAATATTCATAAACCAAACAAAGGCATAATAGGATAAACTTAATATTAATCTGAATTTTAAAACTTCTTACTATTTTCCTTTTCAAAACCTATCCTTTTATTTTGCATTTTACAGTATTTTAGACCACAATATTCTCATTCTCAGCAACCAGCGGGAAAATGTGGAACTTTAAAATAACCTGAAAGAAACATCATTATCAATTCCCAATGATGAAAATAATCCAAAATTGCCAAAAGTCATCTTCTGTGCTAACACTGTGTCCTTAGACCTCTTTTTCATATAATCAGGAAACTCACTTTATTCATCAGTTTCTTACTTGCTTTCTATTTCTTATTAACAACTGTTGTGACATTGCTCACACAGCATCTATTTCCTAGGCTAATTAGTGGCTCTCCAAAGTCTGAAGTTGTATGCTCCGACAGTAAAGAATTCTGAGCGTGGGCTCCTCAAATAAATGCATGCTTTGAAATGACACACATGTACCAATGTGATGACAGACTGCATACACTGTACAACATACCCCAACATGTAAATAAACACTACAAAATTAAAAGTAAACGTAAGTCCTAATAATCTTCCCAGATCCCAAAGGTTTGTCTTGTTTACCTTCTGACAACCCCGCCTGTAAGCTCGTCATCTAAACTAGGACACCTCAAACGTTAAGGTGCGTATGAATTGCCTGGAGATCTCGCTTTTAAAGCAGAATCTGATTCAGTGTATTGAGATCAGGGCTGAGATTTTTTGATATTTCTAATAAACTCCTAGGTCGATGCTAATGCATCACACTCTTTGAGTAACAAGAACTTAAACTAGAGGTTATTGTTTAGCCAAACTTAAGCTGCTGTTTCTCTAGGGGATAAAACAAACAGCTGATTCTAAAGTCAACTTTCCATTACCATGGGCAAAATCAATAAAAACTGCTTTTAAAACGATACAACAATTACTACACGCATTAACCAAGAACATCAAAGAACAAATCTAAAATGTAAATAATCGTCAAGGCTGGGCATACACTTAAAGTGGCTGAATTCAGAGTATCATAATGGAACTGATTCTGTTTTCATACACTTCTATCTCCAAAGGCAGCAGTGAACAGAAAGAAAAGAAAATAAGGACAAAGAACAAAATTGACTAAAGCATATACACTTTCATCTGTTTCAGACCTGAAATTAGTGGGCAGGAACCCCATGGTTAACTATTATCAGCAGACATTTATGTTTATATCAATAGGGACACAGCAGCCTGGCTTTGTTTTATAGCTTTTATATAAATGCAGAGTGAGGAGGGTCACAGAAGTACACGGGTTTTAAAGTTCTATCTTAAATTTACACAACTTTAAAAGGTCCAAAGAGCTTAAATGTACAGGACTTTACGTAAGAAACTCAGGCAAAAGTTCGGAACATACGCAGAATAAAATCGGAAGGCACTTTGGTTTTGTTAGTTTTGCAGTCCCCCCACAAAATCCTCAAGTTCCAGTACCACTGACTGCATGAGAACACTTCATGCTGACCCTCCAATAATTTCCAACAGTCAAATACACCAAAAGAAAACTTCCACCATCCCCAAATTTCAGTTATTTACCTTGTCAATCATTTTTCTTGCTTCCACTTCCTCACTGTTGGGATTCTCTAACTCAATGGTATAAGTACCCTTGTCACTTTGGTCATCATCATTATCCTTTTCAGAAGTGGCAGAAGTAGGTTGATTTTTTAACATTTTATCCATCTCCTGGCTTGGTCTGTGCCCAAGACTCCCTGAACTTCTTAACAATGCAGTTTGTAGGAAGGGAATGGACACCGATGGCTCCTCTGATTTCTGTTTTAACAATTTCCCATGTGGAACACCATGCCCCCCTCTGTGATGCGTAGAGCTAGTCTGTAAAGACAAAGAGACCACTTTGGCATCTGCTGTTGGAGATTTTGTTTTTTCAAGTTTTGTATGTGGTGTTGAATAAGTAGTTTCCTGACACAAGATTCCCGCACTCTGAGTAAAAGAATATGACCTTCTTTTTCTGGGATTGTCTTCATCAAAGAATGCAATCATAAAAGCAGTTTGACTTACAACGGCTTGGTCTTGGTGCTTTTCAGTAGCCTGGGCCTTCTGCAGCTTTTTCTGTTCGGAATGGTGGCGCCTTAAGTGTTCCTCAAGAGCTGCACGTTTGCTACAGCGCCTGTGAGCCCCAGCATTTTCTGAATCGCTTTGTGTACCATCGTCATGTTTATTTCCTGGACACAGAAAAGAAACCACATAATAGAGAAGGAAAAAATCCCATGTAGAAAATTAGACGCATATACAAAAGTCCTATTTGTTTTGTGCCCCCCTCCCCCTTTTCAAGGCAAGTCATATGTTCTTTTCAGTAACAGGCTCTGCAAACTTCCCTCAATTGCAATGCTCACATTCAAATTTTATCAACCAACAATGAGGTCCTTTATAAACAGTTGAATGGGATTGCTTTTCTTTCTCCAAATTTTAACTTTATAATGATTCATCAATGCCTCAACAAATAAGCAGTGCTATGTCATCTGTGATAGTCTGTACTTATAACATTAATAAACATTAATTCTGCCTCCAAACCTTATACTTTCTTTAAGCAATCAAAAATTTGCTTCTAGCATGAGAGGTTAAGAGAAAAAAGGGTGATCCCAGAGATGCTTATCACGACACAGTAAAAGAGACTGCAAATGCCATAAGAATGTGATGAATTGTAATTTTTAACAATGTTCAATACTTCTAAAAGTATAGCATACTTTCAATAAAAAGTATGCAAAATGTTAATAAGAAGATACAAATTTGTAGTTTCCACCAATTAACTATACACTTTTCTACAAGTGTCTTTCTAGCTGTGGGAATTTTTGCAAACTTATAATTGTGCTCTAAACACTGGTGGCTTCAAAAGTTAAATAAAGCATGCTAAAGGCCTATCACAGCAAAGCATAGTCTACGAAATCCTATATAAACATAACCACTTTCTGGGCAAATGGCAGGGTGCTAAATATAACCAGCTAAAAATCTGTCTTCTCTATAATACATATAGAGTCAAGTTAGAACACATCTGAATTCTGAAACACCAGGTTCCTAACAGAGGTTTTCTGTTACCCTTCATAGTACTAGGGATTCAACGTGAAACTTTATGGAAATTATTTTTCGATGATTTAGAATTCTCAGTATTTAAATAAGTACATTAGAAGAAATAATCAAATGATAATTATATTATTACAGCATAAATTTACTGAAAAGTCAGGAATTACTCTACGCATGTTTTAGATTGAATCACAAATGAGGGCTTTACGCGATGGCTTCTGTAGAAGTGTAAATGAGTCTAGTCAAGGAGGTGAGGTCAGTCCCTGGCATCCAGGACTGAATTTAAGCTTTTCCTGGGCTACAGATCTCAATCTGAATACCTGCTGAATAATATGGTAACAAAGGAGACAAAGCCAGAACTGAAGACCTGCAGGCCAGGAGGGGCAAAGGGCATAGGTCCAAAGGAACAAGTTGAGTTTTAACACTCGTGGGTTTGTTTCTAATGAATTTAGTGGTTACCAGTTGGGGCCAGTGATTTAACACAAAAGGACTGGTTGTCAAAAAGTGGTACATAAAAGGGGTGAGAAGACGCAGAAGAGAGAAACAGCGCACACAAAAAGAGTAATGTTCTGAAAAAGTAATAGGCTATGCAAAAAAAGGGAGAAAATGAAACCAACATGAAGGGGTTTTGGGAGGCACTCCCAGCAGAGTAAAACTGATGAATGTTATAAACATCAGATATGACAACAGATGTGAAAATCTTTCTTCAAATTAGCAACTATTCAAAATGCAATCTGAAAAGAAAAAACAAAACAAGACAGGTGTTCATTTAATGGAATCCCTACCCTCAGGTAAATAAGTGAGGAATCAGGGATAGCCGATGGAACGCAAAACCCAACTAGACCACTCATTCAAATACAAAGCTCATTAAAAACATGCTATTTTACAACCTATTTCATTGTTATATTGGATAAACTGAAAAGGAATCCAGTTTGTAAGAGCCAGAAATAAGTAAACTCTATTTCCTGTATAACAAGACCAAGTAACCCACACCTCACATACACATAACATGAGAACACCACCTTCACACAATTCAGTTCTCGTACCAACATGTAGAATGTGGCGCTTCAGTTGTGTCAGATCCTTTCAGCATCTTTTAAGTTATAGTTTAAAAACTTCTCTTTATGCGTTAACCATTTTCTTTCCTGGAAAATTATTATTCCTTCTAGTATTTCTGTTACACCAGGTGAGACATCTAATCAGAACTGCAATTTCTCTGTCCTCAACAACAAACAGATCGCAAGGAAACTCTCCTCACCACGTTTCTCTCTCGTCTATCATTAGCCTAAATATGCTGAAGGCCGGTTAGTATTTTCTAGGGTAGGTTAGCTGTACCAAGTCAGAAGCTGTGGTCAAAGAAGCTGCAACTCTCCCAAAGGGTAAAAGTGTATGGGCTTTGTGAACATTATTTTCTTCACTGTCCCAAAGCGCGTGCACTTTACTCTTGTAGGAGTAAACTTTTTTGCTTTTATTTTACTTACTTTCAAGTTTTTGAGACTGATTCAAGTAACTGCTGAAAGTCTAATTAATGTAAAATTATTACTATCTGCCCTCAGTACCTTTATTTAAAATCTATGTATACACTTTCAACATCCTACATTGTGGAAAATCTTTATCTAATGATGGCATATCTCACTTTGGGGAAAAGTCAAATGTCATTTATAAATAATGTCTGGAGAAAGAAAACGGATCTTGAACCAAAAATGAGTTATATTCACAAAGACATTTTCATGGACGGTTTGTAAAACGGTCTGAAGGCAAATCCAAAAGAAGGGTTCTGAGCAATGGCAATATCCTAGAATATATATATATATATATAGATATCTATAAATCAACTTTGAGGGACCATAGTAATTTGATTGTATAGTTTCTGGTAAAGCTTAAAAATATCTAATCATTAACGCATACACAGATACCATGTGAATAAGGGCATTAATGTCTCTGTTTGAAGTCAGGCTTACAATGGGCCTTTTTCGAGAACAGAATGTCTAAAACTGATGGCTTAAAAATAATAGCTAATACAGACAATATTTATGGACGACTTAAACAACCAGCTATAATAAAGGGATAAAGGTGCTTTAAAATGGTAGCTTTTTGAAGAATCTTCTAGCTCATTTTTTGTCTTTAAGAGTAGTTTAAGAAAGACCACGTCATTTCTAAATTTTCAAGGTTTATTATACTAGGATATCAATACTATTTATAAATTCATAAAAATGGTCAGATTCCAAATGGGTAGCTTTTATTTTTGAGCTTTAATCTATACATACATACATAGTTCTCAGTTATGTATTTAATATTATCTGGTAGAAGAAACGATAACAATCACATGTGAAAAGTATAGACTCCAGGTAACTTATGATTATAATTAGATGTAGTAATAGGCCCCAACAACGAATTAGGTAATCACACCACCTCACTATCCTAAAGTATCTTAGAAGCAAACCAGAACAGGTATTTCTTCATTACCTGACCAAACAAAATCCCAGGGCATAAAGTACTGGTTAGGCCAGGGTTAGTCTTATCATTGACAGTGAAGTCATTCATTGTGTATTCAAATTACGGAGTACTTGCCACATAATGAAGTCCTCAGGTGAATAAGTGTTAGAGATACAATGACCTCAATTAGCATTTTTTTTAAAGCTCATTAACTTCTTGTATAGAAACAGAATGGCCAGATTAGCATTCAATCACATTTCTCTTAAAGGTAGCTTATTAAATAAAAGTAAGATAGGGTAATTAAAATATATTTAATTAGCAAAACAATGTAAAAAATTATTCAGTTGATACCCTGATACATAGGTATAGATACCTGACTAATTTTGGCCAAGTGTTACACTAATAGAGCATATATTGACTATTTCACAAATAAATGTTCAATTGTGGTTTCATAAGTTTTAATATCAAAAACATTTTTAATTCAATTGATCCCCAATATCTCTACACCAAAAGTTTTTGTTTCATGAGTAACTGCTAAGAAAAGCTGGAAGCACACTACCAACAATGTCACTGTATTACTAATGTAGAACTCTTGCCCGTTATCAAATGGCTTAAAACTTCTTTCAAAATCTAGACACCGACATTTTATTGGAAGCAACACAATAGAGAAGAACAGAACTGAATACAGCTTTTCCTGAAGTCAAGAAAACGACGAGAATTGTCTTCTAGGGAATTCCACTGGTGAAAAGAATGAATCTTTTATTTTCACAGGAAAAAGAAATATTTTAAAAGGGATAAATATAAATTCACAAAACCAATCTGGTTTTGGAAGGAAAATGAAGGCAGGCTATTTTTAATGAGTAAGGTGGACATGGGTAGTATGGTTTGCTTTTGAGCTTCAAAATCAAATATAAAGCTTTGACACAGCTGAAGTTTCCTACCATGTAATTATTTATCTAGGAGTAGTTCGGTTAACTGTGAAGACTGAATTTTCTTTATCACAAAACAGGAAGTTCTGAAATGATCAATTCACTTTACCTTTCAACCTTTTCAAGTAAACTGGAACATCACTTTTAATACTTTTGGAATCCTCTTCGGCTCTTTCCCATACCATTTGAGGAGGGTTGTTCTGTGCTAGCCAGTCAGCTACTTTATTTTCCGGAGCCATCATTCCTGTCTGAATCCCCGGCAGGTCTTGAGTTCCAGGAGAAGACTTCTTGGACTTGTGGCGCTGATCAGAAGTAAATTTTGTCACATGGTCTCTAATAGTGACCTTCCCTGGAGTACTGTCATCAAATTCAATGGTAAATGAAGCATGCCCTGCACCTGCTGTATGGGAACTTGGTGTGTCTTTTGTGGGGATTTCATGAATAGTGCTCTCTGTTATTTGTGATGGCTGCTGAAATTCTTTTGTAGGGATTTCAAAGTAACTTGGTTCCCTACAGAAAGGAAAAAGTACTTCTTCATTTGCAGCTGCAGGCTGTTCCTCCACTTGCTTGGCATCTACGCTGCACCCTAATGAAAAAATAAGAGAAAATTCAAAATATTTGGGAGCTTCCAGCACTTAAAGGAGAATAATTATGGCCGTTTGTATTGTGCCATGAGAATCAGAAGGCAGATCACAGCCTGGATGAAAACCTGGCAAATGTTACAGAGAAGAAATAATTTTGATTGTAAGCACAGTATTCAGTAGCAGAAGATGCAAGATAAGTAGCAGCAATGACAAAGAACAAAGCAGTTAAGGGACGGACACTGCATGGCTGGATCCATATTTTTTTCCAACTTGGATCCAGAAATCATCAAGGTGCAGAAGAACTGAAATCGAATGTAGATGGAGATGCACATTTGACATAGACATCTAGAGACACAGAAAAAATATGCATTTCCTTATCAAGTCAGGAGGATGAAATATTTATGAACACAAAGCAGAGCTCTGAAGGATAACAGGTGCTTAAATGAAGAAATAAACATGAAGTCAACATGCAAGCGATGTTCTAGAAGTAATGAGTCCACTTACCATTCTTCACCATGACATTTAAAGACATTACTTTTAGAATTATAAAAATAACATTACTGATGTGCGATCACTGCAAAAAGATGGATGCATTTTATAAAGAATAAAAGAGCGACTAAAGATAAAACATGTGGCTTGCTTGCAGCATTGCAATCCAAGCAGCAGTGTGAAAGAAATAAGGTAAAAATAGAAATTTTAGTTGCCAGCCAAAAATTTCAGAAGAAAATTCATGTGTATGTCTATATAACAGAATATGCACAAGTGTCAAAAATTCCTGGGAGGAAAGCCGAATTATAAATCTCAGATCAAAACAACGAGAGTTGGCAAAAGAAGTGAGCAACTCCAGAACACTATCACTATTGTTCTGCTATCTCGGAAATAAAGATGAAGGTATACAAATATATGCATTTATACACAGTACACATAAAAGAAATTGACAAATAAAATATGTAAGTGAAAATGATTACTGAAATGTCTTCTTGTAAGTATGTGTTATTAGACAGTACAAACACAAAAAATAATTAAATAAATAAATAAGATTAAACTGCCCTGTTTATCAGGAAGCAAAAGAACCATGTCCATTATTAAGATGGTAAAGAGTTCAAGTGAGAAATATTTCCCTAAAGTTCACAGAAGCATTCTATTTTTAAACAGATTGACGGGAAAACCATACGCAAATAATTTATTAGGGGAAAGACAGTACAGGGAGACTAGGCTGTTTCCAATCATTCCCTAATTAAGTGAAGTAGTATTTGGTCTCTTGAAGTATCTTTTCAAATATTAAATCTTGAGTGGGATTCTTCAGGTGCTATAATTGACTTCTTGGCAGTACTCTCCGAACATAAAACTGTTTGCTTTTAGGTTTTTAAGAATGGGACAACAACACTGCTGTAATCAAATGTATGGAATAGGGTATAGAAAACAAGCTCCAGGGGCGCCTGGGTGGCACAGCGGTTAAGCGTCTGCCTTCGGCTCAGGGCGTGATCCCGGCGTTATGGGATCGAGCCCCACATCAGGCTCTTCTGCTATGAGCCTGCTTCTTCCTCTCCCACTCCTCCTGCTTGTGTTCCCTCTCTCGCTGGCTGTCTCTATCTCTCTGTCAAATAAATAAATAAAATCTTTAAAAAAAAAAAAAGAAAGAAAACAAGCTCCAGTCCCCCCCGCTCAAAAAAAGAAAAAAAGCCCACTACACAGAAGGTAAACAGAGTAATGAAAACAATTTTCAAAGTAAAAATTATTCTTTTCAAAATATAATTTTTCTTATAACTGAAAATGTGAAATGTGTATCAGAAAACTCTACGTCATTAAAGCAAAAACTTTACATGCTATTCGGAAGAAGAGATTATACAATAAGACTAAATAACCTAAAGTCATGTTTTAAAATTTCTTTATGTAAGAGTTAATTTATTTTAATAATAAAATGTCCACTTGCACTGTTTACTCTGAAAGCCTGTCATTTAAAATTTCCATGAGAGTAAATTGCATTAGTCATTCCCCATATACTAGTAAACTCATTAATAAAGGTTATTTTTAATTTTTCATACACTGACTTATTTACTATTACAATGTACTGTACTTGATCAGTTCCGTAAGTACAATCGGCTTATAAACCCAGCCTATCTGTGTATGTACCTATTTAGACACATACATACATTCACTGAGTCATTTATTCTGCTTTGCTCATCCTTCTGGTGAGAGGATAATGCTGGCAGGAGGCAAGGGGTGGGGTAGGTTCTTTCTACCACCACCTGGATACTCAAATAAAATGATGTGGCTGAACTGCAAACAAAAACCACAAAAAGCTGCTCCAAGGATATAGCATTTATCATCTACTTGTCATTCATAATTTAAAGGAATATTTTCCTAATTTTCCTTCCTTGTGAAGGAGAAGTTCACAGTTAATACTGATACACTTCCAACATTTTTTCGCGTTATAAAAAACAGCAGAGATCAACAACTGCACATCATTGTTTTTAAGGTTATCATCCATTAGTCCTACTTCAAAGTCACCTTTACTCCAAGGACTGGACACTTGAGACACAAGTTTCCCAGAAATCAGCTATCTAACAGTGTCAGGTAGCACAGTATAGCGGAAAGGCAGCATGTTAGGACCTGATGACTGTAACTAGGCAGGAAAGTAGCGAAGAGATCTGCAATCAGATATCCTGTCTCCGTCAATCTTTAATTCTCATTTTCTTGGTCAGAAACAATGGTATCTATCGGCGAGATCACTGTGATGACCCAGTGAGGTTAAGTATTAAGTGAGATAACCTAAGTTACCCAGAACAAAGCCCGGCACAAAGGCGGCACAAAAATAAACATCTCTCTTTTACTGAATTCCTCAGCATAGCTAAGAATCAGGGAAATGAAAACTAAACCAAAAATCTAACTCCAAAAAACCTAAGATTCAACGGTGCCTATACTCCCATACTCATGATCTTTACTAATTGGGAAGTCACTCGTTGAGAGCCTTTTTACTATGTGCTCAAATACATGTAGCAAATCTGAAGTGGGGATTAAGGTAAGACGCACTGCACTCAAAGTAAGAATCAGATGGCAGAGGTAAGACAATACACAAGAGCTTGGCATGTGGCTCAGAACTACAGCAGTCCAGAACCATTTGGTAAGTAGGGCCAGCAGTTCTACATCTTTCAACATCCCCCGAGGACATCACTGTAATGTATCACAGTTCAGTAACTGATATTCATCATGACAACTTAGAGTCATCAACCAGAAACTTAAATTATAGTCAGCCTTCTCCACTTAAGAAGGCAGCGATATGGGTAATTCATTTAATACAAATTTAGAAAATGGTTAAACTTTTTTTTTTTTTTTAAAGATTTTATTTATATTTATGTGACAGAGAGACAGCCAGCGAGAGAGGGAACACAGCAGGGGGAGTGGGAGAGGAAGAAGCAGGCTCATAGCGGAGGAGCCCGATGTGGGACTCGATCCCGGCACGTCGTGATCACGCCCTGAGCCGAAGGCAGACGCTTTAACGACTGCGCTACCTAGGCGCCCCGAAAATGGTTAAACTTTTAAAAGAAATTGTCAGTTGCAAAAGTAAAGTTCAGGCATCTGAAGGAATTCATTTCTCTGAAGATGATAAAAACAGATCACATGTGGGCCTGCTTTACTTGGGTGGTGTAGGCCAGAAAAATCACTGGCGGGGGGGGGGGGGTGTCTTCTAAATTAATATAGAAAAATAAATTAGCTCTCAGAACACAGAACAGATACTGGAAATTCATGAATTTAACATCATTTATCTTCAAACTCTATTTATACTACATTAAATTAATATAGTAAATATCCTAATACTTTGTATATACTAATATTTTGTATATACTAATATTTTGTTATAATCTCAACTGCTAGATATTTAAAAGTACCTAATAATTGATTATGTTAGAATTAATTATGTTTATCTAAATCAGAATAGCAACTGGTGATACTATCCTCAAGTTCTTAGGGTATTTTACGATTATGCAACCTTTTGAGGGAAACTTGTAAGACACATAATCCAAAAAACTGTTCCCTTCATTCTTCTGTACTAAATTAAGGGAAATACTCAATTAAATCAAGATGATAAAGGCTATAATGATGAAAGCACATTTGTTCAGCTTAGGACATATATCTAACCTTGCATATTCAAGTACCTCAAATAACAAAGATGAGGAAACATCTTTTGCTAAAAAGAAGTCACAACTGGGAAGTTTCCAAATTTAGTATGATTAGATTAAAATCAATGTAAAAGAGCCAGAAATGTATTCCTCACAGTTGCAACACTTAAAGACCTTTAAATGTAACCTAAATAAATGTTCACACCATGTCAGCAGGTCGAAGAACACACCTATAGCTCAAATGAGGACAAATTCTCCTTCTTAATAGGACGAAAAGTATTCATACAGGGATCCCTCCTACATCGTTGGTGGGAATGCAAGTTGGTACAGCCACTTTGGAAAACAGTGTGGAGGTCCCTTAAAAAGTTAAAAATTGAGCTACCCTATGATCCAGCAATTGCACTATTGGGTATTTACCCCAAAGATACAGACGTAGTGAAGAGAGGGGCCATATGCACCCCAATGTTCATAGCAGCATTGTTCACAATAGCTAAATTGTGGAAGGAGCCGAGATGCCCTTCAACAGATGACTGGATTAAGAAGATGTGGTCCATATATACAATGGAATATTACTCAGCCGTCAGAACGATTACCCAACATTTGCAGCAACATGGATGGGATTGGAGGAGATTATGTTAAGTGAAGTAAGTCAAGCAGAGAAAGACAATTATATGGTTTTACTCATTTATGGAACATAAGAAATAGCAGGAAGATCGGTAGGAGAAGAAAGGGAAGAAGGAAGGGGGGGTAAACAGAAGGGGGAATGAACCATGAGAGACTATGAACTCTGGGAAACAAACTGAGGGCTTCGGGGGTGGGGGAATGGGATAGGCTGGTGATGGGTATTAAGGAGGGCACGTATTGCATGGTGCACTGGGTATTATACGCAACTAATGAATCATCAAACTTTACATCAAAAACTAGGGATGTACTGTATGGTGACTAACATAATAAAAAAATATTATTATTAAAAAAATAATAAAAAGGCCTGAGGGAGTTTACATATTAACACATAGTTCAAAGGCATACTATTATGGTTAAGTGCAAAATAAGATTCTGGAAAACAAAACAAAACAAAACAAAACAAAGTATTCATACAATTTCAGGAGAATTTGGTTGCTCCGACGTACATATTTGCTTCTAGGGTTTTTTAAGCTATGTGGTTAAGTCTGTAGGAGATTCTGGATACATGTGGACCCACTGAGAGGGACGTAAGAAATCAGTAGGTAACACATACTCTATTACCCTTTCTGAAATGTTCACCTCTCACAATAATTACTAAGATTTTACATTCTAAAAATTGGTAACCAAGAAGCAAATCACTTTTTGTGTTTAAAAAAGAGCATGCTTAGAGCATAAACTGATTACTTATGTCATAATTTGAAACATTCAATAAAAAGTTTTGAAATGATCAAATTAAGTAAGATTCAGTATACATCTTCAAATTGATTCTACAATCTCTGTATCAGAAGTTATTTCAGGTCAGTAAGCTGTTCCCTTCATCCTATATTTTAAGAAACTACAAACAATAAATTTGAAACAAGATCCCCTTCACACTAATCTAAGAAAGCTGATGAGAGCCTCACAAGGCCCTTAATCGGCTGAATTTGGCTGGGTTCTTTAAGCCATTTAACACAAGACATAAATCACTTAATTTCTTCATGTCAAAAATAATCCCAAGATTATGAGACAGCTTTTGTCATGTGGCAAAAATGACAGTGAATAAGACAGGCCACACAAGCTGATATTCGTTTAAGAATTCAGTTTCATTCACAGAGATGAGGATGAGGACAGAAGCCCTGATGGGCAGCACCGTGGAGAGAGCTGAGAAGGGGGAGAACAGGGCTCCCCGAAGATACTGCAGAGACACAGGAACCAGTCCTGAAGAGCTACAGCTATTTAAGCCAGTAAATTTCCTTCCTGCTTAGTCTCAGGTCGCATTTGTGTTATTTGCATCTGACCCTATGCTGAATGATATTAAGTATCAATACTCAGTATTTCTAAGCGGGGACATGAAGAAAAACCGTGCTGGTGGACAGAAATAAGGAAGCGATGATGGGAATTTATTTGCAAAGTTGACAACTTCAGTTTGGGGCACTTGTAAAATTGAGTCCATAAAGGCCAGCTTTCTTAGACCTGTATCCTGGCAAAATCAGCATATTTAAAGAACAGTGTACCTACTCTCCAGCTAAGAAAAATGGCTTACTTATCTTGTACAACTAGTGTCAAATGTGGGAAACGGAAAAGGGTTCTGATGGAATCTATCTTTGACTCTGGGTCAGACTTGGGTTTTCCATACTGCTGGGCTTCCTGGTACCTGTATTTAATTCTTCCAGGTCTGGGTCCTTATCTGCCATCATCATGCACTGGCCATTTGAGCCCTTGGTGTTGATGTCTTTGCCAAGTCCTTATGTGCCAACCAATACCTCTGTTTGTTTCCTGGAAATCTTGATTTTCTGGCTTGTGGGACACTTAGCTCATTACTAAATCCCTCTACCAACAAAAGAATTTGTTCCTGGACTATGAATGTGACCCAGAACTATTTTTTCATTCTGGCTGCTGAACTTGGCTAATCTTGTTGCTACCACATCCCAACAAATAAAGCACACTGAGGTTTTAAAGAAGTTTTAATTTCATGTATCACATTTCTGAACATAACAGAAACTGTTCCTTTAAAAGTATGATTAGATGCCTGTGAATCTAATGAAACACACAAAATTAGTTTGTGCCTACTATTTTGGTCTAATTAAAACATTTTAATAATTATTTTAAAATACTTTAAATGCCCGATTATATTATTAATCTATTTTTTAAGTTTTAATCTCATAAGTTGGAATAATATTTTAAATAAAAATGATTCTGGAATTAATATTTTATGTGAGAATCATGCATAATAAGCTTACAATGACAAAATCATTAAGACATTCACATTTTTTATTAAAGAGTAATAGATATATATTTCTTTCCAGGGTTGCCAGATTTTTGCTTAGATTATAAATTCTCCCCAAAATAATCCACTGAATGTCATAGTCTGAGCTTTTACTTACCTGCTGTTCCAGTTTCATGACTTTTTTCTTCAGGTTTGCCATTTGACTTGAAAGCCCTTTTCTCCTCCACTTCATCATCCCCCCACCATGATGGCTGCCCATATAAGGGAGTGCCACGGGGCATGGCAGAAATATCTGGAAAGAGGAAAAAAAAATCTATCTAAAGCATATGAAACAGAAAAAATATATACTTTTGCAGAATGTTAGAATCGCCTGGTTAATTTATTAAATGAAAACAAGGTACAGTCTAGGTAGTTGAAAAGTACTCTAAGTTGAAAAACTTGTTATTTGTGTAAGACCTTACTCCATGTTGGACATGACTAAATAAATGAAATTTTGCACTGGCTAATACCTAAGTAATGCAAACTGTGTTAGCTTAATAGCTTTTGTTAAGGTGTAATCAGTTTTTTGGTATACAGAAATGGTTCAAGTAAGTCTAAAAAAGATAAAACTAAAGTAAATTTTGTTATGAGTGACCATTAAAAATATTTTTAAAGCCTAAGGTCATTGCAGAGTAACCAAATTTAAACTAGCTGTTAACGTGACTAGTAGCTTTATATCTGAGCAAATTTGGTAATGCCTATTAATTTAAAAATTGTTTTTGCATGAATGGGATTATTTATGTAGAGCAGTTCCTGGAACACGATAAATATAATAATAATGAGGATGATATAACTTCACTGGACATCCTTTTAATTCATTTCAGTTATTATAATTCACAAAAAGTACACAAACATGAAATAATAAAAATACTGTAAACTATATTTACTTCCCTCAAATATTTAAACATATTAAACACACCTGCACGTAACTGCCATATCTACTTACGTGTTACATGCTTTCTAAAGAAAGCACTGGCTGTATTAAATCTCACTCTGAAATCATCATTATTATAAACTGATATGGACGTGGCCAAGCTTTGTAAAACAAAGCGTGTACTTTTAACCATGGCTCACTTACCCATGGCTTTTTCCTCCGATTTCACTGCTTCTGCGGCTTTGTGCTGCACGTCTGTCGAAGTTTCTGCCACTTTGGAATCTATGCTTTTGGCACATGCAGATTTTGATAATTCTGATTCTGAAGATTTCTGGGACAACTGAAGCTGAATGGTAAACTTCTCATGCTATAAAACATTTAAACATGAAAATGAAACATCCAGGAGTAAAATCAACCCTAGCAAATGATAGGTTTGCAAAAGAAACAATAATTTTTACCTTTAGTGCTTCTTCAGGGACCCTCATTTCTCCCCGTACTACAGTGAAAAGATTTGTATGTAAAGAGAGCTAAGGAAGAATATAATTTCAAAATTGTTCTATTTTCAACAGGTAATTACAACAGAAGCATTATATTCCCCTTAAGAGTTTATGTTACAATACGCTCACAACTATGAAGACTTGAATTTTTAAATACTAGAGAAAAATCTAAAATCTAGCAAGTAATTCTAAACTGAACAAATAATAGTCTTCAAGAAGCAAGTAACTGGCTATTTAGAGCACAAAAGACATTTTCAGTTCTCACAAACAAACAGTATGACTGCAAAGAAAAAGCACCTGGATCAAATTATACTGGTAGTTAATCACAACAATGTGAAAGGGAGTATCTCATCAGTGATTACCCAACAGTACATCCTGAAAGAACTGCATTACTCAGACTTCATACGCCTTGATAAAATGAAGTTCATTTTGAAAGTGCCGAAGAAATGCTGTAATTAGGGTCCTTACAGCAACCACAATCGCCCCTTTCCTCAGGCTTTGCAATCAAGGTCAAATCACATTATCAAACAACTGATTCTATACAGATGAAAACCAAGTGCTAGATATAATGAATGCTTTCATTACTATGCCAAAAAGAACAATGTCTCTGTATATTAAAGAACATCTTTCACTACACAGTAGAGGTCACATTTCCCACCATTACTTAACCCTGTACTGAAAGGACTTTTATAACCATGTACTAAATTCTATTATCCTTTACCAATTCATAGCACCCTATGACTTCAAGGGTAGAAAGCTATAATTATCACAACCGCTTGGGGTAAAAATAGTTTCTATGCCTAAGGAGCAGCAAACTTGCAAATGAGTACTTAACTTATATTTCTACTCATTAAAACAATAAAAACGCAGAATTTTTTGGAGTTGTACAGAGTGCCGGGGAGTGTCCTGTTTAATTCCATGAACTGGTCCACATATTCTACACATAGGGAACTTGAGGACTGTAGGGGCAAAACCTAAGATAACAATCTGGTCAGCTGAATCCCAATCCAGGGTTCCCGCAGCTGTGAAATACTAGAATTTTCCTTTTTTGTTTTGTACACATGCTGATATGTATTTCCTGATATGGGTGAAAATACACATTTTGTAATAATTTCATACTTAATGAAAAACAAGTCTAGCAACTTTGTTTTACCCCCAGGAAACTCATTAATAGTTGGAGAAGATTCACAGCATTCCTACATTTCCAATGGAAAACAGTGTTTCAAAAAAATTGAAAGCCATTTCCATTTTTCCGGTGGGGAACACAAATGACTGCAGCCTGCTGTGAGGGTTTCCTGGGGCTTCAACTGTATTCCTGACAGTGTTCCAGGCTATTCTCCAAGGCTAGTCTGGGGTACAGTCTTTAGACTTAAGACTCCTTTAAAATCAGGGAAAACTTGAGAGGCCACACTTCTTGGGGTCAAACACTTTACCTTCCAAAATGGTCTGTGTGTGCAGAACCGAAGATCTCAATGATCCTCTTGTTTGGGTCATGAGTTTACCTGAGAACGCTGGTATCACCATGATATTTTGAGACTGCCCTAGTCCTAGCATTTACCTCCAAAGCCACCATCTTCCTAATGGTACAGACCCAGATTAACTGTTTTTAAGTTGCTAATTTTAAAAAATGACAAACTAAGATACAATTCTCATGCTGTCAGTAAGTTAAAAATATACAATACAGTATTAACTACAGTCATGTTGATTATATCTGAATAAAAAAATTACAAAAAGTTTAAATTCCTGCTTATTAAAAATCGTATTTGTGGGGCGCCTGGGTGACTCAGTCGGTTGCATCTGACTCTTGATTTCAGCTCAGGTCATGATCTCAGGGTCATGGGATCGAGCCCCATGTTGGGCTCTATGCTGATCACAGAGCCAGTTAGGATTCTATCTCCCTCTGCCCCTCCCCCTGCTCGCACGGTCTCTCACTTGAAATAAATAAAATCTTAAAAACATCATATTCGTACATTATTTCCCTATTTCTTTATATAAGGCTGTGTGACTACTATTCTAGGTCATCCTAATGCTCAGTTTATTCAAAGAATGTGCATCTAAAAGTGGGGTCAAAGAAACTCATCTGCATACTAGTAATGCTAAGACCGGCTCCTTTATCTAATGATAATTAAAGCTAACTAAAAGGAGAGCAAAATTTTAAAGTTTTAGTTACTCCTAGGGCCTTAAAAACACCAGGTGTCAGATGTTAAAACATCTATCAAAAATCATTTTAAAAATTAAGTCACTAAGTTGTTTCTCTGGGGAGATACCAAGCACTTACAGAAGAAATCCAATATCACATATTAGCTTTTGCTACATGGGACAAGATTTCCAGTGTTTCAAGGTTTCAAAAAGTGCTGTAGTCCCAAACAATTAAATGGGCATTAATACAATAATCTCTGAAAAACTATATACTAAGAAGAATATGACTCTCATGGTACTAAAGACACTGGACGTCACAATATATGAGAATACTTGAATACAATTATTTTATGCAGTGGAAGAATGGAAAAAAGCATTCTTTTTCTAAATTTGTATACCTTATATGTGTGATTTAAAAAATATATATAGTAAAACTACCCTTAAAAAGTCTCCTTAAAGTTAGCCAAAAACTTTTCTTTTTGGATCTTCTCCTTAGAAATACGGGAAATTTATTTGACTATATTCAATACTGAAATACACAATTAAACTAAAATAGATTGCATACTGTATTAACAAGGCAGATTCTAGGAGATCCCAAGTTTTAAAAAAAGTTCATGACAGAAAACCTTCCAAGGGGAAAATTTTATTTCTTTAAACAATTTTCTACTAGCTTACGTTTGTCAACACCTTCAGAAAGGTGTATCATTTTATTTTGATAGGTGAATACCTTGGCTAACTTTTAAAAAACGTTGTTTTATAAGAACACAGTTTTTAAATAACTGCTTTTAACTTTTCTTCTAGGACATTACTCTTTATTTAATCACTCAACTCAATTTCTTAAATTTAGTTCTTTCTAGTTTTGAGAAACGTCCCCCATTTTTGAAATATGGAAATATGAAATATGGAAAGTATGTTCATGCTTTATTGTGGATATCAATCACATTAATCAGGAAGAATCTTAACTCCTCCAAATGAAGAATCCTTGATTTTTAGTTATGCTTATCACCCTCTTGATCATCTCAGCAGCCATGATCTGGACCCAAGCACACAACGCCACGTCATGGTCCAAGTACAGATAAATCATAATATTCAAAGTTAGGACGATTTTTACCTTGCTTCTAATTCGATTAATCCAATTATTTTGTGGGCCACTGTTACAGGAATAGACAACTTCTTTGGGAAAAAGAACATTAAAAAAATTAAGGTACTAGATTCTTATATTGACTCATATGACTGGGATGGTAAGGATTTTGAGATTTATGTATTTCAGTAATATTTACATCATTTTCCACCAAACATGGAAACCATACCATATTCTGAATTTCCTCCTAGTTCACCGGTGAGTCTATCTTAATCTTTTTTTAACTGATTCCTTATCTCTCCTGCCTCTTCATATTGGAATGTACCAGGTTTCAGTCCTTGGACCTCTCTCTTATCAATCTGTATTCACTCCCGTGAGTGATATCATTTAGTCTTAAGATGTTAAATATTATTTAGGGGCGCCTGGGTGGCACAGCGGTTAAGCGTCTGCCTTCAGCTCAGGGCGTGATCCCGGCGTTCTGGGATCGAGCCCCACATCAGGCTCTTCCACTGTGAGCCTGCTTCTTCCTCTCCCACTCCCCCTGCTTGTGTTCCTTCTCTCGCTGGCTGTCTCTATCTCTGTTAAATAAATAAATAAAATCTTAAAAAAAAAAAAAAAGATGTTAAATATTATTTAGACAATGATAATTCCCAAATTTTTGTCTCTAGCCTATACCTCCTCCCCTGGATTCAATCTGTATATCCAGAATGGCCGAAATCAACTTCTTAGACTCCTGCCTCTGGCTAAGACAGAAAAAAAGAACCAGAGTTACTCTGCCACCTGAAGCAACCAAAAAAATGGACAAAATATTTAAAACAATGGTTTTCAAGACAATCAACATCAGGGAACAAAAGACAGTGTGATTCCTGAGTGAAGAGACACAAATCGAGGTGAGTCTAATCACTGTCCCCAGACCACTACCTTAACAGAACTTCTAGGTCAAAGTGCAAGGAGGGGTAATCTGGTCAGAGCCTGGCAGGTTCTCTGAGCTGTGAAGGAAACAGGGTTGAGAGTCTGGGGAGACTAAGGTGACTAGAGTTCATGGGACTGAGTACTGAAGAGAAGAGAGCTGCACAGAAAAGAGAATTCCATGTGTTTTGAGGATTCTGTTCAAGCATTCAGCAGAGTACTGATTAGTAATACATGTGAGAAAACTCTTACCTAGGTCTGGGTCAAGAACTATTTAAAAGTACTACAGGTAACAGTGCCCAGTGCTCACATACGGCCAGGAATAGTGTCTGTTCCTAAAAGCCAGTCCGGAAAACATCATGAATCACGAGTCACTGAATAAAGCAGAAGTCGCAAATTTCTTCTGTAAAGTGCCAGATAGTAAGTATTTGAGGTTTTGGGACCATATGATCTCTGTTACAACTACTCAGCTCTGCTGTGGTAGTCTAAAAGCAGCACAGAAATATGTAAATGAGAGGGCATGAACGTTATTTACAAACATGGGCTAAAGGCCAGATTTGCCACTGGGTTTGCTGACCCCTATAGTATACAGAAAGGTCTTGCCTCCATAGTTGGAATATCAGCCTCAGACTAAGCTTAGAAGCCTAACAAATCTTAAAAGTAAGACCCAAAGTGATAAAACTGCTTCCAAGTAACCTGTGTCCCAGAACAAAGCTCAAAAATATGTACAGGAATACAAAAATATGCATGCAATACTCAACAAACTCACAATGCCTGCCATCCAATCAAAAAATTACTCTACATGCAAATTAAATCAACTAAAACTGATGCAGAACTGACCCAGAACTCAACAAAGGTGTTAAAAGTTATAACCATATTCTGTATGTTCAAAAAGTTAAGTAGTAGCTTGGGAGATATCAAATACAAAATCCAAGTTGAACTTCAAGAGATAAAAGCTATACTGCATGGATTAATGGCAGATTAGACACTGCCAAAAAAAAAAAAAAAGATAGGTAAACTTAAAGACACAGTAATAATAACAATCCAAACTAGAACACAGAACCAATGATTAAAAAATAATAAACAGAGTATCCGTAAGCTGAGAGACAATGTCAAGTAATCTAACGACATTTAATTGAAGTCCCTGAAGGAAGTGAGAAAGGCAAAATAATATCTGTAAAAACAATGGCTGAAACATTTTCTAAATTTGATTAAAACTATAAACCCACAGATCCAAGAAGCTTAACAAACCCCAAGCAGGGGAAATATAAAAAAAAATTACACCAAGGCAGATCATAATCAAATTGCTCAAAATCAGGGATAAAGGGAAATAATCCAAGTAAGAATACAGTAGAGCAATAGCTTTAATGTACTGAAAGAAAAGTAATGCCACCTACAATTCAACACCCAGCAATAGTAACTTTCAATAACTAAGGTGAAATACTTTTCCAGACACATGAAAATGGAAAGAATTCATCACCAGCAAAACCATACTACAAGAAATGTTAAAGGAAGCCCTAAGCAGAAAGAAAATGATACTAGATGAAAACATGGACCTATAAAGAGGAATGAAGAGCATGAGAAATGATACCTACGTTGGTTTAAGATATAAGAGTACAATGTGCATAAAGATAGAAGATAAATGGAGTGATATAAAATGTTCAAATAATCCAAAATAAATTGTGGGGAAAAGACGACAAAAAACTGATGGCACAAATAACACAAATATCAAGATGATAGATTTAAATCTAACTACATCAAGTGGCTCAAGTCAGTTAAGTGTCTGACTGTTAAGTTTCGGCTCAGGAAATGATCTCATGGTCATGAGATCAAGCCCTACATCAGGCTCCATGCTCAGTGGGGAGTGTGCTTGAGATTCTTTCCTCCTTCCTCTCCCTCCTGCTCTGCTTCTCTTCCCACTCACACACTCTTTCTCTAAAATAAATAAATAAAATCTTTTTTTTTTTTTTTAAAGATTTTATTTATTTATTCGACAGAGATAGAGACAGCCAGCGAGAGAGGGAACACAACCAGGGGGAGTGGGACAGGAAGAAGCAGGCTCATAGCGGAGGAGCCTGATGTGGGGCTCGATCCCGTAACGCCGGGATCACGCCCTGAGCCGAAGGCAGACGCTTAACCGCTGTGCCACCCAGGCGCCCCAATAAATAAAATCTTAAAAAAATAAAATAAAATAAACCTAACTACATCAATAATCACACTAAATGTGAATGACCTAAATTCCCAAATGAAGGCAGAAATTATCAGACTGAATAAAAAAAGTAAGGCCAACTATACGATGCCTACTTCAAATGTAAAGACACAAACAGCTTGAAAGTAAAAGAATGTAAAAGATGTTCCATGCTAACACTAATCTAAATAAATAAATAAAGCTGGAAAAACTATATCAATGTCAAAACAAACCATATTTTGGAGCAAAGAACATAATCTTGAATAAAGCAGGTTATTTTATAATAAAAAAATGATGTCAATTCATCAAGAAGATATTTTAATCCGAAATGTTTATGTACCTAATTACCAGACTTAAAATTACATGAAGCAGGGGCGCCTGGGTGGCTCAGTCGTTAAGCGTCTGCCTCCGGCTCAGGGCATGATCCCGGCGTTCTGGGATCGAGCCCCACATCAGGCTCCTCTGCTGGGAGCCTGCTTCTTCCTCTCCCACTTCCCTGCTTGTGTTCCCTCTCTCGCTGGCTGTCTCTCTGTCAAATAAATAAGATCTTAAAAAAAAAAAAATTACATGAAGCAAAAACTTCTGCAAGGAGAAATAGACAAATCCACAATTATAGCCTGAGATTTCAACATCTCTCTCTTAGTAACTGATAGAACAAATAGACAATCGATTGGGAAAATATTTTTTTTTTAAAGATTTTATTTATTTATTTGACAGAGAGACAGCCAGCGAGAGAGGGAACACAAGCAGGGGGAGTGGGAGAGGAAGAAGCAGGTTCCCAGCAGAGGAGCCTGATGAGGGGCTCGATCCCAGAGCGCCGGGATCACGCCCTGAGCCAAAGGCAGACGCTTAACAACTGAGCCACCCAGGCGCCCCTGAGATGCTATTTTAAAATAATAAAATTAACTGAGCCTACTCTGAGGATCTGGAATAGCAGCTCTGGTTCAACACTGATTTAAAACCCTAAAACAGTCCTTTGGAAGAAAACATTTGTCCCAGCAATTTCAGAAAGACATATTATGAGCTAATATATAAAAAGGAAATATTAGTTCACTATTAAGAAATCACTATACAAACTGTAAAAGCAGGAGTTATTTCTCAGTAGTTTCTTCTTGATTTAAAATTCAAAGTAAATGGTATAGAGTTTTATTGAAACTCAGATTTCCTATTCTTTTCTCATGTTTTGAAACAGCTAAGGTCAAATGGATTAAGGACATACTTAAATTCAAAATATGTTTGTGTTTATTATTTGATGAAACTTCTGTGGGTGGAAAATGGCCCATAAATCAAGGCGATTATTAATGTTAATTCTTAATCATTTTATGTGATTCGTATTTTTAAAAGGATTTAAAACATACAACTTACAAGTATTAATATTTAATGGTTTCACTTTTCACATGTTCCTTTGTTCCACAAGTATAAGGTTTATCTATGTGCTACAAAAATATTTTTCATAAATTTTAAGTTAAATGTAAAAACAAACAACCTAGTTATGTTTTAATGACAATTTTGAAGTGTTAGTACATTTACTTTATCTAAGCATCAACTCCAGATAGCTGAGACTACATTTTCTATGCTAGAGTGATAAAGTCCATCCGAGTTGCCAATACGTTTAACACATTCTTCAATACTGAAGTCCAGATAAATGTAGTAACTAAAAAAATGGAAACACATGAAAAACATTCAGTAAAATGTGAAATATCTGTATTTTAATTAAAGAAAAGACTTTTACTACAAAGCTTCTTGTCTTGTTTGAACAGAAATGTTTTATGTTTTTTCAATCAATCATGTCCCTTCTCTTCACTAGTGGTTCTTTACCCTCCCCTAAGAAGGACAAAGTCATGTCCCTCCCTGTTCAGTCCTCAGAATCCTATTTTTATTTACTTACTTTTAAAAAATTTTAATTTTTTAAAAAGATTTTATTTATTTATTTGACAGAGAGATAGCCAGTGAGAGAGGGAACACAGGCAGGGGGAGTGGGAGAGGAAGAAGCAGGCTCCCAGCGGAGGAGCCTGATGTGGGGCTCGATCCCATAACGCCGGGATCAAGCCCTGAGCTGAAGGCAGACACTTAACAACTGAGCCACCCAGTCGCCCCTAGAATACCTATTTTTAAACAAAAGAATCTTAAATACACACTAACTGCATAATTAACTTAACCAGGGAGCGCAAGTCTCAGAAGATATAGGATACTGGAAAATCTGAATTAAATACGCAATAGAGACAGAATTCATAAAATAGAGTAAGAGTATGAATGGCAAAAAAGGTAAGGATAAATTCTTAACTTTCCCCAGGAGACTGATCTGTACCATGATCACCAAACAACAAAAAAATCCCTTGGGCTAATATTAAACACTCCCCTGTCCTCTCCTTGTTATATTCTCCCATACCCAAATTATAGATACAATACCACTAAGGGAAACCTCTACTGAAACTACGGTGGGGGGAGAAGTTGAGTCCATCAATTTTTCTAGGATTACTTTTAGGAACAGGCATACTGACCAGAAATAGATACACATTATTTTTAAACATGTATTCCAGTTTGGGAGGGCAAAGAGACTTCTGGCATGCCTCCACTGCAAATTCTTACATCTCAAGAAATGTTAATTTACACCAGAAAAGATTTTTGAATAAATCTGATAAATGAACAAAATCATATAAGGATATCATATCCAAATCTCAGCTTATCTTCAAGTTTCAAGGTGATATAAGTCTGTTCAGGAATCCTTACATCATTCACAAAAGTCTGCAAAGAGAGAAAAAAATGTTAGGTTATATATGGAATATTAATTGTTACATTTCAGACAAATACTCAAACCTTATGCTTCAAAATACATTAGATATGGTGGTTAACGCGGCTTAGGTATCATAAAATGTGCCACGCATCCTAGAATTTCCTACCACACCCTTACTCGATCTCATAACACACAAAGAAGCAGGCTGCAGCGACTCTGAGCCCACCGCCCTGCCAAGACAAATTTAGGCACCTAAATATGATGCTAAGAAAAGCTCCTAATTTGAAGCTGGCAAATTGTAAAGAGTAAAATACTTAACTCTTGATATATCATTAGGGTTCACTGGATTCAATTTCAGCTTTTTTTGACAATTCTATTTGTGAGGTTTGATATCTCATTACTTTCATTATTAGAATTCTTCCAAAGAACAAAAAGAAAATTTACTTTAAAAAAATGGGATAAAATTCATATTTTCTATTTTACAATTACCAGATGAATCCTTTAGACCTTTTTATGACTCTAAGATACATTATGGGATCTTACTGACCTTATTTTTTCTGTTTCTTGAAACACCCTGCTATTTTATCATTTTATTCTAGTAGGCACATTAAAAAGGTAAATAGAAAAGGTGAAATTAATTTTAATACTATATTTTAATCCAACCCATATATCCAAAATGGTACCATTTCAACAAATAATCAATATAAAAAGCAACAAAATATTTCCTGGTCTTTTTTCTTTTCTTCTGACTGGTCTCTTTTGAGTGCTTTCACACTGGCTGGTGGCTGCTGTAGTGGGAAGCACAGGACCAGAAGGACGATGCCGTAAACTATCACTGCTGCTGTGACGTTCCCTTTCCTTACCGCATTGCCCACAGCACTGCACCATGTCTCCAAGAAGATGTGACACACATCTGGAGACACTATCTTTGTCCTTCTCTTTTACAAGCTATTAAAGAGCACCACTGAGGATTCAGAATTTCTCGCTTAACATCCATAAAGGCAAAGACAAGAAAACAGACAGGAAGATATTTCACAATTATAAGATGAACACAAAGAGACAGCAGAGCTCTAGACTACATTAACAGCAATAAAACTGATAATAAATGGAGCAAAATATGAGACCAGGAGTCTTCAGATAAAGATAATCCTAGATGAATTTTCTCTAATGCAAGAAGTGGTGAGAGAAGGCTGTTTTCAAGGACAAAGAGGAAACAGGGTATTTTTCATCCAGTTAGCCTTTCACTAAGAAGAATCATGCAATATTTCACAATAAGATACTGAACAATTCTGTATTTTAAATTTTCACAGCATTCTTTCATTTTTTTGATGTTTGTTTTCCACCACTTATTTGATTTAGTTTCTAAGTGGACAAATGCCCAAGGCAGGTATCTATACAAAGCTAACTAGAAGGAAAGATGATGTATAAAAAAATAAAATTACTAATCTTCTGTTAATAAATATAAAACTAAGAAATGTCTCGCAATTATGGAAGATAGCTATCATCTTAAAAAAATTTAAGCTGTTGAAGTCTTAAAAATAATGCATTCTGATAATACAATGCAAGAACTAGAAATAATGATAAGCTAGAACAGCTAGAAATGTACTTGAAATCTGAAAACAACACTTATAAAATGGATATATATATCCCAGGTGTCCCTGGACAACTGATGAACAATACCCATTTTGTATATTATGTACCTTTCAAAACCAGGAAAATATGAAATAAAAATATGAATTTGTCAGGATTAATTTTTTATTAAAGTTTCAATTGTTTTTCATTATCCTTTTATCCTTACTTCTGCAAATTATTTGTAAAAACACTTACAGATTCAACTAGACACAGATGGTAAATGGTGATGATTATTTTTCCTGGCACACTAGAAGTTAAAGACTTGGAATCTGCTAGATTCACAGAACACAGAATACTGTTATACTAATTGCCCAGAATGAAGATATTATATAAATACCCAAGTTTTCCTCTGATTAGCTGAAAGTTTAAAAATTATTTTTTCCTTTTGAATTCCATTTTTTAAATCTTCTATTTTTTTTGATTTGAGATGGCCATAATACCCTATTTGGGAAAGCTTCCCTCGTGGTGAGGAAGTTTAGAAGGGTCCTGAATGACATATCATAAAATATATTAAGGAAATTATATTATTGTGGTCATATACTCAAACTCCTATGCATAACCGGCACTTCGTAATATGTCATGGAGTATCAGTTGTAAATCTACAGAAAAAAGCTAGAAGAAGTTATGATCGTAATTCCAAGCACAGATACATGGAGACAGTGGAATACTGCTAAAACCTGGGATCACACCTTAGCATGATGTATGAGTAATCCTAAAACACAAGCTTCTAAAATCCCTCACAGAAAGGCTGAAATGTTAATACGAAGAAAATTCAAAGGCTTCAGGCATTTGTAAACTAATTTCACATTCATTTCCAAAATGAACTTTTAGAGTGTTTTAAAAGTTACACCTTGAGTTTACCAAAATGTTCTAAGCATAATTACGAAACAGAAGAGCTGAAGAAAATGATGGAAAAGCAAAGAGAAGAATAAAAGAAAACATTAATTCACTCATGTTTGGTATGCAGAAGACAGTTAGGTACACCGTGTCAGAGGAGTGCCACCACAGCTCTAAGCCAATTTCACTTAAAAATGTCTTAACCTGAAATACTATTTTTACTCAAAAAGGCCAATCTGATGACCAATCAGATCCATGTAAGGCTTAAGATTGCTCAACTCTGTTAATTAAGCACCTACTGTGTGTTTGACATATTATTAGGTAGGTACTTGGAGAAATCAAGAAACATAATTTTAACACGCTGGCATTTACGGCAGAAATATTCCCCGAGGTCTAAAAAAGCTTAGGAAATATGATCTAGACAGAAAGTTTCAGCACACAAAAATGCAAGTGAAAACATCTGAAGGGAAAAAGTCTCCTAAAGGCCTAAGATTATATAAGGAAGAGAGAAAATCTCAAAGAGCAACAGGCAAAAAAAAAAAAAAAAAAAAAAATCATTTAAATAAATCAATTACAAAGCATTTTAATAAGTTAAAAACATGGGGAGAATAGGTTTTGTCTCTTATGTCAACATCATTTGATCACACCTCTGCCCTACAGGTAGAATAGGCAAGGACAATGAGGAGAATGAAGTAACAAACGAGATCTCAGAGTTCAGAAGCAGAATTGCTGAGATCCTAATTCAGATGTCTCTCAACTACAAATCCCATGTTCTCTCCATCTCAAGGAAGCCTGGGTGCCCAAGCCAGGCCAGCTCTTCAAACTCCCTCTTCCAAACCACTAACTTACAGAAGCAAAACAAACTAGATAAACATCTCTTTAATTTACATACAACTAAATTGCATAACCGATTACATAAAACCATATAACCACTGTGTATTATACTAACGCTCTGGGAAATCTGAAGAGAGTGAGTGGCCAGGGGCGCAACCCCCTCAGTCACGTTGCCTGCCAGTGACAAAAGTCACCCCTTTTTCCCCACAGCTTCTCCACTCTATGCCGCCCTGGTCTGATGCTGACAGAAACTCCAGTGAGAGGGGATAGAGCAGAAGCCGGAACAGGGCGAGCTGAGGGGCAGCCTAGTAACAGACGCCGGACGTGGAATGGGATGGGAGTGGTAGGCGCAGGCCACAGTGGCTCTCAGAGGGGCGGGGGCTCCAGGGGACGGAGCAGGCAGGAGGAAGTGAAGGCAAGCAAGGGTGTTCATAGAAAGAGAAGCTTCAAGGGGCTTGCAGGAAAATGGGCCAGGATAACGTCAACTACAAGACCCGCCGCAGCTTCCTCAGGCGGAGCGATCTCATTCCCGGTAACAGTAACATCAAGTGTCCATCCAGGTCCCTCGGGAGTGTATTTTAGGGTAGGATAAAAGGGAAGAGGGAAAGTGGTCAGAGCTAGAGTTATTTTAAAAGTTGGGTTTAGCTGGTAAGTGCTTTTAAAAATATACAGCGGGGGATTCACGGAAAAGTATGTAGGCCACAGGGTGCTGCTCCCGCTGCCACCGTGACTACCACTTACCCAAGGCAAACCCTGGGCTGCTTTAATCATGCACAATTACGAACTCATCACAGCTTCACAACAACCTGCGAGGAGTACCGTTTTGCTGTGAACATTTAAAAATACTGAGGAACAGAAAAATTAAGTAACCTGTCTACAGTTCCATCACTGGTAAGAATTCAAGCTGGGCTCATAACCACTACATCGTGTTCCCTTACTTCTAAAATTATTACTTCTAACCTGATGCTCAAATTTCTAGAATTATATGAATTTTAAGAGTAAACAGGCTGTAACTGTCCACTCACGGGCAAAGTGCATGACAGGTGGGAGTTCACAATTTTGTTCTGCCATATGTCCTAGGCTGTCACTCGTGTGATGCTCTCCAGCTCCACACTGGGCACACACTTACATGTACTGTCGCATGTCATTCCCGTAACACCACCACAGAGCAGGAATTATCACTTCATTGTTGTAAAGCTAAAGCAAGGTAACTGAATTTTTCATAGAGCCTTCATACTCACAAACTCATTACATTTCCCCACAACTCTGGGAACTAAAAGGAAGATATACAAGGAAACTAAATTGCAGAGAGAGTATGTGATTTTCCCTGGATTTACACTGGTAAATTATAGACTGAAATTCAAATCCAGGTCCTGATTTCGAGTTCAAAATGCAAATGTTGCTCTCTAGCAGATATTATCTTTCACAGAACTATTGAGTATAATCAAATTAAGAGAAAGGTCAACCCAGGGATGCTTGTAAGTTAGTATTTCACCTGATATTTTTTATAACCAACACCAAATAATTTTTATATTTGATCACAGTCTTTTAAAAGAATAAAACACTGTGATGTAATTCTTACTTATTATTTTCCAAGATAATAATGTAAAGACACCTGTGAATGCACTATGGTGGAGACAAAAATTTCTAGGCTTAAAACCAGAATGTAACATTTCAGTTAAAATAGTCCACATATGCAAGTAGATTTAAATTTTTCTTTATAAATTCCTACGTACACAAAATAAAATTAAATTCCATTCAAAACAGATTTCCCGTGTTCAGGCACTGTGCAGAGCTCTGAGCAAAGGCTCATGACTGTTCTGGAGCTCATGATCCAGCACAGTGACAGTAAGTAAAAGTAGACAGAACACAAGGCTGACATAGCTTTGTCCCAAGACAAGATCAGAACAAAGGTTTACAGGTGTGGAGAAGCAAGAAAGTAAATCTGCAAACAGGAGCTGGGAATCAAAACAGCTACTTACCTGTCTCCTGTTAAAACGGTTTCTACCCAGTCCGCCTCCCTTTCTGCTTTAATCCGCTCAACAGGATAACAACATCAGCAGTTAATATTCCTAAATGCCTCTCCTTTGTTCCTTCCCTTCAGGAAGAAGTGGAATTTGGGTTTAAGTACCACTTGTGTAAATGACAAGGCAGATGGGAGAACTACTAAGCTGAAGAAAATCTAACAAATTATTTTGAGAAGGAGAAAGACAGCAGGAGAACTACTATTTTGGAGGTACAGCAAGGGAAAATGTGATGGAGCAGGAATCTGGAAAAGTGGGTGATGCCAAATTTGAGCCATTTCAGTGCAAACCTGAAGTACTGAGACTTAATTCTGTGTGCCATGAGAAAAAAACAAAGGCTTGAAAAAAACTAACAGAAAAACAAAGTATCTCAAAGGCTGATTAAATGTCAGCCTTTCAGTAGCAGGCCAATTTAGAAAGAGAAAAAAATTTCACGGTAATTGCCAAACTTCTGCATATGTTTTTCCATATAATGTTTAATGTATATTTTGAAAAGCAATAGCAGTTAGAAGCAGTTGGGATACATTTAGTTTCTGTTAAGTTCACTTTAACAATTTCAACAGCACAGCTATGGAAAAATGCTGCTTTTGCTTATGTTAGCAGGGCCATAAGAAAGTTGAGAAGAAATAAGAAATTATTCAATATTTCAGCATTCTCTTATTCTGTGGCTCCTTATATTCTGACAATGTGGGAAGATAAATGAAGAATTAGGAAAAGACTCACTGGAGTAACACAAAAATATCTTCGAAGTAGGAATACAAAAAAGCAACAATGAATACTGGTGTTTAAATCACATGCCATATTTTTAAGGTAAAAGGATGTGTTTCACGTCTTTTTTACTCTAGTATAGAAAGTTCTCCACCATCTGGCATCAAACCATGTTTCCACCTTTTTTTTTCTAAGTTACCCTATACTTCTCTGTCTTCCAAGAGTGTTTTTTTTTTTTTTCATACTAACTGCCATGGCTTTCCACTATTTTCCCACATAAGTTCAAGCCACCAAGTGAGGTCAACTTTCATCTAATCTCCTTAAAGAAGTCTTTTTCAACCATTATGGATAATAACAACCAACAGCCTTCTGAATTCCTGTATTTACTGCCTATACAGTTTCTTGAGAACACGGGCTAGTTTCCTATTCTTCCGTATGGTCCCCAAAGTGCTATGTACCTAGTAAGCCTTTAAGAGTAAAATGCAAACTAAAGAAAAGGAAGAGAACACAAACAGGAAATATAACCTGATTTATCTTCTTACAATTAAAAATATCCAAATAAGACAAAAAAGAAAATCTTAACTTACCCCATTTAGGCTGCCCAAATCTTTCACCAGATGCTCATCCGTGGAGGCGTCATAATTGATTACAGCATGTTGCTTATCCACACTACGAGACTGAAAGGAATTTTTCTGAGTTAGGAAATACGAGAAAATAGTAGGATAAATAACAAACACAAAGATTTTTGGCTAGATACTTTATATTAATAGGACAGTAGATAAACATAGAGAAATATCCAAGTGAAAGTGGATCAAATGAGATTTAAACTGTGTTACTACGCAACACAAATTTGGCGTCACTTCCCCAAAACAGCAGCCAAAATCTGAAGACATTCTTTTCTACTAACTTCACACATTCTACTTTTGAAAGAATTTAAATCAGGGGACTTTGTTGAATGCATCAAATGACAATTTTTTTTTATAACTTGAAACTGTTACATGGAAGTCATATGAATTATAATTTCATAATGTTTTATGTATTTTATTGTAAAAAAAAAACTATCCTATAGGATTTTCTTCTTTCTATATTGAAAATCACAGTGTAAATTATATAAGGAGTCCAAAGATTAGGAGAAAAGGAACACGATATGGTACGTTCTCAAACAAAATTATCCTCACTTAAAACATGGGTTCTAAAACTAGAATTCATGGGAAAGCCCTAAGAGGGAAAGAGATAGAAAGTCAAAAAAAGGAATTAAAATAGCAAAGTGATTACTGAATATCGTTTTTCAGTCTCTTAAAGTACACAGCACGTACACACACACTCACACACACACACGCACGCTCCAGAGCCTAAGGAGGTGTCTGTAGACAGAAGCACCTGAGAGATGAATCATTAGAAAGCCTGTGGAAACTTTTATTGAAAGAAAATACCCATAGAGTGACAAGAAGAAACAGTCTGAGAACCATACTGAATGTGAACTCAGTCACACTGAGGGCTACTATGGGAACCTGGGTAAATGAAAAGCAAAGAAAGTATCATAAAATGGGGAGAGATGTGACTTGCAGTTTCCAGCCCAACATGGAAAGAGCTTGCAAGTCATCAGTCCCACCCTTACAACAAGAAAAAAGATGTACAAATGGAAAATCAAAAACTAGTCTTAGTTTTATCAGAGAATTAAGGTCATAAGGTCAACTGGCACATGGAAAACTGGAGAGTGAATACAGAGAATCACAACTTCCTGAAAACAGAAACCGTGGCTACAACCAGCAGGCAGGAAAACTCAAGGGTAAGGTGAGTAAGTTCAGACACGAATGCCAACTACCTTGCAAGATAAAAGCTCCCAGGGGCACAGCCTAGGAGGAATTTTCTGAGATTTACCTCCAGAAGCCCCATGAAGATGTCAGGGTGAAGACTGGAGAAAGTCTTCTTCTGTCCCCTTAGCCTGAGGGTGAAAGTAACCATTCTCAAATAGATGCAGAGCATTCTGCTGGAACCAAAGACCTGTCCTCAAGGAAGACTCTTACCAGTGCTCCACCAGTGTGGGTTTTACCAGAGCCTAATTGACATGCGACAATAGGAATACCGAACTCCAGCGTCCTCTAGCCTTCCTTTCTCATCTAAAGAGGGGGACAAAAAAGAGCTGAGATTCACTTGCAAAGGTCATGACCCCACAAAAAGACTGACAACTAATCAAAGCATTATAAAATGCCTCCTCTCCCTCCCAATCTTACCATCACACCCACAGGGGAGATTACAATGGGAAAAACTGCTAAATTCAGATTATTTAATAAAGGGTCTCTAAGGAAACTCAAAAACCACTGGAGAGATGAAAACAAGGACACTAGAGGGAATGTTAACCTTGATACTTTCAGCTACAGCCAACAGTGAACATGGCCTGACTCCTAGCCACATCAACAAAATGAGAAGGCCAGCAACTAGGAAAACAACAATATAGATGTAAATCCTAGTTGAAATTATCCTTTTTCAAATATCACTGAAATGAAAAGTTCCTTCCTCGCTTAGCTTCAACTGCATATTGAAAAAGTCTTGGTCTTTCCATCTAACATTAGGAAGAAACAGTATGTGATTTCAAACAATCTTCTAACAAAACCTACACATTCATCATACATACACTCTTGTTTTTCTTGAAAGTTCTAAAAGTTGCTTTTTGGTTTGGTTTTCTCTGAAACCTCAATTTCCCTAGGACAGACTGCAAGGCCCAGATGTAAGAGCACCTTTCTCTGCTGTAGGATTACTGCCGCTTTTCTACAGCTTACCTGAGAAACCAATTACAACAGTAACCACTACAAAACATCTGCATTAAATCTAAAAGTTACTTAAACTTCATGCTGGTTTTCAATGTCGTGTTTTAAATTACTGCTCTGTTTAAACTAATGGAGTATGAAATTTAGTTATTCGGGTGATAAAACGCACATGTAGCACCATTAGGAAAATAATTCCTCCATATTGCGGATTCATCAAGGTGAATTCGTTTTGTGGGATAAAAAGCTCTGCATGTTGTAAGACAGGTGAGACTGCAGGTGTATGCAGGCTCTTAATAAACTTGAACGAATCATCATAAATAATCTCTCTGTGACAAAGGAAAGAGAGAAAGAACGCAAGTCCTTAGAACGGCGAACTGAAATTCAAGGGGAAAATCTAAGTGAGAGCTGAGAGAAGAAAAATCACACAGGAAAGGGAGTTACTGTTAGCTCTGGAAAATAAGCCAAGTGGCTGTTTCTGGAGCCAGGGAACCGCAGCTTTTGAGGGAATGGTCAACATGGATCAAAGAGAAAAAAAATGGTTTAAGGAGGAAACAATCAGGAGAGGCCACTTAACTAAGTAAACAACTTGCTAGAACCCAGAAAATCCTGAACCTGGTAACACCTTCCTTGCCCTCAAAATTATGCATGAGGGTAGCTAAGCGAACCTAAGACGACAGAGTCCACTGAGTTGAGATGCCATTCCAAGTCTGGGGACTGGGGAGTGAAGGAGTGAGGATGTTATGTGGGGTCAGAAAAAGCACCCTGTTTGTTGGTTTGAGATTTATTTATCTATTTAAGAGAGAGAGCATGTGCATGCGCAAGCAGGGCGAACAGGATGAGGGACAGACAGAATCTTCAATCAGACTCCGGGCTGAGCATGGAGCCCAACGTGGGGCTTGATCTCAGGGTTAACGGACTGAGCCATCCAGGCACCCCTGTTTGTTTTGAAATAAAGAGGGTAATAACTTTTTTTTTTTTTTAAAGATTTTATTTATTTATGTGACAGAGAGACAGCCAGCGAGAGAGGGAACGCAAGCAGGGGGAGTGGGAGAGGAAGAAGCAGGCTCCCAGCGGAGGAGACCGATGTGGGACTCGATCCTGGAACGCCGGGATCACGCTCTGAGCCGAAGGCAGACACTTAACGACTGTGCTACCCAGGCGCCCCAAGAGGGTAATAACTTTTTGAGAAGACCAGGCTTATGAACTCAGGGCAAGAGCTATCATCAGTTTAAAACTCATAGAACAAGTCATTCCCATTTGTGTAACTCTTTGACAGACAATGAAAGAAAGCAAACAAATTCCTGTGTTTAGTTTTCTGCTGTTTTCAAGGTGGCAGTGTGTTTCAGCACCCATCAAAGAAATTCAGCAGAAAACCAAGATTACAGAGCATAATACAGCTAGTGAGTGGTCAAGAAAAACTGAAAGAATAAGGAAGATTCGCTACTTACATCTAACCATATAAGCATTGATTAATCCATTTTCATTTCCAGATAATCAAATCCACATTTTCTCTAGATTAAACTAGCCAGGAGAAGGTAAATTACGACTTAATTTTCACAACCCATTTGGACATTTCAAAGCAAATCTAATGAATTTCTCAAACATATAATTCAAACCCTGACAAAGACTGCTAACTTCATTAAGTTTCTGGTTCTAATGGGAAAACCTTAGCTGATCAGGTGTAAACTATGAAGATTGTCATTTTTTATTAGTTCTCTTATTCTTGTCACTTTAAGTATCTAGTAAGAATGCAAGACTCCTAAAGTCCTTCCTCATCACAAGAAAAAAATTTTTTCTCCAGCTTTATACAGGAACAGATATTAACTATACTTATTATGGTGATCACTTCTCAATATATACAAACAATCAGTCACTGTTGTCCACTTGAAACTAATACAATGTTGTAAGTCAATTATATCTCAATTAAAAAAAAAAAAGACCCTCTAGTCACTGTCTCCTTACAGAAAATACCCAGAAGAGTGTGCCTCCTTCCTCATGATTTTTACTTTCTAGAAAGACTCTCTTCGAGGCTTTGCATTGCACTCTCGAGAATCCACCTTGCCCGAAAACTCCTCTTCATTCTCAAGCTCTCACAGATGGTTCCCTCCTACTTCCTTCCTTGAACTGAAGTCTGGCTTTCCCCCTGAGAACACTATTTCCACTGCCTTCCTTTAAAGCAGGCGCCATTCCTCCTAAATCTGACATTCTGCTGAGTTCAGAGATACAGCGGGAATTCACGCACTTCACTAATGATGGCTTTTGGACCACTACTTTCCCCCTTCAACGAAGAGCCCTTTACTTTTTTGAAGTTCTTGTTATCCACCTCTACATAAATATAAACACAAGTATAAATATATACACACTACATATTTTTCTTTTCTTTTCTTTTTTTTAAGAGATTTTATTTATTTGACAGAGAGAGAGAGAGACAGCCAGCGAGAGAGGGAACACAAGCAGGGGGAGTGGGAGAGGAAGAAGCAGGCTCCCAGCGGAGCAGGGAGCCCGATGAGGGGCTCGATCCCAGGATCCCGGGATCATGCCCTGAGCCGAAGGCAGATGCTTAACGACTGAGCCACCCAGGCACCCCCACACTATATATTTCTATGTACACACATACCCCTCCTAGATTGCTGCAATCATCTATGGTCATTTTAACTTATTATTATTTTTTTTTTTGAGTAAACTCTACCTCCAATGTCGGCCCTGAACTCATGCCCCCAAATCAAAGTCACATGCTCTACCAACTGAACCAGCCAGGCGGTCCTCTGTCTAACTTTGACTGAAGTTTTGTAGTTACGGTTCACAGTCTTCCTTTTCATTCAAATTCCTACTTCACCATGACTGATTTTAAACATCTACGTAGAGGGGTGCCTGGGTGGCTGAGCTGGTTGAGGCTCTGACTCTTGGTTTCAGCTCAGGTCATTATCTCAGGGTCATGAGATCGAGTCCTACACTGTGGGGAGGGGGTGATCAGTGCTCAGCCAGGAGTCTGCTTGAAGATTCTCTCCCTCTGCCCCTCTTTCCACTCACAAACTCTCTTTCAAATAAATAAATAAGATCTTAAAAAAAAAAAATCTATGTAGACAGCCCATACAAAATATGTAGCCTTCCCAACTTCCACAACCAAACTCCAGACTCCACTGCTAGATCTTACGTGAAATGGATTCGACACCTGGAATCTAAACTGTGGTATTTTTCTCTATGACTACATTCTCCTATTCTTCCAGTTCTCTCACTTATTTATAATAATTTACTATTCTGCAACCTCAGTGCCCTGACTGCAACAGGTCACCTCATACGCTGACCCCTTCCTTTTCTCCCAAGCAACCATCCCCTATCATCCTGACTTTATTTCCTTCTCTATAACCCAGCTCCTCCTGGCTTCTCCTACCCTTCATGCTCAGGACTCCCAAACCTCTGCCTTCTGCTCAGACTACTCTGCTCAACTTCCCATATTTATTTCCTGCTTTCTACTAAATTTCTCAATCTGGATGTCCCTTCAGAACCTCAAACTCACTACCTTATTCCCCCAAAGTACACCTCCTGAAACTCTATTTCATTAATTTCTATGCCAAAAACGCTAGGTCTGAGGCTCTTTTTCTCTCCGTCCCTCAATATATAACTAAAAAGCATATCCAAACTCTTCAATGCCTCTCATGCTCTTCTTTTCTTCATTTCAAAGGGTTCTTTCTTCTTTAGAACTTTACCTCGCTTTCTAGGCTATTATCACCTCCTAACTGCTTATACCGATTCTGAGCTCCAAGTTCTGAGCAGCAACATAGATTAACAGTTTAAAGTGCAGGTGCCGCAGTCCAAAAGGACTGGTTGAGACATCTGGCAATTGTGTGGCCTTGGGAAAATGACTAATCTGTGTTTAATCATCTATAAAAAAGATACACCATATCTCAGAGGTTTGTTTGTGAGGATTAAATGACGTAAGGTATGGGAAGCATTTAAAAAGGCAATATTCCCCTGTGTAAACACTCCTCAGTGTACTTACTGGCTAAGGTAAAATATATAGTCTTTCATCTAGCACACAAGGCCCTCCAAGATCCGGTCTCTTCTAATTTCCAAGTCTTAATCTCTCAAAATGTTTGCCTTCATATCCTATATATAAATCACAAAGGACTATTTTAATTACCTAAATAGACACTGAACGTCATGCTATCTTTAATAACATGTACTCAATCACACTCGAAAACTTCTAGAAACCATTTACTCATCTTTTAAGATTTCTCGGCTCAAGCCATCTCCTCCATGAAGTCTTCCCAGATTCCTCATCTCCACATTTCCTTGCAGGTAGGACTGATCAATCTCTCTGTTGTGCACCCCACATGAGACATATCACTGTTCTGTGCCATACTGTTTAGACTGGTTTACATGCGTATCTCCTTTTACTAGACAATAAGCCCTCAAGGACAGGGAGACCCTACCTGTATACACATTGATCCCTGGGTAGCCAGCATGGGGCCTAGTGCATTGTAGATACTTAGCAAAGGTTTGTTGGAAAGAAAATACATGCTATTTAGCCCATCTCATTTCATGAAGGATGAAGATAGAAAAGTTTTCTTAGAGAACAGAATATCAAAAGTACTGAACTTAAAAAGTTCAGAATATTAAGAAACCTACAAACTGAGTGGCTTAAAACAACAGAACCAAAACAAAAAAATTTTGGACCTTAGCCAAGATAATTATAAAATGAGAAAATTCTGGAAAATTAGAGTATTAAGATGAAGCAGTAACACTGCTATATTTAAGAAATACTTCCTTTTCTGCAAAAAAACAAAGAAACAAAAGCCTGATATCAAATAAGTCAAAACATAAACAATTCTAGGCCAGGCACAATGGAAAGCTAATTTTAATTAAAAGCTAACACAAGATATGGTACAAATGACTACCTGCTATGTGTCACATATGCTTTGGGTATGAAATGGCTACTTTTTAACATTTTTATTACTTCTTTTTCCTACTAAAACACAGACATACATGGACACATAGGCTAAAAAAACCTAAAGAGAAAAAGAAAGATTGCCACTGTGTGTCATCACTGTTTTTTTAAAGTCTTTTTTAAAGACCCTGTGGCTGACTTTTTAAAATCTTAATTGCATTTTTACAATCAGAGTAATACACAGTGACTTATTCTTTGCTGTGTGTCTCCAAAAGACAAATGAAAATAAGTTACCTATTATCTTCAAAACATATTCCATTATCCTCCTGGGGACTGTTCTTACACCAGTGTGAAAGTTAAAATATTAAAATAGTAAGTCAAATATAATTCTGTTACAGTTCTTTTTATGCATCAGGGAAAAAAAACATGTTTCAGTTACTATGATGGTGTTTCTCAAAACAGAGCAAAATTAGATTATTTGGTGCAATTAAAAATTTTATGAAAATAAAATTAGAATTTAGATAGCCAACTTTTCAAAATGCAGCTCTATTTGTATTTAGAAGTATCCCATATATTGCAACAAAAGCCTGAACATGTTTACTAGCAGGAGAAGTAAGTTAGCGAGCCTGTTTGAGGTTACACACATGCAGTAGCGGCTTACTGGTAGAAGAGAAAGGTCATTTGATTTTGAGCCAATATTACCAAGACTCGAATATCAGCTTCCATGACATAATGGTTATGTGATACTGGCCCTGTGACTAAGTCTTTCTGAATCTTAATTTTACTATCTGTAAAATGGGGATGACTGTATCTTTCAGGAAACTGTTGAGAGGAACAACTAAAATTATGTAAGTGACACTGAGAAATAGAAAGGACTATTTAAATACAAGGTACTTTAAATATTAATGTGTGTTACTCCAGACAAAATGTAATTTCCATCTAATAATTACACTTATAGCTTTCATTCACGGCTAAGATCTGTTTTGTAGAGTACGTCTTATGAAACAGCACAGTCATCTTCCTACGGCAAGACAAACAGGCACAGCAAGTCTAAATACTTTGCTGGAGGCTTCCAGGGTAAGTGCAAGAACTAATTCCAGAGTCCTTTAATCATCTACTCTTTAATACCCAGGCACATTTTCTTTTTGATGATCACGTTCTTTAGACTACCTTTTTTGGAATGAGATGAAATAAGAAAAAACATAAAACTCCAAAAATTTATTTCCTGTCATAAAATAACAAAAAGATTTTTATTGTAATCAAACAGGTCATATAACCTTAAGGATCATTTATTTCCATTTTGCTTTGGGTTTAAGCTGTATTATCACCAAAGACCAGCAAATCTATTTGTAGTTGAAATCTTTACAGGCAAGAAACTACCTAAAATCATTCAGAGGCAGAGATTCTAAAACCTAACAACCACTTTCCTGTACATTAAAAATGGGGGGTTTTAAGCCATAAATGCAGACTTAGGTCAACCAAATTTTTAAAAATCTTCCTTTACTCATTAAAAAGCAATAAAATATTAGCTATTTGCACTTCTAACAATTTTAATTATCACACTGACTGACATAACCAATGTGGAACGACCAACGCTGTGTAAAGCCTTTAAAAGGAAAACACAATTTCATCAACTCTAGAGCACCAATCTTTCAAAACAAATACATTTTGCATTTATAAACACAAAATTCTTCACTCTTCTAACACTATACATAAGCTTAGTTCATTTTTCAGAAATGATATAAAAAGAATGTTTTAAATATCCATTTATTTTACTACTATACTAGGAAAGATTAACATTAAACCACTTAAAAACTGAATTTGCAAATATTCACTCTGACTTCCATATACAAGATGTCCTTCAGTGCTACGAAGAGTGCTACTAATTTGTAGCACTGATTCCGAGGGCCAGATGACCAGCATGCCCATCTATTCACAGATCTCTTTCAGAGATGCACTATGTCTAGGACAGGGCTAAAAACAACGTGCTGCTATCAGATAAAGGGCAGAACTATCTTTAAGGGTGGAGACAGAGGAACAGGTCAAAGCTGTTTTTTTCCTTGCCTGATCATGGAGTTCCCTTATCTCCTTTACATTCTATTTAAAAAATAAAGCATAAATAAAAACAGTCATAGATAGGATAGATATCCATATCATGAACATTTATGAAATTTAAATAAAATTGTTATTTTAACTCTTGACTTTTTACAGCACTGTAATATTGGTTTCTGCTCATTAAAATAATACTAATTTTTGCTTTAAGTTTGTTATAAAGGCAGTATGAATCAACTGAATCAATTCAAAGATATTTTAAAATTCTATTGCCATTGATTTCCTTTTTTTTCATTGTGGTGATATATACAGATATGTCTATATCTATGTATCTATATAGATAGCATAATATTTGCCATTTTAAACATTTGTAAGTGTACAATTCAGTGGCATTAAATTCACAATGTTGCACACCACCATCTACTTCCAAAATGTTTTTTAACACCCCAAACAAACTGTAAGTCTTAAGCTACAGCTCCCCAAACTTCTTTTCCCAGCCACTGGTAACTGCTAACCCTCTTTATGTCTATGAATTTGCCTATTGTAGCTATTTTCCAAGAAATGAAATCATGCAGTATTTGTCCTCTGTGTCTGGTTTATTTCTCTTAGCATAATGTTTTCAAAGTTCATTTATGTTGCAGCATGTATGAGAACTTCACTCCTTTTTATAATTGAGTAATAATCTATTATATGTATATACATTTCATTTTGTTTATCCACTCATTTGTGATTGGACCCTTGGGTTGTTTTCACCTTTTGGCTATTGTGAATAACGAATGTGATCATTGACACTGACACATAAGTATCTGTTTGAGACCTTGCACACAATTACTGTGGGTATATATCTAAAAGTGGAACTGCTGGTCATATGGTAATTCTATGTTCAGCTTTCTGAGGAAGCACTAAAAACTATTTTCTACAGCAGCGACACCATTTTACAACCCCACCAGCAACATACAAGAATTTCAATTTCTCCACATCTTCACTGACATTTATTTTCCTGTTTTAAAAAAATTACAGCCATCTTAGTAGATGTGAAGTGCTATCTCACCGTGGTTCTGATTGGCATTTCTTAATGACAAATGATGTTGAGCATCTTCTTCTCATGTGTTTATTGAGCATTTTTAGATCTTCTTTGAAGAAGTGTGTAGTCAAGTCTCTTGTCCATTTTTTAAGTGGGCTGCTTGTCTTTTTGTTGTTGAGTTGCAGGAATTCTTCATATACTCTGGATATTAAACCTTTATAAGATACATATAATTTTCCAAATATTTTCTCCCACTCTTCACTCTGTTGGTAGTGTCCTTAGATACACAAATTTTTAATTTTAATGAAGTCTCATATATCTACTCTTTCTTTTGTGGTTGGTGCCACTGGTGTCATATCTAAGAATCCACTGCCAAATCCAAGGTTGTGATGACATATCCCTACGTTTTCATCTAAGAGTTTTATGGCTTTGGCTCTTAAATTTAGGTCATTGATCCACTTTGGTTAATTTTTATATTTGATGTGTGGTAGGGATCCAACTTCATTCTTTTGTAGTGGAAATCCACTTGTCCCAAGCCTCATCTGCCAAAGAAATTATTTCTCCCTCCACTGAATGAATTTAACACCCTTCTAGAAGCTCAGCCTGCCACTGTAATAGTTTCCAGGGGTATCATAACAAAGTGTCACAAAGGTGGTCTAAAACAACACAAGTTTATTCTCTCATAGCCTGGACTCTAAAAATCCAAAATCAAGGTGTTGGTAGGGCCGTATTTCTTCCAACACTTCTAGGAGAGGATCTCTTCTTTCCTTGCCTCTTCTGGCTTCTGGTGCACTCAGGTGTTCCTTGGTTTCTGATAGCCTAACTGTAATCTCTGCGTCTTTCTTGACATAGCTGTTTTCCCCCTGTGTCTGTCTTTTCCTTTCCTTATGAGGACAAGTCATACTGGATTAGAGTCCATCCAAATGGCTTTATCTTTTTTTTTTTTTTTCAAGATTTTATTTATTTATTCGACAGAGATAGAGACAGCCAGCGAGAGGGAACACAAGCAGGGGGAGTGGGAGAGGAAGAAGCAGGCTCATAGCGGAGGAACCTGATGTGGAGCTCGATCCCAGAACGCCGGGATCATGCCCTGAGCCGGAGGTAGATGCTTAACTGCTGTGCCACCCAGGCGCCCCCCAAATGGCTTTATCTTAACTTGATTACATCCTCAAAGACTTTATTTGGAAATAAAGTCACATTCACAGGTATGGAAGATTAGGACTTCAATATATCTTTTTTTTGGGGGGGGGGACATAATTCAAATTACATCAGCCACAGATACATAGGGGTTTATTTCTGGACTCTATTCTAGTCCACTTGTCTGTATGTCTACCTTTATATAAGCCAGAGTCACTAGCTTTGTATTAAGTTTTTTGAAATCTTTTTCAAGATTTTTTTACCATTTTTTTAAAAATTTTGCCAGACTGTGCCAAGCTTTTATTTTGCCAAACTTAGCCAAAGTCTTCAGAAACAAAACATCTTTTACTATCAGTCTTTATTACAGGTCATATTTTCCTGCTTCTTTACAAGACTGGTACTTTTTATTGTATACCAGATACTATAAATTTTGCCTTTTGGGGGTGTTGGATATTTCTGTATTCCTATAAATATCCTTGGACTTTGTTATGAGACATAGTTAAGTTACCTGAAAAGAATATGACCCTTTTGGATACTGCTTTTCAGATGTAAATGAGGGTAGAACTCAGTCTATGGTAAATTATTCCCCACTATTGAAGGGGTAGAGACCAATGCCTTGTGAATCATGAGGTTTTCCAGTCTGGCTATTAAGACAGACATTCCTGACCATGTTACTGACCAGCACTGTCAACTCTAATTCTTTTGAGTGCTTTTTTCCCCTTCTTGGTTAGTTTCTGCACATATATGTGATCAGTACTCAACTGCATACCGGAGGATTACCTCTGCAAAGTTCCCTCTCTGTGTACCTCTTTCCTCTCTGATACTGTGTCCTGTGAACTGGAACCCACCTTGATCTCCCCGGACTCACAGCTCTCTCCCTCCACCTCACAAACTGCCTGAAAATTTCCATTTCTCCCACATAGTCCAGGACCAGACACCATATCAGTCATGTCTCTTAATATTCCTTATCTCCATGTAAGAAGAGACTTACCCTGCAAACTCCTCAACCACCATTCCCACACTTCTTGGCTGATTGATACAAATGCCATATAGAAAGCACCTCTTCTGCTCTCTGATAAATGAGCTCCCACTCTCTGTGCCTAAGATAGAGTCCAGTTCCAACAGGCCTTTATCCAAACAGAACCATTATTGCCTTTTTCTCAGTTGCCACTGTCAACACTCCCATCTCACTAAGAACCACAGAAAACTGTACTACTCTATTTTTCGCATTGAATTTGTTGAATTAAGGTGTCACTGTATGTGCACCTTACTCGTAAACTACCCTTACTACATTCATATACTACGCTCGCATAGCTATAGAGCGGCTTTACTCTCACTGCTCCAGAACTATAAAGTAAGTTCCCTAATTTTAAAGTAAACATGTATAACAAACAGATGCAAATTTGATTTTTCTAGGGATAATGCAGGGTTTCTCAATCTCAGTCCTACAGGTATTTAGGGCCAGACACCTCCTTGCTGTGTGTGCTCAGGGCGGGGCGGGAGGGGCTATGCCATACACTGCGGGATGCTTAGTGGCACATGTGGCCTCTGGGCTACCACTTACGCAATGTCAGTAGCGACCACCTCCAACCTCCCCCACTTGTAACAATCAGATATTGCCGAATGTCCTTTGGACAGGGGGAGACAGGATTGCCCCAGTTAAGAACCACTGGGCTAACAGAATAAACATTTCTACTCTTAAGCATATGTGTACCATTTTTAACAACAAAAAAAGGAGGAAGAGTAAGGGGATAAGACTTTATTCTAAACTGTGAGGGAACTGTTAAAATAATTAAATTCTCAAAAATCTGGAGATCCATTTTTCTGCTAATTACCTTACTCAAACACATCTTAAAAGTATGTTTTAAAAGTAACTCCTTTATACATAATGCAGTAAATACCATCAATCTTTAATTATGCCCAAACTACTGAAAGGTATCATAATGAACATCTCGAAAAGAAGCAGAGAAACTAATTTTGGTATCACTGAAGCATCCATGATTAAAATTCAGTTTTACTTCATGCTATGCTAATTTTATGAATTATTTACAAGTCTTATTTTTAAAGTATATAATGTGAAACTTCTTAAAAATAAACTTCTCTACTCTGAGCTCTCATTTTTCAAAATTTATTCCCCAAGACTTAGAACTTATTTTTAGATGATTCAAGAGGGAGAAAATTAATTAAACTGGTACCTAGAGTTAAAACAGGGAGAACCTGAAAGTACAACTCTATGTAATGTTGAAGAATATTTCCTACCAGTTCCAGGTTTTGAGTAGACACATCTAGAAGTTTGATGCAATTACCTGCAACATGAGCTCACAGTCATCTCTTCCAACGAAAATCATCTCTCGTGGCAGCCTGTGGCGAGTGCCTCCACTGCTCACCAAAAACCAGGATGTTAAGCTCATTTTCTGCTTAGCTTCTAAGTCTTTGGCAAAGCTACGTCATCCTGCAGAGATATTGAAGAAAAACATATATTCAGATATTTTTAGCTTTAGTATCTATTCACCAAACCCTTTAAAGTAGGCCTAAGAATAGAACTGCATTCATCATCTACTCTTAGCTAAGTAAACAGACAGTCCAGAGGTCCTCCCACATGACAGATTTACCAAATTCTCATTAGTAAAAAGTAAGTATGCAGACTCCATTAAGAGTTCAGTTAAAAAGGAAGACTTTAGGCAATTAAGTAGTCAACTAATTCATGTTTATTATACTTCTGAAAGGCTTTGAGCATAGCTTATAAAGGTCTATAATTCTCAAGTAAATGATCACATTATTATCATGTTAACCTGAGTAAATACTAGCAATATTATACAAATAAATGTCTGACTTATGAATGATTTGAGAAAGACTAAGTTAAAAGAATATATTTGATATCTGATTAAGAACAATAAAAACCAAAGAAATTGCTTCTTCGTCAACCAAGTGCAGACCACTGAAAGAACTTTTAAAAACATGCAATTTCAATTTCTCTGTCCTCATATGAATTTCACTTTCTTAGTACATTTTTCTAAAACAGCAGTTCTTATTAGGCTTTTTGTTCTTGGGACCCATTTCACTCTTTTATTTATTTTTTAAAATTTATTTACTTGACAGAGAGAGAGAGAGAGCGTGAGCGCGAGCACAAGCAGGGGGAGAAGCAGAGGGAGAGGGAGCAGCAGACTACCCGCTGAGCAGGGAGCGTGACATGGGGCTCATTCTCAGGACCCTGAGGATCGTGACCTGAGCTGAAGGCAGACGCTTAACCAACTGAGCCACCCACGTGTCCCCCATTTCACTCTTTTAAAGAAAAGAACCCCAAAGAGCATTTTGTTTACAAGGGTTATATATATTAACATTTACCATAAAAAAGAAATGAAAACAGAGAAACTAGATTTATTTATTCATTTAAAATAAACTAACATTTTAATGAAAAATATATTTCCAAAACAAAAATAATTAGTGCAAAAACTAGCACTATTTTACATTTTTAAAAATCTCTTTAATTGAAGATTTTGTATTTGCTCTGCATTCAGTCTGTTGCCATATATTGTTGAACTTGAAATATCTAAACTGCCTTCATTCAAATACTTAGAAAAGGGAAATTTATTTAAATAGTTTTTTTTTCAAGTAACTGTAGTTTTTTCTTTGATACTACACCAAAACTTTGAAAGTTTCTTGAAATTTATTTACAATAAGAAATCTGAAACTTTTTATACTATGTTACATGAAAATCCATCTTCAACTTGAAGGGATCTGGTAACATTATAAATTGGTCATTTGGAAAATATTGGTTCCCTGAGTTACACAGATCTTCCAAATGACGACATATACATTTCATTATATTATCTAAGGGGCGCCTGGGTAGCGCAGTCCTTAGGCGTCTGCCTTCGGCTCAGGGCGTGATCCCGGCGTTCGGGGATCGAGTCCCACATCGGGCTCCTCCGCTGGGAGCCTGCTTCTTCCTCTCCCACTCCCCCTGCTTGTGTTCCCTCTCTCGCTGGCTGTCTCTCTCTCTGTCAAATAAATAAATAAAAAATCTTAAAAAAATAAAAAAATAAAAACATCACAGTCGTTCATTTCATCACTCATCTCCTCAGAGAAGTCTTTAAGTATGATGCAGCTGTGAGGGTCATGGTGGCAAAATCAAGTTTCCTAAAATTCTAATTTTCTCTTGAAAGCTCAAATTTTATTGGCAAAAAAATACCCCCAATTCTTTTCTTTGAGATGACAGGCTTACTTTGTTTGCCAAACACTCAAGTCTACAAAACCATAAATCAGCCATTGTGTCGAGTAACAAGGCGCTCTGTGAAACAAGCAGGGCAGCTCACAAGTCAAAGATGACACACATGCTTCTCCCTGAGCCACTCACGGTACTTTGGTGCACAACGTAAGCGCTTCATGCGTCCTTCCAATTACTGGCACAGAATAGTAAAAAGATGTAACTCCCATTTTTACCACTTTACCAGACATTCTTAAGTGAAACTGGCTTTGTGTGTGTGTGTGTGTCTTAACTGCAAGTGCATGGCAGTGAAGGATATAATTACTATTGGTATAGTTCGGCCTGGATCTATGCTAAGGAACCAGCAGCTTTACCCACCACTCTTTTTATACTATCAGTTCAAATGACAAACAATAAAAAAGGCAAATAATGTTCTGATGTTATTATGAAATAGTTTTGATGCCTTGACCTTTGAAATGGTTTTGGGAACTCCCAGAGGCCTGTGGATTGAGTTTTGAGAACAGCTCTGCTAGAGAATGCGGCTATGTCATTTAGAACATAAACCTTAGAGTCAGACAGACTGACAGATGAAGAATCTGACTCTGGGTTCCAACACTTTTTATTCTACATGACCTGGGGCAAGTTATTTATCTCCTGCCCCTTAGTTTACTCTTCTTTAAAATGGGGATAAGGATAGTATCTACTCAACAGTTTTTTTCTTGGGAATCAAAAAACTACTTATATTTTTTCCATGAAATGGCACATTCTTTTACAATTTAATTAGAAGCAAACTATACTACAGTGAACTGAAATATTCTGCAGTAAGAACTATATCTATACATTAAAGCAAAATCCTATAAAATGTAAAATTTTACGTTAAGGTAAAACTCTTATATATTATAAATTTATCAACACATACATGAAACAATGGGTTTCACCAAAACAGGCAAGTAGTCTTCTGTAAAGCCAAAACAATCAAGTCTTACTCCACTCTCAGCTTATCACAATTGATACGGTCAATTTATGTGGATTTTTCAATCTTTCATCCACCTAACTCCGTGTTGGAGATGTTGTTAGTCTTTCATGTGTCCATTATTCTCTGTCGAATTGGCTTTTAGCATTTCGTGTTACATCTTGGCCAAGTCAACAGAGAATCAAAAAAATTTTATCCAAGAAAAACTCTCCAATCTAAACTGCATTTGAAAACAAAACAACTTTAAAAGATGATATTATTAATAAGTAAGCTAATAGTTATATATTTATTTAAAGGAACTGAAAAAAAAAAAAAAACCTACAGTGAGACATGTTAAAAGGAAATAAAATTAGCCTAAACACAGTAAACTAAAACAGCAGAGCCAAACACGGGCAACGGGAGCAATATAACATTTTCAAAATCAAAAAGTTTTATGTTAGCATTATTCATATGCTACAAAAACAGTTTTAAGTATTTAGACAATATCAAACAGAATTATATTAATATGTAAATATATAATACATAATTCTATAACATAAACATACAAACAATAATTACAGTTGACCCTTGAACAACATGAGTTTGAACTACATGGATCTGCTTATATGTGGATTTTTTGATAAATACAGTACTGTAATTATATTTTTCTCTTCCTTATGATTTTCTTAATGACATTTTTCTTTTCTCTAGTTTAACTGTAAGAATACAACATATAATACATGTAACAAATATATGTGTTAACAGTTCATGTTATTGGTAAAGCTTCTGGTCAACAGTAGGCTATTAGGAGTTACATTTTGGGGGAGTCGAAATTTATACATGGATTTTCAACTGTGTAGGGGTTGGCACTCCTAACTCCTGCATTGTTCAGCAGTCAACTGCATGTAATTACATAAAATAATGTGAAAACAGTGGCTTTTCATATATTTTGTTTTGACTTTCAATGACACTTAAAAGGTAACTAAGAGAGTAGATATTTTCTGAAAAACAAAAATAAAAATCATAATCCTCAAGATGAAGGGTATTTATTTATTTGAGAGGTGCAAGGGCCTTGAGTCCTCTTCTCAACAATGGGTAAGGAATGAGATATAACAAAAAGTTACTGTGCTTCAACTTTTACATAGGGCTCTCTCCTTATCTAAGACAGCTTTTTCACTGGTCCTTCAATTCCAATGATCTCTTTCTACTCGCTGAGTAATACTGACACTCACACATGATAAAACTGAAACCTGGTTGAGAGCTTCCTCAAAGACCAAGATAGAGGTTTCAGCTCAGGTTCCTCTAAGGGGAGGGGGAAAAGAAGTTTCGGGGTTCGACAACTGCACAGAACACGCCCAAGGTCTTGACTAGACGTGACAGCACTTACACTTCCTTGTAGAGTTTTCGGATGAGCTAGGAAAACGTGTTTTGGAGTAGACTCTCTGAATTAAAACCCTAGTCCCTCTTGCTTTCTAAGTGACTCAAAACCCCAAAATGACAAAAATAACAAATGTTTCTGGATTTCAGATATCTTATCTGTACAAAGAAAAAGGAAACAAAAAAAACCCAAAGGGAGAATATCTAAAGACAAAATGAAACACAGACATGGTATCTTATGACACCTAGCATATGGGAAGCACCCAATTAATGTTCATCATTTCCGTTTCTCCCTCTCCTCCTAATCTCTTCTGCCAAATAATACCCTAAAGTCATAACTTGAGCCTGGAACAGTACCAACCAACCAATCAACATTACTGAGTATCTTCTATGTCAATGCTGTAAAAGTATTCACTTAAAGGAATACTTAAGGATAAAAATTATGACAATATAATGTAGCTTATGGCTTACTCATAAAATTAAAAATGCTATAGTCTTTATTTCATATGTATTTCAATTCTAGAAAAGTAAATTTAATGAATCAACGATTAAAATTCCTACAACACTTTCTCAAAGCATGGACAGTTCTCATTGGGATCTAAAGTCTGAATAGTATACAGGACCACTGAGTTTTTCTGAAGACTGGAGCCCAGGGCCTTCTTACATACTCAAATTCTACCACAAACTATAACCTTTGCCCTGTGACTCTGCATTTCTTCCAACTGGGGGGAGGGTATAATTTCCCACTCCATAAATCTGGGCTCTGCTTCATGACTTGTTTTGGCCAATAGGATGATGTTACTAGATGCGATGCAAGTAGAATCTAAAATGTGCTCAGGCAACTGGCTTGCCCTCCTGACCTCTGCCATCAACAAAAAAAGAACATGCCCGGGCTAGATAATTGTTCAGGATGAATGAGAGACATGTGGAACAGACATGGCCCTAACATACAATCAGAAGTCAGGTGGTCAGTAGATCATCTAACCCCCAGGTGAACAATAGATGTATGAGGAAAAAATAAAAACGATTGTTATTCGAAGACATTGAGAGATGTGGGCTGATTTGCTTTGCTACTGACTATAATGCACATTGATATAATTTACTAAAATACAGTATCTTTTCATAAGTATATTCACAGTCCAATACACTCGAGTATTTTTAGAATTAAAATACAAATGAAATTTTTGTTTTCATTGTCTCTTTTCCCAATTTACTCTTTTCTTGATAGTAACATTATTTGTATAATTAAACATAAGGCTACTATACATTACAGAACTAAAAATTACAGGTTAAGCTCTCAGCTTATTATAACAGAGAACCACCAATTGGAAAATCCAGCAATGGAAGAAAATGCAAGCCCCCTTTTTTGGGGGGTGGGGTGGGGTAGGGGAGGTCAACATCCTTAGTTTACTTTATTCCTCTATGGAACAGTTCAGTTTACCACAGGAGACCCTTCCCATATCCCCTGATAATGGGCATAGACACACTACTGGTGTTGTAGGAACGAAACCAAGGAATGGTTTAGGGGTTTCACTGTTCTAGTTGCAGTTTCTATGTATTAATCTCCTTGGTTAAGCAGAGCACTTCTACCCTGGTAAGCAATTCAATTCTTAAGCTACTTAGGAATATCACAAAAAATGGAGGAAGAGGAAGCTCCAGAAATCCATCCCGCTGCCTAAACGACTACTGAACTCCTAAGAACTATCTGAAGTAACTATTTTGGGGCTCTGGTGTCTAGCCAAAGAGGCTGCTGAACTTCAGTATTTTGCATGGTAGCAGATACCATCCCCATTTCCCATTCCAAAAACTCCAAGAAGTAGCCTATGGATAGCCTCTTGCATTTCTAGTGTGGCTCACTGGAGCCAGGATCCAATATAAAGACCTTGTCACCCAAATATTGGATTCTGTGCTCTGGCTGCTGATTGCTGTTTTTTTTTTTTTTTTTTTTATCACTGAGCCTTTGTGCTGGCCATCATAGCTTCAAGTCCTATGAGCTGAAGCATCTTTTATGAAATTTGGAGAGTCAGTGTGTGGTTGTGGCTTTGTTTTCTTCCCCTTTTGGGAGCCATGTTTTTAAGGAAACCTTATCAGGTCACTGGCTGACTACAGAGATGACAGAAGAGAAATTTCAGTGACCGCACACAACAAGGAATACACATCTTGCAAAAAATAGTTCAGAAGAGTAACAGTTGGCTTTAGCACTCAACAAGAAATATTAAGCAATCCCTAAGGAATGGGATAATTAAATTTCCATATATATCACAATATAATACTTTAAATATCCAGCTCAGTGCTCAAACTATATATTGAGAGCAAGCAAAAGGAAAACTCACTTGCAGGGGAAAAAAGGGGACAGAAACCATCTCCAAGGAAGATCGTTTAATTATTTTAAATTATTAGTCGGATATTTGAATTATTAGTTTAATTATTTTAAATTAGTAGTCAGATATTTTAATTATTAGTCAAAGATGTTAAATCAATTGTGTTACATGACTAAGAACTAAGGGGAATCGGCAAAATGATCTATGAGAAAGCCAAGAGCATAAAAGGGAGACAGAAATTATATAAAATGAAAATGTCACTACAGAAATTCAACAGATTGCAGAAGAAGAAATGATCAACAAATCTGAAGATAACACAATTGGAAGTATACAGTGTGACAAAAAGAAAAGAATAACATAAACAGAGCCTGAGGGATCTGTAGGATATCATCAAATGTAGCGACACACATATTTTAGGAGTCCTAGAAGGAGAAGAAACAGAGAAAGGGGAAGAAATAATGGCAAAAAAACTTCCCAAATCTGAGGATAGATACACATACCCAAGAAATTCAACAAACTCCAAGCAGGATAAATTCACACAGAGCCACACTCAGCCTATTATATTCAAACTGTCAAAACTGAAAGAAAAAGATAGTTTTGAAAACATCACAAGAAGACACGTGTCATGGACAAGGGGTCCCTAGTAAGATTAACAGGTGATTTCTCCTCATATACCATGGAAGCGAGAAAGCAGCAGGATGGCATATTTATAAAGTCTGGGGTAAAAACTGTCAACCAAGAATTCTGTATCTGATAAAACTGTCTTTTAAGAACGAATCACAATTAAGACATTTTCAGTTAAACAAAAACTGATGGAGTTCACTACCAGTAGACTGGCCTATAAGAAATGCAAAAGAGAGACTTTCAGGCTGAAATGAAAAGATACTAGACAGTAACTAGAAACCACAAGAAAAATTAAAGACGAGGTAAAGTAACTATATAGGCAAATATAAATCTAGGATGATTGTACTTTTTTTTTTTTTTTTTAGATTTTAAAGATTTATTTATTTATTTTAGAGAAAGAGAGCACAAGCAGGGGGAGCAGCAGAGGGAAAGGGAGATGTAGGCTCCCTGCTTAGCAGGGGGCCTGATGTGGGGCTTGATCCCAGGACCCCAGGATCATGACCTGAGCCAAAGGCAGACACCTAACTAACTGAGCCACCCAGGTGCCCCAGGATGATTGTATTTTGAATACGATTTGTAATTTTTCTCTTTTCCCAATATCATTTAATAGGCAAATACGTAAAACAATAATTATAAAGCTATGCCAATAGGAATACAATATATAAAAATATAATCTGTGGGAAATATAAAAGGGGAGAAATGGAGATTTACAGAAGGAGACTGTATACTCTTGAGATTAAGTTGGTATTACTGAAATTAGGTTATTACAAATTTAAGATGTAATTTGTAATCCTCAAGGTAACCACCAAGAAGATAACTAAACATGTAGAAAAGGAAAGAAGTAAATCAAAATGGCACATTAGACAAAAATCAACTAAATACAAAAAACCATGCAGTAGTGGAGAAATTGAGCAACAACAAAAAAATCATATAGAGTGCAAAAAAATAGGTAAGTGACAGAAGTAAATCCTTCAAAAATCACATTAAATGTAAATGTATTAAACTCTCCTATGAAAAGGCAGAAAATAATCAGATAAAATAACAGGATCTGTTGGGGCGCCTGAGTGGCGCATTCAGTTGAGCATCTGATTTTTGGTTTTGGTTCAGGTCATGATCTCAGGGTCATGAGACTGAGACCCCAGTTGGGCTCTGTGCTCAGTGGGGAGTCTGCTTGACAACACTATAACCAATATACCCAACAGACATACATAAAATGCTCAATTCAACTACAGCAGAATCACATTCTTTTCAAGTGCATAAAGCACATTCTCTAGGATAGCACATTATGCTACACTTGAGACAAAAGTTAATATATTTTAAAAGAGCAAAAAGTGCAAAACAACTCTTTCGATCACAATGGAAGGAAATTAGAAATCAGTAACAGAATGAAAACAGGAATATTCTCAATAGGTGGAACTTAAACAACACACTCCACACAACCAATGGGTAAAAGAAGCAGTTGTAAGAGAATGAAAAAAATACATTGAGAGATGTGAAGACAAGAACACAACATACCAAAGCTTACAGGAGACAGCAAAAGAAGTGCTAAGAGGTAAATTTACAGCTGTGAATGTATATATTAAAAAAGAAATATCTCAAGCTAATAACCTGTTATTAATTGTTATTAACATGTTATTCTTAATACCTTAAAGAATGAGAATAGAGCAAACTAAACACAAAGCTAGCTGAAGAAAGAAAACAATAAAGAATAAACAAAATAAGAGCATGAAAAACAAGAAAAAAAATTTAAAAAGTTGTTTCTTTGAAAGACCAACAAATGAAGTCGTTAGCTAGACTGACTAAATAGAAGACTCAAATCACTAAAATCTGAAATAAAAATGGTGACATTACTGATTTTAGAAAAATAAAAAAGGATTTTAGAGAATATTATAAACCAGTGTAAGCTAAAAAAACTGCATGACCTCAATGAAACTGAAAAATTCTTAGAAACACACAACCAAACCAAGTTAAATCATGAAGTTATAGAAAAACTGAATAGATTTATAGTAAAGAGACTGAATCTAATCAAAACATCCCAACAAAAAACAGTCAAGGACCAGATGTCTTCAGTGTTAAATTGTATCTAACGTTTGTTTGTTTGTTTATTTATTTTAAAGATTTTATTTATTTGACAGAGAGAGAGACAGCCAGCGAGAGAGGGAACACAAGCATGGGGAGTGGGAGAGGAAGAGGCAGGCTCCCAGCAGAGCAGGGAGCCCGATGCGGGGCTCGATCCCAGAACCCTGGGATCACGTCCTGAGCTGAAGGCAGACGCTTAATGACTGAGCCACCCAGGCGCCCCTGTATCTGCCATTTAAAAAGGAATTAGCACCAATCTTTGTCAAAGTCTTCCAAAAACTTGAAAAGGAGGGAAGATATCCTAATTCATTCTATGAAATCAGCATTACCTGATACCATAGACATAAAAACTACAAAAAAATCACAGACCACTACCTTATATTGATGCAACAATCTTTAACAAAATACTAGCAAACTCAATTCAGTAGCATATTAAAAGGAATATATACAAGAGCCATGTGGAACTTATTCCTGGAATAAAAGGATGGTTCAACATAGGAAAATCAATCAATATGATAGGCCATATTAATGAAGAAGAAAATGAATGAATGAAGAAAATGAAGAATGAAGCAAAAGAAGAATGACGAAAAAAAAAACCCCACACGATCATCTCAACTGGTGCACAAAAAAGCATTTGAGAAAATTCAAAACCCTTTTCTGATTTTAAAAAAGCATCTAATAAACTAGGAATAAAAGGGAACATGATAAAGATCAAATATGAAAATCCCATGGCTAACATCAGACTCAATAATGAGAGACTGAAACCTGCACCCCTAAAATCAGGAACAAGACAAGAATACCTGCTTCCATCATTTCTATTCTATATGGTACTGGAAATCCTAGCCATAGTAATTAGGTAAGAAGAGAAATTAAAGGTATCAAAATTGGAATGAAAGAAGTACAATCATCTTCCTCCAAAGATGGCATGATTTTATGAGAACTTACACACACACACACACACACACACACACACACACACACACAAAGCCCCAACAACCATTTACATCAAGAAAGGAATCAGAAAAATTGCAGGATGTAAAATCCAGTCAAAAATCACTTGCATGTCTACTTATTACCAATGAACAATATGAAAAGAAAAAATTTTAAAGTCCATTTATAAAAGCATCAATAGTAACAAAAACTTAGCATTAACTATAACCAAGATGGCTCAGGACTTGTACACCGAATAATATAAAACATTGCTGAAAGAAATTTGAGAAGACCCAAATAAAAAGACACTGTGTCATCAAGAACTTGAAGATGTAATATTGCTAAGATGACAAGATTACACAATGCAAACTACAGATTTGATGCAATCTTTATCAAAATCCCAAGAGCACTGTTTGAAGAAATTGAGAAATCCATCCTAAAATTCATATGGAATCTCAAGGGACCCTGAAGAGCCAAAACAACTATGAAAAAGAAAAGCAAAGTTGAAATGTGCACAATGTTTCCTGATTTCAGAACTTCCTAAAAGCTATAGTAATTAAAACATTGCCAATAAGACAAACATATACAGCAATGAAACACAATAGAGAGCCCAGAAACAAACCGTCACATATATGGACTACTGATGTTCAACAAGGGTGCCAACACCACTTACTGGGAAAAAGACAGTTGTTTTAACAAATAGTCCTGGGAAAACGGGATATTCACATGCAGAAGAATGAAGTTGGCCTCATACCTGACCATATGCAAAAGTTAACTCAAAATGGATCAAAGACCTAAACATAAGAGCTAAAACTATATAAAATTCTGACAAGAAAATGGGGGTGTGTGTCTGCATGATCCTTTTATTTGGCAATGGTTTCTTACAGATGACACCAAAGCACAGGAAACAAAAGAAAAAACAGATAAACTTCATAAAAATTTTAAAACTTTTGTACGTCAACAGACACTATCAAAACAGTGAAAGGAACGGAAGAATATATTTGAAAATCATTTCTCTGATAAGGGATTAATATCCAGAGTATTAATGATTAGAAAAATACAAATCAAAACCACAATGACATATACTATTTCACACCCATTAGGATGTATGTGATCTATTACCAAAAAATGAAAACAAGTGTTGATGAGGATGTGGAGAAACTGGAACACCTGTGCATTGCTAGTGGGGATGTAACAAAGTGCAACCGCTGCAGTTTCTCAAAAAGCCAAATGGAGGGGCGCCTGGGTGGCTCAGTCAGTGAAGTGTCTGATTCTTGGTTTCCGCTCAGGTTGTGATCTCAGGGTCATGGGATGGAACCCCCATCTGTCTCCCCACTCAGCATGGAATCTACTTGTTCCTCTCCCTCTGCTCCTCCCCCTGGCTTGCTCTCATTAAAAAAAAAAAAAAAAAAAAAATCAAACAGAATTTCCATATCACCCAGAAGTTCCACTCCTAGGTAGGTACATACTCAAAAGATGGAAAAGTATGGAGTAAAAAGATACCTGTATGCCAGTGTTCACTGCAGCGTTGTCACAATAGCTAAAAGGTGGAAACAACCCAAGTGTCCACCAGCAGATGAGCAAAATATGATTTGCATATTCAATGAAAATATTATTCCATCATTAAAGGAAATGAAATTCTATCCGGTAATAACATGGATGAACTATCACATTATGCTAAGAGAAATCAGCCAGACACAAAAGGGCAAATGTTGTATGATCCACTTTCATAAGGTACCTAAAATGGGCAAATTCATAGACAGAAAGTAGAATGGAAGTTACAAGAGGCTGGGCAGAGAGGGAGTTACTATATAACAGGTACAGAGTTTCTGTTCAGAATGATGAAAAAGTTCTAGAAATAGATAGTGGTATCAGTTACACATGGAGAGTGCAATTTATGTCACTGAATTGCACACCTAAAAATGGTAAATTTTATGTTATGTATATTTTACCACAATTTTTAAAAATGTAATTGGGGGAAAAAAACCACTCAAGCACTCTCTCTGCCTTCATAGCTCTGATTTTAAATTAGAGACACAGTAAATCTTTATTTTGTTTAGTTTTGTATTTGTTTCTGTCTGTCTTAGAACAAGTTGTTTTGGACATTCAAGTTTTCCCTTAAAGCAAGCATTGGCTAACTCTGGCCTTTTGTTATTTTTGTGAATAATGTTTTTTTTTTTTTAAGATTTTTAAAATTTATTGAGAGTGAGCAAACACACAAATGTGCACACTAGCGGGGGGAGGGGCAGAGGGAGAAGGAAAGAATCTCAAGCAGATTCCACACTGAGGGCAGAGAGCCTGACCGGGGGCTTCGTCTCACAACCCTGTGATCATGACCTGAGCCAAAATCAAGAGTCGGATGCTTAACCTACTGAGCCACCCAGGCGCCCTTGTGAATAAAGTTTTATAGGAACACAGACGTTTGCCTTAAAACAGCCGAGCTGAGATGTGACAGAGATCATATGGCCTATAAAGCCCAAAATAATCATTTTTTGGCCCTTTACAGGAAAAAGTTTGCCAAGCCTGCCTTAAAGGATTAATACCAGTTTTTAGTTTTACCATTTTGGATGAAAATATTTTATTTCATGTTATTTTAATTTTAATTTTATTTATTTTCTTAAGTAGGCTCTTCTGGGTGTGGAGCCCACTGTGGGGCTTGAACTAACAACCCTGAGATCGAGACTTGAGCTGAAATCAGGAGTCACACTTAACTGACTGAGCCACCCAGGTACCCCCAAAATATTTTAAATTATATTTCACATTTATCTACCTCTCACAACTTAAAACTGAACACTGTATTTAATGGGTCATGATTATTACTATTATCAAGTTATCAAACTATGCTGAAAAATAGTGAGTTTCTCAGAATTTATTAATATGCATGTATCTGTCCTAATATTATATCGTCCTACTTTTCTGAGACTCTGTACTCACATTATTTGTTTTTTTCTGTCTTCTCCCTTATCAGTCGTCATTTTTCATTGCACTGGCTCTATTCCTTCCTGCAAAGCCTTAAAAATAATCTAAGTATATTGCAACTAGGCTTAAACAAATAGAATATAAACAGGAGCTCCTGTGAATAAAGTAGGAGGCTTTGGAACATAAATTTTTTCACTCTGAAGGCTTTAGTTAATGTTTAGATTTTTAGTTGGTAAGCAGAAGAACTCTATAGGCAGGATGTTATTATAAAAGTGTCACCCTTCCAAATTAAAGATCAACTTAAATAAAAATGCTGGGGTTCTTTGAATTCAAAGAAGGGAATGTGATACTACCAGAGTACTACTATTTATTATCTAGTATAATACAATAATTTTACATAATGAGATTTAAATTTAAAAAACCACAACATTAGCCCAAAAACTTACTAGTAAAGTTTCAGGGATTAGACCATATGGTGTATGCTGACCCATCAATCATGAAACCTACGATTAACATAGGTATGGCTTAGGTTTAGATTAAAAAACTAAACAGACTCAGAGTCCTAAGAGTTTTAAAACTAAAACACAACTCAAAACTCTTCCATTTCCCATACCAGCAATCCTCACTGACTTTCCTAACACTCTAACAACTTAATTTTAAAAGCCTACAGCATTAGAAATACAGACTAGACTTGACAGAAAATTGTATTAATCCCTATCTTCTGTGCTTAATTTTAGCACTTAAACCTCAGAGCATGACAATGCACAAAACTAACCAATGCCTTTCTGTAAATCTATTCCCATGGCAAAGTAAGCCAATCTTTTCTCCGCAGCCCAACAATACTTTTTCAAACATCTCTGCTGTAATTTAAACTATAATTTATAGCATTAACGACGCTGCACTATTACATGATAATGTGTCTAGCTGGCGACCTCTTTGAAAGCAAGCAAAACCTATCCTCTTCCATCCCCAGTTCTTTCAGTAAATACTTATTGAGAAACCTGCCAAGTCTGAGAACTATGGGTAGGTAGGTAGGGTGCACAAAGACAAAACAAATTAAAAAAGCTGTCCACAAGGAACTTAGTCCTTGGGCAATGTTGGTCAGTAGGTGCCACGACTGAGATAAGCCTAAAGTGATACCTGAACAAACAGCAGGTTGTTACTACCCCAGCCTGGGATGGTGACACTGGGGGCAGTATCCTTCTAAGTCAGTGCAGAGCTGAACTACAGAGATGTTTATCTCTGTATCCCCAGAGCCTAATGCAGTGTTCCACATCTAGTGAGTGTCTGACAAGCTATTTTTAATGAATGAATGAGTAGTTCTGGAGCTGTGGCAAATCTTCTTGAAGTGAATCATCTGGAAATCTCCAGGGACAGAAGGTGAGAAATTAATCGTTTAACCTTTGCTACAATTAAAGCGCTTAAACCCTGGTTTCCACCCCTGCCTTCAGTCGTCTGCCCCATATTCTTCATCTTCTTGTCACATAGTTTTCAACAGCTACCTGACAAGTTTAAAGCTCTGACCTTTGAAGATCAGAGGGAAGCAAACACTGACCCAGAATCATAGTCCAGTTTCCATGTTCCCGACAGCTATGACTGGCTTTGAAAATGGCCTTTCCTGTTAGATTCTAGCTCATTTCAGGACTGAACATCCTGAAAATCTAATACTTAAGGCTTAAATTAAACAAAACAAAAACTACAGATGTTCAGCAGAACACACAGCTTCAACTACACTTCTAAGTTTCAACCTTACATATATTTTACTGGTTTTGTTTATTTCTATTTTAAAAATGTTGCTTCCAGTCACTTACAATTAAAATTGAGGACTAATGGCAAGAATCCAAGTGATATTACTAGAATGCTGTGAGACAGACAATAGTGCACTCGATACGTAGTAACACTACAACAGAACTATGAAATAATGCGTAACATAACCAACTCAGATTATTAGGTCTGAGGAAGAAAAACTCTTGTATGAATGATCGTCAGTGTATGCAATTACTTGAGCTAAAACACACGTTAAGGGCAGTATATCCTTATGCTTCTGGCAATCAGCTGGCTGATCCATCACCAGATGGCTTTACAGAGAATGAACCTCCTACCCCACAAGTCCTGCTACTGCGGAGTAAGAAGTAACTGGTGTAGCATCAGCACCATCAATCTACACAGCTGAAAATGCTTTCCTCTAATGTATGCAATTCTTATTTTAATAAAATATTATCTATTGATGAATCCAAGTGACAACTTGTCTTCTGGTACCAGGAGGCATGAAAGGGTGGAAATGATCTTCATGGGCTTGGCCCAGTACCTACCTAGCTCTGTTTCCTGAATGAATCAATAACAGCAGTAGGAGAAAGAAAATGTGATTTTTATTACAAAATAAATGAAAACTTAAAGAGAAAAAGTGATAAATTTCACTTCCTGAAATTGTCGCTTAAACCAGCAGTAAAACTACCCAAATTATACAAAAATACCAATTCAAAGGGATACATGCACCTCAATGTTTATAGCAGCATTATCGACAATAGCCAAATTATGGAAGCAGCCCAAGTGTCCATCGACTGATGAGTGGATAAAGGCAGTGTGGTGTGTATATGTGTATACACACATATATACGTATACACACATACACACACACACAATGGAATATTAACTCAGCCATCAAAAAAAGAAATCTTGGGGCGCCTGGGTGGCTCAGTCGGTTAAGTGTCTGCCTTCGGCTCAGGTCATGATCCCAGGGTTCTGGGATTGAGACCGGCATTGGGCTCCCTGCTCAGCAGAGAGCCTGCTTCTCTCTGTCCCTCCCTGCACTCATCCTGGCTCTCTCTCTCTCCTTCTCCCTCAAATAAATAAAATCTTTAAAAAAATTTCTGAAAAAATGAAATCTTGCCATTTGCAGTGACATGGATGGAGCTAGAGAATATTATGCTAAGTGAAATAAGTCAGAGAAAGACAAATACTGTATGATTTCACTCATAAGTGGAAAACAGATGACCGTGCGGTGGGAGAGAGGCAAACCAGGAAACAGACAGCAAACTGAGAGTTACTGGAGGGAGGTGGGTGGGGGATGGGTTAGATAGGAGATGGGCATTAAAGGAGGGCACTTGCTGTGATGAGCACTGGGTGTTATATATAAGTGATGAATCACTAAATTCTATACCTGAAACTAATTATTACACTGTATGTTCACTAACTGGAATTTAAATAAAAACTTGAAAAAAAATAAACCAACAGTACAGCTTATTCACTAAAGTGAAGTAAACTGCTGCATCGACCGCCATACAGGCCTTTAGAACTTGTACCATGCCTTTGAAAAAAAAATTTAATGAAGATTTTATTTATTTAAAGCAGTTTAAGGTTCACAGCAAAATTCAGGGAGAAGGTACAGAGATTTCCGAATACCCCAACCCCTAAACAGGCACAGCCTCTCTCAGGGTCAACATCCCCCACCACAGTGAGGTACTGTTTACAACTGAGGAACTTATGGGGACACATCATCATCATCCCGAGTCCACAGTTTACGTTATGGCTCGCTCTTGGTGTTGTGCCTTCTATGGACCTAGACAAATGTATGATGACATGTATCCCCATTCACGGTATCACAGAGTATTTTCACTGCCCTGAAAATCCTGCGCCCTGCATAGTCATTGCTCCCCTGCAGCCCCTGAACTGTTCATTGTCACCAGTTTCGCCTTTTCCAGAGTGTCATATAATTAGATCACATAGTTTGTATGTAGCATTATCAGACTGGCTTCTTTCACTTACTAACACGCATTCCGGGTTCCTCCGTGTCTTTTCTTGTCTCCACAGCTGAATTCCACTGTCTGGATGGACCACAGTTTATGTGTCTATCCACTTGCTGAAGGACATCTTGGTTGCTTCCAAGTTTTAGCAATTAGAAATCAAGCTGCTATTAATACCGTAACTTTTTATCACATCATACCAAGTACCCAAAAGATAACTGAAGAAATTTTAAACAAATGTCTTAAATTCGAAATTCTTATTTCACATTTTCCCCCTACTAAAATCTCTGTGGAAAATATCCTTAACATTAAAGCCTCTGCCTTTTGAGAAAAAAAGATTAGGGTTGCATTTCATCTAAAGACTCGAGATCAAATAAGGTATGATTGATCAATGTTATAAAAGCAAATAGACATAATTACCTGTAATCTTTTATTTATAATAGGTAGCATTTATTGACCACGTACCATATATCATTCTAAGAACTCCTTCCATATGCATACACTTACAAAATTGATTTAAACTACAAGAATTATGTAAGTTCTAGAAAATGGACATAAACATTATGCACCAATTACACATGAGGACCCCATTTTATGGAGCACTCTAAGATGAAATTACTCTATTTTTTTAACCATAAGTACTTAAGTACTAAGCACTGTAGGTAAGAGGGAGAGAGTGATGGTCAAGACAGAAAAAGTTCCTTACCCCATAGAAGCAAAAATAGACAAAGAAGAGCTAAGTAAATGAATTAAGACAACTTTAGTGACAATGGGAAGGCAGGAACATGAAAAGACAGAGAGAACAGCATCATTTAACAGTTTTAGGGTGTTGGTGTTTAGGCTGCTGGGTGTTCTGGGGGAACCTGAGAAAGTGACATACATTTAAAACATATTCAAAAATTCAGCTCTGTTGTATAATTAACTTGACCTGGGACAGATAATGAAAAATATACTCTTGGGAAATATTTTCTTTTAAAGCCCCACCCCCACTAGAAATGTACAGTTAATCCAAAACAATGAATCCACAGCTGTGCTTTTTTTGGATACTTACCAAGATGCTTGTTTCATGCTCATGTGAACAAACTCAGTACTGGGAAAATTTCTGTTTTCATATACTCCTGATTATTCTGAAATGAGTGGCTCATTTTTCCTTTATTTTCTGCCATATACATTATTAATTAAATGTTTTAAAAAACGATTAAAGCAAATATTGAGAAAAAAAGTACTGAGAAAAATGTAATTTACAACTGCCACCTAAAATAGCATTATAAAGTGTGAAAAATTTTTTCATAAAAAATAAATGAAGATGACATTCCAGTATCAATAGCCATATATTCTATATCCGAGTTTATTACATATTTTCAAAAGAAGACTTAGTTTGGAGAGGAAAAGCCAGTGATTTAATACAGGACTGGAGGAGATAATGCTAAGCGAAATAAGTCAAGCAGAGAAAAACAATTATCATATGGTTTCACTCATTTATGGAACATAAGAAGTAGGAAGATCAGTAGGAGAAGGAAGGAAAGAAGAAAGGGGGGGTAAACAGAAGGTGGAAAGAACCATGAGAGACTATGGACTCTGGGAAACAAACTGAGGGCTTCAGAGGGCAGGGGGTGGGGGAATGGGATAGGCTGGTGATGGGTAGTAAGGAGGGCACGTATTGCATGGTGCACTGGGTGTTATACGCAACTAATGAATCATCGAACTTTACATCAAAAACTAGGGATGTACTGTATGGTGACTAACATAATAAAAAAATATTACTATATAAAAAAAGAAAATGCTTGAGAAAACAAGTTATATATTTCCATAAATTATCTAGGCATTAAAAGTTTCTCCCAAGTTTTCTCTGCCAGTTTATGAAAAATGTAAAGTTTGACTTGCTTTCTTTTGTAGAACTGCACAACTTTGTTAAAATACAACTGTGGTTTCATAGGAAATCAATTAAGACTTAGATTCAGGGGCGCAGGGGTGCTTGCTTGGGTGGCTCAGTTGGTGAAGCGTCTGCCTTCAGCCCAGGTCATGATCTCAGGATCCTGGGATCGAGCCCGTGTCAGGCTCCCTGCTCAGCGGGGAGCTTGCTTCTCCCTCTCTCTCTGCCTGCCTCCCTCTCTGTGTCAAATAAATAAACAAAATCTTGAAAAAAAATAAAGGACTTAGACTCACACATTTATCAAGTACCTCCTTTGTGCCAGTAACTGTGCCAAGTGCTTACACTCTCAGTCTTCATTTAACTCCCAAAACAAGCACGTGAGAATCATTTTTCCCTTCAAGAAAGCTGACGTTAAGTGACTTACCCAAGGTCAAAAATCTAGTAGTAGTACACAGGAGCCATCTGCATTCAAACCTGGGCTTTCACATACTAAGTTCTGGGCTGCTTCCACAACCACAGTCTCCGTCGTATTTTTCTCAAGTATACCTTAAAATGATGCTAGTGATGCCAATTCCTACAAACTCAGATCTGGATTAAGAATTTGAATATGACTGAAATGAAACACACTTTTACCTGGTAACATATTCCCTGACTCTATCTTTTTGGGCCATAAACACTGAAGGTTCATGCAAGACTCTGTCTATTTTTAATCTCTCTTACCCTCCCGCTTGATCACCAACAGGCTCCAAGACTGCCTCCCTGAGAAGTCCGTAGACAAGTAAGAATCAATCAGTGTATGTTAAAGTCAGATCAAAAATCAACTGACTCATCTGGAGGAATGAGGCAAATTTAGTAAATAGGGGACAGCATGAATCAGAAACCTAGAATCTGAAAGAAAAGTACACTATCTCTAGGCTCCCTGAACAATGCCCTGAAAAACATCGTCAGGTCATGTGTCACTAGGAGCAGGGAAAGGCGCACAAAGCTATCTCAAAGGACTGAAAACAGACTCCACAAGAGGGGCTGACAGTGGGAAGAAAGCAGTGTGAGCTAAGGGTCTGTAAGACCATGAAAGCCAAATGCTTTTGATTCACCTTTCAATTCAACAATTTCTTAGCTGACAACAATTTCTCTTGCTTCTGTCGTCTGTCTATAATGCATTTCAGCATATCACCACCTGTGTGCCCCTTAAAAATGGTTCCTTCTCACGATTACTACCTTCCTCCTTTAACTAACCATACATTCATTGTTTGAGAGGTGGGTATACATTCAACCAGAGTATCGGCCCAATACATGAAAACCAAAATCAAACTTCAAACTGGAGAATAACTGAAGAATCTTAGAGCATGTTTAAAGCGTTTAGATTTTATAAATATCACAGATGTGCTTATTTATTGCCTAACAACTTAATAGTCTAAATTATGCAATATTTCTTTTCACCTTCATGTAAAATTACAATGCCTATAAATAACTCTGTAACAGTGCTGTGCAGTAAAACTGTGATTATGGACAGGTAGGTCACGCTGTCCAACGTATCAGCTACCCAGTGCTTGAAATACCAACAGCAAATGCATCTGAGAGAACTTTTCATTTAATTTTAATTAATTTAAATTTAAATAGTCACATATTGCTAGTGGCCACTCTAGTTTGCTCAGCTCTACACAAAGAGGAATCACATGATTATTTACATTAATTTAGAATGGCTTTATATACTTTCAACCTATAGAATATAAATACACAGAATTGGCTGCTAAAAAATAATTTATGTTGGGAAGAAAAATTTTGATCTGATCACAACAGCATATTATGTTTTCATTTATAAAGCTATATAGCATTCATATGAATTAGTAAGTTATGTAAGCAAGCAAGCCTATATTTTGGCTGAAAATTTGCAACCATCATTTCAACTGTTAGTATAAGTCTACTCTTTTATATATTATAATTAATTAGACTACAGATGCTTCAAGTGATCAGGTTCACTACTACCTGGGTATATGCCATTAGGTATGTCATAATTTGCTGGAAATATTTTGTAGTGTGAGTATTTCTCACAAAGCAATTTTTTTAAGGGAGGGAATCTCTATACAGCTAAAGAGGAATGCCCTACTGACTTTTATTTCATTTGGAGAAGAGCTTCTCCAAGTGTGAGGAAAAAAGCAGCTACAATAGATCGAAAGCTTATTGGTATTTTTAAGAACAATTATTAGTAGGAGATAATACTCTCAGTCAAATATCAGGATATGTAAAAAAAAAAAAAAAAAAAAAAAAAAAGGTTCACCTTCCAAATGCCTTGTCTCTTCACTCCTACCTTCTTCCCCCCCTTTCCCCATCTCTGTGTACCACTGCATATCACAAACCATTCTCCCAATCCTTTGACTCTCTCTTCTTTGTGACTAAAGGGCCATAAGCACAAAACTGAAGAGTATTCTGAATTTTTCACACACAAAATATTGCTATAAAAGTTGGGAGTAACCTTAGAAATAACATAGTTTAAGCCTTTTATTTTTGTGAATGAGCAAAATGAAACAGTAAGATTAAAGACTTGTTCAATGTTATAAAGCTACAGCGCCAAAACTAAAATGGAGATCTAACTCCTTGTGCAAAGTACTCTTTTATTTACACCTTGTTAACAAAGTGTGTGTGTGTGTGTGTGTGTGTGTGTGTGTATTTATAAGATCAGGAAACACCCTTAGAAGTCATCTGTGAGAGAAAACAAGCCATCTGGTTTTTCTGGAGCAGATATCTGATGACAGTATTTATTAAATAAATTGATATACGTGTTTTAGTTTGTAAAACATATTGAGGCTTATACAAATGACTGTCTCAAAAGAAAATAATTTGATTCCTGCCTTCCTGTGACCCCCATTTTTTCCCTGCACTTTTGCAACTTTTGATAGAAAAATGGTTTCCTATAACTGCACTAAACAGATAAAATCATGCCACACTACTAAAGACCAATCTATGGGGTAAATGCTAGCAAAAGGAAAAATAAATATTAATTTAATTAATGAAAATCCTATTGATATTTCTATGGTTAAATTTTTTATTTTAACTAGTTTAACATCCATTAGATGTCTGAGAATCCTATGAAAGATATGACAATCTTGCATTTCATAGATATATATTAATTTCATATTTATTTCCTGGGGACTTGGATCAGGCATTTTCACGTGATCAAATAAAAATACTCAAAATATAAAAAGAAGTAAATAATTTTTGCTCCCAGTAAGTGCCTAGGGACTCAGATTTATAAATTTCTTAGTTATTCTTCCCTACTCTGGACATTAGCCCTATTTCTGTCCTTATTTTTGATACTGATATATGTTCGGTAAAAATTCACTTTTGCTTCTTCACTTATGCTGGATCAACAGAGGTTTACCCAAATTCTTATACATTTTTAAGAAGTGATTTTGATGTTTGAATTTTGTCAAACAGTAAACTTATTTTTTAGAGTCATAAGGTATACATACACATCAAAGAAAAACTCAAATCAGCAAAGCAGAAAGTAACTTTGTAACAGAATTCAGGACCCATAATAGTAAATCTGAATTTCCAAGGCCAATGTAACTTTTGGATTTGAACATGGTACCCTTAGATAGCAACTCATTTTGGCAAGTTGCTTCACTATTTTTAAGAAATGCTATTTCTTGTTAAGAAAACTTCTAATGCAGCTCTTGTAAGTGTAGCTGCCTGTACATGCAGCAAAGTTGGAATATAAAAATATGAATGCCTGCTGGAATCTAAGGATATCTTAGTCTTTCAGAATGCTATGTCCTAAAATTAAGGAACTTTCCCCAAAAGGGTTAATGTATTCTTGTATGTTGCAAGAACTTACTGTTTTAAATGTAAGTTTTTGCATCTGCAATTTTGTTTCACAATAGAACTGTTTAAAATGTGCTTTAAAATGAATTATTAGAAAGCATGAGTTTTTTTTTTAAACTTGAGAAAGAAAATTAAGTACAGACAGCATATAGTTCATTTAAAGGAGCTTTCTTTCCTTCCCTTTAGGGTCAGGCTTTAAAAAGTGGTCTGTTTTTGCTAATTCTACTTCCTTACCTTTCAACTACTCTTTACCTTTTTTTTTTTTTTTAAATTAAGGATTTATTTATTAGAGAGAGAGAGAGAAGGGTGAGGGGGCAGAGGGAGAGAGAGAATCCTGAAGCAGATTCCTAGGTGAGTGTAGAGCCGGATGCAAGGCTCAATCCCAGGACCCTGAGATCATGACCTGAGCCGAAATCAAGAGCCGCAGCTTAACTGACTGAGCCGCCCAGGTGTGCCCCCACTCAACTCCTTTTTTTTTTTTAAACATGTAGGCTCCTCATGCCCAGCATGGAGCTTATATGGGGCTTGAACTCACAACCCTGAGATCAAGATCCGACCCAAGATCAAGAGTTAGACACTTGGGATGCTTGGGTGGCTCACTCAGTTAAGCATCCGCCTTTGGCTCAGGTCAAGATCTGAAGGGATCCCGTTCCACATCAGGCTCCCTGCTCAGTGGGGAGCCTGCTTTTCCCTCTGCCTCTGCTCCCCCTGCTTGTGCTCTCTCTCTGACAAATAAATAAAATCTTAAAAAAAAAAAAGAGAGACCCTTAAGTGACTCAGCCACCCGGGTGCCCCTTCAAACGACTCTTGAATTAACCCTATGTACTGAAGTTTTACCGAGTTTCTGTCCTTTCTCTTCCTCTCAACCACCTTTGGCTACTATGGCCAAAAATGTTCTCCTAACTACTAAATCCGATGATCTTTAATATTTCTATCTTACTTCACCTGCCAATATCTTTGATCATTCTTACCTTCTAGAAACATCACTTTGGTTTCCTCTCACTTCAGTGACTACTCCTTAATCTCTTTGAAAGTCTCTACTTTTCCTTTAAATCTTGTTTTTTAGGGGGTTACTGCCCAATACATGACCCTTTGAGACTTCTCTGAAGCCACCAGAGTTCAAATACTGCTTATTATGTCAAGTCACACATCTAAATTTCAAGTCAAAACCTCATCCACACCATATCTCTAATTGCTTATAAATAATTTTCAGTTATAATGTCCCCACTGGCTCCTCAAAATTAATTTTTAAAAATTGAATCCTTCCATTTTTTGAACAAAATCTGCCTTTCCTCTTGTTTTCCCTATCTTGGTGAATGGCATTACCAACCACCCAGGTACTATCTCTCCAATCTCCCTTTACTTAGATAAGTCCCTGGTGTTTATCACAAAAATTGTGTTTTCTAATTCCTCAGTTTGGACTGACTGGTGTGACAACATCGGAGAGCAGGGATAAAGGGAATGGACTGTAATTGTGACAACTAAAGAAAAAAGAAATTTAAAAAGATACTTGAGTAAAGGAAATACATGATGTGCTGACTCAGAATGCCAAGACTGGAGGGACAAAGTACAAACTGGGCCCAAGAAAAAGAGAGAAAAGAAAGAATAAGTCAGACAATAGAAATCCTAGTGATGAAAACAGACACCTGAGAAGCAGATGAGAGAAATGGTTGTCAAGACAGCATTCTCTGATGAAATATTCATCTTATTATATACCTCACCTTATATCTTTGGGGGGAGGCAGGGGGTACTACTTTGCAATAAACCTAAAATCCATTAGCAAAAAGGTGCGAGATTCTATTAACGAATTATGTTCTGAATGTTATTCACAATAATTACTAGACATTCTTCTGCTGGATACCAAAGAACACCATCCCCTTATTCCCAGGCCACCCTCCCCAAACAAATCTCTAAATTTTACTTCTTTTATTCTTCATTTAATCATATTCTATTTGTTCTCACCTCTCCACTTTAAAAATTTTAAATTGTTGATTCTGTATAGATCCTTCACATTCTGGAATTTGTTCCATACCACTTAGAATCATAGGTTTAAACCATGCTGTCTCACCTCTTATTTTTACTGAATAGCACAATACCGAATTCTTCATATAGTGGAAGCAGAAGGTACTGAGATGTAGAACTGAGAGTAATTACTTCATTCCTGAATTTGCTACTGAAGGAAATAGAATCAATAATTACATAAACAGTGTATGCTTCCTTCAATAGTTCTTCAGCTTTAATAAAAACAAAAACAAACTCTTTTACCATTCCTCTTTGAAAGTACACAAATACACACACACCCTGCCCCTGCCCTCTAAGAGGGATAGCTCAGGGTCAGTGTTAATTTTGTCAGCTAGCTATTTACAGAAAAATTGACTTCAGTAATACTTACTGGAATAGAAAACAATATATTTCATATTTCAACTGTTATTTGACAGTGGTTGTTAGAAAATATTTCAACAGCATATTCAGAAAACTTAAAAGTGAAACAATTTCAAATGATTTAAGAGCCCTTTTCTTACATACACACATTGACGTCGGCAGTTTACTTTGAAATGCATCAAAATGTTAAGATGCACTGATGAACAGACAATGGATATATGGCCAGATGTGTGATAAAACTAATATAAAGTTGTAAACAACCCTTAATTTCCATAAATTGTAAGTAAATTACAAGTTTGATAACATGGACTCCTATACCCTCAAGAAAAATTAGTCAGAAAGTTTAATCACATTATAAGATGTTACCAGATTAAACCAAAATAGACAAGAATACATAACAGCGGCATCACTGGCTAGTGGGATTATGAGAACGTGTTCTTCCCAATGTTGTGGTATTTTCTAAGTATTCTGCAATAGATAAGGATTTGTAATATGAAAAAAAAGCATGAAAAAACAAGGTGGCCTTCAATTTGCATTGCATTGCTTATCCAATGAGAAGTTTTATTGAGCAACTGAGCAAATAATAATACATGGGGTCCTCGAGATAGATATTTTGAAGTTATAGTCCCATTGCCTCAAAAGTCTTTACTGCTTAAGAATTATTGCTCAAAGTCCTCTACTTGCAAAGTTCCTTTTTCGCCAAAATAAATATTTTATACTTTACTTCTATATCACCTATGCTCATTTCCCCTGTCCTCTATTTCCTCAAATCAGTTTCTAGCTGGCTGCCTTGAGTTCAAGACCCCTAACAAACCCTATGCTGTGAATTTGTACTTTACTATTCCACATAAGATGTGACCCTTACCTGGTAATACCCTTATCTGGTAAAACACCTTCCAGGAAAAAAAAGCCAGTTAAAAAAGGAAAATTTTCCTTGTTGGCCTGGAAAAAAAGTAAGCTGGCCTGCTTGCTTTTTTCTGACTTCACTCTCATTTAGACACTGTGCTTGGAATTAAAGGATGAGTTTAGGATTGGAGAAAGTTATTATCTCAAAGCCTCTTTCCCCCATCATGTCTTTTTTTCCCCTCCCAAGAACACTAAAATAATGTGCAAAACTGCCTTATGGGGATGAAATGCAGAAGCAGCAGAAAACTATTCCTACAGTGCCAGATTGAAAAAATATTTCTATTCATCACCTCAAACAAAACATTTCTTCAAACATAACTACCGAGTGACACCACATCTGGGGTGATGGGAGGAGATCTATACCTGCAACCATACCTTTCATTTGTCTTTTACATCATTTTCTTTTCAAAATAAACCTCTGAGGTATATGGACTATCACTAGATCTACCTTATAGATGAAGAAACTGAACTTCTGAAATTAAATGACACGTTTAAGATCACACAAGTAGTGACTGAGTCAATTCCTGACAGCAAATTCTTCTCACTGAACAACACTGTCTCTCCGGTTCAGTCCGTGGCAACAGCAGCAGCCACATCCATCCACCCAAGAAACAGCAGGGACCTATTTACAAATAAAACTTTGTTCAGGGCTTTAGATTTAGTAGTTTTTAGGGGAGAATAATTGTGAACATCCCCATCAAACAACTAGAAGAAAGAGAAGTCTAACAAAATGTTCTCATCCAGTTTATAAGGAGTGTTCAGGTGATTAAAGGTGGGTATATAGTTTGACTCAACATCCTTTATCTTTAAAAATACTTTCTTTACTTGACTTCTGGGACAGCACACTCTTACGTCACTGGCCATTTCTTTTCAATCCTTCTGGATAGTTGCTTCTCTCCTGCTAAGCTTTCACTGTTGAAGAGTATCAGGTCTCAATCCTCTTCTCAACCTAATTAATCAACTCTCACACTAAGTGATGTCTTCCAGTCCTATGGCTTTAAATACGTTCTAATGGTGATGCTTAAGATTTAAGTATCTTCAGTCCTGAACTTCTCTGAATTCCTGACTTGTATATTCCACTGCCCACTTGATAGCTCCACTCCGATGTTTGACAGACATTTCAAACTTATATCCAAAACTCTTGATTTTTTTTTAAAACCAGACCTTGTAACTTTCATTATCTCCACCATTATTACTCTAGTCGAAACCATTAACAACTTACTACAGATCACTCCAATCATCTCTTAGCTTGTCTCCTTGTTCCCCTTTTTCCCTCCAGTCTGTTCTCCACAAAAAGGTCAGAACTATATTTTAAAAATATAATACAATTCTTTTGTCATTCCCCCAATCGAAACCCTCCAATGAACTCCCAAAGCACTTGAAACTAAAAACCCTACAATCTCTATCCAACCTCATTTCCTCCTATTCTTTCTTCCTCTTGCTCATTCACCTCCAGCCAGAGCTCTCTTTATTATCCGCATTCACTCATCCCATTCCTGTCTCAGGACCAGTGCACAGTCCAATCACACACCTACATGGCTTACTTCCTGAAAACAAGTCTGCTAAACGTCACCTCCTCACAGAGCAGTACTCCCTAACTGCTCCTAAAACGGTAACTCTCAAGGTTCAGAATATTGTCTTAAGAGGTTATCTTTTGGGGCGCCTGGATGGCACAGTTGTTAAGCGTCTGCCTTCGGCTCAGGGAGTGATCCCAGCGTTCTGGGATGGAGCCCCACATCAGGCTCCTCTGCTGGAAGCCTGCTTCTTCCTCTCCCACTCCCCGTGCTTGTGTTCCCTCTCTCACTGGCTGTCTCTCTCTCTCTGTTAAATAAATAAATAAAATCTTAAAAAAAAAAAAAAGAGGCTATCTTTTGGGTAAAAGACGGGTGGCGGGCTAAGACTATATATTATATTTGCTTAACCTGAAAAAAAATTCACTGGAATGATACAGAAGTAATAATAAAACGTTACCTGTTGGATTAGGCAAAGTGCTAACTCAGCAAACAAGGTGAGGGATAGGAGGATTCTTCACATTGTTTTTAAAATACTTTGATTTTTTTGAACCATTTGAATGTTCTATCCGAGGGACTACTTAAGAACAAATGAAAATAGCAGTCCTTTATCACGGTCTATCCCTTTACTCTACATTTTCTTCATAGCGTTTATGTTTACTTAACTTACTACTGTATAATTATCCATATCACCCAAAAGACCGTAGGCTTTAACCAACTGCTTCAGTACTGGAGAATATAATGGTTTTCTCCTTAATTAAAAACAAACAAAAAACATTCAAATGGTTTTCATTATCTTTGTGTCATCTCTTTTCTCAAGCATATTTTATTTATGTTACATTTACTCTATTTATAAATCTGCATGGCTTTGTCCTTGGCTATATCCAGTACCAGGCCAGGATGAAGACACAAGAGGGCTGACTTGTTAAATTTATAAATGTCTAAAAGCCAAGAAGGGAAGCTAATCCTTTGGATGACAGAATCATGACTCAAGAAGATCTCAACAAGTTTTAACTATAGCTACATTCAAGGAGATGGTATCTGGAAGGGTTAAAGTTTAACACTGTTTCAAAAAATCATCTATGTGTACATAAAGATTGGGAAAAATCTTTAAAAAGACACTGGCTTATGTTGACTACATCAGTGGTTTCCAAATTTTCAAAAAACAAAATGAAAAACAATATAAGCTTGCCAACTTTTTATTGTTCATTTAAGCACCAAACCAACACAGAAAACCCAAGGCAAATATTAAAAGAAACTTAGCACATACTAACACTATCATTTTATAAAGAGAGGTCATTTTGACATTGTAGAAATACAGAAACTCAAATCCCTTGAATTGCATAACAATAACTTGAAAAGCCATATAACATTTTCTTCTCATTTTTCTTTGCTTAGAACTAGCAAAGATATTACTGTTATTAAAGAGTTAACACAATTTTAGACTGTAAACACAAGTGTATAGCTTGAATTAAGGAAAGGGATAATTTCACTACACTGCATTCAAACCATAATTACAGAAGTAAATATAAAAACTAGATCAGAACAAAAAGAACAGCACTCACAAAACTGAATCTAGTTGACAAGAGATGAGAAAGGTAAAGGAAACAGTATCATATGAAGTTGTAAGGGTTATAATATTTAATTTAGAAAAGAGAAAGCTGAGCAAAGAAATACCTTATTGTATCTTACTCTTAATGACAGAACTACAACCAATGGGGAGAAGTTATAAAGTAAAGCAGATACCTGCTCGATTTAATTAAAATCTTCCTATTATATTTTCCAAAAGCTAAATGAGACATCCTATGCCTCTGTTCATGGAAGTGTTGTTCTTGGAGAAGTTGGCCTCAGTAAGATCTCAAGGATATGAGTAGTAGAAGGCACAGTGTACCAGATGACTCTAAAGTCTCCTCTAATGCTAAAATTTTGTGAATCAGGAAAAAGTACAGTTTGCTTTTTTAATTTACCAACAAGGATGAGTGGAAAGAATTTGGGCTTTTGTCAAAAAGACAAAGGTTCAGTTACAGGCTCTACCACTAAGAAATGTGTGACACAGAGGGAAAATTATTTACTAACTCTAGTCTTCAAATATTCTCAAATTTAAATGTGAATTTATATCTTATATACAAGACTGTTGCATGAATCACACACACGCGCGCACACACACACACACACAAACACACACGCTGCTTGACACATAGGTTTCAATATGTGGTAGATATCAGTCATTTATTCAATAAATATCATGCCCCAAAGGGCAATATGTTCTATATTACTTATTGTTTATTGATATACTCTGCTATGCCTCATATTGTTTCTCAAACCTAAGCAAAGCATACTTGAGATTCTTTTCCACTTCCATGTTTTGTACAATCCTTATCTGTACATTAAGTTTTTCTTTAATCTTGCTTTTGGTCATTTCCTTTCTACCTCTGTTTGACATAAAAGAGTGATTTACCTTCAGTATATACTGCCATGTTATTCATTTTGGCCAAAAAAAAGTATAATATAGATGTACTGTTGCATAATCATTCAACTAAACTAGACTATATGTCTAGCTTAATCAACTCTACTACCAGACAGATGTCTTCTTATTCTTTTGTTTTGCCCACACTAGCTAACTCATTGCTGGACACTTCCCTCAAAAAATATTTAAGTAAATAAGTTAAATCCCATTTCACCAAAGGTAGTTAATTACTGGAAATGGTTATTAACAAAAGTTTATGAAATAAAGATGGTCTGAGGTTTCTCCCCTTAAGAAGAAATTCATTTTTTACCGAAATACAGCAACACTCAACGTTCTCCTCCATATTATCTATTCACCAAGGATTTTGCAGATGGTACCTAATTGCTCTTTTGTTATACTTCCATAATAATTTGCAACTGTACAGATATTTTAGTTGGCAATTTAGTACACTGCTGTCTGTTAGATATTTATTAGATTAGGACACTGCTTAAAACCCCAATGTTCATGACAGAGAACAAAATCAATCATTATAAATTAAAATACTAAAAATTATTTTACGGGAGTATAATTTTGTTGAATAAAAAATGTTAACAAGTTTAAACATAGGCAGTATTCAGTACTAGATGAGTGATATCTGATCACTATCAAATGCAACAATAAAACTAGTTTTTTCTTCAGTGATAAAAGGAAACAAACTGATACTGGGATTAAATAAATTAAGCATAGAATTTTTAAAAACACTTTGATATTTGCATTAATGGGCATAACGTATGATAATTTTACAGCATAAATTTCATTAATGCTAAGGTAGAAAACATGCAAATGGTTATTTCCAAAGTAATTGAGAACAATGAAATTTACCAATAAAATACATTTAAAGTTTGATTTAATGTAATTCCACATGCTGAATTTAACTAGATTATTTTTAAGTAAGCTAAAACTTAAAAGGGCATATTAATAAATTCTTTTTTAAAAAGTCTACTAAAATGCATTGCAGAATTAAAGGGTAAGATTATAAAGCAAAAAAAGCACTCTGTCAAAAGCAACTCAATGAAAAAACATAAATTTAATTCTGAGAAAAAGTTCAACAGATTTTTTTCCCAAAAGGTAAGTTGCAAATAATATAATTCATTAATTGAAGAAAAATGAGAAAAATGAACTTCACAGGTTCTTGTTACACGGCAATTTTATTTTTAAGAGCTTACAGAGTTCATCGTACTATAAAATACTACTGAATATCAGGGAGTAATATTAAGATACAGTTACTAATTAGTAGGGAAAAACTTCCAACAGTTTTGGTTTTTTTAAATGAAAAGCCCATGTTAGGGCGTCTTTCCTTATATTGTAAGTTAATTTATAAAACTAAAGCTCTTCAGTAGAATTATTTTTGCATCACAAGGAAAAGGACTAGATTAATACAACTAGGATATCAATGAACTTGACTGTTAAAGACAACTCAAGGAGCATGTAGAGAAGCTTTCCATAAATTTTCACAGGGTAGGGGGACTAAGGGACAAAACCCAAACAGCCCACTGCAGGAACAGATCTTGGTTTTATTCAGCTCTGCCTTTCCTTAGCAGTGACACTTGGAGAGACAATTCAGTTAACTTTCCAAGTTTTAGTGTCTTCCTGTGTCCCTGTCAAGTGCACTAAGATTCTTGAGTTTTAAAAGACCCAAATCCTACCATATCTACAAAGTCAGGAAGGACGAAGAACAGCCCTGGTTTTACTTTTTAAAAAATAATGTTAGAAAAACACAAAATTATTTGTACCTTGCAATGTAGTATTTTCAGACCTGAATTACTAAATTTCTGAAGCTTATCCAGCTAGGATTGTATCCGTGAAGATCTAGATACAGTATTCACAATGTAACTCTCTCCTCCCCATTATCCCTCCACCTGCTCCTCCCCATCCTGCTTCTTTCCTTCTTCCGCTTGTTTTAACGCCAGCAAACCGTTGTAAGCTTTGAAAGCTTAAGATGAAATCATTTTAAAAGATGCATTTTGAATCAACAATCATCTGCCCCACCACACGTCCCCCAAATGAGTGAATTTTCATTAAGAGAATGAAAGTATGAATAAACAAAATCAGAAACCGAAAGGTACCGGTCCTGTTTTTTGTTTTGACTGCTCAAAAAGCAAAACAGAAAGATGTAGCCTCATCTATTCCCTTAGGAACATGAATGCGTTACCCACCCAATGAAAAAACAATTCTGCTGGTTCATTTCCCTGCTACACAACAGCCTCGTCGTCGGGCCCTTTCTAAGTCCAGTCTTCATCGCTATCTAGTAATTTCATATTGATCACCTTGACAATGCTTGCACAGGCACCGTCCCTGTCTTCCAGGGGCGTACATTCTTCAAATAAATCCCTAAAGCCCTACTAAACACTACTCTCCCCCCCAATAGCCTCCCCCCCGAGATTCCATAACTTAGGACACAAATCCCACGTCTTCCCGCCCTGTGTCAGGCATAAAACGAAGGGAAGCATACCAAAACCCCACATTTGAATCTTAGGACAATGAAGCCGACAGGAAGCCACTCTCTCCTCCCCCGGGTTTACTACGGAGCCAGAGCCTGCGCGGGTGCAGTCGCCTGGTAGGGTGCGTGACACAACGTCTTCCACGTCCTCCAACCGCGTCCAGAGGGCGCCTGGCCTGACCTCCCCCAAACCGCCCCATATCCCCAAACCAACCTCACAAAAAGGCCCGGCACTGTTAGCTGCTCCGATCGGGGAAAAATCCCTTCCCCAGCGGCAGCGCAGCCATTCCCTCCAATGCTCCGCCCGCACGCCAAGCAAGCTGCTACGGCGCAAGCGGGAGGGCTGCACAAAGCCGACAGAGGGCTGAAAATGATTCAAGACATTCTCGGGAAGAGGCGGCGGCCGCGGGCCCGGAGGGACGGCGGGTGGGGCTGGGGACAGGGTGGGGGAGGGGAGGGGCGGCCCCCACGGCCCCGGGTCGGGTGCGGGGTGTGGGGGGTGAGGTGGCGGCGCCGCTCAGGGCAGCGGGGAAGCGTCCCCTCTGCCGCCCGGCCCAGCACCCCCGGCCGCCCCGGGACGCACCCCGAGCCCCTGCTGCAAACCCCGGAGGATGAGGGGAAGCAGCGGCGGCGGCAGCGCCTAACCCGAGCAGCTGAGCGCATCACTTACCCCTGACTGCTGAGAGAGGGACCGGACGGGGGAGGCGGGGCGCGTCGCGTCCCGTGAGTCTCTCGCACGCCGTCCTCCCTCCACCCCGTCGTCGTCGTCGCCGCTGTCGTCGTCGTTGCTGCCGCTACGGTCGAGCTCTCGACCCTGAGCTCCGCCGGGCAATAACGTTATTCCACACACGCCCAGCACATAGCGGTAACGGCAAAGAGCGGCCGCCCAGTGCGCAGGCGCCTGAGGAAAGGGCGAGGAACCCGGCCCTATCCCCTCCGCCGGCCCAGTCCCAACGATCTCTTACTGCGCAGGCGCCAAACGCAGACAATGAAAAGGGGCTGTGCAGAGGGTCTCACCCAAAGGCTGCTCCAACTGCCTAGTGCGCAGGCGTGCTCCAAAGACAAGCTTGAACAATGAGGAGGACTCTGGCTTTAGCCGGGACCGCAACTAAAACTGACTACAGTTCCCAGAGGGCAGTGCGCCAACTCCAAGCGGAGGTCTGGTTGCCGGGCATGCTAGGATTTGTAGTGTCGGGTGCCTTCACGCGCGAGGCTGGTTGGAAGATTTAAAGCTTCTTTTTCTTGATAATTCATTTGGCCGTTTTGGCAAATGTCGCGGCTGAAGGGTGGAGAGCTTATTTGTGTCCTTGAGAAGAATCAAGGACCAACCGCAAACTAGCAAACTTAGAAGCGTCAAGGCCTTCAGTGAGCTCTTTCTGTCGGTTGGGTGGTCCTAACAGCAGGATGGGATAAAGGCAGGACTAAACCAGCCTGGGCTACAGAAAAAGGGCGGAGCCTCCAAGCAGTCTGTTGGCAACCGGATCTGGCCGCTGAACCGCCGCAGCTTTTGGAGCGATGTCCTCTGGGAATTGTAGTACAGTTGGAGGCCTTTTAGGAGTCCTGTGACTGCAGGCCCGCAGCCTAGGGACTACAACTCCCGAAGTCCACCGCGAGGGCCACTGGGTGGGAAGGGCCCCCCGCGAGCTCCGTCCGGGGTTCCATGCTCCCCAATGACAGCAGCGGCAGGAAGCAGGCGGGCACTTTTCCGGCGCCAAGGTCTCCTGTTGCCCGAGGGGCGACACTGGACACTTCCCCACGTGACTCCCATCTGTGGGCCCCGGGTCTATGCATGGCGAAGTCCCCGGAGAACTCTACCCTGGAGGAGATTCTGGGGCAGTATCAACGGAGTCTCCGGGGTGAGTTGGCGCCGAACCTCTGCGCCCGAGCCCCTGGGTACCAGGGCCTAGTGGGCGGGAGCTGACCAGGTGCGTTTCCTAACACCTTGGCTTGGCCCCAGCCAGGACGCAGAGAAAGAAGATGGATGGTGCTGTGATCCTTGAGCAAAGATGAAATAGTTTGTGTTTGTTTTTACGGTTAAGCAGTGTTGTTTCCCTTGTTTCCCATAGTGACCTGAACTAACTCCTTGAGCTTGACTTAGTCATCTTACTCCCCCAAGGCCAGCAGAAACTGGGTGGCTCCAGTCCACTCTAGCCCTCTTCCCATACTTTGCTCTTTAGTCCAGTAAATTCCTGATTCACGATTTTGCACATTCAGATAGTGGTGTCGTGGGCTGAATGTGATTTATCGGACCAGGAAAAAGAAAATAGTAGTTATTTTAATCACAACAGCTTCCAGTTAGTGGTGTAGGCTATTTACATACATCAAATCATTTAAAACTTACAGCAACCTTATGAATATCCCTCTTTTACACATGGAGAAATCAAGGTGCAAAGAGGTTTAGTTAGGTGAAGTCCACACAGCTGGTTAGTGGCAGAGCCTGCATTAAATTCAGTCAGGACTGACTGCCTTAAAAGCCTATTTTTTTCTTTATTAATCATGTCACAGTTACTTTTACTGAAACCTTATTTGGTTAATTCAGAGTTTCTTAGTATGGTTCCCTATGAGTGAGACTTTATAGAAGTGATGTTTGTACTTAGAGATAGCTCTGCCATGTTGGACATCATATATACTATCTGGAAACCTCAGCACTGTTATCTTAAAGAGGAAGTTATGGTATTGTCTACAGGGTTATTGTGAGGAGCAAATGAAATAATCCATGTAAAGCAGTGATTTTCAGACTTTTTTTTTTTTTTTACTATGACCCATTGGTAAGATATACATTTTATATGGGACATGTATAAAATAAAATTTCATTGGAGAATATTCTGCTAAATGTAATAAATACACTCTATTCTTTTGCATTTTCTTAACCCTCTAGATCATGACCAACTTTTTTTTTTTTTTTAAGATTTTGTTATCTATTTGAGAGAGACAGAGTACATAAGCAGGGGCAGAGGGAGAAGCAGACTCCCCAGCTGAGCAGGTAACCAACACGGTACTCAATCCCAGGACCCTGGGATCATGACCTGAGCCAAAGGCAGACACTTAACCTACTGAGCCACCCAGGCACCCATGACCAACAGTTTTAAATTTAGAGTATTTAGAACAATGAGTCATTTAAAAATTAAAATTAAAAATGTCCTGCCTACTATAAGGCATGCTAGGTGCTGGGGATACAATAAAGAAGTAGACAGAGTCCCTGTCCCCACGGAGCCTCTGGATTAGTGGGGGAGAAAGACAATAAACAAAATAATTACAGATTACTGTGATAGAGAATAAGGGTAAAGATCAGTGCTTGGCATGTAAGAAACACTTGTTAAATGTCAGCTGCTATTTATAATTGGTACTTCCAGGAAAGTGAAGATTTTTTAAGGAGATTAGAAAGTTTATGTTCTAGTGACTCTAGATTTTGTAAGCGTTATTATGTATTGTTTCCATCTGTCAACAGTGTCATAAACTGTCAACATTCTCAATACTCAAACTGCAAGAGTAAAATAAGTGGTCTTGATGAATACTTTCATCAGCCTGCTGATGTTTCAAGAGCTGTTAGATACAGAAGTAACCACTTCTGACTTTTCATTTGAAAGCAAGATGTGCACTATGCACAATGATAATGAGTGATTTTTCAAGGCTGGTAAAATTTTGTTTTCCGTTATAAGTTTCTGCTAATACTTCGCCTCCTTTTACCTTATTGTGAACCTTTATGTAAGCAGCAGGGGCCTAATATTTGGCTTTTTAGTGCAATAAGGTGGTTAATTTCAAATGAGTGCTGCTTTCAGTAATTATATAGAGTGGAAAGTTTTCATTCAAAGATGATACATTTTGAAATAAATTTTAAGTTTAGTGTGATAACAATATAAGACAGTAAAAACATAATCAAAAGCAAACATGAAGCAGAGAAAAAAGTTAAAGGTTTTTTTGTTTTGTTTTGTTTTGTTTTTAAGTGATGGCTCTAACAATGAATTAGGAAATGGGACCTGACATTTTTTGTGGGTTTTCAGGACTTATTTTATTACTTATTTAGTAGCATTTTAACTTTTATGTTTATTTAGTTTATATAACCGCTTATGGAAGGAAACAGCTAATCCTGAGTTAAAGCACAATCGGAAGTTCTTTGCTTCAGACATATAAATTAGCCCTTTTGAATGGGATAATTCCCTCTGAAGTCAAAATTTGTGTTTCTGAATAAACAAAGTATGGTGGCATTATTTTACATGTGGAACTTCAGTATTTTAAGTGTTTGTGCCTAATGACTTGAGAATTGTGTTACTATACAATCAGATAAAACGTAATTTGAAGTTCTTTTGTTTTAGTTTGTTTTGGTTTTGTTGCTTTGTTTGGTTTTGTCTATCCACCGTTACTTCCTCAAAACGTTTTGCCTAGTTGGTGCTTAAAGAAAGGCTAAAAAGTATTCTCGGTCTTTCCTAACATGTTATTCCTCTGGTTCCTAACTCACTGTACTTGTAATTATTATTAATATCCCTTCATTTATATTCAACCAGGAAGTAGCCATATAAAAATGCAAAATGCTTTCACAGTTTCCTATGCTAATTCCTCATTTTTATAACTTTTCCTCATTACTTTAAATGTAATTTTAGGTACTAATATAGTATAGTAGAATTTGAAGGTTTTTTTTTTCAGATTTTATTTTATTTGTCAAAGGGAGAGAGAGAGCACAAGCAGGAGGAGCATCAAGGAGCAAGGATTCTGATGTGGGACTCGATTCTGGGACCCTGGGATCAGGACCTGAGCTGAAGGCAGACACTTAACTGACTGAGCCACCCAGGTGCCCCAAAATTTTGAAGTTCTGATTTGAAAGGCAAAGTCAAAGCTGCTTTCTTTTTATTTTTAAAGATTTATTTATTTGAGAGGTTGGGGAGGAGCAGAGGGAGAGAGAGAATCTCAAGCCAACTCTGTGCTGAGTACCAAGTTAACAAGGGGCTTGATCTCACCACCCTGAGATCACAACCTGAGCTGAAACCAAGAGTTGGAGGCTTACCAACTGCACCACCCAGGCGCTGTGCTTGCTTTCTTTTAAGACCTGAGTGGAATTCTTGTCTCTCCTTGACTCGTGATCCTAGAGCAACCATGGAAAGAGGGAGCCCACTGGCACACTTCACACTCCCTTCTTATCCTTTCCTGCCTTCTGCTTTCTAGATGTATTCACTCTTTATCCCCTCTAAGGGTATCTCTTGCTTTGGATTGTTTGTGCCCTCAGTGTAAGAAATTAGAGAGATTTGGTGACTCTCCTTCAAAGTAAGTATTCTCACAGAAAAATGAGAAGGCTTCATTGCCCCACAGATCTGTAACATTATTGCTTCACAGTAGGTGATCTGAAAGATTCCAATGTGGGGAAAACAGGCACCTTGGGAATCACGGAGTTGAATCTAGAAGTGGAAGTGACTTGGAAGGTCTCCTGGCAGGATGGTTAGGTGTTCATTCCCTTTGTAGTGAATGTAGGCAACTAGCATTCAAGACCCACAGAATGATTAAGAACGGTATTTGGGAACTGCGGAGAGTAGCAAATACCCCTCCTCTCATTTAGATCCAACACAGCATTGTACAAAGGCCACGAGGTATAAAATGAACTAGTATGTAGCCAAGAAAGGGTCAGAAAAACCAATGTAACAAGGAATTCAGGCTGTTTTAAGTTCTGCGCTCTGAGTGTAGGAATATGATAATAGAAAGGAGAGAATTTGTTAGAAAAGCAGTGTCCCAGGGGTGCTTGGGTGGCTCAGTTGTTAAGTGTCTGCCTTTGGCTCAGGGCGTGATCCCAGGGTCCTGGGATCGAGCCCTGCATTGGGTTCTCTGCTCTGCTGGGAGCCTGCTTCTTCCTCCCCCACTCCCCCTGCTTGTGTTCCCTCTCTCGCTGGCTGTCTCTCTCTCTGTCAAATAAATAAATAGAATCTTAAAAAAAAAAAAAAGCAGTGTCCCATTCCTTTTTTTTTTTTTAAGATTTTATTTATTTATTTGACAGAGAGACAGCAAGAGAGGGAACACAAGCAGGGGGAGTGGGAGAGGGAGAAGCAGACTTCCTGCCGAGCAGGGAGCGAGATGTGGGGCTTGATCCCAGGGTCCTGGGATCATGACCTGAGCCGAAGGCAGACGCTTAACATGCTTAATGACTAAGCCCCCCAGGCGCCCCAGCAGTGTCCCATTCTTAATAACAGAATCATGTCGAGTTTATTGCTGCAGTGTTAGCTATAGGTAGAGTTGTATCAACAGCACTGTGTATGTGACTCACCCGTCCATCTAGTTCCTAACCACCTTTGGCTGGGGGTGCATAACGAAATATGGAACACATGTAGACTGTGACAAGAATATATCATTATTTTCCATATGCATTCTGTATGCTAGTTCCTCTTTTTCTTTCAACATTTTGGTATTCTGGGCTCTAGACTGAATTCACATAAGAGTATGGTGGACTCAGAGAGAAGGATATGGAACTAGGAGGCAGGTCACTAAAATCTTTCGTAGCTTTAGTGATAACCATCGGTGTCACCTTAGGCAAGTCAGTAAACTGTTCTTCAATTCTTGTTTCCGTGTCTCTAAAAGGAAAAGTTTGGAAGAGGTGACAGAGTTACGTCTTTAGGACCCAAGCAGGTGGCAAAATCTGTGATGGAGTCTATGGAAGAAACTAGGGAATGGTAGGGCTTATGGCCAAACTGGGCAGTTTATGCTTTCTCTAAAAATATTCCCATTTCTGGGGTGCCTGGGTGGCTCAGTCAGCTAAGTGTCCAACTCTTGGTTTCAGCTCAGGTCATGATCTCAGGGGTGTGAGATGGAGCCCTGCTTGGGCTCCACGCTCAGCTCAGAGTCTGCTGGAGATCCTCTGTCTCTCTCTCCCTGTGCCCCTCCCCCCCACTTACACACACATTCTCTCTCTCTCTCTCTCTCAAATAAACAAAATACGTCTTTAAAAAATAAAATAAAAACTTTTCGATTTCTTTCTTTTTCTTCTCCCTTCCTCCCACACTTGGTTAGCAAAATGCCCCTGAGAGCCTGGTTTCCCCTGCAGGCATTTCTCTCAGACCCCTGGATCCCTAGTATCCCTTTCACCAACGCTGATGGTAATGATAAAAGTTACATTTCTATCATATAAAAATGAGAGGAAGGAGTGGAACTAGGTCCATAGAAAGACAGAGCTTGAATATGGGAAGAAAATATATAATTTGGGGGGTGATTGTTTCTTTGTAAATTGACCTAGTTTGAGAAAACTGAAGATAATATTGATATATTTTACCTATATATGATTGACACATCTCCCCAGATTCTGCAAAGTGTTTTTTTTTCTCCCCGCTTCCAGGGAAGGGCTCACATCTGTAGAAGAACTGTATTAATCTTACTTGCCAATAGTTTAGTCACCGAGTTAGCCAGTGCTGACATCATCTGGACCTTTCATAAACTTAAGAAAACATGTGTGCAATTTAAGTAAAGTTCTTTTGCTCAGTTTTCCTCATCAAACTTGTAGTTCTTCTTTTTGTTTTTGCTTTTCTTGAGTGTTTTCTGAATGTTTTTATATTCTTTGCCACCTACACCATATATGCATAAACACGCGTGTGTGTGCACACATACTCCACAGGTAGTGTTTACTTATTTGTGTGTTTTACTATCAGCCTCATTGTGACCAAGACAGGCAACAATGTAATCAAGCCCCTGGAAGCACTTGGGGTCATGAAATGAGAAAATTATTTTGGTATTTCAGTGCAGACTGAAACAGCTCTCTTCTTCTCAAAATTAAAGAAATGGAATGGCTTGGCTATTCATAAAGAAGGATGGTAACGCAAATGAAATTTGTATACACCTGAGTGTATTTTTTTGCTGATAAAATGTGGATGGCATATATTCATTTTTTTTTTGTTTTATCCGCTCTTAATGGCTTTTCTTAGTAATTTTAACTGTTACGACCATTTCTTTTACCAGAATAACAAAAGGTAGTAGATTCCCATTTTTCCTTCCCCACTACTGATGAGGCAAAATAGGCAAAGGACCGGACTTAGCAGCCAGAAGAGAAAAGCCAGTAAAAACTCATTTTACAAGTAAACAGTCATCCCTGGAATAATTTAGAACCAAAACAATGGTGCAGTGTTATGAAATTGTAAGGGTATTTTCTCATGTTCTTGGGCAGAAAAAGGGATTAAGTTAATCCCAAGCTATTGAGATACTGAGAATAATTATATTTTCTCTTGGGATGTTTACACATGTATGCGCTGATCACTTTCCCAGTGTGTGCCTAGGGTTTCCACCTTTTCACTTAGTGATTCTCCTCTCAGGGTCAAAAGGTAGAGAAAGTAGCTTGAAATGGGCTTGTGCACTTGGCCAAAGCAGCTTGTTGCGTGGGGGTGGGCGGGTGGGGGATATTCTTCATCAAGACCCACTAGAATATCTCCAGGGATCATCACCTAAGGTGGCTCTGAGCGATGGCTTTGAAGTGTAACTATTGCTTCATGTGTTAGGCCTTGAAACAGTACGAAGCTAAATATGATTTCAAGTTCTTGATCCCAGCAGCTAGAACACTTTCTCCTAACACCTGGGTCAGAAGTGCCCAGTCTTGGCAGTGATGGTTGTGGCTTGTGCTCTGTCCACCGCCACGACTGTGGCTGACTAGCTCACTGTCCTGCCCATTTTTCATTAAGAGGTGGCTGTAGTTACAATGTAGTAATGTGGAAAGTCTTTCCTCAGTTCTGAACATTGTCAATAATGCCGCAATAAACATCGGGGAGCATCTACCCCTTCAAATCTGTATTATTATTATTATTATTATTATTATTATTATTTTTTTTTTTTGTATGCCCTGGGTAAATACCGAGTAGCACAATTGCTGTAATTAAAGGTAGAGAACAAATTGAGGGTTGATGGAGGGAGGTGGGTGGGAGATGGGCTAGATAGGTGATGGGTATTAAGGAGGGTGCTTGTCATGATGAGCACTGGGTGTTGTATGTAAGTGATGAATCGCTGAATTGTACTCCTGAAACCAGTATTGCACTGTATGTTATCTAACTAGAAATTAAATAAAAATTTGAAAAAAAAACCAAAACCCAAATCTGAACCCTAGCTATGCTGTTTTATTGATCTAAATCACTGGTTCTCAACCAGGGGTGATTTTTTCACCCAGGGGACATTTGGTAATTTACAGAGACATTTTCAGTTGTCACAACTGGTGGTGGTTGGGGGGTGGTGGTTTCTATTGGCATCCAGTGGGTAGAAGACAGGGAGGCCACTGAACACACACAATGCAGCTCCTTACAGTAAAGAACTATCGGATGCAAACGTCAGTAGTGCTGGGTTGAGAAACCGTGACCTGGAAGTAGCAAGGCCTTGCTCATCGCCTTTGTCCTACAATAATCGTACTTGCGAGTAATTACGGTTAAGGATACTGATTGTCCTGGCTGGTGATTTTACCTATGTTCTGCCAGTCTGGCTAGGATTACTTCTTTATCAGCCCAAAACATACCAGGTGTATCCTTCATAAGGTATATAGCTGATCTCCTTGATTTGCCAACATCTACACATCCTCAATGACTTTCAGGCCACTGCTTTCTTAAGACCTTGACATTCTTATTCAGATTATCTTTCACTCCTGCGCCAACCACTTCAGCACATTTTTCGGCTGTTAGGGTCTTTTCTTTTATGATAGATTTTTCTTTTAGATTTTTTCGTTTCTGCACGTTACTTTTAATCCCGTTCGCTGTTATAATTGTCATTTCCAAGGCTGGCTTTGTCTGACTTTGGATTAGGCTGTTTTTATCTTGGTTGTCCTAGATGTCAGTCCCCTAGTAAATAGCGACAGCAATCTTCTGAACTATCTGAGGCCCAGTCAAGTGTGGACAGACACATGCATCTCTTATCTCGCTGTGGTTTCATTTTTCTGCTTGTCTGCCCTGCTCTCGGCTTGTTTTAAGAACTGCGGTGCATGTCGTATCTCAGCCTAGGGAGGTATGGCTCATTGCATGGTTTCTCAGAGACAGCTGGGCGCTGCCTGGGGAGTGGTTCCACCACCCCGTCACCGGGGTAATTCTTGTTCACATCTCCCTGTGCAGATGGAGAATGTAGACATGAATAATTCACGGTCTGTATATAAGTGATGATCCTTCCTAGACTGGGACATAGTTGTCTTTTGTTCAAAAACACCTTGGTGAAGAGAGGCCTGATGGTGAGCTGGGAGAGAGAATGGTGGGGAACTGGACTACAACAATGATTAAGACAGACTGAAATTGGGGGCGCCTGGGTGGCACAGCAGTTAAGCGTCTGCCTTCAGCTCAAGGTGTGATCCCCGCATTGTGGGATCAGGCCCCACATCAGGCTCCTCTGCTAGGAGCCTGCTTCTTCCTCTCCCACTCCCCCTGCTTGTGTTCCCTCTCTCACTGGCTGTTTCTCTCTCTGTCAGATAAATAAATAAAATCTTTAAAAAAAAAAAAAAAAGACAGACTGAAATTGGCCAGCAGTCAGCAGCTCACTCACTTTTGGTGCTCATAGTACTGATTGGTGTTCAGATAGCGGACCTCCAGAAATATTATTTACTTACCTTATGTTCACGTGATGCTTTGGGACTCAGAGGTCCTATTTGGGTTTGTATTGATAATTAAGTTTATTTTCAGGCCGTGGTTGGTGCTGGAGAGAAGAAATCAGGATGCAGTGTGAAATACTCTTACTGTCCTCTCTGGAGAGAAGGGGAAATGAGTATTCTTTCTGTCTCTTGGTTATGGACGGATAAAGTTTGCCCATTCGCAATGGGATAGGAAATGATAACTAGAACCTCCTGTGTAATCCGGTTTGTAGCAGATAACGGCATGTAGGGTGTAGTGTTCTTTGTAAGGACTATAAAGCCTTCAGTTGCAGTTGTTCGGGCTGAAGAGCAATAGGGTTTCATCTGTTTGAACCATCTAAGCATTATTATTCCTCAGGATTAACTCTGTCTGTTACAGTGTATAATTATGTTGCTATGTGTATACTTGAAGAGCATTTAGAGTGTTTTGTAATATACTATTGAAATGACTTAAAAATATCACTTACCTTCTTAGTTTTAGGACACAGTTCTTGCAAATTCCTTCTCTTCCTCTCTGATCCTAGCAACTGAAGTCAGTGATTGCAAAAATACCTCTATCTTGGATATCACTTTTCCTTGGAATAGTTGATTTCAATATCTCACTATTTCACATAATAACTGTTTTCATAGTGTAATTTTAACATGTAATCTTTGAATGTCATAAATTCTACAAGAGTAAAGAAGAATATTGGGAAATGGGTTAAATGGGCTCATGAAACTCTGCCGTCATTGTAATCTGATAAAAGAACTCTACGTATAGAGATTTTCAGCTGAATTTTTTTCCAGATTTCCTTTCTTTTTCCTAATATAGCTTATTAGCTTTTAGTCAAATTAGGTGTAAATAAATAATTATCCTTTATCTTAGAAGTGAAATCATTTCATAGCTCCACAGAGCACATTTTTAATGTTAGTTAAACCCTCTGTTTCCTTTCTAATGGATGTACTAAAGATAAGTGCTTTATTCATAGATTATGGTGTAAATCTAAAGCTCTGTGAACCAAATTGCTTATCGTGTAGCATGTTGATTTTCCTTTTCCATTAACAAATCTCTTTAGAAAATACTAAGTTGTTGGAAAACTGCTACTTCTTATTTTGCTAAAACCAGGAATGTGTCTTATCCGGGTTTTTCTCAAACTCATGATGAGTAAAAAGAAAAAAAAAAAAAAAACAAACACCAAACCATCCCAAAAAACAAAACTCATGATGAGTAAGAGGAGGCCAGGCTTGGTTAGTATTCAGCTCCAAGTGCCTGTCAGAGACAGGTCTGTGTGGAAATAGGATTGGTGTGTAGAGAGAAATGTAGTGATAAATTCAGTGAGTCTCTAGTGTAGTTAGTAATAAAATTTCACTGTTGAACCCTGACCTGAAAGACCTGCTTTCTTTAGTTTATCAAGAAATAAAATGAGTTGCTCTAAGTGAACAACCTATGTCAGATATTTTATAACTTAGATTATATATTTTTTCCTACTGAGTTACAGTTACTTTTTCTGTTCTAAACTTTGAAATTAATGAGTTTGGAGAAAATCTGTTTCTCAAGGTCCTGTAGAATATATGTTTGTAAATATGTTTTCATCCATGACTGGTAATGAAAAGATAGATGTTTGGTAACTCTCTTAGAGTTCCCATATAGGTAGCAAAGATGAGGAGCTTTTCTCCCGAGGACACAAGAAGAAGTAGACCTAAGTTGTCAAGGAAGAGCAAGAATGTCATTGGCCATCATTGTTACCAGTTGCTCCTTCTTAGGGAAAGTACTATCTCCTCCCCTCCAATATCTTAAGTATTGTTTCAATGGAGTCCATTTGAAATAGATTAGAGGGCACCTGGGTGGCTCAGTTGCTTAAGTGTCTACATTCAGCTCAGGTCATGATCTCAGGGTCCTGGGATCAAGACCTGCATCAGGCTCCCCGCTCAGTGAGGAGCCTGCTTCTCTCTCTCCCTCTGGTGCTCCCCCTGCTTGTGCTCTCTCTCTCTCTCTAATAAATATATAAAGACTTTAAAAAAATAAAAGTGTAAAAATTTTAAAAAATAGATAATAGATATAGATGAATTTGCGTGGGAATTCATCTTTTTCTAACATACATTTCCATCTTAGATATATGTAGATGCTTGGTAAATCAATGAGTGGATTAAAAAATAACTTTCAAATATAGATGTCAAAATTTGAACAGGGTGACTGAAATCTGGGTCCCAGTTCTACCGTGCAAGGAACAGTTTTTGTTATAGTTAATGTTTTCTAAGTAGGAACCAGTGAATTCAGTCCTAAGAGATTAGCAGAAACAACAAGTTTAAATGGAAAAAATAAATGGACCTTAATTAATGAAATTACTAATCGATTGCCTGGTTCTCCGGTTGTTAGGCATGTAAAAATATCCATAAAGTAGGATAGAATTCTCAGAAATGCCTTCGCTAGGGTGATTAGTATAGTTCTGTTTTTAATGTAAGGCTTGGATCCTTTGCTGAAAACCTTTTTGGGTATTTCACTGGATAATTATTTCAGTTCTCTATTACTGCATAAGAAACCACTGTAAAGCCTGGTGGCTGACAGCAACAACTGAAGGCATTTGGGTTGATGGGACCCAGCTGGACAGTTCTTCCTGTCTCTTTCATGCCTTTGCAGTGAGATGGCCTCCGGTGCTGGAGTCATCTGGAGGCTGCACTGGGCTGTCAGCAGGGTTGGGCCTCTCTTACCCATGTGGTCTCAGGGCCTCTCCTTTCCACATGGCCCCTTGGCAATCTCTCCAGCAGGGTAGGCAGGCTTCCTACTTAGTGGCTTAGGAATGATAAAAACAAGCCTTCCAGGAGGGAGGAAGCAGAAGCCACCAGACATTTAGAAAATGAAGCCCAGGGGCGCCTGGGTGGCTCAGTCAGTTAAGCTCCTTACTCTTGGTTTTGGCTCAGGTCATGATCTCACATGGTCATGGGATTGGGATTGAGCCAGGAGTGGGCTCCATACTAAGCAGGGAGTCTGCTTGTCCCTCCCCCTCCACCCCTCCCCTGCAGTCCCTCCCCTACTACCCCTTTCACGTGTGCACAGGGGTGCTTGTGAGTGCACACTTCTGAGTACCCTTTTGTGTGCGCGCTCTCTCTCTCAAATAAATAAATAAATCTAAAAAAAAAAAAAAAATGAAGCCTGGTCTGGCATGGTGTAACTCCTGCATTCTGTTGGTGAGTGCAAGTTACCCTTAGTTTCAACTTGGGAGGGGACAAGGGTAGAGGCCGGGTTTTTTGGGGGCACTATTCTAGAGATGAACTGCTATAGTATAATATACTGTAAGATACTTCGTTTTAGGCTGTAGTGTTAAGTATGTGCTAGTGAGTTTAAGCTTCAATTCTTAGTGGGTCCACTAGCCAAGAATTTCTACAGATGTGTAGTCAGCCAGCAGGACATAGGAAGGACGACACTGCAGAGGCAAGCACTGTAAGCACTTCATTCAGCTCTTCCGATCTGGATCAAAAGGAGGCCAGACAGTAGGCTGTCTCTCAGTTCAGGAGGGGCATCTGGCTCACAGGGGCAAATAGACTTCCCTGGGCGGGAACTTGGCGTGTGGGAGTCCCTCTTGCTAGTTCTGCCCACCACCCCGGTATCTCAAGGAGGGGAAGGGGAGCCCTTTCTGGGGTGGGATTGGTGTTTGGGGGGTGGGGGAGGAGCTATCCTATTCTATCCTCCTTGGCAGTAGGGCTATATAGGGTGAATATCCACCACTGACGTGTCAGGGACGTTAGGGATCATCAGGTCTCACCTCTGACCCACGAACTGCATCCCTGTCTTCCTCAGCACCGTCCTCAGCTTGTTTCCATAAAGTATGAGACACAATGGGTTCTCCTTTAGAAACTGCCTTTTGGAGTAAGTGTACACGTGGCCGCCCAGACTGTCATCATGTTGTTGTTGCAGAGCGCGTGAACAGAAGCATTCACCAGCTGCAGTGTGCCCTGAGGGAAGGTGATGTCGCTGTTGGGGAAGAGGCGCCGGGTCCCACATGTAGTAGCGGTGTAGAAAATGAGGACCCTGGGATGGCCTGGCACGAACTGCAACACAGCCATGCCGGTGAGTGCGAGTGGGTGTCAGTCCTAGTCTGAACGACACACAGTGAATATTTCAGCTCCATACAGTAAGGACTACAGGCCGTCCCAGCTCTGCAGGTGGCGTTTTCTTCCTGAAACACAGATCAGCTGATATAATTCCCTTGCTGAATATTTTTCCTTTGACTTCATGGTGCCTATAGGCTGATGTCCAAAATCCTTTCTATGTCAGAGCAATGTTTTCTCAACATGGCTCCAAGCTACCTCTCCAGCCTCGTATTTCTATCCTCCTCCACACTATCCATCTCTCAAGCCCTGTTCTAGTCATAGCAGCCTCCTCGCCCGGCTTCTGTGCTTATGCCATCCCTTGTAACTGGGATTTTTCTCACCCTTTTCTGCTTGGTAATCTTCTGTTCATCCTCTCTAAAAGCAGGCATGATTAGGTGTGTCCTCCTCTTATAACACTGTGACTAGCCATAGAGCTACATGGAAACTTACTACATAGTTTTGTATCTGTCAGTGGATCTCTCTTGCTCCGTAGACTCTTAGCTTTTAAGTGGTAGAGGTTTTCTCATGTCTGCCTTTGGACCCCCAGCCCATTGCACAGTTGTTGATGCATAAAACATGTTTACACTGTGTTTGTTAGATGGATGGAAGCGTGGATGGGTGGTGATAAGCCGCGGATCCACGGGAAGGCTAATGAAACCCATTGTGTTTGCTCTGCAGTTAATCAGCTCAAAGCTTTGTTGCACCAGCAGGCAACTAAGGAAAGTGAGGTGTCTCCATCAAGAAGACGAAATGTGTCCCCTCTGGTGCGTATCAACATTTGCAACCTGACAAGAGCATTGTCTTTCTATGTTTTTGGGTTTTTTTGAAGATTTTATTTATTTATTTATTTATTTATTTATTTATTTATTTATTTATTTAGAGAGAAAAAGCATGAATGGAGGGAGGGGGAAAGGGAGAAGGAGAGAGAATCTCAAGCAGACCCCACGCTCAGTGTGGAGCCCAACATGGGACCTGATCTCATGACACTGAGATGGTGACCTGAGCTGAAATCAAGAGTCGGACGCTTAACCGACTGAGCCACCCAGGTGCCCTCTAAGTGTGTTTCAGCTCTACAGTGTTGTTTTAGTAGTGTATGTTCTCGACAAATTCTGAGCAGGACATTCTAATAGCATAAAGCATTAAAAGAAATTATCTCCCCTCTGATTATTTTGGCTGAAGAAGAGAGACTTCCATGGCAGAGGGAATCCTGAGTTTTAAATTTATCGTTCGCTTGAAAAATGTAAGTGAGGAAACAGTTTGGAGAATTTACTTTGCAACTGTTAGCAAATATTAAAAAAAGGAACAATCTATGGGAAGGAATAGCTCTTTCTTTTTTATGGGGTCATATCGATATCCCATCTTTTTTTGAATTTACTTAATTATATTTCTAGCTGTCCTTTGTAATATTTATTTTGAATGTCAAAGCCAAAGTATATAATCTTATTCTGCATTTTAAAATACGTGGTTATAAAATTGCAAAATGTGAGAAGCTATACTTTATTTTTTTCTGAAGTTGTTTTTTACTGCTATTGCTTTGACAGAGTGAACTATTCCTGAATGAAGCAATGTGGTATGCTAATGCCTGAGACAGATGTGAGGGAGGGATAGGTATGAGGGAAGGATTTGGCCAGGTTTAAATGGTCAAAATAACGGTCTAGGCCTTAGGTCTATCTGGGCCTATTACTTACTGTCTAGAAGGGTATTATGCCTCACAGTGTTTCTGTAATAATAAGGTAAGAACATATACTTAAAATTCTTTAGAGACCTATGCAGTCTGACACAAATCTAACGTGTCGAAGTAGCAATAAGTACCTTGCATTTTCAGTGTGTGTGACAGTTGGATACCAGGGCTGCACGGTAGAAACTGTGGAGACGTGTCGCTTTACTCACAGCTGCAATGTTGTAACCATACCCCCGTATTAACACTTCACTCCAGCCTGACGCATATCATCATGCTTACTTCCCACTTTAGAGACGTGTACTGCAGGCCCCTATTCAATATTTATGGCTATCAGTTATAATTTTAATACAGCATTTCACCATTCAGTAAATGTATTCCTGTGGAGACCTGGTTTACAGAATGCTCTTAAGCACACAGTGGGTAGAGCTCTTTCAGGTCTAGTAGACGAAGTTGCTCTGTCTGTTGAATGCTCAGGCATACGCATTAGCATTTTAAAGGTACAACGGAGTGATATTACAGAGCTGGTTGAATCCGGGTAGCAGGAGAAGCCTCATGAAGAGTGTCATCAGTTCAGTATATGCAGCATACACTTCACACATCCCCGTGTCTGTTTATACGCAGCTACGTGGGAGGGTGCAACGTAGACTCTGGCTGTATTAGCCCACGTGGAATGATTACAAGCCAGAGTGATAATAAGCAGTGCTGGAAGGTTTAGAAGCACTTCAGATGCACTTTCCTCTTCTTTTCTTTTTTAAGATTTTATCTGTTTGCGAGCGAGCGAGAATGTGAGTGGGGGAGGGGGGAAGATGCAGAGGGGGATGGAGAGGGAGTGGGGAAAGAATCTGAAGCAGACTCTGCACTCAGCACCGAGCCCGACTTGGGGCTCGATCTCACAACCCTGAGATTATGACCTGAGCCGAAACCAAGAGTGGGATGCCCAGCCGACTGAGCCACCCAGGCGCCCCTTAGATGCACTTTCATAGCCAGCATGACATATCAGAAACACATGGCTCTCTTGACATGAAACTGACGCACTGTTGAGATGGAAAATATATCCACACATTATGACTTATGTTTGTGAAATGTGGCTATCCAGACTATAAGAAACCCTTACATATATAGGTGATTTCATTTTCCACACAGTATTAGCTTGTGTTTTTAAAATTTTTTACATAGACTATCCTACATGTACCCACAGTAATATTTAATTCTTATTTGCCTATGTTCTGGACCCATTTCTATTAATATAAAATTATTATAATTAATTGCTTTCTAGTCACCAGAGATAATCCATTTAATTAAAGTTACTTTGGTTTTTAAATTTCTTTAATATGCCAAAAAGCAAAATTCTACTTATTTATTCTGCCACGAGAGCTGGTCCTTCGTTGTTAGGAATTTCTAGCAGACTGAGAAACAATGATCAGGTGTCTCATCTCCAGCTTTCTCTGGGTTCATTTCACTGGTTGACACTCATTCTCCCTTCCCGATTTCCTCTTCTCCTTAAAAAATATCATGGAATGATAAATGATTCTAGAAGCCACGTTGTAATCATTTGAGGAGAGAGTAGGGTATACATTAAAGTCAATGCAGGAATGCTGCAGAGGGATGGAGAATGAACACGTCTTCTGCGGTCTGTTTGCTGGACTCCTGGTGCAGGGTAGCTGTCGGTTTCCCGAGGGTCCTGCTTTAGCACTCTAGGTGTGGCGGCTCCATACTCCAGACCAGCATAGCCTCAAATTGCCTTGAGTACTAGGGTCAAAAATCAGAAACCACACTTTTTTAACGTACTCCTTTGTAGATAGAATTTTACCTTGTGGAGACACCTGGCAGCAAACCCTTGTCTAAAGAATCCCTTCAGCAGGCAGCTGGTCTGCCGTTTTAGCTAGCAGTGCTCTCACCTGGCAGTTTCTTGAAGAGAATTGTCTGTTTATCTCCGCATTGCTGAATGGGGTGTCACATTTCCAGATGGCTCTGGTAGGCAGTTCTTCCCAAGCCAATGAGACTACACCAGCATTTTTCCATTTGCCACATACTTTTTATAACAACTTTCACTTTCCATCTTAAAAAAAAAAAAAAGATATTCATATCCCTGAATCTTATCTGTTTGTGGAATTTACAGGATAGAGAAAGAAATGCTATTGGTCACAATGTGATCTACCCCATGTTTGTATGACATCAGTACTAAATTGAGGGTGGAGTGGTATTACCTGCTTCTTTGCTAAATCCAAACATGCTTAATTTGTGTTTGTTTTCATTTTTTGCCTTAGAGGTCATCAGAGTATGAGGAAGCCAATATGCCTACTGTATACAATCTTGTTCCTATCATCAATGACCAGTCTCAGTACATTCATCATTTAGAGGCAGAAGTCAAGTTCTGCAAGGTAAGCTTCTCATTCAAAATTCAAACGCTACTAAATTAAAGTTTCTATTAATGATACCTTATATGAAAATTTGCTATTATTAGTCTTCACGTGTATTGCCCTACATTGACAGTTGTTATGTTTACATGTTTGAAAAGACTGGTATGTTACAGGGGCTTCCCCAGCCGGGGAATGATACTCCTGACCTTGCCATTTCTGATTGCTTCACTTCCCAGTGGCCCATAACTGTGTCTAACATTTTGATAATGTGCTCTCATGTTTCGGGTTTGTGCTTTCCACCCCACGTTCTTTAGCACAGCTGATGGGAAATGCTTTGGGGTGGTAATACCAGTCAGTCTCCCACACTCGTCAACCCGCGGTTCTAAACTGCTGACTCGATCTCCCCTATTGTCAGCCTGAAGGTTCCTACCTTAGAGTCGAATGAGAATGGCTCGTGGGGGTACTGATAACAATGATCAAGAAACCAGATGTGTCCCCTACGGCTTGTAATGCCAGATGTTCAACTATATGCAGTTTGGTAAAGTCATTAATGCCATCGGAGCCTTTATGCCTTTCCAAACTACGTGTTGTAGTTTTTCTTCCTTTTTTATTCAATATTAATATATCATATTTTTTACATTTTGGTTCCTTTTCCAAGGTGCAGGATTTCGGAAACCTTTAGACATTTCATTGTCCTGACTTTCCAAGAAATTCCCCATCTTAGCATGTTGCTGTGTCTTCATTCTTGGAGAATATAATCATTATTGCACAAGTATTCTTGGATTACCAAAAAGGCTGAAATAATATCCTAGGACTCATTCCCTTAACAAGCTCCTGTTAATCTCTAAGATGCTATGGGTAAAGCTTAAAAGACATTGTATGGGAGTTTTACCTCTACCCTCTTAGGATTTTTGGCTGTGAATCATAATTAAATTAAGGTAAAACAGATTAACAGGATGAAAATATATACATTTATTTGTTTTTTTATTATCGAAGTATAATCAACATACAATATTAATTTTAGGCGTACAACATATTGATTGAACAATCCCATATATTACTCAGTGCTCACCACGGTAACTGTAGTTACCATCTGTCAGAGTACAATGTCATTACAATGTTATTGACTGTAGTACCTGTCTGTACTTTTCATCTCTGTGATTCATTTCTTTTATAACTGAAAGTTTGTACCTCTTAATCCCCTTTATCTGTTTCACCCATATCCCTACCCACCTCCCCTCCGACAACCACCAGTTCTCTATATTTGAGTCTTTGTTTGTTCTTTCATTTTGTTTTTAGATTCCACATAAAAGTGAAATCATATGGTATTTGTCTTCCTCTGTCTGATTTATTTCACTTAGAATGATACCCTCTAGGTCCATCCATATTGTCACAAATGCAAGATCTCATTCTTTTTTATGGCTGAGTAATATTCTATTCCATATATACATATATATATGCATATGGATACACACACACACACATCCCATCTTCTTTATCCATTCTTCTATCAATGCATATTTGGTTACTTCCGTGTCTCGACTACTGCAAATACTGCTGAAGTAAACAGAGAGGTGCATAGATCTTTTTGGATTTAAGTCAGTTGAGGTAAATACCTGGAGTGAAATTACTAGATCATATGGTATTTCTGTTTTTAATTTTTTTGAGGACCCTCCATACTGTTTTCCACAGTGGCTGCACCAATTTATATTCCCACCAACAGTGCATGAAGATTGCCTGTTGCCCCAGCCTCATCAATACTTGTTAGTTCTTGTCTTTTTGGTATTAGCCATTCTGACTGGTGTGAGGTGATATCTCATTGTAATTTTGATTTTTATCCCCTCATGATGAGTGATGTTGAGCATCATTTCATGTCTCTGTTGGCCATGTGTATGTCTTCTTTGGACCTTCTATTCAGGTCCTCTGCCTGTTTTTAAATAGATCATTTACTTTTTTTGGTATTGAATAGTACAAGTTCTTTATATACTTTGGATATTAACCCCTCATCAATATTATCATTTGCAAATCTCTTCTCCCATTCATGAGGTTGCCTTTTTGTTTTGTTGGTGATTTCCTTTGCTGGGCAAAAGCTTTTTATTTTGGTTTCCGTTGCCTGAGGAGACATATCCATAAACATGTTGCTGATCCAAGAGATTACTGCCTATGTTTTTTCTTTTAAAAGTTTTATGGTCTCACATGTAGCTGTTTAATCCATTTTGAGTACATTTTTATGTATGGTGTGAGAAAGTGGTCCAGTTTCATTCTTTTACATGTAGCTGTGCAGTTTTCCCAGCACCATTTGTTGAAGAGACTGTCTTTTTTCCATTGGATATTCTAGCATCCTTTGTCATAGATTAAGTGACCATATATTCATTGGTTAATTTCTGGGCTCTCTATTCTGTTCCACTGATCTGTGTCTATTTTTGTGCCATTACCATACTGTTTTGATTACTATAGCTGTATAGTATATCTTGAAATCTGGGATTGTGATATCTCCACCTTTGTTCTTCTTTCTCAAGATTACTTCGACTATTTAGGGTCTTTTTGTTTCCATACAAATGTTAGGATTATTTATTCTAGTTCTGTGAAAAATGCTGTAAGTATTTTGATACAGATTACATTGACTCTGTAGATTGCCTTGCGTAGTATGGCCATTTTAATGGTATTTATTCTTCCAGTCCATAAGCATGGGCTATCTTACCATTCGTTTGTAACTTTTTCAGTTTCTTTCATCAGTATTCTATAGTTTTCAGAGTACAGGTCTTTCACTTCCTTGGTTAGGTTTATTCCTAGGTATTTTATTCCTTTTGGTGCATTGTAAATGGGATCGTTTTAATACAAGTTTTATGGGAACTCTCATAAGGAAATGATGACCCAAAGAAATGGTAAAACCGAAATGCTTTTATACTATGTTGAACAAAGAGAGGCAATGTGGAAACATAACTAAAGTATATGGGGAGATTAAAGGAAGATGAGTTATTTTAATGAGGTCTGTTCGCACAGATTCCTCTCAGCCTCCACTCCCTCTGGTGATAAGAATGTTTCTTTCTTCCTCATATGCAGAGGACATTTTTCACATGGGAGTTTTATCTCCTGCTTCCAGGAAGAAAGGGAAGGTCAATCTTTTTTGTATCTGCTGTTTTATAAGTGCCTTTAGCTTAAAATAATTCTTTTTTCACAAGGTGGCATATTTTGGGGTGGCAGACTCTACCACAATACAAATTGTAATAAACTTACCATCTAGGTGTGGGACGCCTGGGCGGCTCAGTGCATTAAGCGTCTGCCTTCAGGTCAGGTCATGATCCCAGGGTCCTGCATTGGGCTCCTTGCTCAGCAGGGAGCCTGCTTCTCCCTCAGCCTGCCATGCTCCCCCCCCGCCCCCCCCCCCCCAGCTTGGGCTCTCTCTTTCTTTCTGACAAATAAATAAATGAATTTTTAAAAAAAATAAAATAAACTTACCATCTAGTTGGGAAGAGAGTCCTAATGCTTATGGGCGCCATAGCAACAGCAGAGAGAGTATAATGTAGTCCGCGTTCTGTAGTATTAACTTAAATTATAATAAGAGTAGAAAGGTACTAAAAGTTGGAGTTTTGGGGGGTGTTTTTCTGGGAGAGGATAATCTTAAAGGAGTAGGATCGTTTAGATCAGCAGAAGGAAGATGAAAGAGTTTCGTAGAGAAAACAGCTACACTGAAAGGACATATTCAGGGTGAATATGGTTTATTTATGGGGGACACAAGGCATCTATTATAAATTCCTGCAGTAGAGGATGTCTGTTAGATAAATTAAGGGTGCTGGATGGCTCAGCGGTTAAGCGTCTGCCTTCGGCTCAGGTCGTGATCCCAGGGTCCTGGGATTGAGCCCCGCATTGGTCTCCTTGCTCAGCGGGGAGTCTGCTTCTCCCTCTGCCTCTGCTGCTCCGCCTCGTTGTGCTCTCTCTCTCTCTCTCTCCATCAAATAAATAAATAAAATGAAAAAAAAAGAAATTATTAAAAGGAGGGGTACCTGGTCAGCCTCAGTTGGTGAACCATCTGCCTTTGGCTCAGGTCATGATCCTGGGGTCCTGGGACTGAGTCCTGCATTGGGCTCCCTGCTCAGCTGGGGAGTCTGCTTCTCCCTCTCCCTCTGCCTGCCGCTCTGCCTGCTTGTGCTCTCTTTCTGTCAAATAAATAAATAAAATCTTAAAAAAAAACCCAAATTATTAAAATGATGCTGAACTAGGAAAATGGAAGATTATAAAAGCCTCAAAAGGTAGACGGAGTATATATTTGATACATTTTAACAAGGGAATAATAGAATAAAAGTAACATTTAAGTGCTTAGAAATAGTTTATTAGTTTTTTAAAAATTTTATTTAATTTTAATAATTTTTAAATTTTTTATATCCTTTTTAAATTTATTTTTTGTTTTTAAAAGTATTTATTTTCTTATTAAATTTTTATTTATTTATTCTTTTAAAGATTTTATTTATTCAAGAGAGAGAGAGAGAGACAAAGCAGGTGAGGGGAGGGGCAGAGGTAAAAGCAGACTCCCTGCTGAGCAGGGAGCCCGATGCGGGACTCAATCCCAGGACCCTGAGTTCATGACCTGAACCGAAGGCAGACACTTAACCGACTGAACTACCCAGGCGCCCCAAATTTTATTTTATTATTTTATTTTTATTTTAAGTAAACTCCATGCCACACGTGGTGCTTGAACTCACAACCCGGAGATCAAGAGTCACATGCTCTATCAGCTGACCCAGCCAGGCACCCCTAAGTTTTTACTTACATTCCAGTTAGTTAACATACAGTGTGTTAGTTTCAGGTATACAATATAGTGATTCAACACTTCCATACAATACCCAGTGCTTATCATGACAGGCGCTGTCCTTAATCCCCATCCCCTATTTCACCCATCCCTCACCCACCTCCCTTCTGGTCACCATCAGTTTGTTCTCATAGCTAAAAGTATGTTTCTTGGTTTGCCCCCCCCTTTTTTCCTTTTGTTCATTTGTTTTGTTTCTTAAATTCCACTTCTGAGTGAACTCGTGTGGTATTTGTGTTCCTCTGCCTGACTTATTTCCCTCAGCATCATACTCTGTAGCTCCATCCATGTCATTGCAAATGGCTAGCTTTATTCTCTTTCATGGCTAATCTCCCATTGTATAATATATACCACTTCTTTTTTACCCATTCATCAGCTGATGGACACTTGGGCTCTTTCCATAATTTGGGTATTGTTGATAATGCTGCTATAAACATTGGGGAGCATGTATCCCTTTGAATTAGTATTTTTATATTCTTTGCATAAATAGTTATTTACTGCTGCAGTTGCTGGATGGTAGGATAGTTCTATTTTTAACTTTTGAAGAGCTTCCATTCTGTTTTCTAGAGTGGCTGCACCAGTTTGCATTCCCACCAACAATGTAAGAGGATTCCCTTTTCTCCACATCCTTGCCAACACCTGTTTTATCTTGTGTTGCTGATTTTAGCCATTCTGACAGGTGTGAGGTGATATCTCATTGTAGTTTTATATTGTAGTTTTGATGTGTATTTCCTTGATGATCAGTGATGTTGAGCATCTTTTCATGTGTCTGTTGGCCATCTGTATGTCTTCTTTGGAAAAATGCCTATTTGTGTCTTCTGCCCATTTTTAACTGGGTTATTTGGTTTTTTGTTTTTTTTTTAAGATTTTATTTGAGAGAGAGAGCCTGACTGGGGGGTTGGGGAGGAGACCTCAGCCAGGAGCCTGACCCAGGGCTTGATCCCAGGACCCTGAGATCATGACCTGAGCCAAAGGCAGATGCTTAACCGACTGAGCCACCCAGATGCCCCTGGATTATTTGTTTTTTGAGTGTTGAGTTTGATAAGTTCTTTATATATTTTGGATACCAGCCCTTTATCAGATGTGTCATTTGCAAGTATCTTCTGCCATTCCATGGGTTGCCTTTTAGTTCTGTTGATTGTTTCTCTCACTGTGCAGAAGCTTTTTCATTTTTTTTTTTTTAAAGATTTTATTTATTTATTTGACAGAGATAGAGACAGCCAGCGAGAGAGGGAACAGAAGCAGGGGGAGTGGGAGAGGAAGAAGCAGGCTCATAGCGGAGGAGCCTGATGTGGGGCTCGATCCCATAACGCCGGGATCATGCCCTGAGCCGAAGGCAGATGCTTAACCGCTGTGCCACCCAGGCGCCCCAGAAGCTTTTTCATTTTGATATAGTCCTAATAGTTTATTTTTGCTTTTGTTTCCCTTGACTCAGAAGACATATCTGGAAAGAACTTGCTGTGGCTGTTATCAAAGAGGTTACTGCCTATGTTCTCCTCTAGGATTTTATGGTTTCAGGCCTCATACTTAGGTATCCATTTTGAATTTATTTTTATGTATGGTGTAAGAAAGTGGTCCAGTTCCATTCTTTTGCCCTTAGCTGACCAGTTTTCCCAACACTGTTGAAAAGACTGTCTTTTCCCTATTGGATATTCTTTCCTGCTTTGTCAAAGATTAATTGACCATATACTCGTGGGTTCAATTCTGGGTTTTCTGTTCTGTTTTAGTGATTTTTGTGTCTATTTTTATGCTAATACCGTACCATTTTGAGCACTATAGCTGTGTAATATAGCTTGAAGTCAGGAATCTTGATGCCTCCAGCTTTGCTTTTCTTTTTCAAAGATGCTTTGGCTACTTGGGGTCTTCTTGTTTGTTCTAGCTCTGTGAAAAATGCTGTTGGTATTTTGATAGGGATTGCATTAAATTTGTAGATTGCTTTGGATGCTATAAACATTTTTACAATATTTGTTCTTCTAATCCATGGGCAAGGAATGTCTTTCCATTTTTTTGTGTCATCTTTAATTTCTTTCATCAGTGTTTTGTAGTTTTCAGAGTACAGGTCTTTCACCGCTTTGGTTAGGTTTAGTCCTAGTATCTTACTGTTTTTGGTGCAAATGTAAATGCGATAGATTCCTGAATTTCTCTTTCTGCTGCTTCACTGTTGGTGTATAGAAATGTAACAGATTTCTGTACGTTGATTTTGTATTCTGTGACCTTCCTGAACTCATGTATAAGTTCTAGCAGTTTTTTGGTAGAATTTTTCAGATTTACCATATAGAGTATCATGTCATCTGCAAATAGTGAAAGTTTTACTTCTTTCTTGCCAATTGGGATGCCCTTTATTTCTTTTTGTTGTCTGATTGCTGTGGCTAGGACTTCCAGTATTATGTTTCAGAAAAGTGGCAAAAGTGGACATCCCTGTCTTGTTCTTGACCATAGAGGAAAAGCTCTCAGTTCTTCCCCATTGAGGATGATATTAGCTGTGGGTTTTTGATATATGGCCTTTATCATGTTGAGTCACGTTCCCTTTAAACTGACTTTGTTGAGGGTTTTTGCCATGAGTGGATGTTGTACTTTGTCAAATGCTTTTTCGGCATCTATTGAAATGATCGTATGGTTCTTACCCTCTCTTGTATTAATGTGGTGTATCATGTTGATTGATTTGCAAATACTGAACTACCCTTGCAGCCCAGGAATAAATTCCACATGATTGTGGCGAATGATTTTTTTAAATGTATTGTTGGATTTGGTTTGCAAGTATTTTACTGAGAATTTTTGCATCTGTGTTCAGCAGGGATGTTGGCCTATAGGTCTCTTTTCTAGTAACGTCTTTATCTGGTTTTGGCATAAGCGTAGTGCTGGCCTCATAGAGTGAATTTGGAAGTTTTCCTTTCTTTTCTATTTTTTGGGATTAGTTTATAGTTATTAACTCTTCTTTAAGTGTGTGGTAGAAATATTTTATTAGTTTTTTTTTAATTAATAGATTTTATTTATTTTTTTTTAAATAAAGATTTTTATTTATTTATTTGACAGAGAGAGAGACAGCCAGGGAGAGAGGGAACACAAACAGAGGAAGTGGGAGAGGAAGAAGCAGGCTCCCAGTGGAGGAGCCCAATGTAAGGCTAGATCCCAGGACCCTGGGATCACGCCCTGAGCCGAAGGCAGACGCTTAATGACTGAGCCACCCAGGCACCCCAATAGACTTTATTTTTTAGATCAGTTTAAGGTTTACAGAAACATTGAGTGGAAAGTACCTAGAGTTGCCATGTACTTCCCCTTCATACCTCCTTAGCAGTTTTTGCTGTTATTAACAGCATGTATCAATGTGGCACATTTGTTTCAATTGATGAACCAATATTATTACATTATTATTTGCTAAATTCCACATTTACCTTAGTGCTCACTCTTTGTGTCATACATTTCATAGCTTTTGAAAAATGTATAATGACGTGTATCCATCATTACAGTAGCAAAGAGAATAGTTCCACTGCAGTAAACATCATCTGTGCTCCATTTAATCATCTCTCCTTCCTTACCCGCCAGATCCCGGCAACCGCTGATCTCTTTCCTTGTCTCCACAGTTTTGATTTTTCAGAATGTCATGTAGTTGGAATCATATAGTTTGCAGCCTTTTCAGACTGGCTTCACTGACTTAGTAATAGGCATTTAAGTTTCCTTCATGTCTTTTCATGGCTCAATAGCCTTTTTTTAATCCCTGGGTAAAATTCTGTTGTATGGATATAACATAGTTTGGTTTTTCCATTCATCCTTTGAAGGACATCTTGCTTGCTTCCAAGTGTTGGCAACTATGAACAACACTGCTATAAATATTCATGTGCAGGTTTTTGTGGATATAAATTTTTAACTCATTGGAGTAAATATCAAGAAGCTCAATTGCTGGATCATATGATAAGAGTATTTTTAGTTTTGTAAGAAGCTGTCAAACTTCTTCCAAAGTGGCTCTACCATTTTGCTTTTTCACCAGCAATAAATGAGAGTTCTTGATGGTCCACATCCTTGCCAGCATTTGGTGTCATCAGTGTTTTGGATACTTATGTACTTGAGGTGTGTTTTAATTTAAATTCCCTGATGACATATAGTATTGGACATTATTTTCCTGTACTTATTTTCCATTTATATACTTTCTTTTTTAAAATTGGGTTGTTTATTTTCTTATTATTGAGTTCTAAGAGTGCCTTATATGTTTTGGATACTGGTCATTTATCAGCTATGTCTTTTGCAGTTCTTTTCTCCTCGTCTGTGGCTCATCTTTGATTCTCTTAACAGTGTCTGTCATAGAGCAGAAGGTTCTAATTTCAGTAAAGTCCAGTTTATCAGTTTTTCTTTCAAAGATTTTGCTTTTGGTATTCTATTTAAAAATCATTGCCGAACCCAAGGTCATCAGTATTTTCCCCATTCTTCTATAATTTTGTGTTTTATATTTAGATCTATGCTCCATTTGAGTTAATTTTTGTGGAAAGTGTAAGATCTCTGTCTAGATTATTTTTTTTTCTTTTCTCTTCTTTTCTTCTTCTTCTTCTTTTTTTTTTTTTTTACCCTGCTTGTAGATATCCAGTTGTTTCAGCACCATTTGTTGAAAAGACTGTTTCCATTGAATTGCCTTTGCTTCTTTATAAAGATCAGTTGACTATATTTATTTGAATCTATTTCTGGGCTCACTTCTCTGTCCCCTTGATCTATTGGTCTATTCTTTTGCAAATACCATACTGTCTTGATTATTGGAACTTTATAGTAAGTCTTGAAGTTGGGTAGTGTCAATCTTCTGATACTGTTCTTCTCATTATGGTGTTAGCTATTTGGGTCTTTTGCCCCTTTATATAAATTAAAATCAGTTGGTAAATATCCACAAAATGACATGCTGGATTTTGATTGAGATTGTGTTGAATCTATAAAGCAGGTTGGGAACTGACATGTTGACAATACTGAGTCTTTCTGTGCATGTACATGGAATGTCTTTCCATTTATTTAGGTATTCCGTGATTTCTTATTCAGAGTTTTGCAGTTTTATTCATATAGATCTAGTACATATTTTGTGAGATTTATACCTCAGTATTTCAATTTTTTAATGTGTTAATGTAACTGGTAATGTGTTCTTATTTCAAATTCTAAGTACTATTGCTAATATATGAGAAAACAATCGACTTCTCTATATTAACCTTGTGATCTGCAGCCTTGCTAGAATCACTTTTTCTAGCTGTTTTTTCATTCTTTGAGATTTTCTTTGTAGAGAATCATGTCAAGTTTAAACAAAACCAGATGTCTTTTTAAAAAATTATTTCTTCCTTTCCAGTATATATGGTTTTTATTTCTTTGTCATATCTTGTTGCATTAGCTAGGATTTTTAGTATGATGTTGAATAGGAGTGATGTGAAGGGACATACTTGCCTTGTTCTTGTTCTTAGTGGGAAACTGTCTATAGTCTCACGACTGAGTAGGACGTTAGCTGTATGTTATTTATAGATGCTGTTTATAAATTTGAGGGTGTTTTCCTCTATTTCTCGTCTGCTGAGAATTTTTATATTGAATGGCTCCTGGAGTTTGTCACTTGCATTTTCTGTCTATTGTTATGATCATAAATGATTTTTCTCACTTGTTGATGTGATGGATTACATTAATTCATTTTCAAATATTGAACCAAACTTGTATACCTAGAATAAATTCCATTTTGTCCTGTTGTATAATGTATTATACAACATTATGTATGTTTATACATAAACATGTATATTTATACATCATTATGTTTGCTTTGCTGATATTTCGATGAGGATTTTTGTATTTATCTTCATAAGCTGTATTATCAGTCTCTAGTTTTCCATTCCTGTAGTGTCTTCACCTGGTTTGGGTATTAGGGTAATGCTGGTTTCAAGAATGAGTTAGGAATTATTCCTTTGGATATTTTATGGAAGATGTTGTAAATAATTGGTATAATTGTAAAAAATTACTTAAATTTTTTGCATAATTCACAAATGAACTAATGGCAGGCCTGGTGCTTTCTGTTTTGAAAGGTTACTAATAATTGATTAATTTGCTTTGATAGGTGTAGGACTTGTTCAGACTATGTCTCCTGTGAGTTTTGATAGATTGTGTCTTTTAAGAAATTGGTCTGTTTTATCTAAATTATAAAATTTATGGGCATAGAGTTGTTCATGGTATTCCTTTGTTATCCTTTTAATGTCCATGGGATCTATAACGATGACCCCTCTTTCATTTCTGATGTTAGTAATTTGTGTCTTCTCCCTTTTCTTCTTGGTTAGCCAGGCTAGAGTCTAGAGTCTTACCAGTTTTATTGATCATTTCAAAGACCCAGCTTTTGGTTTTATTGCTTTTCTCTATTGATTTTCTATTTTTAATTTCTTTGATCTCTACTCTAATTTTTATTATACTTCTGCTTACTTTGGATTTAATTTACTCCCCATTTTTTTTAAAGTGTCCTAAGACAGAAGCTTAGATGATTGATTTGGAATCTTTCTTCTTTTCTAATGTTTTTCACTGATATTGTTGTATCTCACAAATCTTGGTAAGTTGTATTTTCATTTTTATTTAGTTCAAAGTATTTTTATATTTTTCTCGAGACATTGTCCTTGATGTCCTGTACGTTATTTAGAAATGTTGTTTAATCACCAAGTGTGTTGGGAGTGTTCCAGCCATCTTTCTGTTACTGATCTCTAGTTTAATTCTAGTGTGGTCTGAGAACATACTTTTTATGATTTCTATTCTTTTTCATTTGTTAAGGTGTGTTTTTAGGCCCAGGATGTGGTATGTCTTGGTGACTGTTCTGTTTTAGCTTAAGAAGAAAGTGTATTCTCTTGTTGGATAAAGTATTCTATAAATGCAATTTAGACCCAGTTGACGGCTGGTGCTGCTCTGTTCAACTACGTACCTCTCAGCGTTTTGCCAATCGACAAGATCTGTTGGACCTGTCAATTACTGACAGAGGGGTTTTGAAATCTCCAGCTGAAATAGTGGATTCATCTATTTATTTTTACAGTTCTATCAGTTTTTGTATCATGTATTTTGATGTTCTACCGTTAGGCACATACACATTAAGGATCATTATGTCTGCCGGGAGAATTGACCCCTTTATCATTATGTGATGCTCCTTTTATCCCTTATATTTTTCTTTGGCATGAAGTCCGCTTTGTCTGAAATTAATATAGCTACACCAGCTTTCTTTTGATTTATGTTAGCATGGTATGCCTCTCTCTATCCATTTACCTTTCACTTATCTGTGTTTTTATATTTAAAGTAGGCTTCTTACAGACAACATATACTTGTGTCATGTTTGTCATTCACTCTTAAAGTCTCTTTTAATTGGTATATTCAGACCATGGACACTTAAAGTTATTGTTGATATTCTTGGCTATCAATATAATTGGATAATATCTACTATATTACTGTTTTCTACTCATTGCCCTTGTTCGTTCGTTATTTCTTTCTTTCTTTCTTTTCTTTTCTCTTTTCTTTTCTTTTCTTTTCTTTTCTTTTCTTTTCTTTCTTTCTTTCATCAGTCTTCTACTCTTTTTCTGCCATCGCTGGCTTTAAGTGATCCTGTTATGTGATTGCAGTTTTTCTTCTCTCTTAGCATAGCAGTTGAACTTTTTTTACTTTTGTAAGTGATTGTCCTTGAGTTTGCAATTACATTGATCAGTAATCTAAGTCTGCTTTCAAAAAGCTCTATACCACCACATGGCAGGGCAAGTTCCTTATAGTGTTTCCAATCCCTCCCTCCTGTCCTCTGTAACATTGCTGTCATTCATTTCAATTATTCATAAGCTATAATCACTGTATACAGTGCTGCTACTGTGATGGTGAGCAAACTGTTATACGTTAGATCAGTTAAGATTAAGAAAAATAAAATATTTCGTTTTATCACCATAAATTCCTTTTCTAATGCTCTTTCCTTGTTGTGTACAGCTGAGTTTATAACCTCTATTATTTCCCTCCTTTCTGAAGAACATTTAACATTTCTTGCAAGGCAGGTCTACTGGAGACAAATTTCCTCAATTTTTGTTTATCTGAGAAAGTCTTTATTTTCCTTTCACCTTTGAAGGGTAATTTGCCTGAATACAGCATTCTAGGTTGGTGAATTTTTTCCTTTCAATACTTCAATATTTCATTCTGTTGTCTTCTTGTTTGCAGGGTTTCTGAAGAAAACCTTGATTTCTGATTTCCTTAAAGATTTTCTGTTTGTCTTTAATTTTCTGCAGTTTGAATATGATATGCCTAGGTATAGATTTTTTGGTTTATTTTTTACTGCTTGGTGTTCTCTGAGCTTCCTGAATCTGTGGTTTGGTGATACCATTTTGGAAAATTCTCGGTTGTTATTGCTTCAAATATTTCTTCTTGTCCTTTCTCTCTTTGTCACCTTTTATAATTATCCCACATTTCTTGGATATTCTGTTCTTTTTCATTCTTTTTTTCTCCTTTTGGAAAATTCTCGGTTGTTATTGCTTCAAATATTTCTTCTTGTCCTTTCTCTCTTTGTCACCTTTTATAATTGTCCCACATTTCTTGGATATTCTGTTCTTTTTCATTCTTTTTTTCTCCTTGCCTTTTAGTTTGGGAAATTTCTTTTTTTTTTTTTTTGGCTTGGAGGAAGCCCCCCAGCCCCCTAGCTAAGGCAGTTTGGCCTCTCTGTGGCCCTAGTTAGGCAGGGGCAGGGTGTCCTGGCCTCCTGATTAGTGGCTGTGGCCATGGCCATGGCCACCGTGGCTATGGCAGTGGCCCTGGCCACTCTCCCGAAAGCCTGGCCCGTGGCTGTGGCCTTCTCCTTCAGGGGCATTCTTGCGTATCTCCTCATGAGAGGCTACCGTCAGCCTGCCCACTTTGAGAACTCCTCGAAGTTCAGCTGCTTGTCTCCATTTGTGTCCAGGTCCTCCATGATCTTGTTTATGGCATTGTCATTCTTCTTCTGCTTCTTGAGGAAGTTTGGCAGCTCCTTTTTCACAAGCTGTTTCAGTTCTTTCTGGTTGAGTGTGTCCGGGTGCCCTAGCCGCACAGAGTACTGGTGGAAGATGTTGATGATGGTCTGGATGCTGCATTCCAGCTGTGACATCTGGTCCGCCATCTTCCTGCACTCCAAGTCAAGGTAGGGAAATTTCTATTGGCAGTTCTTCACGTTCCTCAATTCTTTTCTTGGTTGTGTCCAGTCTATTAATGAGGCCATCAAAGGCATTCATCATTTCTATTATGGTGTTTTTGATTTCCAGCACTTTGGTTCTTTCTTTCTCTCCATTTCTGCTTATATTTCCCATTGGTCCTTTCATGTGGTCCACTTTTTCCATTAGACGCTTTAACATATTAATCATAATTATTTTAAACTCCCAATCTGATAATTCCAACACTGCTGCCATATTCGAGTCTGGTTCTGTGCTTGCACTGTCTCTTTAAACTGTGTTTAAGTCTTTTAGTGTGCTTTCTAATTTTTTGTTGAATGCTGGCCATGAGGTAGTGGGTAAAAGGAACTGTTTAGTGTGAGATATTATGTTTATTGTGGTAGGAGTTAGGCTGTGTTTACTGTTTGGTGTTACTACAGTTGTCAGGTTAAAATTTCTTCTAGTTGTTGTCTTTGGGCTTCTCTTGAGAATTTTTCTTAACTATAGTCTGAGATACACGGTTATTTTAGTGTATTCCCTTGTTATTTGTAGGTGCCCTTTTGACAGGGTGGTAGGTGTGAGATTAGGGGAAGCATTTTATAGTCCTATGATTAGGTCTCAGTCTTTTAGTGAGTCTGGGCCCACTAGCTTTGACCTTCACAACTGCTTCTCAGTCACCCTGTCCCCCTAAGTGAGGTGGGAGGGCTAGAGGGAACTGGAGTTGGGTATTTCCCTTCCTGAGGGCAGGGCAGTTGGGTTGTGAAAAACCCCAGCTCTTTAGGCTCTGATAAAATACTTTCTCTTGAGGCAGGCCTTTTTAAGAACAGAAATGCTTTGTGCATATTTCAAAATGGCTACTTTTCCTCTCCTCCTAGAGGAAGCTTGAAGGGATTTTTCTCTAGTCTTTGCTGTAAGAACCTGGTAGATAAAACTCACAAAAGTATAGGAATCCCTTTAAGATGGTCCTTCTAGAGGGGGAATGAACCATGAGAGACTGTGGACTCTGGGAAACAAACTGAGGGCTTCGGGGGTGGGGGAATGGGATAGGCTGGTGATGGGTAGTAAGGCGGGTACGTATTGCATGGTGCACTGGGTGTTATACGCAAGTAATGAATCATGGAACTTTAAAAAAATAAAAACTAAAAATAAATAAATAAAAATAAGATGGTCTTTCTGGAGTTTTTAACCCTCAAACTTGTCTACCCTGAGCTTCCAATTACGCTTTCCATTTTCCTTCCCAGCACTGGTTCCCCTGGAAGTTTCTGCTCAGGTAGGTTGTGATTCTCAGGAACGCCTGTCTGTCTGTCCGTCCAATTTGGGGGATGGCTGTTTTCCCTGTGACCTCAATTCTCTTACGGATTTAAGAAGAGTGGTTGATTTTTTTTGTGTGTTCAGCTTTTCTCTTGTTGTGAATGATGTCTTCCAAGCTCATTATATTCCAGACCAAAAATTGGAAGCCTGCAATATTTTTTTAGTTAAAGCTTTCAATTATAGACTTGGGTTTTGGCTTTTTTCTGAATAAAATGATTGAAAGGGAATTTGCATGTATTGCGTAATAGCTTTTTATTACACCGGTAATGAAGTAGTATGCCATGAATGTATTGATATTTTTTACCTTTTTTTCAGAGTGAGATGCCACTCAATGGCTATTCTAATTGTTATTTATTGTAATCCCTTATCTTATTGCCTGCAGGGCCAGAGTAACACTCTTTTAGAACTCTCCACCAAACTATCTCACTCATAATTTCGCTCCATCTGGCTACCAGTCATGGTTAAATATTCTAACTTTCCATGCCTACCTCAGAGTCCTCTGTTGTCCATTTAATCCTCTGTTAGGTTCAACAAGTTGTCGGCATTCGAGGAGTAATACTATATCTCACCTTATTGTTTAAAAGTCTACCTGATTCTTAAAAGTTTTTTAGATAACCCCTTTAATTAAAGTCTTTCTAGAAGCCTACAAAAAAACTGTCAGAACCACGCATTTCTGTGATATGGCCATTGGCAGGCTCTTTACGATATTCCCCAGGCTTCTTTTTGTTTGTTAGCTAATGTTTGAGTTGCTTTATTTGTCTAAGTATAATTACAATATTTCAGAAAATGGATAGAGAGCACGTTTTCCGTGCTTTGTATCATGTTGGATCATCTAGTAATCAGTGATTAACACTGCTTAAAAATGCTTAATGTAGTTGGCATTTTTGTTTCTGCTTTTTACAGGAGGAACTCTCTGGAATGAAAAATAGGGTACAAGTAGTCGTGCTTGAAAATGAAAGGCTCCAACAAGAGCTGAAATCTCAGAGACAAGAGGAAGCAATGAGGGAACAAACACTTCTGGATGCATCTGTGAGCATTTTTTTCAAACCATAAATGATATTTTATTTTGAATGCTCCTTCCTACCCTCTCCCCCAGCCTTCTGAACTTCTGGAATTCTTAACTTGAATTTTGGCAAACGTACCATGCTGTTACTCACTTGGGGCCTCAAAAATTGAGATTCACCATAGTGGAATGAATCCTCAGATGCCAAATATCTATGCTGATTTCCTCTCTGAGTATACATACCGTTTATGTTTTTGCCATATGGAAACAGCAGGTCCGAAGCAGGAAGCAGGTCATGTAGGAAGGACTTGGTTAAATCCAGAAACTTTCTAACTGTAGCTTAGATTTCTGGTGTATTTCTCTAAATTTTCCTTGTGCTCTGAATCCTAAGAAGTCTAATTGGCAGCATGGGGTAGCAGAGCGAGCGCTGGCCGGAGGGTGCCAGGATCAGCATGTGAGTTTCCCGTTGTCCCTAATAAGCTGGGGGTTTCACGAATAATGTGATGGGGCTTTCAAACATGGCTTCACCTCATGTGTCCTCTGTTCATTGGCAATTTGAGAAGATACATCTGTATTAGCTGTTCTCAATCTTTAATGTGACTAACTCTCACTTGGGATGCTTGTTGGCAGTGTAGACTCCTGAGCACCCTCCCCTGCAAGTCTGATTCAGTGGGTTTACATTGGGTCCTTGAGTTAAAAATATGAATTTTTTAACAAGTTGCCTAAGTGATTCTAGTATCAATGTGCCACATTTTGAAGAACAGTGGATTCATTGATGTCTGTAATTGTACAACACAAAATTCTTGTGATGATATTTAAGTAGCGTTTAAACTTAATATTTCCTTATGACTTGTCGGAGATACTGTTGCATTAGAAATGTCATTTACTCTTGCTCTAGGACACAGTTAATCACAGTTTGTTCTGCTTCTTGAAAACAATTCAGTATTCCATGGGGAAGTGTTACTACTTGCCTCTTGCAGCTTTATTTTACAGTGGATTTTGGTGATTTTGACTTCGTTGTCATTGGTGAATCAGTTCTGATTAAGAAAAAATATGAGTGTCTTAATGTTTTACCTAGGTGTCCTCTAATTTTTTATTTTGAAGTTTTTTGGTTGTTGTTGACCTGACCCAATGTCTCATTTGTAATCCTTGAGTTCTGTGTTAGAATTTCCTATTTAGAAGTGGCCGATTGTGTTAAATCTGAATGGCAAAGTGGGCTGATCAGTATTTCAGTTTATTTTTCTGCGGAATGTTTCAGTTTGTGTCCAGCTCTTTTCCCTTCATCAGAAGAGTTTTTCGAAAATTTATATTATGATATTACTTATTATCAATGTTAGTAGTTAAAAATTCCATCTTAGTCGCTTACGATTTTAATGTCAATTTGAAGATGATAGAGCCATATAAAAAGTACCTCAATGTAGCTCGTTTAAAAAATATATTCTTTTGCTTTTCTTCCAAATACGTAGTCACTCAGCAAACAGTAACTTGATTATTCATAGACTTCGGTATTTGTGCAATGACAAAGAAGTGGAAGAAGGGGAAGTGAAGTGAGAAAGGAAATTAGTCAGACAAGTGAACCAGAGGGCAAGAGAAGTGAGTAACACAGAAGGGGAAGGAAACAATGTACAAGCACACATGCTCTGCTATAGGAACAAAGGAAACTTGCCGAAGAAATTTATAGCCATATGTTATGGAAAAAACAAAGTTGCAGAATGTTTTTTTAAACATTCACGTGAACTAAAATATAATGCAAACAATCAACATGATTGTTGCACATGTGTCAGGAGACCTTGATACCTATTTTAATGTTAGTCTTCTGTGATATTTTGTTGTTGTAGAATTACTACCCCTGCTGCTTTTTTGCACGTATAGGTGAATTGAGGCATTTCAGCAATGTATGCTTGGTGTTGTGTTCAGAGTTTTAGTATAAATGAAACTTTTTAGAATATCTTAAATATAAACACATCAAGAGACATTTTCTTTTTTTTTTTTAATTCTGAACTCTTTTTACTGAGTCTATTACCGCACTGATGGTCGATCTTGCCACAGCTATTGGCGGATTTGAATATAAATTTTCAGGATTTCTTAATGCCTTCTTTTGAAAAATAATTAAAATAGTTATATAGTAATGATTAATACTTTTTGATGACTACATGTTTTGATGTGGCAGACACTCTGTCAAGCACTTTATTTACATTCAATTATTTCAGGTTTATAGTAGGAAAGGCAGGCAGGTGTTGTGTCTGTTTTCAGATGAGTAAATTAAGGTACAGGGCGGTTAAGTAAACAAAGCAACTCTACTAATGTCACAAGGCTAGAAAATGGCAAAGCTAGGATTCGAGCATGCGGCTGTCTAACTCCCCAGGTGCATGTGCCTAGCCTTGAGTTATACTGTCTTTCTGCATAACTTAGGAATAGCTTTTCAGTATTTAACCAAAGTACCTTTGTTTGCCATGGGGTAGAAGATTCTCCCCAGAAGAGAGGAGCATCCTCTTTATTTTTCCTGAGTTTTAGCCTTGGACTTGGGTGGTAGCCTACATGATGCTTAGCACTTAGCCTACAGTATGACCCAGTGGTTGAAGAAACAAGCAGGTTATTTTTTCAAAACTACAGCCATTTCCATCTTCATTTGCCATCATTTTTTAAGTGAAATTTCTCTTCATGGAGAGCTTTTCTTCAGAGTTCGAAAAATTAAAATATGCTATTTATTAGAAATTTTGGGGGCAACTGGGTGGTGCAGTCAGCTGAGTGTCCAACTCTTGGTTTTGGCTTAGGTCCTAATCTCAGGGTTGTGAGATTGAGCTGTAAGTCAGGCTCTGTGCTCTGCATGGAGACTGCTTGGGACTCACTCTGCCCCTCCCTGCCCTCAGACAAATAAATACATCTTTAAAAAAAAAAAAAAGAAATTTTGGCATGTGTATTCATGCAAAGATCTAGGAGATTTTTTTTAAAAGCAGAACATTTCTGAGTCATATCCTTCTATGTCTACTTTCATGCCCTCTCTACCACCCCTCCCCTCAATTAAGAAATCAAAGGTTTTTGGTGATCTCCAAGGATGTAAATGTAATTCGATTTTTTAAGTTTTGGTCAAATACCATTCAAGTTCTTAAATGTTATCTGTGAAAGCGCAAAGTGTCAATTAGACTAGCACTTCTTTCCAAAGAATGACAATATTTTATGTCGTAAGTCAGTGATCTGTGGTGTACGTACTTTTTCCAGTTCCTCTATAGGCGATTAGTACTGCTATTCTTCATAATTCTCTAAGGCAACTTTGCACGCAGATCTTGAGAGATTTGTCCTTACCTACAAAATCAAGTTCAAACTTGTTATATGTATTTTCCAGACCCGTATTTGACTCTCTGACTTGACATTTTGATATGCGTTGTTTTGTGCTTCAATCTCTAGTAATTCTGAAATGCGTGAGTCTCCTGTAGGCACCATACTTTTTCACACGTCCGTGACTTTCCCCATAATGTTTTTCTTCCTGGCATGCTCCTGTCATCTAGCTCACTTTCTCATCCAAGATATCACACCAGTGTCAACACTTCCCCAGAAAACCCTCCTTGAATCTCTGGTTGTTCTTAGTGCCCCTCCTCTATTTTCACATAGTCTCCCACGCACACCTCTGGCCTAGCACTTACCTTATTAAATTGAAATTATCTGCTTAGGGGTTTGTCTTGAGGATAAGGTTGGTCTTGCTCATTTTTACCATCCAAGCTCTTAGCACAGTGCCTGAACATAGGAGGTATCATACACAAATGTTTGCATTAAACTGAACTTCCAGAAGAATATGGAATGGGCACTCAGAATACTATTTGGGATGAATGCAGTTTAGCTCATTCTAGCATGATGTGACACTACAGTTCTGTGTTTGGGACCTGTCTTCTCTTGTGAGTACTACCATATCCTTTGGCCCTTAGCAAGAGTTCAGTAATAATTTGTTGAATTAGATTAATATTTCAGTCCTTGTACACACAAATTACCCAGCTCTTTGGGCTGCATATGTCATTGAATGTTGAGAAGGTACGGGAGGTGCAGACACAATGGGGTATACACCAAATGTGGTCTATAGGCGTGTTTTGTTTGATGAACTATGAACCAGTATTTAGTAGTGTTTCAAATGAAAAGCCAGATATCTGGCTTATTTTTTAAAAAAAATCAGAAGATTTTTTTGAATATGAGTTTGTATTCACACATGGCACCACTTGCCTGGAACTGAGTAGTTGCTGCAACTTTCAGATCATTTGTCATGGTCCCTACCACTCCTTTGTGAGTCCCTGACATCCAGGCTTTATGTCAGTTCTGTTTATCTCCATGTACTATTTTTCTTATTGAAGATAAATATTTTTCTGGAAAGGCAGGAGAGTGTAGTGGTTTGGGGCATGGACTAGGGAACTAGATTGCCAGGGTTCAGATCCTAGCTCTGCTGCTTATTAGTTACTTCCTACCTCTGTGACTCTTACAAGTTACTCAGTGTGACTCAGTTTCCTCTTTTTTAAAAAGATTTATTTATTTAATTTAGAGATAGAGTGTGTGCATGAACAAACACTGTAGGGGGGAGGGGGAGAGGGAGAGGGAGAGAGAGAATCTCAAACAGACTCCCCACTGAGCCCAGATCCTGATGTGGGGCTGGATCTCACGACCCTGAGCCAAAATCAAGAGTCAGATACTTAGCTGCCTAAGCCACCCAGGCACCCCAATTTCCTCTTCTGTAAAATGGAGATAACAATGAAACTTATACGGTTGTTATAGTGATTAAATGAGTTAATATATATATGAAACACATAAACAGTGTCTGGCACATAGTAAACACCGCAGGTATTAACATTATTATTTGTCATGCCTTTATGAAAGGTGGAGAATGAAACTAAGAGAGGGCTGTGTGTTTTGAGAATATATGTCTCCAGAGAAGTAAGAGAGAAGTTCATTTGTTGAAACACTAGCTGCCAGCCCTCTTTGCTCATTTACATTATTGCCTGTGGCTGTAGGAATCTGACTTTGTAACACTTGTGGAATATGACCCTAATAGCCTGAAAATGTAAGATCATTCTTGATGTGTAGTTTAGAAGCATCTGCTCTTGTATTCCTTTCATCACAGATGAGAATCAGTGTTCCATTTGTAAAGCATGCATGTTGTCTTAAAGTTAAATGCCAGTTGTAATTACTCATACATTTTATTTTAGGGAAACCTGCAGAATTCTTGGATGACAACAGGTGAAGACTCTGGGGCGGATGAAACTGCCAAGAGGCGATTCTCCCAGGGCAATGCAGATGCCGTCAAAGGTCCATCTGCTGGTGAGGCTGAGAAATGGAAGCTAGAACTGGTGAGAATTTGGGTGCTTTTCTCTTATGCATCTACTTTTTACATATTTTTTTATTGTGGTATACATACCATTAAATTTAGCGCTTTTGCCATTTTAACATCTATCATTTAACTATCATAAGTGTATAATTCATTTGCATTAAATACAATCACAGTGCACAACACTGTCCATTTCCAGAATTTTTATCATCCCAAGCAAAAGCTCTATAGCCATGAAATAATAACTTCCATTCCCCTCTTCTCCCAAACCCTGGAGACCTCTTCTACTTTCCATCTCTATAAATTTGCCTAGTCTAGGTGCCTGACATATGTGGAATCAAACAATATCTGCCCTTTTGTGTCTGGCATGTTTCATGTAGCATAATGTTTTCAAGGTTCATCAGTGGTGTAGCACATATCAAAATATCATGCCTTTTTAAGGGTAATATTCCATTTACGTAATACACCACACTTCATTTATCCATTCATTTGCTCATGAACTTTTAGTTCACTGCCTTTTGGCTCTTGTGAATAAAGCTATCGTGAACATCAATGCACAAGTATCTGTTTTCGTCCCTACTTTCTCTTCTCTTGGGCATATAACCAGAAAGGGAATGGTTGGATCATATAGTAATTCGTTCTTTCCTTTTTCTGCTCCTCAGACTCAATCATTTTCACTGTTCTATTTCAAGTTTGCTGATCCTTTGTTCTGCTGCTCAAATCTGCTCTTCTATGCCTTTAGGAATTTTTCATTTCAGTTGTTGTACTTTTCAGCTCCAGATTTGTATTTAGTTCCTTTTATAATTTGATTTCTTTATTTAATTTTAATTCCAGTAAGCATAGAGTGTTATATTAGTTCGAGGTGTACAGTTGTTTTCCTTATTCCTTTTAGTTCTTTGGCCATGTTTTCTCTTAGCTCTTTGAGCATATTTAAGACCATTGTTTTAAAATGTTTGTCTAGTAGGCCCAGTATCTTTAGATTTTTTTTTTAAGATTTTTATTTATTTGTTTGATAGAGAGAAAGACAGCAAGAGCAGGAACACAAGCAGGGGGAGTGGGGGAGAGAGAAACAGGCTCCCCAGTGAGCAGGGACCAGATGCAGGGCTCGATCCCAGAACCCTGGGATCATGACCTGAGCCGAAGGCAGACGCTTAATGACTGAGCCACCGTAGGTGCCCCATGTATCTATAGATTTTTTAAGGGTGGTTTCTGCATTTATTTTGTACCTCTAAGTGGGCCATATTTTCCTGGTTCTTTTTATGTTTTGTGAGTTTTTTTTGGTTGAAAAGTGGACATTGAAATGAACTATTATACTGTGGTAACTCTGGAAATCCAATACCCCAGTTCCCCATAGGTTTTATCTTTTATTGTTGAACGCTATGTTGTCCTTTTGTTTTGAGACTTTTCCAAATCACTTTTGTAGACTATTCCTTGTCGTGTGTGATCACTGAAGTCTCTGTTTCATTAGCTCATGTTCAGCTAATTTTGACAGAGATTTCCTTGAATGCCAGGAGCTAAAATAAGTAAACAAACCACCAAAAAAAAATACTTGCACAAAAAAAAACAAAGAAGAATAGCCACCTCTGCCAGTCTTTGCAGATTGGCTCTGCTGGGGCACTCCGTCACCATGTGGCTGGGCTTCCTCTGAGCCTAGAGATCAGCTTGAGGTGAAAGCTTAAGGTCTTCTCAGGACTGAGCATGTGTCTTCCCTGGGCTTGCTTGTGGCTTTCTGAATTCCCTCATCTACACAGCTGGTCTTGAATGTCCTCACTTCCCAAAGTCGAAAATAATTTTATTTTCAGATCAAATGATACTTTCCAGTCTTTTGATCTGTGTAACAGGCCTTTCCTCTTCTTGTTTGAATTTTTCTTTGCATTGAATTTGACTTGGCAGAATTGATCAATAATGATGGAAATGTAAAAATGTCACTGTAAATGGAGGGTGCCATGGAAAAATAGGTTGCATCATAGTTCAGTCTCATTAACATCTCTAGGTGTTATAGTTTTTTTCTGTTTTCTGTCAGTCTTTCAAATATTACTGTAGACACACAGACCACTCACTCCTTAACTACTCCATAAACTTATTACCCCCCTCTGTTTCTTTTTGCATTCCTGGCTGTGGTTTATGCAGAACTCCTGACCTAAAATGTTTCCTTACCTTCTACCTACCGGCAAGGATTTATTCAGATGCCCCCTCCCATTCCACCTTCCTTGATCACATGCTTCTGCTCCTGCTTTACCCACATTAGAATTAATTTCTCTCTTATGTCTCCTCCCAGTGTCATGTTTATAATGTTACAGATTCATTTGTATCTAGTGTGTGTCAAAGGTCAGTCCCTGCATCTGTGTGCCTATGTCCCAAATCTTCCCCACTGTTTCCAAGGGTTTCACTCTTGAACTTACCTCCTCTTGTTCTTATGTCTTTCCTCCCTCTTTACTGGGTTATTCTCACCAGAATACATGCTTTACTACCTCCCATCTTTTTTTTTTTTTTTTAAGAGAGAGTGCATGAGTTGTGGGGAAAGGGGAGAGGCAGAAAGAGAATCTTAAGCAGGCTCCTTGCTCAGTGCGGAGCCCAACATAGGGTTTGGTTTCTATACTACGTACCTCCTTTACTTGCTGATGACCCAATTTAACATACATTCAGAAGAGCATGCAAAACAAAACTGTGCAGCTTAATGATTTATCTTCAAATGAATACCCATGTGATTGTCACCTGTAAGATTTGTAGCACTGCCATGTCCCAGAAGCCCTCTTTGTGCCCCCTCCCAATCACTGCCCCTCATTCCCTTAGAGCTAATCACTATCTTGACTTTTGTGAAAATTGTCCAAGCAGGATCTCTAGCCACTAGTTGATACCTGCCTATTTTTTTTTTTTTAAGCATTGTATAAATGGGGCCACATAGTATGTATTTTTTTGTGTCTGGCTTATTTTGTTCAACCTTACATTTGTTAGATTCATGCACATTGTTGCATATGACAGAAGTTTGTTCATTTTCACTGGTGGGTCTACTGTATAAATATACTACAATTCACTTATTGATTCTACTATTGATGGATTTTTGTCTTGTTTCCTGTTTGGGGCTATTGTGAATATTGCTGCTGTGGACATTCTTTAATATGTCTGTTGGTGTTCATGACACACATTTATGTGCGTACTTTGGATTGGAATTGCCAGTCTTGGGATATGTGTATGTTCACATTGAGTGGTTAGGGTGAGCTTTTTGGGTGGTTTTTATCAGTTTACACCCCTCAGCAGCATAGGAGTGACACCATTGCTCCATATCCCCCCAACACATTATATTGTCAGTTTTTCTGGTGGGCTTGTACTGCTATCTCATTGTGATTTTCATTTGTATTTCTCTGATTACTCATGCAATTGAATATCTTTTCATGTATTTATCAGTGTCTTCCTATGTGTTCAAACATCCTACCCATTATTTTGAGTTATTTGACATTTTTTTGAACTTCTTTATGTATTCTGGATATAAACCCTTTGTTGGTTATATCTATTGTAAATATATTTTCCCACTCTGTGGCTTGCCTTATAATTGTCCGGATAGTTTTCTTTCTTTCTTTCCCTCTTTTTCTCTCTTTCTCTTTTCTCTTTCTTCATGACTAAAATTTCTTAATTTTAATGTAATCTGTTTTTCCCCTCTATTCTCTGTATCCTATATCAAAAGTGTTTCCCTGCCCCAGGTCATAAAGATATTCTCTTATATTATTTTCCAGAAGCTTTATAGTCTTGCTTTTAACATTTAAATCCACAGTCTACCAGTCTGTATTTTGTTTATGATGTGTTGTGTAGGGGTCATATTTTGTTCTTTTCCCACATGGTTATTTATATATATCTAAGTACCATTTGTCAAAAAGACAGTCCTTTGTCTGGTATCTTTGTCATAAATGTATATATATGTCTGGTCTTTGTGTTTGGTTTTTGTGTTAATATCATCCTTTCTTGATTGTTACAACTCTATACCTAGTGGACTACACACAACATCTTCCAACATCGTACTTTGTCCTCAAGAGCATCTTATTTCTGGAGGTACCTGGGTGGTGCAGTCAGTTGAATGTCTGACTCGTGGTTTTGGCTCAGGTTGTGATCTCAGGGTTGTGAGATCAAGCCCCATGTCTCTCCCACTTATGCTTGCTCACCCACTCTCTCTCTTTCTCTCTGTAAAATAAATAAATAAATCTTAAAAAAAAATAAAAAAGTGTCTTATGTCTGGCCTTTTGTATTTCCAAATACATTTTAGAATTAATTTGTCAAGTTCCAGAAGCCATTATGAGGCTTTGATTGAGATCGTCTTTAAGCTATAAGTCACTTGGGGGAGAAGATATCTTTATTTATTTATTTTTAAAGATCTTATTTATTTATTTGTCAGAGAGAGTGAGAGGGACAGAGAGAGCACAAGCAGGGGGAGCAGCAGAGGGAGAAGCAGACTCCCCACTGAGCAAGGAGCCTGATGAGGGACAGGATCCTAGGACCCTGAGATCATGACCTGAGCTGAAGGCAGATGCTTAACTGACTGAGCCACCCAGGCGTCCCTCATCTAATCCTTTAAACTTACAGATCACTCTATTTATTTAGATCATCTTTAATTTTTGTCAGTAATCTTTTACAATTTTCTGAGTAAAGGTCTTGCATGTCTTTCAGTAGAATTATTCCTAGATTAGTTATCTTTGATATTATCATAAATGATATAAATACTTTCAAATTTTCATTTCTAAGTCCTCATTGATGATATAGAGGCGAACACATGGTTTTGTATTTTGGCCAACTCCTACTTTCTTTTGAGTAGTGTCAGTGTGGTATATTTTTTATCCTTTTACTTTTAATACATGTGTATCTTCATATTTATTGTGGGTTTCTTGTGGATAACATACAGCTGAGTTTTGCTTTCCTATCCAATCTAATAATATCTGCTTTTTAAATGTGATTATTTATATACTTGGGTTTAAGTCCACTATCTTACTATTTGGCTTTTTTTCCCCTATCTGTTACTTTTTTTCTCCCCCGCCTTGCCTTCTTTTGAATCAGTTGAATGTTTTTATGATTCCATTTTACCTTATTTTATCAGTCTGAAAAACATTTTAGCATCAGCATTCACCTGATGGCTCAATTGCAAAAACTCAGGATTATTTTTAATGTATTTTTCTCCCCTATTATCTATGAAATTATAAACTTGTGTCAGTTTTGGTTTTATATAGCCCCGTACTACATTGTTTCTCTTCTATCCTTACTGTTGGATTACTCTTACTTGTGTGCTTATCTCTTCCCTTTGTTGTTGCATTGCACTTCTTCATTGGTCTTCCCTTTTCCACGCTTCAAAGTGACTTGAGATTCAAATCTGATAAAGTTTTCAATGTGTAGCCAATGCCTCTATTACATGGAGATTACATGAGTTATCTGGGTAAAGGTCTTGTGTGTTTACTCTTCTTATAGCCCATTCTCACCTGTTCAGCCATCTCTATCCATTCTTTCATCTAGCATTGTATTTGTAAGTAGAAACAGATCCACTTACCGCCAAACATGCAGAATTGTTTTCTCCAGCCTCTGTGCCTTTTGCTGTGTTGGAAGTTAATCCTTTAAGTATCAGTGCTTCTTCCAGGAAGCCACCTTTATTTCTCTCTTTTTTAAATTATTTTATTTTATTTTATTTTATTTTATTTATTTATTTTTACTTATTTATTAGACAGAGAGAGAGCACACAGGGGGAGCAGCAGGCAGAGGCAGAGGAAGAAGCTGACTCCCCGCTGGGCATGGAGCCCGATGCAGGACTCGATCCCAGGACCCTGAGACCATGACCTGAGCCAAAGGCAGATGCTTAACTGACTGAGCCACCCAGGCGCCCCCTTCTTTATTTCCCTTAACCTGAATTACAAGTTCCTGTATCTCTGATTTCAGTTTATCTTCTATATACCTCCCTGGAGTGAATTATATATAATTGAAATTGTCCCCGTCAATTGGCATTTTCATTTTTGATACCCAATAAATATTGGTTGAATGAAAGAATAGTGGGATGCCAGCAGTCCCCTGTAGCTCGCATATCCGTTTGGTCTGTCATTTATTGTGATTTATACCTTTCCTTTTATCATTCATCCAGCACTCATGTATTGTATGTCAATATGCAGCAATCACAGTGGGGGATTCTAGTAAGATTTGATCCTTGCCATCATGGACCTTATAGGTTAAAATTGTTTTTTCCCCAGAGTCACACTTTTAAAAGTAAGATCTAATGTATGCATTTTTGAAGAAAATTGGTGGGGGCGGGGGCAGTAATAACCATTTTATGACTCTGTAGTTCTTTGTGGGTATACACTCAAAAAAAAAAGTACAAAAGTTTGGGTGAACTAGGGAAAGTGCTTCTTGAGAGGACACATTATTTTTCCTCTTGGGTAAAAGGATAAAAGTTGAGTTTAATATCAATAATTAAAACTTCCTGATAAAGCACTGGGCATGGAGAAAATGTACACTTTTTGTTTTCTTTTCCAAAGGAGAGGCTAAAACTTACTTATGAAGAAAAGGGCGAGATCCTGGAATCTCAACTGAAGTTTTTGAGGTAAAGTATCATCGTCCATTTAAAAATTTGAGCAAAAGCATAATGATCTTAAAATGTATTTGAATGTTTGCTGACATGCTAGTTTTACTCAATTCAAGAATTACTTGTTGACATTTTATGTTCAGTGTAAGAAATATCCTCAGGTTATTAAAGGAAGTGGGGCATAAAATTGTGAAGTCCCAATTCAAAGAACTGTAAGCTAAATTATAAATTTTATTCCTTCATCGGTTATGAAATATTTGTTTTCTCATAGAAGTAAGAATCATGAGCTGCTCTGATAGAAATTATGCTTTTAAAATAAAATACTAAAAAATTCTAGTTTTCAAATTATAAGCAAGTATTTTTCTTCTTTATAGGTATTTTAATCTAATATTTAAAATTATAACAATAATAGTTGGAGTATTTTTCTGTATATTATGAATATGAGTATATTAGTCTCCCCTTCTCCATGGGGGATACAGTCCAAGACCCTCAGTGGATGCCCTGGAACTCTGGATAGTACTGAACCTTATATATATTGTTTTTTCATGTATGTACATACCTATGATAAAGCTTAATTTAGTAAGAGATTAACAACAGTAACTAATAATACAATAGAATAGTTATAACAGTATACTGTAATAAGAGTTATGAGAATGTGGTTTCTCAAAATATCTTATTGCCCTGTACTCATCCTCCTTCTTGAGATGATGGGAGATCTAAAATGTCTGTGTGATGAAATGGAGTGAGGGGAATGATGTTCAACATGTGACATACTGTCAGGCTGCCACCGACCTTCCGAAGATGGTCTGTCAGGAGGAGGGTCATCTGCTTCTGGACCTCGGTTGACCTTGCGTCACTCACATCTCAGCTCAGGAAAGTGGAACTGTGGATAGGAGGAGGGGACTTCTGTATACACAATAAGTTTTCATGTGCTTTTGGACATGTTTTTTAGAAGTCCCAATAAAATCTATTTATTATAGATTAACCATTAGTGATTTATTATGCACTCTGAGTTACCAGGATACCAGGAATTGATTTTTGGGATGTTAAAGCTGATTTTAAATAGTAGCAGTGAAATATTTTTCGATCAAACAAACTAAAATACTTTTTATAATTTTAGTAAGTCTAATTTACAATAAAATTTCAAAATCTTCAGGCCATGTATTGTTTGGAGACATAAGCAGTGTAATACCCAGAACCAGAACTCATAGCTTTCATGCACATTATCATTCATTTTTTAATATGCTCTTATGCACTTTACATCTTAGCCAGATTAGTTTTAGGATTTCTTTTTTTTTTTTTTAAAGATTTTATTTATTTATTTAACACAGATAGAGACAGCCAGCGAGAGAGGGAACACAAGCAGGGGGAGTGGGAGAGGAAGCAGGCTCATAGCGGAGGAGCCTGATGCGGGGCTTGATCCCATAACGCTGGGAGCACGCCCTGAGCCGAAGGCAGACAATTAACTGCTGTGCCACCCAGGCGCCCCTAGTGTTAGGATTTCTATAGAGACTTTTATTTTTTTGTGAAGACCTAATGTTTAAAAAAAATGGTCTATTTTTTGCTCTCTTGCTTTTTATCTGTCTTTGTTATATTTTTATTTCTGTTGTGTTTTGATTCTTCAGTTTTATTTGTTTTTTTTTTTTTTTTGAGAGAGAGAGAAAGAGAGCACAGTGGGGGAGGAGGGGCAGAGGGAAAGAGAGGATCTTAAGCAGACTCCACGCTGAGTGTGGAGCTGGGCGTGGGCCTCAATCCCGCAACCCTGAGATCATGACCTGAGCCAGAGTCAAGAGTCAGATGCTTAACTGACTGAGCCACCCAGGCACCCTGATTCTTCATTTTTTAAATTATTTTGTCACATTCATAAGTCAAATGTGCCATCTTTAATTACATTAAAATACCGCTTTGCAATGAACTAGACTTTGTTCCCTGCACCTTCTGTTTCTTTCTTTTCCCTTTAGTATACCTTAAGATTATTTAAAGAGGCATTTTCTTCAAGAAAGAGATAAAACCACCATTCTCAGAAACTCTAGCTTTCTGGTATCTATTTCTTTTTAATTTTTTTGGCACTTCAAGTAATCAAATCTACCTGAGTGTTTTGAATTTGAAACTGACAGAAATAGTAATGGAGACCCTTTGATTTTGGAATGTGCTTCCCAAGTTCTTTTTACAAAGCATTTGAAAGTCAGACTTTTTCTATACAATATTTAAACAGAAAACTTACCATGTTGGAGATATTATCTCAGGCATAGGGCAAAAATGGCTCCTTTTTCATTAGATTAGCTTTTTTAACACTTAGATTGCCTGCACATCTTTCCCACCTGCTCAAGGCTGCTGAAAGCCCCCACATCCCAGAGTGGAGGTAGTGTGTGACAGCCCGGTGTCTTGGTTCACGGCCTCTCTTCTGTGATAACGAGTTAGCATAGCTGTAGCTCCCTGAGTGTAGCGGAAACTGACAACACAGTTGACTGAGGTGGAGATAAAGTGCCTGCTTTCAGTAGTCCAAGTATTTAAGGGCTATTTTCTCTTTTGTAAGCTAGAAAGGTTTTTTTTTTGTTTGTTTTGGTTTTTTTATATAATTTTTTATTATGTTATATTAGTCACCATACAGTACATCCCTAGTTTTTGCTGTAAAATTCCATGATTCATTGCTTGTGTATAACACCCAGTGCACCATGCAATACGTGCCCTCCTTACTACGCATCACCAGCCTATCCCATTCCCCCACCCCCTCCTCTCTGAAGCCCTCAGTTTGTTTCCCAGAGTCCATAGTCTCTCATGGTTCATTCCCCCTTCTGTTTACCCCCCTTCCTTCTTCCCTTTCTTCTACCGATCTTCCTGCTATTTCTTATGTTCCATAAATGAGTGAAACCATATGATAATTGTCTTTCTCTGCTTGACTTATTTCACTTAGCATAATCTCGTCCAGTCCTGTCCATGTTGCTGCAAATGTTGTATAATCATTCTTTCTGATGGCTGAGTAATATTCCATTGTACATATGGACCACATCTTCTTAATCCAGTCATCTGTTGAAGGGCATCTCGGTTCCTTCCACAATTTAGCTATTGTGAACAATGCTGCTATGAACATTGGGGTGCATATGGCCCCTCTCTTCACTACGTCTGTATCTTTGGGGTAAATACCCAGTAGTGCAATTGCTGGATCATAGGGTAGCTCAATTTTTAACTTTTTAAGGGACCTCCACACTGTTTTCCAAAGTGGCTGTACCAACTTGCATTCCCACCAACAATGTAAGAGGGATCCCCAAACACTTCAGAGTGTAGGGATAGAGGGTACATTCCTCAATTTCATAAAAACCATCTATGAAAAGCCTACAGTGACTATCATTCTCAATGGGGAAAAGCTGAAAGCCTTTCCCTTAAGATCAGGAACGTGACAAGGATGCCCACTCTCACCATTATTATTCAACATAGTACTAGAAGTTCTTGCAACAGCAATCAGACCACAAAAAGGGATAAAAGGTATTCAAATCAGCAAAGAAGAAGTCAAACTGTCTCTCTTCGTAGATGACATGATACTCTATATGGAAAACCCAAAGACTCCACCCCCAAACTACTAGATGTTATAGAGCAATTCAGTAATGTGGTGGAATACAAAATCAGTGCTCAGAAATCAGTTGCATTTCTATACATGAACAATGAGACAGAAGTTTTTTAGATATATATAATATACAGTTGGAAAGGAATGTCTGTGCAAGCTCCATTGTCCCAGTTGACTTTACCAAAGTTTTACTGGGAAGGGCTGGGGGCAGGAATGCAATCCATACACTGGTCATTTTATCCTTAAAAAGTCAGCCTGAAGAACTTCATCCAGGGACTGTTTCATATAGTAAAACAAAGTAAACACACACACACACACACACACACACACACACACACAGAGACACTTCCTCAGCCTTTTCTTTAACAGATTGCATATTTCCAGCTAATAGCTGCTACTTATAAATCTTTATGACCGATGGATTCTATATAACTTCTTTCTAGAAGAAGAGAGTAGCCTACTTTCTTTTGAAATAGTTCTTACAGAACTTTGTGGTTAGATAGTTCTTTAAAGTTTTTTTTTCCCCCTGAAGAAGAATGGGCAGCAATAAATGACTCATGAGCTTCTAAGGTACTCTATACATATTAAGGGTTAACACTTGGAATCGGGTATTTCCCTCAATTCAAGGATGTTGTGTTATGTTGCCTTGACTTAGGATGTGTGTTTTATTTTTGATCGGTGGGTAGTATAATGGAGACGTATCCTTTGAAAACAGAGCTGATATGAAGAGGCAGACTAATCTGTGTTAAAATCTTACAAGAACTTGGGCTAATTATTTAATATATGCAGGTCTCATTTTACTCAAAGTGTCAATTAGGGTAACCTCACGTTTCAGGGTTGCAGTACGACTTAATTAGGTATTGTAAACAGAGCTCCTCCTAAGGTAAGTACCCAGAAATGATAGTAGCAGTTGTCTCTGGAATGATAGAGGGGACAGTGGTGTGTCTGGTCATTTGCTAGAACTTTTTTCCCCTTCTTTTCAGGAAAGACCTAGCTGAATATCAGAAGAATTGTGAGGATCTTAAAGAGCGGCTAAAGCTTAAAGAGTCTCTTCTTGCTAATATGTCTAACCGTGTTGGTGGCCTTTGTTTGAAATGTGCTCAGCACGAAGCTGTTCTCTCCCAGACCCATAACAATGTTCACATGCAGACCATTGAAAGACTGACTAAGTAAGTACGCTTCTCTACGTGGAGGCTTCGCAACGTGCAAAATCGCGTCTTTACAGGAGCGGTGTGTTCTTTCACCCCCATGCTGTCTCACGTGGGATTGATGCTGAGCTTCAAATAAATGGATTTTATTTTATTTCACTGGAGCTTTCTTGAAGACCTGTTTCTTGTTCTAGGTGGGTTCTGGCAGCTGTGTGTGACCAGGTCATTGGAACAGTAATTTTACTTCTCTTGGCCTTGGTCTCATCTTGACGTGAGGGAATTGAAGTAGATAACCTTTACAATTCTGTTCATGTCTATGAGTCTATAATTGCAAATCCAGAACTATTTGTAACAAAACTGAGTTTGAGCAGAATTCTTTTTTAAAATATTTCTTATTTATTTATTTGAGAGAGAGAACAATGAGCATGGGGGTGCAGAGGGAGAGGAAGAAGTAGACTCCCCGCTGAGCAGGGAGCCCCATGTGGGGCTCGATTCCAGAAGGCAGATGCTTAACGAACTGAGCCACCCCAGGGCCCCTGAGAGGAATTCTTTTGATTTTGCCAACTCTTGGATTTCCCAGCAGAAGTTCAGGTAGAGTGAATTTTTATCATGTCTTCATCATGTGCCTGCTGTGAGGAACATTGCGAGTGCATCGGAAGAAGGACCCTTATAGCCACTACCAGTATTTGAAGATCAACTAAGGACAAGTTCCAAGTGAGCTTTCACGCAGTCAAGGTTTTCATCTAGGCTGAGATACTACAGTTCTCTGTGTACATCCTTTTTGCCCCATCATCACTGTTCCAGGGAAGCCTTTTCCTGTGAAAAGGTTATCCTGTGGAATTTGAGAATTGTTATTTAATACACCATCCAGTGGTGATCTATAGTGTGTGTTCTCCTGTGGCCCCTACTCTTCTCTATGCTGTTTGGGCTCGTTTAAATAGCGCAGACATCACCACCTCCAAGAAGTATTCTCTTGCCAACCTCATCCGTCTTGTCCTCAACCGCCTTAGGCTCCTTTCTTCTATGATTTGATAATATATTGTGTATACTTGGAGGTGATACCTGGGATGTGTTTATTTCTATATCCCTGGCTTCCGGCAGAGGACCTGGCCTGCGGTAGACACTCAGTGAGTGTTTGCTGTTCATAGGGCAAGGCATTTTGGCAGTCAGAGTTCCTCCAGTTGGAACTGGTGTGGAGAATGGAAAGACTTGGTCGTTAAAGTCAGACCAATTTTACCCCAGTGTTTTAACCTTTGGACGAATCACTTCTCTGATTCTGGACTTCTCGTGTTTGGGGGAATAATACTATGTGTTGGGATTTTCCTGGGGCACTTAGCCTTGTGGCAAGAGCACGAACTGCCTAGATTCATATTCTCGTTCTGCTACCACCTGCCTGTGTAACCCCACGAAAGTTACTGAACCTCTTGTGACTCAATTTCCCCATATTTAAGATGGAGATAAAAGTACCTACTAGCATTATTTTGAGGGTTCTTTGAAAGAATACCTATGCAGTGCTTAAAAAAGTTCCTACCAAATAATAAATGCTCTATAAGTATTAAGACTCCTCTGTACCTCTCTTACTCCAAAAGCAATCAAAATGTCTGGTAGCCATGGTTTCCATAAATAACTAACCTATTGGTTGTTATATAGAAACTGAATTTCTCCAGTAAGAGCCAACTGGTAGTTTTATGATCTGAGCTGATGGTCCTGCTTTTTGTTAAATATTGTATTAATTAAATATATTATTAAATTATTCTTATATTTCGCATAACTATAAAATTTTAAAGTATATATTAAATATATTTTCAGATCCAACTGCCATGTGGCAAACATTTATTATATACCAAGAACTGTGCCAGGCAGTTTAAAAACATAATCTTTTTTAACCTTAGTAAACATTTGCGAGGTAAATATTATTACCCCCATTTTGCGGCTAGGAGACTGGGGCTCAGAGAAATTAAAAATTTGCCTGTTTACATTTGAAAAAAAAAATAGAGCCATACTTCACAAAAACAAATTCAGGATGGTTTAAAGACCTAGATATAATTCAGTCTATAAGAGCATTAATAGAAAATTATCTTTATGGCTTTTGGATAGGTCAAGTCCTGAACTGGTATGGAAAATGAATGCCATAAAGGAAAAAAATTATACATTTAACTTCATTAAAAATAAACTTCTTATGGATGTAATGATACAAATTGAAATTAAAAGACTGGAGAAATATTTGCATGTTACATAACAAAAAATTGGTACACAATCTAAAGAACGTCCTTTGAAACAAACACAAAGGACAAACTGCCCAGTTGCAATGTGGATAAAGAATAAGAATCGGTGAGCAATTAAATAGGAAGATGTCAATACCCGAGAAGGTATTCACTCTGTTATTATTCAGGGAAATACAGATTTTCAAAAAACCAACCCCTCAAATTGGTGAAAATTAATGAGATTGATAATGACAAGAACTTGGGAGGCCGTGAATGAGCCAGTACTTTCACATACTGCTGGTGAGAACTGTAAGTCGATACTACTTTGTAGGGTAATTTAGCATTATCCATTAATAAAGTGTGTATTACGTGTTTCAGAATCTACCCGAAAGAACCTATGTACGTGCACGATGGGGCCATTCTAGGGAATGCGTTTGCAGCATTATTTGTAGTTGGTGTTGTGATAATTTGCTATGATAAGAAATACATATTTTGGTCTTCATCTCTAGTTCCCGGGACAGAGCTCCTAAAATCCCTCCTGAAATGTCCTAAATGATAAGAACAATAGGAACATCCTTTGTTATATTTGGTTTCTGTCCCCTGCTGGAATAGCTCTGGAACATCAAGGTGAAAGGGACATCTTCTGTTATTCTTACAACTGAGTTTACATTGATGAGATGACTTTTGGAAACCCACTAAGGGGGGTGGGGGGCTGGTTGCCAGGGGAACCATCCCTGTGATTAGAGGATTAGAACTTTCAGACCCTGGAGAGTGGGCAGGGACTGGAGATTGAGTTCAATCACCAATGGCTAATGATTTTATCAATCATGCCTGTAGAACCTCCCTAAAAACCCTAAACAATGGAATTTGGAGGGCTTCTGGGTTAGTGAACATACCCAGGTGCCGGGAGGGTGGCGGGCCCAGAGAGGACACGGAAGCTCCATGCTGCTGCCCACACGCTGCTCTGTGTGTCTCTTCCCTTTAGCCGTGTGTGAGTTGCATCCTGTATAGTAGTTGGGGAGCAGTAAGTAAAGCACTTTCCTGAGTTCTGTGAGCTGTCGTAGCAGATTATCAAGGCTGGGGAAGGCGTCACAAGAACCCCTGACTTAATGGCCAGTTGTTCAGAAGTACAGGTGACTTGTGGTGGGCACCTAAAGTGGGGGACAGTCTTACGGAACTGAGCCCTAACTTGTGGGGTCTGCGCTGACTCCGGGAAATTAATGTCCCCATTGAGTTAGTATCAGCTGAGACTTAGAGAATTGGTTGGTGTGGAAAATGCACACATCAGGTGTCAGAAGTGTTGTGAGTACAGAAATTGTGGAGGAAAACAGGAAGTGTTTCTTTTAGGTGTGAACAGCCTAAATGTCCTTCGAAGGTTTAGATAAAATATGTTATGCACAGTGAAAGAAGAAAAGAGTGAGGTAGGTCCACATGTACCGATGGAGGATTAAGCTCCACAATATATTGTTGAAGGAAGAAAATAAAGATGAAAAACACGTGTGAAATGAAACTCATTTGTATTTTTAGTTTTTAAAAAAGTCCATACCCAATCAAGTACTATGTTTTTTCTCCAGGTTCCTACATAGACATAGAAAAAGGTTTGAAAGGATGAGCACCCAAAATTTAACAGGATTACCCCCTAACTGTGTTGGTAATTACATTTACAAGGAAAATGTAATGAAAAATTCATTTAAAAAGGGCAAAAAGCATATTCAAAGTCACACAGATGAAGAGAGGCAGAGTTTAACTAAGTGGTCCAGCATAACCCAACAAATAAAAGACAGGGTTTTTTTTCCCTATCGCCTTTCATAGTATCCTTGTAGGTCATGAGAAAAATATCTTAAGAGGAAGCTACAATGTTTACATTGATTTCAAGGTTGGCAGTCAGTTAGAAATTAAATTCTTCCTTAGTTATATATTCCTTTGTCTCTGTCCTACATTTTACCTCTTTGCCTTTTAAAATAAATGTCTAGCAGACGTTCGATTTTCTGCTTTGTCAGCATATCATGAGCTCGCGTTCTGCTTTCCTAACAGAGCACAGTGGAAGGCTCCTGCTTTTACTATCAGTGAAACCTTTGTCTATAGGATTCCTTTGGCCTCAGCTGGTGTTTAGCTTCTTTCAACTTATTAATGCAGAATGCTGAATATGGAGTGTTATGCTGCCTTGGAAGAGTGGCCAGCACTTTTTAGGTCTGGATTTCTAGTTTTCTGCATAATTAGAAGCCTGGACCCTCAGTGAGCTGGATCACAGACTTTCCTGCAGGACTCTAAGATGGAATTTTAAAAATTATATCCCAAATATGATGAATGTAGAGAATCTCCTTGATTCTTGAAACGTGGCATTGTGACATGGGCTGGCAGTTCCTTTGTTGAACTTTTAGCACAGAATGTGTAAGATATATGACAGGAGTGACTCAATCACTGGAAAAGGACAGGATCAGGCATGACCTGGAGACAGACCACTAGGATGTTTGTGGCGTTGTGTTAGGACCATAAGGACTTTTTGGAGAGTATACTTAACAACTGTTGATGACGTTGGATACATTTCAAAAGTTGATTTGAAGTCCTCATAGTGTTTCTGACCTGCCTTTCACTCAGGCCTCATTATGCCTTGAGGTAAGTAAGAGCAGCGTAACTTCTCTTTCTTGCATAATGATCAAAACACCTTCAAAGGATCATCAGGATGGAACTGCTCTGTATTAGATCCTTTTCTGTAGCTCCTAGTGCCTTGGAGAAGTTTCAGAAGGAGAACTGATTACTGTTGTACTATCCTGGGACTTCAGTCCCCTTGTGAATTTTGAGTGGGTCTTGGCAATGTGGTGTGTAGTTGGCTTTGAAAGACTACGGCAGGAACTTCCCAGAAATGAGGAACAAGGAAATGCTGTAGTCAGCCTTCCAGACTTGCTTTTAAAAGAAGGAATAATACTAATGGTGCTAAATGATGCCTGAAACTGCTACTCACTGTGGAATAACTGAGGAATTTCAGGCATTTCTTAGGCACCCTGTCTTTCAAGATGAAGCTCATGCGTCTGTATCAGACCGCCTCTGCCTTTTCCTTATTTTGAACATCCGACCCAGGTTATTCAGGGACTTTCTCAGTCCTTGTTGCTCCGATTGTTGCACTAATTCCTTCAGTACTGCACACTCGTCAGAGGGCTCATCTCGGAACTCGCACCCGGGGCCCGTGCTGCGACTTGTGCGTTAGGTGCTCTTCCGCGGATCATTTTGGTCGTGGAATGTGGCGGCATTGATGCTGTGTTGCTTGCTCTGCCTCGAAAAACTCCTTGATGACCCTTCCATGGTGTTCTTGAAGCACTAAATCTTGTCTTGGTTATATTTAAGGAAATTGATGATTTGATAATGTTAAAAATAGACGCCTGTATGTAATTACAAATGCATCTCATTTTAAGTTTTGAAGTACTTCACCCTTCCATGGTGTTCTTGAAGCACTCGCAGACCTTTGGCCGTTGCAGATGGTAATTTGGCGAACTGCCACCTCACACTCCCATTGGTAGGTCCTCTGTATTTTTACAGCTTCCCACTGGGAGAAGCGCGCTCGGGCCTGGCTCTGGGCGGGGCCTGTGGACTGGGAGCCCTGGAGCAGGCCTGCAGCTGCCTGGGTAGCTCTCCTGGGTGGCTGGGATTGGCTGCTCCTGAGGGCTAGACAAAGCGGAGTAGCGCGGGGCCGGGGCTGGAGAAGCGGAGCTAAGTCAAGGAGGTGACCTAGGAATGCGACTGGAAGCAAGACCTCGTGTTGAGGACAGGGCTGACATGCCCAGAGCTGGGTCTGTTTCAAGCGCTTGCTATTTGGATATGGGCTGACCGAGTTGAAACAAAGCAAAACAAAAAAATGTAGCGACTGAGGGGATAACCCTAAATTATCAAGATGGCTTCCTCTACCCGCCAGTGTGTGTGCAATGTAGGGATCTCTCTGGAGCTTCCCAGGTGGTCTGAGGGCCGCCTTAGAGCATGTGCTACATTTCTTTTCCAGAAAATTGGGAGCGTGTCAGTCCAGTGGCCGTACAGATGTTTAGTATCATCATTTCATGGGCTCACTGTCGAATGACGATGAGCTTAGCAAGACATGAGTATTTGGGGGTGTTTATCTTTGATGATTGTCTGTCGTCTGAAACTTGATGAGTTGATAGTCTGAAAAGTTTTTGAACCAGAACAACTAAACTTTTTTAGTCTCTAATTCTAAATAGCCTTGTGACTTTTTAAACCTAGATCCTAAGATATTAGACCCGGGAGGAGTTTTACTTTACCTTTTTTGATGCCTCCTCTAGCAGAGTCACTACTCGTTTGTTCCGCCTTTTGTCCTTTATTGCCCTGAGTATCTGCTAACGTGGCAAACTCCTCGGCAAGAGGACGTGCTGAAAACAGATCAAGTATATTAAGCGTTAAGTGTCCTGTAAGCAGCAGATTTGTTCGATTTTGGCCCTGTCGTAACCTGTCAGCATACTATCAACACTGAGCTTTTCTGTTAATTCTTTTTAGTTGGAACCTTGGCTTCAGTGAGGGCATGGTGTCACAAAAAGATCAGAGCATCACTGAATGCTTTCTCAGTCAGACTTAACAACTGTAAGAAAGGTGACGAGCTGATGCCCATTTTGGCTTGCTGTCCTTAAAGAACAAATTTTTATTTTCTCTTAGAGTCCTAGGTTCTAGTTGGACTGCAGTTCTCAGTGAAGCTGGTCCTCTTTTATGTTACTTTTCTGAAATGCAAATAAATATAAATTCCCTATGCCTTCAAATAATCTGTGACTTAATGAGAATGATTTAACCTTGCTTTGATTCTTCAACTCACATAACCATTGTGTTTGATTATATTTGATCAAAATAATTAACTCCTTTTTCATTTCCTTTAGAACAAAAGAATTAAAGAGTAAATTATTTTTCTCAATTCAAAACACACCAGGAAATTCTAAAGTGAAGATCACTATGCTCCCATGAATTTTACGATAATTGAAGCAATTCTTTTTTTTTTAAACAAAATGTCTTTTATGAAACTTAATAATTGTAACTTTGTTCGTTATTACATATTTCTTAAAATATGAGTGCTTTCCAAATACCACGAATAGTTTAAATTATTTAATCTTTAAGAGATTTTTTTTTTAGGGGCGCCTGGGTGGCTCAGTCAATTAAACATCTGCCTTTGGCTAGGCCATGATCCCAGGACCCTGGGATCGAGCCCTGCTTCCGGCTCCTTGCTCAGCAGGAAGCCTGCTTCTCCCTCTCCCTCTGCCTGCCACTCCCCTGGCTTGGCTTGTGCTCTCTCTCTGTCAAATAAATAAAATCTAAAAAAGAAAAAGATTTTTTAAAATCGAGTCACTGGTTAATTCTAAAGGCAACTCAAACTCAGAGATTATAACCTTTGAAATTATTTCTCCTTAGAGGTTGCTAAACTTAAAAAAAAAAATCAGAGTTGGCTCTTTCCTGGTAGTTTAGGACTTGGCAAAAAAAAAAAAGAAAAAAAAAAGAAAAGAAAAAGGAAACTGCAAGCAGTTACTTGAACTGAATTTGAAACCACAGTTTAGAACTCGAGCTCTTCAACGAAGTGTAGACTAGCAGACAGAGCTGTCCAACTTACATTATTTTTGCTTTCTGTGTATAGAAAGTTTCCCACCTCATTTTCTCTTTGGTCTACTGGTCATTTTTATCCAGTGGATAAATTCCAAATATCTTAAAATCTTCTATGGGATTTATTTAACCCATGAGATTGGATCTTTGCTAGTTTGCACACCAAAATGTTCTGGCATCTGGTTGCATTTATCCCCAAGAAATAGTTAGCTTAGAGGACTTCTGAGAATTGCTGACGAGGGTGTGAGGCCAGGCAGCGATCAAAGCTAGCAGGATGAGATTTTGTTAAATCCTGAGTGTTCTCTGCGTGATCAGGGCAGTTGAGGGATTCAGCAGTCCTACGCATTGAAAGAAGAAATGTGTTCCTAAGTAGGTGAAAGACTTTAATTGAAAGAGAACGGTGGAAAAGAGGGTTGTGGAGGAAGACGGACAGGAAAGGACCTATTTGGTCAGACAAACAAGAGGGGAGTCGGCAGTGTAGACAGGACCTTAGTAGCCCCTGAACATGTTAATTTCTGCTTTGAGGTAGAGTCCCCACCTTCTCTGTCTTATTCCTTTTTTCCCCAGCCCCCCCCTTCTAATTTTTAAATGAACTTCCTTTTTTCTGGGCTTTACTTTGCAGGGCACAAATGGGCCGTCCTCCCCACAATAGGTTATTGTCCTTCACAGTTTCAGCCCTGCCAGGAATGCCCAGCCTTTCTGGCCGCTCTGCCTGCCCCTTGGCCGCGGGGTGGGGGGACAGAGGGTCTTTCTCCCACGTGCTTTACGACGACGTGCTGAGCTGGTCCGCCCAGGCTCTTCTTCCACGACGTGCTGCCTTTCCTTTCCTGGCTGACGAATACGTGATCGTTTGACCATTTCTCGTTTGCATGTTCTCGTTGTGCTGACAGGGAAAGGGATGACTTGATGTCTGCGCTGGTCTCCGTCAGGAGCAGCTTGACGGAAGTGCAGCAAAGAGAAGCCAGTGCGTACGAGCACATGAAGCAGGCCGTGCAAGTGACCGAGGAGGCCAACTTCGAGAAAACCAAGGCAAGTTCCGGAAGACCAAAACGAAGGCACGCCATAACTGCCCTCTTTTCTTTTCCAAGTATTTCTGTGGTTACTCTTCCGTGACTAAATTCTTTCTTCCGAACACACGAAATGAATACCAATCTGTTAATATTCACTTTGTGAAATGAAACAGATTTACTGGTAGAATTCTTCTTCCTCTGCAAATCTTCCTGTTACATCACTAGTCAGAGGCTGTAGTACCACGTGGGAAAGTGCTTGGAGAGACTTGCACGCTTCGTCTGCTCATTTGCTGATAATTTTGAACACTGGGAAAACCGTAACGCATTCGCATGGGTTCACGTATGACGGCCGACCAATGCTTCTCCCCCGTGCCTGGGAAATGCTGAGAACATCCAGACATGGCACAGATGATAAATAATACATGTGTATCGAGTAGCATCCTTGGCTACGAGTGGGTCTGGATCCCCGGGGGCTAAGTCACACTCCTCGAATGATAGTGACCGTACTCATTCACACTTCACCATCGGGCGGTTTTGCCAGCATTTTGAATCACTGGAGGTTCTTGCTGATTCATTGCTGTGTTTGGGGGCCGTGCCTGAGTCCACTGAAGCCGCTGTGTGTTTTCCGTGGACACACTAGCCACGCTCCTAGTAGCTAGTGATTGCTGTACTGGGCAGTGCCGATGTGGAACATTTCTGTCGTTGCAGAGTCCTGTCGGATAGCTTTGGCCTACGCCATGTAGTCCATTTTGGACTACAGAATTCTTTGTTTTAGAGGTTGTCCTGCCTGCACATCATAGGAGTTTTAGCAGTAACCCTGACCTTTATTAACAAGATGCCAGTAGCATACCTCTTCTTCCCCAAGTTCTGGCAACCAGAGATGTCTCCATACATAGTCAGGGGTTCCCATGGGTGTGTGTGCATGTGTGTGTACATGTGCATGTGTGTGCACGTGTGTGCATGTGCATGTGTGTATGTATGGGCATGTGTGTATGTGTGTGGGGGCATGTGTATGTGTGTATATGTACATGTGTGTGCATGCGTGCATGGGTGTGTGTGGGCGTGTGTGTGCACACATGCATGGGTGTGTGTGTGTGTGGGCATGTGTATGTGTGTATATGTGCATGTGTGTGCACGCATGCATGGGTGTGTGGGGGGGCATGTGTGGGGGGGCATGTGTCTGTGTGTATATGTGCATGTGTGTGCACGCATGCATGGGTGTGTGTGCACACATGCATGTGTGTGTGTGTGGGCATGTGTCTGTGTGTATATGTGCATGTGTGTGTGCACGTGTGCATGGGTGTGGGGGGCATGTGTATGTGTGTATATGTGCATGTGTGTGTGCACGCATGCATGGAGGTGTGTGGGGTCATGTGTGTGTGTATGTGCATGTGTGTGCACGCATGCATGGGTGTGTGTGGGCATGTGTGTGTATATGTGTGTGTATGTGCATGTGTGTGCACGCGTGCATGGGTATGTGTGTGGGCATGTGTATGTGTGTATATGTGCGTGTGTGTGCACGCGTGCATGGGTGTGTGTGTATCTGTGTGTGCTGAATTACCCCCAGGTAAGAACTACTCCCCATTATGTACAGCATTCATCAGTATTTTATTATTCTTCCTTATTTGTTTTTATCTTTCATTAAACTTTTTTTTCATTCATTTATTTATTTATTTAGAGAGTGTGCACACATGTGTGTGCGAGTGGGGGGGGCAGAGGGAAAGAGAGAGAACCCCAAGCAGGCTCCATGCTCAGCGCAGAGCCCAACACGGCACTCGAGCTCATGACCCTGAGATGAACCTTGAGCTAAAATCAAGACTCAGACGCTTCACCGACTGAACGTCCCAGGCGCTCCTTTCATTAAACTTTAAAATCTCTGATAGGAAGGAACTGACCCATCTTGATCACTGGTAAATCTTTAGTATCTTGCGTACTGCTTGGCATGTAATAGGTTCTCAGAAACTATCCACTAACAGGGAATTGTCATCTATTTTCAGTAACACTCTAGAAGTCTTTTATTCTTATCTTTCCAGTTTAGCCCCGTGGCCAGTGCCCAGTGGAGGCTCAATCACACATTGTTTTCCTATCGCTGCTTTCAGCCCAGCAAGTGTTGCTGAAGAAAGGAGAACGAATTCCACAGGAGACTGACGCTGGTCACCGTCAGTGGTTAGAAGTACTGCTTAGCAGTTCTTTTCTTTGCAGTGGCCACCTTCGGTACGGTGGGCAGGAATCCCACTTTCCGTACTTGCCCACTCCACTGTTAGTCCTCACTCGGTGACCGACCTGTGTTACTGATATCGCAGCCAACTGACAAGAGCCCCTTCAGCAGCTTCTCCTCCGTCAGACGTGTCTCCCGCTCATTTTTCCTTGCTTATCTGGCCCTCTTACTTCCCAAGATGAAATCTCTTTCTCTAAGTTACTGAGATCTCTTAGCCATTTGTCCTCACATCTGCTTGTATCTTCGGTCCTTCCCTCCCTGCTGTCTCCCCCCTCAGCCGATCTCCAGCTGTTATCCTTGTTTAAACAAACAACAGGCAGCCTTTACGTGATCAGCGTCCACTTCCACGACTGACTTCTCGCCACCATTTCACCGGCAGACCTTTCGGGAAGAGTGTGCACTGTTGCAGCCTTCTGAACGCACTGCAGTCAGCCTTGCAACGAATTGCAGTCTGACTTCATGCTCCTGAATGGCTCACTTAATGGGCACCAGTCACTTCCTGATTACTAAGCCCAGTGACCTCATCTCCGTCTTCGTTCGACTCCCAACTCTGCCGTCTTGGAAGCCATTGGCTGTCCTATCAGAACATGTCATCTTCCCCCTTGATTTATCGGACATTTACTCCTGTGGGTCCCTTTTGTATTGCTCTTATCTACTCCTCTCCATCTCTTCTCACTTGTTTTCCACAAGCCTTCGACACAATCAGTAGTTCCAGCCTTCCACCCGTGTTGTCCTCGTTGCCGGGAGTTTGTCTCTCCTGTCATGTCCAAAGCACTCCCTGCATTTGAACACCCTGCCTTGTGCCTTTAGCTCTAACAGCTCTCTTGAGCACCAGACCCACGTTTCTTGCGGCTACTAGACCTCTGTATATGTATGACGTTCCATTAGCATCTGAAAGGCTACGCAACCAAGTGACTGCTGCTCTCCATTTTCCTGTCCGCAGTCCTCCTTCTCCCATTGTCTGTATTCTCTTTCTCGGATAACGGCGTCCTCATCTCGGCAGCAGCCCTGGCTTGCAGCCTTTAAAATATCGTGGCTCCTTCCCATCTCGCACTCTCAACATCCAGTCAGTGGCCAAGCTATCGCTCTGTCTCTGGGGCTTTGGAGTCCCCTCCTACACTATGCCCACCCTTTCCATCCCAGTTCAGGTCTACAAAGATGATTGCACTAGACTTCTGTTGCTCTTGCTCAGGCCTTTCCCAGTTCCGGCATGTCTTTCCCATTGCTGCCAAAGTCCGCCTCAATTGTCACTCTCCCCGTTCGAGTAGCTCCCCTCTTGCAGTAAAAGAAAAGCATGACCTTCCAGTTCTTTCACAGCACGGCCCCAGCCTAAGTTTTCCAGACTTATTTTTCACTGCCCTCTTTCATACAACCTGTGCTGTTTCCTGAATGTGACTTACAAGGTCAGGAATGTGACCTTCCTCAATGTGACCATCAATTTGCTGACACGATACACTTACAGCTATTCAGCCTTGGGGCTCAACCCAGGCGGCAGTCTTCCCCCAAAGTTTGCCCCAGCCCTTTCTTGTTTCAATTAATCTCTTCCTCCTCTGTGTTCCAACTGAGCTGGTATCATTTTAGTAGCTGTTTACATAGTTCTCATCACCAAAAGACCTAATTTTTTTTTTAAGATTTTTAAAAAATTTTATTATTTGACAGAGAGAGAGAGCGCACAAGCAGGGGGAGAGGGAGAAGCAGACTCCACTGAGCAGGGAGCCCAATGCAGGGCTCGATTCCAGCACCCTGGGATCGTGACCTGAGCCAAAAGCAGACGCTTAACTGACTCGGGCACCCAGGCGCCCCCACCACCAAAAGACTTTAAAAGGCACATCTCTAACATCTATCATTGTATTCCTCACATGGCCAATGTTTGTTGAATTGAATCAAAGTCGATTGTTAGCTTTAACTATGAATGTGGATTTTTGTAATTAGTGCATTAAAAAGTTTAACAGAAACTATTGTGTATTGCGAATCTAAAGCATTTTTCCTTGAATTAGTAATCGTTCAAGAACTGATTCCTGTGCAGTTTACAAAGTACAATGCACGTCTACTAGAGTTTATCTCAGGTATGTTAACACATAACGGGAATTTTGCTTTTTGAGAGTAAAAAAGAAACATGGCATCCATGTTTTAATTTTGAAACCAACTACTTGATTGTGGAACTGATGAAAGTACTTTGTTCTTGTAGTTCCTTGACGTTTGTTGCCATCTAGTGTCCCCGTTTGCACATTGCATGCTAAGTGAGTGCACAGGAGGAATTAATTTTACGTTCTGTATTTACATTGACGGTGGCAGTGAAAACACCTGAAGATTTTATAGGGCACTAACCTGTCACACGAGAAAGCTGTCATGCTGTGCATAGATTCAGCTGTGACACCACCGTGGCTCAGACTCTACTCTGCCACTTTTTAGGTCTGTGATCCTGGGCGGGCTACTTAATGTCTCCGAGCTGCTCTGAGGGTGCAAAAGCAGAGGTTTTGCAGGGATGCTTTGGTAAAGCTACAACAGGAAAAGGTTCACCAGGTCTCAGACCTGCTTGCTTCTATTTAAAGAAATTGTTGGCTTTGGCATAAACTTATCATGAGTGCATCTATGAGATAACCCTCCAAGGGAAGATTTAAAAAAAAACAAAAACCCAGGAGGTTGAATAAATGCCCCCCAAACTTTTTTTCCTTTCTAAATTGTTCTTTTTCTTAGACTACAGCAGAATCAAAAAGGCAAAAATTAGAAACAGAAAGTAAAAAGATCAAAACATTTGGTCATTTGATTGCAAGCCCAGGCAGAGAGTATAATGCTTTTTTTTTTTTTTTTTTTTTTTTTTTTTGAGAGAGAGAGAGAGACTGTGTAAGTGGGGGGTGGGCAGAAGAAGAGGGAGAGAATCTTAAACAAGCTCCACGCTCAGCAGGGAGCTTGTCACGGGGCTTGAACTCAGGACCTTGAGATCATGACCTGAGCCAGTCGCTTAACCAACTGAGCCACCAGGTGCCCCATTGCTTCTTGGTATGTACACTTTTTGCCATGAAACAGAAACAAATTATAAACACCTTGAAAATGGGAGATAGGTACGGCCTGACTGGTTTCTAGCAAGCAAGAGTTTATAATTTAAAAATCAATAGTTATCATTATTTGTAAGTTAAATGCTTAAAGCATGTTGACAATCATTTTAGTTTTGTGGGTTATAGTTCATAAAAATAAAAAAATTTTCGTAAGTTTTTTCATGAATTTTAAATTTAATTTTTTAAGTGTGAATTTTGTTATTCCTCATAAGATCTTTAATTCTTGAACTGTGAATTCTTCAATCACAAGGATTTCTAGAAACCTAACCCTAGCACTTGGGAAGGATTTTCGTATGTCCTAAAATAGTTTTCCTATTTTAAAAAATTGAGTTGACTAAGATGTAAGTTTGTTTCAGAAAATGTTTGACCCCATTAAGACAGTAGCACGTACTTGTTGGTTTAATAAAACTAGGGCTGGGAATATCAAGTCCAACAAATTATGTTTTGAAAAATGTGTTAATGTGGCCAGCACAGAATAACGACAAATAAATTTCCCAGAAGAGAAAAGGTCCCTTGAGGATTGAGTCGACTGGGTGCAGGAATAGTGTAATTCCCTCAACTCCTCAAGAGCTACAGCCATTTCCACCAAAAAGGGGTTGTGCTCAGGAAAAGAAAGAAGCCACCCTCTTGGGAACCACTGGGAGAAATGGCAGCTGCAGGCCCCAGATCATCTTGGCCCCTCTGAAGACCCATCAGTTAGCTGTAACTGACCATTTACTGACGTCGCTTGTGAGAATTCAGTTACGCCCTTATGGAATGGATAGACGAGCAGCATCAGGGAATACTGGATCAGCTGGGACTCTGGAAACTGGGCGAGGGAGCCCTGGAATGAAAAGGTAAAGCTTTGGGGCACCTAGGTGGCTCAGTAGGTTAGGCGTCTGCCTTCTGCTCAGGTCGTGATCCTGGGATCCTGGGATTGAGCCCTGAGTCCTCCTTGGGCTTCCTGCTAAGTGGAGAGCCTGCTTCTCCCTCTCCGTATGCCACTCCCCCTGCTTGTGCTCTCTCGTGCGCGCTCTCTCAAATACATGAATTTTTTTTTAAGGTAAAGCTTTAACGGAAGGAGTGTATAAACATTTGTTTAGTTCCCGTTGACCTTCTAGTATGTGAGTCCATGGTAAGAGAGCTGTCTTTAGAAAGATTAAATCGCTTCTCTAAATCCAAGTGTTACTGATCCTTCATATTTTCTTCATTGGGACCAGGCATATATATTAAAATCAAGACACATAAAAGTCCATGCTTTCTCATCATTACTTCTCCATGGTGGCCAGTCCTAAGAGGGAGAAGCCTTCGGCAATGGTTTTAAGTGATTGAAAACTTCTTGCCTTGTACTTCGTACTTTTCGTTTATATCATCTTACCGTGGCATTAGGCCTCTTACCCTGTCGGGATCATTTACTGTTCCGTGTTCCCGAGCTGACTGAATTCCTGGAATGGATTCTCTGGTTGCCCTTCAGGCCATGCTGTTCGATCTTCAGCAGTCCATTCCGCTGTTCCCGTGCTCAATAATATTGACTCCTGAGTGTTTGTTCAGTGAAAAAGCTTCTGATTGGAAATGTTGGTTTATAGTCCGTAATCATTTTATTCTTTCATGCCACGGGTATTAGATCTGTGAAAGTTATGAACACTTTTATTAGGTTCACATAAAATATTTTTCACAACAGCAACTGTGTTCTGAAGCACAAAACTCTCACATTCATAATATATCATGCTCCATGGGCTTAAATTATAGGAAAACTATGCTTTTTCACTTCTTTTAAGATCTAATGGAAAATTTTATTTTACAGACATTCTCAACTAGAATTAGACTTGGGACCAAGTCCCTAGGAGAGTCATTTCTCAGTCACTGGATGTGTTTGTCAGTGAATCTGAGACACTTGTGTTTTACCCTCATATTTTATGCCTAGGAGTGCAGAAACTTTCCAGAAGAATTTGAAAAGAATTTAGGGTTTAATGGTTTCCAGATGAAGAGAAGCAAATTCATGTGCCCCGGGTTATTTATTGTCTGTGTTTATTGTAGCTTTCACCAGAGGGAGGCAGAGCTATGCATGAAACTTAGTGTTTCCGGAGGCCACTTCCCTCACCGTTAACAACAAATGTGACTGTCGGATATCTAACTCGATACACCCTTACACAGAGTGTAGGTCCTATGAGACTTGGGTTTCTTGGGTTCCCAATCCAGGGAAACATAGAGGTTGAATGAACGTTGGATATGGGAGAAAGAGCCACTGAGATCGGACTAAGACACCACAGAATGATTCAGATTTTCTGTGTCAAGCACGTTACCTTTCTTGATTTTTTTTTTTTAATTGGGATTTTGAAATTAGTTTATTATTGGGTATTTTGCATCAAGATACTGTGGCTGTAGTTAAAAGGAAGTTAGAAAATTTTTACTTCTAGAAATTCAGAGTGGGAAATTGAGACTAAAGAACAATTATGGACTTGTAAATTACCAGCAGTGAAAGGTGGCTCTTCTCATGTTATAAACCTAGGTAGTAAATGTTGTTTTGAGTCTTTCTTTACCCAAACTTTTTATTATCACCTAAGTTTTACTTTTGTTATGTTTATAAGGAGAGTGAACTAAGTCTCATCTTAGTTATATTTAAGGAAACTTGATTATTTGATAATGTTAAAAATGTATCTCATTTTAAGTTTTAAAGTATTTCACTAATTTTTAAATAAGCAAATGAAAGGTTAGTTAAATTGGATACTTATATATTTCATTTAGTATAAACATGCTATATAATTGAAAAATATTAGAACACTTGATTTTTCTGATGCCCTTTTTCAAAATTTGGACTTCATCTGTGGCCTTCATCAGGGTCCATTAACCTGAATTTTCTTAGTTGTTTAGTTGATACAGCCTTAATTATGAAAATTGAAATATGTGAGTAAATGTAACATTTGAATAGTATTTTAGATTGTAATTGGTATTGACAAATATAAAATTATTCTAATGGGCTTTCCAGTGAGTTGTGATGATTTAAATAAAATTAAAGCTTCATTGTCTCATTTTCCTCTTATTTTTTGCAAATTCTAAGGCCCCATTTCACTCCGTCTTACTCTGGCAGGCTTTAATCCAGTGTGAGCAGTTGAAGAATGAGCTGGAGAGGCAGGCAGAGCGACTTGAAAAAGAACTCGCGTCTCAGCAAGAGAAAAGGGCCTTTGAGAAAGAGAGGATGAGAACGGAAGTAACAAAAGAAAGGGAGGACATGGAGTCAAAGGTACTTGCGGATTCCGTTTGTTACCTGCCGAGGCACAAATGTTTGTAGATGGGGCGCCTGGGTGGCTCGGTCAGTTAAGCAGCTGCCTTCGGCTTGGGTCATGATCCTGGGGTCCTGGGATCCATCCAGGTCCTCCTGCTCAGCAGGGAGCTTGCTCCTCCCTCTCCCTCTGCTGCTCCCCCTGCTTGTGCTCCTGCTTTCCCTCTCTCTGTCAAATTAAAAAAATATTGAAAAAAAAAAAGGAAAAAAGAAATGTGTGTAGGAGATGTCACTGATGATGCTGTAGGCTGCCATTCTTGAACAAACGCTCAATTTTAAAAACCTTGTTAGTAGTCATTTGCTTATAATTTAGAGTTCATAACAATTTTCCATTTTTCCACCTGTTTCTTTTTTTTTTTTTAAAGATTTTATTTATTTATTCGACAGGATAGAGACAGCCAGCGAGAGAGGGAACACAAGCAGGGGGAGTGGGAGAGGAAGAAGCAGGCTCATAGCGGAGGAGCCTGATGTGGGGCTTGATCCCGTAACGCCAGGATCACGCCCTGAGCCGAAGGCAGACGCTTAACCGCTGTGCCACCCAGGTGCCCCTTTCCACCTGTTTCTTAAGAAAAGCTATATTCTTGGCCCTCTCCTAATACAATAATCAATTCGATTCCATGATAGGAAATTGTAAAATTATACTTCAATCCCAATTCTGTTTGATTCCTTCTCTCATGTTTGTCAGAGAAAAGCAGGTGCTCTGCAGATACCCAGATTTTATTTCAACCTGGGCTAAATCCAGGAGAGATGACTCCCCCACCGTATCCTCCACTCTCAAATTAGACTTGTAGAAGATGAAACACATGTAAGAAACCAAGTAACCAAGAAAAAGTAATTATGTACACTGTACAAAGTAGGTTCTGACAAATTGCACAATGAATAATGAACATAACCAGATGAGCACATGGAAGGAAGAAAGGAAAGGCAAAAGGAACAGCTAACGTGAAATGGGCAGTGTTTGGAAAACAGTAATAAACTAGAATACAGAATCGAAACCTAGCTTTGAAGTTGCTTCTGCAATGGGGGTGCTGGGGTGGCTTAGTCAGTTAAGTGTCCGACTCTTGGTTTCAATCAGGCCATGATCTAGGGGTCGTGAGATGGAGCCCCGAGTCAGGCTCCATGCTCAGTGTGGAGTCTGCTTGGGATTCTCTCTCTCCCTCTCCCTCCCCCTCCCCCAGCTCACACACTATCTCACTCTCTAAAATAAATAAATAAATAAATCTTTGAAGTTGCTACAATAGAGTAAAACTGAGCAAGGTGGGGTCCATAAAATAACCAAAACAGCTGTTACATGTTTTGTTTTGTTTTTAAAGCAACTCGCAGCTTGTACCCTGAATATTGTGTTATTATAATACTCCAGTGTGTGATAATGACATTAGTCAGCACATATCTACTGAGTATCTGCGATGTGCAAGGCAATGTATAATCCTGAGGATATATAAAGAGAAAAATCACAAATTCTGTCCAGGGGATTTTAAGTCTTATGAGTATCTAAGGCATTTACTGTAAACTCCCTTGTCTTAGCCTTTAGAAAAAATGGCGCCTCTCAGGACCCTACTCTACATCAACCTAATCGTCTACCTTCTCTGGCCTGGATGGGCGATCTGAGCCTTGCAGACAGCACCACTGTGCCTCATGGCCTTAGTGTCCATGGTGTTCCTGCTGCTTTCCCGCAGTCCCGCCATGCATTCCTCTCTCCCGTTCATTCCTCATTTAACAGGTAGTAACTGCAGGGCCTGGGAATGAGGGTGTCCCAGGACCAGGGCAGTCCTGCTTCCAAAGGAGGGGAGAGGAAGACAGTAAGCACAGACTTCTATAAGTGAGTTTGTAATCACCACTGTGATAAAGGAAGGAAGTACAGTGTGGGGTACCATGAGAATATGTAACAGGCACATCTGACCTAGTCCACGCAGTTGTGGAAGACTGTCCTATGAAAGAGATTTTGAAAACGAGACTCAACAGGGTTGCGTAGGAGCAGTCAGGTGAAGAGTTGAGGGGAAGAGTTTCAAACCCAGGGAAACGACAACCCACAGACTCGGAAGCTAAAGAGCATCATACTTTTTAGGAATTTAAAGAAGGCTCAGGTGACTGGAGCACAGGAAGTGGGGACAGTAGTGGGAGATGAGTTTGGAGTAGTATGTAGGGACCAAAGCATGAATGGCCTTAAAATGCATGTGAAAGATTTTCAATTTTATCCAAAAACTAATGGAAAACCACTGAACGACTTTAAATTGGGCAGTGTTATGATGCCATTTATATTTGAGAAGTACCATCTGTCAAGAGATTGGAAGGAAAATCAGAATAAATGCCTGGAGATCAGGTGGGAAGTAATTATCCTAGTCCAGGTGGCAATGATGGCATCTTGGGCCCATTTTCAAGGACTATTTTAAGTCACTTTTATTCTTCTCAAATTCTCTACTATACCATCGTTCCCCTCATTCTCAGCAGAGAGCCTTACTTACCTAACAAAGAAAACTGAAAAATAATTGTTTATCTTCCCCCTCACCTGTGCCACTTCAAGTAAAATTTCACTAGCATCCCAACCCTGTCAGAACAGGAGAAGCCTCACGATAATTCATTGCCCTCGCTCTGGGTCCCATTCTCTTCCTCCACCTCAGGGTGGTCATTTCTTTTTTTTCTTTTCTTTTTTTTTTTTAATTTGAAGATTTTATTTATTTATTTGAGAGGGGGGTGGGGCTGAGGGGGACGAGAGGGACAAGCAGACTCTGCGCTGAGCGTGGAGCCCATTGCGGGGCTCTATCCCAAGACCCTGAGATCATGACCTGAGCCGAAACCAAGAGTCAGGTGCTCAACTGACTGAGCCACCCAGGCGCCCCTCAGGGATGTCATTTCTATTCGCCTCCCCTGCTGAGTCCTCTTATGAGGAGAATCTGCTCAAGTTTCTCTCATCGATTGAAAGAAACAATCTTCCAATCCAGTGGTTCTCAGTCTTGGCTCCACAGAGGCTCCAAAAATCTTACTGCCCAATCTGCATCTTAAACTGACATGTCTGAATGGCTGTGGGTAGGATCCAGCTGTCAGTATTTCTAAAGTTGTCCAAGTGATACCGATGTGCAACCAGGGTTGGAAGCCACCTCGGTAATCCCATGTCCCTCCTTGCTCTTCCCCTTAATGGGCACATTTCTTGAAAGGTTTGTCTGTACGTGTTGTCTTCATTCTCCCACCTCTCATTATGTTCATGAAGCCCTCCTTGTGCTATTTTTAGGGAATATTTTTTAGTTCTTATTACCTTTAAAAGATTATCTCTCCTTGATTTCTTTGGATCTATATTCTTGATTTGAGAGAATGATGATGTGTGCCTTTCAGTTTGCTCTGAGTTTAAAGTACCTTTGAGACAAGGAAGGAAACACATCCAGAAAGCAGCTTGATGGAAAGTTCTAGAGTTTAGCAGAGAGCTTTAGATTTCGGGGTTTTTGGCATTAATGCCAGTTTCACGTATATGGAATCTATTCCTAAATCGCCAGCGCTCTGGTGAGCTCCCGAACCCACTTTGCTTCCATCCCCCCTCTCCCAGGCGAGCCAGCGTTCATCCGGTTGCCCAGCCCCCAAATCTTGCTGGCATTTTTGTGTCCTTTCTCTCCCTCACCCTACCCATCATAAAGTCACCAAATTCTAGAGATTCAGGCACCTTGGAATTTTCCATTGCCCTGTCTGTCCACCTCACTGCTATCCATACCTCATCCCTGGATGATTTCTATAGCCCTAATCCCTCTCCTTGCTTCGAGTCTTACTTCCTTCTCATCTAAGCCACAGCCAGGAAGATCTTTCTCAAATGAACGTGTCAATATGTCAGTGTCTTGCTTTAAAATCCTTTCATGTCTCCCTATAACCCCTTGGATAAAATTTAGGATCCTTTAGCATCACATGAAAATTCTACATTTCTTTTCCTCTCTTTGGCTCTCCAGTCCCATCTCCCTCCACTTCTCTTCCTTGCATTGCCACCATACTGACCTACCTCACTGACTCTCACACAAACATGCCAATCTGCCATATGTGTTTTCATTTCAGGATTTTGCATGTGCTTTGCCCGCTGCCTAGAGGAATCCTCTGCTTGTGCCCTCTCTAACTGATCCTTCAGAGTTCTTCTGGTTACCACCTACTCCCAGAGATGAATTGAGAGCCTCTCCTATGGGTTCCTATAACTCAATTAATTGCAAATTCTTATTGAATTGTTTGTCTCCCCTAATCTATGAGTCCCTCGAATGTGTGGTTGGTTAACATCGTCATTGCTTGGCACATCCCACTCCCATGAAATGTGCTCCATATATATTTGTTGAGTGAATGAATGAATGTAGTATAAGGGGAAGGAAAAAGGCCCTGTGCCATTGGAAAGGTATGACTAAGATGTTTATTCAGAGGATCAGAACGGTGTGTGTCTGCAAGAGATCATGCAGCTTTTGTGAGGAAGGTGGCGTTTTAGCTGAGTTTCCAAGTGTAGATAGGATTCAGAAATGCAGAGCATGGCGGGGAGGAATGCTGGCTATAACCAACAAGAGTGAGGCGTGGAGTGGGGGTAACTTTGTGAATTCCGTGTTGTGCGTGTGACAGAGAATGGGACCCATAGCCAAGACCAGCTGTGCTTTGCCCACGGTAAGCCTTGGCTGGCATTGAATCTCAAGGTCCTGCCTGAAATAAAGTGTCTGAGTGAAGAGCTGAGAGTGGTCCTAATGCTCAGGCAAGCGCTGTCACCAGGAAATGGCAGCAAGTGGCTTTGGAGTCAAAGGATTAAGAGTTGAATCCAGATTGACCTTTCTGTGACCTTGAACAATTCCTTGAACCTCTCCAAATTTCAGAGGAGTAAGTAATGGAGTTGATCTACTCAAGGAATTGGTAGGATTAAATGAGAACGTTTCAAAAGGCCTAATATACCTGGCTTAGAGTGGACATTTAATGACTTTTAGCTCGAGGCTGTTATCTTTCTTACACCAGAGAAAGAGAAGCTGCCTGATGGGATAGATTTCTCGGACCTCTGTACTAGTAAAGCAGACAGATTTGACTGTAAAGCCCAGCTTTACTTTTTATTCATTAGCTTCAGGGAACCTCGGCACATTCCTTAATTTTCTGAATCTCATTTTTTTTCCAACTGAAAATTAATTCAGTATAATTTGTCCTTCAAGGGGATGAAAAGAGAGAATGTGTATCACAGTGCCTGGCAGACAAAGTTAATCTAAGAGGGAGACTGAATAATTCATCCTAACGTTGTGAGAGCTCTGTGGTTTGAGCTAAAGCAAGCACGCCGCTCCCCACCCCCGCCCCCTTTCCGAGCAGTCAGGAAAGCTTGTAAGACTTTAGACTTTCTTCCTCTCTTTTTATTCTTTTTCTTCTTTCCTTTCTTCTGACTTGTTCTCATTAAATTTCCTGTGTGTGGGAAGCTCCAGGAGAGCAGATGTCTTCTACCTAGACAGATTTTGAATCATCCCCCCATGAACCACACTTGCTCTGAGTTTGTTTGTCTTCAGTTATGGTCCTTGGCTGCGCTGAGCCACTGGGTTTGTTAGTTCAACGGGCCATTTATCATATTTAGTGAGCGTCCCCTATGGTCTACACATTTTTTCAGTTGGTTCCCTTGATAGGCGTCCATGGCTAGAATCCTTCATCCTTGCACCTGGCCTATCAAGAATACCGCTTTATACCATGTTCAGGACCCTAGGGACTGCTTTAGCCCAGAGATCTCCATCCAGCTCTCCCAGCCTGGGTGTCCTTGTCTCTTGCTTGCCCCTGTCAAAGTTTAAAGGACTTACCTGATGTCGACGCCCTGGATATCCAGCCGTGTTGCAGCTGTCTGTGTTACTTCCGTCTCCGCAACAGATGTGGATGGAGAAGCTCCTGCAGTGTAATGTTGACTTCCAGATGGTGGGCGTGGGGAAAAAGAAGGTGTGACAACAGGAGCGGAGGCCTCAGGAAGTGGGTGACAGGAGGGAGCAGACAGGTAGTGGGCAGAGGAGAGAAGTGATGGGTGGCAGAGGGAGGGAGTCAGATGGAAGGAGTGTGATTTGTTACATGCTTATAATAGAAACTGACTCGGAATTTACAACGAGCAAGTGAATGTCTGCGTATTTACTTCAGAAACCACCAATGTTAATATGTTTCCCATAAGCTTTATCTTCACATAAGTATGATTTTTAGTAGCTGGTAATTAAAGTTCTCTGCTGTTGTATGGTTCCAGAAAAGCTGTAATCACATTCATAATAATGGATAATCATGAACTTGAATTTTTTAAATTAAGCATATAAATTAATCTCTTTATTGTTGCATTTAACTTCTTTCGACTTTTAATTTGGGGTTCAGATCGCAACATGCATTAGGATAGTTTGTAGCTTGGTATTAGTAAAAATAATTTGATGTGCAAATTAGATTTTTAGCCGGTCTTTTGATGATAAGAAGGGCATGTAAACAACCATAAGTCAAATATACAATTCTCCACAATCCCCAGAAAAGTTAATTAATACATCTACCATTTAATTAGAAAATCGCTACCAGGGCTCATTATTTTCATATGTGTCAACTTGAGCTAGTTACATAATTCAAAGGCAATGTTGATTTTTATCACAAACTTTGCGTTATTGATTTCAGTTGTAAAACTGAATTCACACCCATGTCCATGTACAACAGTAGATTTACATACTCTTTCAATTTTGTTATGCACTCTTGTGTAACAGATTAAAAACTGATGGATATCTCTATGTGTTTCCCTCTCTAGGAAGGCAGCATTTCTTCTTCACTTTAAAGCTGCCAATACAAATAAGAAATTAAGAATCTAGGAAATTTTGACTTCCTGGAGCAGGGTAAAATGTAATTGCAAATAAAAAACTGTAAAGGTTAAATCTAAGATCTAGAAAGCATTTCTTACCCTGGGAAGAAAAAGTAAGAAGCTGACATTCATAGAGTGGATGGCTCCTCGTAGAAGCTGTTTATTCCCATGATCCGTTCAATCATCAAACATTTGGTGCCTCTTGAGGAACATGCCCTTGAGCACTTGTAGTCTAAGGAGGAACAGACAAGTAAACGGTGAGATAAGTGTGGGGCTGGAGGTACGCAGACGCTGGGGGTTGCCGTGCGGTGGAGATTTACAGCGGTGGCTGGGGCAGCGCCTGCCAGAGTCAGGATATGAATCCACCAGCGCTGTGTGGGCAGCAGTCCGTGCGAATGGGTGCCAGTCGCCAACAGCAGGCCTGGCTGTCCCAGGACACAATAGCTGAATAGCGACCCCGAGTGTGTGAAGGGGCTCCTGTTTTGTGCTGGGAGCTAGAGGTCAAAGCAACCTTCCTGACGACAGGGGATAATGGCTGAGAGGAGGAATGGCGGTAGCTAGATAATGGGAAGGCAGGTGGGGTTTTACAGCAAAGGGAAGTGCACAGAACCTCCTCTGTTGGTGTTGGGAGGTGGGGAGTAGGATCCACAGAACCCCAGTAGTTCTCTCTAAAGACATCTGCCTCTCCAGCTATCCCATCCAGTCCTTTATCCTCCCATGTGGGAGAAGGGTTTAAGATCTGCCTAATCTCTTTTTTTTTAATATTTAATCATTTTTTTAAGATTGACTTATTTATTTGAGACAGAGAGCATTGGGGGAGGGGCAGAGAGAGGGAGAACCTCAAGCAGACTCCCTGCTGAACGGGGAGCCCAACGTGGGGCTCGATCTCAGGACCCTGAGATCATGACCTGAGCCAAAAACCAAGAGTCTGATGCCCAACTGACTGAGTCACCCAGGTTCCCCAGACTTCTCTGATTTCTTGACATCACCTCTGAAATTTGTTCCTATCAGTCCCTTCCACAACTTATATGAGTATCTATCACGTTAAGGTTTCAACCCAAACTTTGATTTTATCATCTTGTATGTGTTTCCCAAAATGAGGGTAGAGACCAGGGAATGAATGAGAAGGAAGTACATATTTAAGTCATGGGGGAATGGGTGAGTTGAGGAAGTGGAAAAATGGACATACCCAATCCACAGAGAAATGACTTAAAAGCGAACCCAGTGGCCATGCAGCGATTCCCATTAATTCTAGATTTTTTTTTATGTAGCATTATATTAGTCTCAGGTGTACAATATAATGAATCAGCAGTTCTGTGCATTGCTCAGTGCTCATCAAGATAAGTGTACTCTGAATCCCCTTCATCTGTTTCACCCATCCCTCCCCACCTCCCTCTGGGAGCCACCTGTTTGTTCTCTGTATTTAAGTGTCTGTGTTTTTTTGTGTCTTTGTCTCTTTTTTTTCCCTTTTTTTTGTTTCTTAAATTCCGCAAATGAGTGAAGTCATATGGTATTTTGTCTTTCTCTGATTTCTTTCACTTAGCATTATTTCTCTAGGTCCATGCATGTTGTTGCACATGGCAAATTCTCATCCTTTTTTATGGCTGAGTCATCCATGTTCTTAATGTTTATTTTCTCAAATGGCGTTATCGTTTAGGACTTTTATTTCCTCTTATAGATGTTTTCCCTGTCTCAAAATATTGCCCAACTGGAGGCCCAGGTTGAAAAGGTTACAAGAGAGAAGATTTCAGCTAGTAATCAACTCGAGGAAGTTCAAAACCAGCTTGCTTCCAAGGAAATGGATGTCACAAAGGTACAGAGTGAGATTTTAGTTTATAATTTTTTCCTAATGTACAAAGCCCAGAAAGCCGTTTAGAATGGCAAAGTTTTGTTATTGAAGATGGTAAAGATCCACATAATGGTCATTAAGCCAGCATTTACTTATTATTGGCAGGCCCTCTGATGGGTGCTGCAAATACAAAAGACGAATTAGACACAAATAATGTCGTAGAAGAACTCAAGGTTAAGTGGCTGAGACAGACTTATCGATAAGCAAGTTTCATGGGACTTTAATCATTGAATATTTTCTAACTTAGGAGAAATGTTTGCCAGAGATCATACGGGTTTGGTCTCCACAGTGATAGTAAAAAGATTTATTGACCACACGAAGAGTGTGCTTAACATAAAAAATTCTCCACCTCCCGTTCCTTTTCAGACCTGGTCTCTAAAGTCAAGGTTCCAATACTAGGCATCTTATTTTGTTGGTCCCTAAATTTATACTTTAAAATATCACAGTATCTGTGTTATGGGCCTCACAAATTTGTGAACCAAAAACTAAAATGTTTAATAGTCTTTGCCAGTTACTGTAAGGTACATATTTACAGAACACTAGGAAGTCCGTGTAGATTTCAGCAATAAGTTGCTTTAAAACTAAGAAACTAAATGTAGGCATGCATGATGTAATAAAGTAAATCGATTGGTTTTTTGCCAATTTACACAGATTATTTTGTTTGAAATGCATACCTTTTCAACTGAATTTTACTTATCAACATATTTTCCTAAATGTTGACACATTTGTAATGCCATTGTTACTCTATAATTTAGTAATTAAAATTACCTTTAGTACATAGGAGAAACAAAGCCTATCTTTCTTGTTTTTCCCTTGAATTTTTGTAATTCTCCATGTGCTTTCTAAAATTCAAGCTAGCTAATGTAAGAGTTTTAAAATACTATATTTGCCAATATCATCAATGGGTTTGTGTGGAGGTAGGGGTAGAAGTAAGGGAATGGATATAGAGGGCTGGTAGTGGTTAATCCAGATTAATGGGGGAAAGCTGGGGGTGAGAGGGTCCAGTTCATTGTAGGGAGAGAACTTTCTGTTGGAACGTGCACAGTAAAGAGGCCTCCTCTATCTTTAGAACCGTCCAGAAAGCCTCAGGAATTAGAAGTGTGCCTTGTGGTGGCTCCAACCCTGAGTTAGCATTCTATTTCAATTTAATTTGCCAGCTTGTTTTAGATAAACTTAAGGGTTATGGATAAACTTAGCAGATGCTAAAGTGAACGTAGTAAGGCGAGGGATCTTTAAAAATAAAATTAAGGGATGAAATAATTTTAAATAAAACTTAATGCTTAGACATATAGTAATAAACAATACTTTTGTATTGGTATTGGGTTTGAAACACCATGGCTGGGTAATTATTGTTTTTTGGCATCATCAGTTTGGGTTTTTTCATTTCATTCATGTATTTAAATCAAATAGGTTAGAATAAAAATAATTTCTAAAGCAAATTTGGGCACCTCTAGTTTTTTTCTGTCATTCTTAATTTTAAACTTTATTTAGCTTTAAAATTAATAACTTTTGTAAATTACTACTTTTTTGAAATGAGAGGGATCAGCTCTGACACACTCAAGGCATTTGAATTTCAAATCAAATTTTTTGTAGTTTTATTCTTTTTCCAGCATTTTGAGGGCCACTGGGGAGAAACTTTACTGACTACTCTGTCTTGTCACTATAACCTTTAGACACAGATTTGTTTATTTTTCAAAGTATTTTTTATTTGAACATGGGAGATAGATAAAGGTTTTATAAGATTCTAGTACCTCAATAATGATAAAACTAATTTCTGAAGTTCTAATCATCAGTTTGGAGAAATACCAAAATTGAAGAATTTCAAGCAACTATAACCTTTGGATGATACATGATTTTTAAAAACTTGTATTTGTAAATCAGAGACTGAATTAGCAGACTTGTGTATTAATTAAAGCTCTCTGCAGGTTCTCAGTTACCTCAAAGGTTCCTAATGTCTTTGTTTAGATTTATCTGCTGATTGCATTTTCCGAATATATTTACCTGTCTGTAGAGGCCCTGGATTGAAAAAGAAAATTGTAAAGAGGACGATACACAACACCCTTAAGATGCTGTGTATATTCATTATTTAATGATATGTTAAGATCATTTCACTTAAATGTATAGTTTCCTTTTATGTTGAATGCTATAGTTATACATGGTTCCAGACTTTCAGCAGACAGTGTTTATTAACTTAAATACATCGCACTGTGCTTCAGATTGACATTACCTACAAAGATTACAGTAAATAGTGGCTTCTACTGTACAACTAAATACTATATAGGCTCTTAGCAGAAAGAAAAATTCCTTTATAAATTTCCTTAAATAAAAGCCTAACTGATCAAATCTTTAAGGAAAACTTTATTATATAGAATATTTATTTAACCATGACAATTTGAATGAATATTCACATAGCTTAATATTTTAATTAATGATTTTATCTACATAAAATGGAGATGATAATGCATTTTGGATGATAATATGCAATTGAAACTGTTATTTTACACAAAAAACCATGGGCCATATTACTTAAATTTCTTGGTTATACATTTCTTTATCACTATCTGAAATTGTTAAACTCAGTAATACCTGATATTGCCTTCACATCTTAACAGAATACATTGACTATTCTAACAGAAAATGCCGTTCTTAGGAAAGTTCTATTGTATTTTACTTATATGACCTCTAGGGGGCACCAAAAGATCTAATTGCAGGCATTGCCTGGTAGATTCCCGCAGCTGTTGATCTAGTTTTTACAATCTAACAGGTGTGTGGGGAAATGCGCTATCAGTTGAATAAAACCAAAATGGAGAAGGATGAGGCAGAGAAGGAACACAGACAGTACAGAACAAAAACTGAAAGGGATCTTGAAATTAAAGATCAGGTAAGATGACGAGTGTAACTGCAACGATTAAAGACGTAATTAAAGACGTAAGTTATTTATTTCTATTATATTGCTTCTAACTAATGGAACAACCCAGTTTATACTATTAAAAGAATTTCATTTATAGTTGCCTAAAATTATCACCTTTCACATGAAATGGTGAGAATACAACCGCCTGCATATAAAATCCCAATCTGACAGGTCATAAATATACATTTGGATATGTGTATCTATTACTTACAAAAGTAAAAAAAAAAAAATGTTCTAATGCACAGTTTGAACCTAAAATATACGTACATAAAGTTCTTGAAAGATGCCAACTTGAATCCAATTTTAAGTGAAAAAGTTTAAAATTTGTGAGATGAGATGAGTTGATATGTAAATATGTCAATCAAATTGATTGTTGGCAGAGCGAAACCAGTTTTAACTAAGATAACCATGAATACGTTTGCTCAAGAAGCCTTCGATACAAGGAAATTAGAAATGTGAGGGGGAAATTGTGCTTACTTCCATTTCAGTTGAACAGATGTTTTATCTTATATCTTTGTTGACATCGTGTAGATACTCCAGTTTTAACTGACGACGTGGATAAAGTTTTGAGAGAGGCAGTTCTAATAGACTCTCTTTGGATTTTCTATTTTTGTGGTACAGTACAGAACATTGAAGGCTTTCATTCTTCATATTCAATGAAAGCTGACTGATAAATCTATTCAATTAAAATGAGTTCTCAGGGTCAGTATTTTGAAAAAATCTCCACACTTTAAAAGTAGGTAAACTTAAAAGTAATTTTTTTTCAAATATATTTCTAGTTCATAGCTTTTTATTGTACTTTTGAGCATCTTTTTCCTTTCAACCCAGTCACCTCTCTATGCTGATAATGTAAAGGCAATTGGGGAAAGTATTAAAAATGAAAGTGATAATGAAATTTAGTACTTGAAAAATTTTTTCAAGTCATATCTTAAATCCCTGGCACTAAATTAACATCTGAACAACCAGAACCAGATTCTGCTTTTGTACCACAATATTCAGAGTGTTATGAGTTTTAATTTTCAGAATTTTCATTATTAATGTGTACGGATAATGAAACTATTTTATGGCATCCAGTTGGGGGCGTGCCTGATAGTGAAATTGAAAATGCTCCGTCTGCGACGGAAGGTCTAGCACTACACACACAACCAGACAGAACTTTTCTTTCCTTTCCTGATCTATTATGACTTCTTCTTCTTTTTTTAAAGGGTATCATCCTGGTATGGTCACTAGCATTGTTACCCAACATAACGACTTGGACTAATGGGAAAAAAAGAGAAGAGTGTCTGAGTTACTTAAAATTACAGGATAATGTTCTAGGGAGACAAGACACTGTCGGAATAATAAGCTTACCATACCACTTGTAAATGAATAACGTGTAGAAGTATTTGTAATATCTGTGTGTCAGAGCTCTGGCTCATTGCAATTAACCAGCAATGATGTGGAGGCCAAAGTGGCAGGATTTTAAAAGGAGCCGTTTTCATTTGTAAACATTTCCTGCTTACTAGTCAAACATTAGCAGTCTTCATAATGATTTCTAGTGCTGTTTTTAGATAAAGATGTGCCTTCTGAGGAGGTCAGAGGGGTAGGAATAAAACCTCGGAATGATTACAAGGTGTTTGTGATGGATTGTGCTTGTTATCATTTTCTCTTGGACAAAATGCGAGGAAATCTCATAGGTACTCTTTGTAACCGTTTTGTATTGAACAGACAGTTTCAGAAAAGACAGTGGTGGTGTCTCATTCCATGGGTGATCTGGAGAGGCAAAGCAGCAATGGTTCTTTGGTCTTTCAGCCATGACCCGACCTTCTGTCTGCAAGGCCAAAGAGCCACTCTGCTGGGCCACCATCTGCACTCAAGAGAGAAATTTACATGCAACTTTTAAAAGCTGGGCATGTGGAGCATTTGTCGGAAATACTCATAATAATAGAAAGTGTATTTAACTTTTAAAGTGTCGTACATTGTGCAATTCAGCATAACAAGAAGGCCATCTCCCAGTTTACAGACAAAGCGTTCCTTGTAATCTAGTCATTTGTTCATATTTTTGTTAATCTGGCCTCTGGATACATTTTTAAAGTAGGTGGGAAACTGTGAGATTGGAATGTAGTCAGAACAAGAGCTTTTTTGATGTATACAAAACAGGGCAAATGGTTGACCACCAAAATCATTTTCTTTGTGACCCGAGCCTTGACTCTGGCATAATTAGAAGGAAGGGTTAGCGGAGTGACAATAGAGATCTCTTCCTCCCACTTTCTCCTTTTCTTCTTTATATTGTGTCAGGAACCCATGGGCGGATTATCCTTCCCATCAACTCCTTTGTATCTCTTCAGTGTAGAGCGCTCCTGCCAGCCTGAGAGGACGCTTCTCGCACCAAAAAAAAAAAAAAAAAAAAAAAGGGACATTTGGTAGAGAGGAGAATGAAAAATCTGCGCCCTAGTTTTTATTTGAATTTTTTTTGTAGGCAACAGGTACACACACACACACACACACACACACAGAGTCCATTATGGGAACTGAAAAACATACAAAAACAATGTTATAATGAATTCCCACACATCCATCACCCAGGTTTATCATTTTGCCAGTCCTGTTCCGTCTCTCTCACATTTTTCTCTCCTCCTTCGTCGTCTTTGTCACGGTCTGTTTCTTCGTCCTCTCTTCCACAACCTCTTCGTCTGTCTCCTTCTTCTGTTGCTCCTTTTGCTGAAGTCTTGGAGGCAGATCTCAGACATGATGTTATTTCACCGACGAGTCCCTCAGCCTGCGTCTATGAAGGGTTTTTTTCTCGTGATCACTAGGTCATCCTCACACCTGACAATACGAACAATAATGCTTTAATATCTTGTAATGCCCAGAGCGTCCTCACACCTCTCTGACCGTCTCTGTGATGTCTGTTTTCACAGCTGGTTTACTCAAACCAGACCCACGGGTGTGTTTTTGTATGTCAGAGTGTTATGGTTTTATCTTCTTTAGTAGAGAATAAGGGGAAATGTTAGCAAAATTTCAACTTTCTTTATGTGTTGTTGTCTTACTAAATTTCACACATAAGTTTCGACCGTACTCTATATAAGGTGCGTCAGTGTCGTTCTAAAGAAACAGGAATTCGTCCTGCAGCAGCTGTGTGAGGGAAGTGATCCCCACGCAGCAACCCCAGCCATCATATCCCCTTAGCGTCTGAAACCCACAATTCGTAATTAATTTCAGAGCCTTACATTTAAGGTTGGGGAATGCTGCAGGAAGCCCTGTTATTACCCTGGCAGCGAGGTTAGCTTACAAGGGAGGCGTAAGTGGAGGTTTCCTTGCCACCTTCCATTCTAGTAGATGACTCTCAGAAAGTGATTCCTTAAAGCTGAGATCAGGGCATCGTGTAAAAGGAAAAGGCAGGAAAAAAGTGATGCTAGAAGTGTTACAATATAAAACATTGTCCTTTCTTTTATAGTCTCTCTCTCTCTCTGCTCCTCTCCTTCCCTCTCCCCCCACCCTTGCCCAGTTACGGTGTTCTGTGTTTGCCGTTTGACTTTGGACTGCGTCCCGCACAGGCACACTCACGGTGGAGTGCGGCCATGCAGATCCCTGGATCAGATGAGCAGAAAGTCCGCGTTGGGGTTGCTGAGTGTGCAGTAGTGACGGCAGTTGGAGGCAGGGGTGGTCACCTCCCTGTCCCGGGATGTCAGAAGTGACACACTCAACCTAATCTTCCCCAAGCTCACATCCGGGCTCCCGCCAGAGGCAGAAGGTGACACGACCCCACCCCCCCATCCTTACACTGCTATGACCTGGTTCTGCCCAAGGCAGAGGGCAGGCAGATCCCCAAGTAGGGGCCAGAAGAGGAAGCTTCAGGGGACAGGTGTCTGCGTCCCACCTCGGGGCTGCTGGGAGGCGGTGAAAAGATAAGACCATAGATAAGAGCGGGGGTTCCACCGTCCCATCAGACTTCTCTGACAAAACACAAATGCCAATTATATAATCAATCATTATGAATTTCGAGATGTCGACCACAGAGCATTGAACAGCAAAACTTGGCACCCGTCTAAACACAGGGTCCTGTAGGACCGCACCAGCCACTTGTCCATGATGCTGCCAAGGCCAGGGTGGGGGTAGGCAGGTGGAGGTTTGGTGTGCTGCTGCAGATAGATACACACACGCTTACACAAACAGACATGCACGAGTGTTTAACATGCCCATGTGCCCTGCATCCCTAGGGAGGGCTGCCCAACGCAGCTCGTGGGCCAGTCTGACATACTGCCTGTTTTCACAAATAAAATCGTGTTAGAATGCAGCCATTTCCGTTCATTCACGTGTTATCGATGGCTGCTTTCCTCTGCACAGGCAGAGTCGAGTTGTGGCAGAGACCCCATCCCCAAAGCCTACAAAGACTAAAATATTTACTATCTGAGCCTTTGTAGAAGAAGTTTGCCACCCCCTGCCCTGGGTATGGAAATAGAATTGAATGGTTTAAGTTTCTCGTGCCTTACGAGAAAGTGGAGCTTTGAGTTTGAAGACTCATCAGTCTTTGATACAACGTCATGGTTTTGAAGTATTTTGCAGTATGGCACATGGCCTCATCCCTGGTCTCTGAGGCATCTCGTAGCATTGCCCAGTGAGTGTGTGACTGGTTAGAATGTCATATCTTAGTAGTGGCACATGACTCAATAATGGCTTAGATGAGAGGGACGCCTACGTGGCTCAGTCGGCTAAGCGTCGGCTCAGGTCATGATCTCAGGGTCTTGGGATCCAGCCCTGCGTCGGGCTGCTTGCTTAGCGGGGAGTCTGCTCTTCCCCCCCTGCTCATGCTCCCTCGCTCTCTCTCAAATAAATAAATCTTTAAAAAAAAATAATGGCTTAGATGAGAGTGTAAATATAAATATAAAACTTACTTTGCAGTACAGTTTCTTTTAGGTTGGCAAAATTTTTTTTTTCAAGAGACAGACTTTTTTTTTTTTTTAAACCAGCATTGCATGTGTTATAACTTTGGAGTTGTGGCTACAATTGAGCAGGAAGCATTGAGGTTCAAAATTCCTTGAGCAAAGCAAATATTTTAGGGTAGGGCACATAAAAAAAAAAGTAAATCAGAAGATTTTGGCTAGAAAAATTAGGGCAGGAAAGAATTGGAGCTCCTGTCTCCAGCAGTGGGTTTCAGCACTTTGGTACTGACATTACATGTGGACTGTATCAACACAGGAATTATTTCTGAAGCTCAATTGAATTAATGAGATTGTTGGAAGAAGTGTATCTGTTTTGTATGGGTTTGTGTAAAGACAAGAAGAAGCCTTGCAAATCCTAAAAGCAGTGCCTGCTTAAGGCCAGAGAAACAAAAGCAATAAAGAAAAGTTGAAGAGTTGTACCTTTTTACTTTGAGAAGTCTAACATATTGCTTCAAGGACCTGACAGATTCTTTCAAGGAGAAAGTTAAACACCTGCCCTTGACCCTCAGTGTGGAAGGGATAAGAACAAAGCAATTTCATCACAGCCACTGGAAATCACAATAGCCTGAAAGAAGAACTTTCTGACAGTGAGAAGATTGGAGGAGATCGCAGCAACAGGCCCTGGAACTTTCTTCCCTGAAATTGCTAGTTTCAAACAAAAACGGCAGGATGCCAAAGGCCCGGCTCACGGACCTCCGAGGTCCACCCTCTCCTCCTGGACCGTGGAAGCATCCTCAGAATATTGCACTCTGTCTCTTAAAGTGGCTAGTAGTGGCATTCGTCTTTTCTACTTGTAATTTAGCATTAAAGCAAAATCCGCCTCAGCTCTGTTCTCTGCTTTGTGTCTGTAATGCCATGTACTCTCGTCAGAAGGCTTTGGGGGAATATATTGAGATAATGGGTCGCTTCTGGAGAGCCAGACTTGAGAGACTTTTCAACCACCACCTGCAGTCTCACTTCTGCCTCTAAAAACTGACTGGGAGAGGGGCCACTTGGGCATGCCGTTAGCACATGTAATCACTTGGTCCTGGTGATGACAGAGTTGCTCTCCACTGTTCTTCACACCCTCTTCCACTGCTGGAGGCGAAGCACATCCCGCTCCCTGCTCCGCGCTCAGGATGCAGCCGTGCATGCGAGGGGGCCTGGCCTACGCAGGCCAGTGGAGGAGGCACCGTGGGGGTGAGAGCTGGAAGACCCAGGTCCTGCCCTGAGGGAGTTTATATTCTAGCTGAGGAGACAGGGTACACATTTGAACATGCCTACAAAATACTTGCAAAGCAGCATATCGACAAGTGCAAATTAATGTAGTGTGAAGTTCATGCTGGCTCCAGCCCATGAGAGTCAGAATCTGGTTCCATGTGTGTGATGCAATAAAGCTTTTTTTTTTTTTTATAGCATCTTCCCTAAGTACACCCTAAAGCATTGTTCAGATAAATTTGTGTTCTTATCACAGCCTAACCAAGAATTCTGAGCAAATTCTTCAGCCTGGCGTGTGTCTAATAAATCAGCCTCTTTTGTTCCTGCGCTGCACGGCGCTTGAATGGGACAAATGGGATTATGTAAATAAAAATATCTTCGCTTAATAAAAGATTATTGAACTTCTCATTTCTCTCAAACATCAGGCAAAGTTAATTTCTTCATTTTAAACCATAATTTTGTCAGGAAAGTCACAAAATTAGCAGTGAAAAAGTATGTTTCTTTTTTTTTTCTTTCTTTCTTTCTTCCTTTTTTTCTTTTTTTTTTTAAGAAGGAGCAGTTCCAAATCGACCCAGTGAATAATACCAAGTTGGAGATCATTGGGGCATTTAGCACTTGGTAACTTAGTTAATGATTTGGGCACAGGTTTTAGTAGCAGTACATGTGTCATCATTCATGAAAACACAGCAGAAATTCAGACATTCCAAAAAGAGTCATTTGATTCTCCAGGAAAGGTGGTGATGCTGTTCACCATAATGATGTATTTTTAAAAAATCAAATGTGTAAGCAGCAACAAATATCTGAAGATAGCAATTTAGGGCAATTTAAGAGGGGGGCACAAGTAGGACATCAAGCAAGCCCATTTAGAACGCATATGCCTTATGGGGTAAACATTTAGAAAGAAATGTTTGTCTTTGGGTTAGGAATATAAAACTGTAAAGTAAACTCAAGGAATTTTTGCTGTATTTTCAGTTTCACTGGATGATCCATATTTTGGTCCTTAAAAAAACTTTTTGCATGCTTCCTTTGACGTTAAACGTTGGGCTCCCAGACCTACCTGCCTCCCTTGCAGAGCGTCTTCCTGGGCACCAACTCGGCCGCTATGGCAGCTACAGGTGGCCCGCGGCTCCTCGTGCATCCCCGCGGGCCGGCACGCTGGAAAGCACTAGACAGAGGACAGCTCCATGCGCTTTTTTTTTTTTTTACAGTCCAGAAATATTAGTACTGATATCCAGTATAAATATTACTAATTACTACAGATGTATACATTTTAAAACAATATTTATCCTATGAACATAAGCATGTGCACAGAAGCCAATAATTCCATCACCCAATAGAGCAAATTGTTTTCATTTTTCTGTTTTACCTTCTACTTTTTGTCCATATGCATGTATGATATTTGCAAGTAGTAAACATAGCCTAGGTATAATTTTGGTTTTTGCTTATTTCACGTAATGACATCTCCAGTATTTTTATGTGTTGCTGCCTACTCTTCACAGTGATCACTTTAATAGGGCCATTTACATGTACTTTTAAAGGAAAGAACAGCAAGTCAGGTTTGGAATAGAACAGACACTGTTACATTGTCAGAATTTTTTGTCCTAAGCTTATTTGTTGCTTTTAATTCAGCAATCATCTATCTCATGCACCATGTTGGCTGAGAATGGGTTTCTGTTTTCTGTTCTTAAAGAAGGGAAGGTGTAAGACAGGTATGCAAATAAATAAATGTCCCAGAGATCCTAGTAACTATAATTAGCAAACTCTACAAGGGCTTGGGGATTTAGAAGAGGGAGAGCTGGCATCCTTGAAGGATGGGTGGGATGTTGCCCAGCATGGATGAGAGGAAGGCATTCTGGTTGGGAGGTCCAATATGGCAGCTTGAGCAAAGGAATGGGAACAGGGCAGGGGTAGGGGTCGGGTTGCAATGTGGGAATGGAGAATGTATTCAAGGAAACACATGTGTCTTTTGATTCCATGGCACGCTAGTATAACTGACCTCAGTATCTCAGTGCCATGGCTCCATTGTAAAAGATTGTCCGTAGAAAATGGGCTTCTTTCTCTAAGGTTCAGAATCCCCATGCAATTGCCTATTATATAACATACTGCGTGCCCTGCAGTCGGGCACTGAAATCGTACTGTATTTGGGGAATGTTTGCATAAGTTTTTCATTTCCTTTGTAGTATTTTCTATGTAATGGAATAATTTTAAGATGTTCAAATTTCAGATAACATACAATAAAATGTCATTTTGTAAATAATGTTAGACTCAGGTAGGATTAGTTTTTAGAAATAAAGAATGCACAGTTACCTTAATAATTTGTGGAAGAGTTCTACATGACTACTGATAGACGGTAAAATACAGCGTGCAGGGTCTTACTTTACCTCTGCACTGCGGGTCCAAACACTTGACTTCTTGATTTGGCTTCTTGCCTAACTTCCTGAGCAAAACCTCTCAGAGCCTCACCTTCTCTCCCACGGATGTGAAAAGCTTGGAGAAGTGATAGCTAAAATTTTCTTTAGGTCGAAATTCCTATGTTTCCAGAAACATAGGAAATACTTCTCTGCCCCTCTTAATTATGAATTAAGTATTAATAAAATCGATATGAATTGCATGGCGTCTCAAGTGTCATTTCAAATTTTCCAGTTATTCACCTGACTTGATAAAGATGAAATTTTACTGTCAGCAATTTTAGATCATATTCTTTTCATTATGATTAATAACAGAACAATAAAATGTCTAGCCTTTAAAATAGTTGAATTTAATTACAAGATAGACTCTGATTTGCAATAAGGATTAAAGCCCTACTCTGAATTAAGAATGAAGGTCTATTGGAAGCGTTTCAGGCAACAGCAAACCGCCGTAAGGAAGTATTTTAGAGGAGTAGCCAGCTTTCCCCAAACGCGTGGAATTAAATATCCCCAGCCCGAGTGTCCGTGTGAACCCAGGACCCTCAGGATGTCAGGGGTGTTCTAAAACCTATATGTGGATATTTATCTTTGTGTGTATCTTACTACCATGTTACAAGAAGTATGACTAGCTGATGAGTTTTCTCAAGCAGAGCCTGAAGTCTTAAGTCTCTAAATGCTAAATTTAGGATACCTTTGACTTACCTCATCAGCCAGAAGAGAAGAGGACCCTAGAGTTGTCTCAGTCATAAAAACAAGAAGAGAAAAGAGGAGTGGAGGGTAAGGGGGGAAAAGTGGAGGAGAAAATGAGGAAGATTTTAGGAAGCATTCTAAAGACATTTGCACAGAGAACAACTGGGCTTCTGTGTCTACATACTCTGCGTCCCGTTAGACTCTAACTCAGAGAAGGCAAAGGTCACCCCAGATCCATCATTATGTCCCATCAGTATTTTCAGGAGGGATCCATGATAATAAGATTTTTTTTTTTTAATTGTAATTGCTATTATAACCTCCTTCTCCCCACATCTCCTGCCCAAACCATTACTGGTCGTTGAGAGTACTTTGATATAGCTTGGCATTTTTTCAGAAGATGCTTTCTAATCACATAGCAGTACAATTCATGGACGTGGTTGTTTTTTTCAGCCTCTCCCCTTTCATTGGCCACACGTGAAAAATCAAAGGGAGGGCCTCAGGTCATAAGGAGCAGTGGTCTGGTGGGCACGGAGAACCAGAAAGTTTGTAATGACTTGGTCTGTCCCCTCCATGTTGTAGATGATTAGAGAGAGGTGAGGAGGAGAAGATGCAGGTGAGGAGAGAATGATCACCTCATTTTTAGGCACTAATTTGCTTAATTAATCATTATTGGTAAACTATTATAGGTCACTCACAAATAGGTACTGGGGTTGCAATGAGATATGCTTAAAATAAAATATGAGTGTTGCTCGTACAACGCCTATAGTCTGGCGAGGAGGCAAATGTGACGAGGGCTCAGCACAAGGGGTGGCTTAGGTGGTGGCACAGAGTTCAAAAGATCCAACTCAGCAGCCAATTTTCCACAACGATAATAAGAAAATTCAATGGGTTGGGGCACCTGGGTGGTGCAATCGTTAAGCGTCTGCCTTCGGCTCAGGGCGTGATCCCAGTGTTCTGGGATCGAGCCCCACATCAGGCTCCTCCGCTATGAGCCTGCTTCTTCCTCTCCCACTCCCCCTGCTTGTGTTCCCTCTCTCGCTGGCTGTCTCTCTCTCTGTCAACTAAATAAAAAAAATCTTTAAAAAAAACAAAATTCAATGGGGAAAGAATAGTTTTTCCACAAATGGTGCTAGTCACGCTGCCTATCCATGCGTGAAAAAATGAACTTGGGCCGCTACCTTGCACTGTATTCAAAAACTAACTCAAAGTGAGGACCGAAATGTAAAAGCTAAATTTTTAAAACCCTTGGGGGAGAACAGAGGTATAAATCACCCTGAGCTTGGTCTAGATAGTGGTTTCTTAGATATGATAGCAAAAGCACAAGCAACAGAAGAAAAAAAATAGAGAAATTGGGCATCATCAATATTGGAAACTTTTGTGCTTCAAGGACCATAGGACACCATCAAGAAAGTGGAAAGACAACCCCCACCATGAGAGACCATGTTTACAAATCACATAGCGGAGAAGAGATTTATAACTGGGACTTATAAACCGTGCTTACAATTTAATAAAAAAGAACCCAATTTAAAAACAGGCAAAGAATCTTTTTTTAAAAAGATTTTATTTATTTGAGAGTGAGAGAGAAAGAGCACAAGTGAGAGTGAGGGGCAGAGGGGGAGGGAGCAGCAGACTCCCCGCTGAGCAGAGAGCCCAACGTGGGGCTTGATCCCAGGACCCTGAGATCATGACCTGAGCCAAAGGCAGACGCTTAACCAGCTGAGCCACCCAGGCGCCCCCAGGCAAAGAATCTTAATAGACGTTTCTCCAAAGAAGATATACAGATGGCAGAAAAAGCGTGTGAAAAGTTGCTCGTCATCGTTGTCTATCGGAGAAATGCAAATCCAAATCGAAATGGGCTACTACTTCACACCTACCAGAATGGATAAAATCCAAAATGGATAAAAACAAGTGTTAGCAAGGATGTGGGGCAGTTGGAGCCTCATGCATTGCTAGTAGGATTGTATAGTAGTGCTCCTGCTTTGGGAAAAAGTCTGGCATTTTCTCCAAAGGTTCAACATCGAGTTGCAGTATAACCCAGTAATTCCACTACTATGTATGTACCCAAGAGAAATGAAACATGTCCCCACAAAACTATGTTCATGAATGTTCATAGCAGCATAGGTCATAATAGCCCCAAACTGGCAATAACTTAAACGGACATCAACTAATAAATGAATGAATAAAATGTGATTGTATCTCTATATGATGACAATAAAAACAAAAGACATACTGGTACATTCCATAAAATGGTTCAACCATGAAAAGAGTACGCTGAGTAAAAGAAGCCTATCACGAAAGACAACATATTGTATGATTCCGTTTGTGGGAAGTGTCCAGAACAGGCAAATCAGAAAGATTAGTGGCTGCTTGGGGCTGAGGAGGTTAGGAGCCCATGGGGAGTACCACTAATGGGCATGGGGTTTCTTTGGGGGTAATAAAGTGTTCTAAAATTGACTGATGTCATCGTTGCACAACTGTGTGAATAAACTAAAACACACTCAGTTGTACACTTTAACAAGAGAATTGTATGTGAGTTATGTCAATAAAGCTCTTGCTTAAAAAAATCCTATCATAAAAGTCATATTTCAGCCTAGTCTGGAGCACAGCAGAGAGATAGGAAGGGAAGGTCATTCAGGCAAAAGGGACAGAATATGCAGAGGCTGTCTTCCATATATACCTGGGGGACAAAAGGAGGCTCGAGAGACGAGGATGGAAGACTGAACCCCAGAAAACTGAAATCACTTGCCAGAAATAGCGGAAAACCCCTTGAAGTCAGTCTATACCTTATTCATCCTTGTGTCCCCGGTACCCAGCACAGAGAAGGCTTACCACAAGTTTTATCTGTCAGTTGAATGAACGAGTAAATGAATAGGTGAGCTGAAGAATGAGCTTTCAATAGTGAGTAGTAATGCCTCACCTAGATGACACATCCTCCAACTCCTAGTTCATCTTTGTTGTGCTACGGCAGGCAAAATGTTAGTCAGAATCAAGATGCAAGTAACTTCTTTTGGGGCGCCTGGGTGGCTCAGTTGGTTAAGGGTCCGACTCTTGATTTCAGCTCAGGTCATGATCTCTGGGTCATGAGATCGAGCCCTGTGTCGGGCTCTGCACTGGGCGTGGAGCCTGCTTAAGTTTCTCCCTCTCCCTCTGCCCCTCCCCCTGCTCACACTCTCTCTCTAAAAAAGAAAAAGAAAAGAAAAAAGAAACTTCTTTTATAGTACTGTTTCTTTTTTTAGCAGTTAATTAGCTTAAAATGTTCGATCAGTCTTTTTGTATTTTACCACTCTAATAAGTGTGAAATGGTATCCCATTGTGGTTTTAATTTGCATTTCCATAATGATTAATGATATTAAACCTCTTTCTGGGTGCTTACTTGCTGTCCATATACTTTCATCAGTTATATCCACTCCCACACTGTAGTTCAAGATACTATCATCTTCACTGGTGTTACTGCAAGGGTGTCCTAACTGATTTCTCTTCCCCCTGTGTCTCCCCATTTTAGTCCCTTTGCAGCCAGAGGGACCCCATTAAAACCTGTGTCAGACCTTGTCGCTGTTCTGGTTACAACTATCTAGTGGTTCCCTGTCTCAGTCCTGGGAAAAGGCAAAGTCCCTCCAGAAATGTGCTACACAGTTTGACCCTCCCGTTCCTCTCTGTCTTCCTCTCCTAATTTCCTCCCCCATCACTCTGCTCCAGCTACATGGGCTTCCTTGGTGTTCCTCAAACACATCAGATACACCCCCACTTGAGGGCCTTGGTACTTGCTGTTCCCTCTGTGTGAACACTGTTCCCCATGATAGCCATGTGGGTCACCAGCCTTCAGGTCTTTGCTCTAATATCTCCAGGGCTTCAGAGTCTCACAGGCAGTTAGGGTCCCAGTAACTGGAGGGATGGGTGGGTAGAGAGGTCACCAAGAGGCTAGGCCCTGAAAGTAGATGTCTGAAATCTGATTTTCACTTCACTACCTACTACCTGGTGAGCTTGGGCAAATTACTTCAGACGTCCAAGCCTCAGTTTTCTTATCTATAAAATGAGGATAGATAAAATTACCACTTTAAAAAAATTTTTTTAAATATTTATTTGTTTTAGAGCGAGAGAGCACATATGAGCAGGAGGAGGGGCAGAGAGAGAGGAGGGGAGTGAGAGAGAATCTCAAGCAGACTCCCTGCTGAGTGCGGAGCCCAACATGGGGCTCCATCCCACGATCCCGAGATTGTGACCTGAGCCGACATCAGGAGTCTGTCACTCAACCAACTGAGCCACCCAGGTGCCCCTAAAATGACCACTTTACAGGGTTTTGTAAAATTTGAGATAATCCGTGTTAACCCTGTGGTACAGTACATGACATATCGTAACTGCTCTATTAATGTTAGTCACGGTTATTTTTACTAATGTCTTGATGACTGTTTTTCACATGCTCCCCCCCATCTCTCCCTCCTGTGTTTTATTTTATCTAGTTGCTTTCCAGAGTCATGATAACTGAATATGATGGTATGACCTGGCCAGTCATCTGAGCTTATAGTCATCTAGCTTCAGCGCTAGATTACTTTGCGGTATCATTTTGTGTTACGTGTTTATCAAATGGGTCTGTGAACTCTTACCGAGCTTCCGTTCAGTTAAAACCCCAAATGGCATAGGTCTGCTGCCCTACATTGGACCGTAAATATTGGTATTTGCAGTTGTCTTTCTGAAAGTTGATTATTTTGTTTGGACCTATTGTGTCAGCTGGTCTGAACCTCTTTGGATTCTGTTTTGACATCTCATCATAATAAATTAGCCATCTCAGATCTGAGTCACAGGCAGATCTGATCAGCACATCACTGGTGTTTTTAGTGAAGTCAGTGGTTTAAACAGTTTAGCACACATAGCAGAGCAGAACCCAGTGGCCTGTGGCTGGAGACCCCCCCCCCCCCCGCCCCATAGCTGGATATTTTCATTCTGTCTTCTATATGTTTGCTTAAACTCATGGTTTATTTTCTTGTTTGAGAACCAGACCATCTTCCTTCTTCAAAATACTTTTAGTCAAATCAAAGCACATTGACTTTTGTGCCTACTCTGTGCAAGTAGTGTGTGCGGGCACCATTGAGCCATATGACAGATTAGGTTGAGGCAAATACTGAAGAAATTAGGCATAGATCGCTAAGAAAGCAAAGCGCCTTTGTAAATGGGGATCAGATTTATAGTTGGCAGGACTTAAACCTGCGTTGAGAAACTCCCAGTGGAAGGGGGATGGGCCTGCCTGAAATCCAATTTCTTCATCTAAATAATCCAGATAAATAGAGTAAATTAGAAATTTGAGGAATTCGGGCGCCTGGGTGGCTCAGTTGTTAAGCGTCTGCCTTCAGCTCAGGGTGTGATCCCCGCATTCTGGGATCGAGCCCCACATCAGGCTCCTCCGCTGGGAGCCTGCTTCTTCCTCTCCCACTCCCCCTGCTGTGTTCCCTCTCTCGCTGGCTGTATCTCTCTGTCGAATAAATAAATAAAATCTTTAAAAAAAAAAAAAAAGAAATTTGAGGAATTCAACTCTGTAAAATCATTTTTTCAGATTTCTTCTCTTCAGTCTCTTGACCTACTGTCCTTTTAAAAGCGTGTTTGTATACATGTGTCAAATCATTATGCTGTATAGTTGACCCTGAAACAGCATGGGTTTGAACTGCTACGGCCCACTTATGCATGGATTTTTTTGATGTAGTACAGTCCTAAAAATATATTTTCTTCCTAATGATTTTCTTAATAACATTTTTTTCTCCAGCTTGCTTTATTGTAAGAACAGTATATAATACATAGAACATACAAAATATGTGTTAACCAACTGTTTATATTATTGGTAAGACTTCTGGTCAGCAGTGAGCCTTTAATAGTGAGGTTTTGGGAGAATCAAAAGTTATGTGTAGATTTTCAACTTTTTCGGGGGCCAGCACCCCTAACTCCTACGTTGTTCAAGGTCAACAGTAATACCATGTCATATGTCAGTTTTATCTCAATAAAAAAGTGTCCCATCCTAATCATTACCCTCTATTTATCTGTTCTATGCCTAGTTCATTTCTCTGTATGAAAATGAGTGAAGGCAAGAGTTATGTTACTTTTCTAATCGTCACAGCATGTAAATTCAGTACCTTATATGCAAATGTCTTCTAAACTATGAAAAGCTGTATATATACAGAGAGCCGCGGTGACTGAATTGAATAGATGAATTTACTCCTGTGTATGTGGACGCTGTTAATAAAAAGGGTCAGACTCAAACTATTTATCAGCTAAAGCATCTACTTTACATTGGAAGCTTCTTGCCAAAGTAGTTAGAAAATATAGGTTATTTTTGAGTTAAAGTGAAGTACAATAAATTCTTAAGTTCCCCAAATAGAATTTTACAGAAATATTTCTATAACTCACAGCTAAAGTGAATTTTCTAAAAACTCCCCATAAGGTGAGATCACGTATGCCATGTCTCAGTACAGAAGGATTTTTTTTTCAATCAGTTATGTCTCTAAAAATAAACCCAGTTTTGTTGTTAAAATTTGCTGTTTCCTCTTCACATAAGAACGTCTCCTTAATTTCGGTGAAAACCGTCCAACAAGATAAGGTTAAATTGTCCAGTTGTCCAGTGGAGGAGAATCCATTTTGTGTCCCGAGCAGAGTAGCAGCTAAGAGGTGAGTCGAAGACAGACATGCTGTCTCAGTGGTCAGAGCATTTTGAACCTAAGTACGTGTTCGGGGAAGAGCTTTGGATGCTGTGGGTGTGTTTTCAGTAAAACTCGACCTGTCTTACTCTCGTTAGAGTTTTATAGCCGGAGCATTGATGTGGATGTTCTCTGCCATCAGGCACACCAAGCAGTAGCAGAAAGTGGGGAAGCGGCAACAGGGGGTGACCTCTTGGAGGTCCAGTATATTTGTATGGGGCAGAAGAGGCACTGTATTCCCTCAGCTGTACCGTTAAGTGGTCTAGACTCCTTACGTGGGTTTTTTTCTTCTCAGTCATTTCAAACTAATGTGAAAAATTAAAATATGATTTTCTATAAAATAAAATCATTCAGTTTCAAGTGAAAGCCTGGGAGATCTTGAATAGGGCTAAAGTTTTGAGCTTTTCTTGGTTCGAGAGAAAAGAAATATGTTCTTTTGCCCTAGCACCATATTAAACAATAATACTGATAAAAATAAAATCCAACAAAATACAGTTTTTAATTAAGAAATGATATATATGGTCTCATGAAACTAGTTTTATGAAGGGGGATCTGAGACTTAAATTTGTTCTGATTGTCAGAGATTGACAGAATTTAGCTAATAGGAGAATACACAGAGCACAGAGAAAAACTTCTTGTTGAATAACAGTTGTCAGAAAAGAAACAGATGATGTGTTTTCTTTATTGCATTTAAAAAATTAATTATTGCCAATAGAAGCTTGTTGATGCTCGTTAACTGAGTTAACATTGTGGTTTGGCCTGATTCCACATTTGAATGGAAATGGGGTTCGGCGGGGCGTCCAAAGACTGGGTTGTAGTCCAGCTGAGTGAGCTTCAGTGCGGTGTTTGATTTGATCCCACTGGACCCCAGTGTTCCCATTTGTAAAGGGACAGGGTAGATAAAGATGATAACTGGGCATCTTCTATCTCTCACTGTTTCTTTATTTTTAAGGCCTGTATTTTTATTAAACTCTTGATGTGAACAGGGGAGTTAACACCCAAATGTTTTAAGATTCTCCCAAATGTTTTAGGGTCCTTTTGGTAAGAGCACATTTTAGAAGAAGTATGATCAGTGCGATATTTAAGGAAGAGGAATTTTATTTGATAAATTAAAGAATGCACATCGAGGTCCTGAAAGTCAGGTGCAGAATAACCCTAAAGCTTTCTTGTGTTTTCCCTTTAGGAATCAGAGTATTTCACTGATGCCTCTCTGACAACTCCTGAAAAAGTAACATTGAGTATAAGAGTTTTAATTTGTTCTTGTTGAACAATAATAAAAATGTGTGCCTTATCTAAGAGACACAATAGTTTTGCTGCAATTGCCTGCTTTGCTACTAAGAATAAATGGGCCGGTTTATTTTTACACAATTTTTAATAGCTGACACAATAACTGAAAAACCATGCTTACTATTGGAATAGCAGCAGATTTATTAACTCGTTTTCTTTGGGAATTATAATTTGGTAGTTGTCTGTACTTTTATGTCTACTCAAAAAAATTTTTGGCTTTGAAAAGCATACTTGAATGTTAGTATTCCTGTAATTATAGTTGAAAAAATTACATTTGAAGCATAAATAGAAAATACAGAAAATTGTTGGAATTCTGTATTGCTTTATGCCAATAGAAGCCAATACAATAGAAGCCTTTATGCTGCAATTCATGTAAGGTTATTGTGCCAATTATGAAAAAATTTTCAGAAATTAACTATTTAACTTAGGAGGTTAAATTATATCCTTGATGTCTTTTAAGTATTTTTAATCTCCTAATGGGAACCTGAAGGCATTGTAAATACATTTAATAATAAAAAGATATTTTCTAAACCATACATACATAATAAACTTCACACATTCACATTTAGTTATAATTTTTCCTATAGCAAAATCAGATAAAACTTTTAGAATAGCAATATTTTCAGTTCATTTCAATTTATTTATCTTTATAGATAGTGAAATCATCTTTATCTTACTTGAAAATGCCTTTCATTCTCTTGTTTATTAAAATTGTTTTAGTGTGGTTTTATATTTAGTCTTATTTTTTATTTGTGTTTAGTTCCTTTTCTACCCATGGAGAATGCTGCATTAGCAACCACACTGTGATTAGTAGTGGGCAATATGACCAAAGTTATTTTAATCTTAAATTTCAGTATATTTTCAGTTGAATTATTTTATCAGAAAATATTAATAGCCTTAGTATTCAGAGATACACAGAACAAGATACCCCAAAATATAGTAATGTAATGTGAAAATTATGGTTAGATTTCATTTAACATGAATCCTGGAGCCTTAATATTAATACTTATAAGATTTTCTGCTGCAAATTTTTACAAGAACTAGACAAGAGTATCACAATAATTTCTGTTATTTCCAGATGCTTGTAAATTTGAGGAGGTAATGATATGAAAAATTAGACGTATCCTTGGACTTGCTTTTTTAAATCAAAATGATAGGAAATCAGTTTAGATTTTAATAGTTACAAAGGACAAGAAAGAGTGAGATGAAGAGTGGCCAGATTGGATGTATACGTGTATGTAATTATCTGGCCATCTGGGAGATACACATACGCATGTAAAATATATAATATACATACTATACAGTGTCCAGCACATAGTAGGCACTCAAAAATACTTACTGTATTGAATCGAGGGCTTGGGAAGAAATTATTTACAAGAATTAACAAACAGTTTGTTTTCCTAAATTGGAGTTATTTTATTTTTGCTTTGGGTGATTCTCTCAATTGGTGATAACATAGTTTTCAAACGGTGATAAAAGTCAACAGCTGTAATGAATATTTGAGTTTAGAGTAGTTATTTATGGATGTTTTCTTGAGTAATTCTTTCATCTCCCAGCATTTGTACTTGTTAGATTGTTCCTCTTTCGTAAGAGAGAAAAACATATGAAATAATTTTTGGCCTTAGAAAAGACCGGTCTTTTTATACGAGGATGTCCCATTAGAAAAGGGATCTTCCTGTTTTTATTACAGCTCATTGTGAGAGAAACAACTCCAGGTTTATTTCTTTTTTGGATATATTGACTGTAGCAAGGAAAATACTTTTAAAGTGCCTTAAAGAGGGGCGCCTGGGTGGCTCAGTCTGTTAAGCGTCTGCCTTCCGCTCAGGTCACGATCCCAGGGTCCTGGGAAAGAGCACTGTATGGGGCTCCTTGCTCAGTGGGGAGCCTGCTTCTCCCGCTCCCTGCCAGTCCTCCTGCTCCTGCTCTTTCTCTCTCTGACAAATAAAGTCTTAAAAAAATATATATATAGTGACTTAAAGAGAATTGGTTTACAGTTAGTCTAACATTTTTTAATATGAATCACATAGAGAGTTACTATGAAAAAGAATTGCATTAATTTGTTAGGGAGTACAGGCCTAAGACTCCTTTGTGTTGGACTCGTACCTCGGAAACTGGGGTTGTCTTCACCTGCCATCCTCTCCTGCCTGTTGGCCAAAGGCCCATGGCCCCATTTCAGGGAATAATGGAAGGAGCCACAGTTTCTTCTTGGCCATTGTTTTTGTTTTTGTTTTGTTTTTTTTTTACTAATGTCCCCTGTTATTTTATTAAATTAACAGTTGAAGTTAACTTGAATATATTACATATATTTAAAACATGCATACACATATAATAGATTATAATGTATAATACATACATATTTTAAATATGTGTATATATTTAAATGTGTGTAAATAATACATGTAATACAGACATGTTCTTCCCCATGTTATTGAGATACAATTAATATTTAACATTATATTAGTTTTAGGTGTACAATATGATGATTTGATATATGTATATATTGTGAAATGATGACCACAGTAAGTTTAGTTAACATCCATCACTTCACGTAGTTACACATATTTTTCCTGTATTGAGCACTGCTAAGATCTCTTCTCTTAGTAACCTTGAAACGTCTAGTACAGTAATGTGGACTTTGGTCATCCTAATGTACACTGTGTCCCCCACAGCTTACAACTGAGCGTTTGTACCTTTTCACCCCCTTCAACAGTTCAGCCCATGCCCCACCTCTGGCAACCACCCATCTGTTCTCTGTATCTATGAGTTCAGTTTGTCTTTTTTTTTAAGATTCCACATATAAAGTGACATCATATGGTATTTGTCTCTCTGTCTGACTTGTTTTACTTAGCATAATGCCCTCAAAGTCTATCCATTTTGTCACAAATGCCAAATTTCCATCTTTCTTTATGGCTAAGTATCTAAAATCCCTTTTTCTTGGTCTATTCATTCATCCACGGACTCACAGGTTGTGTCCCTGTTTTAACTACTGTGAATAAAGCTGCGATGAACATGGGGCTGCAGATATCTTTTTGAGAGAGTGATTTTGTTTCCTTCTGATAAATACCCACAAGTGGAATTGCTGGATCATCTGCTCGTTCTACTTTTAATTTTCGGAGGACTTTCCGTACTGTTTTCCATGGTGGTTGCACCAATTTACATTCCTGTGAAGTTAATTTTATATATTCACGTCTCCTTTTATTAAATTGGGAAGTTAAGTACATTGCCGATGTAAATTTCCTTCTAGAAAATAAGAAGCCAAACTGTTACCTTTTTAAAGCCTTTCTTTTTTAAAAAAAGTTATAACATGGGCTGGTTACAAGATACTAAATAAAGGATTTCCTTTTTATGTACACAGGAATGTAGACCTGTGCCAGTCAAGACCTGTCATTTTTAAATGTCCCAATATAGCATTTTATGGTATGTGCAGTGGAATCAATGCCATGGGATTACCAGCTTTGTAAAGCAGGGGGCTGCCAAAGGCCTGAAGTGTTTTGGGTTTATTAAAATAACCCCATTAACATATCTCTCATGATATAGCTATGAACAAAACAAATATTCTCTTGAATGATAATTCAATTAGGTGGATTTGTAAGAGATCAAGCAACCATTCCTAGGAGGTTGTTACTTATAGACACATTTAAACCCAGTAGTTCTCCAGTGATTCACCCAACTCACCGTTGAGGGGAGGGGGGAACCACAGGGGGCAGTGTTAGGAAGCTGTTTTCAAATCTTTGAAGTTATAGCAGACCCTTGATTATTTGTAGGGACAAATACCAAAGTCTTCACCAGTGATAGCAAAAAGCAAGTAATTCCTCCAATTAAAAATAGTAAAATATAAATAACCCCTTCAACTTTTAGAAAGTTTACAAATATAGAACTAAAATTATTTGTGAAGCTATTTTAATAAATTCTACTAAAATAAACAGTATATTTCATTATAGTGAAGTGACGTCTCAGGAGAGGGTTATATCTAAATTCAGTCTGTAAGGGGAATATGGTCAAATGACTTTTCAATATCTCATAAATTGCTCCTAATTTGCACAGTCCGCATGGGTTTGTATGTATTAATTTTTTATGTGTTTAGAGCATTATATTCCTACCACATTGGAGACATTTATACCCTTTCTCAGAAATTCTAGTTCATTTTATTTTACTTCCATTGTTGGGGCAGATTGCCGTTTATTCAGACAGGGACCAGATATAAACAAGTTGGCTTGTATTTGGGGGCCCATTTGTATGAAAAATACGTCTGTTTCTTAGATGAAATTGCACTTAATGTGGCGGGATGCTCATCCTGTCAGAGGTGCACATGTGCTGTGACTGACCAGACGCTCAGTGTACTCATGTCTCGGTCTTCACGTTCATTCCAAGACGTTCGGTCACTGAGTTAAATGGTGGACAGAGTTATGTGCACTTCTTCCATTTCTCTCTTGCTGTTACGTACTGCAGCTCTCCTATGTATTCCTGTTGCAGTTAACCCTAACCCTGGGCCATCTGATTCTGTGGTCATGATGAATGAAGACAAGGGTGCAGTTAACCCTAACCCTGGGCCATCTGATTCTGTGATCATGATGAATGAAGACAAGGGTGAACCGTACCGCACAGCAGGGTGACGTAGGTCGTATACACCGAGGGCCCTTGGCATCAAACCAGAGTGGAAGGAGCGGGGAACCTTCAAAGTAGAAAATGAAGGACTCAGCACCCCGCAGGAGACAGGTGTGCCTCAGAAGGGGTAGGTTCTTTCTTAACATCACGATTGATGGCTGTCTTTTTTTAGTGCAGCTCTTGATAGATTTTCTCGTATTGAACTGAATGCAAAAGTTATTCTCAGATAATTTTCAAACTTCACATCACTGATACATCTCTCAGTAACTGGTATGGTCAACAGTGAGCAGATTTATAAATTTGACTGCTGCATTAATTTAAGAATCTAACATTGGTTTTAACTTTGCATTCTTTATCTTTACCTCTTTTTTTAAAATATTTTTTTATTATATTATGTTAGTCACCATACAGTACATCCCTGGTTTTTGATGTAAAGTTCGATGATTCATTAATTGCGTATAACACCCAGTGCACCATGCAATACGTGCCCTCCTTACTACCCATCACCTCTTTTTTACTCACAGTGTGGGGTCTTCTTCATCCGTTGCCATCTGTGAGCAGCAGCTAGCTCACCCAGTCATTCTTAGCCATGGTCTTGCACTGTAACAACTAGTTTGCAGTTGATCATTAGAAAAAATTATCACCTCTTTTTTTTTTTTTTTTTTTATGGCTTCCCAACAGTTGCGTCTTATTTCAGATTTCACCTCACCCGGGGTCATCTTAATGCCCCTTTATCTAACGTCAGCAGACATGAAAGGTCAAGATCTCTCTCTCTGGTGTTTACAATGTGAATGTGTAAGCATATGAGTATTTGACCAATGTTAATATTCTACCCTTTTATTTTTAAAAAAATTTTTAATTTATTTTTAGAGAGAGCAGGCAAGCAGCGGGAGGGGCAGAGGCAGAGGAAGAGAGAGAGTCTCAAGCAGGTTCCATATGGAGCCGTGGAGCCCAACACAGGGCTTGATCTCACACCCTAAGATTGTGACCAGAGCCGAAATCAAGAGTTGGATGCTTAACTGACTGAGCCACCCACGACCCCAGTATGTTACCCTTTTAGAACACTGAAAGAGCCTGAAAGAATTCAGGGCAAAACAAGGCACCTCAATATTGTAAAGAAAAAAATTAGACTCTATGAATGGCTTAATATTTTTTTTGTCCATGATAAGTAGAAATTTGCAATCATGAGACTACAAAGCAAGCCCTTTCTCTACTTCTAGCAAGCATAAAGCATTTACTAAAGCAGTCTGAAAGAGTAGAGCTATCACCCGGGCTCTTTTTGGTAAACTGACTCCAGAACTGAAATGATTCTTGTTTTTGCCTTTGAATCTTCTGGCATCACAGAACAGTGGTCTTAAGCTTGGCTTCACCAAAAAGTCTGCTGTATTGTCACAGTGTAACAGAATCAGTTTTATTTTAGATGTCTTAAATTTTTCTTTTCTTTGGATACATACTTTTAGAAAGGCACTTCTTTTCTGCCATAGCCCATTCTCATCTGTTTTGAACACTTGTTTTGGCTGAGAGTTACTTAAGCTCCAAGGAAGAGCCTCTGAATATAAGGGATCAGTTGAAACCAATTCCCTTAACATTCAGGAAAGGGAAAAAAAAAAAAAAAAGCTTTTGTTAAAATTCTCTCAAGAACATTTGCTTAGAATCAGATCGATTTAGTAGTCACATTAGAAACAATTAGAAAACTGAAAAGTTTTGGGGTGCCTGGTGGGCTCAGTCACTTAGGCGTCTGAGTTCAGGACCCTGGGATCAAGCCCCACATTGGGCTTCCTGCTCAGTGGGGAGCCTGCTTCTCCCTCTCCCTCTGCCCCTCCCTCCACTTGTTCCCCCGCCTCAAATAAAATGAATAAATCTTAAATGAATAAAATCTTAAAAATGAAAAGAAAAGAAAACTGAAAAGTTTCATGAAAATGTTACATTTCGTATCAGGAAGGCTAAAAGTTCAATGCCATAAATAAAATCTTAAAATGAATAAAATCTTAAAAAAGAAAAGAAAAGAAAACTGAAAAGTTTCATGAAAATGTTACATTTCGTATCAGGAAGGCTAAAAGTTCAATGCCATATTGGTTCTTATGCTAGTGTGGAGTCACTATGTTGTAAGCGATAGAAACTGTGACCTGAGGCCAAGTGAACCCCACTCCCTTTCTTGAGATCAGCACCGCGAAAGTCTCAAGGAGGAATGCTTCTTTCAAGTGAATTTTGTTCAGAGCTTTGCCAATCGCCATCATCGTGTTTGCTGGTGTGATGTTCGATCTAGGCTGAGTTAGTCTTCTTCCAATGTCTTTCTTATTCATCTGAAATTGTAGGCCAAGAGGTTTCAGAAAGCACATTGCGTCATTTCCTCTTTGCCTTCTGTTAACATCTAGCAGGCTTGTGTAGGGAGACCAGATGTGGTATAGTGGGGAGACTGGAGAACTTGAAAGCAGACTAACCCAGTTTTGAATCCCAGCTCTGCCACTATATAATCTTGTGTAAGTTACTGAACGTCTGTGAGCTGCAGCTTTCTCATCTGTAAAGCAGGAATCGAATGCTGATTTTGACAAGGTTGTCATGAACACAAAATGAGATTAAAAGTACAAAATTTAAAAATACAAAATGCTAACTAAGACAATACCTGGCACATGATCTCAAAAATGATGACTGCTATCAGTGTTACTATTAGGCCCACAATAAAAGCACAGTAAATCAAAGTCATGTGCCCTCCACAGTGGTAACCGTGAGCAGAACTTCCAGAATGGTGGCAGCGGCCCTCCACATCTACTGCCCTAAAAAGGACAACCATTTTTGTCCATTTCTAAAATGACTTTTTTACCTCCTGTAATATCCTTTTATTCAGACAGGCTGGTTTTCTAAGAGTCTAGTTTGGAGAGTGAGTCTTAGAAATACATGTTGCTGTATTCTAAAGCAGTGCTATCCGATACAGTTTCCTGTGGTGACGAGAATATTTTATACCGGCACTGTCCAGTAGGGCAGACACAACCCATATTGAGCACTCATCATGTGATTATTGCAAATGAGGAACTAAACTTTTTATTTTAATTAACTTAAATTTAAATAGCCACGGGTAGCTCTTGTAGCTGCAGACCAAACCGTGTTAGTGATTTGGTAGGCCATCCTTAACATCTGTAAGTTAATAGAAATGTCACCTGGCACATTCTCCATTTCCAGCGAGCCCATTCTTTTTACCCATACAGAACTTGACAGAAACTATTCTTTCTCTCCCAAGTTATACATTATTGTGTTTCATTTGTCAGTATCATATACGACTTTATTTTCTAAATATAGTCTATGAATTCATCCATTGGTTTCTGAGTGATAAATTCACACTGTCAAGTTTTGTCAGCTTCAAAACCACAAGTTCTTCTTTCTCACTTTGCAAGAACTTTGAGTTCTGATCTTCTTACTGTTCTTTTCTGTTTTGTTTTGTTTTTTCCTTTTCTCCCCATTCTCTTCCTCACATATATAATTAAGTTATCCTATATTAAAAATTTTTTAATGATTTTTTTTATTTTAATGTTTTTTTATTATATTATGTTAGTCACCACACAGTACATCCCTGGTTTCTGATGTAAAGTTCTATGATTCATTAGCTGCGTATAACACCCAGTGCACCATGCAATACGTGCCCTCTAAGTCACATAATGTTTAGTAGCAGGGATAAATAATGACCATTTGATTAAAATCAGTCATGTATGCTATTTTATCTTTCCAGGTAAAGTTATCCTCTAGGATTAAGATGGCGTATAATTTTTCAGATGGATTTTATGTTCGTGTCTTTCAGATATTTTTTCCTTAGGAAATCAGGAGAAATGTGTAATAGAGCTTCTCTTTATATGATTCTACTTAATTTATGTAAAAATTATTTCTTATTTATCAGAAATACACAATACTGGGGAGCCTGGGTGGCACAGCGGTTGGGCGTCTGCCTTCGGCTCAGGGCGTGATCCCGGCATTATGGGATCGAGCCCCACATCGGGCTCCTCTGCTGTGAGCCTGCTTCTTCCTCTCCCACTCCCCCTGTTGTGTTCTCTCTCTCGCTGGCTGTCTCTATCTCTATCGAATAAATAAATAAAATCTTTAAAAAAAAAAAAAAGAAATGCACAATACTTTTCAAATTGTAAGACTGTGAAAACAATATTATAGGTTGCAACCAAAAGTTTTTTTTAAAAGAAGTGTATAGAACAAGAAGGAATAGGGCATATCTGAGCACTTCACACAAAGGGTTAATACTGTTTTATAAAATGTTACATTTAAATGTGTGTGTGTAAGCATGCACGTTTTTGAATTGTGATGTAAAATGGATTTCTTACCATGGTCTTCGAAAAGAAAAGAAAACAAAAAGATTGAAAGCCAATGTTTAACTTATAGTATGGTGTGGAGGCAGAAATGCCAGAAGGTCTGGGTCAAGGCTTAGATTTGCTTCCTTGGACAATCATTCAATGGCCTTGACCCTCAATTTCTTTTTTGTATAAACAGGGAAACCTGCCCTATGTGCTTCATTCAGTTGTTTTAAAGATCAAATAAAATTCTAAGGGAATAGACAGTTGTCACACTCCATACTTCTTTAGAGTGGTTTGTCAGTCATCTTCTACTGAAAGCACTCATGACTTATGATAGCAGCCATTTATGCTCATTTTATGAATCTTCAGGTCAACTGCGATTTGGCTGATCTCAGCTTCATTTGACTAGGTGGCTCTGCTTTGGGTTATGGGTTCGAGGCTGTCTGGGTTGTGGTTTGGGTTTGGTTCTTCTCCACAGGTATTTATTCTTAAGTCCAGGCAAAAGGGGTAGCAGCTGTCCAGGGCATGCTTTTCTATTGGAGAATTACCAGAGTACAAAAGCAAAGTGAAACCACATAAGCATATTTATGACTTCTGCTTACATTATAGCCACAAAAATTCCATTGGCCAAGTGAAATCACATGGCTAAGTCCAAAGTCATTAGGAAGAGCTAGTGTATTCCATTCCCAGTGGAAGGGGAGATAGAACTGAAAATTTTCTGAACAATAATGTAAGCTATCACATTACCCAAAAACCATTTTTGTTCAGTACTTCATTCTGAATGTGAAATGACAGCCAAGTATCACCTTGTATTTGAAGAAAGCCTTTAACATAAGGGATTGTCTAAAAATAGACAAACAGAAAAAAGAAAGGAAATTGAGGCAAAATATAATAGAGAAGAAGAGAACACTTAAAATACTATAATATTCTAATAGATAAGATTATATCTATAAGATAAAAATAGCATGCTATGTAAAACAGTGAAAAAAAGAAATATCTCCTGGAAATGAAAAATGTGGCAGAAATCTTTTCTTAAATTCAGTAGAAGCTTTAGAAGGTGAAGTCAAGAAAATCTTCCAGAAGTTAGAATCAAAAGATAACGAGATAGAAAATAGAAGAAAGTTAGATGATAAATCCAATGGAGACAAAAAGCAATGTCCAGGAGTTCCCAGAAGAGGAAATATTATAATGTATGACATCAAAATATTTTAAAATAATAATACAAGAAAAATTCCCCAAACTGAAGAGAACAAGCCTCCAGATTAAAAAGGGCCCACTGAAAACCCAGCACAAACATGAAAAAAGGGCCATTCCAAGATCCAACATTGTAAAATTTCAAAATGCCAGGGGGGGAAATGATTACAAAAGCTTTCGGAAACAAAAAAGCAAATGACAGACCAACTATTAGGAATCAGAATGGCATAGGGCTTTTCAATTGCAATATTACAATCTTTAAGACAGTGGAGTAGCCCCTTAAAAATCCTAAGTAAAAACTAATTTCAACATAGATTTTTATACCTAGCCAAACTGTCAAGTGTATACATAGAAAATGGCATTTTCAGGCATACAAATACTTTTTAAAAATGCATTATTCATATATTCTGTCTTATGAAAGTTATCTGGAGAACATACTTTAACTAAAAAAGGGAGTAAACTGAAAAACAGGATGACTTCCAGCCAAAAAACAGGAAAATCTAATAGGATCATATCTAAGGCTTGATCCACGACAGAGATCAGTGAGGTCAGACATAGGCACCAAGAAGGATATATCTAGGGGGAAAACTTAAAAGGAACTGATAATTGTCTGATGTGTTTTATTATTTGAAAAAAAATATTGATGGGTATTTGACAAATCTGTTTGAACATTGGGGAAGAAATGTCAGTTACCTAAAAAAATAAGCTGTTAAAAACTAGGCAATTCCAGAAATAATAAAATCTTGTATAAAAAAATTGAATCAAAATAATATTTGTCTCAGGAGTGAACAATATTTCTATAATCATTATAATGTAAATGAACTACTGAGTAATGGTTTAACCAGAATTGTTAGATGGGAGGAAGAGATAGGTCTGTTGAGTGACCTAAATTGTTACTTTTTTACTGTAGGAAGTCAGTACATAATGTCCAATATTGCAAAATCAAGAAACAGCATTGTAAGTATGTCATATAAAATATGAAGATGAATATCAGAAAAGTGGATAGTGTGGCCATTGAGGATCAGGCTTGGAGACGGTTGTGGGGGAGAGCATGGACACTGCCGCTCTTTGTTATGAGCAGTTGAGTACTATTGGACCTAAATTAGCTGAATTACCCCCATACTAAAAATTAATAAATAATAAAAATAAAGTTACATATGTCCATGATTAAGGGAAAAAAAAATTCCTACGGTATGGAAGATGGTAAATGAACATAAAAAGTCTCCCTTTCTCCATACCCCATCCTTGGTATGATTCTCCTGAGAAAGCCACTTTTAACAGTTTCTGCTTTTAGTTGTTCTGGTGGTTACATTCATGACTTGAAGTATGTCTTTTGGTAAAGTGTAACGCTATCTGGACTTGTGTTTGCCTAGTTAGCCAAAAGATGGCTGCATCAAACTGCACTATAGACATTGCAGGTTAATAGAGTACTTTGGGAGTCGTGTACCACTGGCCTCTGACTGTCATTGGTCCTTCATCCCAGAACCACTAGATACAGCCAAGGAAGCAGCGCTGACCTAGTTGGGTGAGGCAAAGGGTTATCCTGCCAGTGGGAGCATGGCATTTCTGGCAAGAGATTTCTCTTCTAACTGTTGGAGTTGGTGCCATGGCAGATTTTCCTGACTCAGGCAGTAAGTGTTGAGCCCTGGTCCAGCTGGTTAGACTATTTGTTGATTTTGATGATCTGCACCAATAAGCTCTTTTCCTGGCACAGACAATCAGAAGCAGGCAGTAATTTTCCATCTTCCTAAGAAAAATGCTTTTTGCATTTTGTAACTATACTAAAGTTTTGTTCAGTTTTCATCAAAATTCTGGGGGAAGTTTTATTGAATTAAGTCAAGAACTCTTTAGTCCTCAGTGATAGTCATGTATCCTTTGGTGGGTCAATTTTTCTACTTACCTCACTTTGCTGTTCTTGGAATATCAATAGAGAAAAAATCAGCAATAATAGCACTAGCTGTGTTTTATTCAGTTCTTACTATGTCCTGGACACTCTGATAAGTACTCAGCATCTCATTTAATCTTCCTGATAGCTCTGGGAACTTGGTACAGCCATCACTCCCGCATTAGACTGCAGAATCCGATTAATAGTCGAGTGACTTGTCCAAGGTCACAGGGCTGGCAAGTGCCAGAGCTGTGTCTGAAACCCTGATTTGTGTTGACTCTGGGGCCTATGCGTGTTTTGTTTTATTTTGCTTTTCAAGTTTTTATTTAAATTCTAGTTAGTTAATATATATGGTAAAATTGGTTTCAGGTGTAGAATTTAGTGATTCATCACTTAAAACACCCAGGGCTCATCATAATAAGTGGGGGCCCATGTTCTTCTTTCTGTGTTTGCTTGGCTTTCAGTGCAGCCTCTGACTTTTTGTCACATGAGAACAAGAAAGCAGCTGATTTATACTCAAAACCTAATGACCAATGTAAGTGTGCATGTCCTGTTATTGTCACATAGTGCTTAAAAATTGTCACATCTTTTCTCTTTAAGAAAGTTTGGGATTTTATACATTTTCTGTCATTTTTTGATGTCCTCTCAATTCAGAATTCTGGAGTCGTTTTTGATGTCTCCTCATATCTCTCCTTTTATTTCCATGTATTCACCAACTTTATGTTTGTCTGAAGTGTCTCTGTTCTCACCTCTGGAATATCACAACTGTCTTCATGGTCTCCCTTCCACCCGTCTCTGCCATCTTAAATTGCTCATAAACAGGGCCGCCGTTGTTTTAAAGCAGAACTTCTCTCATATTGAATTGCTTTAACCATAATCTCTCTCCATTATCTATAAGAAAAATGCGGCTTTATTAATCTGGAAATCAAGACCTTTCACAAATGCGGTTCCATCCGTCATTCCATGAGTTAATGTGCCCTTACCTTCTTTCCCACTTTTCTTGCCCATGCTAATATATCCCTAATCCAACCTATGGAAGCACCGATTTTCTCTACTACTCACTTGTTTCTTATGTGCTTTGTATCTTGATAGTTGTGTGTGTGTGTGTACATCTCATTTACCCACCTGAATTGTTAACTCCTGAGCATAGAGAAGGAAGTGCTCTGAGCCCACCATAGTCCTCAGGACGGTTTCTTGCATGTAGCATCATGTACAGAATTAATGAGTGAATTTTTGAAGTTTTAAAGTCAATATAAATTTCCAGTTTTATACACATTTGCTTTTGTTAATTTCATGTTCAAGGAATAAAACTCAATAGACTTTGATGTTTTTTCCTATCTTGAATTATATTAAATTATGGGATTAGAAATAAATTGGTATAACCTTATCAGTTTGAAATATTTTATAGAAATAGATCAGCTGCATTTAGTATTTTGATCTGAAAGATATAGAAAATCTACTCTGAATGAAAGTGATAGACTCGTTATTACATAGGTTTTTAAAACTAAAAATACTTGAGAACTCGTTATAAGTTATTTTATTAAATTATAGGTAATATACAGTTTTGATGGGGATAAACTGAATATTTATAGTGTGATAAATGTTAAAAAAACCCGAACCATTTAGTTTATCTAGCCCAATGTAGTAAATGTAGTTGGAGAGTGCTCAGCGTATTGAGTAATGACATGAGGGAATTTGAAATGTACTTAAATACCAAGTTTAAAACACTTTACTTAGATGTGATTTTGTTTTCCAAGAGGAGATTGCTTTTTTGTGAATTAAAATTACTTCTTGCTTTCTGTTGAATTTGAAAATGTTTCTACCTTTTACTTTCCCTTCTATTTGTTTTTCTGGTTCTAACACTCTGAATATTTATCTCTTTCACTTTTTAAAAAAAAATTATAGATGTTCCATGATAAATATTTCTACTGTGTAAATTATTTAAAACTGTGTTCTATATAAGGTATTTTTCCTTTGAAATATTTGAGTTTCAGTACGATAATTTCATCCTGAGACCAAAGAATAAACTGTCATAAATTTTCATATATTTTGGATGTTCATACTTATTAATCTTAGAGTGCTTTTGTTACCTTTTTTAGTGCCATTTTAGTGTAATATTATTTTAGCTCAGAAATCTCATGTACTCTAAAGGCTTAAAGGTTCTCATGCCGTATTTTTTCCTAAAGTTATTTTTTCCCAAATAATGTTGAACATCATAATGATGCCTTCTTTTACATCTCACATTTTTCTAAAAGATGTATTATTTTACCCTTTAATTTGGCTTTCAAAACATCCAAATGAAACCATAAATATACCTTTCAGAATAGCCACATATTTGATGTAAATCACTGCATAGATCTGATCTGATCTCACAAATGAAAATGTTATATTTTTAAAGTAGTGACATTTTTAAGTCCGTATTTTTTTAAGGGATGGAGTCTTAAGAATGAAAGTGCAGATTATCCATTTTGACTCCTCTCCTTTGATCATTTCATTTCTGAAATTAGACTTCCTCTTACGATCTGAAAAACCTCAACTAATGTGCATTTTTGGCTGTGTTAATTCCCTTTGTCATAAAATGGAAGCTAGCCTAAATTTTCTAATAATTTTTCATCGCATTAAAATTCATGGCAAACATAAAAATGAGGGAATTCTGAAGTCAAGTGCATATAGTTTATATGGATGCTTTTTCCCCATTCTCCCCTCCACCTAAGGAAATAGAGAAATTGCGATCAGAAGTGAGTGAAAGCAAGCAGCACTTGGAACAGGAGCAGCAGAAGGCAGCCCGGGCCAGAGAGGAGTGCTTGACACTGACAGAGCTGCTGAGCAAATCCGAGCACCAACTGCACCTCACCAGGTACCCCTAATCCCATTACACGCCAGAGCCCCAGTTCCATTCCACTGATTTTTGCTACCGGCTTCCAAACAGTTGCTAGAGTGAGTCTTAGTCATTCAATTCACACACAGCTTTCAGGCATATTAAGAAAAGTGGAGATGTGGTAAGCAAAACACGCAGACATGTGAATGATAAGTGTGGCAGAGAATTACTGATAGATTACAAAACCTTTCATCGACAATGCTCAAATATTTAGGTGGTTCTCTACCAATAGGAGCAACATGACATATTTCTCCTACCACCGCCACTACCTCTCCTGTTAATTCTGTGTCTAATAGAGATGTTGAACTGAGAGATCTGAGGAATGTAGTGAGGAAAAGAATCAGATACTGTCAGTGGTGAATGAGACAAAGTAAAAGGCATCCTCAGATGCAGACTGAGACGGAACTGAGAGAAAATGAGGAGCCTGAGTCCTGAGGAGGTATAGGAGTGAGAGCTGAAATTGATTGACACTGTTCACATTCAAACCGTTGTTACAACCGTGCTCTTGTGGTTTCGAATTACATGGTTTCTGTCCCGAGATACTGCGATGTGATTATCAGTGTCATACAACTTTAGGGAACGTGTCGCTCAGCCCTAGGTGACAAGGAGACGTTTTGGGTAGCAAGCACTGTATAGTTTGCTGTGTGGAAAAGACACACAGACACGCATGCATACACACAAATGCACAGACACAGAGAAAATTCAAGCAGGGGTTGCAGCTATTTCATGTTACCATCTATGTGGTTTCTTCTCACTTCAGGTTTTAGTACAATTTTCCATCTTTCAGATCAAGCATTTGGGTTTGTTCAGTTCTTAGGGTTTTTCAGTTTTTACAGAGAACTTTGTCTAAATACACATGTAAGTTTATGAGCTTTGGTTCATAAATTAGAAAAACGCTGGCCTTCTAATCATAGTAATATGTTGACTTTAAACTATGAACGGGGACTGATCCCTTTTGCATGAAATATGACAATGTAATTCTGAGCACGGTATGATGACAGATGGAGAAAAGCACCACTTGAACAGCCTGCGTTGGGAGAAAAAATATTCTAGAGGTTGGTGAACCTCGCAAAGTTTTGGGTTAGTGTTAAGATGCCTCTAGTTCTGTTAAAATCAAACTTTGTTAAAAACATTTTGTTATGATAATATTCCAAATGGTTTGCCAACTTCCCTTTCTAAACAGTGAAAGAGAAAACGAGAAGAAAGAAAAAGGAAAAAAAGCAAGAAAGAAAAGAAATCCTTTATACATGTGTGATATCTGGAAAAATCCCAAGAGATAAAACACTTTTATGAGAAGAAATTCCCTAATACTATAGAGTAATACCAGTCCTTTTAGTGCTCATTCAGGTATTGTCTTGTAGAACCGAGAGCGGAATGTGAATGTACTTCCTACAGATTATTTAATCTCAGAAGTTTCAAAATGTAGCTTCGTCACGATAGTTAATAGTTTTTCTTCGTCAGACTTCTGTTGGGAAACAACCATGTGTGCGCCAAGCGCGACTAAACCACAGAACTAGGACAGCTCCAAAGTCTCAGCGTGTTGAGCTTCAGTAAGTAAATATTAATGCTGGTTTTGTCCCCTTCGCCGTTCTGTCTTATTCAGAGAGTGAATTTCTGAAGTCGGAGCCCTGCAGGGCGTGTTCCGGTGCAGACTCAGTTTGTACTGTCTGACAAGACCAGTTTCTTGCAAATAGAGCATATTTAAGGTACAGCAACTGCTGAAAAGGGACTAGTGGTAACTAATTCCTTTGTTCTTAAGAAAAACGGTTTTGCTTGGTTCCATAGAAAGCTTTTTCTGTTGAGCTTTATTTACAGTAAGTCTACAAAAATTGAAAACTAGTTTTCCAGAAAATAAAACTTAATTACCCATTTTCAAAGTGCAATACTCTTTTGTAAGCATTTTACATTTCGTTAGTCTGTGTTCGTGTTTTATAAAATCCACATTCATAAATTTCAAGATGACAATTAAAAATGCAGAGAACAGTGTGTAGCTCTCTTTTGCACTGAAAATGTGTCTTGGTTGTTGGACTAAATATTTCTGATATACTTTTTTTGGGTTTTTTTTAGAGTTTGCTTTTCCTCGACAGTCTTTATTGATTCAGTATACTCCAGTGTGTGGCTGCGAAACATTATGTCTTTCTTTCCCCGTGTAGACCAGCTGAAATAAATAAATCCCACACAGGTAGCTTAGTGTTAGCATAAACATTTCAAATGGCACAGTCTGCACAAAGTTTAAAATCAAATATGAAAAACCATGTTATAAGTAATGATGAAATAGGGATGCAGATTTCCCAGGGCAAAGAAAATTTAAAAACTGGAGTATTGACCTGTAGAGCAGTCTGAAAGAAAAATAAGCTATCACTTGTCTGTTATTTCCCTTTATTGTCTAGTTAGACTTAAAAATGGAAAATAAGGGGTGCCCGGTTTGCTCAGTCAGTGAAGCATGTGATTCTTGATCTCGGGGTTGTAAGTTCGAGCCCCACGTGTGGGCATTGGGATTACTTGAAAAAATGGAAAATAGAAATTCAACATTTATTGGAAGACCCAGTATAACATTCACCCATTCAACAAATATTTATTGAGCACCTACTATCTTTCACGGACATTTCTTGGTCTTGGGTAGGGAGAAAAAAAATCAGATTCCATTCTTCCCCTTAGGCTGCTCACACCCTGCTACTGAGCCAGCTCTAGGTATGCAGTTGTAATCAAGTGTGAGAATACTGCAGTAATAGAAATAAAGTTACCACGGGAGCACATAGGAAGGAGAATTGGCTCACTGTGCATTGGAGGTGAAGGTGATGGGCAAACCTTTCTGGAGGAGGAGATGTTTGGTAGCTGTTTTGACTAATGAGCTCTTAAATAGCAATTCTCAAAGTGGAAGAAGGTGGGCTGGGTACCCCGGGTGCATGGAGCAATATATGCAGAGACATAATAAAGATGGGACGGAACATAAACTCTACAATCAGGGTAGGTGTTTGGCAGGGGATACGCCTGGAAAAGGCAAACAGGGACCAGAGGAAAGGCCTTGTGGTCCATGTTCTGGAACTGAGGCCATTCCGAGAGCCTTGGGTTACTCTTGATATATTTTAAGCAAGGCTGTCAACATGATCACGTCTTTGGGTTGGTATTCTGACTCAGCAGTGTGGAGAGTAAACTTGGAGAGCTGATGTAGGACACAGGACGACCAGTTAGGGCAGAGTCAGCAACTACAGCCTATAAATATGGCCCGTTGTCTCTTTTTGTCCATGAGCTAAAAACGGTTTTTATATTTTTTAAATAGCTGGGAAAAAAAAAAACAAAAGAAAAATAATGTCTTGTGACACATAAAAGTTATATACCCGTAAATAAAGTTTTATTGGACACAGCCATGATTATCTTTTATGCATCGCGTATTGGGGCTATCGTGGCAGAATTGAGTAAGGTCCTCAAAGCCTTCAAATATTTATCATGTGGCCCTTTACAGAAATAATTTACCAACCTCTCAGTTAGGAGGCTGTGTAATTTAAGTAAGAAGTCAAGAGAGCTTAAACTTTAAGGGGTTCAAATATATATTTAAAGAAGGTAAACGAAGGGTAATTGAAGACAGATTGCCTGAGGAAGAGATGATTGACAGCGTCCCTGATTAGAATATAAGCCCCAGTCCAGGGGGTAGTAATGAAGTCCTGGGCTGTGGCTTTGCCAGTAAAATGGAAGGGAAATAGCATCTTTAAGAGGCATTTAGGGTAGCAAATGAGAAAGGCCAGAAGTATAGGTGACTCCAGCGTTTCTAGTCCACATTAACTGGATGAACCATTAATTCCAGTAGGGACTTAAAAGGAGTAACACGGGTAAATAATACACTGTGTTTTGGGACTCAGGTGGAGATATGCTGTGTAGGTGCTGTGTGAGGAGAAAGGTCAAGACCTGAGGCTCTTCACTGGATGCTTTTACATAAAGCTACCAGTTGTAGCCAAGGAAATGGGTGCAAGCATGAGAAGACCATGTTCTTAGAGTAGGAGGGGGGAGAGCCACCAGCCAGAGACCAAAGGGGTTTCAGTGCCTAAGGAAAGAATATGGAATGATATAACAAAGCCACATGTTTTTCTTAGGGGAGTTCCCAGGCCTCCGGGTGTGGGGAAAGCCAAGTTTTAGAATCTTCTCCTGGGCATTCCCCATCTTTGCAACTTTTGACACGTCACTTAATGCTTTGAACCTGCTTGCTTACCTGTAAAATGAGGCTACAATCTGATTTCTAAGTTTCCTTCTAGCTCTGATCGTCAATGATCCTAATGATGATTGAAGACATCCCATGATGAAGTGCCCGTTTCCTGATGTTAGGCATTTAATTTGCCGGGAGAATTCTTTGTTTAAGATATTTTCTTAGGGGGCCTCTGGGTGGCTCAGTTGGTTGAGCGTCCAACTCTTGATTTTGGCTCAGGTCATGATCTCAGGGTCCTGAGATCGAGCTCCATGTCGAGCTGTGTGCTCAGCTGGGAGTCTGCTTGAGATTCTCTCTCCTTCTTCCTCTGCCCCTCCCCGACCCCCTCTCTCTTAAATAAACAAATAAATCAATCTTTTTTTTTTTTTTAAGATGTTTTCTTAGTTTGAACTTCAAAGAGATTTTGTGGAGATGGCCTTCAGACCTACCATTTGCATTCCTAACTTAGGCTCTACTAACCTCTTGCAAGGGTCATGGACCCTTCCAGTGTTTTTTACCAGGCACTGCCAATTGAATACTCGTAAGCACTGCCTTGACTGTGTTACCTGTTCCTGAAACCTTCCCTGGCGTCATGCTATTACAAAAGGTCCAGACCACTTGCAGGGAATGTTCCGGGACAGGGTCCCAGCCTTGCAGTTTTATCATCATTCTCACGAGCTCACGTCACAAGCCAAATTGCTGTTTGGGGCTTTTCTCCCTTTTGTTATTCTCTACACCTAGAATACCCCTTTGACCTTCTCTAGCCCTATGATAGTCTTACCTCCTTTTCCAGGCCTCCCTGAAATCCTGATTTTTTTCCACTGTAGCCCTCCTGGACGGCCCCGGCGCCACAGGGAAACATGTCTCCCTCTGAATCCTCCTTCCCACTCAAAGCTGAAGACTCTACATCCTGAGTGAATTCCTCAAAAGAGGGACTATGGAAATCTGAGAAAAATGAGTTAATACTCTGAAGGGTTTTGTATACTTGCTTTTCTTCCCTTCTGGAATGTGTTATTCTTCAAATAAGGAGTGAGAGGTCTTATTAATGTTCTATGTCTCAGAGCATCTGTCTCAGGCCTTTGCAAAGAACTGGAGCTCAGTAAGTCATTATAGGGATGGCCAAAGTATTGCAAGTTTATGACTCTTCTTTCAAAGCCCAGTTTTTTTTTTTTAAGATTTTATTTGTTCATTTGAGAGAGAGAGAAATAGTGAGAGAGAGCATGAACAGGGGATGGGGAGAGGGAGAAGCAGGCTCCCCGCTGAGCAGGGAGCCCGACGTGGGGCTCAGTCCCAGGACCCTGAGTTCATGACCTGAGCCAAAGGCAGACACTTAACCGACTGCGCGAACCAGGCACTCCCAAAGCCCAGTCTTAATAAACAAATATATATATATATATATTTTTTTTTTCAAATATATCAGGATAAAAAGTGTAAGGCGGAGATAAGACAGAAATAGCTTTTCTCATTTTTAACTTTGTATGCACACACATATTTCAGTATAGGAGAATCTAATGATAGTCACTCTAACAATTCAAGTAGGGTGGGTAAAATATACCATGCTCTCACTTAAATATGCTCCCTTAACCCTCCCCCCCCAGAATTCCAAATTAGCATTGTCTATAATTAAAAAGTGGCCCCTCTGATAGAAACTTACAGGCTGGTAGGGAAGAAAAGAAGATACACAAAGAGCTAGTAAGATAAAAGAAAAGATCCAGAAGAGAGATTCCAGATAAAGTATTACAGGGACAGAGGGACAGATAGCCTCTTACTGATCTCAGAGGCATGTGGAAGCAGGGAAATGGGAAAGTCATTCTCTGTAGGGGAGACAATGGCATTGGTGGCGTGTACCTGTAGACTTGAGAGTAAATTAAACACACACAACCTGTCTTTGAAAGATCTAAGAGCGTCAGTCTCTGAGATTAAGAATACAGCCGTCTTAAGGTCTGCCTGGTGCCATGCTGCGTGCAGTAACTTAAAAACTAAGGACAGAGATTGTGGCTAAGGGCCATGGCCAACACTCACCCAAGCCCTCTGTATTCCAGGACCTGAGCTCTGTGCTTCTCATTTAGTGCCCCCCACCCCCACCCAGAGCTCTAGAAGGTACAGACTGTTATCTTCCCCTGTTTTACAGCTGAGGGAACCAAGGCACAGAGAAGTAAAAGGATCCACTTAAGGTCACACAGCTGCCATGTTCTGGAAGCAGGTGTTCAACCCCAGTGGTTTGCCCACCGCGCCTCTGCCATTATCCACCACGCTGCAGCTCTGTGTAAATTCCTACCAGAATGGTTAATGCAGTTGTTCCTGAAAATACAACTGGAGGAGTCAGTAGCATAAATTTATAATAAAAATAAGTGTCAGCTGCCCCTGCGTACGCTGATGTAAGTACATGTCAGTGTGTTTTCGTCCTGGCCTGGGTTTTTCTTACGAAACAGTGTTTTGGGGGCAGTTGCTTTAGTCATTTAACATATTATCATACAACTGTCATTCTCCTTTGCCTTCTTCGCTTCCTTTTTACCCGAGAAGGTGGAAATCCCTTTGCATACTTGTTTTTGACATGTCCAGACATTTTTAAAGAGCTACCGGATTTTAATCGCTCTCACGAGATGACCACTTACATCCATGTGGGTAGATTACTTTATGATGCAACGTGTTAAAACAGCCCATTTCGGAGTGTTTATCTGACCGTCGTCGACTGTTGATTGAGGCAAACACTGCTCCGTACCTGCGGCACCTGTATGGGAGCATATTTGTTGGACTCCTGCATCTTCTTCTCAGGTCCGGTCTGGAGGGGCATTACCGCAGGAGCCTTCTGTGTACTTTCGAGAGAACTGAGAACTCGGAGTGGCACTCAGTACAAAACAGAAGGGAGACCAACCTGCCATGAAACCTGCAGGCTCCAGCCTTACTTCAGCAGCACTGCCTCTCAGATGTGCACTTTCTCTCTGCCATAAACGATGCTTTCAGTGATAGGTACTTCAAGGAATTTCTCAGAGCCGGCATCTCAGCGAGCGCTGTAAAAGTGGGTGCTCTGCTCTTCCCTGCTCTTGCGATCCAAACGGGAAGGTCTGCCCTCTGACCTGGAGAGATAATAACTTGAACAGCAGTATTTGTATCTTTTTGAAAGTGAGAAAGGGCATAACACCGGCTTGTAAGTTAGGGTGGTGATGGACTCGGGGAGAGTGATGAAGTCTTTCTTGCACAGCATTGCAGAGCGTTTAGCTTCTGCATAGTAAGGACTGCAAATGCTTTGTTGAATGGAGTTGTTCGACCTCTCTGGTTACCAGGAGGAGTCAGGACTCGGGTTGAGGTAACAGAAACCCAGAAAGGGGGAACTGATTAGCCCAATAACCAGACCACGTAAAATCCAGACGCAGCTGGGTCAGGCTTTCCCGGAGCAGGCATGCGGGGCCACCCCACTGTGCCGTCCATTTCTGTCCATCCCAGGGCTTGACTTCTGTCTCAGTGTTGGCTCATTCCTTCAGGTTCTCCATGGAGTCACCTCCTTCAGTCTGAACTGAAGGTAAAGGAGATGTCCTTGATCTAAGACTGTAAGAATGTGACTTCCTGGCTCCCCCACTTCAGATCGCACAGGCACCCCTTGGCTGCCCACGCTGGCAGGGGCACTGGAGCGAGGGAGGGGAGGTGCACTGAGCAAGGGGAAGTGCGCTCACTAGGGGAAAGGGGGTCAGAGGCCCTGGGGAAATCACAGGTGTCCCCTTCTATTGTCTTTTTAAAAATATAATCCCTGAGTTTTCCTTTGAGGAACGAAGTGCAAAGGGGAAAGAAGAGTACATCTCTGTTCATGTCGGTTTGTGGGTGATGGTCTCCATTGTCAACATGTGATAAGGCCAAGGAGGCAGGGTTAGTTCTTCACGGGGTCGCTTTCTGCTTTTATTTAGAGAACTCTCAGAGCGCAAAAAGAGAGGTGTATCAAGGATGCATAAATGAGCCCCTGGCACTGGCCAAGCACTGTGCCTGATTCCCAGCAGCAATGCCACAGGAATGTGGCCTGGATGGGCTGTTAAGTATGAGTCTGTGATAAATACCAAAATTGAGTGTTCGGAAACTTTCATTCTAAATTGTGCATTATCCAACCAAGTGCATGATCAGTGGGTCCTTCCTTCCTTCCTTCCTTCCTTCCTTCCTTCCTTCCTTCCTTCCTTCCTTCCTTCCTTCCTTCTTTCCCTCCCTCTCTTTCTCTTTTCTTTTCCTTTCTTCCTCCCTCCTTTCTTTTTTCTTTCTTTCTTTCTTTCTTTCTTCTTTCTTTCTTTCTTTCTTTCTTTCTTTCTTTCTTTCTTCTTCTTTCTTTCTTTCTTTCTTTCTTTCTTTCTTTCTTTCTTTCTTTCTTTCTTTCTTTCTTTCTTTCTTCTTTCCTTCCTTCCTTCCCTCCCTCCCTCCCTCTCTCTCTCTTTCTTTTTTTTGTATCTTTTAAAACTAAAAAAATTTTCTAGTAATTCATCATTATTCCATTTTACAAACTCACGCTTTGCAAAGAAAATTTTAAGAAAATCAGCTCGTACACAAGAAGGTCGAATGCCCTGCCTTCTCAGTCCTTACAGCAAGCCCGGGGAAGCTGAGGCCTGAAACCAGGCAGCCGGGAAGGAGGGAGGGTGCCGAGCAGAAGAAGGCAGGCTTTGAACCAGGTCCATCAGCCTCCAGAGCCCGTGCTCCTCAGCTCCTGTTCACAAACACATGCAAACCCGTATTTCAGAGCTAAGTAGAAATACCCTTTGCATTGCAGAATCTCAGTTCAGAGGCCAGGAAGCAGGTCTCTGGCGTCAGGCTACGTCTAACAGATTCTCCACGCACATTGCCTAACTTTGCCTCTGCTCTTTATTCTTAGGGGCAAATTAAGAAGGACATGCCCTCATTTTCAGGTAACAACTGGCTTAGGTCAAAAAACCAAGCTTCCAATCTCTCTTCGTTTGGAAAGGGGACTCTAGCCTTGACATGTAATCTTGCTATTCCTTGGTGAACTTTATTTTTTTTTCCCCCTCCTGAGTTTTATTGAAGAATTTTTAGCCTCAAGTTTCCATTTAAAAGTTAAGCTTATTTTTTTCTTGTACTCCTTTCATGAATAAATTAGGCAGAGAACGTGTCAAAAATACTTTTAAATGGATATATGTGCAACCAACATCTTCAAGTCTTGAAATAGATGGCCTTGGTACTGTTTTAAATTGCGTCCTCTTTTCCTTCCCCCACCCGGTCCTCGAGAGAACAGGCTGTCGGAGAGCCAGGAAGGCAAAGGCTTTTCATTTTGTTCTGGTGGCTGCCGGGTCGCCTGAGCGCCCTCCGCTCCACCTGTTTGATGGGCTAGGAACCCTGGTCTCCGTGCGGCCCCGGGGCGGGAGAGGTTAGAGTCGCAGGCTGCCAGAGAATGTGTCTCTGCGGGTGGGTTCTGCCTAACTTTCCCTGGCTCGCTCCTCTCAGTTCTGTGAAGCCCAAATGTGCGTGCAATGAAAATCGACACCGGGGATGTCTCCTCTCCCCTGCCGCACAGGCCCACAGCCTGGAGCATGGCGGTGGTGGCAGCCAACTCATTTTCTGAAGAAGCCCAGAGGAAACCGAGAAAGGATTGCCCACAGCGCTTGCCCGACTCGACAACAATGAACATCAAGTTCAATGCAAACAGAAGGAGGAAAAGAGAAAACCCAGAACTGTGGTTTCAGTAGCCCCAAGTAAGAGTATTTCTCTAAAAGAAAGCTCTAATCGCTGATATTAATTTAAGGTAAATTAAAAAAAAACAAAACTTGTTTAATTTCTTCTTAAACACTTCTTCCTCATTGGAAGGCCGATTATTGGGCATGACTCACTTGTTATTTAATGTTTCCCTGATACCCACAAGTAGATTATACAGTGACTCATTGATGTTCAGTGTTGGAATCAAAGCTCACTTTTAGGATCCCGAGAGAGGAGAGGGTTGGAGAATATCCAGTCTCCTCAGTGACCTCCTAGGGGCCATGGCTCATGGGGGACCAGGGCCCAATGCAAGTAAACACATTTCTTATTAAGCTACTACTCTGTTAGGTCGCCTTAGCAGGCAGTACAGTTCCTTGAATTCAGGAACTCAGGGCACCAAATGGGTCAGGGAACATTTGGAAGCAGCCTGTGACGCTGATGTCCAGCTGAGGGGAAGACTGCTCCACCTGGGCTCTGTGTGACCTCTCCGCAGCAGGCACTGGTCACCTGAGGGAGGGCCGAGCATCTCCTGCCCTGACCAGAGTGGGTGGGGGGAGAGCCAGGCGGAGTACGAAGGGATCCCTTTATCAAAAGAATCCACCCCGTGTTGAGAGCGTAATTATTCTAAATGTAGCTATACCAACAAAAGCAGTATATAAAATAGAGTAAGAAGTCACTCTTGGAGTATGTGCAAGGGGCGGAGGTGAGGGGGCGTTTGAGACGAGGCATTAAAAGTGGGTTTCAGTAGGTTCGAGGTTTGCTGGTTTTCCGGTAGCTGAAGGGTAGGTCGCCAGGCTGGGCATAGCTTGATTTTGACACCAGTCCTGGTTCTGTTTCTGAGGACCTTCTGTCACCTTGGGAAAAGTCTCCTACGGCACTTTATTTCCTACAGATCCTCACTGTAATTTTGTGAGGATGTGAGTAGGAAAGTCCCTGAGATTCATTCAGGCTTCTGTAAATCTGCGGTGTTACTCATGTGCTCAGGGGTGACGCTGCTAATAAGACTTCGTGTAAATTCGGTTCACCAGCAGTCCCAGTGCTTTGCTCAAGCTAGAAAACTTCGGGGCAATTGAGGCAAGATCAAGGTACTCAAGTCCTGTTTGGCAAGGCGGAGGTGGTGACAGATCAGGGGCACCAAGAGAGGACATGCTTAGATAGATGACCTCCCATTTTCTAACTCTCACATGGCCCCTTTGTCTGCGGAGCAAAACCCCCTTGCCCCTCCTGATATCAGCCGTTTGTCAGAGAGGAATAACGGAGGCAGCTCTGCGACCTGGGGGCTCTCTGAGCTCTGCCTTGTTGCTCGGAGGGCAGCTCTGGATTCTTCCCTGTGTCTGAAATCAGGCCTTTATTCGGGATCAGGCACTACTGAATGAGTCAACAGTGTTGGCGTGAGGAAAGATGATAATTGTGTTAAGGAATTAGGTAACATTCATCCACGGTGAAAACAGAGCCGCGTCAGAACCGTAAGGGGCGCCCACATTCGGATCCTGCGCTTGGGTTGATCTGCACAAAGGCTTATCTGTTAAAAAGCGGAAGAAAGGGTGACAGCATGAGACAACTCCTGTAACTAATAAACTTTTGAGATGCTGTTTCGTATGTTTGCTTTTCATTAAATTCAGGAATGGCTGCGACTCTGTTGTTGTGATTCAACATTTATTCGTCTCTGTTTTTCATATACAAAGGCGTAGGGATGCCAGAAAATAAACTGTTAACGGAGAATTAACTTCTTTGGCATGCTTTCATACTTATCTTCCAAATTAAAGAAAATGAAATGGGCAGAAACAGAGTGTAGATTACCTCCTTTTTGTCAAAAATGGTGGGAATTTGAAAATTAATAATAAAAAAGGGAACAGATGCAGTAACATGCCAGAGGGAGACTAATGTGGGGAGTAAAATCTGTGAGCAACAAAACTGAAGCAGTGGGAGGCGGTTGTACAATCAAAATCAGGATAAAAGAGAAATTACAAACAACCCTGCACTTGTCAAAGTAGTAGTAATGAAATCCTGACTCTGCCAGCAGTGAGAACCTGTGTTAGCACTTTGGGGTAAGGACGGTAGCCGGGTGCCAGGTAGGAGGGCAGTGTGAGGTTGCTGGGCGGCAGCCATCTTGTGTCGAACAGATGGCACCGAAAGCTGGCAGGGGAGGGGCTCCTTAGCAGAACTAATCAGACAGTAACAGATAGGGCAGCTGGGAAGACTGACCACAGAGAGGGAGTCTGCGGGGTAGCCGAGTGCCATGATGTTTGCAGTGGTGTGCCCATTGGTCTGAGATAAGACCTTGCAATGTCTTTCCCATCTACGGAAGAACGGAAACTTTTGTTCCAAAAGAAAAATTTGAGTTGAATTGTAGCACAGTTGGTGGGGGGTGGGGGGGGGCATCGGGGTAGAGACTCAGGAAGGAAGAACTGCCCATCTCGAAATGTGTGGCGTGAGTGTTCGGTCCCGGCTACCGTGGAACTTTGATTTTTGCTGTTGGGGGTAGGGGGTGGGGGCGCGGGGGGCTCTGCCGTCCTAATGTGTACGGGCCAGCACGTACAATGATCACTTTCTATATTTTATGCATCAGAGAGTTTCTGGTATCAAGGCTGGAGTTAAAATTAGAAGAGACTTTCTGATATGATTTCTGCCACATATGTCTTTAACGAATGAACACCCAAACCCACAGACGAGACGCGCATTTATGCTTAATAATTTCCCCGAACCTAATTGGAGCCACGTTGATTCAGAGCCACTTGACCTTCTTTTCTCTCCCCTGAAACTGTGATGGAACATCAAAAGCCAAGCATAATTCAGAGCCCCAAACCTTAAAACAAAAATAAGATTAAGTCCTTCTGGAGGAAATGAAAGAGAAAATGATCTATTAAATTTAATAACTCATTAAGGAATCATGTTTTTTAAATATAGAGTTGGGACATTCATGCTCAAACTATTACTTTAACAAAGAAATCCAGATCTCCTACATCTGTTTTTGAACTAGTCTATTTCTCTCTCTCTTTTTTTTCTTTTCTTTCTTTTTTTTTTTTTTTTTTTTTTTTTGCAGAAGCTTTGTAGCTTGGCTCAATTTATTCATTTTGGAGGGGGAGGGGGAAACATTACCAGGATTTGAAATAGGTGGTATAACATAGCCATATGCTATTTATGCAGCAGTTTCTGCAATAAATCTAATTTGGTGCTGTCAAAAAAATTAGACTTATTTGATATAGCAGCACATTAGTAAATGATTGTGGCAGATTTAAAGTTGTCATTTAGTCTCTCCTTACTCTTAACAGCATCTCGCCAATTTGTCTTCTCCCCCTTGCTCAACTCTGTGAAAATGTCTCAGTTCTTTGTCCTGCAGTCCTGCAAATATTTTCACATCTGAAAGAAGGTCTTGCCTTAAGGTAATCGAGGAAGGGGGTGGAAGGAGTACCCTCTGTTGTTAAAAGGCTGCATGGAGAGATAGACAGAAAAAATCCATGCACCAGAGAAAAATCACTGTATTCTCATCATTTTCAATTCTTAGAAAAGCAAAACTGTTAGTCTCATTCAGAATGTAGACAAATTAAGGAAGGTCAGTTCTCTATTAAGGAGCTGAAATATTTTTACCTTCCAGCCTACTTCCATATGCTGCTTCGGGAAAACTGGTATGAACGAATGTGAATGACATCAGCTCTTGGTCCTCACCTACCAGGGCCCTTAGAAACGGCTTCACTGTTCTCTAGTAAACCTGGCAACATTGCTTCTATGCCGCTTTATTTTTGCTGTGAAATTTGTCTTTCAGGTGCTAGTATCGAAGTATCTAAAACTTTTTCCTAGTTTTTCTGTTTCAAAGATAAAACAAGCATCTTACACCTGAGGCAGACAACTGTTAACAGGATTCTGTGAATTCCTTAAATCGGTCCATTTGAAAGAGCCATCGGGATGCGATTTCCCCTGTTCGTTTTCTTACGTACTTTCGGAGGGGAAAAGTGGATGTGTGTGCACACTCATGCATCCGTGTGTGAGTGTAAGTGCTGTTCAACTGAGTGGCTTTTCATTTGTTTACGTTCTTGTCATATACGTTTTCTAAAACAAACCTGCTAGTGGGTTTCTGAAACACAGTTTGCTAAGGATGCAGCTTCCTTCACGGTGACTTAAGCAGCCCCTGTGAAACTAGCATTTTGCTAATACTTCCTTCTTTTACGTAGCAAATCAGACCACGGGAGTGATCAGATTACCAGGACCCTTCCCACCCTGTACAGAAGCAGGCATCCAGGTAACCCAAGTACCGTCAGGCACAGATTACACTGAATGGGGGAAAAAAATACCCGGAAAAATAATAAACTTGCTGGGTAAATTAGGTACTAGCTCTGAAATGTTCTCCACATAAAAAGAAATGATTTAGAAATCATGTTTTGGAAAGCTGGAAGAGGAAACACCTCTTAGAATTCATATTTCTTGTTCAAAAGCCACACCTTCAATTACGTGATCTATATTACATAAGAATGATTTATAGGACATAGAGGATTTTGGAGATGAGGAATAGAATTGAAATTCGAGCTCAGAAAGAATGTCTCTGCCCTTGGATTTGAAGCTGTCTTTGTCGGGTTTTGTTTCTGCTTTGATATTTAGCATCACAATAATTTTCTTTAACACATCTGAAGAATTGTTCCGAAAAAGCCTTTTTTTTTTTTTTGGTAAATTATAAATATTTAACCAATCAAACCCTTAATATTCAAATTTTAAGTTGCATGTTTTGAGGCTGCTTTTATTGATAAAACCTGCCTTCAATTTTATGTCCATGAAAAAAGCTTTAATTTTTGCCTTTTCTACCAAGGGTTTAGAAAATTTTCCTGGCTTGATTAATTGTGCTTAATAAAAGCATATGCAATAGGGACAAAACCTGGGGGTAATTCTTCCAAATGTAAAAGAAGCGTTCTGGATGAAGGAGCACTTCGGTTCACATTTAGCTTCTCATTTATTTGTAACAGTGGTTTGGTTAAAATCCATGTCATCTCTTCCCTCCTAAAAAAGTGATCTCCCTTTTTCTTATAAGAAAACTGAATCGAGTCATTGGCTTGCCTTTTTCCTAGAGAATACAGTTGTCTGAAATGCTTTGAAATAATTCAACATAAAGTGATTTCATGTCTGATTTATGAAGGGAGAACAGATACTTGATAGCAGTGGATGACACAGAATAAATTCACTTGAGAGTATAATTTTCACCTAATTTTTATGAGTTAATTTTTTTCACAGATCTGGCCTATTGGTACAACTTCTCTTTCTAGCTAGATGATGGTGAGCTTGTTGGATGACATATATTTGAATATTATTGAAGCAGAACTGTTTATTTTTTAAATGATGAAATTTAAAATATCCTCAATTTGTGTATTATGGGTTCAGTCTTTCAAAGCAGTAGTGGAGCTGTGTGTTAATATGTAGCTTATAATTGAAATGGTACATATTTGTACATTTTAAGCATTTCACTGTAAAATTTCTTAATTGGAATACTCTTTCCCTTGGCTAATTCATTAGTGAAAATATTTATTCCTCAAGTTAATGCTGTATAGTACGAAACAATTTTTACATAGTGTAAACTTGTTTATGATATTTTGATTTCACTAAAAACTTTTATTTTGCTTCTTATACATATAGTTCATACTTGATATAATAAGAAGTGCAGACACACATGAAGGAAATACATATCAGCTGTCTGGTTTTACAAATGATCATTAAAATACCATGTCTTACTACTTTGACTCCAAATTATTGTCTTCCCGAACCCAAGAGTAATTTTCACAAGTACATTACACAACAGAACTTCATCTTCTGCTGGTTAGCAGGAGAGGATTTAAATCCATGCCGACAGTTCATTTGACAATGACCTTGAGGGGCTCTGCTTCTTGAAGAAGAAAGCAGAAGCTTGCGGTAAACAAAGTTCACTTCTGACAGATGGATTGAATGACAGAAAGGTTGCGAGTGCCAGAATAGCCCTGGCAGCGGAGGAGACGTTCAGTGGAATCCAACAGGAGAGGAGGTGCGAACAGGTGCGGGGCTGCTGACGGAAGGGGAGCCAGATGGAAGGAGCCGGAGCCAGTTTATTTAAAGGAAAAGGCAGAAAACATTGAAAGGCTGTGCGATCAGTGGCTAAAAGTGTTCATAGAGGAAGGTAAAAATTCACAAAGCAAAACTGCACAGTGGGGTAGCTAACACTTAGCATAATGGTAGTAATTTGTGAGTTTAGTTTGGAAGTTGCAATTGAAATACATTCATCTTGGCTCTTGACACCATCAAGTATAGATATTTGAAAGTTGTTTATTTTTTTTTAAGTTTCTAAGCTTTTTTTATCCATCCATTAATTTAATTTTTTTCCAGCCAGAAGCTCCGTTGTGATAATACTAAAATTGTGTCGTCAGCTAGGAAAAGAAAAAAAAATTTAAAGTGAAGGTTAACATTCCATTCAAATTTATCTCGCGATGCCTCAGTTTTGTTCACATATGGGAAGCAAATGCACGCACTGTTGGGTGACATCTGTAATATCTAAGAAATTTGCAATGTTGGAACCCATGTTGGTTGCTTTTGTTGTTTTGAGTCTATGTTCATTTCGTGAAGTCCAGTTTGATTGTCCCAGGAAGATTAATGCTCTCTGAAACATATACTTGCCTGCCTGATCTGCAGGTTAATTTCTGTTGCTGAGGGTGCCCTGATTTTCACTGACTTTCTGTGACCTGCCCTCAGGCGGACACCTGCAAACTCAAGAGGCATTTACAATAGGAACAGTATCCAGTGGGGCAACGAAGGGAGGATTTTCTTGTTTTCTCAGACCCATTACAATTAAACTTTCCGCCAACCAAACACATCCTTGCTAAGCATCTCCCTGGTCACATCACCCAAGCCACGTATGTGGGCCCTCGTCCACCACGGCCATCCTGGAAATTTTCCGACGTTACGTGACTGAGAATGAGCTGCCACTTGAAGAGGAGCTGTTGTGAAGTCATCCCTAAGAGAAATGATGAAAATGCACGATTATTTTGGGATGTTAAAGATCTAGTCATTTACCCACCAGAGTTTCTGCACACTTTTCACAAAGATTATAAATACCCAGGGTGTACCCAGTGAGCAACACATTAACGTTCCCCGTCTCAGAGCAGCCTGGATCAGATAGCTTACGTTGGATTAGGGCGGGTGTTCAGAACATTCTGATTTTAGAGAGCACATCTATGATCCATGGCTTGCTTTTGTCAGTGAAAAGAGAGACCTGCAATTTGATTAGCAGTTACAGAAGACGCTTATTCACGCCTGTGTTGTTCACGGAGAGCCGTGTGCTCTTGGTCATTTCTTTTTAAGACTGGGTGAAGGTATACACAACTGCATATTCAGAGGACAACGAGTAAATGATTTCTTCTAAAAAAGGAAGTTGATCACCTGTATTTACAACCAGCTCCAAAATGTGCCTCTTTCCCCCCACTTGTTAAGAAGTTTTCATTTAATAGATATTGACCTGAAATCTTACATAAAGTTGATTGGAGCATACTTGCTTTAATTGTAATGTACTGAGTTTCCCATCTCTTCCATCACAGTTCCTGAACACCTTTATAAAATCCTTTTAATAACAATATAGGAGCCTTTTTATAATAAAATGGAAAACTAGTGTAGTGCTGCTGTGTAAAATAATACCACGAAACTCACCTGAGTTATGGGATACAAATTGAAAGGTTGGAAAAGAAACTGAAACAATTAGTCATCATTTGCTACATCACAAATTAAACTGCAGGCTCTTTAGAGCTGCAACTCAGAGCTTTCCAGAAATATGTGAACTTAGCTGTCCCCAGCGTCATGTCCTATGTCATAGGGGTTTTGTAATTTTTTTTGAATGAGGGGATAGTGGGTCGATTGCTAGTAAATAGGCATTCGTTTGACATTAGCTCTACTAGGCGCTACAGGGTTTTCTCGATGAAGTGGGCGTGATCCTTCTTTGTCCTGGTGGATAAGGTAGCTTTAATAACTTACCTGTGTGTGTGTGTGTATAAAATCTGGAAAACAGTATTTATATTTATGAATATTCCTTAACTCAGATCACTGTGAGTGAACAAATTAGTGAAACAAGCCGAGTCCAGCCCTCCTTATCATACATGAGGACTGCGGTGAGGGATGCTAAGTGACTTGCCCAAGGTCAACGGCTTTTCAGCGGAAGCTGAGAGAGCAGTCTCCATCTCCTCACTCTTAGCCTAGCACTCTTCCTGGTATTCCACATTACACACTCCTGGTATTCAGTGATAACATGACTTGTCGGAAGAAACCTATTAAAATCTTTCTGTAGGAGTCTTGCACAACCTGTTGCTGAAAGGAAAAACAATTTTCTTTTTGGACTTTTCCATGCGGTTACTAGTTCTTGAAACAAAAGAGCGGTAACTTACAAACAGTGACCACTTCTTGAAACACTCCTCCTGGGGACAATGGTCAGGATAGCTCCCTGGACACGCTGCTTACTCCCTGATGGGCACGTTACTCACATTAACTCACTTAGTCTCCACGTGACCCTTTCAGGTAGATTCGGCCATGAGCCCATTTTACAGATAAGAAAACTGAGGTGGATGGAGGTTGCTACCTCGACCAAGGTCACGGCACTAGCAATGAGGTGGGGTTGGGATTCAAGCAATTAGGCTCCAGGATAGGTTTATTTATTACACTTACTATGTTGCCTCTGATGGTGGGTGTTGTGAGAAAATCAATTCTGTGATCAGTTCCTTTTTGGAAAGTTGAATTAAATAGGGTTCTTGCCAGTAGGGCTTCTCAGAGCCTTGAAATGCTAACTAGTGCACATTGTGACTCTCTTGGAAAGGGATTTCATTTTCAACCATTTTCCAAATTTATACGACTTATGGAAACTCTTCTATCAAATCTCCGTATCTTTCCTAGGAATCAGGTTTTTAGGAATACACTTTGGGAAAAATTAATCTAAATTCATTTCTGGTAGGATAATTGAAAATTGCCATATGGGAAGTTTTTGTTTTCTTATCGGTACCTTTGGAACTCCTCTCCCCAGTCCTTCCATTCATGCAGACAGCAGGTGGGTGGGTACCTTTCCATTTAGGTTGACTGTGTCCTCTAAAGCGTGGGGGAGCGTCTCTGGCCATTCCTTGAACGGTCAGCTGTGCCAGAGTTAGGTTACACTGGGTTCTTTCAACCTCACCGTTCCAACTGGGACTTTATATGGTAGTCGTTCTTGGCAAATAACTAGATACCGGTCAGTTGGTCAGATTTAGGTACCTCTCTCAAAGCTCGACTCAGAACAAGATTGCATAGAGTAAAATACCAGGATGCTTTGGGATGTAAATCCTTTCGGGAAACCTTCTGCCAGGAGTTATTAGCACAGGTTCAAAGTCTGGGCCCCTAAATCAGACTTGCAATAGACCTTCCTCTCCTTCAACTCTTGCTATCCCAATATTCCTCCCTTCTAAGTATAGCCCTTCCTGTATCCTGAAGAAATGGAGCAACTCGTGGATAGTAAGCTCTAGAAGTCGAGAAGTGGAGCACTGCTAATGTGTTAATTTTTCTGTAAATACATTTGGAGGTGCCTATAATTTGTCATTATTTCCAGCAGCTTCTATTGGTAAGATTTTCTGTAAATAATGATGTGGCAGTGATAACGATGGCTGGAACATGACTCTTCCGAGGGCTTGCAGTGTGTGGTCCTGGCTTCCCCACCCAGCCCTCCCCTTGCTGGGTTCTTGAATTCCATTTCTTCCAACAAACAAACTCCAGCAATTTTTGTAGAGGATTGAAACCATTCATTGGCTTATCTGAATTCCACAAAGTGCAGACTATGTTTTGCAGTAAGTGAGAACGACAAAGACAACAGATTAGCTCGCAGGCGGTGGGACAGTTTATCAAACTGGCTGACACGCTGATTGACTGATACGACTGCGTGGTCCTCTTGATCAACTTTGAAAGTGCTAGTTTGTTGTTGTTGTTTTTTACCAGAAAGAAGGAATGAATGATACAAGCTTGATTACCAGAGATTCAAAAATCTGTAGGGGAAAAAAAAAGAAATCTGTGAGGAAAAATCTCTTAGGGAATCTGTTATTGCCGTTTAACAATTACAGAAAGACTATTAAATCCTAAAGATTTTCCAACTGTACGCACATTTACTGATTAGGAGTCTTAATGCATGTTCATAACTGGATATTTTTCTATAATTTGCCAGCTTGGCTGTGTGGAATAATTTTTAATATGCTTTAAATTTAATTTTAATTTTGCATATGTATTTTGGGAGGTGCTTCAAAACAGATCTGATTTTTTTAAAAAAAGGTTTTATTGCTTATATTTGTGTAATATGGTAAGTGCTCCAGCTTTCGCTGTTCTTCATTTTCTATCAGAATTCTCCTCTATTTCTCCTTTCAAGTAGTGGTGACTGGCCAACTTAAATGAGAAATTTGTCAAGGTAAAAAAAAATGTTATTTTAATAGCTTTTGCTTTTTGTAAAAAATTGTGAGATTTGATATCTTCACGAGGCATCGAAAGTTAGCAGGTTTTGGCAACATGGTTATTTTGATTTGTGGCCCATCGGGATTAAAAATGATTCTCTGCCCTGGGGAAGTAGACAAAGGACTTATGCTCAAACCCACACTGTCCAATAGAAATACAAGGAGAGCCACAATGTGCAAGCCGCATATTTAATGAAAAACTTCCAAATAGCCGTATTTTAAAAGGTAAAAAGAAACAGGTGAAATTAAGGCTAATAGCTTAGTTAACCCAATATAGAAAATGGTATCATTTCAACATGTAATCAATATAAATTGAGACTTTTTTCTTTTTTTTTTTTTTCTAATTACCCCCGGCCCAGTGTGTGTTATTTACACAGACAGCACCTCTCACTTCAGCCTAGCCACGTGTTAGGTAGTGGCAGCCGCATGTGGCCAGTGGCTGCTGTCTAAACCATGGCAGCCCTAGGCTCTTGTGTTCACTTTCCCCAGCTTCCCCTCAACGCCCAGTCTGGATGCAGTCAGTTTTTCTGAGCATAAACCCTGAATTCTATTTCTACAAGGACTGGAGTCATTCTATAAAAACAAGAAAATCATGTCAGCTTTTTCTGTAATTTTGGAGCCAGTAGCCAGGCCTGTCTTTGATTAGTCCTTTTCTGAAGAACTGCCACTTTGAGCAGGAGGGGGAGGCAGAGAGAGGAAGCTGCCATTTACTGGTCATTCTTCAAAGAGCAGCTGAACTCCTAGCCTACCAGCAGCCCCCGAGAGTACGTTCTCCCTATCTTACGGTCCCCCCTTTGCCTTTATACCTTATAGCTGTTGCAGATAAATTCGACAATGAAATAACTAGATGCCAGGCATGAGTTGAATTTAGACCTTTGTCAAATGGTGGTCTGGGCCGGATGTTGCTGGTTTCTTTATATAGATCGTCTCACGTATCCAGATAACATCGTTTCATTAAATGAGAAAATGACCTTAGACTGAGGTCCCGTCCAACAGCACGTGGCACGTGCCTGGCGGGGCCAGGGCCCAAATCTAGTCTGTGTGTGTCTAAAGCCCAAACTCACATCCACTGTAGAATACCACTCCTCCCATATGGCTTTTTTCAGGAAATTGAGGACATTTTTTATTCTTTCTTCGAGCTTGTGAGTCTTTGAAATAATTGTATGGATCATTACACTTTGAATAGTCATCTTCTAGGAAATAATAATGAGAATAAGAGTGGTACTGATTAATATTTTGAACGCAGGATATGCCCGTGCTGTACTAAGTATATTTTACATACAATGTCCCGGTATTCTGAAGGAGAAGTACATTTTTAACCCCATTTCACATTTGAGAAAACAGAATCAGAGGAGAAGTGACTTGCTGGCGGTGCCCAGCTAGTAAGTGAACACGTTGGGACTCTGACGCCAAATCCAGCTGACACCAAGGTCTGAGCTCTTAACCTCTGGCTCCTGTGTGCACATGGGTGACCCAGCCCTGCTGGCAGTGGGCTTCTGTGCTGAGGCCTCAAGGCCAATAGCGCCACGTTGCTTCTAGAGGTCCTTAAGGATTTTAGTTGCTTATGTTCCTTTCCTCGGGGCATGAATTCCCATTTGGGTAAGCTCGGAACAGGCTGCCCTGTAGAAATGAGTCTGAATGTAGATTTAAAAGGCAGAAGCAGGTCTTCGGGAACAGAGAGGGCAGCTCTGTAGCCATAGGAATGGGGAGCATCATGGCCTGTTGTCCATGAAAGAAGCAAACCCAACACACACTTACGTTACTGCAGAGAAGGACCCTTTCGGAAGGTAGGTAAGAATAGTTATAAGCATGTGTTCCAGCCAGGTAGAAATCAGGATAAATCATAAAATGACTCCAAGGGAAGATGTTTTCATGAGGAAAATGACCTCAGTCCCATGGCAGGAAGATGCCCCTCTAATGTGGAGGAGTGAGAATAACACTGAGATGGGAATCCGGACACTTGGGCCTCAGTTGGTTTTCTCTTCTGTAAATATAATTGTGCTTTTCAGCTCCAAAATCCCGTGCAAAAAAATGGAAAGTTTGCAGAGATCTCAGTCAAGTTTTAAAAATGAAGGAACTATATTTTTGTTAGCAAGCCAAGGTTAGTCAGTAGAACACAATCTTAATTCCTAGGTACAAACATACTGAGTGTTTGACCCAAAACACAGCACTTCAGCAACAATGAAAACTCTGCTGTCTTTATTACAGCGGTTCCCCATGTAAACTCAGAGTTCTGGTAAATTCAGCCATTTGACCCATAGCTATAAACTGAGATGTAAGTTAGAAAGTACTTTTAAGAAACAAAACAGAACAAAACTCATGGCAACAGCTCAGACCCAAAACAACCAATGCAAAAAAGTAGAAGAAGCAGATCGATACACTTCCATTTGCTTTCTGGGTCTCGAGAGCAGCATCTGAGACTTTTCATGCCGCAGCTGTTCCAAAGTGCCTTCTGTTTCCAGGCACTGGTGGTGGGCACCTGAAGGTACGAGGGTGAGCAGTGAGCCCCAAGAGCTTCCTAGCAGGGGCAACAGTAGCAGCAAGTGGAGCTTGCTCATTTGACATTATGATCTTAACTATCAAGTGGAGTCGATTACATTGGGTATAGTTTGCTCAAGGAAGCAGAGCCATAATCAATATATATTTTAGACATATTTCTACTGTAAATGCTCAGATTTCTGGGGGTCCGATGCATGGAAAAATTCTCTCATGTGGAACTTCTCATCTCCCAACATCCCAGCTAAATGGAGCATGACTATCGTGCTTGAGAAATAGGATACGATAAAGTGTATTTAATAATTGTAATTCTTGCTATTACAGCCTTTTTTTAAAGATTTTACTTATTTACTTGACAGAGAGAGAGACAGATAGAGAGCACAAGCAGGGGGAGCAGCAGAGGGAGACGGAGAAGCAGGCTCCCCGCTGAACAGGGAACCTGATGCGGGGCTTGATCAGGACCCTGAGGTCATGACCTGAGCCGAAGGCAGATACTCAACTGCTGAGCCACCCAGGTGCCCCTACAGCCTATTTCTGAATAAACTTAGTAGCTGCAAAGCAACCAACACATTCCTCATTTAATAACGGATCTGAGAAATAAATTTCAAAAACATTTTAATAGTAAAATAGAAACTTTTTTCAATCAGTGGTATCACAACTTGACCGTGATGCATATCCATTGACAGGTTACAGAAATGTGAATATATATATTGATCCTACTGATATCCGATCTGAAGTTACTCATCAGAAGGATGACTTATAGGGACTATATAGATAAACTCACATTTTTTGGAGACGAAAGGCAGGAATGAACCAAAGTGATCAGTTTACATGGAAGGGTCAGAGATGGAAAATATGGATATTTTGACAATAGGAAGATGCTAAGGCAAAATCACGATCTAGTTTATTTTATGCAGTGGCATATTTGTGCTTATTCTTTGGTCTGGTGAACTGGGCCCATGGTATCATGAAATAGACTAGACTTACAGTCACGTGTGCATCAGAGACCTCTGAGCTCTCGAAATGCTTTAAGGGTGAAAATTGCTGAAACCTGCATTTGGTGGTGCTTCGGTGTCAGTGTCTACCTATGGCAGCTACCACGTCTAGGAAACAGTTTCAGAAATTGCTCTTGCTATTGCTGTAGTAATAAGTGCTCTCCCTGCTTCTAATGTTGTCCCTTCCCCATCTGTTCCCGCACTGCAGCCAGAGTGATCTTTCTGAAGCATGAGTGTGATCACAACACTCCCCTGCTTAAAACCCTACGTTGGCTCCCTATTTCCCTCAGGATGAAGTCCTTAAAAATAGCTGCCTGTTCTGGCTCCTGCCTACATCTTCAGACTCTTCTTTCTCCAATCTCCCTCTACCAGCAGCTCGCTTCTACCCTGCAACGTGTATATGCCACCCTTCGGTCGTGCCAAGGCTGTTTGCAATGTTCCAAAGGCACCTGGGTTATCTCTCCTCCCTGAATCTTTGCACACGCTGTCCACTTCACTTGTCGCAAGATTCTTCTCATTCTTTGGGTGGCTAATTCCAACTCATTTTCAGCCTCTAATTTTTTAAGCTTCCTAAAATTCTCCCTGACTATATAGTCACTCTCCACTCTCCAACTCCTGTCCCATCATCCTGCATGATAGCAGGCCTTTAACCCTAGTTTTGTATTTATTTCCCATTCTATTTCAGTTGTTCGTTCTTCTCTGTTTTCTTCACCATGAATTCTGAAGGCACGGTCGCGGTCTGTGTCTTAAACACTGATGCATCCCCACGCTTTTGTGCTTGGCACAAAGTAGGTGTTGAAGTATTTGTTGAATGGCTGAGCAGTAGGAGTCTGACGAAGCCGCTCATGTGAGGCAATGCCATGGAATGGAAGTACATTGAACTTGAAGCGAGAAGACAAGTGTCGGTTCTAGCTCTGCCACTTACTACTAGCAAATATCTTTAATTCTCTGGGTTTGAGATGTCTCTGCTGTCACGCAGGGCTAACTGTTCCATCTCACTGCCTTCCAGAATTGGTATGAAGAGTGGAGAGGTCAATGCATTTGAGTGCTCTTTGCAGAACAGAAAGCACAGATGTGGGGAGGACACTGAGTTGGTAAGATTCTGTGGTTTTGTCTGAAGTAAATGCGAGTCGCGCACACAATGCAAGAGAAGCAGGCAGCATCTCGGCAAGCACGGCCTCCTTTGCTTGATGGGTGGTTTTCAAGTTGTTTTGGAGATACTGTAAGAGAACACTTTTGGAGAGCAAATTATTTTTAGGGCTGTTTTGTTAATTATTTCCTTTCTTTTATGTTTATTCCTTTGAAAGACGTTGATCTCCTTTCTGTTTCTGCTTCCTTTCCTAGAAGTGACTCATGTTCTAATCTGATAACTCATCTTTCAACGTTGTACTTAAAATTCTGACACACTTTGCAGTGAAGAAAATAGAAATACTTTACTCTAGGAAATACGTATGATGCCATTAGGGGTTTTTTGTGTACTTGAGGAAGTAGGGGTTACTGAAAGCTACTCCTCTTATATTTTTTTATCCTGGTTTGTTGTATCCTAGTATTTCTACGTTTGCCCAAATACGAGAACATAGCCCCTGTTAGCAGTAAACAAGTACAGGATTTTGTGTTCTTGTCAAACACAGGAGATATCATGTTGTCTACTAATTTTAGTGTTGTTTTTATTTTGTTGTTATTGTCCATAACAGTATAAAACTAAACTAAATTGTTGGCCAAAACAGGGATTATCTGATCCTGTTCTCTTCCAGTCAGTAGACAGGAGGATCGTTAAACAGTCATTCATTTATTCATTCATTCATTTGTTTGTTCATTCATCAAATATTTGTTGACCACACAGCTATGTCCCAGGCACCGTGCCAGGCTCTTGGGATAAATTAGTGAGCAAAACCAAGGTCTCTAGTTTTTAGGGACTTCCCTTTCAGATAACATGTGCGTGTCTTATCTTCTCTAGGACTCTGACCAGCTTGAGGTCAGAGATGTAGTTGTGTGCCTTTCAATGTTTTTATAAAAGTCAATGTATTTCTTTAAGGAGGATACAACTAACTGATAGTGTCACTGTAGGAGGAGGTGATCCAATAACATATGGGACAAATGGAAATGGAGAGGGAGAACTATCTTGGAATTCAGCTATCAAGATGGATAATATAAGTATTAAAAGAAACATACTTAAGGATAATGGAATTATTTCAATGATCTGGTTATCTTTTTAACCTTTTCTCATTTCTCTGCACCCCTGATAAACTAAGAGGTGAAGCATAGAGATTTATACTATGGACTTTAGAGTCAGGTCAGCCTGGATTTCCTGGCTATGCCCCTTAATAACTAGGAGATTTTGAGCAAGTAATATAACCATGTTAGGCCTCCAGCTCCTCACTTATAAAGTAAGGATAATAAGAGAGTCTACCTCAGAGGGTTGGTATGAGGATTAAATAAAAGGATAAATGTGAAGAGCTTAGCTTATAGTAAACATTCATAAATAATTACTAAAATTATTAATCCCTTAAGGTAGGATTTTTTCTGCCCTCTTTGAATGAAGAACCCCAAGATTAAAAGAATTAAGCTTCTTGCCCATGGCCACACAAGTAATAAGAAAGTGAATGCCGTACTTTGACACTATAGCTGTGTGAGTTTTCTACTATATTCTATTCCTCTCAAGATGTAATTTTCCAGAACACAAAGGAAGTCAGCTGAAAATGGTGTGTATGCATTTGTGTAAAAAAGAATAAGTAAAAACAAAAAAAAATTTTAAACCACAAAGTAAATAAAGCTGTAAGCAAATATTTAATTCTAGTCCACAGTAGATATGCTTTCCACAGTAGATAAGCAATTTTGAAAGTACTTTCTGTGTATACTGTGTAAGTTTGAACAAATGAGTAAATATGTTGAAGATAATGGGAGCCAAGTTTCTCATTTTTGGGGAGGAAAGTTATAGTGATGGAAAGAGGGGAGACTAGGTTCTATCTATGTTGTTGGATCAGAATTGGAAAGATCAGTGTGAATGTACATGTATTATTAATATAAACATATGTGGAAAAATACTTATAATAATATATTTATACATTTATATGTGTATTCCCATCCTGGTTCTGTCTACTAAGGTGACCTAGAAACAGACTTCTCAGTAGCAGTGTGCACCACCTGATGACAGATCTTGGTTTCTAAATACCATTCTCCACTAAAAGGCAGGAGAGTTCCTTGGACAAATGCTGATTGCAGGACTGGTACAAGGATAGTACCAGACGAGCCTGGAACATATTGGTGGGAATAGAAAGCCAGGAAGTTCATAGGAATAATAGAGAGATATAATATAGGAAATAGCTTGAAGGGGTTCACACTGGCCAAATCTAGGATGAGTTGAACAAAAAAATAAATAATGGGCCTAATCAATTATAGCCCACTGAGTAAAATAAGAATCCATGACTCCATGCTGATATCAATGAATTAATAATGGGAGAGAAAGGAAAGCCCTTCCTTACAGCACAATGTTAACTAATAAATAAGGGAAAATGTTAGAGTAGAAGAGTCACCATTGGGTGTAAAACCTGTAGAGGAGAATTTTATGAGGCATAGGGTATTTACTAACATGGTCATAGCATCTCCCAACAAAATTACCTACGAATTTCAAAGAAGGAGATAGTAACTTTACAGTGGAGAAGCCTGGGAGAGACCACCTAACCAGTGGTGTGCCAGGGCTAGCCCACGCCAGCTTATGAAGGCCAACTGTGTGTATTTCTTCCCAACTCTGTGTTCAGTGATGTCACTTTGGTAGCTTGAAACAGGCCATAGTAGAAGCATTACATTGAAAATTGGTAAACACTACAAATAAGGAATCCCCCCCCGGAGACCAGTTATTAAACATTGTATAGCACACCAGTGACATTAAGCAGATAATATCGCCCATGTTGGGACACGTGGACATCATGTGTCTTAACTCAAAATAATGCCCATACCTCCCTGCTGCTTTTCTCTATAATTCCATCAGGAATGGCTCTTGGCTAGGAAGCATGTTATAAAGGGACTCATAACTTCGTCATACCAATATTCTACTGTCACAAAGCTCTCCGTATTGTACTTTAAAAGGGAAACGCTTTTTAACCAAAATGGTTATATGTTTAACACAACTTCAGCCCTCAATGAAAAGGTGACTAGAAACATGTCAGATGGGATTGGTGCCTCAAATCACTGCCACTGTAGTCCCCGTTCTCGGGTTAGACTTGAAGCTTTCATCATTTCTATCCCAGACTCTTTTTTTTTTTTTTAAGATTGTATTTATTTGTCAGAGAGAGAGAGCACAAGCAAGGGGAGCAGCAGACAGAGGGAGAAGCAGGCTCCCTGCTGAGCCAGGAGCCTGATGTGGGACTCGATCCCAGGACCCTGGGATCATGACCTGAGCTGAAAGCAGACGCTTCACCTACTGAGCCACCCAGGCGTCCCTTTCCCAGTCTCACTGATAAAACTTTTAGTCCCTCAGTGTAGCTATAAAATTTAGAATGTCCTTGAAAAAATCTAGTAAGTCGTTTTTGCTCTGACATAGTTTTAAAGTAGCAGGATTTAAAATAATAAATGATATAGAAAAGGATCAAAAACATGGAATGAATTCTTCAGTCCATTTCTTTAATGGGATGGTAAATATCACTGCAGACATTTTTGGAGAATATAATCAACCAGAACTATAATTGGAAAAAAGGAGTGACAACACCTCTATGCGTACTTGGTCCATGTTTGAGGACTATCCTAGTGCTTGTGTACTCCCTTCAACTCTTAATTGTCATCAATAAAACATGGACATGCCCACATGTGGCCACCGGTGATTGTGAATAACTTGGAGAAGAAGGTAGATGTTCCTATTCTAATGGATTTGCTCCTTTTTAAAATCAGCTCTATGGAGGTAAATTTAAATGTAATAAAAATCACCGATTTTAGGTGTGCAATGAAAAATATTTTGAGAAATATACACAGAGGTGGAACCATCATAATCTCAATACAGAACACTTCTGTCAACCCCAAATGTCCCTCATGCCCCTTTATTCCCTCACACGCACCCCCTGTCCTTAGGTCCTGGCAGCACTTGCGTGTCCTCTAGTGTTTACTGTTCTAGAGCGCCATGTAAATGACATCATACAATCTGTTTTGGCGTCCAGCTTCTTTAACGAAGCATACTGCTTTTGAGGCTCACCCATGTGTTATACTTACAGTAGCTTGTTCCTTTCTATTCCTACTGTTCCTAGTATCCCTGTAAGGCGATACCACAATTTCTTTATCCATTTAGCAGTTAATGGGCATTTAGATTGTTTCCAGTTTTTAGCTCTTATGACTAAATCTTTCAGCCTCATTTTAAGCACAACCAAGAAATTCTTCTTTACTGCCATTGCTTTTATTCCAGTTTATAAAATATGGCTAACTACAAGTTCGATTAAATGAAATCGTCAGTGTTGTGAGAACTGAAAGAAAACCAGTTGGGGAAGACGAACTCAGCTACCCTCCGTGATGCTCTCACACGCAGCCGGGACTGTCCTCTCTGTTTTCTTTGCCTTGGTCGTTTTCCCCTTGTAGACTTCTTATGGTGTATTCCACCTTCTACTTCCTATTTTAGCCATTTGAATTCCGTGTCGGGAGCAAGGCCTATGCCATATTTATCTCTGTTTGACTCAGTGCCTAGCAGAGTGTCTTTCACATTATTAATAGAGTTAGGATAAATATTAAACAAATTGATTTGGATTCTCCTCTCATCCCTCCCTTGGACACATAAGTGGTTTTTATTCTTTCAATCCATGATTGTATTACCTCTGGAGTGCCATAAAATAGGTTTCCCTAAATCAGAATATTTCAAATCCCACCTCTGCCTTCATATCACTTACATTGTAACCTTCGAGCCTGTTTCTTTCTTTGGCTATAATATGAGAGGATTTGATTAAACAGATTTGAGATTCCCTTCCAGTTCTAACATTCTAAGGTTTTATAAAAAGCCTACTAAGAAAGAACCTACAAGGGGAGAAGGCAACTCGGGAGGAAAGAGGGCTGGAGGGAGGAAATAGGAAAGCAAAGACAGGCCGTGTTTTTATGCAATGAAAAAAAGCAGGAATTAGACTGGTAGTGATCATTTCATACTATGTACAGATATCAAACCATTATGTTGTATACCTGAAACTAATGTGTTATATGTCAATTATACCTCAATTAAAAATTATAAAATAACATGTAGTTTCTTAAATAGAGTAAAAATTAGAGAAGGACTCAAGAAACAAAACTTGGTATATAAATCAACATTTGTTGGTAGAGCATTGGGTTTTTTTAGATTTTATTTATTTATTTGAGAGAGAGCTTGCACACAAGTGGGGGCAGAGGGAGAGGGAGGAAGCAAGCTCCCCGCTGCGCAGGGAGCCCAATGTGGGGCTCAGTCCCAGGACCCCAGGCTCATGACCTGAGCTGAAGGCAGATGCCTAACCAGCTGGGCCACTCAGGCTCTCAGTAGTGCATTTTCTTAAATTGTCTTTATAAGGAGAACTACAATAACAGTAGTGTTTTTTTCTACAGTAAATTTAGAATATCAGTTATCAGGCAGCTTCTCGTGCTAAAAATTGATGTTGAGACTGGCAACCCCTTTGTGTAGGAGAACCATAGCCCCAGTGTGTAAAGGGTAGCCCCAGGTATGGCTGTTGTCCTGATATGATTATCAGTAGCGCTCCTTTTCACTCTCCAATGCATATTGGTTTCGAGCAGTGCATTGTACAGCTCCCCCATTATTAGGGATCTCAGAGCCCCATATCTCCCTGCCTATAATCAGGGGTCTCACCTCGGGGTGGTTACTCAGCGGAAGAGTCCGCAGTGCCCTTTCTAGGATGATTCCTTCGGCAGCACGATCTCTAGCTCGCTGAGCCCCTGGAGCCGCTCTCTTCCGGGCACTCTTCCTTTTGACATGTCTAGAAGCTTTTTGCCTCCTCGTGCTAGCCTTGAGCAGATTCTGCAGCCTCACTAAGACTGCATCCTCCCTTCCCCCAATGACAGGGGTCTAAGAACACCTATTCATTAAGCATTCACTGCCTGCTTCTCCTGTGTGAATCCTGAGCCAGGCTCTGGATTTAGAGAGACAGAGATGACAAGAGGCAATAAGTCAAGTGTGATAAATGCCATCTTAGTAGGATGTATCCATTTACAATGTATAGTAAGGTCACCAAGGAAAGAATACTTAATTTAGGAGAGAATGGAAGGAGAGGGGAGAATTTTGAGCAGACCTTAAAGGAGAAGTAGACGCTGAGCAGAGGGACCGGGGTCGGGGTGAGGGTGGGGGTGGGGTGGAACAGGATGCGGGGGGCGGGGGGAGACATCCCAGGAAAACAAAGAGACGTATGCAGCGATCCACGATCCACGGGCAGAAGATTCATGGTGGGACTGGGGAGGCAAAAAGTGGCCTCATGTATCTATTTGTTGCAATATATCCATTTGGAACTTAGTGTGAGGGGAGACCTTGGAGTAGGTCCAAGGGGGTGTTGTTATGAGAAGCACCAGAAGGGACCTTATTTTGCATTTAGCGTGGACTCCTGATGATTCCCTTTGAGGGAGGTATGGGTATAGTTTTGTTCTGGAATTTTACACCACAGCATTACCGCATGCATTGACCAATTTCGATACAGACTTTCCTTATGTTGCTTTATAATTAGAAGCCAATGAATCGAGGCTCCACAGCGGTATGTGGACTACTAGTGATAGCTTTATGGAATTGTTTATTTTTAGTTTGGCAAAGGCAAGGCAGTAAATATCTCAATTAGTAAACTAAAACAGCACGGATGAGAAATGCCCACAAGGAGATAAGGAGTTAGACATAACTAAGCCAGATAATTAAAGGAAACCCTCAGCTCACTTACCCATATTTAGAGTAAGAGGAACCAACCTAATGTGTGTGCCGTGTCCGCGTCGCTGTCACAATGTGATCCTGCGCATTCTTCAGATTCTGATTGTTCAAGCAGTTTCTTTCTGTAGGAGCCCCCGCGATGGGGTATTGACCCAGGCGGATGACCTGTCTCACTGGGCCAATACCCCATCACCGCGGGCTGGGACGTTGTCTTGGACTGGGAAATGTTCTCATCCCGCAACTTCTCTCAACGTGACCGGAAAGGGGTCATATTAGGAAGTGCTGGGGGAAAGTTTTCCTTTTCATATTCATATTTATAATCCCATTACGTGGCCTAATGTGTGGAAATGTTTAAGGAAAACATCCAGAATCATTTCCTTGCTTCTGAATAGGATCCCCTACATTCTATCTGAGATGCCATTTTCAATTGAGGAGGAAAAAAGCAGAGGTGGTCTACAAAGCCTGAGTTTCAAGAATTTAAGTTTTGCTGTATTGATCCATGCCATTTGTAGAACCGCATGATCTGTGGGAAATAGTGACCACTCAAAAGATAAAACACGAAATGGTGGCCCGGAACGTTGTAGTCTTACTGAAAAGGAGGTTTGCGTTTTCAAGTTACAAAATAACAATATTCAGATGTCACGATTTTTTGATTTTTAAAGTCATATACTTTAGTCCATCTTGAATATGGCATGTACTGAACACAGCATGAAAGGCCCTTTGGCTCTCCCCCCGGTGGGGAGGGGGTGGGGGTTGAAGGTGGGAGGGGGTGGGGGACGGGGGCGGAGGGGGGAGGCGGGGGTCTGACAAAGATTGTTGTCTTCTTCGGCTCCACAGTTTACTACGTGTCAGCTCTCCGTGTTCTGTAGGGAAATGGTGGGGCTTGCTGCATCTGTAGATTACATTTCTGTCTGTCTCCTCTCTGCTTTGTAGACTGGAAAAAGATAGCATTCAGCAGAGCTTCAGCAACGAAGCAAAGGCCCAAGCCCTTCAGGCCCAGCAAAGAGAGCAGGAGCTGACACAGAAGATACAGCAAATGGAGGCCCAGCATGACCAAACTGGTAGGTGGTAGGGAAAGATTAGAGCCTGGGCACTGGCTCACAAGGCAGGCCCACGCCTTACTGTGAAATGACATCAGGAACACCTGTAACCTTTGGCTGGCCGAAGGGAGCAGATGCTAACTACACCGGAGATTCCGAATTACATATTAGTTAGCGTTTAAAAGAGAAAATGGAAAGTATTGCCCACTGTCTGTTGATTTCAGAGTGCTGCTCTCACATCTGTTGCACCATCTGGATTATGAGTTTATTTACCTGTGTTCAAGAAACGTAAAGCTGAGAGAGACCACAACAAAGTAGAAAAACAAAGGGCTTGTTTTTGGCTGGGTTTTCAGGCACACATGTTATATAAAAAAATAGCATCAGAAGCTCGGCGGGAAATGCTCTGAGCTTACAGTTAGAGTCTCCTGAATAGCATTGAACAGTTCCCACAGTACACACATTATAGCTACTCTAAAAGCCTAATGAGTTTGCTTCAGCATCCAAACTGGAGAAAAGCTTTAGCCATTAATCGGTTCTTAATTCACTGTCGCAGCTGGATGTAATTCAGTGGCTCCAAATTGATATGTTCCTTTATTTAATCTTTGCAGCTTCGAACATTTTTAGCATTTGTATGATTTCCCCACCTCCCCCCCCCCCCAGCCCAATCGAGAGCGATGTTTAATCCTTTGCATTCTTCAAGTTCTCAAACTGCTGTGAAAATGCAGTAATACAAGGCATTGACCACAGCTGGCAGCTTGGCTAAAAATTGCCATCTTTCATCACATTGGTGCTATTTTGCAGACGGAGTTGGCCAGTAACTCTTTACCTTTAATTTGAAAGTAAAATGCACTTTTGTTCAAAGCAACCAGTTGGATGTGTTCACCCAGAGCATTCTGTAGCCCCTTTCACTTTTGAGTTGTGTGTTCACAGACAGTGTTAGTCAAAACAAGACCGTGTCAGTCATTATAATTCCACACCACATACTCTGAGCTGATTGTACTATTAAAACAAAAGTTTAATTGATCCTGTCTCTTGCCGAAAAGTGTTGCTTAATTTTGAGTGCCTTGATTTATTTTGCTTTGTATGCTATATGCTTTTTACCAGTCAGCGGCTAAAATTGGAAAGAAATAAAGGGGCTTATTAAACCTGACACTTCACGGTAATTTTTCACATGATCTCATGTGCACTGTATTTGAAGACGGGCTAAAAAAATGATTGCTCATCCTATAGGTGAAAAATGGTAACATAAAAGTCATTAAATCATCTATTTGCTTATAAAGAGGCAGATGTCATATCGACTCACATGATTCCGTTCCGCGTTTTTCCAGACTCAGTGGATGTTTTTCCACTAAAAGCAAAAGGAGGGAATTCGGGAAGAAATAGTGTTTCCCTCCTGTTCACAAGCTTCTAGTGATCAAGGAGTCTTGGGCAGAATCTCCGAGTGCTACGTGAGAGGATTTAACGGCTAAGAGCACCTTAAGAACACTTCTGTTTTGCACAAAAATATTACGCTCTCTTCAATTCCTGTGACCAGATCTTCAGTGAAGCGCATACTGTTGACAGTGAAATCCAAATTCTAGGGAAGATGATGTATTCTACATCGTTATGAAAGAAGTATACACGAGGGGTTGGGTTAGTGAGATATGTGGGCAAATACGAAACATAAAGTATGAATTACAGTATAGAACAGAGTTCCTCCGTTATTTTAGTTGTGAATTATCTAGTTGTGATCATTCTTGACACTGTTGATAGTAAAATTGTCAAAATAAAAATATAATATCTTGCATATTACAAAGATATAAGCATCCATGGCTCCACTTGAGATAATCTGACAGTTTATCAGCACGTTAAAACGTCACCCCAAGCTGGTATGATCACAACTGTTTCCGGGATGTAATTATTAGAAAAATTAATGCCTCCCAAGATGTAGTGTCTTGCCAGGTGAGTGGTCCTTTGACCTTGGATGTTGAAATTGTCCTGTGGCTTCTAGGAAAGGGGTAGTGGTCTTAGCACTGTTACCAGTCTACATTTGGAAGCCCTGCAGAGTTACAACCATAAACATCTTATATTGGTGGGGGGTTTATTGTTATTTCTAGAAAATGAACAGTATTCATTGCTGACCTCCCAGAATACATTTTTGACAAAGTTAAAGGAAGAATGCTGTGCATTAGCCGAGAAACTGGAGCAGATCTCTAAAAAAAGCAGGTAGGTGATATTATACAATACTTTCGGAGTACTGTTTGGATGAATACTGTCATTTTTTCTGAAAAAACTGCATCTCCACTATTTGAGGCTCATGTCAAAATTAAATATGTGTTGACGTATTTCCTGTGAAAATGTTTCCTCTGTATGGACAGTTTCTTAATATGTACAATTTTTTAATTGTCCATACAGACACCTTGCTGTTTTTTTCATGATTTTGAATACATACTATTATTTGACTTTTTCAACATTCAGAATCGACAGTTATGAAACTTCAGAACACAAAGGTCAAGATGGCAAATATTTTACAAAGGATTCAGATAAATCAAGCAGTTTTAAAGTCTTATGTCAATACAGTTAACATTTTAATCTGTTAGCACAGTTCTCCACGAACACCCAGAAACTCTCTAGGTCAAATGATAATAGATGAAATGCGTATCTACAGAAATGAAACTAGGTGATACTTGAAAATAAATAAACCCAAACCATCCTTTCATTCTCCAAAAATTGATTTGTTTTATTAGAACAGCTATCATTCCTTTTGTAGGTACGCTGCCCTTTTATAAAATACATTGATTGGGATCTTCGTGAATTATTTTCAGCACATTTTCTAATCAGATTATCTCCATGAATGAATGATTTTCTGCTCTAAATGATAGGAGCCTGCATTCTCATCTCAGCTCTGAGCGTCACTGTCTTACCTCAGACAGATTTTACTTGACCTGCTTGAACTGTGCTTTCCTCTTGTAAATGAATGATATTGGACAGAATCACTTTGAACTATAAAAGGCATCACTCACGTAAACGAACTAGATATTAGATGTCCCATTAAACTACAACCTAGTGGAAAAATAACCTGTAGATCTCGTCTTTATTTTTCTGAGGTTCACTTAGACCTACACAGAGCAAGCAGTAGAGCTCAGCGAACAAACTCCTGACTTAGGAATCTCATTCAGAAGGGGTTTCCTGAGCCCTGTCTTGGGTTCCTGCATCAGTGAGGTAGCTTAGCTGTTGGAATCCATATCCCAGAATCCTTTGGGGAATCAGAGGGCTGATGAGTCCAGTTCTTCCTGCTCCCAGGAAGACAGAGGCTTTTATAAAGCACCCAGAATGCGCTCTGACATGCGGACCTTCTTAGCAAATACTAATTAAAGATCTTATTTGCGTAGAGAAAAAGCTCAGGGTGCCAAAATACCAGATATTTTCAGGAAGTTTGACAAGGAAACCCAAATGATTTTGTTGCAGGAGAGACCCTCATAATATATTAACAGTAGCTCCTGCTATTTCGAAATATTTTATTTGCCTCACATAAACCCAAAACTAAGTAATTTGTTAGAATCAAACAAACAAAAAACTTGGATCATACAGTTTAAGAAGAAATTACATTGATCTGGGACTTAAAAGATTGTGTTATCTGAAGATTGCTTTGTGATCGATTATTAATTATCTTGCTCTCTAAGGAGACATAATTCCGGAAATTACAGCATAAAAAAGAGATGGAGGTACTGTATGCTTGGTATTAATTCTTACAACTTGAGACAGGAATTACATGTGAGGGAACCAATACTCACAGTGTTTAAATAGCTGGGAAGTGGGAGAACTAGAGTTCTACCCTAGATATTTCTAGTTCCAAGGCCTATGATCTTTCTTGTAAGAAGTGTAATATCTTCCATCTACTACCAAAGAAAATCCAGGCCAAAGCAGCTATGGTAAGAAAGTTTGGGAAAGAAAAAATATTCCTTCAATTCCCATGGAGAAGTAGGCATGCTTGTCATGTGAGGGTAAGCCTGGGAGCGTGGGGCAACCTGTGCCCTGCGTCCCTGGCCCCGTTTCTTCTGCTCTAGATCTATCCATTTGTCCTGTACTGATCTAGTGAGACTGAGCCTCAGCCCCCCTCCACCTTCTCTTGCTTCGGGTTCCTCCAGTTCCTGACCGCTCTTTGTCAACTGAATGTGCCTCTGTCTGTCTGATACCCGCATGGCGTGCAGTACCTACTTACTGACTGAATGAAACAAGTATGGTTTTACCCCCTCGAATCCTGACCTGACTCTCCTCCCAACCTGTTCCTGTGTAGATGACAGTCAGGGTGCAGTGAAAAGCACTTTGGAATTCAGAAGGAGCAAGGTTCGAATCTTGCTCTGCCACTTGGCTGCATGACCTTGGGTACATTGCCTAATCTCCAAACCTCAGCTTCTCCATCTCTAAAATATGCACATTTTAAAAATTTACTTAATTTATTTATTTATTCATTTATTGAGAGAGAACATATGTGGGGGGGCGGGAGGGGCCGAGGGAGAGGGAGAATCTCAAGCAGGCTCCACCCTCAGCGCGGAGCCTGACCCGGAGATCACGACCTGAGCCAAAACCAAGAGTCCAACTGACTGAGCCACGGAGGCGCCCCTAAAACATTTCTAAAACCCTGTTGCTGGACTGTTGTGGGGATAAGAAATACTGAGAGATACACGGGTGCACATATACACATACACACGTGTGTAAAGCGCCTCGCTCGGTGCTCGACACGCAGAAGTGTAAGCACTCATGCTGACGGCATAGTTTCCAGAGCCTTGACCGCGGCAGTTTGGATGTGACTTCCGTCCAACTATTACTGTCTTTTCCAGGGAGGCTCCGAGTGCCATTCTGACAGACATAAATTCTGTATCACAAGGAAAACCTTTGTAAAAGCAAAGCAGGATCGGGAAACTGTGGGTCTGGTGGTGTTTTGAGTCCTGCTCTGAGCTGGCCTCTTTCGTAAATCTGAAGAATTAAAATAAGGCCATCTACTGTCGCTTTGCAAGTTGATCCAAAACTAAGGCCTGGCAATCATAAACACTCAAAAAATTGTTACCGATTATGGTTAAAACTTTTAAGAGCCCCTGAAGTTTACAAAATACTCATTTTGTGTGTCTCACAAGGATGTGGTAGAGTACGGTAAACTGTGATTTTAAGGTTCGTTGTCTGTTTGTTGACTTTAATTCCTGTCCACCGAGTGTCTCTTTTCCCTCTGACTCCCTCTGTGAAGAGGACGACATTTTCAAAATTCATACAAAATGTATCATTGGATTTTGACATGACCTTTTGCTTTGAATTCACCTGTATAACTTGAAGGGCTCAGAGTGGTTCTTTTTAAATAAAGACTGTAAATTTATGAAGCCCTGGGGAAGCCTTCGGGAGCTCCGTGCACCCTGTACTAAACTTTGGGGATAAATGATTTTTCCTGTGCTTTGAAGTGAGGAAAGTCTTGGAGCTTTTTGAGCTTCCTAGAGTGTTGTCACTGGGGAAGTCCAGTGTCCACAATAATGACCCCGCAGGGTGATTCTGAGCCGGCTTTTCCTCAGAGTACGACAGTAAAATTTTTCTTAAAAGTGGGTCTATTTATTTTGTATTTCTCAACAATCGAGAACAATTTTTGTAGCTCCCTTTTCTTGCTCGGGACATTTCTCAGAGTTCCACGTTATTTATAACCCCATACTAACCAAATGGCTTCACAGCATTTGTTATTAGCTTTATTTTTTACTCACGGATCTAGCCGTTTGACCAGAGCCCCTGCCGTCCCTAGGAACGCTGAGTCTGGGCTCGCCGTGCCTTAGGCTCTGACTCCTTACCCCAGCCTCAGGCTAGGCTGCCCCGTGCAGGTGTTCGGGAAGGGTCCTTCCGAGTGTGTCTGGTGTATGTGTTTTCTCCCCAAGTGCCAAGCTCAGGGGCAGCGCCTTGAGCTCCGTTGTCTGCGCGCCCTCCCCAGTGATCAGCGTGGGACTGTCTGCGCGCCGCATTCCACCCTGCTTGGGTGGTGTCTGTAACTCCAGGGTTTGTGAATGGCACGTCCCATTTTCGAACTAAAAATGAACTGCCGATTCTGTGCATTTGATATAGCTCGTTTCTGACCACGAGACGGGAGAATTAATTCCGTTTTGCTTTTAATTGGCACCAGGCAGGCATGCTGGCTGATTTGAGTTGATGCTCTCATAAACTTTAGCTACCCTTTCGTCTTTATTCCCCGGGACCCTGGGAGCTTATTACAAGTCCTAGGGTTGTTTTTGAGGGTGGTAAGTGGGGCCATTGAAATATCTTTGGTGCAACTGGGATTTCTCTTTATCAAAGTGAGGGAAGTGTTCCCTCTCCGCAGGGGCTTGGATGAATCAGCAGTGAAATGGTTGCAGTGCCGTTTGCAGGGCTCTGACCGAGGCCTGGGAAGAGCTGAGAAGTGCTGGGCGCTGGGAGGCGTGAGCCTCTGGCTGCTGGAGGGTGGCGATCAAGCCTGGGCTGGGGTGCGGCCCCTCGGCGCACGTTGGAGAGACAGGCTAGCAGGGAGCACAGAACCCCGGTCTACGTGGTGGTTTTGCGTCTCTTCTTTCTTTCCTGTCACTGTCACTTTCTGGGTTGCTAGGCTTGCGGATTGATGTCTAACACAGCCCATTGTGTATTTGTGATTTGCGTTTTGTAATTAAGAGGAACAATGGGAGTCCATTGGGTCTCGTTATATATAATGGTTGGTTTAATTTGTTTCACTTCTATCTTGTTAATTGTAAATTGATCATTAAGATTTGAATTCTAACCTGTCACCAGGGTTGTGGGTATTGAGGCTAGAGCAATGATCCTGGTTTTAATCACTGATGATGAGAAACAAATTTTATAATTTTGGTACATATTGCAGTTCATATATTTTAACACTGTATTTTATGGTGTTATAAATATTGTTAAATGACTTTTAGTGTAGTTTTACTGTGTGGACTATAATGTATAAATTATATTACTGTTTTGGCAACAGCCAGTATCCAACTGTGTGAGTTTAATTGAAGTAAAGAACACACACCCGGTTGAACTATTTTTCCCCCCCGCATGTTTAGACGATGTTAGATTGGGATGCTACAAAAATTATATTCTACAAGGAGGGACTCATACTGGCCTCTGCTAATTGTCAGCAAAAGTCAAGTGAGAATCTAAAAGAATAAAAAATTAAGGGGTCAGGTTTTCCCTTAAAAAAGCAATTATCACTGTAATCCTAATTGTAGTAGTAAAATATTATACTTCATGCAAATGCCATTACACAGTATAACTGGTATATAAAAATGCAGGGAAAAGTTCATGCTTCTGTGAAGCCAGAAATTATCTAAATTTTCTCTAAAAATGGATTAGAGTCAATTATTCGTTTATATGACACTGGAATAATCGTGCCACAGAGGTAATCTGGAACCAACAGAAACTTGTGCTGAAGTTTACTCTCCGAGCTTTGCAAACTACTAGTTCTTTGACTATATCGTGGGCCCTAGACAGACTAATGATGATGTCCATGGACATTTGCCAAATTTTTATCAGATACTGCAAGTTGGAAGGCAAATTACCATAATAAACAAAGAGAAATAAAAACCCAAAAATATGCAAAGCAGAAAAAAATATTATAGCAATAAAATACCTGATACTAATGTGCATTTTACAAAATAACATTTATCTCTTTGTGGTCGTGTAAGACATCCCCAGTGTAGGGCATTTGGCTATAACTAGAAAGAAAAATTAAGAAAAAAAATTTCCTATGACGTTACCATCCAGCGGTAACGTTCATCTGTGATGTATCTCCTTGCAGTGAGTTTGCGTGTGGTTGTAAGTGTGTATGGACACATACATTCGCCTGGTGGGTGAGTGCCACTGTATACACAGTCTGTATCCTGCTTTTCACTTACTGATATCTGGTGAACATTTGTCTACATCACTACTCTGGAAACCATTTTAATTGAATCATTCGTATGTATAATAATTCATTAGACATTTAAGATGTTTCCAGTTTTTCACTGTTATGAATAATACAATAATAATTTTGTCCATTACTCTGAATTTTTTATGATTCCCTTAGTCGAAATGCCTAAAAGGGGATTGCGGGTCCAAAGACTCTGACCTGTCTTTTTTCTGTTTCAATAATACGAACCCTTTTAAGGCTATTGACGTGGATGACTTTGTTCAAGTATTACACTAAATTCTCAGTATACGTGTACCCACATCAGTATGTGACACAGAGAGGTGAAATTTGTAAGAAAAAGTGAGAGGCAGTATTGCACAGTGGGTGGGACAACCCCTGTAGAGTTGGAGAGGCCAGTGTTTGTATCTGAGCTGGGCTAATGACCCTTTGGGTGACCTCAGGCAAGTCATTAAACCTCCTATTTACCTCACAGAGAAAAGGAAATAAACACTTACCCTGAAGAATTAATTGCGATCATTAATATACAGGATGGATTCTGCTATCTGACAGAGAGTAGGCAAGCACGCACTGAATATTCAACTGGGATCTGCTTTTGTTACGCATTTTTTTGAATAATAGCAGAAATTGAGTATTTTATAAATGTTGATTGCCTGTTTCTGTTTCTTCCTCTGTGAATATTTTTCATATTCCTCGTGTGTTTTTAATGGGAATTTTGATGGAGGGGGGATAGCACTTCATTAAATGACGCGTCTCATCTTCATTTGTCTCATTTTTTCTGTGTTCCCAGTCCTTTTTTTAATTTTGAAAATTTTGTTCCCAGTGCCTTCTGTTTTTCATGATTTTTTTTCCTAAATCAGAGTGATTTTCATAATCTTTTTTCCAGGTTTACTGAGAAATTAGTGACATACATCACCGTCCAAGTTTAAGAAGTACAGCATGGTGGTGTGATTTACATGTATTGTGACAGGATGACCACAGTAGATGCAGCTGAAATGACTTTATTGTTTGTCTTAAATATGTGTCCATTTTAGAAATTCAAAAAAAATGGAAAAGGAAAATAAATTTTAGAAAATTCCTAATTCTGACACCTAGAGATAATCCATATTAATATGTAATATACATAGTATTTTTAAGGGGAAGGGGAAAAAGTATTTTTTAATTATAAAATGGTATCACTTTATATATGCTGATTTTCAAATATTTTCCTTTCTTACCAATATATCATATTTTTACGTCAATAAATAACACTGCCAACAGATAGCTCTCACTGTCAGAATAGCCTCTTGATACTCCTTTGTATAAGTAATGTAACCAGTCTTCTGTTGACACATTTCTGGATTCGGTTTCCAGATTTGGGGTTGCAGAGCAAGGTTGCTTCTAGAAAGAATGCTACTGTGAACAGTACGACTTTTTGTGTGTAAAGATTTCATATTTTTATATTGTAAAAATCTATGTTTCTGTTGTAATTGTTCTTTTAAAAAGTGACTCCCCCCCCCCCCCGGGGAAGTACCTGAGAACAGATAAATACTCTTCTGCGTGGTTTCCTAATCTGGTTTAAGGATATTCGTTGTCTTTTTGGAATTTATTTTAGCTCACGATACATGTTGTGATAAGAGATACTAATCTTAGAAGAACACTCAATTAACAATTTCTTATAACTGCCTTAAATTCTTATATATTGTCTGTGATTTTGAAAGGAGAAACATAAATCATTACTAACCGATTTAGACTATTTCAAATATAGGTAAATTCTTATTAGGAGAGGCAAATGTAGACTGAGTGCTTGATCTGACCTTGCAAATGAGACAATCCCTGCCCTCATGTAGACTCTAGTAAGAAAGATGAGACATCGAGCCACAGTTCAGAGGAATAAATTATAAGCTAATATATGCAGAAAAGCTGAGAGTAGTTTCAGAAAATATGCTGATGTACTGAGAACGGCGAAGTATTAATCAGGGCAAGCTTCCCTTGAGTTGACACTGGAACCAAGATGAAAACAAAATGAGGAATGAGGGGAAAGGAAAGTGAGAAATTGCCTCATACAGTGACGTCATCACCTGGGACGAGTTCTGCGGGATGAGTTCCCTGAGCAAATCCACATCTCTCCTTAACCAGGAAGAAAAGACTCTCTCACCTAATGGAGGAATCCTTTCTTTTGGAGGGATGTAATTCTGCGTCAGGGGTCTCACTTAACCTTCAAGAAACAAACCGGTTGTCAGCTGCTCGCGTTTTCAGATGCAAGAGCCGTGGAGCGTGAGGAGGTGGTGACCACAGGACCCATGCTGAACGGAAAGCAAGGACAGGGATACAGTTTTTCTCAGATGGGTCTCTTTCCGATCTTGAGGTTTCGAGACTTAAGGTGATTCTCCAAGATACTGAAGAGGTAACACATTTCATCACCAAAGTAACTTCCTGTGATCCCACCTGTGATGTGTGAGGGCAGCACGAAGACTGGGTAGATAGGACCCGAGGTGGCAAAGTGGGGGAAGGTGAATCTTACGTGTCTCCAAAGGGCACTTGCATGGGAAGCAAGCTCATCTGCTCTCAGGATGCCAGAAAAACTTGGAAGGCAGAAGTGGAGCATAGGACCAAAACCAAAATTGACAGTTCTACCCCCGACCCCACACAGCCAATGACTGTCCCTCCTCCACCCAGCGACTGGGAGCTTCCTCTCTGAAGACACTGAACCAGCAGGCTCTGGTCACAATAGGGGCACTGAGGGTTGCAGAGAGAAATGAATAGGAAGTCTGCATTCTGAAAGGTGAGATCCCTACCTCTCTATTTCCTACGGGCTCCTAAACCACGGCTGGCGAGGATCAGACCCAACAAGCAGGGAGCTGGAGACTTCTCCTCTTGAGAAGCAGGATGGCCACAGGGGAAGAATGACGGACACGGATATTAGAAATCTCCCACTGGAAAAGATGGCTGGACGTTCCGTCCCTCTACACTAAAGCCCTCATCTGGGGACGGTCAATGTACACCAGTGTGCGTGCGATCGTCATAAGCTACCGCGCCAGCAAGGACCAAGGTTTCGGTAGTCACGTGACGCAAATGTGGCCATTGCTTTAACTGCACACTGGAATACTAGTAATTACATTGACGAGCTGGAGATGGGGTGAGGGGGCGGGTAGAGGAATGCCATTTTTCATTATTATGCCTTTTGGAACTATATGATTTTTATCATGTGCCATTACATTAGCTATGTTAATTGAAAGAAACAATGCTCTGTCGTAGAGATTAGGCCTGGGGTTGCTCCTTTAACAGCATGGTGGCTGGCCTGTAATAGGCACTCAATAAATACTGGGTGTGAATATGAATCATTTTCATTTTTGTGTCGTTCCTGGAAGAAGCCATCTCTTTCAGAGTAAGTCATTATTCCTTTCTCTATCTGCCACTGGAGTCCCTGCAATGCAAATATTCCTGCACTAGACATTTTGCAATTTCTGGAATATTCCATTTTACCTAAAATAACTTTTATTTACAGTACTATTTTTAAGTGTGGGGTTTAAGATAATGCTAAGGTTATACAGTAGAAATGTGCTCTGGTAATAAGAACCTTTAACATTTGTCATTTCTGTGTGTTCACCTCTCTAGATCTGAAATAGCTCAGCTCAGTCAAGAGAAAAGGTATACACATGACAAACTGGAAAAGTTACAGAGGAGGAATGATGAGTTGGAGGAACAGTGTGTCCAACACGGGAGACTACATGAGATAATGAAGCAAAGGTAATGCAACCTTAACAATCAACTGACATGCTGTATATTGAAGGTGTTTGGTTCCAGAGCCGAGTGGGAATTGATGTGGAATAAATGGCATTCATGGCCACTCTGGCACACAAGGGACATGCTCAAAATCTAATACTCTTGAGTATTTATGCTTCCCCAGCTTAGGTTGTTCTTATAACATACAGAAGGGAGAGCGTTCTCTAGACATGGAGTTAGATTTAATAGAGAGCATTGTAGGGAAACCATCTGCCTTCACGGTGTAAGTCGGTAATGTGAAATATGGAGGACTTTCATAGAAATGAGGTTTCCTGTGTTTTTTGTGAGATAAAATGTATAAGAGGTTGAGAAGGTTAAAGATCTTTTTAAAATATATTTATTTATTTACTTGAGAGAGAGAGAGTGCACACTCGAGTGGGGGAGGGAGAGAGAATACCCAAGACAACTGACTCCCTGCTGAGCGCAGAGCCCGATATGGGCCTGAATCCCATGACCCATGAGATCATGACCTGAACCGAAACCAAGAGTCAGCTGCTTAACCGACTGAGCCACCCAGGCGCCCCAAAGGTTAAATCTCTTCATCAGATATGCACTGATGATGTTGCTTGAGACAGAATTTGACTCCAAACCTTATGGTTCTTTCTGGTGGTGTCACTTGGAGCAAGTCCTGTGACCTCCCTGATCATCAGTTTCTTCATCTGTGTTTTGGGACTAATAATGGCCACTTTGCAGTTTGATATAAAGAGCAAATGTATGTCAAGCACCTGGCTCCTACTAGTGACCTACTGAATGCCACCAGTGATATTGCTCCCTTTCTCTAGACGATGAAACACAAGCTCAGAGAGACTAATGGATTTGCTCAGAGGGACAAGTTGAGGAGGTGGTAGAGTTTGAACCTGAATCTTGATCTTCTGACTCCAAATTCCTTTCCTTTTTAGTGTCGTTCTTTTGTAATGAACCCAGCCCCGTGTCATTTCCTATAAATGTGTTACTTAAAATTTCCGTATAATGATGGATTCCCAGGGGAAAAGAAATGTCAGTATTTACACCATAGTTGAATGGATTGCTATAAATTTGGGCTTCATGTAGCGATCACATGCATAGCACCGCGGCGAGCTTGAAGGGGTGTTCTTGGCTCCTAGCCCCCCCATTCCTATCCTGTTCCCCAGATACCCCACATCTTCTCTGTTTCAAAAGCAATTGTTGATATAATTGAGAGGAAAATGAAAATGCTTATACACTCCTTTTATTTTGTATTTTTTTAAATTTAAAGTCAACATTGAGTCCTTGGGGAGGGGGTAAATACTTTATAATTTTGATTGCTTGCTGTATTGAAGAGAAGAAAGGCAGTCAGAAAATGGCACTGCTTTTCAGTCACCAAAATATTAAAATATGGGTGTCTTTGGCAGATATTAATCATTCATTTATTTACTCATTGAAATATTTACATAGACTCAGACAGTGTTCTAGGCCAGACTAAAATATTTTAGGTTTTGTGGGCCACATGTGGTTTCTGTCACAGGGTCTTTTTTGTTTTTGTATTTTACAATCTTTTTTTTTTTTTAAGATTTTATTTATTTATTTGTCATAGAGAGAGCGAGCACGAGCAGGGGGAGCGGCAGGGAGAGGGAGAAACAGACTCCCCACTGAGCAGGGAACCTGATGGGGGACTCAATTCCAGGACCCTGAGATCATGACCCGAGCCGAAGGCAGACACATAACCAACTGAGCCACCCAGGTGTCCCTTTTACAACCTTTTAAGAAAGCAAAACCGTACATGGCTAGAGGGCCAGCAAAACAAGCCAGGGAATTTGACCTGGTCCTTTGGCTGCAATTTGCCACATACTGGCAACCAAGGCATTTTGCTAATTTTTTTTTTCTTAAATTTGTACTAGAGTCCACAAACTGCACTCAGCCATGTTCTCTTACCTTGAAACAAACGGGAAGGTAGCTGTTACTCCATCCGTGTCCAGACGGACGACTGAGGCTCAGAGAGCTACCGTTGCCGACTGAAGGTCGGGCAGCAAACTAATCATTCACTCAGCGGGTGTTTACTGATTGCCACCCTGCGTCCTGTTCTCCAACACAAGCTGGGAAGAAAATAGTAACTATGGTCCCCAGTGTCATGGCATTTACGGCCTTATAGGGAAGGTGGATACAGACCAAATAACTTTGTAAATATCTAGTTAATTACAGCAACACTTGGTTCTATGAAAGAGATAACTACTTTATGGTAAAAGCACCTTTAATAAGGGGGCCTACCTGCTCAGGAAAATTTTCAGTGAGAAAATAATACTTGAAATGAATCTGTAAGCGTGGGGATAGCAACGGCTTGCTTTCTAGGGCAGGAGCTGGCAGACCGCGCCCCGGCCCATGCCCACGGTGCGTGGCTCAGAAAGGCAGTCGTGCTCATCTGTCCACGTACTGTCTGTGGCTCAGCTCTCGCACAGCAGGGCCGGAGCTGAGCCCTTGAGTCAGAGACTGTGACTTACCAGCCCAGGAAGCCTGAAATATTTACTGTCTGGCCTTCTCCTAAAAAAGTTTGTAAAATTGAAGATCCTGAGGTAGGACTTTTGAGGAAGGAAAGAAACTGTGTGTTTAACGTCAAGAGTAAGGGAAAGAATGACACGCGATGAGGTTGGAGAGATAGGGGGCCTTTAAGTTTTTATTACAGACCCGTTACTTTATCCTTTTACTGAAGAGAAGAAATAATTTTAAAATAATTTTTTAAAGAATGATGTAATCAAATTTGCATTTAGAAAATAGCATTCCAGGGGCGCCTGGGTGGCACAGCGGGTTAGGTGTCTGACTCTTGGTTTTGGCTCAGGTTGTGATCTCATGGTCATGGGATCGAGCCCCACATTGGGCTCCACACTCAGCACAGAGTCTGCTCAAGATTCTCTCTCCTTTTCCCTCTGCCCCTTCCCCCGCTCTGTCTCTCTAAAATAAATATATAAATCTTAAAAACAAACAGCATTCCAGTTCCCGGAGTAGATCATGTATCAGAGCAGAGCCACAGTGTTTGTACAGGCTCCAGTGGGAGCTCCTGGAGTAGTTAGTCAAGCGATGATGGTGGCTTGGACTCGAATGATGATAATGATGATAGAGGGAAGCAAACAGATTGGGGAGACATGCAGGAGGTGAAATCAATAGGACTCAGCAATTGATTGGCTGTGTTGGGTAGGGGGGCATGTCCAGGACAATACCCACATTCCCGACTCGAGCAGTGGGGACATAGTGGTGCCACTTAGAGAGCTAGAGGATGTGGAGGGAAACGGGTTTGTGGGCAAGATGACTTGGGTTTGGGATGAGACCAAGTGTTCAGTTCAGCCCTGTTGAATTTACTGTGCCAGTGCTTCGTACAAATGGAAATGTCAAATAAGCAGGGGGACATAGGAGACTCTGCTCAGGAGACAGGTCTGGGCTGGAGATAGAAATCTAGTGGCCCATAGAGAATATTTGGAACCTTGTGGGCAAATGAGGTGGATCACTTAGAGGAAAAATACAGGAAAAAGGAAAAAGGGCTCCAACATTTAAAGAACTTCAACATTTTTAAAAAGGTTTATTTATTTATTTGAGAGAGAGAGAGAGAACAAGCAGGAGTGGAGGGAGAGGGAGAGAGAGTCTGAAGCAGACTCCACACTCAGCATGGAGCCTGACACGGGGCTCGATCTTACGACCCTGAGATCACAACCTGAGCCGAAACCAAGAGTTGGATGCCTAACCGACTGTGTCACTCAGGCGTCCCAAGAACATCAACCTTTTTTTAAAAAAAAATATTTTATTTATTTATTTATTTGACAGAGAGAGCAAGAGAGAGCACAATCAGGGGGAACAGGGGGAACAGTAGAGAGAGAGGGAGAAGCAGGCTCTCCGCTGAGCAGGGAGCCCGATGTGGGGCTCGATCCCAGGACCCTGGGATCATGACCTGAGCTGAAGGCAGATGCTTAACCATCTGAGCCACCCAGGTGCCCCGAACATCAACCTTTTTAAAGGTAAGGTAAAAGTTGGCAAAAGACATTAAGACAAGTAATCTGGGAAATAAGTGGAAACCAGAAGGGCAGGCTGTCATGCGTGCTTCAGGAAGGAGGAGGGGACCAACCAGATGCTGCTGAGTGATTGAGTGACTGAAGGTATCCGCTGGACTTAGTGACATAGACAGACTGGTTATGTTAACGAAAATACTGCTAGTAGAAGAGTATAGCAACCATATTAGAGCAGATTGAAAAGTTGTGTGAGTAGAAAAACTGACATAGCAAATTTCAAGTACTTTTTCATGAGATTTGGCGGCCAAGGAAAGTGGGAAGCATTAGCAAGCCGGAGAGATAGACCAAGCTACCAGTGGTTGGGGGATGTATTAGGAGGGGTAGATGTGAATGCATTAAATTCTGATTGTCCAGATCATTTAACTGTGGAGTCAGGAAACGTCCATTTTCCAGCTGGTGATTGGGAATCCCTGGAGTCCACAAAGGCAGTCCAGTCCAGGGGATTCCTGTTCAAGATAGCAATGGCATGTTTTCTTGTTTTAAGACAGGTGTTGATTCATACATTTTATCATAGAAAATAGAACCACGTGAGAGCTCTTAGAGCCAGTAGAGACCCACTGAGTGCCCTCACATGCTGTCGTGCGGTCAAGTATTGGGTTACCAGCCCCCAGCAATCCACATCGCTTTGTTAGTTACACAGTCTTACATGGTTTTTTCTCTTTTTGTGGTAATATATGGCTTAAATTATACACATAAAAACCATTGACGACGACATGCAGCTGCTGATTGAAATGTAACGAGTGAATAATGAGTTTTAAATTGGCCATTCTTCCATAAACTACTTCAGAATGATCTTCAAGTTATGTATTTTTCTAATGGAAAGTTTATTCCTTGAAAACCAGTGTTAAGAATGGGAAATAGGAGCACCTGGCTGTCTCAGTCGATAGAGCATGTGACTCTTGATCTTGGGGTCATGAGTTCAAGCCCCATGTTGGGCCTAGAGCTTACTTAGAAAAAAAAAGGAAATAGAGTATTGATTTTTATCAAATTTGACATTCCATTTTGGGGGAATTAAGACTATTCACTGTTTTTAGAGAAGTCCCTGAAAACAGAAGCCTGAAATCTTAACCTTTATTTCATCATTTAAAAACAAAATAAGACAAAATATTGGCAGAGAGAATCCAACAATATTTAAAAAGAATTACACTCTACAACCAAGTAGGATTTATTCCAGGTATGTAAGACTGGTTCAACATTCAAAAATCAATTTATGTAGCCCATCACATCAATAGGCTAGGCAAGAAAAATCACAGGATCATATCAATAGGTGTAGAAAAAGCATTGACGAAATCCAACACCTATTCATGGTAAAAACTCTCAGTAAACGAGAAGTAGCAGGGAACGTCCTCAACTTGATACAGAACATCTACAAAAAGCCTAGTGCTGATACCATACTTGATGGTAAGAAATTCAAAGCTTTCCCGAAAAGATCAGATATAAGGCAAGGATATTCCCTTTCACCCCTCCTTTTCAACATCATACTGGAAGTTCTAGCTAATGCAATAAGACAAAAAAAGAAGTAAAGGGTATAAAGATTGTGAAGGATGATATAAAACTGTCTTTGTTTGTAAGATGGTATGATCATCTGTATAGAAAAAAACTCCTGGAACTAATAAGCAGTTATAGCAAGGTTGTAAGACACAGGGTTAATACATGAAAATTAATCACTTTCCTATATGATCAATGAACAACTGGAATTTGAAATTAGAATCACACACCATTTATATTAGCACCGCAGAAATTAAATACTTAGGTATAACTCTAACAAAATAGGTACAAGATTTATATGAGGAAGCTACAAAATTCTAATGAATGAAGCCAAAGAATTAGTGAACGGAGAGACAGTCCATGTTCATAGATAAGAAGGCTCAATATTGTCCAGATGTCGGTTCTTCCCAGCTTGTCCTGTAGCTTTTGTAATCCCGATTAAAATCCCAGTAAGTTATTTTGTGGGTAGTGATGAACTGCTTCTGAAGTTTATATGGAGAAGCAAAAGACCCAGAATAGCCAGCACACTTTCAATATAATGAGGAGAAGGACGAAGTGGAGGACTGGACCTACCTGACTTCCAATTTACTACGAAGCTGTAGTAATCCAGACAGTGTGGTATTTGGGTAAGAATTGACAAACAGATCAATGTAATGGAGCAGAGAACCCAGAAGGAGGCCCAAATTAATATAGTCAAATGATCATTGGTGAAGGAGCAAAGGCAATACATTGGAGCAAAGATAGTCTTTTCAACGAATGGTGCTGGAATAACTGGACATCCACATGCAAAAAAAAAAAAAAAGAGAGAGAGAATCTAGGCACAGATCTTATACCTGACACAAAAATTAACTCAAAATGGCCCACAGACCAAAATATAAAATACAAAACTTTGAAACTCCTAGAAGACAACCTAGATGACTTGGGAATGATGATGACTTTTTAGACACAACACCAAAGTAATTGATAAGATAGACTTTATTCAAGTGTAAAACTTTGGCTTTGAGAAAGGCAATGTCAAGAGAATGAGAAGAAAAGCACAGACTGGAAGAAAATATTACAAAGATGATAAAGAACTATTGTCTAAAATAGTCAAAGAATTCTTAAAGCCCAACAATAAGAAAATAAACAAAACAATTAAAAAATGAGTCAAAGACCTTAACAGGCACCTTATCAAAGAAGAGATACAGATGGCAAATGAGCATATGAAAAAAGGTCCACATCATATGTCATCAGGGAAATGCAAACTAAAACTACAATGGGATACCACTACACGCCCGTTAGAGTGGTCAAATCCAGAATACCGACACCATCAAGTGCTAGCCAGGATGTGGGAAAATAGGAACTCTCCTTCACTGCTGGGGGGAATGCAAAATGGTATAGTCACTTTGGAAGACAGTTTGGCAGTTTCTTACAAAATTAAATGTATGATCCAGCAATCATGCTCCTTGGTATTTACCCAAAGTAGTTGAAAACTTATATCCACCCAAGAACCTGTGCAGAGGTATCTGTAGCAACTTTATTCATAATGTCCAAACATGGAAACAACCAGATATCCTTCAGTAGGTGAATGGATAAACCATGATCCTACCAGACAGTGGAACAGTATCTAGCATTAAAAAGAAATGAGCTATCAGGCCTTGAACAGAGATGCAGGAACCTTAAATGTTTATTATGAAGTGAAAGAAGCCAGTCTGAAAAGGCCACAAACCATATGATTCCAACTACATGACATTTTGGAAAAGACAAAACGATGGAGGTAGTAAGAAGGTCAGTGGTTACCAGAGGTACGGGTGGAGGAGAACAGAGGATTTGTAGGGCAGTGAAAATATGCTATGTGGTACCATAATAGTGTCTGTGAATCATCATGCATTTGTCTAAACCTGTAAAATGAACAACATCAAGAATGAAGCCTAACCTGAGCTATGGACTTTGGGAGATTGTGACGTGTCTCTGTAGGTTCATTACTTATAACAAATGTATCACTCTACTAGAGGATGCTGATGATGGGGGGGTGGTCTGTGCATGTGTGAGAACAGGGGATATATGAGAAGGTTCTTTGCCTTCCCCTCAGTTTTGCTGTGAGTCTTAAATTGCTCTAAAAAAAGTCAATAAAAAAATGAAGCAATAAGTTGAATTTTACATTAAAAAAACTCCCAAGAATTCCAAAAAATATCATGAAACTATTTTTATATGTTTTTTATTCTTACACATCAATTTAATTTCAAATCTATATTATAGAGCACACTTTGTTCCTAAACCATATTATGTTATTGGCCAATTGTGCCTTTTTTCTTGTATAATTAATTCATTAAGGATTTAATTTATGTAAGTGAAGTAGCTGGCATTATTGGTTACATAGGAAAATTACTTCTTTTAGCTTTTTATTTTGAAATAATTTGGCTTATAGACAAGTTACAAAAATAATTGAGAGCTCCCATATGCCCTTCTCCCAGCCACGTGCAATGTAATAAGCATTGTATGTAACCACAATCCAGTGATCTGACCTGGGAAATTAGCATCAATGTGGTACTAGGAACTCATCTCTAGACCTCATTAGGATTTCACTAGTTTTCCCCGAATATTCTAGTTCTGGTTCAAGATTCTATGTTGCATTTAGTTCTCATTTCTCTTTCGTAGTCTTTAGACACTTAATTATTTCTCTCAGCGGGGAGAAACCTGACTTGTGATGGTTCCTCACTTTTGATGAGAACTGCTCCATTGTTTGTAGAGTGGCTCGGTGTTGGTTTGTCTGAGGCTTCCTCAAGGTTAGGCTGAGGTTGGTCATTTGGGGCAGGAATCCCACAGTGTTGTGTCCCTCTCAGCGCGCTGTGTTGAGGGCGACAAGCTTTCAGTGTGTCCTGTCATGGGTGGTGTTGACTTTGAGCACTGGGTCGAGGTGGGGTCTACCAGATCTCTGCTCAAGAGAAGTTTTTAAGTGCCTCACAGGGAGATAGCTAGAGACCACGCAAATACCCTATTTCTCATCTTTTTTTTTAAAGATTTATTTATTTATTTTGGGTGGGGGAGAGGGAGAGAATCTCAAACAGACTCTGTTCTGAGTGCAGAACCTGACGCCCGTCTCGATCTCACAACCCTGAGATCACGACCTGAGCCGAAACCAAGACTCGGGCGCCTAACTGACTGCGCTACCCAGGCACCCCTCTCATCATATTTTTTAATAGACTTTATCTTTTAGAATAGTTTCAGGTTCAGGAAAATTGCTTTAAAACTAAACTTTATATTAAAAGATTTAAAGATCTACCTATTTCAGATAAAATTTGTTACTTTAAAAATCCCTCTTCATCATATTGTGTAAAAACTGTGAAATAATCTAACTGACCCCTGAGGGGATTCATAAAGGCATGTATTGCTGTGAAAGGCTTTGAGAGTCAGATGAGTTTGCAGATGCTGGGGTAGGCCGAGCGGAGGAGAGCCCGTGCTTAGCCAGGCTGAATCCTGGCCTAGGAGAGGGTCACCTCCTGCATCTCAGGGGTGGCCTGAGGGGAGGACATGAGCTTGTATGTCCAGCTTTCTGGGTAAGGTGCTGGTAAAGTGCGCTGAGGCCAGAATTGGTTGGTTCTCCATTTATCGGGCATCCTTTTGTGCCAGTCACCGCACTAGGCCGGGGGGACAAGGATGAAAAGGGTCTACTCCTCTGCCCCTCTCCCCTGGCTGCAGGCTCTCTCTCTGTTTGGGCTGGTGGGGCTCCCGAGCAGCTGTGACGTCACCCAGCACCTGCTGCTGCTCCTGTGCCTCCCGAAACCCCACAGGCAAGAAGGAGGGGTATCCTGGGGGACTCGCCTCCTGGGCAGCCTCGGCAGGAGTTGGTTGCCAGGAGTGTTTGTTTGATCTCTTATTCTCTCTGATTTGTGTAAACCAGAAGTCTCTTGATGTTGGATTTGGGTGTAGAGACATAAAACTTTCCCTGTCCCTGAGGAAATGTTTTGAGTTGATCTTGCCTCACTTAGAACAGTAATCAAGGTATGAACTGAAGTGTGGTGGGTCATGATTTACAGAGAATCAGTAAATCAGTAATTGACTGAGAATGCTAAGGCAGCATTCCACTGGCTCCCACCCCTCCCCGGATCCTGCCTGAACTCCGGCAGTTTGGCTTCCCGTGATTTTGGGGGCAAAGGACATTTAGTTATTACTGCATCATCAGTGTCGTACTGAGGTCATCTGGGTCTTTAATGCTGCTATTCTCGCTTTTAATTATAAAATGCTCTTAATTTAGATTCATGGTGATTAATTTCATTTGTCCTCTGTTGTTTTGTTAACCTCTTAGGACTGCAGTATTGCATACTTGTTTCAGCAATGTGTCAGTTTTTCAATCACTATGTTCCAAGTCCTATGTGGATTGTAATTCACCAGTGAATCATCTGCCTCTCTTTTGCTAAAGCAAATGTCTGTATAATCCCCACCTTCCATCTCCCCCTGCCCCTGCCAATATGCTTTAGAGAGGCACCCCTTTGGTGATGTGCTGTTTGGGAATTTGGTGTTTTGTTGTTGTTGTTGAGAGAGAGAGAGAGAGCACGCAGGTGCATGGACATGCACACACTCTGGGAGGGGTCCGGGGAAGGGGCAGGGGGAGAGGGAGTGAGAGAATCTTAAGCAGGCTGCACACCCGCCCAGCGCAGAGCCAGCTGCAGGGCTCCATCTCACAACCTTGAGATCATGACCTGAGCTGAAATCAAGAGTCGGAGGCTTAGCCGACTCAGCTACCCAGGCGCCCTGGGAATCTGTATTTTTGGATAACTGACAACATACTATTAAAAGTAAGTTACCATAACTGCTATGTTATTAGACTTATGTGCCATTATTTTGTAATATAAAATTATAGAAGATGATAAGTAATCCATATGTTGCTAGGAAAGAAGCTCATTGCAACTTGTTTATTTTGAAATGTTTCTTGGTTATCACTAGCTTTCATGTTACTGGACCGTGGCAGTGTGGGGATTAGGTAGGCTGCCTCCGCGAAGGACTGTTAAACACAAACCATCTGAGAATATTGTGTAGAGGAAAGGAGAAAGCTACGAAAACCAGGAACAGCTTCGAAACTTTGACCCTTTCCCCCCAAATTATGCCAAAATTATAAGCCAATTGGGGTTAACAAGCAATCTCTTTAAAATCCAATTATTCCATGTATTATTGACAAGTCCCTAAGAGGACTAGAAGCCAGGTTCGATTATATTTTAATGGGAAGACCTGAAGTCATATTGCTTTCCTCCCAGTAACAGAGGACGTTCTAACTGCGGGAATTAGAATTTTGATCTGGGAGTGGATAATAGGCTATTAGAACGCCCTGTCTAGACACCACAGTTGGACCAAGGCAAACACTCTCATAACAGATCACCTGAAAGTAGATTAAATGAAAAGATACCCACCCAAAGGGAGTGACAAAAATGCCAAAGACATTTTAATATAATTCACACTTTTTTCTAGAACAGTCCCAATATCCAAGAAAAGGAAGAAGCTTGCTTTTCACTTATTCATAAAGTATTTATTGAGTGCCTATTACGTAGTGTCGATGTGCTTTGGATAAATCACTGGACGAGCAGACAGACATCCCTGCCCTTAGGTTGTAAGCTGCATTCAGGTTCTAGTTCTCTGCTAGTAAGACCGGGAACTTCAGTAAAGAGACCATGTATCGTCGTTAGGAGCGTGTACCCTAGAACCTGGCTCTCTGGGTTTTCCTAGTTTACCACTTCCTAGCCATGTGGTCATGAGCAAATTCCTTAAATCTTATATTTCCTCATCATCACTTCCTCCCTTTCTCTCTCTGCAAAATGCAACCTTAGAGGGATGTGACATTTGCCTAAAATAATTCACGAAAACTCTTTGGAAAGCAGCGCCTGGTACAGACTTCATGCTCGACAAACGTTTCACACTATTATTCACTCAGTATCCTTCATTCAACATACTTATCAGCCCATTCACGTACAATGGACACTTCAGAGGCTAACGATCTAGAAGGTGGTTTATTAACATTATGGGTTAAATGGGCTCTCGTGAGCTAGTCTGCGAAACAAAACGCTGTGTTTACATCACGTTATTTCTATGGGAACACCCCTTCTGAATTTTCTAGAGCTGATTTATGGGACAACACTTTGGATCATCCTTGGGAAGGGCCTAAAGTAATCTAAGGGTCTGTGAGTATGTGAATGCATATGTGTTTATGGGTATATGTCCTCTATTCAGTGGTGCAAGTTTTTAATACGAGCCCCAAATAAAATTTCAAGAGGGATACATTTACCTACTTGGTTAAGAACGTCATGTTTTCAGCATAGTTGAGAGCGAAGAGCACGGACAATCAATCAAACAGTTTTTAACTTCCAGTTCTGGGAGGAAAGTTGGTACAATATTTAAAAATTCAAAAAGAAAAAACCCTTAAGAACATAACGTAGTAGGAAATAGCTAACGCCTGTTTGGAGACAAATATTTCAGCAAACCAACTCTTACCAGCCAGTCTTAATATTCTTATAATGTTTATTATTTTTTATTTTTCCACAATCAAGTCTGAATAATAAAAAAATATTCAGTTAAAAATAAGTACCAAACGTATGTTCAAATTTTATGAAGAACCACTAGAGATGATGAGCACTGAACACTCCTTGGACAGAGCTTTTGCTAAAAAGGGCAGGCAGATTTCTGTTCTTACATTAGAGGACAGAAAGTATATTTCCATGCTTAAAATCCCTAAACGTTTCTTCCAGAAATCCATTGTAAACCACTCTGAATGAGTTCACTCTTTAAAGTCAAATTTTACTCTCTGGTTTTATTGTTTAGGTAGATTGAGAACTTCTGATTAGCATTTTCATTATGTTAACCCTTATGATTTAAAATTTAATTTAGCGCTTTTAAGTTAAATAGGATTTGTTTTTCATTTCTGCAGTCATGTTTGTTGCTGTGCTGTAAACTATAATTTTAAAACATTGCATGTTAAATGTGAAAACCTATAGTAGGTTGCCTGGCTTGAGCTCTGTGTGGTATCTTCTAGCTTATTAATAAATCCTTGTAATGATTAACATTTATTACGCAATGAGCATACAAAAGCAAAAGGCCATGATCTCTACCCTTAAGGAGTTTCCAGACCCACAAGGGAAGCACATGTGATCACAGTTGAATAATCTGCTCTGGTCTGATTCACCCAGGGTGCTCAGGAGCGCATCAGACTGGCACCTTACCCAGATTTGGAGGGACAGGGTACTGTTCCTTAGAGAAATCATTCCTAACTGAATCCCGACAAGACGTAGAAGTGATCTTTGCAGAGAGAAAGAAGTACATGTTTAAAGGTCCCAGAGGTCAAGGAGAACATGGTCTCTTCAAGAATGACACCATGGCTTTAAAATCGTAGATGAGGTGGGGGTGGTAGGCATGGGTCAGATCTTCCTGTTCATTTCCTATCTCTCCTCCTTCTGGGCCCCCACTTACACATTGGTTAGATCATCTGAGGTTGTCCCACAACTCTTCAGTGCACTGTTCCAGGCACTCCCCTCGCACCCCAACTCCTTTCTCTTTTCTTTGTAGTTCACCTTGGATCCTTTCTACTGGTCAATCTTCAAACTTAATGATTTCCCTCCTCTGTTGAGTTTGAGGCCCATCAAATGTATTCTTTAGTTCTGATGCTTTTTTGTTTGTTTGTTTGACTGTCATCTTGGCTGGGGATGGGGATGGGGATGGGACCTCCTACTGCTTCCTCAGGGTCAGATACATTGTATGCTGGAGATGATTTATTAAATTTTTGGAAATGTATGGGGCATTCGACATCATGTTGGCAGTTTTAAATTGACCGTGGCAGAAGTATTCACATCAGAGAAATTGGCAGACATCATGAGACAGGACCTCTTTGCCCCAAGAGAGCTGCATTTCAGACTTCTGCCATCACACCACTGATGGATTTTACTTCTACTCCTCCCTCAGTAAAAATGTATCTATTCCTTGGGCCAGGTGCACAAAGTTTCCACCCATCTTCCAAGGGGAAGAGAGCTTTTGCTTCTCACCTTCCCCCAGGACCTTTATCTGGTTATCTTGCAACCTCAGCTCTGATTGGCTCAAGAAAAATTATGGTTTTGTTGATTGTTTAACTTCTTTCTGCTTGTTAGGGTAAGAGTTGTATTCATTTGTGGCTCCCTACATCCTAAGAGGAAGTAGAACCCTCAGCAGTTAGGTCTAGAAGAGTCCTTCTCTTGAATCATGTAAAACCTAAGTCTGGAGTTTATTCTGAGCACTGTGAGAGGGTAGCCTTTGAAGGCTTTTCAGGAGGGAGAGACAGTTCTGTGATGTTAACCTTTTAAACATGGTGATGTCTACCTCCTGCTTGCTCAGTCAGAGTGGACACCTGATCACTTTCTTCTCGGCATTTCCCATCTTTTATGTGGTAGCTTGTTTCTAGGTGCTGAGCTCATTGATTCCTTTCACTAGTCAGTTCTTTGCATTATCAGACTACTTCCGTTTCTATGACTTATTCCTCTGGTGTGTATCTTTCTCTGTCCGTCTTTAGATATGTTAACTACCCAAGTGGGTGATATTTGTGAAGATTTGGCCAAACACTTCATTTCCATTGTTTTAGAACCTGGGTAAGAATTAAGGGTGAATGTTTGTTTTGGCTGCCGTCCCAGGGCAGCGAGAGCGGGAGAAAGGAAGGTGAGGCTTGGAAGAATGGAGAACAATGTAGGACAGGTGTGCTATCATACTGCAGTTCCATGATAAGACATAACAATGGAGAACAATGTAGGACAGGTGTGTTATCATACTGCAGTTCCATGATAAGACATAACAATGGAGAACAATGTAGGACAGGTGTGTTATCATACTGCAGTTCCATGATAAGACATAACAATGGAGAACAATGTAGGACAGGTGTGTTATCATACTGCAGTTCCATGATAAGACATAACAATGGAGAACAATGTAGGACAGGTGTGCTATCATACTGCAGTTCCATGATAAGACATAACAATGGAGAACAATGTAGGACAGGTGTGCTATCATACTGCAGTTCCATGATAAGACATAACAATGGAGAACAATGTAGGACAGGTGTGCTATCATACTGCAGTTCCGTGATAAGACATAACAATGGAGAACAATGTAGGACAGGTGTGCTGTCATACTGCAGTTCCGTGATAAGACATAACAATGGAGAACAATGTAGGACAGGTGTGCTATCATACTGCAGTTCCGTGATAAGACATAACAATGGAGAACAATGTAGGACAGGTGTGCTATCATACTGCAGTTCCGTGATAAGACATAACAATGGAGAACAATGTAGGACAGGTGTGCTATCATACTGCAGTTCCATGATAAGACATAACAATGGAGAACAATGTAGGACAGGTGTGCTATCATACTGCAGTTCCGTGATAAGACATAACAATGGAGAACAATGTAGGACAGGTGTGCTATCATACTGCAGTTCCATGATAAGACATAACAATGGAGAACAATGTAGGACAGGTGTGCTATCATACTGCAGTTCCATGATAAGACATAACAATGGAGAACAATGTAGGACAGGTGTGCTATCATACTGCAGTTCCATGATAAGACATAACAATGGAGAACAATGTAGGACAGGTGTGCTATCATACTGCAGTTCCATGATAAGACATAACAATGGAGAACAATGTAGGACAGGTGTGCTATCATACTGCAGTTCCATGATAAGACATAACAATGGAGAACAATGTAGGACAGGTGTGTTATCATACTGCAGTTCCATGATAAGACATAACCACAGAGATATTTCTGGATAAGCCTGTGACAACGAAACTGCCTCCAAATGGCCCATTGGCAGGAAGAAAAGAGAGGGGATTTTATGTGCCCAGGTTCCAGAATTTTCCCCATGGAAGACAATTCACCTGCCCTCTAGACTTATTAACCAGTGCTTTTAGTAGCTGCTTCAGAAGCTGAGTCCTGAATTCTAGAGCTGGGCATGGCATTTGGCTCCAAGTGGCAGGAGAAGCCCCTGACTTGAGGTGTGGGCAGTGGGACTCAGGTGGCAAACCTGAGTCAGTATTGATTTCTGTCTTTCACAGTCTTTCACTTTCTCCGGTAATTGGTAAGCTTATTGCCGAAAGGCGTCATGTCTTCTGTGGAAACAACAAATTATAGTAAGGAGAGAACACTAGCTAGGGAGCAGAAGCTCATGGTTGAGGTTACCTGCCAACATGGGATTTTGGACAGGCCACATAAACTCTTTCAGGCTCGACTTCCTTATCCATGGAATGGGGATTAAGGACCACGCAGAATAGTGATGAGGATCAAATCAGATCTTAGGTATAAACATTGGTGGGTGGGGGGAACTGCACTATATAAATATAGTATAGCGTTATTACGCGGTTGGCTGTCTTGCCATCATGTCATCATGGAATCACAGTGTTGGTTAGGGAGCTGAGACTTGGTGATCTCTGACACAAGACTGCAGTTTTATAACTAAAGAATCTGCAGCAGAGAGGCCCTGTGGAATTTGACTGTTAGATCAATACTATTAAGATAGTATTCTTGTCTTCTGTTTTTTAGAGGGGCAAACGGGCTCCAAGAGGTTCTGTGACTTCCCAGGGTCACCATTTTCACTGAGCTGATACATGTTGGCAGGGCCAGTCTGGGGAATGCCACAGCCCACACCTTCACCGGGTACACCACAGTGTCTCCCCAAGGGTCCCCAGCCAGCCGGCATCCGAGCTGGGCCTGGACTCCAGGACCCCCAGAGTCCCGAGCTCCGAAGCTCCCCAGCAGATTTTCCTGTTCCAAACTCGAGAGTGACAGCGTGGCATCTAAGCGTCAGATTCTCTGCTAGGGGCTCTTTGGGCTAATGTGCCTTAGAGACCCCCCCGCCCCCTACTGGTTACAGCCAGACTAAATGAGCTTTTGAAAAGATTTTTTAATTACTGATACAGCATATGGTGCAGAGTGGTTAAGAACACACAGTTTCTGAAGCCTTCTGCGCAGGTTCTAATCCCGGCCCCAGTGCTGAACCGGCTGTCACTCCTCTCCCGGGCAAGGCACTCCTCTCTCAGTGACTCAGCCTCCTGACCCACAACAGGAGGGAAGAAAGGTTCCCACCTCCTCGGGTTGTTGGGAGACCAAAAGGAGCTTCGAGTCTGCTGCAGCGATATATGTTTTCATTAAATAAAATAATTCATTCCTGGGTCTTATTTTGCAATTCAAATGAAATAGTGTATCATCATTCAGTGAAAAGTAAATCAAGGGAGAAGAAAAACACAAAATAGCAGGTCTCCCTGGTAGGATGGCCAGACCTCACTTCTCGGGAAATACTCCGCTTTAGGCTGCTTCTGTGGGGTGTTGTTCAGAGGCAGACCTTTTCCGCTGACTTGGGGAGGGCAGTTCAGTGTGGGGGTTGGAGAGCCCGCCAAGCAGCTCGGGGGCTCCTCCTGGCAGGTGGGACTCGTGCAGCCAAGCCTCGTGTGAAGCCCTTCGGGCATGACGCCTTTGTGCTCTCTGACGCGGCACAAAAGACAGAAATCTAGAATCAGTGGAACACAATGAATGGACCCCTTTGTGGAATTCCATGTTGTTTTTAGCATTTCTTTGGCAATTTTGAGCAAAATAACTTCTGAGGTGATTCCACCAGGAACAATGCCTTTAGATCTTTTAAAGTGTTTTCTTCTGTTTCGTTGAACTTGTACATGGCTGGGGGGAGGGAGAAAGCAGTTTGATGCATTGTTCTCACCACGGATAACATGCAGACTGCTGGCCGTGGCAATTTAACAGATTAAAGAGAGTGGTTTGGGGATGATATCCTGATGATATACAGTGATATTTTCTGGGCTTTCGTTTTCTAGAAACTAATTGGTTTAAAAAATTGCTGCCGTCCTTGAAATATGTGTGTGTGTGTGTGTGTGTGAACATGAGCAGAGCCATTTTCTCATCATCCATGAAAAGCATGTAACAGTTTAAAGAGCTGGTATTTTAAAGATTTATTTGTTTATTTACTTGAGAGAGAGAAAGAGAGAGAGAGAGCACGAGCTGGGGAAAGGGCAGAGGGAGAAGCTGACTCGATCCTATCCCAGGACCCCCGGGGATCATGACCTGAGCTGAAGGTAGCCGCTTCCCCAACTGAGCCACCCAGGTGCCCCAAAAGAGCAGGTTATTTTAAAGGCATTTTATAGAAATTCAGAAAAGCAGCCTTAAAGTGACTTTTGAGTCACTCTTTTCCACTATATGCAAATTTGAATGTTTAAATGCTAGACAAAGGAGAAAGCCCAAGTCCTCTAGCTGATGGATTACTGGCTCTGGCTGCTAAGTGAGGCTCAGCCAGGCCCGGCAAGTGTGGGGCTGGGGGAGGGATTGGTATCAAAGATGCCAAACCTGAGACTGCTTTCCACTACTCACCTGCCGCTTTGCCTCCTTCCCCTTCTTGGTCTGGTTCTCCCCTCACCTTCACATTATTTCGCCTCTCTGCCGTGATGGTTCTGTTGCTTTGCTTAAGCTTTGTATTTCTAGACACCCGCTTGTGGCCAGATTTCATACTCCTACAGTGAAATGGTGTGCCTTGGGTGTGGCATTGTTTTAAAATTCATCCTGTTGGGGTGTACTATCCAAAATTGGAGACTTACTAAATATGAATCATGGAATTTTTTTAAAAGTAGGCTCCACGCCCTCCGCAGAGCCCAACGTGGGGCTTGAACTCATGATCAAGAGTCAGATGCTTAACTAACTGAGCCACCCAGACGCGCCTGAAACGTGGAATTTTTTTTTTAAATGATTTTTTATTACATTATGTTAGTCACCATACAGTACATCCCTGGTCTCCGATGTAAAGTTCGATGATTCATTAGTTGCGTATAACACCCAGTGCACCATGCAATACGTGCCCTCCTTACTACCCGTCACCGGTCTATCCCATTCCCCCGCCCCCCTCCCCTCTGAGGCCCTCAGTTTGTTTCTCAGAGTCCATAGTCTGAAACGTGGAATTTTAATCAGACATCCAGTTGCCAGGAAACTCTATGTTCATAAAAAAAGAAAAGTTACAGGACATGTAAACCGTGAACTATGTTAATGAGGTTGCTTTTTAGAAGCCAAATCAGCTTTTAGGGAGAAGTCAGTCAAAACTGTAGTTGGCCATAACTTATTGCTCTTTCTGGACTCGGTTATGAAGAGAAATGCCTTGTATTCCGCTTGATTCCTGAGTGTCGGAGACATTCATTCCGGAAAGGTTAACGACTGTTGAGAGAGCCTCTTTTTACAATGGAAAACTGGCCCCAATCTTAATCTCTACCCTGCACATAACATCTGTCTGTACGTCTAGATTAATACTGCCAGTTTTCCATTGCAAAAAGAGGCTCTCTCAACAGTGAAATGATTAAAACTTCATATTTTCAGTGCCCAGAATACCTCAGATGGCAGTTCAAGTAAATTCCTGATGGTTTCTAGCTGAGGTCTGAATGCGGCTGCGTAGTTCATCGTACTCTGACCAGAGGTGATTTTTACGCCTTCTAGAGGCTGAGGCTTTGAGGAGAAGGTCGGGGAAGGCTGGCGGTTTGGGGGCAGATGTGCGTCTCTACCTCGGGCATCGCTGGTTGTAATTTAACTGTAACAACCTTGCAAGCATCTGGGTGGCCAAACGGCTGAGGTCTGCTCACGCCCATGATTGTAAGTGTGGAGGAGATTTGCTTGACTTCATAGACACTGGACTTATTAAAAAAAAAAAGGGGGGGCGATATGTCAGGCCGTAGCCACGGTGGCATTCTGCTGGGACGTGTCTGCAGCCAGCTGCCCGGGGTGGCTGCCCTCAGGTACTCAAGCGTTGCCGGCAAGTGTGTCTTAGTGCCTGGGTGACACGGGGCTACTGGGTTTTATGTCAGTTCTACCATCAGGGAAAAGCCCTGATTTTCACAGATAACCTAATTTGTGGAAAGAAAGAAGGTAAGGGGGAAAAAGTGTAGCCACAAAAGTCCTTTTTACTCATAGGTGGATCTTACCATTTTTTCAGAGTGAGAAACCAAATTACAGGCTCACTGTCATGGACTCTTTCAACGTCGAACGTTAACGGCTGGTTTCTTGTGCGTGGGGAAAAGCTTACTAACCCTTCCGGACCACTTGCGGATCGATTCCGGAACCCACCGTCTTTCCTGGTTCATCTAACGGCTCGGCTGTGTACCTCCACAGTTAGAGCTATGAGAGTTGTTGCTGATTTGCCTGGCACATCGCCAGCAAAATAGTCCATTAAAATTCAAATCCTTTCCCAATAATTGAGACAATCAATTTACATTAAACAAGGCACAATTATACTTTCATGTACAATTTAAATTCTATAGAAAATAATGAGTGTGCAATAAAGAGGGACACTTATTTTGATGCAAAGGGATGTTTTTCTTGTCTGCATAAACAAATCTTTCATATTTTCAAAATAGTCCCCTCATTATCTTTGGTGTAGGAGAACCCTATTGTGTGTTATTTTGATGTAGGGACAAGTGTGTGTCCGTGGCTGCATGTTTAATAAGCAATGTGACTTTCTCTCAATGGCATTTAAATTGCGGGGGCTGAGATAGAATAAGGTAGGTCCTTGCTCGCTGTCTGACGTGAAATCACTCTTATAAAAAGAGCAAACAAAGACGAAGCAGGGTGAGTGAGTGTGTTACATTCGTGCCTGTGCCTTAATGAGGTAGGCACCGGGCATCGGTCTCTACCTCTGCGCAAGAGACCCGGGGTCGTGTGCTCAGGCTCAGAAAGTCATTCGGAGGGATTTGGGAAGGATCCATGGGACCGGGATGGGGGGATGCAGTTGCGGGGGCCCTGAGCCTTCGTGCTGAGGGGTTCCTGGGAGAGCCACAGATGGCAGGGAGTCTGCTCACCAGGAGCCAGGCGCGGGGAGCGAGCCCAGCCCTCTGCGGCTATCCCGTGTGCAGGCTCTGAGTAAGACCGCTCTGGTCGGTCAGGAAATCTAGAGCACGGGAGAAACAGTATTAGGAAGCATATAGTACAAATAATGACAAGAGAGAAAACAAATCCTGTTGGAGCCCGGGAATATATTTGGCTTCCGCGTGCTGTGTCTGTCTGTTTCTATAAATGGTCCAGAATAGAAACCGGATGTTTAAAATCTCTCTCCCTTTCACATGCTCGCCTCCCCCTCCTGTCTTCCTTCCTCTTCAGTATTAGTAGACTTACTATTTTTATTAGTTTGTATTTATATTCCCATTTTTCAATATTTGCCATTTGTGTGGATAACACATTAATTTTTAATGAAATATTTTCAGACTCTTGGAATAGCTGAATCATAAAAGAAAACCTGAAATTGATAGAGACGCTAAGGCAGCATATAAACTGAATACCACAGTGACTTTGCCCACGCACAGGTGGCCAACGGTCATCGTGCAAGATGGTGTGTGCGCCACGTAAATCTCCTGGCTTTGCATAGCAGTCGAGTTTTTGTGTCTAACTTTTGTGGCACAAAGAGTAACTCAGGTACCATTCTAATGAAAATGAAAGAAATATCAAAACAGTATTAGTGCTCTCTAATAATTCTCATCTTACCTGCAAGCACGGGTTTTTGGCAAGCCTCGTTGCTGTTAAAGAAAGCCAGTTGTGACTTCACTTGACTCTTGGGTGTACTTTTTCTCGGCAGCCTGCTGCAGAGCTCTGACTTTAAGGAAGGTGGCGTTTGTGTCTTCCACTTCATCTTCTCCAGCCGGGACTTGTTTGTTGTTTCACCCTTGTAAACGTAAAATCAGTCCTGGAAAACATTTAAACAATGCTATATTACATGCTATTCGCAGAACTAAAGTTTTGCAGTCCGCTTTGGAACTGTAAATTAGGAAGTATAGCTTCTTCCAGAAGTTTATTATAGGAAGCATGGACATTGGAGATGTGGCATCTCAGGCTTTTCTCCCATCCTCAAGTCCTAAGGATACAAATGATCCATTTTATGTGGGAAACTTAAACCGTATTTGAATCATTATATAAATATGCACACACGTGCGTACGCACATATGATAAGCTGATGTATCTAACTTGTATTTCTTTATTAGAGGAATATCTATCACTTCACATTTTATTCTCTGTAGTAAAAATTTCTAAATAATATTACCTTTCTCAAATACATTTACTTATTCTTGACATTCACAATGAATTATATATATTTTTTCCAAATATTTTTATTTTATATTCTAAATAAAGGTGCCTGAATGTTTTCGGGAATGCCGCATGTCTTCTATGAGCTGAACTACACAGAAAGGCATTTTAAAGAAGCAGAGACACCCGAAAGATTAGTGTGACCCCTTGACTTAGCGTCTCCCTCTACCCTCCTTCCCGCCCCCCAGCAGACACTTTCTAGGTAAGGAAACAGGCCCGAAGACGGAAGGTTCTGGGATTGACTACAGTCTGTGATTTCTGACTGCTGCTCTCATGTGTTCTCCTGAACTCAGTGGATAGTTGATGTGTTTCCAGAAGGAGGGAGCTGGGCTAGAACCGATCATCAGAAGGAAAGTAGTACGTGCAGGTATACAGGTGTTTAGCAAAGCCGGCTGATCTAGAAAGCTCGAGACTGGAAGTTGAATGGGTCATTGAAAGGTCAGGAATCATAACAAGTGATCTCTATGTTGGGCTGAGACGTTTTCTTTGTGTATGGATCACCCGATTTGGAGTGCTACGTCTCTTTTTCTGGGTATACCACACCAAAGTTGCATCTTTTGACGTATCCCATTTTGGTTTCTCTAAACCAGCCGGGACATAAGACACCTGGGCAGCAGCCACCCCACAGAATCTGCTGTTTCAGTGACCCTCTCCTGCCAAGTCTTTTATGATTATCTCACGCACACTTACTTTGACAGACTTTAAAAACAAGAAACAAAAAACAACCCTCTGCTTCGTTGATTCTTTCTAAATCATTCCACTTTGTTTTCATTGAATCAGCAAACTCTTTTTTTAACAATCACATTTCTGAGTTCACCAAACGTGAAGTTCCGCTTGCGTACGCTGTAGAACCAGGCTTGGGAATGCTGGGGATTAGTGGTCAGCGGCCGTAAGTACTGAGTGTGCCCTGTTCTTCATTCAGTACCTTTACTGGAGACCAGAGGAAAGCGTTGGTTCATTAGAGGACCAGGCTAAGTGGCCATCACTTCAGAGAGCTTCCGCTCTACTTTGGAGGGAACCACTAGAGTCAGACAAGTGAAAATTTGCAAAATAGGAACTTGTTTCAGAAGATGACTCCACAGGGCACTCCCCGTGCACACGTTGTCCCTTTGCTCCGGAGAGGGAGGAGGCAGCCAACCTGGAGGCAGAAGAAAGGGAGCTTTCTCTGCTCCCTTTTGGCTCGCTCCTCCCCTGATTAATAAGAGCAGCCTCGCACCACCCGGAAGCTGGGCCAGTGGAACGTTCTTACACCAGGCAAACTTTAAAGCAATGGGTACTGTCCAGCCTAGAGATTCGCCACTCGTGTACAGATTGGTGAGTGATCTGCTCCTCAGCTGGGGATGTAGGGGGTAGGCTGCAGCCCTGCTTTCTTCAGGGAGCTGATCTCTTCCTTGCTTGAAGTCCTAGAAGGAGTGCTTTCTTAGGAGATCGGGCTGCTGAAAATGCAAATGGTTTCCAAATGGGTTGAGATAAAGTCTTGGATTTAGAACCCATGCCTGCTTCTTAAAGGGTACTATGAATGCATTAAGTCCCATTCCTAGAATGATAACGAATGAAGAAATCAATAGGTAATGAACTAACCTCTGTCTCAATCAGGGGAATGTGATCTTTCCACTTCTCTTTTTATCTTTTTTTTTTTTTTTTTGGTCCAAGCATCCATCCATATTCCTTTCTTAATTAGGTCATAGTATTTGCCAAGATGATGATTAGAGCACACAACCCCTTCACACACACACACAAAATAATGCAATATAGCTGCTTCTTCACTCCCTTGCTACATCTGTTGTGGCCCAAAGGGGCCGGGCAGCATTTTTCCGTCTGTATTTTATGAACAATCAGTTCCACAAAATGGTCTTTGAAAAAGGCAATGCAGGATTTACTTTGGGGCGTAGTGCGTAAACCTGCCCCTGTCTGCAGAGGCAAAGCACACGTTAGCGTGTGAAAGACCCGGATACATCTTAGGAATGATCGATCCTTAGTAAAGTTTAAGAGGGCTTTTGCTGACATAATAATATGAAGAAGAACACTGGTAAAAATGGACACTTTACAGCTAAGGGTATAAGGACACGGCCTGAAGGGTTACAAGCTGCCCCGTAGGGCTGGGTTTGGAGACAGGTCACGTGTCTAGGCGTGGAAGTGACCCTGTGGCACCTCCTACAGGACCGCATGGTTTCTCGTGGCTCCGTGATCATCCTTCATCCCTTCCCCGCGCTGGCCCAGCCCTGGTCTGTACTGTCACTGTAGTTCGTTCATGCCCTACAGCGCGGTGTGGCGGCCAGGGCCGCGCGCTCTAACGCACAGGCAGGAGAGCTCACGGCCATGGCCCGCACGGCCCTGCCCAGCAGCAGGTCTGTCAGCTGCCCCTGAGCTCTGAGCTGCGGTGACTCCAGGCACCTGAGACTGTGTCATGCAAGGGATTTTGTGAGAAACAGGTCCTCCTTGACAGGAGGGCTTGGGGTGTCTCCATGGCCGCCCAGGTGGCTCTGGGTGAGCAAGGAGAATAAGCATGTTTTTCTCTCAGTTCACAGGCTCTCCAAAGGGATTTTTGGTTTCTGTTCTTCCTTCATCTTGGCGATCTAGAATCACTTCTGAGTATCTACAGAAAGAAGATGGTGTTCTTGTCATTATTAATTTGCACATTCGGTGTTTATATGTACACGCGGGTAATTTCAGAATGAACCACGGGCTTGGCGAGCACACACGCTGGAGGTGTTTGCCCATGTGGCCTGAAATCTGGGCTACCTTTTCCTTCTCGAGACCTTGTTTCTCAAGAGTCAGGTCGGCCGTCATCTCCTCAGGGAGGCCTTCCTCAACCCGCGGTCTGCATTCCTTGACACTTTGTTCAAACCACACTTCGCTCAAGGGCCCAGGAAGTCATAATTATTCTTTGAACGTCCGACTTATTAGACGCTGTGTTCCTTGAGAGCAGGACCCATATCCCAGTCGCTTTTGTGTCTCAAGCACGTAGCCCAGTGCCAGGCACTTAGGTGACACCTACTCCGTGAATTTGTGATGGTTTGTATCTTCAAGCGCACCTTTTTCAGTCTGCCAAAACTGTAGAAGGGGAAAAAAAATAATGAGCCAAAAAGCAGAGATTGATGTATATGTGCAACTTCTAAAAAAAATATTCCGTAACCTCTTATCTATAACCTCATGCTTGGAAAAATTCTTCAATATACGTGTGTCTAATTACTATCATTAAGTAACACAGATCTAGATTTTTATCGTGTAATGATGTGTACCCAGTGAGCACGCGATAACTATTAATCACAACCATTAAATATGCTTTGGTTTCACTGAAACTAGAAGGGCTCCCTCACTCTCTTCAGCCCACCTGACTCCTCATTGCGTTATTAGTTGGTCCTTAAGGTGTGTAGGTCATGGTTAATGGACCTGCTTGTTAGTGTTGCTAGCGGTTACGTAAATGCCTTCGACTTGACAAATTTTATGGCAGTCATTTGGAATGAGTTATATATTTTCCAAGCTTTCAGTTTCCCCAGTGGCCTGATGTATTAAAGACTGATTGTTAACTTGCAAATCTGGTGAGGGTTTTTTTTTTTTTAATCAGCCAAATTTGACGTTTTACATAATGTTTGTGATTTCTGTATCACAGGCCAAGGACATGATATAGAATTGAGGCAGGGGAACATTTTTCTTGTTTTCCGTGGCCAGGCAGAACAGCCCTTGGAAGATGATCCTTGGAAAGAGATCATCGTTTCTTGCTCCAACCAAATATACTTAACTTCTGTTATGTCTCCCACTTTAAAATAATCTTTTTTGTGACCTGGGTCTGGAAGTGTTCCCGTTTTTCCACATGGCCCTTAGAACATACGGCCGTAAGCGCTGCATTCATATTTCTTCTTTTGAATGATGCCACCGTGTTCAGCTGCAGGGTTATCTCCTGCAGGGCCTGGCCAGGTCGGAGATTCCTGGGCTCCTTGGGCTTTTTGCCAGAACAGGAAGGTTTGAGCAAGTGCGGGTGAGCAGCTCAAGCAGGGCCCTCCCCCACGGGGTCCACGCTCCCATCTTGGTTCCAGATCTCCCCCTCTTGAGCATGGAGAGCAAATGACCCCAAGGAAAGGCTGCAAAATGTGTTTGGGCCTGTCTCCAGATACCTCACGTGAGAACTGCTGTCAGAGCAGGATTTGCAGGGTTGGGTAGGGTGGGGCTAACCAAAAATCTGAGCTCTCAGTGGGGGCCATGTGGCTTAATCCTCTGTCTGAGTCACTGCCTCTTGTTCCCAAGGCTTCTGTTTTCCAGCACTGGGAGCACTGCATTCATGGCATTGTACGTCCTTTGCTGTTATCAGACTGTGAAGTCTTCAGGGTGAACCACGTGTTCCCAATCTCTGAGGTCCCAGGGTATACTCTAAGAACTCTGTTGAATTAATGAGGAATTCTCTAGGAACCGAAGTTGTTTTCATTTAAAAGCTGTTAGTTAAGGGTTAGTATTACCATATACTGATTCCATATGTGCCCCCATTTCTTTCCACTGGTCCGCTAGGATTTGAACTCACCTGGCTTTATTAGCAGTTTTTCGACCCTTTACGCTATAATATGGTTTGGTCCATCCAAAGCAACAATAACAATGGCAACAAAAACCAGACAAAGGAAAGTGAGTACCTGTTACATGATAGGAACTGGAGGCCATGGAGATCTACAAGAGAAATTAAACAGTCACTGACCTCTGTTCTCTGGAGAAAGAGGTGTAAAGCCCTCACCCTAGCCCCACTGACCCCATGTGGTAACGACTTCGGTAGAGATGTGCGTGTATCTGCATGGAGTCACTGAAGAGAGGCACAAACCGGCCTGGGAGGTGTGGGAGGACTTTTTGGAGGAAGGAACACCAAAACGTAACTTTTTTTTAAAGCTTTATTTGTTAATTTATTTATTTTAGAGAGAGAGAGAGTAGGGGAGATGGCAGAGGGAGAGAGAGAGAAATCTAAAGCAGACTTCACACTGAGCGCAGAACTCCATGTGGGGCTCAATCTCACAACCCTGAGATCACGACCTGAGCTGAAACCAAGAGTTGGGTGCTTAACAGACTGCACCACCCAGGCACCCCCAAAACTTAACTTTAGAGGCAAGGCTTATGCCAGGCAGAGAGGAAACCTGAGGAGAGAAGTGATGTCACCTGGAAAAGGAACAACAGGGCAGTGCGGGAAGGTGGGAAACAGGAATGCGCTGGAGATCTAGGCCAGGGACCCACCTGTCTCTGTGTCCTGTAGGTATCAGGGGAACCAATGAAGAGTGTTAAACAGGGCACAGTAGCAGATTGGATTTCCAGTAGCTCACACTGGGAGCAACTTGAAGGGTGGATTTCAGGGAGCCGGGCAGGGAAGCCAGACAGGAGCTGATTGGTGCCTGCAGTAGAGAGGAAGGGTACAGGATGGGTTGGAGAAACACTGAGGAGGTGAAGTTGACTAGCAGTTGATGGGATTTGAGAAGTGAAGAGAAGAAAGGAATCAAGTAATTTTCCACCTAACTTTTACTGTTAGTACCTATTTCTTTGGTCTAAATCCCAGGGACTTCTTAAAAAATTAATTTTTATTAGAGTGCACATGCAGGTGTGCACAAGTGTGTGAGGGGCAGAGGGAGAGAGAGAGAATCCTAAGCAGGTGCCACACACAGCTCAGAGCCTGACATGGGGCTCGATCTCAGGACCCTGAGGTCATGACCTGAGCTGAAATCAAGTCAGACGCTTAACTGATGAGCCATCCAGGCACCCCTCCAGTGACAGTTTTATGTCTCTGGGAATGAACCTACAGAATGCCTTATGACTTAAGCCAATGACTTAAAATGACAATTGTTAGTCATATTTTCATTTGGCTTAAATTTTCCCTAAAGCAAGTCTAATTTTTATTTTCAGATTTACATATATTTCTATGACTATTCCAACTAGATTTGTAGTTTTTACAAGAAGGACTCTAAATCCCAAGAAGTGGGTGTCAAAATTGTATCAGAAGAGAGATTGTAGCTGACTTACAGAGTCCCAACATCACCAATATATATAGCCTTCCTTCACCTCCCAGCCAGGCTGCTCCCTTCTTCCTGCAGTACACCCACCATACACCTGCCTCTGTCCTTGGTGCTGGCAAAAGGGTCCTCCTTTATAGCACAGATACCTAAGTAGATAATACAGTATAGCGTCATAGGTATAGATACCTCTCTTTGGCCAGTCCTACTAATTATGACTCTAAGCGGTGGTCTTATTGGTTATTGAAAATAACCAAATCAAAATATTAAATCCAATAGTCAAAATGTCCAACATTAGAAGATCAGTTACATAAACAGCTTACGTCAATTCCCCACAATGGAATTCTAAAATGCCAATAGCATCGCTTGTTCGTAGAAAAGCATTTATTGACATGACAGATGTTCAAAATATCTCCATATCTCCAAGGGGAAATAGGATTAAAGTAGTATATCTTATATGATTCCATTTTTGCCAAAAAAATAGATACAGATATATACCCAAAATATCTTCTTCACACTCTAGCTTTTATATCCCACACATGTGGACTCAATTTTTGCTCTGTGCCAACTCGTATATGGAACTCGGCATCTCTCTGCCTTCTCCAGAAGACTTCATATGCACAGAGAACTGCTGATCAGCATGGACGCTGCCGTAGAGGGTATCATAAGAAAGAAGATGATGAGCATTGGCGCCACACGTCCCTTAGAAGCAACAATCCCCAGTGATACGTGGTTCTCTCTTTCAGAGTCCTCTCTAGGCTGTGTCTCCACTCAGAAACCTTTGTCTTCTCTCCAGCTTCCCCTCTGCCCGTCGCTTTCAGAGTCTCTGCTTCGTCACATTCTGGGGACACTAATTCCTTACCCCTCTGTCATGGACAATAATCCGAGTCGGCCCCACCTCTTGCCTCAGATGCATGTACATTCAAACCAGCCTGGATCCCGAGTAAAAGGAAGAGTTAACATTACAACCTTGTACACACACACATACACACACACAGAGTGAAAGAAAGTTTAATAAAACAGTACTTACCTTTACTGTAGACTGCAAGCCATATTTTTATTTTACGACCTGCTAGTGGCTCATGACCCAGAGTTTGAGAAACTTCCCTAGGAGGCCAGCTAATGAGCACAGATCTTCAGCAGTCCCTCTGGAATCTTCTCAGATTATCAAATTATTTCTTCCAAACACCTAGTGAATAAATTGTTTTCCATCCCATTACACACACAGCAATGTCATAGTTTACATTAGCTGTTTCTAAGCATTGGGGTTATTGGTGTGTTTACTTCACGTTTTCCAAGAATTTCTGAGTTTTCTGCACTGAGCACGTGTTACTTTTGTAAAAGGAAATGTAAACAGTAAAAAAAAATTTGAAGAAAAGGCTCTGGTCAGGCTCTTCCCTCCTCTCAGAAACCTTCCCCGACGAAGCCCGTCCAAGCGTGGTTAGCTCCCTCCGTCTGTTTGGCCATTTGCCCTTTTGATTTCTTGTCCCAGCACTTACATCTTAGCTGATAAGGATCTGTTTTCATCATGTTTTCCTCCTGGTTCGCAGGCCCTTCCCCTCCCCTGGCTTTGTCAACCGTCATAGACCTCTTCTCCCTTCCCTCTGCAACAAAATTCTTTTTTTTTCTTTTAAGATTTTATTTATTTGAGAGAGAGAGAGCACAAGCAGGGTGGGGAGGGGCAGAGGGAGAGGAAGAAGCAGACTCCCCACTGAGCACGGAACACGACATGGGGCTCGATCCCAGGGCCCTGGGACCATGACCTGAGCCGAAGGCAGACGCCCAACAGACTGAGACACCCAGGCTCCCCTGCAACGGAATTCTTAAGCTGAAATCCATAGATGGGCTGTGAATCTTCCAAAAATGGACACAAAATTTAATGTTTATTCATTTCTTTTCTGGGAAGCAGATCCAGTTAGTTTTTGAGTGCCTACATTATGCCAGGCAAGGTTCTAGGTCCGATCCTTGGTCAGACTCTCAAGACACTGAAGAATTCCTGACCCACCGTTCTCCATACTTACCCTGTTTCCCTTTTTTGCCTAGAATGTAGGGGCCACGAGGCGAGAACTTGTCTGTCTTGCTCACCACCAGTGTCCTGCTGCCCAGAACAGTGCCTGAAACATAATGGGGCACTCCGAAAATGAGACATGTCCAGTGATGACACATTAGGTGGTAGAAAAGATATTTATTTTACTCTCCCCATTTTTTGGAGTTGAATAAATGTCCTGATGTTACTTGAGGAAGAAGGAAGGAATCACAGGCATCGTGAGGCTCTGGGAAGTCAGATTGGGCTTTCTGCTCAGTCTTGTCCCAGGATTGGCTGTGGAGCCGCGTTCGATCTGCACCCATGTAGGGGTCTGTCTCCTCGTCTCTCGGGCTGGACCCCGTGGTTGCCTCGGCCCTTTCTGTCTAAATTCCACTCTTGTTGGCGGGCTCAGGGCCCCAGGCCAAGTCCATAGGATTAGCTTCGTACGAACACCCAGGCCTCCTGAGTCCTAACGCTCGGGTTATAGAATGTACAACATTCTTTCCCTTTGGCTTCATGTCATATGGTTCATTTTGGTTCTGAAGGTAGTTTGTGCCATAAAAACCAGACAGGGTGTTGTTGAAACAGTGGGCTGTGATGTCTCAAGGTGACCTGTTGAGCCACCGAAATCGACAAGAGCATGAACCACAAACCCGCCTCTGTGCGCTGATACGGCGTGAATGTCCGATATGGCGCAGATGTTGTGAACCTGGAAACTCCGTGAAGAACCATCAGATTATCCCATTCTGCCATCAGTGGTATTTTGAGATGTGAAGTGGGGAGAAAGACTGCTGTCCCCGGTGAAGCAGACTCTCCCAACTACTGAAAATATTTTAAAAAGCAGGTCATTCCGTCTCTAATCCCAGTTGTATTTCCGTTCGTTTTCTTCGGACTTTCTTTGTGGCGAGGACTGTGTGTTTAAAGTTCAGCTTTGTGTGTGGTATTCCTGTGTTAATTTCAGTACATAGAATAAGATGTTTACAAAAGCCAACCTGAGACCCATGCTATACAGCAGTTTAGCAGCAAATTTCTACTCTGGGTATTTAACAATAATTGGGATCTTTCTATTGGCCTTACAGAAACTCAGATTAGTAGTAAAAATCTAAGCACCAGCCCATTTGGCAAACTCCTGCTCTTCAGGCTCACAACTTTGCTTCTGATTGTGCTTTTCATTCGCACCTAGCTCAGATTTTTGCTTGGTGCTTTTTTAAATCCTCTCATTTACATACTGTGGTAAATTTAAAATGAGAACAGATGAATGCTGCTAAACTTTCCTATTTCACTGATGAATATGGTATTTTGCTTCAACTATCTAGCTGTTATATATTCAATGACCTTTAAAACATGAAATAGATACTTCTTTTCATACACACTGCGCAAGATGGATTATTACTATTGTCTTCCCTCTGAGACAGGTCTGAGACGCCGGGGCCGAGCAGAGCACCTGAGAGCTGATGGTCGTGGGCGAAAATTCCGTTTCCTATTGACGGGCTGACACTGTCATTGGGGCGGAGAGGCGTCCTTCACGTGGGGTCGTCTTGGGGCCGCGCAGGTGATGCAGCCATTCCAAGTGCCTTTCTCCCTGCCCTGCAGTCCAGGGCACTACGATCTGTGGCCCTGGGCCCTTTCGGGGTGCTAGGATGCATAGTTGAAGTATGAATAAGGAAAGGGGTTGCGTTTTGGGGGTGGCTGATATGGCCTTGGCTCTAGCTAAGCCTAGTAGTTCTTACGTCATTTATCACTATTGCTAGTCCTGAGCTTGTTCTCCAGAGGAACAGAATGAGGCTTGGGGAGGTGTCAAGGGAAAATCAGAGCCCGACAGGAGTTAAGGAGGTAAGAAGAATTGTATTCAGGAACTGTTGCAAATAGGGGGAGAGAGAGCTCAGTCTACAATCGGCCTCGATGTCAAATATAGCAAGGAAAAGTGGGGGTGTGCAGGCAAGGAGCAGGATGGAGTGGGGGCCAGGGAATCAGTGAATGGAAAATGACAGAAGGGCCTTCTGGCTAAACCAGCCTAACAGGATTCTTCCTGAAGGCAGGCAGAGTGAGCACAGACCACCTGGGAAATAGTGAAAGGAGGAGGAGTTCTGATCAGATATCAAGTTTGATCAGATATCAAAGAGGGGGGCGGATTCTCTCTCAAGTGACAAGATTCTGGGCAGTGAAGACCTGATGAGGGCAGACCCTGAAACCCAAGGTCAAAGCCGAGTTGCAGAGAGGGCTCAGAGGAACCCGACTAGGTTTGGTCGAGAGTCTTTGTCAGAGGTTACATTATGAAATCATTGAGATTTCTAAAATCATGCTCCATCTGGAACCTGGTCTCTGGGTTGCATAGGCCTGTGTCCTCACTGGGTGACGGGCAGCTGGAGAGGAGAGCCTTCTGTTGGCTCCTGCATCTTGCACAGTGAGCGGCACGGCGCTCTGCAGCCCCACGGGGCCTCTATGTGGTCAGGATTTCAGTAAACCCACCAGATGTGCCATTCATAGTGCAGGTGTCTGGTGGGCAGAAGACTTCCTGGGGGAGGTAGAATAGAATGACTTTGTAGTGGCGTTCATTTGAGTTTCAGTAACCAAAATCAATCTTAATCTTAAAGTGATATATACTGCTCATAATAAAAATGCCACGATGCAGAAGACAAGAAAAATCTAGGGCACAATTTTAAAGAAAAGTACAACAATATTAAAAGAAAGGAATCTTTCTATTTCAGAATGAAGGAATAAAAAGTTTTAAAAGCTATAACGGGGACACCTCGGGGGCTCAGTTGGTTCAACGTCTGCCTTCCGCTCAGGTCATGATCTTGGAGTCCCAGGATCCAGCCGTGTCCGGCTCCCTGCTCAGTGGGGAGTCTGCTTCTCCCTCTCCCTCTCTTCCTCCCTCTTTCATGCTCTCTTTCACTCTCTCTCTCTCTCTCTCTCTCTCTCTCTCTCGCTTACTCTCTCTCTCAAATAAATAAATTAAATTTAAAAAAAAGAACTACAACGAAAAAATTCCTAGGCAATTTTGAAGTCTTTTTCGCTCCTAACATGGAAAAGTGGGCCAACTGCTAAACATTTAATTACTTTACTTCAATCTATCTTGATCACATTCAATTGTGCTAAGAAACTGGAGGCTCTGAAAGTTAATAAATGACCCTAAATCAAAATGTCTCACTCCAGATTCAGCTTGATGGAAAGCCAAGCTGGTGTCACTATATCTCACTTAAGGCAAACCTGGTATATTAAATCCAAATTTCCAAAATGGATGAGTTAAGTGGTCATTCTTCACTTAGCAACATAATCGTTGCAGTGAATTTCCCTCGCAATGCTTGTACAGCACGATTCCGTGTATTAGACTCCCTGTGCCGCATTTCAAGGACAGAGCACATTTGAAAATATTATCCAACAAACCAGCAGTTTCATATTTCTCCCAGGATTTGGTTGGGCACGATCCTGGGCCCTAAGGGAACAAAAAATGGGCCAGAATGGTCTCTGCATCTGAAGCATGTGTATTCAGGGAGCGAGGACGGCTGGAGTCCAGTGATTACTCTCCCCGGGGCGGCGGGGGGGGGGGGGTGGGGGGGGGGTGGGGGGGCAGATCTCCAAGCACCAGCCCGTTCTTGGTCTTCATCTGACTTTGGGGTGTCCTCTAGCTCCTTACCCACTGCATGCACCAGGAGCATGTAGAGTTTGTCTTGATGCGAAGCCCTGCTCCTCCACTTCCTCTCCTCGTGTTGATTCACTGAAAGGGAAAGCCTGACATAATTAGGTCTGAGGAGAGTGGTCGGGTGGTTTTCATCCTTGATCCTGCCCTGGCCGGGTTGGGGGGGGGGGGATTCCCTTGTAGTTCTGTAGGTGATCTGAGCTTGCTGGGCCATTCGGGTTTTTGAAAGCTAAAGATGTGGGGGCCTTTCAGGGGTAGAGTCAGATGACAGATTTGCACAGAGAGTGGCAAAATAAATAGTATTTTTTAAAAAAATGGATGCCTCAGTTACAGTGAAGCCAGTGTGGGAGAATCTGCTTCAGAAAATGATTTCTTAGAAGACATGAGAGTGAGCTGTTAGCCATGTCTGTGATTCTTTTCATGCAAACACATAAGGAAAACCAGTCTTTCTGCCTTTATTTTTATTCTAATATACCTAGGTCAAAGTGGGTCATTTCCCAGCATTAAGAAAGGGGGGTGGGGCCAGGGAAAGTAGTTTACTTTTTGTTTTTGGTGAGAGGGAGGTTCCTTCTTTCTTTTCTTTTTATTTTGAGGGGCAGTCTTCCATCTTTATCCCCTCTTTCTCATTGTGCTTTTCCTGGACCTTTTATTATGCTTTTATTTAACTTCCTATTGTGGAATTGGGCTGCGGGGGTGGGGGGGGATGGCCAGAGTTCAGCCTGAAGGTCTTTTCGTGTAGATGCTATATTTTTAATAAATGTGAAATACGCTCATCGTGCTGTCTCCTAAAGAACGTTTGTTTTTTAAGGGTCTTTGTGCATTCATCTGGGGAAAAAAAAGCAACCAAATCTGCTCTATTCAAATTCCAAATTCTAGGGGAGCAGATTGTCACAGAATATACAGAGATGAACTTCCAAAAATGAAAACGGATGGAGAAATCATAGGTATTCATTGCACAGGCTAGAAACATTAGTGCTTGGAAGTCATAAATGGGCATCCTGCTTTATCACAATTAGTTTGTCGATTGTTTCCTAATTTTTCTTTATGGGAAGGATCCTACAAATATTCAAGTTCAGCCTGTGTCTCCTTTGTTGATCCTGGAGACACAAAGGAAGTTTCATTCATTCTCTGTGTCCAATCAACAGTGAAAATTATCACAAACTAGAGATAAGTCATATAAAGGTCCTCATTGTTTCATAGTTGGTTTTGCATCCAAGGCACGGTTCTTTCTTTTTAAATGTACTATAGAAGCCGTGCAGAAGAGATAGGGAGAGAATCCACCCTTTAAAAAGTAAAAACGCCTTGGCTTTGCCTGGCCCATCGGTCTCCATATTTATAATGGCTTCTGCCCGTTCACAGCATCGTGCATTCAGAAATGGTGTTTTCAATGCAGTGTATTTATTTCTGAACTTCCTGCTGACGGCAGTCTTTGTGCAAACATGACATTTGTAATGTTGGTGGTTGATGTCAGAGTCCAGTCTCGAAGTTGACTGTTGCATTAGTTTTAGGAAGCTTTTGTCCTTCACATGCTGATTGAAGTCACTCAAAATTGATTCTTAAAAGAGAGATCATTTCTGTGTTTGTGTAATTGCAATCTCATGCGTGCTTTATGGATTTCACTTGGCACTCTCCATCCCCTCGGTTAAGTGGTTATCAAAGGTGGTTATCATCACTTACAACATGAGGAAAGCAAGAGACAGAGGCTTTGCTGACTTGCACTGAGCCCGCATTGCCACGGGACTGGCATGTGTTTTCTTCTCTTTTTGGCTGCAATTCCCAACGTATCTCTCTGTCAGAAATATCATCATCAAGTGTCCTGCTAGGGATGGAGATCTCTCTGTAGGAGGCTTTTGTAGGAGGCTTTAGGAGCCATCCTGAAATGAGGTCTCAAGACACAGCTCGGTTTGATCTTGACTTTTGGGTGGGTCTGACCAAGTCCCTAATTTTAGGAGCATACTTCTCATGAAGAAGTCTGGCTATTCCAGATGAGGCTCCTAAGACCTTTGCTGTAAGAGAAATTCATCCACACCTTCAGCCTCGCGGGCCCAGGACCCTGTCTCTACTCTCATCTCGTGCCTTAAGCATTTTTGGTTCCAGACGTATTGACCTCCAGTTTCCATGGTTCGACAGCCATTACACATTGTACTAAACCTCTTGCTACTGTGTACAAATTTTCTGACACACCTTACGATAAGGATGATTATTGCAGACTATATAATTATACAACACATAATAATTACCATTATTATAGCAGTAGCTAACCTTGGATAGTACTTACTATGCACCAGCCATTGTCCTTGATCTGAGCACTTTATTAACACATCTAATTCTTATATCAATCCTGTGAGGCAAATACTGCTCAGGAAACTGAGGCACAGTGGGGTCACACAGATGCTACATGACGGAGGCGGAACCCAAACCCATGCAGCGTTGCTCCCACATCTATGAAGAAGGGATGCTGGTGTGAAGACCTTAGGAACATTTTAGCTCCCATGATACAAATATTTATTTATTTATTTACTTACTTTACTATTTTTGAAGATTTATGTATTTATTTTAGAGAGAGAGCGAGTGTGGGGCAGGGGAAGGGGTGGAGGGAGAGGGAGAATCTTAAGCAGACCCCCCCCCAAGCACGGGGCTCGATCTCACGACCCTGAGATTATGAGCTGAGCACAAACGAAGAGTCAGACACACTCTCTGTGTTCTCCAAGCTGCCGTCCTGCCCTAAACCATGACTGTGGTCGCGCAAGGAGCATCTGGTCAGTTTGTGATGTCAGTGTTGCATGTATTTCTTGCACCCGAGAACCCTGTGTCTCCGTGTGAAAATCTTATGTGCTGACCGATGGGATAAAATGTGGTCGAGAGCCGAAAATACTCACATTCTCAGATATGTTTCTGTTTCCTCAAATTCAAGGCAGGTTGATGAATGAAGAAGAGTAACAGTCATTTGAAGTAAGGGGGTGGCAGGAAGGGCAAGTCAGTAGAATCCTGTTTCCCCACAATAAAGAAAGCCGTTGCTCAGTACTGACAGAGTGCTGTGACGTCGCACGCGGGGCCCCACGACAGGTCTGCCTCACTCCAGAGCCCGCGTGCTCTCTGCAGTGACAGCTCACTGTCCTTCCGCCACTCACTGAGATGGTGGTCCTAATGGACCAAGTGGCTATCAGGGGGCTTGTGAAGACGCGGTCAGGTAGAGGCCCGAGAAGGGTCGCCAGGAACAAAAGTTACTGGAAACGAGGAGCCTTGCAAAAAGGCTACTGGGGGACAATGGGTGTACGTAAAAGAAAAAAAAGTGCACGCCCTTGCACAAGCGCGGAGAGTTTCTCGTCTGTTTGCACGTGCTGTCGAGCGTGTTGATGCTTCCCACGTCTTACCACGTAGGGGCGAGGGGGTAACCTTGTGCCACCGGGTATCCCTGTCACACAGGCTTTATTGCCGTTATGTCACAGTGTGTTTGCTCCCTCCTTTCTGTCACCGTGGCAGTACTCACGTTATGGAGCTGGGGGAGCTCGAGGCCGTTGTTCATCGGCGTGGCACAAACTGGACCTATAAAAAATCTGTTTGATGGAGCAATTTATCAGGGGTTAATAATGTGCATATATTATATGTAAGTGTATATATATTTGTTCTTTTTTGGTTACCCAATACAGAGGCCTCTACTTAAGGCACAATAAAGAAGCACATTTTTTTTCCACAAAATGCCCGGTTTCTTATTTTAAACACAAAGTTTGTGCCCTGAGCACTACTTTGTATAGGAGGGTCTCGAGCACGACTGTCCATGTCTGCCGAGGCGGCGAGGATGGAACTAGTGACAGCCAGCAATGGTCCATCCGAGCATGCTTAACTGGCAAAGTGACAGGATCACCTCAACGCCGTGAAGCCTGGAAATTTCCTCTCCTCCGAAAGCTGACGCAGCCCGGTCTTGGGGAACATCTAACCGGACATTTTAACCCAGACAAAGATGTTTCAGAGGATTAGCAGCCCAAACTTCCATTTCCAGGAGTTGGAGGAATTGTAGGTCTGGGGGGAGTGGGGGGGGGGGGCAAAGTGCCAAGCGCACATCTCCATTGTTAAGGGTCTGGTGACGAGGCTGGGGGTAAGTGCGTGACTCTCTTTCAGTGACGTCACGGTCACACAGAGAATCTCCCAATGTCCAGTCTCGCCTGGGGGTTCTTTCTCCGTGTCCTGTTTGTGTGGGCTCTCCCCATCCCACTGGGCGGGGGCTCCCTGCGTCTCTAGGTGGTTGAAGTCAGTGGCCCTTGGCCTGTGCCTTCCAGCTCACCTGAGGAGAACCACGATTCCCAGCAAGGCACTGCCTGTTGTATCTTATTGCTTAATTATTATACCTATTTAATGCCACTTAGAACATTGTCAGCTGTTGAGAAAGGGTAATTATCACTAGTCAAATGAAAAACACTTTTTTGGCTGCCTTATGGATACACATTTTACTGGTACCTTGATACATAATGAAGCCTGATAGCAGAACTTTTGCTTGTCTCTTCTTCCAGCCACAGCTGTTTCCCTGCTAAATCCATCCCATCTGTCTTCCCTTCCGTAAAGCTGTAGGCGGTGCAGCATAAGTACAGAAGCAGTTCAGTGCTATTTTGGATAAACATAGCTGAAATTTGAATCTTTGCCATTTGCGATGCACACATTTTGTTTTACTGCTGTAAAGAGAGCTGTCAAAATACAACTACATGGATAATTTACTAAAATACAGTCAAATATAAGGTTGATCAAAGAGAAAGTACAGTGGGTCAGCCTGACTGTTCCCGTCTGTGCTCTGTAAGGTGTCCTGGCCTCGGGATCCCAGGCGCGCTGGTTGGGGAAGGCGGCGTCTCCGCGGTCTTTGTTTTAATTCCGCAGCACAACTCCAGGAGCGAGCGGTTCCTTCTAACTGTCTGCGGCAGGACTAGCAGAGTCCTTGAGAGGCCTTAGAAGTCCATTTTCTTAGTCTCCAAAAAATGTGCCTCGATGGGACACGTTTTCTCCCTCTTGGCACACGCAGTCAGATTGGAGCTATATTACCATTCTCCTGTGTTTTGAAACTGATTGCATCGAAACCTTTGTTTCCAGTGACACAGTCCATTTTAGTTCTGTCCGACTCTATTTCAGGGTTATTGGTGCATATAAATGTACCATTGTGCCCTTTTTTGTCGTTCATCAGTAATACACGGTGCTGTGGAGTCAATGGAGAAGCTTTCTTGAATGAAAGAATGAATGAATTCGTCTTCTGAAGCCAAAAACCGCTCCCCTGCACCTGGGCCCTCCCCTCGCACATCTGTTTGCTGCCTTCCTTACCCAAGTGCAAGGGTCTTTCTAGAGGCGCTGTGACCTCTGCGAGGGGAGGGGCCGGGGTCTGATGTATTTGGGTAGCCGCTGTGGCCAGAGCTCAAGAAATGCGTTCGGAATTCTGTTCACACAAAGCTGAGTCACGTCATCTCAATGATGTCACTAAGTGATCCCTCAGTCTCAAACAGAGAGGTTAGATTTAACTTGCCTCCTTTCCACCAGAGAGGTTTTGCTCCTCACACTTTCCCAGAAGCATCTTTGCAAAATCTTTGCAAAATTCCCACAAATCCAGATCCTGTTCGCAACTACATGGCCTCCTTGGAGCGAAATCCTCTCGGTCTTGTTCTCCCCCATTTCTCAGTACCCACGAGAGAGGACGTTGTAGGTGTCGGGTAAATGTTTGTCGAGCAAATGAATGTTGTGGTCTTTTCTTCACGTTGCGCTCAAGTCCCTGCCTCGTGGTCAGCTTGAAAACACAAGCATCTATAGTGCGTATGGTATTTAAGCAGCTTTAGCAAAATTGTAGTGCTGCTGGGTCTCCAGCTGCTGCCAATGAAATTGTTCTCCTAGAAAGCCCCCAAGGCCGCCTCTGCACCACGGCATTGCCCTTTCTTTCATCTGGTTTTCTTTTACGGGGGAAAAAAAGCCCACGTTCTTCGGAAGGCAAAAGCATAACTTCAACAAATGCAACAACTCCTCTTCTCCGGCTGAAGGTGGAGAGGGCGGCGTTTGCCAGTGGTTCTTTAAATGCTCTCTAGAGAAAGAGGGTGAGCAAATCTTTAAATTTACACTGTGATGCCATCTGATTTCAGGCCAATAGGTGCTTTATAAGTGCAATCTGTGATGGCCGGCATTACAGTTCCTGCTTTGGCCCAACACCTTCCTGTGGCAGGCTCTGTGCTGGACATTTTGGGCACCTGTAAGACCCAGCCGCTGTTCGCAAGGGACTGACCTACTGGACACGGTTCTGATGCATGGCCGTCTGAGAGCCATACTGTGGAACACAGAAGGAACAGGTAGGGGGAGATCAGACCAGGCTTTGCAGAAAAGTGATTCTTAACTCGAAGGAGAGCAGGGTATATGCAGACAGTAAAAAAAACCCAAAAAACAAAAAACAAAAAAACCCACTTTTTTCTAATAAGATTCTGTGGATTCCACGCTTTGGAAGATCCTTTTAGACTTCAGACCCAAGATGAGAAGCAGTACGTGACTTCCGTCTGACCTCCCTTCTATTGCCAATGTCCGAGCACAGCTCTGTGCCTCGATGGACCACCCGGTGGCTCAGTCTGCCAGCCTGGAGCGGCGCTGCGGCCATCTAGCCGAGACCGTCCTGACTCGCACAGTCCCTATAATGCCTGTGCAGCACGACCCAATCACAGTGTGGGTCTCCGAGCAGACTTTTAACGTGGGAGGGAGAAAACAATATACGTAACAAAAAATGTTCTCTCTGGTAACATTACTCATTTAACTCAGCGGATGATAAGTTTGGTGAGTTTTTCAGTAATTCATTGATAACTTCTCCCCATGTTTATGATCATTCTAGAGCCTGTGCTTTTGACTCCATTTGCATGGGAGGTACTCTCCGCCATCTGTGATGGGGAAGATAACAAGACCATTCTGCCACATGGGCACAGGCCCACACAGGGTATTTAAAAAGCTGTGTCTCCTGGAGATACGTGTCCGTGAAATCGGTGGGAACTCTCAGTGTTCCTATGAGAGCCGGCCGGTGTAAGTGACTATTGTCTAGAGAGAAGGCTGGAAATAACCCAATATATATTCAGAACCTTGTGAAGAAAGTTGGGTTGCCGTGGTCAGCTCCTCTGGACCCGACATTGCTGACAGGGTTGGACAAAATGGTATTCATAGAGGGGAGCAAAGTGGCTAGCAAGAGTTAACATGACCCTGATGGACACCTGACCTTCAGAGTAATATTTATTTTTTGAAATTTCCATTTAAAGCACGTGGTGGTATTAGCGGTACTTAAACTATATTTTTTTTCTGAATATTGCACACTTAGGCTTTTCAGTCGTGCTAATGTTTACCGGGAGCTTGTACGGGTATTCCCATTCTCTGGGTTGGGCTAGTTGCCACGTGGTGAAGCTGCCTCTTTGTTCTTCCGAGAGGTCACGAGGTAGCGGTTCTGTCTCGTCTTCAGGTACGTGACCACAGCACTGAGTGGACTCACCTCGCTACCAGTTGATCTGAGCAGGACAAAGAGCAGCGGGTAGTTGTCCGAGACTATACGTAATAGTTCACTGTACAAGTAAGACTGCTACCCCTTAGCTAACTGGGATGCCAGGGAATTACTAAAAAAATCTAATTAATACACACTATTAAACATATTTACACACACTGAACTATTTCAAACCAGTAATGCTGGAATAAAGACAAAATAATACTGTGTATTTACATAACACCATAACACCTCTCATTCGAGAAATCTCAAGCCTTCGCTAACTAAGCTGAACAACACCCCACGAGGTGTGTCGGAAGTAAAAGGTAGAACCAAACAAGAAGCTGAAGAAAGGAGAGAAGCATGTGTGCTTGCAGAGGGTGGTAAAGACTATCGGGAGCCCTCAGGCATTTGAGTTCAAGTCACCCCCAGGGAAGGGAGCATAGACCAAAGGGCCTGTAAGGGTCATGGGCGATTATGGAACTTGCCTCCTCATCTGGCCACGTGGCCCATTGTGTATCTTTCCCTAGACCCAACTGAATCTAATTTTCTTTTTTTTTTTTTTTCCCCTGAGCCAGAATTTTTTTTACCAGAGTCTGACAGTCTGCTTTCCAGAAATGCCCCGGAGTGGTCAGACGCAGCAAAGTCAGTGGGAAAGGTGTCGGTGAGCCCTGGTCTCCCCCTGGCAGGGTCAGAGTGGTTGGGAGGGTCAGGGTTGATGCCGTGTCCAGCACCTCCCCTAACAGGACTGGCCCAGCACAGCGAGAACATTCCAGGACTTCTGCAGAGCACCTGGGGCAGGCCTGGAGCTGGGTGCGGTCGAGTCCCAGGAGACGCCACGTGAGCACAAGAATATAAACAGGCCAGTGGGAAGAGCGCCTACACGTTTAGATTTCTAAATAGCATTAGCGCCTTGGGATGAGTTTTGAATCCGATATGCTATCGGATTTCCAGAAAGTTTGGTGCTGGAGTCAGTTCTCATTTGGTTTTGCTCCATCCTGAATTTATTCACCTGCTCCTTTGAGGAAAAAGAGGAACTCTGTCCCTGTAAGTCTTTCTCACAGTAATGCTGGCTTGTAGCGTAACCTTTCAGAGTTGGGGACAATTTAGGTGTCACACATACCCATGATAGGATTGCTTTCAGACACTATAATTTCAGTGTCTCTGAAATGTAATAAATAGGGCTTTGTCTGGGTTTGGGAAATAATGTTTTCTTCCCAAACAGCTGTTCATTTGTATTAACAATTTTCCTCTCTCTGGAAAGGCAGTGTTTCTGTTTTATATCTAATCTCGTCTCCCATCACGTTAGCTGCGTTCACTCCCTTGCTGGGGTAGTGGTTTTCCCATCCCTGAGCACCACGGGCAGATGACAAAGCTGACCTCAGGGGCTTCGAGAGGAGAAGATACCACTTGCTTTTCCTTAGCTTTATTCCAGGTCAGACCGCCCCGGCGTGCTTCGGGGGGCTGGCTGATCTCACTGCCTTCTCATTTCATGAGACCAGATGCAGGGTGAACAAATCTATGGCCCCTTCTTCAGCTGGCAAAGCAAGAGATCCTTGGCTTTTCATTTGGGGGCCCCTAAGGAGCACCCAAAGAGGCATTTCTGAGGCAACTGCGAGCTCTGGCCACGGGGGCTACGCCAATATATCTGATACTGGCCCTCCCCCCAAAGAGCTCACAACCCATTCGGGCCTACCCAGGACTTTTGCACATGGGAAAAAGGAAGCAGAGAATCACGTGTGTGAGACTGTGAGTATCAGGTAAATTCTCCCAACAGTCTTGTGAGATAGACAGGTGGGGCGAGTGTGGCAACAAGTTTACTTTGCGGAAATCTGGGCACAGAGGGGCTAAGTAGCGCCAAATTCCTGTGGCGGTAGGCTGAGAAGCGCACCCTTTGCTACTCAGTGTCTCTGAGAGTCGTGGAGGGAAGGGCAGTTAAGACTGTGCATTCTGAGCCCGCGTGGCTTGGCCTCAGATACCGGTGCGGCCCGCTTCTGGGCTGTGTGATTTGGGGTGAGCTACTTAACGGGGCCTCAGTGTCTCCCTTGATAAACTTACGGCAATGGCGTTAGGTATCCCATGGGGTTCTTAAGAGAAGTCAGTGGATTATTACCCAGAAATGCTCAGAACAGTGGCTGGCACGTAGTAGGTTCTCAGCTAGCACCAGCTGTGTGACTTGTGTAAGTGCTGGGCACAGGGAACAACGTGATCAGAGCTGTACGGCGCCCCAGGAGCGGGAGTTCAGTGCGTCCGCCGCACGCCTTTAGCGATGTTAGAAAACGGTGTTTTTGTCCTCGTGCCACAATCCAGGACTCCTCCAGCCCCTGAAATTGATGAAGGACAAATAGGTCACAATGTCTGCCTCTGGGGAGGCTGGCCTCACTCCCTGGGGGACAGTCACTATGCAGGGCTCCCCCCCGACAGATCAGGGTGCTGCCTCACAAAGGACACATTCCGGAATGCTCTTGAGAGACTCAGATCCTTTACCTTTGAAACCCGTGGTGCCACTTTGTGTTTCTGCAGCACTCGGTTCACAATCTCTTATGCTCAGCCCCTCCTGGAAGCTGCTGTTGACTGTTGACTGAGAACGTGACCGAAGACTGATGAATTTGGAAGCAAGTGAAGTGATAACAAAGGGGGCTGGCTGGTTGGTTGGTTGGTTAAAATCCTATTTTGTTTTGAACTGGGTTGAAGTCAGCCATGAAACAGTGCCTTTGGAAGTCAGTCCAGGTCCAATCAGATGAGGCGGAGATGGGGAGGGAGAGAGCAGAGGCCAGGGGAGCAACTCACCTGACCTCACGGCGCCTGGGGTCCCGCTGCCCCAGAAGCCCGAGCAGAGCACGGGAAGAGCTTGGGGCTTTGTGTGGGGAGAGCTGGCTGCTTGGGCACATATGGGCGCCACGGCTCCCATGGCTTCACGTCAGCATCTGATCAGCAGCCTCCAAATGTTCTAGCATCCCTCGCAGAGAAGTTGGATTTAGAAGCCTTCTATTGATAGTTAATTGGTCTTGAAAGACTATTCTCTTGACAGGAAATTTCTGACAATCTCAGGGATGCTACACTGGACTCCAGACCTAGAACGACGACTCTGTCGGTGTGTGTTTCTGTGTGCAGTGCGTTCAAACGCATGCGTCCTGTCCTGCCCTAATTTGTCACTGTGCTGTCGGGAGCACCAGCGTCCCGGCGCTGTGGGAACGCACATGAACACAGCTGAGGCTTGGACCGCGGATCCTGTAGCGTCTCCCAGCAGACACGGACATGTGGTGGAGACAAGCAGTTTCATGCTAGGAACTTCTTGCTAAACGTCCAGTAGTTAAGTTCCACCCCAGGACCGCGTGCTTGGACAAAGGAGCACCAGGTTTTAATCAGAGATCTGGCTCTTAGTCCTGCTTCACTATTTTATAGGATCATGGGTTCAGAAGACCAGACCTGTGATTGCCTTCTAGTTCTCTACTTCCTGGGTGAGGTAGGCAAGATACTGGTGGCGTCTCTGATAAAGCAAGGATCACAATAGTAGCAATAATACCTTCTTTAAAAGGTTGCTATTAATGACTGAAAAATGGCTGGAAAAGCACTTAGCACTGTAACTGCACAGAGAAAAGGCTCAAATAATAATAATAATAATAATAGCTCATATTGTTGATTGCTTCAGTTATTATTATTTTTAAAGATTTTATTTATTTATTTGAGAGAGAGCAGGGCAAGAGGGAGAAGCAGACTCCCCACTGAGCAGGGAGCCCTGCTTGGGGCTCGATCCCAGGACCCTGTGATCATGATGGGAGCCAAAGGCAGACCCCTAACCAGCTGAGCCACTCAGGTGCCCCAATGTTATTTTATTATTGAATCTTCATTCATTTGATAGAAGAAACATTTCCTACATTCCAGGGCTGTTTTCAGAGTTAGGTGAGCACATGTATGTGGAAGCACCTTGCATATGCTCTGAAGCACTTTATTGAAAATATTAATAATAATGGTCATATTTTTACTTACTGAGAATCTACTAAGTGCCAGGCACTTTACACACTGTCTGTTATTCTCCAGATAGTCCTGGGAGGTGGTAAAATATTGGAAATGAAACAGGCTTAGAAGAATTTGCCTGGGATCCTGCTCAATTTCAACCTAGATTTTTTTTTTTTAATTCAGAGTCCTCATTCTACATAGCCACATCTCAATGGTAACAACAGAATTGTCAATAATAGTTTATTGTTCCTGTTGACAATGGAGTTGCGCTCCCAGCATCTAGTCTGAGCGGTGGTGCCGTCATCGAGTGGTGTAACATACGCTGCAGATGCTTTATATTAAAACGTATGATTTTGGTGAATGACATTTACTACACACTCACAGACTTGCGTGTGTGTCCACCCATAAAGCCCGGGGCTATGAGGGGAGTTCCAGAGAGAAGGAACGTGTCTCGGTGCCCAGGCAGCGGCTGTGTGGTCTGGTCGGAAGACTTGCGCTGTCCCCAACGAGGATAATCTGAAGGGCATACTTTTTGAATGGCTGCATTCTGAAACTTTCATCATAGCATTCAATGCTTTTTTAGTCGCTCCTCATGTTTTTACATTTCACTTACATGAATTTTCATTCATAGTGTAGATTACAAGTAAATGGAATTTAGAGCCTGGTGCCCCTGCCTGCATGCGAATTTGAACTAGCTTCTTGCTCACCGGGTGAGTGGTGTGTTCGGGTGGGCACCCGGGAGCCGGGGCAGACTGGGGTGCTGTCCCTGCACATCTGGACCCTACTGGACTTCAGGAGATCGGCATGGCTTTTGGGGTTGGCAGTCCTAACTACACAGCCTTGCTGAAGTTCGGCTGCTTTTTAAATCCTCCCTAAGCCTCAGCCTCCACATCTATGAAACCCAAAGACTAATACACGTCCCTCAGAGTTTCCAGGCAGGTAAAGGGATATCTCACTTAACGTGCTCAGCACTTAAACTGCCGAGTTCCTTTGCCACCCTTTTTTGACTTATGAAAAAAAATAGGTCTACTTTTGCAACAGTGGAATATTTGGTGTGCTTTTTTACCGTCTCTCATCTCCACGGACTTGGAACACCACACGTGCTCAACCAACACGTGATTCAAACACATTTACAAGAAGATGGGAAACTTCGCTTTTCACCTGTGGCGGAGTGGTGCCCCCAGTGGGGCTGTCCCATCTGCAGAGGGCTGTCTGCCTGGGAGCGGAGGGAAGGTCGCAGCTGTCCCCCTGTCACAGAGGCGGCAGTAACTGCCCCTCATCCCACTCTCTAGCGTCCTGGCCGTGATCACTCACATGCGTCCACCAGCTTTAACTTTTGAGTTTGGAAGAAACCCATCATTTTCACCTGTGTCTTTCTGATTCCTGGCCTGATAAAATATTTTAGATTATTCTCCCAATCCTGCTCTCCCCCCACCCCCCAACTGTTCTAAGTTACAAACGGCCAGATTTCAGTCATCAGGAGAGTAGAATGTATTATTTTTTTGCAGCCTGTCTTTCTGGGGGCCGGATTCCAAGGAGGCAGCCCGTGCGCTCACAGGCCAGGAGAGCCAGGATTTCAGCAGTGACAACAATCTTTGCTCTTCGTTCGGAAAAGCAGTGTGTCGGTGGGGCTCATTAGCATACAGCCGCCCCGTGCTTGCTAACAAAGCGGATATCTGCTAGTTCGCAGCTTGTCTGTCTTCCTTGACTGAAAAGAGAGGAGAAATAGCTTCAGGCAAGGGTGCTGTCCCTCTCTGGGGGCAAAAAAGCATCACAAGGATTCCCGGAGGGAGAGCTTTGAAGCGGTTTGCAAGTCTTCCTGCTTGGGAGAAAGGGAGACCAGCCATCCTTTGTTTTTCTAATCTTGTTTTAAAATCATGACAAGCAAACAAATTGCCTTGTTGTCAAGTTAAAATCGAGCGAGTCCTGAATAATTCCCGATCATTCCTTTAATACTGTCGTTTCGTTAGGCAGCTTCCAAAGACAGAACTGTCTGTGGGCAGAGGTCCCCGCGCATGCCCTCCTCTCGGTCTGTCTCTCTACCCCTCTTTTGTTAGGGGGATGGAGGGAAGAAGAAACGCACAAGCAGATGTGCTGCTAGATTTACGGGCTTCTGCCAACCATATGGCATCTTAAAGAAAGATGGTTGGAGCGTCTGGATTAGCAAAGAGTCGGGATGGGAAGCCATGTGTCGTGTTGGTACAGGCAGTTGTTCGAGCTCTCTCTAAATGGCTTCAGGAGATTGTGTAATGGAACAAATGGTCCTGCGAGCCCAGGAACAGCCTTGCCGCTGCTGGAGAGGCAATCGGCCCTCAGGCGGGTACTGCTTCCCTTTTTTCTCCCCCAGTGTTCTGTGTTCTTCTTTTAGTGTTCTTCGAACTCCCAGAAGTGACTCCGAACTTTGCAACTTCGAAGGATGCTCCCAGCTCTCCCCGCCGGGATGTCTGCCTGAACTCTCCTCTCTCTCTCTGACCTGCGAATTAATACAGCTTTGGTCCTGCTCAGGGTCGGCTCCTCTGTGGCTCTGTGGGGGGTCCGGGACGCAACTCCCCCCCCCACATGCCTCCTGACAAAGGCCTTTCCCAGGGAGGTTGCCAGGCTATTAGGACATTTGTCCTCCCCCCAGAATTTTCAGAAACCCCAAGAGATGGAAACTCTTTCATTCCTTAGTGGGTCAGCTCAGAGTTTTCTGTGGTCCCAGGGGTTGAGCATATAAGAGATTGTCCCTTCGCTATTCTGGATCTCGCGTGTGGCATTAAAAAGATTGTACTGAGCCCCTGGCAGTGGATTCTTTGGACTTTTAGGTCACACATTGCCATTTACTGAGCACATTCAGTGACCTCTGGACTCTACTCCCTGATACAAAATGTAAATATAAGTTTAAGAGTTGACACACTGTGATTTTTGGAGGCGCACTGGCAGTATTTTATCTGTGGTCAAGTTCTCTGTCCCTTCTTGTTTTGAAAGATGGAGGCAGAAGGAGCTGGGAGACCTCCCAGCAAGAGCAAATCTTTGGAGTTGTTCTCTTGGCCAAGCTCTTTGGACATTTCCGCTGCATTCTACGGCCAACAGATCTCATTTTATTGTCATTTCAGAGCCACTATGTATGCAATGCGGCATCTTTAGCTGCTGGGAAGCTGGGTCGGCCTCCTCAGCGGGACGGATGGGCAACTCTGGGTGCCGTGCTGTGTCAGACACTGTGGTCCCCGGAAGGTGCCATAAGTAGCTGATTCAGTAAAAGAACTGGTCGATTTATCTGACCAAATGATCAAACCTGTTTGATGCCATAGCCAGTCGGGTCGGTGGGAGGCTCTGGTGGTGCCTGGTTTGGGCCGCACACCACGGGAGCAGAGAGCACGGGACCTGAACACCTTCGTGGCTTGAGCTGCCACCTCCTTGACGACGGGTGGGGAGCCCAACGGGACAGGCCCCAGAGAATGGGAGCAAGTAAGAGGTTGCAAAAGCGTAAGCTCTGGTCAACTGTGGGAAATAGGAAGCTACCTCGTCTACTGCAACTCCTACCAAAGGTACTTTGAGCAGTGAAAATGCATTGCAGTTTATTTTGCTGCGTAACGACGCAAAGTCTCCCCCCACAACCACACACACAAAAGAAAGGAAACCTAGAGCATGTGCGACTGGGCTCCAGTGGGAGGAAAGGGCGCAGCGTCTAGAAATCCGAACGTGTCCTCACACTGTCATCGTTTTTGTGTACTCGTGGCTGAGGCAGTGATTTTTACTGTCTGACACGGGGTCATCTGAGAATCACTTGGAGATCGTTACCGATTTCTTTCATAAGTAATTATTTTCTGCAAGGATACCGATGTCACCCAGAAGTTTCAGATAAAGTGCTATTTCATCTTTGTGAATTTTTGTGTTAAAAAAAAATCATTCCTATCTCATATACACAGGTTAAAAACACATTCCTTTGTGTCCCGTCTCCCCCCGCCTCCCAGGGGCTCATTTCATGCTGGACACCTTGTTTTCTGAATGTGGGATCTGGGGCGAGGAAGGAGGGGCGCAGAGGGGGAAGTATAATTTTAATTGTTATCTACCAATTGGAAGAAATTACCACTTTAATCCCTTTCACCACCCAAGTGTACATGGGCCCAAATTTGTCAGCATTAGAATTTCTTGAAACAATGCAATTAAACTGCAACATATTTCCTAACATTCTTAATTAAGACAGTAACTGAAAAATGTAGATTAACAGAAGTTACTGTTTTTATCAACACATTTTCTTTCCGCCACCATCACGTCCCCTCCCCCATCCCTCTTTGCTTTAAATGTCTGATGTCAGTTTCGTCCACACGCACATTATGCACATGGCACCGAAGAAACAAAGTAAAAAATCCTCTTTTAATTCCGAGCTGCATGCCCAGCGCCACAGGCACTGTCTGTTACATGTCGCTTCTTATGAGGTTCATGCTGGGAGTTTCTTTTTAAAGGCAAAGTGTTTCTGAAGGAAAGAGTTCAGGTTGCGCAGATTGTGTTAGAAAAACCCCACTCTCTCCGAGTGGAATTAATACACTGATTATTCTGTGCGGACTCAAACTGGCAGCGTGTGCAAAAAGTTCGAGAGTATCTGGGAATTGAAATATGGACGAGAATTCGAGCGAGCGAGTGGAGACAAAGCGCTGGGAAGTCTTGTTTAGAAGTGAAACTAAGGGTAACTTTGTAAGGGCGCAGAGGGGGTTTAATATGAGCCACCGTGTCCTAAAGCAGCACTCGCTTAGGTGACGTGTAGGGAATCTGAAAGCCCTGTTTCTCAGGGCACGTTTTAGGACGGATCCTAAGAACAGCTGGGTACTGGACGGTAATGGGAGGCGGTAAAGCGATGTCCTGCCCATCGCCTTGAGTCCTTCAGACGCCTGGTACTTCCAGGGACGTGGCGGGAGCGGCTTACTCTCTAAGTTGGAGCGGGCTGTAGCATGGCCTCGGCCCGTTAGTTTTTCCAGTTCAAATCTGAGTCCTCCACGGGCTCGGCCAACGATCCATGCTGGGTTCACGAGTAAGGACTTGGAAGGTAAGAAAAGCAGAGCCAGTCCCGCAGCACCTTTCCCGTCCCAAGGAAACCAAACTGTGTTCACACTGCTGCTTGGGCAAGAAACGGGGACGTGAGCTTGCAGTTAATGAGGCTTTCGCCGTCTCCTTCCTCGCCTGCCTGCCTGCCACGTCGGCTTAATCCTCTCCCTGCGCCAAAGCGCAGAGCGCCCCGGCCCCCCGCCCTCCCGACGGCCGCCCCCGAGGTCGGGACGCGCGGAGCGCGGGAGCGGGAGCCGGGCGCCACCCCCCCCCCCGACCCCCCTGCTGGAGCGGCCGCCTCCCGCCCCGGGCGCGCTCGGAGGCGGCCGAGAGCAGGTGCGGGTGCGCGGCGGGCGCGCTCGGAAGTGGCCAGCGCGCGGTGGGAGGCGGGCTGCGAGCTCCTGGGCGCTCGGACTCGGCCACGGGGTTTCGCTACAACTCTCGGATGAACCTGTCTTTGGCAGCCTCTAGGATGCAGGGCGGGGGTGCACGTATGCCAACTACCACCTCCTGTTGGGCAGTTGCTCTTTCCTAAAGCAGGACATCATCCCTGGGGATGGTTTGGTGCAGGGCCCTCCCGTTGCCCTGAGGGTCAGGGGTTGGGAGCATGTCCGTATTCCGCACCTACACCTCTTCAAATGCCGGTATGCAGTCCGTGGGGAGAGGCACAGGCAGGGGAAGGCGGTCCCCAGCCTCCCACCACCATCCCCCAACACAGGCCCCTCTGCCGTCCTCTAGCCCCTCACCTCCCCCCCCCCCCCCGCAGTTGGCTGTCGGGGAGGTGGTTCCCACTGCTGCCCATCACCGCCATCGAGGATCTGGCCTATAGAGATTAAATGCTGTGTGGACGGTTTAGCATGCCTGGGGTTTCTTCTTAGAACCTGGGCACTGTTACCCACAGGGGATTCCTAGTCTAGCCAGCAGGAGCTCACCAGGGGGCCGTGACCCCACAGTGCCTGTGGGGTCAGGGCCTGAGCCCCCAGGAAGGCCCCTCCTTCCCTTTCTTTTCTTTCCTCTCATTCAGGAAATCTTAATTTAGGAAGGCTGCTAGTTTTGCTGGTGAGGAACACCGACCCACTGCCCTAGAGAGAGCCCTGGACCCTCTCCGTGACCATCCTGTGGGGATGCTCCCAGCGCTCTGAACAGAACCCTGTCTCCCTGCTGTCTCAAGGGCCGCAAACCTTGGACGCAGAGCTGACTTCTGCCTGGAACCCCTAAGAGTTGATCGAGGACAGGGAGGCGGTGGCAGCTCCTTACTCCAGAGCAGCCTTCATATTCGTTCTCCCCGCCCCCTTCCTCGGGCCCACATAGGTTTCCTGAGCACCTTGGGGCGTTTTCTTTACTGGTGCTCTTTTTTAAAAAAAGAGGAAGGAGTGTTGGAAGCCTAGACTGGTTCTCTTGACACTTTTAAAATTCAACATTTCATAGCCCAAACAGTAAACTGTTGATGGAATTGGTTCCTTCTCCCCCGCGATGGCTTGCAACCGGGCAGGATCGGACTCTTCCTTCTGCTGCCCGAGCCCCCGGAAAGCAGACGAGCTCCAGCAGGCCCCCGCTCCGCTCCACCCTGGAAGACTTCTGCCACCACGTTAGCCCAACACTCATCACTGTGTGGAGGACCCCCTTTTACTAAATGATTTATTACTCTTAGCAGAAGTCCTTTGGCCGCAGATTTTATTTCTGAGTCACTCTGTTCAGCTCAATTGGTCTCCTTCAGTTACCGTGGCAACCAGCAGATGGGGTTCTTTGACAAGGGTCAGCGGGGAGGCTGCCTGGGTATAGACTAGAGAAGGAAGAGGAGCTACATAAAAAGCTTTCAGCGTTGACAGTTCCGCAGTGGATGGCCAGGAGTACTTATCAAATTACTTGCATTAAAACCTAATTAAGATGTGTGCCAATCAGCGTACCGTAGTGATAGGATCTGGTTACTTGGCGTGGGCTGGCTCACACCTCTGTGACCAATTCGCCTATCGCAAGAAAGGTCAAACGTGAAGGAGACAGAAAGCTCAGACAGCGCGGACCCGCTAAGTCCAGGACCGCTCCCAGAGGGTCTGAGCATCCGGGAGCACCAGGGGACCTCGCTGGACATGAATCCTCGTGCAAACACCACACTGCTGAGAAAACTCCAGAGGGTTGCGGCGCGCTGGGGGGGCTCAGTCAGTTAAGTGGCTGACTCTTGGTTTCGGCTCAGGTCACGATGTCGCGGTCGTGGGATCGAGCCCCGCGTCGGGCTCCACGCTCAGCACAGAGTCTGCTTGAGATTCTCATTCCGTCCCCCTCTGCTCCTCCCACCCTTCAAATAAGTAAATAAAATCTTTAAGAAAAAAAAAAGAAACTCAAGAGGGTGACTGGACAGGAGCCAAATGCGCTCTGATAGTTCCACGCCTGCTTCTGAGACATTTGATTGCATTACAAAGAGCATTCATCAAAATAAAGCCGATCTTTTAATTGTGCCAGATAAAGCGTACTAACAAGACATGATATCTAAGTGCCAAGGATCTTTTCGGTAAAAGAGGAAAAGACACATTTTGGGATCAGTTGACAAAATTGGAAATCAACAGGTTAGATAAAGGTATTGTATTCCTGTTGCGGTTACTGCAGTTGGTCCTATACTAGGGTCTGTGGGAGTGTCTTTATCCTTAGGACATACACTGAGGTCTAGGTTCACGGGATTTGCTGTCAGATGGCTCCGAAAGCAATAAAAAATATACATATGTGTGTGCGTGAGTGTGCGCGCACGTGTGTGTGGAGGGGGTGAGAGGGAGAGAGAACAGAGTAATAAATGGGTTGGAATGGTGACAGTAGGTGAATTTGGATAAAGGGTATGTGGGATTCTTTGTACTATTCTTGCAACTTTTCATAAGGATGATATTATTTCCAAATAAACAGTTTTCAGGATATCTAAGTTTAGGCGTAGGTAGGGGACAATATGAGAGGCCGTCTGGGTCTTTCTGCTAAGGCTTCTAAATGGCCGTGAGCCAGATGTGGCCTGGGTTCTACTCTGCGAACATTGGGATTTTCAGCTGTTCTCCTTCCTCTGTCCTATTTCATTTTGACCGGTGGAGCTGTGCTCTCCCCAACGGCTTCTGCTTTAACAAGAGCTGGCTAAAGGGGACGGAGGCTTAAGGCAAGGGGTCCCCGAGGTTCCTTAGAGTCTAAGATTGTGGATGCATCAGCTCTGGTCCCTGCTGTTTCAGGTGCAGGTTGCCTTCTTCCTGCCAGGCCCTCCAAGATGATCGCAAGCTCGGCCCATGTCACAGAGCCCTTGCTCTTTAGGCTGACAAGGCAGTGATACAGCAGATGTTCTCCATGTTCTGTGCGGAAGCTCTGTTTTCGGAGAGCTGAGGTGACAGTGTCCAAGGCCGCAGGGACAAGCGGGTGTCTGGAGCTCTGGGCCTCCTGTGTGCGCCCTTCCTGCCCACACCAGTCTGGACTAGTCAGTGTGGCGTCCAGGCTGAGGAGTCCACAAACTCGTTGGTGACAAGATAAGAACAGAAACAGTGTTTAGAAATTTTTTTTTGTTTTTTTTTTTAAGATTTTATTTATTTATTGGAGAGAGTGTGTGAGCACAAGCAGCCAGAGGGGCAGAGGGAGAGGGAGAAGCAGACTCCCCGCTGAGCAGGGAGCCCGACGCGGGGCTCCATCCCAGGACCCCGGGGATCATGACTTGAGCCAAAGCAGACGCTTCACCTGCTGAGCCCCCCGGGGGCCCCCGTGTTTTGGAATTTTCGTAGCCATCGGTGCAGCAGTGTTTTACAGTCCCCAAACTCTAAGTCAGCAATAGAGTGGAAGTGTGAAAAAGAACAAAAAACAAAGGCCACACTGGCTCCCTCCCCCGAGGCAGGTGGAAGAGTGCTGGCCAAGGGGCTCCCCCACCTCCAAGCCTCAGAGAAGGACTCTGTGCCTTTGACTCCCACTAGGTCACCCAGTGGGTCACCTTTCTCATGGCCCTTGCCTAAAATCCTGGTTTTTTGTAGTATGGGATAGGAGTCAGGCCTTTTTCAAAAGGATTCAGAAATGCTTCCAAGAGCACTGGATTTGGAGTCAAGAGACATGGACTTCGGTCTTAGATTTACTACCCACAGGCCGTGTGACCGTGGGCCTTGGGTTCACTGTCAGGGGCTGGACTGAATGACCCCTAAGTGCCTCTCAGCTCTCACATGACCTGATCTTTCTGAAAAGAAGAGCGGGGGGCTTTCCCCCACTCGCTGCCCCGAGGCCGCACCCCCCCAACTTCCACAGGTAGCCAAAGCTGATTGGAAATTTGAGGGAGTAAAAAACTAAAGGGGCCCTACAGAAATATAAATGACCTTTGCTGGGAATGTAAATTCTCCCCAGAATTGCAGGATCTTTAGAGTGAATGATTCGGTTACAATCAGTGCAGAACAGGGTGGATTTGAGCCCAGGAAGTTGGAATGGCAAAGCGACCGTGGAAACTGCCCTCATGTGTGAGCGAGGGTGACGGGCTGCAGTGTGTTCCCGACTTCTCACCACGTGGCTTTTTCTCGCTGACTCTGTGCAAGCACGTCAATGAGACGGAATTACGGAAATTGTGGCAGGCGATTTTCGGGTATTGGAACCAAGCGTAAACTGCACACGCATCTGGCCTGTTGACCCCAGTTCATTACCGAGAGCACTCGGCGGGGGCACTGGGGTGTTCAGACTTGACACTGGGCAACGGGTATTGTTAGGACTAGACTGCAGGGTTTGAAGACGGGGACACAGGGAGGCCGTGTAGAGTCACGGCGCCGTGGGATCATGACTCAGTCATCCCCGAGCCCAGCAGCCGGCAAACTTTCTCTCTAAAGGGTCAAGTCATCAACATGTCATGGAATGTTCGTGTCGCAAAACGTTATTTTTCTTGTGATTTTTAAAATTAGTCATTTAAAAATATAAAAACTACCCTTCACTTGCAGACCATACAAAACAGGCAGTGGGTGGGCCCTGGGGTGTGATGTTTGCTGACCCCTGTTCTGGCTTATTCTCTCGTCTCACGCGGGAGGAGGCTCAGCGTGGTCACGAGCTTTGCTTGACTTCTCACGACTGACCTCCAGGCTTGGGAGCACCCGGCAGTTTCCATTTGGACAGCTGGCTGCTGGAGGGTCAAAGTTGGAGCCACAGGGAAAAAAATTATTCTCCCTGGGAACTCATTTAGTATGTGGGAATAATACTGTGAATTATTGAGTGTCAGTCATTCCTGCTCTCAAGAAGGTACCAGAACACCCAGGGGACCTATGAAGGTATATACTCCTGGGCCTCACCCCAGGGCTGCTGATTCGGGAGGTCTGGAGGTATTCTCTTCTCACTTCTAGAAATGGAGGATGTGAGGTTGCCTGAGATCAAGCCTCCTGCCTGAGGAGAATAGGGAGGTCGTGGCGGGATTCTGAAGTCCTGTCTCCGTATCCAAGTGCAGCAGGCACTCATCTGTTCTAGGATTCTTCTAAGTTAGTGGTGAATTTCGATAGCATATTTCAAGTTATTTAATGTGTACGTTATGCTCTTTCAAAGTTGTCACCTATGAAAGCATACTGAGACCATAGATGAAATTTCACGTCTTCTCTTTGGTATAAATAGTGTCCATTGGTAAGGAGTTTCTTCATTCTGACGCATTTATCCAGCACAGCCTCAAAGGCAGGCACCTCGCTGAGTGCTGGGGATGGGGAGCTGAACGAGACCCCATTGGGGAAGCTGAGTGAGTTCGGTGGGAGTGGCAGACACACCGTGAGGATAGTAAGTGGATGGGAGCACGGTGGGACGGCCGGGATGGTGGGAAGCAGAAAGATGGGGAGAGTTGAGGGGCCAGGAGTAGGAGCCATGTGGACCGGAAGGGCGAGGGAGGAGGTGGCATGGAAGACTCTGGGCCAGGAGACTGGAGGTGGTCGCACCCACGACAGAGAGACACAGAGCAAGGAGCATGTCGTCCGTGGCCTGGCCGCCCTGGCTCTCCCCGGCTAGCTGTCTAGCTTGGACACGTGACTCACGTCTGTGCCGGCTTTTCTCAAGCCTGAAATGACACGGATGGTAGTAATACCCTACCTCTTGGTATTGTTAGGGGGTGAAATGAGTTAGCGAACGTAAAACGCTTGCTACTCGCTGGGAATAGTAGAGAAGTGAGTGCGTATTTTATCGTCAGATATTTGCACCTTTTAAATCCGTATGTTGGTTGAAAACTGTTCTTCATTTCCATGAGGAGGCCTCCTGTCCCAGTGAAATCGTGGGTCGGAGCTTCTGAGAACACTTATCTAAGAAGGGGAGGGCAAATCTTTACTGTGGCCAGAGGGACCAGAGGAAGGGGCTCCGGTCTGAAGACATTTTAGGATCAAGGACATTTGACCACCACCAAAACCCAAACCAAAATAACACAAAAACAGGAAGAAAGAAAGGAAAAACCAACCAACCAACCACAGTAATCGGTAGGAAGCTGCTGGGTGAGATTATTGAGGGAGACAAAAACCTCTTATCTAAAAAACATGTATTTGTGGGGACGCTGGCCCCCTCCGGAGGAAGAAGGGGCGGGCCTGGGGGAGGCTAATTGGGCGGTGGCCCCTGGATGCTGGTACGAGCCTCACAAGTGTTCATTTGATTATTATACCTCATAACTTATTTATACACTGCATATATTTTGTATGTATCACATACAACATAAAAAAATTTAAATATATGTATTCACTTGCTTTCACAGTATTCATAGCAAATGAGTGTCTGCAGCACAGGACCAGAACTGGCAGCTTGCACTGCTTCTGTTTTGCATAAGCCATTTTACCCAGCCCACTCAGCTCTATGAAGTTGCTCCATGTGATCCTGAAGTCTTGCATATTTAAAAAAAAAATGTTGGTTCTGGTCATGCCGGCGGGGTGTGGTGGGGAGGCTCGCTGTTGGATCAATAGAGCTGTGTCCAGGCCTGGCACACAGAGCAGCCCCCTCACATCTGATCTGTGGGCTTTGGAAACCCAGGCCCGCCTGTTCCCATGGTAACCGCTACCCCACCAGCCCATAACCCCTGGGGAGCCTTTGCACCGGCCAGCCCGTGCTGCCCACTCTGCCCCAGCCTAGCTGCAGCCGCTCTTCTCCCCCATGGGCCCCCACTTCTGCCCAGTGGTGGCGGTTACACACCGGCGGGTCCTTAAGGAAATGGGCCCTACACCTGCAATCCGCCCAGCCCGGGGTAGAGAGTGGCCCGGAGGGTCACTTGCTCACAGACTGGTTGAGCCCTCGGTGACCTCAAGGGCAGGGGCACACTAGCTGCCTCCTGGGGAGGGCTGGCCTCCTGCCTCGGGCCGGCCTGGCCTGGCCGCGGTTCCGCTGCGTGCCGTGACCACACAGGGCAGATGCCAAGTACGTCCCGGGGGTATCTGGGAGGGACGGAATAGCTGCCCGGTCCAGAGATGAGCTGCGCACAGGCCTTGGGTAAGAAGGTCCAAGTTGAGGATTGAGCTCTGAAATTGGAGAATGCCCCCTCTCTCTCCTGCCTGGATGTGGTTTGCAGGCTGGGCGGGGGGCGGGGGGGCTCCTTCTCGCAGGAGGGGCTGCTGCGCAGGCAGACTCCCAAGCAGGCCTGGGGAGGGCAGCCCCACTCTCCCCTCTAATTCCTCTGTGCCAGGGGGAAGAAATGGCTCAAAACAAGGGACCCAAACAGAACAGGAAGTCGCAAGCTGTCAGAATGACACTCAAGCTGGGAGCGGAGCCTTGAACATAGGAGGGGTCCCGCTCCAGGCGGAGGGACCCCCAGTGCTGAGAACCTCGGAGGGAGAGCAGAGAGCAGGAGTCCTTGCAGGCCCGGGATGGGGTGAGATCGTCCAGAGAGCCAGTGAGGGCGCCCGTGTCTGCATGAGAAGGCTCTCCCTCAGCTCGGCCCTTCTGCCCCTTCCCCGGCCAATGCGCTCACCCTTCATAGCAGCCCCCTGGCCATCACCCTGTCACCTTGCTGCTTTTCTCGACAAACATCTCTGCCCTCGAACCGGGGCAGCCCAGGAGGGCTTCGGAGCAGAGGCTTTCCCTTGCTCCCCCGCCCGCATGCCCCCTTGACTCGGGGAGGAGGGCCTCCGTCTCCGTTGCGGGTGCCTTCCTGCCTCGGGTGGCCTGGCAGCTGTTGCCTCGAGGAACTGCCCTCTCTCCTGCCCACGGGCTCAAGCGCCTTCCACCGCCTGCACCCCTCCTGCTCCCTGGCCCTCAGCCAAGCCCCTGTCCCCCCCTCCAGAACGGTCTCCCTCTTCCTCCTGGAAAGTGTCTTTTCCCTTAAGCTCCAGGTTCTTCTCTCCTGGCTTCCCTCCTTCCTCACGGTCGGCTGTCCCCATGGCTTGCTGGCTCCCTGTCCTCCGCTCGCCTGTCCATGTGGCCTGGGCCTCTTCACTCTCACTGCAGGCAGCTGGTGGCTTACAGGGGGCTGGGATACATACACATATATTTACATATATACAGAGAGAGAGAGAGAGAGGGAGAGAGAGAGAAATATTTATTTATTTGAGAGAGTGTGAGAGGGAGCAGGGGGAGGAGCAGAGGGAGAGACAAGCAGACTCCCCGCTGAGCACGGAGCGACTGGGGGCTTGATCACAGGACCCTGACAATCATGACAGGAACGGAAACCAAGAGTCGGATGCTCAACGGACTGAGCCACCCAGGCGCCCCAAGGGTGCCTGTACTTTTAACGAACTTGAAAACCTCCGCCAGGCTTTCCTGGGTGAGTGCTGCCCCGCGTTCACGGCCGCACACTGCAGCAGGTATCCAGCCAGACCTGCCCCGGGCCCTCTGCTCGGTGGGTGCATGGCTCACGGGTACCTCCCTGACCCCAGAACTTCTATCCCAGGCCTGTCCCTCCTCCCATCGTCTCTTTCTCGGTGCAGGCAGGGACCACCACCGGCCGGAGGACAAGGTCCACATCTGTTGGTTTGGCTGCAGGGCAAATGAGGTGCTTACCAAGGAAGGGTTAACCGGTTGGGTTGTTGAATTAACTCGATGAATGAACCATCCCTTAACAAGAGTTAAGAACACCTCCGAGCTCCAGTGCTTCTTGTATGGCTTTGTGTGAGTTCACTGAACCTCTCAGCTTCAGTTTCTCATCTGTAAAATGGGATGCCAGCACCTACCTTTTAATTGGATAGTCTGTGTGGGGGACGAAGCTCGGGGCTCAGTCAACGTTAGCCGCCGTCCGCGGTGGGAGCTGCGCCGGGGTTGGCCGAGCTTGCGCGCTTAGACATACATGAGCTGTAAGCGGCATGGAGCATACAAGACAGCTTCTGTGTCACAGGACGCCCCAAGATATCCTAACCTCCAAGAACAGAGTATAGGCAGGGTTGTGCGGTGGTTGGGGCCGGCTGCTCCAAAAAATAACTTGTTAATTAAAAAAAAAGAAAAAGGTCTTCCCAATATTCATAAAACACCTCAAGAAAGCTGCTATTGAAATTTCCTTATCCGAGTCCCTTTTATCTAAAATCTGGGTTTCTTTCTTTGTTTCTGTTTTTCTGTCTTTTAGCAAATGTGGGTTTGGGTTGGTTATTGTTTTTTACGTTTTTGAGCTTGTGATGGACTTTGTTGCTGCACGTGGAGGGACGTAATAGAGGCTGATCTCAAACAAGGAGGGAGCATGTCTTTTAAAGGGAGAAAAGCACCCCAAGATTGACTGCCAGGGGTTTTCAAGTTGGCTCTGGCTGTGAAGTTGGGGGGTGGGGGCGGAAGGCACGGCCCTCCCGAGGTCCTTCCTCCTCACTTGGGTGGTGCTGGCGGGACCACACCCCGGGACTTGATTCAGCCACTCCGGGTGGGGCCTGGGTGCTCTCAGGTAACCGCCGCAGGGATCTGAAGACTACCGTTTGCAAAACGGCCAACAGAGCCTGGCCTAGGTCTTCGAGGCTCCAAGGGAGGAGGGTCTAGGCAGGAACTGGCCCCATTTCTGGCTGTAAGCCAGTGTGGCCAGCCCGTGGCCGGCATTTTGTACTGAGATAGCAGGGTTTGGCTCGGACCACAGCTCTGGATCAGGTTTCCGGGAGCCCAGAAACACATACTGAAGCCATCAGTCCGGAGGACTGTTATCCCATTTGATCAAAGCACAGGGCAAGGGACCACATGGAGAAGGGCCACTCCTGGCGCCTTGTTGCCTTTAAGCCTTAATGGTGTCATCGATTTATCGCATGTTTCTGTTAGGTTTGTTTCCAGCAAGCACGAAGCCAGTGGGCTCCTACCTGGCTAGCTTCGCCTGTGGCTGCCTCCACACCCGGGACTCGATTGGAGGGGGAAAGCCACCCACGGGCTGAGACAGCTCAACTGCTAATGATGATGCTTCTCGCCTGATTCAGGTGTCCGAGCAGCAGGTTGTCTGCTTCTCAAGGAAAAGGCTCTTCTCCTCAACGCCGCATCTTCTAGGGGACCCACTCCAATGCCGGGCAGCAGAGTAGCTGCTCAAATGAGTGGTGCCTGCCTGCGTCTGTCGGTGGGTCAGCCCGCGCAGAGTGCCCTGCCCCGCACCGCCCGCGCCCCCTGGCTGGGCTGTTCTGCCGCCCTGGGATGCGCTTGCCCCTCCGCTGCTGTCTGTCCAGGAGACCGTGCAGGAGTCTGACATCCGTGGGGTGGTTTTGAGACTGCTCTCAGGGGAAATTGTCCTCATGTGACAGTGTGATGGGTGGCTCTGGGGACAGAGGGGCTTCCCAGAGCTGCAGTGCCCTGGCTTCACCAGGATCGGAGGCAGGGTCACGGGGGCAAGGGGGCATTACTGTCCTGTATACAGTGTCGAAGCAGGAAAGCGCTCACACTTGGATGGGAGATGGTTTGTTCGATTCTGCCCCAGCCTGATCCGGGCCACTGGGAGGCCAGCCAGGGCCAGAGCACCTGACCCTGGCCCTGAACAGCTACACACACAGGAGGGAAGAACCAAGCCCTGCCCTGGCTCCTTCCTTGCTCTTCCCCCCGTGTGTGAGGAGGAGGAGACCCGGGTGGGGACCCGAGCGGTATCACGTGTGCCTTCGGGAAAGCTTGAGCAGTGATTGCCCACGGAATCCTCCCGAGGTTGAGAAGGCCCGCGGTCGGTGCAGTCTCGGAATGGACAGGGTTGCTGGTGGCACAAGAGCCTGGGAGAGCATGAGCAACACTGGAGTGGCGTTAGGTTTCCCAGCACGCAGCTCTACCCGTCTGCTGGTGCTGCCTACTGTTAGGTTAGGAAAGGAGTCCACCCACCCCAAGGCCCGAGTCTCTGCCCTTGTCGATGCTTCTTTGTGCTGGGAGCGCACGAGAAGCTCGGCAAGCCGCAGGAAGACTTAACCCGAGGGCAGCCTGACGTCTGCACATCACATCGTGGCCTCTGACTCGGTGAGTGTTGGACGTGCAGCCTGGAGTTTGAAATGCCTCTTGAGTTTTTAAAATCCTTTCCTTGTAAAATACAAGTTAATTTCACCATTGGTGCTTTTGGTGCATGAGGAAGGGTGCGGGACACAGCCAACTTCTTTCCAGAACAGTACTGGGTAGTTGTGCAACTCTAAATTTAATCCAAAGCCTACATTTCCAGGGGTGCGTGTGCTGTAGGAAGCCGTCTGTGGACAAATGAGGATAATAGTTTGAGTGAATTAGCAAGTCTGGAGAGGAGGGCCCATCAGCAGAATGACAAATTTAGGATCTTTAAAGACATCTGGTCAGCGATGCCGGAGCTCATGATTGACTGAGTGATTAATAATGGAAAGCCCTTAGTTCAGTGTTTCTGCTGTCCCTCGCGCACTTCCCCAGCCAGGGCGGGCTGTCTGCTGCAGCCTGCCAGAGACGTTTCCGGCTGAACAATGGAGGCATTTAGGCCCCTCGTCCTCGACCTCTGTGAGTTTAAGGTTTCCGTTTTTCTTCTTATCCACCTTATGTGTGTGTTTCCTCATTGACAGCTCCCGGAGATGGCTCCTGAGTCCCTTTCACATTTGATACGATTCCATTCAGCTTAATCACTGCTTGTTCCAAGGGTCCGCTGCTGGCCAAAGCCTCGCCCCTCAGGGTCACCTGGATTTACAGCCCCTGGTTCACTAACCAGGGCTTCCCTCGGACACAGACAGCAGTGGAACACATCGAAGGGCTGAAGTTGGCCACTGTCCCCCTTGCTCTCTGCAGCTTGCTGTCCCCGCGTCTCAGGACCCATCCCTAACTCTGTGCTGGATTTGTCCGTAGGCTCAAGCAGCTGGACAAGCACAGCCAGGCCACAGCCCAGCAGCTGGTGCAGCTCCTCAGCAAGCAGAGCCAGCTCCTGCTGGAGAGACAGAGCCTGTCGGAGGAGGTGGGACGTCTGAGATCCCAGGTACCGTGCAAAGCCAGCCCAGGGGTGGGGGTGGGGGTGTCCCCCGGGCCGGTTCTCCCACCAGAGAACACGGCAGGCTCTGCGAGTGGGGCTTTCTCGCATTCCCTGTCTCGGAGCTGCGTGCGACCGGGGAGATGCCCAGTGGTCACAGCCGGCAGCTCGTAAGCTGGCAGGGGCCCTGCAGACTATGTCCGGGAGCAGTGGGGGACATGGGCATGTGGGCCACGGGCCTGCCCTCTTTGGGGAGCTGGAGGTTGTGCACGAGAACAACCGTTGACTCGTCAGGGCCACACTGAGGGGTGCGACCCGTGGAAGGACGCAGAGGGCTGTCTTGGTGAGCAGGCTTTTTGCAGGAAGTGGGCTCCGAACCGCCCCTGGGGCTGTGTGCAGTTTGAGTCGGTTGAGGAAAGAGGTGTTGCCGACTGGGGGAGCCGCGGTGAGTGGCTGGCAGGAGTCTTGTCCAAAGTCAGCTGCCGGATAGTTGAGCCCAGCAGATGTCCCGACAGCGCGCTAACTGTCGTCACCCTTGAACGAGCCTGCAAGATCGATTCTCGTCGCCACTTTGCAGACAGGGAAACCCGGGCTCCCACAGCCGCACAGCTGGCAGGTAGGGACACCACAGACGGCCCCTGATTCTGATGCCCCAGCCCCGGCCTTTCCTGTTGAGTGTGGATCTGGGGCCACCAGGGCTCGTGGAGGGAGGAGAACATCCAGGTGAGTCTGCAGCATGGCGTGAGACTTTCTTCCCCTAAATGGCTTCTCTTCCCGTCAGAGAAGCTGTACTTTCTGCCCCATCAGGCGATTTGTTAGGGTAATGAGTGGTCCACGGGCTGGCCACGGTCTCCGCCTTGTCTTCGGATCTCGTACTGGGATGGCCCCCAGGTGCCCACACAGCAAGCGCTTGGCATGATTAATGGGAAGAATGCCTCTGGAAAGGAGAAGAGTGGGAAACTGTCTCTCATTCTTCTTTCCACATGTGCCGAATGGGTATCGGGGCGCTGCTGTCCTCTGAGGGAATTTTCCCACTCAGTGCACTGAAGCCCTCGCACAGTCCCACTCAGTTTTCCAGGTAGAGTAAGAGAATACCCCAGGGCCAGGTGCTGGGGACCCGCCTGCACACCATGCCCCTGGTGCCACTGACCCTCTCACACCACGCACCGTGGTCATCCGGGAAGCTTGCAGAAACAGGTAACCGTGAGAACACGGATTCTGTTCACACACGCCAGGAATCGGCATTTTAACAAGATGGTTGAGTAATTTTGAGGGAGACGGAGCTTTGAGCACTTCTGAAGTGTTCGCAGGCTCTGAAGAGCTCAGGCCCAACATGGGCCACAACCTAACTGTCTGGGCCGGTCCTGTAGGAGGCCGTGGGTGGAGCCAGCCAAGGGCTGGGGCCACCAGCTCTCCAGGCGGGTGACTAGGCTCCTGTCGCACATGGTGGAGGGACAGGGGCTCCTAGCATGAGCGAATTTTTGGCTCTAGGAGCCAAGAACCATTTAAGAATAAGACTAGTAGGGGCACCTGGGTGGCACAGTCGTTAGGCGTCTGCCTTCGGCTCAGGGCATGATCCCAGCGTTGTGGGATCGAGCCCCACGTCAGGCTCCTCCACTATGAGCCTGCTTCTTCCTCTCCCACTCCCCCTGCTTGTGTTCCCTCTCTCGCTGGCTGTCTCTCTCTGTCAAATAAATAAAATCTAAAAAAAAAAAAAAAAAAAAGAATAAGACTTGTAGGGAGTCTTCTGTAGAGCTCTGAGCACACGGTAGTTTCCTGTCGATTCTGGACCGGATCGTTATCCTGTAGGGTTTCCCTGCTAACCCCCCATCTGTGTACCTCACAGCCACTCAGATGTTAACATGGACCATCAGTGCTTAGAAACCTCTTCCAGGGCTTTAAAAACCTGGTAATTGCCAAATGGATTGCAAAATTTTCATAAAATGCATTAAAAAAAACCAAAACCCAAAACCTCAAAAAATCCTCAGAAAAGCGAGCAGGTCTTTCTTCTCTTGCCTGAAGCCACAGAGATGGTTTGACCATCCTGAGTTATCTGACACCAGCCCATCTGGCTTACCTCTAAAGGAATCTTTCAGATTCAAATAGTACATTTGGAGTTATTTTAATATGAACACGACAAAAGACATTTCATAGAGGGACTGTTGGCTTTCAGTAGCAAATACTGTTCAAAGAAGAGGCAGGGATCCAGTTTTGTGAGCTCTCTGTGGCATATCTAAACCGAAGGCCTGCTCTTTCTACCCAAGTGTGGTGTTAGACCTATTTTGGCCATGGAATAAACTGGAATTGTGAGTTTAGCTTCCAGCCCTTGAAGTGAACAAGGCCACCGTGTGCCCCCAGCAGGGATATGGGAGGACGCTGCCTGCTGTGAGCTCCCGAGTGACTGACCCTGCTCCGTTTTCCTGGAGAGACACTGGTTCATCTCTCGCTTAGGGATGAAACGTTCGGCTAAAGGCTTCCATTTTCTCAGCCTGGACGGATTAAGCATCGGGACTTAATTGCGTGTGTCAAACTCTCAAACTTTCTGTCCACCTGATGCCCAACAGGGAGTGGGGAGTTCCTGGCCGGGGCCGCTGCTCCGAGGCCGAGTCCCAGGCCTCGGGTTTGCTCCCAGGTCCCAAGCCCTGGGCCCTGGAGCAGAGGACAGGCCTCGGGTCGGCCTGTGGCCTCTGACAGGAAACAGCGCCTTCCGTTCAGAAGGCTTTCTTATCCTCAATCGTTTCTGCGCTCGTTCTGAAACCCGCACAACACGTCTGGCCAAGCGAGCCGGTCGTAGTCGTAAGCAGGCCGCGGTGCCGGTTTAACCGTGAGAATCCCCGCTTCCCGGCAGTGCCGCTGGCGTGCAGGCCGGGGGGCCGGCCGAGCGGCCCCGGCTCAGGGCTTCTCGTCTGCCTTGTTCTTCGTGCGACTAAAAGCAGTGGCTTTGTTACTCTGCTGCCTCGCGCAGCGGGTGTGGACTTCTAGGAAAAGGCCTTTAAAATGTCCTAATGGGCTGTGCTGGTCGTTGTGGAGAAAGGAGCCCCGAAGACCCCCACGCCGCCTGGCTGCAGACACGGCCTCAAGGCCCTGCCTGGGCACCGGCCCTGTCGCCTCTTCTTGGGGGACAGAGACTCTGGCTGGGTCTCTAACATCTGGCCAGGGAGGGGGCGCCAGCTGAGGAAATCAGTCCCAGGGAGAGTGGCGGCTGAGCCCCGGGAAAGAACGAAGTTGCCCGTTTAGAGGCTGGCTTCGTACCCCGAGAGTTCGTGCAGGTCCTCCTCACTGGGCAACACGTCGGGGTTCAGGTTTGCGTTTTCTGTAGCCGCCTTCCCCACGGGCCCTGGGGCTCCGTGCTCAGTGCTCAGTCTGGGGAGGGGCTCCCTTCCAGTCCCTGCAGACGAAGCGTCTCTACGGTCAGGAAGCGGCTCCTGAGACTGACTTATCAGTGATTCGTCAGTTGGCCCTGTGACTTTTGAGCCTTCTTGGCAGTGAACTTTCTAGTTTGATTCAAACTTGTGCTTGGATCCAGCAGCCACATGTGAGTATATTCAGCATCATGGACATCATCTCATTACATCAAAGGAGCCAGGCAAGAGCGGACGTGAGCGAAGCACCAGGCGTGGGGAGGAGGGGAGGCAGGGCCCATTTGTGACTGAAGCCAGGGGCAGGGGTAGAAATGGCCGCTGGAGGGAGGGTCCCACTGGGGGGAGGGGGTGCCCGGACGGGACCCGGAGGTGTACGCAGGTCTGCGGGGGTCCTTCCCGAGCCCTGGGGGCCTCGCCCACCTCACGTGGGCGCGTCCCCGAAGTTAGCTACCTGCAGGACAGATGGTGCCTGAATAGAACAGCAGATACACTGAATAAAATAAATTAGAAAGCCTCCTCCTGAACCAAGACTTTTTGGAAAGAATTCTAAATAGATGAAAACAAACAATTTGATTTCAACCAAATTGTTGTTTTTTTGTTTTTATCCTGATTTTCACCCGAATTGTCAGTCTCAAAAATAAACACTGATACATTCCCAGAAAATATTTTTCAAATAAAAACTGACTCTGTTAAAGTTTGCCCTGATTCTTTCAAAACTGTGTACAAGACACTGTCAACCAAAGTGACTTGCATATTTTTTTAAATACACTTGAACATATGCAGCTAAAATGTCATTAACTCCCTGCTGCCGGAGTGTTTTTAAAGAGTGACACGAGACCCCTGGTGCTGCGTTTCTAACATGAGGGTCTCGCGACCCTCAGAGAAACTTCCCCAAGCAACTCAAATAGCACAGTTGAACTTTTGTGGGTTTCTTTTTCCTTTTTTTCATGGAAGGCCCTGTGTGTAATTAATATTGAAAAGCACATACGGTTTCATTGAAGCCAAACTTGCTCTTCCGTTTAACAGTTCACTTTGTCCAAGAGCGAATAATTTCAGAACGAGACTCATGGAAGAAAAATAAATCGGATTTTCTGTTGCTTCAGACACACTTGCTCCAGTCATTGCTTCCTGAGTCAGACATTACATTTTGCAATATAAATTCACAATCAAGATTTTAAAGGGAGCTAAATATTTTAATCCAATTAGACAAGTGAACAAAACACTGAATATTGCATGGAGTGTGGAGAAGTGGTTCTTGCCTTTAAAAGACTGTGATTCCGTCACATTACAACCCCAAATGTCAGTGTTGTCTTTATTCTTAACGCTTTCAAACATGAGGCAGCCAGAGGCTCCTCTCTCTGCTGTTGGTGACACTGTCTGTCCTTTGGGAATTCTTAAAAATCTATTTACCATGGAAACATGGTCCCTATAAAACACAGACACCTGCCCATGTGCAGAGGAAGTTCGCGGGACTTGCGGGATTCCAGAAAGCTGGAAGACAACAAGGTCGGATCGCACGAGGTGTGGGACCCCAGTGTAGGCAGAGCTCGCGGGCAGAGCGGGCACGGGAGCTGCCAGAACCCGGGCGCCCCGGCACTCTGACCCCGCCGTGTGCGCCCAGGGCTCCACGCCTCCCCCCGTGCCGTGGGTCCCAAGTCCGGCTCCAGCTGCTGTTTTCTAGAAAGCCAAGGAAGCATCGGCCCCGCCTTTGTTCTGCAAGGAAGGCTTTCCTGCCTCTGCCTTTTCCTTTCTCTGGCTTCTACGGACTCTTCTGGCTTTGGGAGTCCAGAGGCAGGGAGCCGGGCCCAAGGTCCCCGTGGTCTAGGGTACCCAGGGCTTTGACCTCTGCACAGACCTGTGGTCGTCAGAGGTCCGGCAGGGGAGCTCAAGGGGAGAAGGGACCGCAGGGTGTGCCGGTGACATTGCCGTGAACCAGCGCTGGGCCCACTTTGCACCCGCCAAGAGCCGGATTCCCGGGAAGGTCAATGAGCGTGTGGGCCACTTTCCTGGGCACGAGGTGGGGCTCTGCTGACCTGGAGACAGCCTGCTGTGTGCCCTGCAGCTTCTGCCACATTGCGGTCCCCCCCAAAGGCCACGTTCCACGAAGTTCTGAAGAGAACGGGTGAGGTCACCTTCCCCCAAGCAAACTGGAGAGCACCCGGAGTCCACGTGGCCCGTGTGTGCCGGCCAGCCTTCCATCTGACGCCTGCTCCCCGCCATGAGGATCGCGCTTGGTGGTTCACGCGCCCTCACTGAGCCGGTCAGAAGAGCACGAGAGTGCCTGGGCTTCAAGGTCATGCGGCCGGGGCTCAGATCTCAGCCGGGAGGTGGTTCACCTTTCTACCACTCGGGTCCCGGCCAAAACCAAAACCAAAACCAAACAAAAACCCTTAGAAAGAGAACCAGCTTCCCTTTAAGAGGGAGCCCCCGCGGGACCCCAACTCTGGCACTGGTGACTGTAAAGCCGGCCAGGTTGGCAGGTGCGAAGGGGCCTCTGGATAAATCATTCAGTGGCCTTTCTGTACAGGTAGGAGAAAGAAGGCCCAGAGCTGAAGTGAACTGAACTTCTCAAGAAGGTGTTCAGTCCCTGGGCCGTGGGCTGCGTGGACGGGTGGGCGTCCACCGGCCTCTCCCCAGGGTGGGCCTGCCACCGGCTCTGGCTCCCCAAGCAGTAGCTACTGTGGCTTCTCTGGAGCTCTGTTCACTCAGGACAAGCTTGAAAATGCCCCAGCTGGGGGGAGGGGGGCAGGACTCTTCTCTCTGGTTAAAAACAGATGCTTTCTTGCCAGGGGCACAAGGAACGGGGCCATTTTTTGACCTGGCCACACAGAGACAGAAAATGTGCAAATGAGCCAGGCGGGTGGGGCTGTTGCATTTGGGGAGACCAGTGAGAGGCTGGGTGGAGGTCTGCGGATGGAAACAAGGGTCAGGCTGAGGCTGAGCATGCACGGTCTGTGAGCAGGGGCGAGGCGGGCCGGGCATTCCCCGGGGTAGGGGTGAGGGGGGCAGGGGCTTGGGAACAAAGGGGCAGAAAAAGCTCTGCTGGACCCCACAGCATGGTTGCCTGGGGAACAATTCAGGTCACCCAGAGAGACTCATTTTTTAAACTCTGAATTTCAAGTCAAACTTCAGAGATGAACACAAAAGTCAGGGTTTGTGGAGAGAAGGCTCTATTAGGATTTAAAATGAGAACAAAGAAAATGGGGTCGCAGCAGCAGGCGTGTAGATGGGGGGCATTTCTGTCATCTGTGGGCAGTATTTCAGAAGAGCAGCTGCCAGGGTGTCCCGTCGGCCCCCCCTCTTCTGGAGGGCAGCCACAGACCACGGCAGATGTGGCCACACCACCCAGGCGGGCTGCAGCAAGGGGCCTTGGTGACAGGCTGGAAGGCAGAGGACGGGGAGGTGGTGGCCGAGGGCTCCAGCCCCAGTTCACCAGCTAATGTCCCACTGGCACGCGCGTCCTCACCTCCCCCCCCCCCCCCCCAGCCAGACCACGATCACTGTGGTGTGGACGATGGACCCAACTTTCCGGAAGATGGCTGACAGCCCTAGGAAGTGATGGCAGACGAGTGAAATTTGGGCAGTAACTAAAGCTTCTCTGTCTCTGGACATGCGGCAGGATGGGGGGAGCACTGAGAAATGTTCTCTACTAAAGCTCCAGCAAACCGAGGGTGACACGGGGTGCTGCGTGTATAGACCAGTGACGTGCGCAAGGGGCGAATTATTCAGTCACGTGTTTCCAGGATGGGGCCAACAGCCGTAGGCACTGGGGATGCCGGACCCGTGAACGGTACTTCTGGGACTGTAATACTAGTCAGGATGGGCTCTGCATCAAAACCAAATAAAATATCAAACCAGCGAAGAGACAGCGACAGGGAATTTGCTCCAGGAAGAGATTCGGGCTGGCTCCCATCTGTTTGCTCGCGTCCGGGACCTCACATCTGCGCTGCTCCCGAGGGGTCCCACAGGGGCCGGAGGTCGCAGGTTCTGGGAGCGGTCTGAGGGCTGCCAGGGGCCGGGTCGGGGGTTGATCAGTTACTAGCTGGGCCCGGAGCCCGCAGACACTGTGAGCTCATTATAATGAGAGATGCCAGTTCCCCAAGCTCGGTTTTCAGAGAATTCCTGCAACACATTTTCTTTCTGCTGCAGGTCTTCGCCGTTACTCTGCGCACGTCACAGGGGTGTGTGTCTGCCCCCCCAAAGTTTGGTTACCTCTTTCTTTTACGATATGCCTGCCATGGTTTATGCTTATCCTTGTGCTGGGAGACACGCATCCCACTCGCTTACTCCGCGTGTTCCGAGCGCGGCGGCTGCACACGTGACATTCTAATGACCCTTCTGCTTACAGACTTGCGCACCGCAGATGCAAGATCAGTGTCACACACCGAGAGGCCTACCAAAACATTCCCTTTTTGCATCTTTCAAAAGAGGCAACAGACTGATGTTCCTATTTCTCTTGCGTGAATTCTGATCTTTCACTCACTGTCCTATCTTGGAAATCCTCACGTAATTGTGGCTGAAGCCGGGTTCTCATAGGAGCTCCCCCTCCCCCACCGATTTTAGCTCAGGAAATGCGTGTTGGGGAGGGTGAAGGCCCACGTGTCTCCCTGCCAGCCAGCCCACCCAGACTGCCCACCGTCCTCGGGATCTCCTGCTCCTCGAGGTCAAGGGCTGCGTCTTACTCATCTTCCCACGTGGTCCTGGGTAGGGACACTGGAGGAACCGTCTGCGGTGGTTTCTGGCCCCACGTCCTGCTGGGCTAAGCTAATCTGATCAGCCCCGTGGGCCAGGGCTGTCAGCGGTGTACTCAGGACTCCACTAACCTGTGACCCCTCAACCCAGTTTTCAGCAGCTGGTTTTGAAAACTTTTTTCCTGTTTAAGGCCAAGAGGTCAGATATACCAAATTCCCTCTTCCAGCATGTGGGACGTGGTTTCCATGTGAAAAAAATATCTTTATATATGTTATAATAAAGTGTCTGCCGCTAAAAACTTGGGAGGTTTTAGCTCGTTTTGATTTCACTGGAATGTCTCAGGGACACTTGGCCTGCATCCTGTTTTTGTTCGAGCTTCCCCAGCTGTAATGTCTGAGCGGTTTTCAGGAAAGAGATCCTGGCGCGGATCGGGGTCGCCTTCCCCAGACAGGGAGGGGGTGGCTCTGTAGCCACGCCCTGCCATCAGCCGCCCTTCCCCAAGAGACAGACTCACATCTGGGGTACAGGTGGTTTTCAGAGTTAAAGCCTTAAAGTCGTTCACCTCACGTTCCCGTCTGACAACGGCTTTTCATGCGTCTGACTACATACAGTCTGCATTTTTAGCAGAAGAGTGGTTTTTCTCTGTAAATGTAGAAGGGGCACCTCAGCCAGCGAGCAGACAAATCACAGGGAAGAACAAGATCTATTTAAACTTACTTTTTATTATCATTTTTTCCAGTTATCCAGCATGCGACAATCTGATTGCTGACCTGGACGAAACAGAATGAAATAAATGGTTTACAAAGAGATATTTACATTCATCTGGTTTGTTCGTGAGATGCCACAGCGTGCCACCACCTTCCGGAACAGCGGCCGGTGCCTGGGGCAGCCGCGGGCTGCACGCTGGGCACCCCGTCGATGCTCGGCGGCACCTGTGTGCGGGCGGGCTGCAGCTCAGCTCTGGCACCGGACGAGGAGCCCTCCTGCTGGGTTTCCAGAAATGGCTTGAAGTGACAATGTTTCTAGATCTGCTCATTTGTATGCTGTTACACACATGACTTTCAATAAATGAACTTTTTAAAGACCTGAATTGTAATGTTTCCTTTTTACCTTGTAGTGATGAACGAAACACACCAAAAAGGCACATATTTTAACTAGGCCAGAGGGTACTAAGGACCAGACTTTCTCCCGCCGTTCACGGTTCCTTCCCTCGTGAGCTAGAGAGCACCCTTCAACTTCTGATGCTTTAGTCAACATCTCGTAAGACTCCATCACTCGTCATCCTGCTACTCTGTGCACAGTCGGGAGACACCAGGAAGCACTATTATCCTGTCCACTCTGTTCACAAGGAAAACGACAAGAAAGCGTCTTTGGCTTAGTGGTGTCAGGTTTCTTCTCGAATGTGCGGTATTTGAGAGGAGCCTACGAATGTACTTCATGGAATTACAAAGTTGACTTCGAGGTCTTTCGGGTATCTGTACACAGATCGTTATTTTAGTTTAAGAGAGTATTTCTACTATACACGGTTAAGCCCTCAGATGCTTGAAAGTAATAAAAACCGGGCACTGAAGTGTCGTGTTGTCTTTGAGGAGGACAATGAAGTGCTAAAGGCAAGACTGCGGGTGGGCGGGAGGAGGCCCTGACCTAAGGCCCTTCTCCTGGCTAGCGTTCCCGAACCCTCGCCCTCACCGGCCCCCTGTGGCCTCTCGGGATGGATGGGGATTAGGCTTCGGAGGCGGTGGGATGATACACACGCAAAGAGCTTTCGAAAGTCTCTTGAGCATGGAAAAGGTTCAAGCCTGAAAGAGTAGAACTTCTATCTGGATTCAGTTTTTGATTTAATCCAATGTGCTAGACATCAAGGTTGTCACCTAAGATATGTTAATTGTCCCTAATTCTGTTTGAGGACTACAGTAAGTAAATTACACAATATTCTACAAATAGCACCCTTAAAGAATTGTAGAGGTCACTTGATTTTAGCCTCCTGGATCTGTCCATCCCAGTGGTTTTGAGAGAAGAGCACACGCAAGAATGCCCTCAGATCTGGCTGTGTGACACACACGTGCACGCCTAACTCTGGTCCCAAAGCCATTCCTCTACTCAGCTTAGTCACAGGAGCAAAGCCAAGTTTGTACAATAGTAGGTTTATGAGGTAAAATCAGAAAAAGGCCCCATCCGAAATAAGTCTAGATAAATCAGACTGAAGTACAACCACCCTACCCATCTCTCACCCACGACTAAGTTTGTTAATTTGCCAACGTCCATTCTAAGAAAGGAAGTATGCAGAGCAACACGTGTAAGGTTACCAGGAAGACGTCACTGAGGAACAACACTCCTGAGGAGTTCTGGGCCCAAACCATCCGGTGTTAAGCTTCTTAGGTCCCTAACACATCTCCAGGGAGCCCCCTTCCTCCATCCCTGACTTCACGGGAGATGCACCTGAGACCCAGCGCTGAGGGGTCGGCACCCCCCCTTCAGAAGCGGCCCCTCGTCCAAGTTTGCACAACTGCACTATTGCCATTTTACTGAAGTAATAACAAAGCAGTCCTGTGTGTGTTTGGGGCTACAAGAGACGGACGTTATTCTCCTCTCACATTTTATATAGGGTAGGTTAATGCCAGCTGGAGCTATTAAAAATCTTTTTTTTTCCAAAAAAGAATAATATTTGATTTTCTGAGACTGCAGAACCACGTCCAACAACAACAAACAGAGAAGTAGCAGATTGACATAGTGCTTTATTTAAGCCGTCCGTACGAAGGAAAATAATGTGCATCCCTATCATATACGTGTAAAAATACTAAGGATGTACAGTGTACAAAACAGTTTCTTGTAGTTATTTCACATCCTTGTGGGTCATATACTTAAGGAAATGAACAGTTTTAGTATGACCGACAGTAATAGTAATACAGTTTTTCTTGGGTTCATAGTTGCGTCTGCTTAAAATCCTTAACCAGATGACTAGATCTTGCGCGGATCTAATGAAAGAACTAGCAAGGTCAAGAAATGTCACAAACTATAAAGCTACAGGGAGGTAATTCAATTACCAATTTAGAGGTTTTCTTTTTATTTAAATAAATACTTTACATTTCATGCTTGCCTGTAATGCACTACCAGGAGCAAGATAAGGAAATTCTACTGTAGACAGTACGAACAGTAGCAGCAAAGTGTGTACGTCGAGGTGTAATACAGAGACCCTGCAGTTAGTAAGGAAGGCCCTTACTTTTGTCCGCTAGGAAAAGCAAGGGGCCCCTGCAAGAACAGTCAGCTTTAAGAAGCCGGAAATCAGGTACGGGAAATGGAAAACAATACTGGAATAATGCTATGTAATTAGTGTAGGAAGCAAAGCTGTGAGCAACCTGCCAAAAAATCCAAGCAGAAATGGCCAATTTCCTCCCAGATGGCTGCATTAAGACAAGAGGGCAGACTTCACGGAAGTTAGTGTGGGATGGAGTCCGCAGCGTCTGACCCGCGTTCTGATGGAGTGATGCCGTGTTCGGGCCTCGCCTTCTGCCAGCAGCCCTCACCGCGGCCACGGGCAACCCCAAGGGCAGGTGCGGAACCCTCCCTCTACACATACACACACACACACACACACACACACGCACGCACACGCACACATCTGTTTTCCCGTCGTTCCTCCGTGCCAGCTGATGGACACCTGGGAGTGAGAGCAAGGGAGGCTGGACAGGGAAGCCAAGGAAATGCCCCGTGGGTCCTCAGCACATCTCAAGGCCCAGCGTGAGTGAGCCCTGCACGCGGGCTGGGGACCGTGAGCCAGCTGTGAGGAGTGGCCGGCCCAGGGCACTGTCAGCGCGGTCACTCATCTTCAGGAAGTGTCCTTGACCAAGGTCACGGGAAACCACCTTAAGGTTTGGGGGGGGAGCTATCGAAGTGCTTAGTGTACGGGGTCGCCCTCAAGAGGGACGGCCGCTCCGCACGAACATCAGCCAGCCTCAGCCACCTTCTCTGCCTCTACCTGCTCCTCTTGGATAAAATGGGTGGAAACAACTTACAGGACATACCTTCTAGTCTACGTTCTGGTCAAAGTGAAACACTCAACAGAATTCCAAGGGGGGAGAAAAAGTGAAGCGACATGTGTAAGTAAGAATGAACTACCATTTCCTGTAACTTCCTACTCAATGCTAAGGATGAACTTCACTCAGGTAGGAATATGAAAAATTAGGATAAAACCTATGTCTGAATATGTCTTAGCTGCCTTAGTAAAATGCCCTTTGACCCCCGTCAGTCCCAGTGGCCCGCCCACCGCCAGCAGTGGTGTCTCCTCTACAGATCCACACTTCCAGCGCCACGAGGCTAAGACATCTGCGTATGAATATGATTCATCCTACTTAGAAAGTCACTTGCTCGTCCACACAACGCATCTGAGTCGTCATACCACGTCATGCCGCAGTGTTCCACGGGGAGCTGTCAGAACGTGTGACTAGAGACATCTCCACGATCGCTCCACAGGGCCGGCCAGCCTCCCGCGGCCGCGGCAAGGACCCCCAGCCCCTGGACTTCATAGGCTGCTTTGGAAAATGTCAGCTCCTAGCACCAAAGGGTTTAATCTGAAGATCATCATTAATGAAGGAGAAAGATGAGGTTTGCATACACGTCCCCTTTCAATGAGAAATGTTGGAATTTGGGGACATGAGTATATACAGAAAAAGAAAAGTTGGAGGTGTTCTTTTTGTGTGTGTTGTTTTGTTTTCTCCCTGATGGCTTAATTCAGTGATAAATGTACCATGATCGGAATAAACACACCGGGTTCTTACCCCTTACTGCCTACTTTATGAATACTCAAGATGTGTGCATTTTGCCAAGTACGGTGCATTTGTCACGGTCACGCTGGTCGCGGTTCCTTCACGGCGAGACGTCACCGGGCCGTCAGAGCGCTTCTGTTCTCAAACGGTCAACAGCAACATCCTTCCGTCTCCTTAACCCCTCGGCACGGAGAGCTGGGGATTTTCTCACTTTGAGCACCAAGGGGTTCAGTGCCAGCATCTCTTCTCCCAAAGCCCAATTCTAACCAATATGTACAATTTCAGAGCCTCATCGAATTTTGTTACAAAGGAGAAAAAGTGCACGATCCTCATTGGCGTGTACATTCCTTGCACGTGGGTCAAAATAAACTGCAGTGAGTCTAGTTCGTGTAAGTTGGAGCTGCATTTGCTAACATGACACACAATTCTCTTCACTAAGAAATAAATACTACTGCAATATAAACAAAATCATAGAAGGACATTCAAAGTTTTAACATCCGAGAAAAAGCTCATTCACGTAGAACCGAAAGTCAAAACTTAAGTAAGGCAAACACCTGTTCACCTTGGTGTACAAATTTTGGTGAAAAGCAGGATCATTACACCTGTCTACATTCTTCAGCCATCAGAGGTGATAAAGATCAAGAAGGGAAAAAGGGTTCCAAGCACAGGGAAAAAAAACAAAAACTGCTCTCTGGTGCAAATCATGTCATCGAGCCCATGAGCGACCTTGCCTCTGCCGTGCATATGCCCCCTTCCCAGAAGAACAGTGTCCGTCCTGCCAATGCCCGCCCGTGAAATCCGGACGTCCGGGCGGAACAGGGGGCTTCCTCCGCGGTGTCCGACAGGGACTACGTGTGCGTCTAGCGCTCTGTCTCAATGGTCGTTGGGTCCTTCTCTCAGATGCTTCCCTACGGATCCCGGCCAGGTCTGAGTGCACAACCCCACCGTGCGCACTGATCTCTCACGCCCTCCTACAATTCTGCATATGCACGTCACCACCCTGCCACAATTGCTTGTTCTGAATTACAAACTACATCTTCTTAGTCTAATTAGTTTTCGATGTATCTTCTAGAAAGTTAAAAAATGTACCTAGAATCAGTGTATCTCATTTAGCCTTCACTGTTAGGGAAAAACAAAAACTAAAAGATCAAAAGATGACAACTGGTGCACAAATGAACAATGGTGGGCTCATGACTCCCAAAGATTGTAAAATTACCTCTTAAAGTTGCTAGAATAGTAAGACAGTAGCAGCAGCAGCATGAGACCGTAGACGGAGATACAATTTCATGCAAAAACAAACAAGTGTGTTTGCGTCCATGTGTGTTCTCGTGGGGGTGAGAGTGGGCTGGGTGTCTGAAGGCGCTCCTGCTTTGTAAGAGCTATGACTGGTGTGATGTCCGGGAATCGTCTTGAGGAGGAAATCTGGGATGACAGTGAAGGAGCAGGACGGGGGCCTTACTCGCGGCCGCTGGCGGAGTAGGAGAACTGAGGGAAGTGTGGCCGCCGCTCGTTGTCCACGCAGTCCATGCCGTCCTCGTCATCTGCGGGCACAAAGCGGCCACTTAACATCACGGTTACTGTTTGCCACGAATCTCTGGTCTACGTGGTTCTAACATCTAGCACAGGGAAGGTCAACTGCGACAACAAGCTCCAAGACACTTGTGGCCAACAACACAACACAGCGTAACGACGCTAACTCCCCAAATGATCTCCCTTTCACACGCATGACCTGTGAAGAAATAACACCCTCACGTCTCCTTCAAGCCATGAATATATTAAGACCCAACACACTGTGAAGAAAACCAGATTTTTTTTTAAATAAGAAGGAGTGAACGATCTTTAGTAACCTCCAACTTCACGAAACTACGCCTGTCGAAACTGCAGCGGGCAGTCAGGCCTAAGGCACCAGAAGTGTCTGGAATCCAGTACCAACACCTTCAAATGCGTTTATTTTTCTTCTTGGCTCTTTAGGTGTGACTGTGAAATCAAGCTTCATACGAGGCCTGGATTTGACATTGTTTACGTTAGTTACTCTTCGGTCACCGTTTCCAGTTTCCCTAAGATGCACCTTTAAACCAGAGTGGAGAGAGGAAGACAATAGAAGAGGGCGAGATGCCAGCATCTAACACCAGCTCCGCAGGAAGCCAGCAGCGAGCAGAGGCATGAAGGCACGGAAGTGAGCCGCTTTCACATGGGCTGCCCCCTGTCACCTTCCCTGCCTTCCTGTATTCGAAAGATCTCGAATGATCCCGCAAGCCCTTCTCCTAACTGTCCCGGTGGTTAACGTCCCACATAGCCAGGAAGCTTTCCTTGCATGTGGTCACACGTCCAGTCACCCTGGCCACACCGTCCCCTGGGCACCTGCTCCGGACTCTGGGCCAAGTCCAGCCACCCTCGGGGCTCCCCGTCTATGCAGGAGGTGCCCACAAAGCCTCTCCTGCTCTCCCCAAAAGTACGTGGGGTCAGATGATGTCCCACAGGGGAAGCACAGCAGGAGGCTCTCAAACACCCAACCTTCTTTTCTTCAAGCAAAATAATTCCACTTCCTCCAAAACCGATAGGGAATAAAGTACAAGTCTTTAAATTTCCCAGCCTCTCCAGGAGCATGGAGGTCACGTAACAAGAGAAAGCAGACAGACCTCCGTATGGTGAGCACCGACACTGTCACACAACAGGGATGATGCTCCGTGCTCCTCGATGACAAACATTCCTCTGGAGAGCAAACATATCTTTTCTCACTGTGCTTCTGTTGGATATTCTATTCTGAATACAGAAGATTCTAGAAATGGGAGCAAGTTGCTAACCAAAATTTGTGACCTCAAATGTATCAGGAAAAAAATCATTGGATTAGGTGGCAATCAATCCATGAAGAGGATCTGGGGCTCCCTGCTCCATGTAGACCATGGACCTCCAAGGGCTTCCGTCCCTCTGCAGACAGGCTTTCTAACTATGTCAGCTTTTCTAGAGAGAATTGTGACTTGAGGGAATCTCTGCCTCCTTCTTATCAAATACTGGTTAGGCACCAAGCAAACCACACACATGGTTCAGATCAAATACCTTCCACAGTATTTTTGGCTGCACTAAAGGCGCTGGGAAGGCTTATCTGTTGTTGAGTCACAAAGTATAAAAACTAGAGAAAAAACAGCTGCAAGCTTAGTGTTCAGATTCGGACACATGCCAATCACATTTCAAGGAAACAGTGTTCCCCACTAACAGCTTTGCTTGGCTGCGTGTTTCCGTGCAGTGAATGTGCAGAGAGCCCCGGACCGCCCGTGTGGGAGGCTGGCGCCCGCACTGCACTGGTTCCCCGGGTGGCCCCGGCCCTGGCCCCAGTCAGCAGGCCCTCTACACCCCGTGGGAGGTGCCGGGCTTCCTGCCCGAGGAGGAGCATCTCCTGCTCTACGCTGCAAGTCAGCTGAGAATTAAAGAGTCTTTAATCTGCCACTTCAGTAACAAATACATCACATTTCTGAACATGAAGAAATCTCAACCTCACAGATGACTGAGCAAGGGCCCCACACCCTGAGATTCTTTAAAGCCCATTACATCACTCCCTGATTGCGGCTCCCTTCTGCTCCCTCCTGCTCAGAAACAGCAAGGGGCCAGGATATGATCCTGCCCAGGGGACGAGGGAGGTGGCCTGGGCCCACGGGTGGGGGGCTGTGGAAGGAGAGGGCAGCGGCCTGCCCAAGCCAGAGCCCGTCACACCAGCCAACGTTCCTGCTCTGAACAGAGAGTCAAGGAGCAGTTGCTGACGACACACATGAACCATGCTGCAAACATGAGACACATTTGGAACAAGAAAGCGGGGATCAACTCCCCAACCCACATCGGAATCCGTGGCCCAAGGAACCTCGTTTCCTTACAGCATTCAACAAATGTAATTACATGGCATTACAAGCTATTAGATCTCAAAGAAATCCTTTCCCTGCAAGAGGAAGGCAGAGGACCATTAACGGATAAAATGCAAGACGACACATTCCAAAATCTGTTCAATTAATTAACACCAGTGAGAACAATCTGGCATGTGACCGCAGCTGTTTGTCGGCAAGGAACATTCTGCCTGTCGATGTGCTGATTTGTTCTAAAAAGTAACTCCATTCTGTGTCCCAAAAGCCAGGTGGCGAGTGGGAAGGAGGCCGTCGCTAACTGAGGGTACCGCGGAGGGCTCCCGTGAACAAAACCTCCACGCTTTAGCGGCTGCACGGCCGCTCACCAGCAACACCCCTCGAAGCTGCAAGATTACGTTACGTGTAATCACAGTCCGAGGTTTCACTGTGCCTCCTCTGATCGGCCTCTAAGGGATCTAGGATGTTTCCAGGAACCGTCCCTTTAAAGACCCGGCCCCAGGCTCCCCGGCCCGCTCTCCGGCCTGCTGAGCACCGTCATCGGCTCTCTCTGCTGAGGCCCTGAAATGGGAAATCAGACAGCCCCGACAGACGCAGGACACTGCTGCTGGACTCCCGTTTCTGGGTTTGGGTGCCCACACAGCCACACGTTCCCAGGCCTCCATGGCAGGTGCATTCTGGGACCCACCTTCAAAGGGACTACAGTGTGAGCCTCCCGCTGATCCCTGTCTCAACCTAGAAAAACTCCTTTATCCTTTCAAGACTGCAAGTCACTGGGCATGAACAGCATTTCCCGCGTCTAAAATGACACAGATTCTTCAAGAACGGGGTTGCTGTTCATAACTAAACGTGTTGTATTACTGATCGAGAAGCAGAGACACCAGGTTCAGAGGACAGTCTAGAAACCATGCCAGGTGACTTAAAACGTCTTTTAACATTTCTGCCTCACTTCATGAAGTTCTAAAAATGAAGCCACAGAGTGCCTGTTAATGACATATTCTCAGCACGTCAAGTGCCGAGTGAGTCTGGAGTTAGGGGTAAGGCAGGCCAGGTGAATCCTGAAGAGATTTGGACCTCGTCAGCCAGGGCTTTGTTTTTTTGTTTTATTTATTTGTCAGAGAAAGAAAGATAACACAAGCAGAGGGAGCAGCAGGCAGAGGGAGAAGCAGACTCCGTGCTGAGCCCAACGAGGAACTCAATCCCCGGACTCCAGGGTCATGACCCGAGCCGAAGGCAGTTGCCCAACCGACTGAGCCTGCCAGGCGCCCCTGGGCTTTGAATCAAGTCTGTGGAGAAGAAGGACTGACGGCCAGGGCCGTGCCTGCTACAGAGCTGCAGATTTAACTGGCTCACAGTCTTGGGTATGGGAGCTGCTCTGCTGTGTCCTTCCAGGTTCCCGCTTTCTCGCAGCCTCTTTAGGTGGGTCCCCTGGCCCCAGATTTGCATCCACTCTCTTCTGCGGGATGTTCATTGTACCGGGCCCAGCCTCATGCTTCAAGCAGTGAGTCCCAGGACAAAGAACGCTATGGACTTAAATAGAATCAAAACTAGGGCTCTTCAAAGCTGTCCAATTCCAGCGCCTTTCCGACCAGGACAGCTTCTCAGGCACTGCAGGGAAAAGCTGGGGCTCGGGGACACCACCCAGCCTTGCGTCCCCTTTCCCAGACGGCGAAGTGACCTGCCCCTTTTCAGGGAGGGAGTGGCAGAGCCAGGCATGACACAGTCACCCCACCAGGCTCTCTCCATCCTCCTCAGCCCTTTCCTTGAGACTCAGACTCACGGGTCTCTTCACGTGAGGACTGGACTCTTACCCGTCCGAAGCAAAGTCTGTGCTCACGGCTTTGCATTCGCAGAGCCTGCCTATTTCTCTGATGTCCAACACCACGTATTTAGTTGTCTTAAGAGTCCACAAATGCCAAAGCTCTATTTATCAAGAGAACAGTCTCAAAGAGCTGAGGCCGAGACAGAGACACACTGGGACCTCACCCTCTCAGTGCCCTCTGTGGGTGTCACATGGGGAGGGAGGCCGAAGCACAAAGTCCTGGGCACGGATGGCCAACAGTACCATCTGTAAAGCGCTGGGCCTCCTCCCAGCCGGCAAACGACCAGGCCCTTGCCATAACGTGTTTATTCCTTCACTTCAAACATATTTACTGAATGCCGATGCTGGGCCAGATACCCAGCCAGGAGCTGGGGCTAGCTGTGAATAGGAAACCAAGCCCTTTTTCTCAGGGTTACTGCGTTCTAGTTGGACAGACAGTAAACAGAGAAATGAACAAATTAACCAGAAGAGTTATCAGCAAGCTGTCAATGCACAGAATCACGGGGTGGAGGAGGCGGTGCCCAATGGGTTGCACTGTTCTTTGGATTGGGAGGTGAAAGCAAGCTCTCTGGGGAAGTGACATTTAAGCTGAGATCTGAGGGAATAAGAGCTGTTGACGCAAATGTCGGGGAAAAGAGCATAGTAGGCAGAGACAACGGTTAACACCCAAGTCCCGAGGCACGGTGAGGCGTGGCATGTTCAAGGTGAGGATGAACACGGGGTGGTGGGACAAGATGGGGCAAGAGCAGGGACCAGACCAGACAGCCTGTGCAAGCCCACGTGAGTAGTTCAGATTTCTAGTGTAGAGTTTGGGACCCATGGGAGGGCTGTGGGCAGGGGAATGATGTGGTAGGACTGCAGTTAATGTTCTATCACAACGACGAGGCCTGGCGAATGCTCTGTAGTGCAACGTGCTCCTGGGCCCTTCCGACACCTCACTGGCGCTGCCTGCATTTCAGACACGTGGGTCACCACCGTCCACCCTGGGGCCACCAGAGACTGTGCCAAGGCCCAAGCCCCCGTTCTGCTCACACAAGTCCTCAGCCACTTGCCCATGGAGCTGCAGGCTTTCCAGCACTGTCTTCTCCTCTCACGGATTCTAAGACTTTAGCAATGGCTCACGAGACAGAATGGAAGCCCACTGTCCCACTGAGGATAGCAGTCCCACGTACTCCCAACTCATACCTTGGCCAAGTTGGGGAGTCCCGCTCCTGGCTACTGCTGACACTAACTGAGGGACCTGGGGAGCTCGGTGTCTCCCTGGGTTTCAATTTCTTCGCTTAGAAAATAAAAGTTAAGAGGTTCTTAACTTTTGTCAAGTCTAAAGAAAGCCAAGTGCACATATGCATACATGATCATATTTTTCATTTTAGGGTGTGTTCACGGTCCCTTGTTGTCAGGCTACGGGTTGAAAACTCTAGACCAGGATGGCTCCCAGTTTGCCTTTCAGCGGACTATCAGGTGACTGACTACATCCGTGGTTGGAACCTTCCCTCTCGTGGATACTGGCTGTGTACCAGCACCTCCAGCTACTCTACCTTTCACAAACGAGAGAGGGGAGAAGAAAAGTAGGAAGGGATCTAAAGGAAAGAAAAGGAGAAAAAATGAACACGATGGGTTCATGAGCCAGAAGATGTGTGTGACCTGAAAAAATCTTTGGCTTTCCAAGTATGTCCCTGAAACTCGATTCTATCCTCATAGCTAAGCTCATGAGGACAGATACACAGCACTCTGCTGGCACAAGAGTGTTTTTAAGTTATATCTGATACCTTTCCTTCCTTTGAAGTCCCCTTACTTATGATATTTATCGAACTGTGTGCACATACTAGTGTATGTGGGACAATCTTTAAGTGGTGCTTGAATGCACAGTGTTAACAGACATGTAATTTATATGTATCAAAAAGTTACTAGCACACTAAATTAGGTCTTCGCCAATACTAAATTTTAAAAAAGGTGATTCAATTTAAAGTGAATTCAAAACCTTTAAGTCAGCAGGAAACCAAAACGAGCATGATTCTGCAGGGGGCGCATGAGTGAGCCGTTGGGTAAACATGGAAGTGTCACTTTCAGAGTCCTTCTAATTGATGGCGAAAGAAAGTACTAAAACAGTAAGGAAGGGCAAAGTTGTCTACAAGTGAGTCCATGATTCTCAGGCTACAATTTTTCTTCATGTAATTTTTCCTACTCCCCAAAACTTCTCTCCCAGCAGCTACCTATCTTTGATACTTGAACATGGAACTCCATATTCTTAAGTGGGATGAAGTAAGTCACTGAGGAATTTGATCTTGAAAATATCCAATCAACAGAGTGGCTGTTGTCTTCCATTATATTAGAATGTTACCAAGTGCCTATTAGATGTACTTACATTTTTCAGGTGGCGTTATTGTAATAGTCTGAGCTGTAAATTCTTCATCAAAATATCTGGTATCTGTCTCAGATGTTACTTGAGGCTTAAAAGGAGGTACAAGCTGCAAGAAGAAAGAAGAAGAGTACTGTTAACAGATTTCAGTTTAGGAAAATTCATTTCTAGGATAAAATTAGGGAGCAAATAATTAACAGAACAGTGCCAGAGATCAGACCGCTGAGTCACTGCATATGGGAGACGTGGCTTTTGGCTTTCCAGTCAACAGTCTGAGCACAGAACAGGAAGTACTTGGTTGTTCTGTATAAAATTTGACGGATTATGTGCAACAGAACAAATGAGAACCAGAGAATAGGGTGGAAAGAGAATACTGAAAAGTCCTAATTTCTCTGCCAATCACAAACATACAAACCATATGGATGCAAACCCTGGTGACAAAATGCAGGCTCTCCCCTGGGCAGCGAAAGCATGACTTGTTCCCTAGTCTCTTCCTGGTCCAACAGCTTATTAGTAAGAACACAACTTAATGATACGGTTACTCCCAAGGTGACAGAGTGCTGCCCCTGTCCTTGGCAAAGAACTACACCCACTTACTTGAGATGGGCATGAACGTCTGCCCTGCTCCGGGACAGGGGTCTGGGGAACCCCTGAAGTTACGTGTGAACGTTTCGTCCCTTGATTGCATCTGATCCTCAAAGGGGACCAGGACCCGAGAGAGAGTCAGAGGAACTGCTCTAGGACTGATAGGGCTGGACGCCTCCGCCTCAGAGCTGCAGCAGGCATGGTGTGGGGCAAGTCTGGGGCTGCCAAAGGTCACAGGAGCCCAAGCCTCTGGGACCTCCACTGCTCCCCTGGGCTCCGGCCTCACAGAAGAACAAAGGGAGCCCTGTCCCGGGGCCTGGAGTCCCAGCACCCGCTCTCATGAGTACCCCGTAGAACAGGAGATGCTGCTTTTAGAAGAAAATTCCCGAGTGGACAGAAATACAGAGAACCGAGTGACAGAAATCAGTATGTTTTATAAAAATTTTACAGAAACAAACAGAAACACACAACTGGCTTCGGCTCAATGCATTTTCCCACTCTTGTCACCAAATTTATGTTAAATAATAGGGCAAAAATCTTTACATTACTCTCTAGGCAGACTATGTTTTAAAAAACCAGGGGGTGCGCAGAATGAAAAGTGTGTTTTTGGAATAAAGGACCACGCATCTCTGGTTATGCCACATGTAACAGAACATTTTTTTAAGTTTTATTTATTTATTTATTTGACAAAGCGCCAGTGCGCACACGTGCACAAGCAAGGGGAGTGGGAGCCGGAGAAGCAAGCTCCCTGCTGAGCAGGGAGCCCGATGCGGGACTCCATCCCCCGACCCCGAGATCATGACCTGAGCCAAAGGCAGACCCTTCACCGCGGGAGCCACCCAGGCGTCCCAGCAACAGAACATTTTTAACCTCTTTGCCTCATCGTTGGTTGTCTCTGTCCCAGGACACAGCTAGTCTAGAGTCTGTCATGAGCAGGCACTTTCCTGGAGATGAACCTAGTTCGGGTTCCAGTTCCGACCGGCTACGCCTTAGACAGAGCATGGCTCTCCTCCCACACCCCTGCTCTCCGCGGGCCAAGCGCCTCTGCCGCCCGGGCCGCTCATTCACCCTAGTGCCGGACCTGCCCCCTTCCACGCACACACGCACACCGGAACAGCAAACGTGATCGGGACCCCACGCCCTGCCCGGTTCCTCTCTGGAAACTGAGGGGTCAAGGCCTCCACCTGCAGGACACCAGAGGCTACGGCTCTGGCTGGGCTCACCGTTCTACAGATGCCCCCCAAGTGGTTCTTCCTCATCCGTCCAAACAAAACTTCACCGCAAGAAACGCTTCTCGGCAGGAGTGGGCTCCTGGGCACGGGGAGCAGGCTGTGCTCACCTCGGCCCACCCTTCCCAGCTGCCTCCTGCTGACGCCGGCGGACCTCTGCCTTCATGTCCCGGGAGAGCTGCTCTCCTCTTAGGTGACACACAGCGCGGTACCCTCAACCTCGACAGCGACTGGGACAGATCTTAGAACAGCTTCCGAAGGTGCCGGGGGCTTGAGCCAGCCTCTCTGCTCAGGGGGCGACCCTCCCGCCACCTCCTCTCCACGCGCCGCTTCCTTGACCTTCACGTGCCTTTGAGCCTCCGACTCTGTGCAGCACGCACGCGCGCATGCGCACAAGACCGGCGGGCATTCGTCTCCCGCCGCCACGTTGACACCTCCTCCCGACGCCACGTAAGCTCTGCGACGGCGAGGACGTTGAAGAGCAGTTTTGAGGTATGGCGGACACACAGTAAACAGTACGTGCACTTACCCATGAAACCGTCACCCGAATCAAGGAGGTGAAGTGTCCATCTCCTCATGAACCTGTGGTGACCGGCCTCCCTCCCAGGCCCCGGCGGGCAACCACCGACCTGCTCTCGGCCATGACGGCTTTGTATTTCCGGACTTTTATGTAAATGGCAGCGTATAGCAGAGATCCTTTGTCCGAGTTTTGGCATTTAGCATGATTATTTTGACGTCCATCCCTGTCACTTCGTGTGTCACCCCCCCCCCATGCTGGGTAACACCGCGCACAGGTGTGCCCACCCTGGTCTATCCATGATCTGCCATCGGACACCGGGCTGCTTCTAGTCTGGGGCTCCTGCGAATAAAGCTGCTAGGACTGCTGGGTGTCCAAGTCTTTGCGCAGAGATGAGAGTTCCTTTATTTTGGATAAATGCTAAAGAGCAGAACGGCTGGGTCACATGCGACACGTTCATTTATCTGTTTAAGAACCTGCCAGACTGTTTCGCAAGGCAGTCGCTTCAATTTACATGACTAACCCCCCCACCCCGCCCCGGGTGCGAAAGTTCGTCACTCCCTGTTCTTGCCAGCACTTTGGTGGATCTTTTCAATAGCAGACATTCCAATGTGTGGTGGTGTTTCACTATGGGTTTATTTTTTATTTCTCTCCTGAATAATCATCTTTTTTGTGAGTTTACTTCTTTGGTGAAGGGTCTGTTCAAATATTTGCCCCGCCCCTTTTTGGTCAATAAATTTCGAGAGCTCTTTACATAACCTTCATATGCAGGTCTTTAATCAGATTTGTGATTTGCAACTGTTCTTCCAGTTTGTGACTTTTCCTTTTATTCTCTTAACAGCACCTTGGGAAGAACACACATTCTTAATTATGCTTTAGCCTGACTTATCAATTTTTCTTTATGGGTCATGCACTGCCCTCATCTATGGAATCTCTGCTAATGTAACACCACAAAGGTTTTCTCCTGTGTCTTCTAGAAGGCTCTACACTTAGGACTGATCCATTCTGAGTTAATTTTGTATGTGCTGCAAATTTTAAAAAAAATACGGATGTCCAGTTGTTTCATCAAATTTGTTGAACTGAACTATCTTTGTACTTCTTTTTTAACTCAATTAGCCATATATATGTGGGTCTAGAATTCTAGGTTCTCTGTGGGCAAATAAAAGATGTTATCTGTCCAAGGGGACCTGGGTAGCCGGCTCAGTCGGTTAAGTGACCGACTTGATTTTGGCTCAGGTCATGAAATCAGGTTATGGGGTTGAGCCCTGCATCAGGCTCCCCACTCAGGGGGAGTCTGCTTAAGACTCTCTCGTTCTGCCTTTGCCCCCTCCCCCTACCATGCATGTGCGCTCTCTCTCAAATAAATAAATCTTAAAAAAAAATACTATCTGTCTATAACAAACTGTCCTGATTATTGTTAACTTAGTAAGTCTTCAAGTTGGGTGGTGCAGGCTCTCCAACTTTGTTTTCTGTCAAAGCTGTTTTGGCCACCCTAAGTCCTTGGCATTCCATATGAATTCTAGAATCAACCTAACAATTTCTACAAAATAGCCAGCTACGCTAATCTTGATTTGGACTTTGTTGAATTTATGTATCCATTTTGAGAGAACTATCATCTTAAAAATATTGAGCCTTCTAAATCATGAACACATTAGACCTCTCTCCACTGCTTTAGGCTGTCTTTAATTTCTCTACAATATTTTTTAGTTTACAGTATGAAGGGCTTTCACATCTTTTGTCAAAAGTATCCCTAAGTACTTCATATTTCTGTTGCTATCATAAGTGATACTTATTAGTCTCCATTTTGGAGTGTCTGTTACTGATGTATACATTTAGTTATTTTTGTATCATGCAATCTTTCATATATTTACTTTGTATCAAATAACTAATGGGTTACACTTTTGTACCGTTTTTGTGGATTCCAGCTTATTTTCTATATAGATAATCATGTTGTCCATGAATAAAACAGATTTACTTCTTTCTTTCCAATCTGAATGTATTTATTTTTCTTGCCTTACTGCACTGGCCAGAACCTCCAGGACAATGTCGAACAAAGTGAACATCTTCACCTTGTAAAATCACTCAGACTTTCCCCGGTAGGATATTAGCAATAAGTTTTCCCTAGATGTCCTTTATCAGGGTGGAGAAGTTTCTCATTCTTAGTTTGCTGGGAGTATTTTTGTTTGTTTGCTTTCTGTTTAAATCAAATGGACATTGGATTTTCTTGAATGCTCTTTTTTCTACATCTGATGAGATAACCATGTATATTTCTTTCTTAGTTATTATTATGGTAAATTATAATGGTTGACTTTTAAATATTAAACCAAGTTTGTATGTCTAGAATAAACCCCACCTCGTAATGATGTGCTATTCTTGTATTTATTGTTGGATTTGATTTGCAAAAATTATGTGAAGTATTTTTACACATGTTAATTAAGGAAAATGGTATATAGTTTTCTTTTCTTGTATTATCTTTGCCTGCTTTTGGTATCAGGTTAAGCTAGCCTTATAGAATGAACTGGGAAATACTGCCTTTTTCTTCAGTTCTCTGGAGGAATCTATATAGAACTGATACAATTCCTCACTTAAATGTTTGGGACTTCACTGGTGAAGCCATATGGGTTGGAAGTCTTTTCTGTGAGAAGCATTTTAACTACAAATATAATTTTTTTTAACACATACCAGGCTATTCATGATATCTTTTTCTTCATGGTAATTTGCATCTTTCAAAGGATTTGTCCATTTCAGCAAAACTGTTGATTTTATGGACATGATTTTCATGCTATTTCCTATTATCCATTTAATACCCATAAAAACTATAGTGATGTCAGCCCCCTCATTTGTGGTATTAATAACTTGTCTTCTTGCTTTTCTGTTCGCTTTGGTTAGAAATTTATCAATTTTGTTAATCTTCTCAACCACCTTTCTTTTCATCAAATTTCTGTATTATTTTTTTGTTTTTATTTCACCAACTGCTGCCCCAATCCTTAATTCCTTTCTTTTGCTTAATTCGTTCTTCTTTTTCTAGTTTCTCAAGATGGTGGAGGAGGTCAGTGATCTCAGTTATACCTTCCTTCTTTCTGAATATCGTACTTCGGCACTACTCCCTTGAGGTGTTACGTTAGCTGTAACCCAGAGCAAAACATGTTTTGTTTTCATTTTAATCAGTTCAAAATACTTTTTACTTTCTCTTTTGATTTTTTCTTCCACCCATGGATTATTTAAAATTGCACTTAGTTTCCAAATACTTGAAGATTTTCCATATATCTTTGTTTTGATTTCTAATTTAATTTCCTTTTTGTTCAAAGAGAATATGCTTTAAATTACTTGAATCCTTTAAAAATCTATAGAATTGTTTTGCTCAAAATATGGTATATCATGGCAAACAGAAGTTCTGTGTGACCTTGAGAAGAAGGAATGTTCTTCTGCTGTGGGATGGTGTTCTATAAATGTCAATTAGATTAAACTGGTTGACGGTATTGCTAGTGTCTTCTATAAACTTAAGGACTTTGTTTTTTCTATCAATTATTTAGAGATAGGTATTGACATGTCAAACTATAACGTGGATTTGTCTATTTTTTTCTTGTAGTCCTATTTGTTTTTGTTTTATGTACTTTAAGATATGTTATTAGATGGAAAAATAAGATTTTTACGCGTTATGATTGAGATGAAATAAGTCTACCATCTTGCTAGTTGTTTCATACTTGTCTCACCTGGGGCTTTGTTTTGCACCAATGCCATACCCTTGATTCCTGAAATGGTGCCTGTCACTTAGTGGCACAAATAAATGAATCATTATTTGATCTTGGAGCTCAAGTGAGATGTCAGAGAGCATGTAGTCTACCCTTTTAGAAATGAGGAGACTAAAGCTAAACTTGGTAAAGTGACTTGCTGCAGACGATACGAGTAGCAACTAGAGCAGCAAACCCTCCGTCTCTGGATCCCGAGCTCTCTCTATACCATGGCGCCTGCAAAGATAACGGCATGAAAATGCTTTTATTTTGGACTGCTTCTCCAGATGCTAGCCAAAGTCAAGCCATGCCTGCTGGGGGCATACCTCCTCCCCTCAACTCACACACAGAAGCAGAAGACGATGCAGTAAAGTATGAACATCCACACAGGGATGCGAGAACCCGAGTTCTGTACGTTGGGAAAGGTGTGGGAGAGAATGTGCGAAGACCCCAACAGAGGTGCTACCACACATCCTGGGTACGCCCAGCCGTGGGTGTCTGCCAACTCCCAGAGCATATATTCACTTTAAACAACAGAACACATTTCAAATATTTCATTCTTATGGGCTGCATTGTGCCCCCCTCCCCAGTCCATATGTTGGGAGTCCTAACCCCCAGTGACTGTTTTAGGAGAGAGGGCCTTTAAAGAGGTGATTACATTAGAACGTAGAACGAAGTCTTAGTGTGGGCCTTAGTCCAACCTGACAGGGGCCCTTATAGAAGAGGAAATGTGGACACACAAAGAGACTCCAGAGGCACGCGCATGGAGGAAAGACCATGAGCACGAACAGAGAAGGCGGCCATCTACAAGCCAAGGAAAGAGGCTTCAGAAGAAACCAGCCTCGCCAGTAGCTTGATCTTGAACATCCAGCTCCCAGAACCATGGGAAAACAAATTTCTGTTAAATCTCCCAGGCTTGTGGTACTCTGTCACGGCAGCCCTAGCACACTAACACACTAATTTTCTATTTTGCCTTTAAACCAGTATCATCTTAATTTTTTTTTCCCCAGCTCTGGACACAGCTCTCAAAACACTCCTGCAGCAACTGACACACTGCAGACTCTCCCTGAGGAATGCGGGGGTACCTGCAGAGGCAGAAGCACTCAACTGAAAACCTCAGCTACCCGTAGATGTTAACTCAATGGATGTCATTAACTGCAACCCTGACCTGTTTTCTCAACAGATTCTTAAACCTCGAAAGTATCTGTCTTTGAAAGCTCATTGGTTTTCAGGAAATGTCGCTCCGGACGATGTAAACAGGAAGATCACAGTGCTGGGCTGAGGACTGTGCTTCCAGTTTACCGACAAGGCCTTAGCAGAGCTGCGTGTGCTGGTGCAGCCTCAAGACCACAGCATGGCAGCAACATGGCAGCCCCCGAAATCCTTCCACGCTGACCCTCTCCCAGATTTTACATGATACCAAGTCACTCTGTCATTTGCTATTTTTCTAAAGCACTGTGTTTCTTTCCAGTGTAAGTGAACGAACAGAGAGAAAACATGTCCCTGGACTTGTTAGAATAAGTCGTAGTCCCCACTCCTGGTGTGGCAGGGGAATACGGACGCCAAGGTCCCTGAGGGTCAGTCTCCCTTGACCTCCCTCAGCAACAAATCAATTGCTATCACCTAGTGTCTATGTTCTTTCTTCTATTTACACTGTTGGCACTCTAGAAATAGAGAGCAGGGCTTGAAACTTGCAGGGAAAGCTCATACAGACAGTGACTATAGAACCTCAACTGTGACCCTATTTGAATATTATGTCCACCACGCTGACATGGATCAAAAAGCCTGGGAACACAGACACTGGCAATAAAAACTGCCGACTCTACTGAAGGCTTAGATTTGCCACAGATGATCAACCAATGCTGTATTTCTACCTCCTTAAGACAACTCAAGAGAGTAATCAGCTTATTCTGGTTTGTTTAATCTCTGTTCTCCTGAAAAACTGTTTTTGTTTTTTGTGTTTTTTTGGGAGCGAGCACGCAAATGGGAGGTGGGGTTACAGAGGGGGAGAGAGAGAGAATCTCAAGCAGGCTCCACGCCCAGCATGGAGCCTGACACGCGGGGCTCGATCTCACAACCCCGACACCATGACCTGAGCTGAAATCAATATTCAGATGCTCAAATGACTGAGCCACCCAGGCGCCCCTCCTGAAAAACTGGTTTTATGCTTTTAGTGTGTGTGTATATGTATATGTGTATGCGTACAGACATACACACACAGGGAAAGTGGGAATATGGCGGCAAACATTGCTTAATTATATTATCTGCTAAGATTTATAATACCAATTAACATTTCTTGACAAATGACCAGAAACTCAAATTATCTATCCTTCATTTTCACACCACACAATAGTAATTCATGTCCATAATGTTGACCTTGATCCTATAAAAAAAATGCACCAAAGTTCCCAAGGTATATATCACACTAACATACAAATATTATATCATAAGTTGAGCCCAGCAAAGTGAATATTTTAGCTATAACAAACATTAAATGTTTAATTAATACATCTGTTTTCCCTGCTGGAATCTAGAAGGGCTTTTTAACACACAGAATGCATGGTCTGTACTGCTTTGAAAGTAATCCCCAGAAATGTGAACTCATACTTTCTTTTCCTTGATCAGTTTCCTCATTTAAGAAGAGCTTCACGACATCCCGCTGGCTGTGGGGCTGTGGACAGGCGGTGTTGCTCACAAACACCCACGGGCACATTACGTCATTGGAGGACCTCGGTTACACTTGGAGAAGAGTTGCTTATGCAGGCAAAACAACTTCCGTTAGTGAAACAGAGCCCTTTCTGAAAGGCAGGGGACGGTAGTAAAAAGACTTTGCTGCTATGGAGGTGAGGATGGGCAAGCCATGTCCATTACAGACCTCAGGATTTCCAAAAACTTGCTGGAACAGTCAGCTCTCCATCCCTCCTCCAGCTGCCCACACAAGCACGGCCCCACATCATCAGCATGGCAGCCAAGAATCACTGACTCTGATTAGAAATGTTCATGGACGTGGGCAAAAGTTAAATGAGTATGTAAATTAGGTAGAAATAATGTAAGATGAAGAAAACTTGGGACCTATTTCAAGAGACAAAGATCAAACCAACCGAACAAAAATGTGGATAGGCTCCCTATGAAATGTGGGTATGCTCCCAGGCAGTCACATTAAAGTCCATTAAACCTAAAATACAGTATTAATATTCATATTAATAATAAAGGTCTCAAACAAGATTTATAATATTTTTACAGAGAAATCCATATTATATTTCCGCAAAGATGACCAAGAACCTACCCCTGTGCCCACCTTCCCACCAAGACAGCCACTCTCTCATTATCACACCAGACCAACCCCTACAGAGAAGATCCAGTGATCCAGAGGCTCTGGATTTGGGGATAAGATTTTGGTGGGAAGGAAAGAAGGAAAATACAAGATTTAAAAGAGCAGGAGAATTTGGAGGTTCAATTTGAGGGCAGAGAGAGCAGTTTCTGTGAGAGATGAGGGAACTACTGGCAGAGAGAATTTGGATTTGTGGGGAGCCCCTGTGCCCCGGCACTGTGTTAGTTCATGGATCTGAAGAAACTAACCAGAATCAGGTAAAGAATCCCAAATGCGGGAGCTCAGTTGTGAAGGCCCCCAATAAGGGTAAAAGGAGGGAGATGCGGCACAAGAGGTTCTAAACACACAAGTATTTTTCCTAAATTGACTATGCATCCAAGGGCCCCTGCAGGCGCACACGGGCCAGCCAGACACAGAATCATAAAATGGGAAGCCAGAACAAGCAGCACTGCCTTTACCCGGGCGCCGCTCCGTTCAACAGGGCTTAAGTGATCCAACACACTCAAGTCCTTACGAAGAACAAAGAAGCAGGTGTTTAAGTACCTCTTCTTTTCAACGCATTTTCAACTGAATTATAAAATATTTGCATTGAAGAGAATCTTATAGATCTAATCCAATCCCCTCATTTTAAAATGAAAAAACAGAAGCCCCCAATTTTTCATACTAGTCGAAGTTATCCAAAAGCATAATATAAATAAAATTCCAATTACTTTTTTAAGAAAGATTTTTATTTATTTCAGGGAGAGCGAGAGCAAGACAGAAAGAGAGAGAGCATGGGGGGAGGGGCAGAGGAAGAAGCAGAGTCCCCACTGAGTAGGGAGCCCAACGAGGGGCTCGATCCCAGGACACTGGGATCATGACCCGAGCTGACGGCAGACACTTAACTGACTGAGCCACCCAGGCGCCCCTAATTCCAACTACTTTTAATTCAACCATGAGGTCACATAGAAATGCAAGGAGTCTGCTTATTCGTGTCTCCTCTACTAAACTGTGAGCAACGTGAGGACAGGGGTCTTCCCTTTAGATGCTCAGCACGCTCCTAACCCTGGGTATAAAGTAGATGAGCAGTAAACGGTGAGGAAACACTATAAAATATTCATATGAGGTCCTTTGGTCTTGCAGTGATTGAGGCCCACTCAAGATAAAAGATAATGCAGATTGTACATTTTCTAGGAGAGTCTGAGTTTGTTAGTAAGAGCTGGAACAAGCAGGGAAGGGAAGAGCCTAGAGTTATCTCCTGGAAGTGTACGGAACTAACCACACATTCACTGCTAATTCACAGCATTGAAATGATAAGCTCTTTCACCTACACAGACTCTTCGGAATGCTGCACAAATGTGAATTTGCGGGATACTTCTTTGCATGAATAAAAAATGTTCCTGTGTCACCAGAAGCAAGGCTGTGTTTGACATGCAATAATGCATATTTAAAAATAAATACCAAGTTTTGCTTCTGTTAATGGCCAAGCAGCTCCTGTTGGATCAACCCTCCTGTAGAGAATTATAAACTCTGGGAAAATAATCCAGAGGTTCTGGAAAACAACCAGAAACAGGTATATACCAGGGGGGAGTTGGACACTAGGAGGAAGGGAACGGGACTGGATGATTTCCCCACTTTTGTGGCTCTTAGCTCCAGTCTATACTATGCAGGGTTTAAATTTGGATGAGAACTCTACAGTCTTATATCATGAAGAACCAGAGGCCAGGGTTTGGGATAAGCACAGCAGCTTAAAGTAGGAACAGCAGAAGAGGGGGAATGCCACATCTGAATATAGTCTGCCCGAATCTCTGGCTGACTCCGAATCTCAGGCATGCACAGGGCAGACTCCCAGCTCCCTAGGGAAGTCTAAATAAACCGACCCGAAACTTTGACGCTCACTGGAGAGGGCACAGAGGTTGCTATTTGAGTTTAGCCATGAGAAACTGCCCACCAATACCAAATAATAATAATAATAATAATAATAATAATAATAATTCAATATTCTTTGTTGTAATCTAATAGAATCCAGAGGCCCTACTACATATCAGTCACAATGCTCAGGACATATTCCAGAATGACTCAACATAAACAGAAAGAGCAGAAGATGACCACACACCACAAAGAGACAATAAGGGAGACTGATATGAACAAGCCTGGACTTTGGGATTAGTAGACAAGAATTTTAAAGCAGATTTTATAACTATGCTCAATGATGTGAAGTCAAATATGTTCTTAACGATTAAAGAGATGGAGAAATGAAAAACATTAAAAAAAAAGAGAATCGAACATAAAATCTAAAATTTTAAGAAAAATACAGCATTTGAAATAAGAAATTCACCATATGGGCTTACAGCAGCTTAAAGATTACAGCAGAGTCCATTAACTGGAAGATTTATGAACAGAAATTATTCAACTGAAGAGCACAGGCAAAAAATTAGAAAAAAATGAACAGAACCTCAAAGACCTGTGGGATGGTGTCGAAGGGTTGAAGGTATGTGGAACTGGAATTACAAAGACAGTAAGACAAAAAAATATATTTCCAGAAATAATGGTTAGAATCCTTCCAAAGTTAGTGCAAGGTAAGAGATTCAAAAAGCTCAAAGAACTCTAAGTAGGATAAATACAAAGAAAATCTCACCTACACATAATATATAGTCTATCAGTCGGGGTTCCAGCAGAGAAGCAGAAACAGTGTGTGTGTGTGTGTGTGTGTGTGTGTGTGTGTGTGTGTGTGTGTGTGAAAGAGAGAGAGAGAGAGACTGACGGAGAGAGAGAGGGAGAGAGGAAGAGGAGGAAGGAGTGAGGGAGGAGCAGAGGCAGGGAGGGGGAAGGGATCGGAGGTGGTTGGCCCTGCAGCTTCTGTAAGGCCGTCTTCACGGTAAGGACATGTGGAGCTTGGCCTTCGTAGGGCAGGAGGTGGGAGAGAGGATGCGTGTAAAGCAGGGAGAAGAGCGTGAAACCCAGAAGCATGAACTGGAGCCCATGGGACAGACTGAAGCCCGTGTCACTTCTTACTGCCTCTGACCTCAATGGTGTGGCTCTGCTGTGAGGCTGCGGCCCTCCGTCTGGCGGCTGAATCACATGCCGGCCCGTAGAGGGGGAGCCACCCAGGCTGGCGGGGGCGCCGGGGGCAGGCAGGCCTGACCACGGCCTCAGGCCCATGAGGGATCCTGCGAGAATCTCGCAGGAGAATTCTGGAAACTGTAGCTCAGCTACTCAGAGTGATTTATTCTAAAGCCATCACACAGACGAAAATATCCTGGAAGCAGCCGGTGACACGGGACACGTAATTGACAAGGGAACACATACCTGATTGAGAGCTCACTGAATTATCAGCTCAGGGTTTTACACTCAGAGAACATCTCCTCAACAATGAAGGCAAAAAGACGCCATCGGGTACAAGGAAACAAGTTCCTTGCCAGCTGGGGTGTACTACATGAAATGAGGGCAGTTCCTCAGGCTGAAGGGGGACGTACCAGAAAGGAACCAGGTCTCTGAGAAGGGGTGAGGAGATGGGAGCGCTCGCTCGGCTTCAGACAGTGGTGCCAGTGACCCGGTGACCTTACAACCACCCACCCCTGTGTACACTTGACAGGCTGAACTGGAGCTCAACAAAACAAATTTTTTAATTAAAAAAAAAAAAGAGTGAATAGTATTTGAAAGGATAAACATGGAAAAAAATAATAAATACTAAAAGTTCTAACTTAGCAGGTGGACAGAGGTGAAGGCTGATATTCAAATAGGAACACAGAAGTTTACAGAAGGAACCAAAGACTTAGGACAGTAAGGTGTGGAAGACCCCGTGGGCCCCTTCCCAAGAGGCATCATCCCCTGTGGGCCTCTCTCTGCTCCTCCCACTATGTACTAGAATAAAATTACTCATTTTAACAGTTGCCGCTTCACTGAAACGAATACCAAACGAGTGACCAAAGTAAACTATGAAGTACCTAAATTGCTCTCTAAAAGCAAGTTTTCTCTTCCCTTCCAAAGGAAAGCTCTGGACAATAAGTACGAATGCGGTAAGTAGAAAGTAGATCACACTGAGCCAAAGATTCCAAGTCGATCCCCTAAAAGCCTTCCCTGGTCTTCCCTGTTTTACGGTATTATTTTTTTCCTTATGAAGAATAAAGCCTAAGCAGTCTGCATACACTTCTGGAATCTTCTGCCCCACCCACTGGTTGGACCTCTGCCCTGTGCCCAGGGAGTGCTCCCTCCAGGGCTCACAGGCAGCCCGGCTCCTCACGTGGCTCCCGTGGGCCCGCACATTTTTCTCATTCTAAGAAGGCAGGACTCCTGCAACAAAGCTGGGGCCTTCAGGTAGGAACTACCCCAGCTTCCGGACCAAATATTTATAAAAACATTTGCTTCAGTGGGCATCCCATTTCTTTCCCATCCATGTCACGGCGACGGTACCCCACCTCTTCCGTGAAGACTAATCCCTTTGGCTAGCCTTCACAGACCTTGCTTTTTCCCTGTATCTTACTTTTCCCCGTGTGTATCACCTCACAGCTTACAATCTCTATATTGCACATCTTACTATCTGTATATAACTTTACTTTTTTGCTATGTATCTCCACTTCCAGAGCCCTGTTTGGGTTTCCCCCCAGGTACATGAGCAACACGAAAGCAAACACATCTAACCCATTCTGGGGGCTGTTTCCCATTTTGCTCCCGCTCCCTCCTTCTTTATTCTTTCATTTTCTTGAGGAGCCTACGCTCGGTGCTTCATTGCTTTCACCTCCCGCTTCACTCACAAAATTCAAAAAGAACTATTTTAAGCATAAAGGAAAGAATAGAAAATAATATAAAATGACAACCAGATCTAACTAACAGATGTTAACATTTTGTCATATGTACTTTGAAACTTTTGTTTTTTTAAGACAGAAAACATGGAGACGCAGCATTAAATACCTACTGCTTTCCCCTCCTTAACACCCATTTTTAAGCCCCAAGCTATAGTTCTACGTGATCCAAGCAAACACCGCGGGGCTGCGCCTTTGTAGCTTTGCACGCACGTTCTTAGACTTCAGCCCCTAGATAGGCCATCGCGGACATAATTTTCTTTATTCATTTTCAGTTTTTGTAATACTGGTTATTATTCCCTAAGTATCTTATGTAGCTTGATTTTTTATGTTCATTATTTTTGAGATTTGCCAATTCTTACGTATAAATCAGTTTACCAATTGACATTTATAAATCCGACTTATTCATTTTTTATTCAGTATAGTGTTCCCACTATAAGACAAAATGTAATTATTAAACTCCACCATCAAAGATCTATTAAGTTTTTTTTTTCCTTTAAAAATCACACATCGCTGTTTCTTTTTCTTATCTTATTTTTCTTATTACCTTAGCTTACCAGAAGTTATGATAAACACTGCCTCGGGGCACCTGGTTGGTTATGTGTCTGACTCTTGGTTTCAGCTCAGGGTCCTGGGATCCAGCCCGGCCTCGGGACCCCTGCTCAGCTGAGAGTCAGCTTGAGATTCTCCCTCTCCTTCTGCCCCTTCTCTCTCTCTTTCTCTCTCTAATAAAATAAATAAGATCTTTAAAAAAACAATTTAAAAAAACTGCTGAGAATGTGATATTGATAGATATCATTTGCCTTACATTTCAAGAAAATATTTGTAATATCCAACCATTAAATATAACGTTTGTAGAAAAATTTTTAATAAAAAGTTATTTAAAAAGGGTTCATTTTACTTTGAGGTTACTAAAAGTGTTTTAAATATATCTTTAAAAATTACAAATGGTTTCTATTTTCATTTTCATGAAAAGATTGGTCATGTGGATTTCTTCCTTAATCTCTAAATGTGATGAATAACATTATTTTATTCTAATCTAACCATATTTCTAGAACAAATCTGACATGGATATGAGAACATAAATATTGTTATGCATTATTAGAAATAACTGCTAGATATTTTACTTGGCATATTTAAATCTATGTTCACAAATGGCCTATAATTTTTTTTCTTGTAAGAGTCCTATCAGGGTTACCAAAGGTTATAAAGTAAGTTTGAGAAGCATATAACCCTCTTTCTTTCTTAGGAGCAGCTTGTATAAAACCTTTCTAATGATAGGGATTATCTTCTCTTTGGATGTTTGGTGGAGATTACCTGAAAAACTCATCTGGGCTTGTACTGGTGTTTTTGCATTGCGGTGAAAACACTGGAGCTGGAGAGGTAACAGATTTTATACTAATTTAACAATGTAATGTTTTCACATGTTTCTTGAGTCTGCTGATAATTAAAATTATCCATTAACTCTTTTTTTTAATAAACAGCATAAAAATTATTTGTGGTAGTTGTATTATATTTTCATTTCTATATTTCTGTATCTCATGTTGATTTCTAATATTTTTCTTGATTGATTCTGAGATTTGTCTACTTTACTAGTCTCTTACTTAACTGCATTTTCCTGATCCTTCAAACATTTGCTTTCTATTTCATTCATTTGGACTTTTACATTTACTCGGTGTTTCTACTCACTCTCACTGTGATTATTCTGTTGTTGAATTTCCTCCCCTAATTTGATTTGGAAGCTTGGCTAATTTTGGATCTTTCTGCTTTGTTTGCCCGCCTCCACCCCCATACAAGTATTCAGGAACTGCCTTCACTGTGTCTCACAAATCTCACTGCCATTCATTCAACTCCAATATTTTCTGATTTCCAATGCAGCTACTTCGTAATCTGTGACTTATGTTCAAGTTTATCTTAAAGGTTTCAAACATTTGTGGTTTGGAGAAACCTTTCTTTGTTGATTACTCCTAGTTTTATTGCAATTTTATTGATCACAGAAAATGGTCTGAGTTATATAGGTCCTTTGTATTGAGGGTTGATGTGATGCCTTAAAAGACAAACCTGTTCTGAGCTACAGACCAATATCCCCGTGAGCACTGATGCAAAAATCCTTAACAAAATATAAGCAAAATGAATCCAGGAGCATACTACACGGGTTGCACACATGACCGTGTTCACAAGGATTGCACGGACTCTGTACCACCACTGTGACTGGTACTGTCGTCTTCAGAGTAAGTCACCAAGCCACAAACCCAGGGTGTCCCTCCCTTTACTCATGTCTTCTTTCATCTATCTCAGCATGTTTTATATTTGGCAGCATGGAACCTGCACCTCTGTGATTCTACTTATTCCTAAGTATTTTATTCTTTTTGATGCTACTGTAAATGGAACTGTTTTCTTAATTTGCTTTCCAGACTATTCATAGCTTAATATATACAAACATAAAGGATTTTTTTGTGTGTTGATTTCATATCCTGCGACTTCGCTGCATCTATTTATTAGCTTTAGAGGTCGTGTGTGTGTGTGTGCGCGCACGTACTCGTGTGTACTCCTTGGGGTTTTCTACATCTGTGAAGAGAGGTAGTTTTACTACTTCTTTCCAATTTGATTGCTTTTTATGTCCTGCTCTAATTGCTCTGACTACAACCTTCCAGTATTAATGCTGAACAGAAATGTCACAAGTGGGCATCCTTGTTCTCTTCCTCATCTCAGGTGAAAAACTTTCAGTCCTTCAACACCAAGTATGATGTCGGCTGTGGGTTCATCTATGGCCTTTATCATGTTGAGCAAGTTTCCTTCTATTCCTAGTTTTCTGAGGTTTTTTGTTGTTTGTCTTTATAAATCAGCAAAGCGTGTGGAATTCTGTCAAATGCTTCTTCTGCACCAATTGAGATGATCATGTGGGTTTTTTTTCTTTATTAATGTGGGGTATTTCATTAAATAATTTTAGTCTGTTGAACTGTCTGCATCTCCGGGATAAAACGCACTTGACCATGGTGTACAATCCTTTTAATATGCTACTAATTGGTCCTGCTAAGATCTTATTGAGGAATTTTATATCTACATTACTTAGGGATATTGGTCTGTAGTCTTCTTGTAATGTCTTTGTGTGGCTTTGGAATCAGGGCAATGCTGGCCTCATAGAAAGAGTTAAAAAATATTCACTCCTATTTCTTGCAAGAGTTTGAGAAGAAGTCGTGGTATTTCTTCTCTAAATATTTGATAGAATTCTCCAGTGAAGCCATCTGGTCTTGGGCTTTTCCTTGTTGGGAGTTTTGTGATTACTGATTTAATTGCCTTATTAGTAATAGCTTTACTCAGATTTCCATTTTCTTCTTTAGTCATTTTGGTAGTTCGTATGTTTCTAGGAATTTTTCCATTTCATACAGGTTATCCATTTTTACATGTACATCTGTTCACAGTATTCTCTTATAATCCTTTTTTATTTCTATAAAGTCAGTAGTAATGTCCCTATTTCATTTGTGATTTTAGTACTTGTTTTTTTTCCTTACTGAATCTAACTAAAAGTTTGTTAATTTTGTAGATATTTGCAAACACTCAATTTATGTGTCTTTTTAAAATTTTCTCTATTGTTTTTCTGTTCTTTTCCATTTATCTCTAATTTTTATGCCAAAAATTGGCTAACCTAGATGAAATGATGAGGAAGTAAATTCACCAAGAAGATACAACAATCTTCAATTTGGGAGCACTTACAAGCAGAACTTTAAGATTAAAATAAAGCAAAGGTGGTAGAACTAAAAGAGAAATAGTCAAAGGCACAATTACCATTGAGGATTTTCTTCTTCCTTTCTTAGTAACTGGTAAAAAGTGAGCAGTTAAACATTCAGTAAGGATGTAGAAGACTTAACACTATTCATTTACCTGACTTAATTGACATTTACAGAACACTGCATATAACAAGAGAATACATATTCTTTCCAAATGCAGATGAAACATTCATCAATATAAACCATATTTCATAAAACAAATCTCAAAAAATTTAGATTTAAAATATACAAAAGTATGTTCTTTAAGAACAACAGAATTAAACTAGAGACTAAAACAGAAAGCTGAAAAATCTCCAAATATTGTAAATCAAACAATATACTTCAATAACCCATATGGTCAAAGAAGAAATAATAAGGGAAATTAGAAAGCATTTTGAAACAAATAGTGAGTCACAGTATGACACAACAAAACTTACAGGATGTGCTCAGAGCTACAGTGCTTGGAAGTAAATATATAGTACTACGAGGCTGTATTAGAAAAGGAGAAAAGATTTAAATCTAAATTTTCAACTTAATAAACCACAGAAAGAAGAACTAATTTAAAAAACAAGCCAAAAGAAATAGAAAAAAAAAATCAAGATAATAAATGATCAACTCAATGTCAACTAATTCAACAATTAGATAAAATTTTAAAATTCCTTAAAACACATAAGCTACCAAATTTCATTCAAAGGAAATAGATAACTAGAAGTGTCGTATATCCATTAGAGACTGAATTTCTTTAGTCTGGGCTCAGATGGATTCACAGGACATTCTATCAAACATTTAAAGGAGAAAAATACCAATTCTATGCAAAATCATAAAATAGAAGAGAAGGAAATACCACGCATTTTTGATGTCTAGCATTATCCTGATTCTAAAACCAGATGGCTAATACATTAAAAAATGTATAGCCTACTATTTCTTATTATATACAAAATCCTTAACAAAATGCTAACAAGAAATTTAGCAATATATAAAAAATATATACCATGATTGGGGCTAATTTGAGGTATGCAGCATAGACATAATATTAAAAAATCAACGTGATTCACTGTATTAGCAAACTAAAACAGAACTACCACAACTATGTCAGTGAATGCAGAAAAAAGCATTTTGACAAAATCCAGCATCCATTCATAAGAAAAATGTTCAGAAAATAGGAATAGTGGAAAATTTGTCAATCTGAGAGATGGTGTGCATAAAAAAACACTACAACTTAATATCATAGTAACTGGGGGATATGTGAATGTTATAATAATTAAATGTCTGTTCTCAACATTTCTATATGATATTGTTCTGTCAATCTTAGAATAATGTTAAGAAAAAAGAAATGAAAGGCATACAAACTGAAAATATCTCCTTAAACAAAAGGTATTAGCACTAGCAAGTAAGTTTAGCCTGATAAACTACCCTGATAAACACATAAAATCTCTACTAAAAACCTATTTATCTCCATTCAGTTTCTTTTACCCAGTACATAATGTCTGACTTTCAACAGATAATTACAAGGCACACTAAAAGATAAAAAACATAGTTTCACAATGAAGAGCAAGCACCAGAACCAGCCTGAGATACGGCAGAGATGTTGGAATTATCAGACCGGGAATTTAATTCACCTATGAAAATACAGTAAGGGTTTTAATGGAAAAACTGTACTACATTCAAGAACATATGGGTAATATAAGTAGGGAAATGAATTCTCTAAGAAAGAATAAAAAGGAAATGCTAGAAATAAAAAAAAAAAAAAACCACCATCACAGAAATTAAGAATGTCTTTGCTGAGCTCATTAATAATCAGGGCATGGCCAAGGAAAGAATCAGTAAGCCTGCAGAAATGTTAATAGAACTTCCAAAACTGAAATGGAAAAAGAAATAAGAATTGTGAAACAATGATGAAAGGTGTATGTAGTGGGAATATAAGAAGGAGAATAGAGAGCGAAACCAGAAGAAACATCTGAAGCAATAATGACTGAGCATTTTCCAAAATCAGTGCTAGCCACCAAAACAGTATCTCTTAATTTCAGAGAATATGATTCAAAGAGTCCAAAATCTACACCTAGCCATATTATACTCAAATTGCAGAAAATCAAAGACAAGGATAAAATCTTAAGAAGACACACACACACACACACACACACACACACCAAAAACCTTATCTATAGAGGTTCAAAGACAAGAATTAAATTGGATTTCTCTTTAGTAACCATGCAAGTAAGAAAAAAAAAATGGAGTAAAATACTTAGTGTTGAAAGACAAAACCACTGACCTAGAATTCTGTATCCAGCAAGATTATGTTTCAAAAATAAGGAATAATAAAGGTTTTCCTAGACAAATAAAAATTGAGGCAATTTGTCACCAGTAAACCTACTTTGCAAGAAATGTTAAAGAAAAAGTTCAGGGGCACCTGGTGGCTCAGTCAGTAAAGCCTCTGACCTCAGCTCAGGTAATGATTTCAGGGTCCTGGGAGAGAGCCATGCCTCCACTCTGTGCTCAGCACGGAGTCGGCCTGTTCCTCACCCTCTGCCCCTCCCCCTGCTCATGCTCTCTCTGTCTCTCTCTCAAATAAATAAAATCTTTTTTAAAAAGTTCATCAGAAAGAAAGAAAATGATAGAAACTTAGTTCTAGAAAGAAAGGAGGAATGCTTTACAAAAGGAACCAACAAAGGTAAAATAAAATCTTTTTTTCCCTCACCCTTAATTAACAGAAAACAGTTTGTTCAAAATAATAATACAACAAATGTATACAATAATTATAGCTTATGGATGACTGAAATTAATGAGCAATGTTACTTGGGACAGGAAGGAGGAATTAGGAATCCTGCTTTAAGGTACCTGTAACATCTGTGAAATGGTGTGGTATTATTTGAAAAAGGACTTGAATTAGTTGTAAATATATACTGCAAACTTATAGGAAAGCACCAAGATAGTTTAAAAAGAAGTATAAACGATATGCTAAGAGAGGAGAAAAAAATGCAGCCTTAGAAAATGCTCGGTTAAAACCAGAGAAGTCAGAGAAAGAGTAGAATGCACACAAAGATACAAAGAGCAGGACAATAAGCAGAAATTGGTAACAGATACGGTAAATATCAATCCGACTACGGCAATAACCACTTCAAGTTTCAACGGCCTCAAAACACCCCATGGAAAGGCAACGACTGCCAGAGCGCATAAAAAACAAGAACCAACTACGTATTATATACAAGAAATCCACTTTAAACGTAAAGACACCAAGAGATTAAAAGGGCATGGAGACAGACATACCATGCTAATACTTACTGAAAGAAAGCTGGAGTAGTTACGCTAATTTCAAACAGAGCAGATTTCAGAGTAAGGAAAATTATCACAGGTAAAGAGGGACATTACGTAATGATAAGGTGGCAAATTCTCCAAAAAGACGTAAGAATCATTAATGTGTATGCATTTAACAACAAAGTATCAAAATACAATAAACAAAGACTGATAGAGCTGCAAGGAGAAGCAGATTAACTCACTAATACACTTGGAGACGTCAACATCCCCCTATCAGTAACTGACACATCCAGCAGGCAGAAAATTAGTGAGGACATCACTGAACTGAGAAGCACCACCAGTCAACTGATCCAATTTACATTTACAGACTCCTTCATCCCAAGACAGCAGGAGACACATTCTTCTCAAGTTCACAGACCATTCACCAAGACAGACCACATTCTAGGCCACAAAACACATCTTAACAAATTTAAAAGAACAGACAGACATTCAAGGGAACGCTCTCAGGCCACAGTGGAATTAAACTGGAAATCAGTAAGAGAAAGATAGCTCAAAATCCCCCAAATACTTAGGGTTTAAATAATAATATACCTAAATAACACACAAGTCAAACAGGAAGTCTCAGGAAAAAAAAAATATTTTGAACTAAATGAAAATGAAAATACAACTTATCAAAGATCTGTCAGATGCAGTGAAAACAGAACTTAAAGGAAAATTTATTGCACTGAACGCTCTCATTAGAAAGGAAAGATCTAAAGTAATAATCTAAGCTTCCAGCTTAGGAAACTAGAAATAGAAGAGCAAATAAAATCTGGGATAAGGGAAAGAAATAAATTTCAGAGCAGAAATCAATGAAACTGGAAACAAAACTGAAGAGAATCAACGAAACCACAAGCTGCCTCTTGCCAGCTAACCCTCCGTCACACTGAGCGAGAAATTGTATTTCTACGAAGTCCTGCATTTCTGATAGTGTTTTGTGCCTGTGGATGCTGCTATTTGGTGCTGATTGTTCATTATGCCAAAAATGACCTTTCACATTTCATATTTATGTACTGAAATCAACTTAGCCCCAAATTATTATTGTTGTCGGTTTACTTTTTGTAACATTTCACTGCTAAATCTCTGTTCATCCCCTTATTTCTTCCACATTTATGTGTAATTTTGTTTCAGGTGAGATTCTTGTAAGGACAACTAGTTATATTTTGCTCTTAACCCAATCTGAGGGATTGTAAAACTCCGGCCATTTGCATTTTATGCCATAACTAACATCTGGACAGCTGTTTGTTTTCTTTTGTATTACAGTGCCTCGTGATCAATTGAAGGCAATAATTTTAATGTTAAACCCTAAAAGTGTTTGGTAGATATTTGGAGCTCATCTTTCTTTGATCCGAAGTTTAAAAATGGGCCATCATTTGAGTCAGGAAGGAGCGTATCAGCGTGAAGCTCCTAGAGGCATACCGTAGCCGACGCTCTGTCTTCTCTGTTAGCGCCCACGTTTACTTGAACCCTGCTTCACCCATGAGCGTCACTGCGGCCACGAACATCTGCGTAACTGCCATGACCACCCAACTCGTCAAGATGGATTTTTCAGTTGGAAAATAGAGTCATGATTCAGGCTGAAAACTGTCTCTGCAACTTTTGCATGATTCTTCACAAGGGACTCTGATACACCTTATAAAAATGCATCTCAAGCCAACTTCCATTCCTGAATGTGGGTATTTTCCAACACTCAGTGCTGGCTCTCAGTGACTTCACACCTGCCCTGTGTCCTGGACTTTGTTTTTGTTTTTGACAGAGAGCAGGCAAGCGAGCGAGAGAGCACACAAGTAGGGAGAGGTGCAGAGGGAGAAGCAGACCCCACATTGAGCAGGGAGCCCAACACGGGGCTCGATCCCAGGACCCCGGGATCATGACCTGAGCTGAAGGCAGACGCTTCACTGACTGAGCCACCCAGGTGCCCCATCCCGACTCTCTTTTTCTTTCCCATCGATTTTCTCATCCTTCCCCTGCTCACAGAGGATCCACTCCTATAAACCTCTTTTAACCAAGTTCCCAGATAGCCATATCCACTTCTGTTCTCACTTCCACTGCTAGCCCTGTATTTCTAGCCCATGGGTAACTGCACTGGGAATTAAATATTACCATCACCACACAGTCTCTCCACGAGGTTCTCTGTTCTAAGCTCTCCTGCCTGGAAGTTTATCCCAACAAAAGCTGAAAGCGTCCCGTCATGTTCTGCCAGCTCCCTACTCGAGGAGCCAGCGCCTGGTAAGCAGGTGCATCAGGCAAACAAGAAGGAACCTTGCAGGAAACTAACCAAACCAGCAGGCTCCCAGCTCCATTTTTTGCACCCAGTTTCGATCCACTCAGAACTGCGGGTTCTTCCCAGTCAGCAGATCTTCACACACTTCATTCATCACCACTTGATTTACTCTCACATTGGCCTCCACTTCTGAAATGTCACATTCCCATCATTTCCATATCTTCTATTTCCTTCAAACACGTTCTTTTTCCATGAATCTTTCCACGCCCAGGGAGTCATGTCTGAGAAGTGGAGCTAAGTAAACGAGCCTTAGAATGAAGGCCGAAGTGAAGCAATGAAGTAAAAGACCGGATACCAGATGGAAGCAAGGATGTACATGACGGAATGGAGAATACTAAAACTGTAAATACATAGTTTTAGTCACATTAAAATATAACTATCGAGAGCAGAACACAGTTCTCATGTGCAACGATGTTGGTAACACATGAAAGTAAAATGACAGCATAAAGAATGGAAGAGGAAACAAATGTGCTGTGAATGTGGCATGGTTCTAATATTAATTAAAGGCAGTCTGTGAGAAGTTAAACATGTATATGGTAAACTCTAGAAACCACCTCAAAATAATAAAAAGAAGATGTATAGCTAATAAGACAAGAGCCAAAATAAAATAGAATCATAAAATATTCAGTAAATCCCAAAGCAGGCAGATGAAGATAAAGGAACAGAAAAAAAAAATGGAACCCCCCCCTCAAAAAAATACCAAGATGGTAGATTTAAACCCAACTATGTCAATACTTGCATTAAATGAAAATGGGCTTCAGAGTCCATCTAAAAATCATATATTATCTAATGAATAAGAAAAAACAAGGCACAGTATGGTAGCTAGGGTGGCCCATGTCTTCCTCCTCCTCCTGCTGTGGGGCCAGATCCCCTGATGGGGTCCAGCTGGGCTTAAAGTCTGGCTGGTGCCACCTGTCTCTACAATGTCCTCCAAGAAACAGAGTCAGGGTGTGGGCAAAAATACGGAGCAGAAAATTATTGAACATAAATTATTTTTTTTAGAGAGAGAGAGTGCAAGCAGTGGGAGAGGGGTGGAGAGAGAGGGATCGAGAATCTCAAGCTCAGTGCAGAGCCCAACACGGGGCTCGTTCTTTCAAGATCGTGACCTGAGTCGATATCAAGAGTCTGACGCTTAACCAACTGAGCCCCCCAGGTGCCCCTAAAATTTTTGATCTAAAGAATAATAAAGAGGCAAAACAACGTAACTTTTTCAAAGCTGTCAGTCATCAAGTTCAATTTAGTCAACAAAATCTATGTCAGGTAGCATAAAGTGAAGCTGAAGAGAAACTGAAGAAAGAGGACGAGAAGAAAGAATTGCAAGAGCTAAATGAGCTATTCAAACCTGTCCCTCTTGCTCAAAAAATAAGGTGCAGACCTGAATCCGTGGTATGTGTGCTCTTCAAGCAAGGGCAGTGCACTAAGGGAGGTTAAGTGTAAGTTGCCTCATGACTTGAATCTGGGGAGAAAATGTGATGCAAGAGGTAAAGAACTTGAAAAAGATACTATGGATAGTTGAGATGAGAGAAAGCTGGAAACGGTGAATAAAAAGCACAGTGAGGTGGAAAAGAGAAAAAACCCTCAAACAGTGTGCAAACATTTTCTTGAAGCTTTTGAAAACAACAAATATGGCTGGCTTTGGGTATGCCCCAGAGAGGATGATACTTGTATGCATCATTGTGCATTTCCACCTGGATTGGTGTTGAAGAAAGATATAAAGAAGGAAGAGAAAGAAAATGAAATTTCATAAGATCTAATTGAAAGAGAGCATTCTGCCCTAGGTTCAAACGATACCCAAATCACCTTAGAATCTTTTCATGCCTGAGAGGAAAGTAAAAGAGAAGAAAACACCATCAGTGTTTCATCAAAGCTGTGTGAGATAAGGAAGGAGGGAAGCAGACTTCAAAGCAGGGTAAGCACGGGTGATCCGTGGTCACGAGGTGCTAGAACCTCGTCCTGCTCTGGTTCATGAGCATGAGGAAGCAGACAGTACCTGTCACACCCAGGCAACAGGTGAAGGAGGGGATGATTCAGTGCACACAAACCGAGTAGATTTGAGCCCGTACGTCCCAAGAGGTGTGGGTGGGAGAAGCGGTGCTGTAGCCAGGCCTGAAAACTTCATGTACTTCAGAAAACAATGAAGTGAAGCTTCCAGAGGTAGCGCTGAAGTGGTGAAGGAAGCGATCTGGGAACAGCACAATGAAGGGAAGGGACAGGAAAATGGAGCCAGGGGTGCTGTTCCCATAGATGAAAATCTCTGTACTACTGAAGATTCAGATAAAGGAGAAGAATTAAACACAGCAGAGTCAGAAGAACGACGCCAAACATGTCAATGAAAACAATAAGCCAGTTCGGCAGGAGATAAAACTGACCAAATTAATTTTTCCCACGCGGAATTCTTCAACAGGGTGTTTCTTTCTCATGCTGGTTCTGAAAGGCTTAACCTCCCTCCAGAAAGGAGCACTCTCCCTAAGTCTTGTCTCCTGACTTTGTCTACATCTCATGGTAAGTTCAGAGTCGTTAATGGTAATTTGAAAATGTAAGGTCATTGAATAAAATAATTGGTGGTTGTAACTGTCCACTCGCATAGTAAGTACAACTGCTTCTTCAGCTTTTGAGTTTCGTTGGGCATATGTGATTAGAAGGACAATATAAATTTAAAACACCCTTAATATAATGCTGTTTTTAAGGAGTGATTTCACTTTCTTCGAGTTTTTATGCTTAACAGATGCCTAAAACATGAACACTATACTTCATACAGGAAACTGCCCATGTAGATTCACTACTGTTTACCTTCGGGCAATGAGATGGACGTTTAAAATGGAACCTCTCTAATCTGACAAGATCAGCTGGAATGCCCTGTTTTAAACTTTTCCCTCTTCATTTTTTAGCATAAAGTTGTAAATAAAGACTGTTTTACCCCTGAAAATAGACACACACACACACACACACACACACACACACACACAAATCAACTACATGCTGCCTAAAAGAAAACCCACTTAAATGTAATGACATAGGTTAAAAGTAACACGATGGAAATGGTAAATAAAATCAAAAGAAAGCTGGAGTACTTATATTAATACCAGAAAAAGTAGATATCAAAACAAAGATTATTGCTATGGACACAGAGGAACACTTCATGAAGATAAAGGGGTAAATTCACCAAGAAGCTACCACAAACCGACATGTGTATACAGCTAAGGATGAAGCTTCAAAATACATGAAACAAATCAAAAAAGAGAAACCAATCCACAATTACGGCTCTAGATTTCAACAATCCTTTTCCAGTAACTGACGGAACAAGTAGACAGAAAAATCACTAAGAAAAAAAAAAAAAAAAAGAAAAATCACTAAGAATACAGGAAAGATAAATGCCACCAATCATCTCGACGAATGGGTACTGGTAGAACACTTTGTGTAATGAAAGCAGAATTTACACTCTTTTCAGTGTACACAGAACGTACACAGAAAGAAACCATCTTCTGGGCCACAAAACAAGTCTCAATAAATTTAAAAGGATTAATATCACATAAAGTATGTTTTCCAAACATAAGAGAGTTTAGTTAGGAATCAGTTAACAGAAAATCTGAAAAAGTCATATATTTGGAAATCAAGCAACACATTTCTAAATATTCTCCGAGTTAAGAAGGAATCACAAGAGGAATTAAAACTATTTTGAAATGAAAACACAACAAATCACAACTTGCAAAACAAAGCTAACAGTCCTTCTATGGAAACTCACAGCATTCATTGAGCGCTATGCTACAAAAAGAGAATGGTCTCCCAACAATAATCTTAGCCTCCCCTAAAGAAAATAGGGAAAGAAGAGCAAAGTAAACTCAAAAGAAGCAGAATAAAGAAATAACAAGAAGCAGAATCAATCAATGAATAATGAGCAGAAAAACAATACAGAAAATCAAATGAAACCAAAAGCTGATTCTTTGACAAAATTCAATAGCATTGATGGGCCTCTTGCCGGATTGATCAAGAAAAAGAAGAGAGAACAAACAAATTATCAATATCAGGATTAAAAGAGAGATCATCATTACATACATTACAGCAAACACTGTAATGACAATAAGGGAATATTACAAATATCTTTAAGCCAATAAACTAGAAAGCTTGGAAGACAAAAGATCCCGAAACATTCAAGAAGCGACAGAGAAGCAGAACAGTCCCACAACTATGAAAGAAAATGAGCTCAGAGCTAAGAACTTCCCAAACAGATACAAAACCCCAGGCCCAAGTGGCTTCACTGGTAAATTCTAGCAAAAATTTTAGGAACAGATAATACAAATTCTACACGAATAGTCTCATACAATTGAAGAAGAGGAAATACTTCTCTCTTCATTTTAAAAAATCAAACATGATCCCAAAATGAAAATCATACAAAAACATTTTAAGAGAAGATGACGCCCCAGTATCAAAACAATTTAAGGGTGCAGAAATCCTTAAAAAATCCATTGTATCAAATCTAGCAATACATAAAGAACATCAGGAATAGGTGAGTTTCCCCTGAGCAATATAAGGTTCATTGAACATCAGAAAGCCAATCAGTGTAATTCACCATCTTAATAGAACATAAAGGAGATAAACTGTAGGGTCATTACAATAAATGCAGAAAAACTTTTAATGAAATTCAACACCTCTTCAGGATAAAAACTATCAGCATACTAGGAACACAGGGCAACTTCTCCAACCTAATAAAGGAGGCATAGAAAGCTTACACTAACATCACATTTTTATAATTTGTTATGCTGAAATAATTTTAGGCTTAGAGAAGTCTTACAAAAATAGTACAAAAAGCTCCCCTATCCCATTTACACTCCTGCCCCTAAGGCTAATACCTCATATAGCCAAAGCACAATGCTCAAGACTAAGAAATTAAGGCTGGTACAAAACTGTTACCTACAACCTTATCTGGACTTCACCACCTTCCCACTATGCCCCTCTGCTGTCCCAGGACCCCACTCGGAACCCCGCGCTGCATTCGGTCAGTGCGCCCTCCGTCTTCTCCAGTCTGCCCAGTTCCATGGGCAATCCTTGCCTTTCGTAAAGCTAACACTGTGGAGAGTACCTGGCCAGTTATTTTGAGGAATGTCCCCTCCACTTGGGTGCTTCAGGTTTTCTCATGATTACGTCGAAGTTATGCATTTTGAGAAAGAACACCACAAAAGTCATCTAGCCTTCCCACGCCTCGGATCATGGGCTACACAATGGCAATGTGTCTTATAACTGGTGATGTGAATCTTGATAGGCTGGCTTAAGACACGGTCTGCCAGGCTTTTCTACGAAAAGTTACTCTTTTAAGCTTTGTAAATAATAAATGTTTGAGGAGAGATACATTGAGACTATGCAAATACTCTCTTTCTTAAACTTTTGCCTGCTAATTTTAACATTCATTGGTAGATCCCACATGCAGTAAGTTCCCCTCTGGGGGTCTGATGGTGATTTTCTAGTTCCTTCATTCCTTCTACACTTATTTTATCTTATTTTATTTTGTTTTGTTTTATTCTGACATTCATGGGATTCTTTATTTAAATATTTATATTTTTAAATTTTTATTGTCTTCTTAAAGTTTTAATGTTACTTATGACTACATAACATACCCACATAGTTGAAAATTCAAAAGTTGCAAAAGCACACCACAGGTCTCATTCACTCAGTTCCCTCTCTTAAGCCAACCAATGTTACCAGTATCTTGATATGTTTCCAGCAGTATAATGCATAAGAAGTTTATACACACACATATTTTTTTCTTTATGAAACTTCATTCTACATTTATTAATTGGAATTCATCTATAAGGAAGACATGTTCCTTCTTCTCAACATTTCGTTTGTTCAATCATTTGTTTTTGTAGTGTGGACTTATGGATATACATATTTTATTCTTTGGGTCATACTACACTAATACATAATAATAATAATTAATAAACTATTTATTTTGTTATTGAAATTGCTGCAGCTTTCACCACTGGGACTTATTTAAGGTTGGCTCCTGAAGCCTGTTAATGTACATCCATCCATCCATCCATCTATCTATCTACCTACCTACCTACCTACCTACCTATCTTTGTTTTTTACTTTTTGGCACCACATAATTCCTTGGGCTTATCTTTTATTTTCCCCATCCAAACTCTGAAATCAACTACTTCTCCAAGTAACTCTGGTTCTTTTTATTGAAGAATGATATTTAAAAACTAAGATCTCAGCACTATCTGTGATAATTAACATCATGTTTAATGATAAAAGATGTTTTCTCCGTAAGATCAAGAACAAAACCAGGATGTTCACTCCATCACTTCTAGTCAACATTATAGTGAGGTCCTAGCCAATATACTGAGGCAGAAAAAAAAAAAAAAAAGAAGAAGAAGAAGAAAGAAGAGAAAAAGAAAAAAAAATACATACCAATTGAAAATGAAGTAAAACTTATTTACATAAGATATAATAACCTATGCAGAGAATACTGACTAATCTACAAGAAAAGCTACTAATACTGAGCTTTGCAAGTTTGCGGGACATAAGGTAAATATAAAAACCAATTGTATTTCTATATACTGGCAGCAAAAAATGTGAAAATAAAATTTTAAAATACCATTTATATCAGAAGATATGAAATACTTAAGGACAAAGCTAAGAAAATACAGATAAGACTTGAACATGGAAAATTATAAAACATTACGGAGAGACATTAAAGAAGACCTAAATAAATGGGAGGTATACGATGTTCATGGATCTGAAGCCTCAATTCTGTTCAAATGTCAATTCTGTCCCAAATTTATCCATAGATTCAACAGAGTATCACACAAAGTCCCAGATTTTTGGGAGAAAATGACAAACTTAGTGTAAAGTCTACACAGAAACTTATCTAGATAAATTCATCTGATAAAACATCCTCCAGAGAATCTTAAATCTTGAAGGCATTTCAGAGATCGTAATTTGGTGTGAGTAAAATGGCTTGTCCATTTCCCCACAGGAAGGAAGAAGCAAACTTAGGACATGGATTTCCACACTTCAATCCTGTGCTCTTCATGATATTCACATTAAAGAGTAATTCTTTTTTTTTTTTTTTTTTTTTTTTTTACTTAACCTTGGAAGAGATCTAGATTTCCCTTAAAGATACTAGCGTCTCTATTATGTCTTCATCTCAAGTTTTGTCACAATATATACAAAAGTGGCCAATAATTATGTAATAATAAATCTGCAAAATATTAAAGCTTCCAAAGAATAGTAATAAAATTGTAATAAAAAAGAACCTGATGAAAAAGTTACATATTTTAAAGAGATAGGCTCCATAAAAATGTTTGATTTTCTAAATTATTTCATAATTCATACTGTCTGAAGAGTAGAATTATAACTGGATTCATTACAAAAGTTACTGGCATCGGCATCCCCCTAATTAATTCCCTGTTTCTTAGTGATAGGATACAAACCCAGACAGACCCAATCACATTTTCACAGCCTTTCAGAGACAGACTCAAAGTGTGCGGGTGCTGCCATCATGCTGCTGTAGTGTCCCTCAAGCACGGAAGGAGGCTGGAAACATCACGGCCTCATCCGACATCCACCTGAGTAAACCTGCAGCAGAGCTCAGTCCCTGAGGAGTTCTGTTTATGGGCACTTGGTAATTTTTGTGGTTGTGCTTCTTTATGAAAGATACTTAAGACCTTTGCCCAGATTAAGCGGCATCTGTTTTTATCAGTTATAACAATTTTAACTCACGTCTCCACAGTACGTCACCTAAAGCTATCTTCTGGCAGCTCCTTCTCCCTGCTGGCTGGCCCCCTCCAATCCCATTCTCCTCAAGGCAGCTGGCAGGTGTCTTGCTGTCACCTCGGCTCTGGGCATGTCTGGCCCCACGGAGCAGAGACAGGGTGTGTGTCTCTTAGAGCTTCCCCCAGGTGACGCCAAACTCCCACTTAATACAGAGAGCTGAACCCTGATGAGGAAATCTTTGTGGCATGTCTTAGTCTCCTGACAGGACTGAAGAAAACAAAGGTTTTGCCTCTTCTTTAAGTTAGCAGTGACATACTGGTGCCTCACAATGGTCTCTTCAAGAAATGTTTTCTCTCCCTCCTTCTTTCTCTCTCCCCTTTTTTTCCTGAGTTCTCCTTGGTGAGGGTACAGCAAAGGGATATTTGTCTGTGGCTAACAGATTTGTATGCCAAAGAAAACCTCTGACCATGAATTATTTCTGGGAGACATAAGACGACTTTGATCCTTCTGTTTGACAAGGATTTTTTATAGTGAACTGACTGATAAAAACAGTACATAGTCACCGTTAGGGTCTAAATAGGGATACAACCCGTGAAGAATATCATCAGTGTTATATAAAGTGGATGTCTAGTTATCTACATAAAGTTAATAAACATTTAAGAATGGTCACGTGTTTCTCAGAAGGGTCAAGAAGGATCCAACATCAACCCCAGTGCTTTGTACATGGTGGGAGTCTAAAGTTTGAGCAAAGGTGTTTAATACCACACAACTAGTTCACAAGAAATGCTCAGAAAATCACCATATTCCCTATTCCCATAACATAATGCAGAAAAATTCAGTACTTGTCTTCTTCCTCGTAAGTCATATGGTATCATTCTATCTTTACCTTAGGGATTAATAGAGAAGAATATTTGGCACAAAACAGACATTTCCTAAATGTTGTTGATTATATATGTTTCAGAGAAAAATAGGGAAAACTGGAATAAATTGAAACAGAAGGACTAACTACACAAAAGAACCGCATAAAGATACTAAGCAAATAAAATTTCATTAGCATTTGAAAATCAAAAAAAATCAATATCAGTGCCTGTACTAACAATACCTGAAACAGTAGAAATAAAACAGACAAAGATCAAAAAAGACTAGACACAATAATTTCCTGTCCTAAGCAAAAATTACAGTATTAAAAACAAATAATAAGATTACAATAAAAATAAAGTTACAAAATTAGTACCATCCATTTTGTGGGCATTAAAATTCAGTTTCAAATAACAAAGAAGCCCCAAATAAGAAAAAATATCTATTCCTTTGTTAAATATTGAAAACTAAAGTGTTTTTAATTCCTTTTCAAGAAAGTAAGATTTGTATGAATAAATTTGTTAGAGTTCACTTTAAAATTAAAGACATAAGGACAAGGAAAAACATTCTGATTTTGTTTTGTTAATTTTCTTAAAGAATAACTTAACACTGGGGTCTTTATTTTTTCTCTTAATATTGAAGAAACAATGAGAAGCAAACTAACATTACTGCGATAAAAGAAAAATCAATTGACCATACTGAATAACGTTTCAAGACGCACTTTGGAAGTCAGAATCATCAATAAATTTGGGGGCTAAGAAGTTCAATATTATATTCAATTATATGTACAGGAAACATGAAAAATATCATTATATCATTGAATTTTATTCACTTAAAAATTTTTTTTGGTCGTAAATTCATTTTAGCCAAAAAACATAAAGATTGTTCCATGAAAATAACCTACCTTTTTATCGTATACATCTTGCCAGTTGACTCCAGAGAAGAAACTGTGCCTCATAATTTCTTTTGCATCATCTGGGCCCCCGCCAAGGCTAAGAGACAGAAACAAGAGTGAGAGAGCCTTAAGACATTTACATAAGCCCAACAGGAAACAAGAAAATGTCCACAAAATGTAATTCTCTGTGGTATACATAGTTCTTGAGATCAAGAGCCGTACCAATAAAAAGCTTTTGCTGTCAGATCTTATTTACCTAATGTGTTATTAATAAGAAGTCAGTTGAGCACCCAACTCTTGATTTTGGCTCAGATCATGTCACGATATCAGGGTCGGGGGATCGAGCCCTACATTGGGAGTCTGCTGAGATTCTCTCTCCCTCTCCCTCTGCCTTGCCCCCGCCCCCACCTCGTACTCTTTCTCTCTCTCTCTCAAATAAATGAATCTTAAAAAAAAAAAAAAAAAAAGTAGCCTCAGGACAATGTCGTACCTGAAAAGAGTGCAGGGTTTGGGGACAAAACCGAATTAGGCAACCAGCTCTGGCACTTACGAGCTATGTGACAAGGAAGAAGCTGCTTAGTCCCAGTGTCCCCTCTGTAGGGGGGGTACAATGATCCCAGCCTGGTGGGTCACCGCAAGGGTTTGAAATAACAGAGGTAAGCACCTAGCACAACAAATGGTAGCAATTACCACAGTCAATTCTATAAACCAAATTTATTTTGGGTAAGACTCAGGTCAGACTATATCCTGTTACCATAAATTCTGAAATGACTAAATAATTAGTTAGAAAAAGCAACTTGTACAGTATTGCTAATAGATAGAAACTCAGGGGCTATTCTCATACCTCAGGTGAATTTCCACAGAAATGACATTGCTAATCTATGAAATATCACTGCAATCTAATTTATTATGCAAACTGCAATGCATGTTACGAATTGAGAGATGCTCCCCCATCTTTGCAGGTACTCCTACTTAACAGAGAGCTGGCACAGTATGAAATTCAGGTACTTTCTGGCTTCCTCAGTCTCATATAGAGCCTACTAGTCACTATGAAGAAGGAATGAGAAAAGAAAAAACAAACCAGATGGAAGCAAGGAGGGAGTGAAAGAGAGTAAGGGAAGAAGAAGAAGAAGAAAAAGAAAGAATGGGGAAAGAACAGGGAAAAGAAAGGAAAAGCAATCTGTTTAAATCTGGATTGACAGAACAAGCTTTCTCTGGTCTTGTTCACGGAACTGTGCTTGCCCGCGAAGGCTTAACAGCCAGCTCTCCGGGGAAAATGACGCATGCGTGATATTACACATGCAGATTACATATACATGTTTGTTATGAATTTTACAGATATAAAGGACGCGAGGCACAAAAGTTATAAAGAATAATAAAATACAGAATGCCCTTTACTCTAAATTAGCCAAGTGACGCTCACAGAAAACATCTGTTTGTTTTGCTGAACTCAAAAACCACTAACTGGCTTCTTCCAATGTGAATACTGGCTGATCCTTCCGTTTATGGTGAAGACTAATTTGAAAGTGATACAACAAAGACACACGTCAGCCCGTCGCTTGCTTGTCAGCTATATGAGTGACTTCCTGGACAAATGGTGAATCATCTTAGAACAGTGGAAGACTGTTTCCTCATTTTTGTGTGCTATTCACAGTGTAATGGATACAGACAGAACAAACTCTAAAATGTAATCCGTGTGGGGCACCTGGATGGCTCAGTCGGTTAAGTGCCTGACTCTCAATTTCGGCTCAGGTCATGATCTCAGGGTTGTGAGCTCAAGCCCTGTGTCGGCCTCTGCGTTGGGCATGGAGCCTGCTTAAAATTCTTTCTCTGCCCCTCCCTCCTGCTCTCTCTCTCTAAAAAAATAAAATAAAAATAAAATCTAATCTGTGTATTAACATCTTCCCTATTAGTTTCTTAAATCTAAACAATCAACAAAATCATAAAGCAAGCCCTGACTTATGAAGTTTGCCAATTTGGGTGGTGTAAACACTCCCCCCGTGGCCAGTTTCAAGTTAGGAACCTGATGTCACTCAACACAGAGGTGGGAAGAGGTGAGCAGAAGCAAACCGTTCTTTAGTATTTCTGTACAGACACGACAGATAAAAGCAACCTCAAAAGCACTGAGAAGAGTAAAACGTAACAAAATTATTAAGGAGTGAGTATCTGTTACCTTTGTTTTTAATGTATTTGATTTGTAAGTTTATACAATTTGATTTTTAATAATGACCGTATTAAACAACCAGCTCACAAAATCCCTCAAACATAACAATTGGCTCTTATGAGTTGGTACATGCCAACTCCCACACACCACTGGGTAGGAAGAAACACAAACAGGTCCTAATAAATAAATGATAATACAATCTAACGGTGCTGGTTATTATTAGGTATAAGGAACACACGACCGGAGAAGAACCCAGGACTCCCTGACACACGGTCAGAATGGAAAATACAACGAGCCGGAATCTGAGCATCTGTGGTGATGATCCATGGTTCCCACAGTCTAGGACTCCTGTCTCAGATCGTATGGAATGAACCACAAGGCTGACAGGGAACTTCTAGACCGGACCAGATGGTACTAGCGGTGTTCATACACAGGGCTTTCTGACTGGCAGGTCCATATTCAGGCTAATGCCAGCGCTCCACCCCTTGGCCTCACTCTTTCTTCGTCTACTCCAAGTGCTGTATGGCCCTCCCTGGCTGGGCTGCAAATTCTTTTGAGGGCAGAGATCAGGACTGGATAATCCAAAAAGCATTTTGAGCTCGTACTTAGGGAGCCAGAAAAGCAGACACACCAAAATATGTCTTTCTGAAAAGAATTTAACATCTCCAAGTATGAATCAAAGTAGTCTGTATGAGGAAACTCAGAAGCTCGCTGTACCTTCTTATCCTTACGCTATTGTTTTTATTTTGAATGACACAGGACATGGTGGGGGAGGTGGGAGTACAGAACCATCATCATTTTGTAAATAGAAGGTTTTAATCCAACTTCAGTTATTCATTTTTTGTCACCCCTCTGTTCTCTAGCAATAGTTTGGCTTTGGACATTGCCAGCATTTAATCTATATTTATCAAATACATAAAAAACTCAAGTATCAGCCATGAGTACTACGCAAAGTCTAAGAATATAATCTCAGACTGCCATTTTAGAAGCTGGGAGAGATACTTTAACACACACGTTCTCCAAGTGTGAAACTGTCAAAAATTTCAATGTCAATGACTCCCTAATATACAATCTAAGACTTCAAAATAATATCAAAATACGACTTGCACTAAGATATTTATGTCTAAGAATAGTAAACTCCATTATCAGAACGCCAAACTAAATCCTCAGCTACTATGGATTCTTCATTATCAGGAACATCACGGAATGTATGTTTTCCTGGTGCTACTGAATGCAGCGTGAGGTCATGCTTTTCCTATGAACTACGCATAGGAGGATAAAAATGATACTAATAGAATGAGCATAAAGTGATGGAGAATAAGAAATAAAGGTAAAATGGTAGTTGACTCTTTGGTAGAAGTGAGAGAAATTCACTAGAGAGTATCAGAAAAATTCATCAGTATTTAAAATAGTTGAATAGGAAGAATAATGAGGTCTATCATAATGCTATTTTACGACATTTCCAAAGACTTTTCAGGGTCCTTTGGTGGCTCTTTCTCTTCTTTCTACCTCTTGAATTCTGATGTTTCCCAGGATTCTATCCTAGGCCTTCTTCCCTTTGTACTAGACTCTCCCCACTATTCCCATGGCTCCAGCTGCCTCTGAGATGTCAATGGGGCCCCAAACCATATATTCAGCCACTGTGTATCTATTAAGCACTGGTACGATTTTCAGCTGCTGGCTTCACATTTCTGTCTAGGTTCTCCTACAGACCTGACTCCGTACAGCCAAAGTGAGTATCAGCATCCTTCCCACAAGCCTCCTTTGACTGCGCTCCCTGTCTCTTAATAACACCCCATTCTCCAAAGGAGTCCCCCAAGCTGGAAACCACAGAGGCAACCCCAACTCCTGCCACTTCCTCACAATTTATTCACAAAGTCCCATTGACCGCTCCTTTACCACTGCCTCTGGAAGGACCCCATCTCTTCTCTGGACAACCCAGACGTGTTCCCAATGGCTCTGCCTACCTGTCCCTGGCCCTTCCCTGTCCTAATCCATCCATGACGAAGCTGCCAGAGTTACCTTTCATAACACAAATCCAATTACACCACCTTTTACTTTTTATAATTCAGTACTTTTTCAACCTCTTCTGAATAAAGGGTAAATATTTTCTAAGAACCATGAGGTCTTTGCAATCTACCATTTCAGCTTTATCTCCCAACATTACCCAACTCATACTCTACACTCTAGTCACTGAACTTCTCAAATGCCATGTTCTAGATTCCTTTCCATGTCAATTTCTCTGCATGAACCACCACTGTGGACTCCAACCCTTCTAGCTCCTTAGACGGAGCTAATAATTCCAACAGGTATTTGTAGGTAGACCTGAGCCTCTGTGAACACAAGTTCTGTGTCCCGTATTATTCTGTGAACATCGACAGCAGAGCTGCTTTGTCTTGCTCATCCTTGCATTCCCGATATTTTAATGCAACAGTGGAGAGGCTTGACCTATCTACCTTAAATGAAAACAGCAAGTCATTGAAAATACCCTTTCTTCCCAGGGCACCTGGGTGGCTCAGATGGTTAAGCATCTGCCTTCGGCTCAGGCCATGATCCCAGGGTCCTGGGATCGAGTCCTGCATTGGGCTCCCTGCTCAGCGGGGAGCCTGCTTCTCCCTCTTCCACTCCCCCTGCTCATGTTCTCTCTCTCTCTCTCTCTCTCTCTCAAATAAATGAAATCTTAAAAATAAAAAAAGTAAAGAAAAGAAAATACCCTATCTTCCCTTTAGATAATACCAACCTCTGGATGGACAAACCCTCAGGAGCTGTCCTACTCATCAGCCCACTAACATTCTAGAAGTCTACCTCACATTTACTCAACAATTATTAAGTATCTACTATGTGCTATCCTCCCCCTCCCTCCCCAGCGCGGGGGGAGAATAGGAAAATGAATGAGACACAGACTGAGAACCACAAATACAATTTGTTCTACCAGCTACGTATAGAGGGGCCGGAAAGGAAAAGCCTGTCAGAGAGCTACCTGGAGGAGTCATGAAAGGATGGGCTGAAAATTCATTGCCCTTGATATCTAAGCCAAATATTAGATCCCCAAATCAAATAGATAAAATGGAAATCCTAGCTCTGTTTAAAGATCACCTATCACCAAGTGTTACATTAATTGTGAAATAATCACACTAAATGGAACACATTTCAAAACCTGAACCAACTGAGAAGCAGGTACACTGCAAATAAGATACAGGAGAAATATTAAGTAGGCACCAAGAAGGCTGACTTATTCTAGCTCCACAGGAATCTTCTGTAGGATACATCACTTAACCCTCCCTGGGCCTCAGTTTTGTCCTCAATCAAATGTAGAGGAGAATAATATCAGCCTATCAACTCTACAAGGCCACAGAAACAGCAAAGGGGACAACAGATGTCCAAATGCCCTGAAAAAGAGCACTCGAAGTCACTCTACAAATACAAGGTAAGCTCTCCATTACCAGGATCATAAAACACATTTCTGAAAGGTTCTTCAAGAAGCAAAAAGATGGTGTCTCTTTCGTTATATTTGCTTATTTCTCCTGAAGGTAAAATTATGCTTCTCGTAAATTTAGAAGCTACAAGTGTGTGATGGAGACCATCTCTAAGATAAACAAAACCCACATTTTAGGATTCATTTATTCTTTCCTTCATTAAGTCAGTCTGTCAACAAATACATAACGAGCAGCAACCAAAAACAGAACTTTGCAAAAACACGTTATGTGAGGGAAGATTTGACAATAAAATCTTGAAATCTATCCTCAAAATGCTTAATATCTCAGTGATTTTCAGAGCCATGCTGATGCTCCCGTCCACCTGCAGGGAAGGATGGCGATTCATGAGCATACGCAACAGAGATCAAGGGACATGTTTACAGGAGTAGTCATTTCATACATGACTTTCAGATTGTATGTGCAGATGAATATAGAAACCGAACGAAGAACACTACAGCTCCCTGATTAATTAAGCAAAGGGCTGTAGGATTCTTCAGGTCACACTTGTAGCTACAAAAGAAATACAAAGTGTGTAAAGATATTTTGCCATTAATCCTCTCAGCCACACACGGGAAAAGCGTATCTTCAAATGGCAAACAGAAGAGTGGCTGGATGTGTTAACACAGGTTGGGACGGGAGGGGGGTAAGGAGCAGGTTCTGTCCTTTTTATTATGTAAATTAGCATAAATAAAAAGGCCCAGAGACAGAAAGAAAAAAAAAAAAAGGGATACTTCTATCTCCAAAACAGCAAATACCAGGGCAATTAAGAAATTGTTCACTCACAATATGGATAAGAAACCCTCAAAATCCTTATTTGGTAAAATCTGCATAAAATTTCCAAGTTAGGAAAGAGTTGAGGAAATTTTTACAATGTTCTGTATTATGCAGTTAAAAATAAGTCCGTATTTCAGTGGGAAGATGTCTACACCAAATACGCCGCTGCCTGGAGTTGGTTATATTTGAATTAATCTCCATATCACAGTCTCTACCCACATTCGTCTGTAACCCATCAAGTGTTATTTGTGGCTTACCGCTTATTTGGATCCTTTATCAAGAGCCCTGAAAGCAGTGATTTTGCATCTGAAGAGAGTGTTCGAGGAAATTTAATGTCTTCCATTAGTATTAGTTCAAAAAGTTTCTCATGATCCTGGTTGTAGAAAGGTAGCCTCCCACACATCATCTCATACATGACGACCCCCAGGCCCCACCAATCCACGGCTCGGCCATAGTCGTTGTCTTCTAACACCTAAGAGGGAAGCCAGCAAAAAGATTTGTTAGTACACACGAACTTTTAGAGCGGTCTTTACCAAATGGACGATTCGTACATCAAAGTAAATCGCAACTTGCAAAGCCTAGGTATAGGTAGGCCATTTTGACCTCTTGACATTTAAACTAGAAAGTAGCCCACAAAAGATATGAATCACATCAGCTATGTGAAATGTTCACTCCACGTCCCAAAGCGGCCAGTGTAGGAGAAAGGGGTCAGACCACGCGGCACATTCCAAGTGAATCATGACTAAGGCTCAAGCAAAAAATGGTTTGCGTATTTGCACGTTTTCTTGTAGGCCTACTTAATTTTGCACTCTGGTTCCACTAACGCAGACTTCAAGTAACTTGGGAGGTAAGTCGTGCTGACCAAATATAGAAGGAGCCATGGAGAAGAACTAAGGAACTCCGGTCAAACTGTGAGGATGGGAGTCACGGGCGAAGAGTCATACAGATAGGTTCGGGGCACAGTGAGCAGGACAATCAAGCTGGAAACTTCTGGAGGCCCCTGCATGTTGAAGCTCTTTAAGGAAATAGTCAACCAAGCGAATATAAAGATTTACTGTTTGGGGTGTGTCCTCACAATAAAATTTCTGTTAAGCACAAACAACAAAAATCATGGTGCAGTATGTCTCTGGTATATGCCCTTCAATTTATTTCCCCAGACACATTCCATGCAAAATAAATTTCGAAAGAAAGGATAGGACAGTGTCAGGCTACAGCAGAGCTGTCTATCCAAACTGGGGCATAAAAATTCACAATTTGTCTCAGGAAAATGTTGATTTTTACCTTTTTATTAGGTATGTTCCTCATCCAATGCAATTTTCTTCATTTATTTGGATCTTCCAATTTTTTTTTTAATTTTTATTTATTTATTTGAGAGACAGAGAAGGGAAGCACAAGTGGGGTTTGGGGCAAAGGGAGAAGAGAGAGAATTTCAGGCAGACTCTCCGCTGAGCGTGGAGCCTGACACAGGACTCGATCCCAGGTTCCTGAGATCATGACCTGAGCCGAAGGTAGACGCTTAACCGAATGAGCCACCCAGGTGCCCCAGGATCTTTCAATATCTTATTTTAAATTATTATATAATTTAATAATCTTAAAGACTACTTTATCTGTTTCTCTTGGCTTTGGGATAAATAGAGCAAGAAAACCATACCTGTGAAATTTACTGATTGAAAACAATCTTGTAACTGGTGGTGCACATGTTTCAAACTCTCTTAGTTTGAGTAAATAAGTTGTTGAAGATTACTCCCATGTGACTTTTATTTAAAATTTACCAATAATTTCATAGAATTGCACATGGTATGTCTGACAGTTATACCACGATTACCTATCAATACTATGAAAGGGTATTTATATGCATGGAGAATGTAATTTTGAGGAAAAACTCTGTTACTTAAAGACTACTTCATCAGTGTTTTTCAAATGTTATAAGAAGATTCCTGGTTCAGTTGCATCACGGTTCCGAGACAACACAGGATCTGCGTTAGCAACATATGAACACAAGTCCAGCTCCCACGTTTTTCCAAAAAATCTTTTGTAGAGTAACAAACTAAGCAAAATATTTGGGGGAAGAACAACAAATTCTAGTTTTCGTCTTTGGCTAAAAATGTTTCAAATTTCTACTTGTTCGAAATGAGTAATAGAAGAACAGACAGAAAACAAGAAATAACCTAAAAAGCAGCAGGAAGAATCCGGCTTTTGAACACTTACTTCAGTGAAAGGAGACTCTGCACGTATGATTCTGAAATACCCATGACTTTTGATTATTCAAGAATCTATCTCCTGTCCAATTAGTACAATGGACTGCTTGTGGGCCCGAATCTAACAGATCCGGGATTTCACCTAATGGCAAACAATTTTAAAATCTAAGTAACCTTTTATTCAATTCCTACAACACCAACAAAACAGTGGCACAGGCGAAAAAGAGCCAAATGTGGTTTTTAACCTCTTTTTTCATAAAACCATAAAAAGCATAAAAGCTGGATTAACTGCTTCCCGAACCCACATTTCACCAGCCGGGTTCTCATCCCCAGCTGGCAAAACTGGCAATCCTTTATTTTTGTTTAAATACCTGGTTTGCAGCCAGAAGGGAAAGTGAGTACATAAAAAAAGGGTTTTATTTTTGAAGAGAAATAAGCAACTGAAAAATCATTGTAAAAAAATCTGTTTGATAAAATAAAGTATATTTTTTATTTCCCTTTGTAAAATGAACACTGATTCTCAAAATAAGAGGTTTTGCTTCTGAACATACGTGCTTTAATGAATATATAGATACATCACACTGCAATTAGAACTGTTTGTTGTATTACTTTAAACCGAACAAATCTGACGTAATATATTGTATCTTATCGACATGCGAAGTCCAGCAGCGCTGAGGAGGAAAAATCCCTAAAAACTCAGCCAGCCCTCTTAATCTAAGAGTCTTTGTTCTCAATTTAAAAGAAAGATTGCTGTTCAACTCCCACCTCCAAACAGCTGGAAGATGAAATATACAAGAAATAAAAAGAAAACGGATTATAATATTCTACATGTGGATACAGAATATAAAACATGTTACCACTGTTCAGACAACATCCCTTCTCTCCCCCTAAATCTACATTATCTCAAAACACAGTACTTCCAAAGGCTCCAGAAATTCCAAAGTAAAATTAAAATCCACAGCCTCTTTTATATTATTTTCTAAAGATAATTTTCCTCCCTTACTCAAAGCACATATTTCCCCTCAAATTACAGTAACATACAAAATTGATATTCCTTAACCTAAGAGTTGCAATTCCTTCTGCCTACCTCTGATGATTTTCTTTCTCCCTGGACAAAAGGCTAATTTACTCCCTGGTTATCAGGAGGGCTGATCCAAAAGGTGGGATCATTGGTAACGCAGAGGCACAACAATGGCAAAGCGCATTTCAACTCTGTTACTACCCGCCTTCTCACAGAAGTTGGATATAAATGCGGATCAAAACCTGCTCCTAGAGAAATAATCCACTGAAAGACTTCTCTTTAAGGATTAGTCTAAAGAAAGTGTCTCTTTTCCACAAAATCACTGTTCCTAATGTTTTCAACTGAACTCAAGGTTTCAATATGAATGCAGACATTTGGTATTTCCTTCGTACCCTATTGTCTGTCACCACAGATGTAGCCTGACTTTGTAACTACATTTAATGCAAAAGACAGACATACAGGACAAGGGGAGATCTGGAACACCAGAAGTAATGTAAATATTCAACAATGATAAGAGGTCACATTAACTCAATATCCAAACAGAACCCAAACACTGGGAAACAAGGCTTAGTTTCCATTTTTCTACCAGGAGCCAGAGATTGCTTCATTTTCTGATATAATAAAACCGGTTTCAAGGAGGTCACAGCAGGTGTCCATTACTATTAAATATTCTGATAACACTTGGTTAATATTAGTAATAGCTGATGTAGATGCTTCCATTTATAAAACAGCCAGGGGAGTTAAACAAAAATCAGCAAGAGTAGCCCTTGAATGGTTACTAATTTCAACGATGATATTATATAATAAAGTATGAATTTTAAAATGATATCATCAGTTAAAGTTCCCAGTATAAGCATTTATTTGGCTAATGGGCACTTTCAAAAACCATATCCACTCCAGTGTTCTTTTACCAACTAGGATTTCCTGGAAGGTTGAAGGAACACCTCTCTCGGCTTGGCCGCCAGGCCACACAATACACCCAAGGCAAGCAATTATAAGGAGGGGATGTATGCCCCGGAGTGGCTTGCTGCTCAATCAATAATCCAGACAGAACAGATGGGGGAAAAATTAAACATCCAAACAAACTGTCTGCACACCTATGTTGTGAAAGTAAACTGCGAACTTGGATGAACCAATTTACCACTAATTCAAAAAAGAATTTTTTTCCCCTGGTAACCTTGTATTTCAGGTAACAGATATGTGTGTGTTTTCTATATAAACATGCATTTCTATACTTTATCATTTATGGAAATCCTTTACATATTCTTCACATCATAGGAGTCTGCTTTAAAAAAAAAAAAAGACCTGTTAAGTCTTCCAATCCAGATTCTAAAATGTATTGCAGCTTTAGAAGACTGTATTTCATAGGAATTATGAATTCCACGGTTTCTTGGTATTTTCTTCATAGATACATATTTTGTACCCGGTTCTCAACTGCTCCATTAATTCTTAAGAGACTGAATGTAAATGCCATTTGCTCTGAATGAGCAGGGCTGTATGCTTTATGGCTACTTCCTCGCATCTACACACAAGTATAAGCTCACAGCGTCCTCTCGAAAGCAATCTCTGGCTGGAGCAGGCAACATGCTTGAACAAGAGAAAAGCTACACGGGTACCACACCAGTGACTGATTCCTACTTACACACGTCTTCCAGGAGAGTTCTCTACTTCCCTTTTATCCTGGAGCAACAGCCATCAAGGGATTTCAAGAAACTGGGCCTTTGTCACCCAAGTCAAAACAGCCATTGTGAAATACTACAGGTAATCTCGAGGATGTGCCCAGGGGGGCTAAGTTTTGTCTCTGTTCTCATGCTTCAGAGAATTTCAGATTGAATTTTGTGCTTCACCTAGAATCATTCCAAAGCACTGAATGCAAATATTCCTACTGTTGAAGCCAAAAGACCAGACAACACTGAAAAGAACTTTAGGTGAAAACTAGCTGCTACAGGAACGGACGGACCTCCAAGGAAGGAGGAGCTGCAACTTACCGACCCTGAGAGACAGTAAAGGTTGGCCTAGAAATATTACTTTCGTTCATATTTAAATAATATCCAATTTGGGGAGAAAGTGGGATGATTTTTAATATTACCCAGAAACAGTATAAAGAGTAAGCCAACTCGTGACAGTTACAGGCCCTCAAATCTGGACAACCTCTACCCGAACTAATCACTGCGCTCTTTCACTTAATTTCCCCCTTAATATTGATGGATCCTTTTTGGAGCCATTCAGGAGGATAAATGTTTTCAAAAGGGCCTTAAGAAGACGAGTGTTACAGGAATCATTAACAAATAAAATATGAGGGCTGCACAGAGTTTTAGAAGGGCCACTAAAACTTTTTATTTTTACAAAATGCTTAGGCATTTGAAGACTTAGTTTCACAGAATGTTAGAAATGGTAGAATTTTGTCCAAGGGCTAAGCAAACTGTAACTGTGTGCTCCTATTTTTACCTACAGATTAAATGTGCAAACACATGCTAACCTTGGACTCATTCATTTCTCTTAAGATCGAAAGACAATATTGACAGAGCCCAGGAAATGATGTCTTTTATGTCTCTTCTTTGTTCTATTTAAGACAAATACCTAAAATTTCATGTCATACATTTAAATCAAATCGGGTTACAAATGCTCCCGCACCCCATCTGCACTACTCGGGGCAGGAGCTACCTTTACCCTGAACTTGTGGACGCTCCCAGCTCATTCGGAAGAAGTAACTGTAAATCTCTGGCTTTACGTTTGTATGAAATTTAACGTCCATTTGTGCCACTCCCTCTACAGCATCATGATAACTTCGAGCAAACCTTTTTCTCAAAGTCGTCGACAAAATATTCTCGTCTCTTTCAGTATTTTCAAATTATACGTTCTATGAAAGATAGTAAAGGTGGTAGGCTTCAAAAGACAAGAGAATAAAATGACAGCAAGTGAATGTTTTCTAAGAATGAGGTTCTGGAAACGAAGGACACATCAAACAAAAATAATATTCTACACTCACATGAAATCAAATTACGTATATGTATTTTTTTCTGAAGAGCAACCACAACTCAGTACTATGCATTTTCCAACAGTCAAGCCATTTTTCTGCCATCTTTTTGTTAGTTCTAACTTGATTATCAAATAATTTTTATTTTTACACTATTACAGAAGTGCATTTCTCTAGGTTTCCAAAACCACCTTATTCAACCTTCCCCATCTGTCACCATCTGCTTCTTTTTAGCATGTACTTTTTGTGTGATCACATAAGCATGTGAAAAATAACTAACATTCAGATGATTATCTGCTGGTACATTTGAGGACTGGGCATAATAAAAGTGAACTGCCAAAACGTACTTAACACTTTTAATTTTGTTGGGTCTTGCATGTAAGCTACATTTGATTTTCAAACTGTTTTACAGTTGGGAAGTTGATCAGGTACTGCTAACTCAAGAGCAAAGCTGAGACTAAGTAATTAGCACTGCATAAAATGGTCTGGAGTCAGTGCGAGCCAAATCAAATAATAAAATGTAACAGTGAGATTTTCTACGTGATTTCCAATTTCTTTTAGAGTTTCTACGTGGAAAATACAGTACAGATTTCAAAAACAAAATCCCGTCAAAATATCTGATCGTCCATAATGTGTGGCAGGTAAAGTTTCTTTCTTTCTAATAGAAGAAAGAGCAAAAACATGTTCATTTAAAACCACAGATCCGAATGCATTTTTAGAGATGCAGGACGCTAACTGCATACTTTATATGCCCGCTAGGACTGTAGCTCTCCAACCTCTTAAAAAAAAGACGTGACTTTTTTTCCTTTACCAACAAGTATCTCTAACTCTTCACCAAAAGAGGTAAGTGAACAAACACTTGTAAATACTCTTTTTCCAAGAAATGGCATCTTCCCACTGTAAGAGTCATCTTCCCTGCTTTCCTCTACCACAAGAAGAAACCCACATTTACTTAAAATTTGTTGTTAACTCCAGCCATGTGTCTGACATGGTGGACAGTTAACAATTGGCTTTGACCTGATCGCTAAGTCTTTTTTGAAGTATCTTCTCATAGCCTTCGTGGCTCTTTAAGGAGTGGGGCATTTCTGCCAGACGAAGGCAACGTAAAAGGCAGACGGTGACCACTGCCAGACGAGGCGCGGGAGGCCCTGAGCTCGCTCTGTGATATGTCAGCAGGTCTTGTGTAGGAAGAGACAATGCTGACAGCGAGCCACTCACAAGAGAAGCAGTAACCAGAAATGTATTCCAGGTCTGATAAGCAACTACAACTTACACACCATGGAGAAAAGTCTGACATTGATGATGGAACGTACTAGAAATTTCAAGGTTCAAGAAAAGTGAGAGACTCCAGCTGAAGTGCTCTTGCCCACCCCTCTGACTCTGATCATGTTTGTCTGACCACATTATTGCCTTGTTCTCGATGCAAAGTGACTTTCCTTTATCCAAGACATCAAACCTAAACTCCTTTGCATGCCAGTCCGCATCTCTGTGTCCAGCCTCCTGTCTTCCTGCTTCCCATTCACTGCCACTGGACCCTCCCAGCAGGCTGACACACCCTTCCTTCTCCTCCCACGACCCTGGGCACAACTCCAGGAAAGCAATTATTTTCTTGCACAGTAATGACTGTTTTCTGCCTCTATATATCACCCTAGTAAACAGCAAGCTGCTTCAGGACAAAAACGATCTCTTACTATCTTTGTATTCTCAGCCCCTAACACAACACATGACCCCTAATAAATACTCTGTAAGTATCTCTTGAGCGAACGAGAGTGTTCTTCAGTGAAATGGTCTGTATCGGGGACCGGAGGAAAGGACTTCAAATTCTTATTCTTAAAAGTCAGAGTAAACACATTCAAAGTTCCCCCTATTTAACAAAAATGCCATGATTGACACAAATACTTAAAATGGAAGAATTTAAATTGCATGAGAAGTAGTTGTTTCAGGAATTGTCATCCCCAAATGGTAACAACCGTGATTGAGAAAAGGGGTTGAGACTAATCACGGATCAACACACATCAGCCATGGGTACAGAAACTGCTGTTAAAGACCAGATGTCTGCAATACTCAAAAAAAAAAAAAAAAAAAAAAAAAAAAAAAAAAAAAAGCACACAGAAATATTTTTTGCTTGTTTTTAAAAAGAAATCGATAATTTCTTGGGAATTGTGAAGTTTCACTTTAGAAACAACTAGATTCTTCTTGCATGAAACTCTTGGTTTTGTGCTTCAGCTGATGATATATAAGCAGGTAAGCAGTATCTTTGTCTCTTAGATCATCTGCTTCTGAATAAAATAAGATGTGCTTATCCTCTTCAGAAATAATTTCCCCTAGTTGTGCCACAGCTCATTTTGTTATTCTCCATACATGATGGCATCATCCGTGGCCCAGGGATCACAGGGGTTACTGGAACTCCAGAGAAACAAAGGATTTGTTTATCATGGGACATTCACAAAAACAACCCTATTCTAGAAAATATGATCTCATATTTGAATAATTAAGGAACAGTGTTCCAAAAATTTTACCTAATTTATCACAAAAATGGGAGGATCTTAAATTCCCGATTTTAAAACAGAGAAAACAATATTGTTGGCAGCCCTCAAGAAAACAGTATTTGGAAATGTGCTGCATTTCAAATTATTAGCACTTCTTTATAATAACACAATACTCTTGAATGTAAATTTACTCTCTAACTGAAAACAAAATTATAATAAACTGGTATGAGTTACTACATGTATAGGGAATGCTAGGGTTCTCTATGTATCCCTACTTCTTAATTTCTTTTAATTACCTTTTCCTTTTGAGCATTTATACTACATTCACTCTAAAAATGATAATTATTTACATCTATAAGTGGTCTTGAAATTGTGGCTTTTGGGGGCGATAACACATGTAGTCAAAAAAGGAAGAGTGGCCTTTATAAGACGGACCCAGTTAGACTCCTGACCCTCTCTCCGACAAATCCCTGCGGTGTACAGACTCCATTAAAAAGAAGTTCTGATCTGTAGTCCCCTCACCTTTAAAAAACCATCAGGGATGCTATCATAAAAGGTCATTCTAAATATACAGCACCCATATTCAGCACATGTTCCATAAGCTAATATCCATCCATCAAAGATCAATGCCTTCCTACTTGGCTCCAGCCACACCAATGTTCTTAGAGTTTGAGGGAGGAACTGAGATTGTTCCTGCCTCGGGGTTTTATACTAGCCACCCGCCCCCCGTGTCTAGAAAGCTCATCCCCTCCACTTCCAATAGCTGCGTTCTTCTAAGCATTCAGCTGTCTGGTCGACCATCACCTCCCTGCGCATCCTGTCCGTAGAAGACCGTATCTTCCAGACAGCTGCGACAGTACCTCCTGCCTCCCATGGTCTTCTACAACGGGGAAACGGGAGCCGACGTCACTACCACTTCAACTGGTGTCAGCTCAGACTGCGTAACCAGGAAGCCAAGGACAGAGACGATGTGTGGATTCTGGAACCAGGCCATAAAAGGAGACGCATGCACAAGTGTTCGCAGCAACGACACTGGAAGCAAACCAAATGTCTGTGGACTGCTGAACGGGTAAACGAAATGTGGCATATCCACACAATGGAGTATTATTTGGCCGTTCAAAGGAATGAAGTACCAAGAAAATGCTAAACACATGGATGAATCTTGAAAACATACGACGTGAAAGACATAATCAGCCCCATATCATAGGACTCCATTGATACGAAATGTCCAGAAGAGGCACATACACAGAGATGGAAAGTGGATCGTGGCTGCCTGGGGGGAGAGAAGCTAACGGGTATGGGTTTTGTTGCCGGAGTGATGAAAATACTCTGGAATTAGATGGTGGTGATGGTGGCACAACTCTGTGAACATAATAAAAACCACTGCTGAATGTTATGGTATGTGGTCTATACTCCAATAAAATAATTAAAAATATAGTATGAAAAGGAATTTGAAAAAACTAATACAACATTTCTTAATGGTTTACTAGGTGAACAAACAAAACAAAACAAAATAAGGGGAAGCAGCTTGTGACTCGTGCCCTAGGACATTCACTTCTGGAACCCAAAGTCTGGACCACATGGCGAGGGTGAGGCTCTGGGTCAAGGCAGCAGGTGACGGCCTGTCAAGGCAGCAGCGGGCAGGAACATCGACTGTCAGATGAATGAGGATGCTTCCTCACATCAGCCTCCAGCTACAGTCACCCTGCCGCTGTGAAGCCCTTCTGGCTGAGGCCCCACATGCTATGGGGCAGAGATAAGCCATCGCTGCTGTCCCCTGACTATTCCCACCTCTGAAGCAGAGAGCACATAAAACGCTTGTTTTTCACCATTAGGATTTGGAGTGCTTTGTTACAAGGCCATAGTAATTTGAGCTCCATCTAAAATAGCCACCACACCACACCCTTCCCTTTATCCAGCTTTATTTTTCTCCCTGGCCCTCTTAGTCATTAGATGACATTAGTATTTACTTACTTTTATTATTTTGCTCCAGTGAGCAGGGTCTTTGTCTTGCTCCTGTAACCACATCACCCAGACAAATACCCAACACATAGTAGACACGTAATATATATTTGCTGAATAAACAAATTAGTGAATTATTATGGAACCCTCAGCATGGGGAGGTCATTGGTTGGGACTTGCTTTGGCATAAATTCCAAGATGTAGCTACTGTCCTCTCATTAACTTTCCCTATAAAATACTTTCCAAAATGAAGTATGGAAATCTACAATACTTCGAACGTCAATTATCCCAGTTTCTTTGTTTCGAAGGAAAATCCAAGATGGCTTATAAAACTGCAACCATTCCTGCTGATGCTATCCAATTATTTGATTTTAATAAATGAATCAAAATGGGCATAATCAAGAAATTAAATGTATGTGACCAAAATATAAAAACTGACTTACTCTACTGAAGTTAGGGCCTTTGTGCTCATAAAATTTAATTGCTACATATTCTTACTCTATAATCCCATGCTAGACAAGTGAGAGCAAAATAGATGTGATTCGTGTCGGTGGAATGTAAGAAACAAAACAAATGAGCAAAGGGAAAAAGAGAGAGAGAGAGACAAACCAGGACAGACTCTGAACTCTAGAGAACACACTGCTGGTCACCAGAGGGGAGCTTGGGTGGTGGGGGCGGTGGGCGAGACAGGTGACAGGGATTCATAAGAGTCCACTTATGGTGATGAGCACTGAGTCACGTACAGAAATGCTGAATCATTATACTATATACCTGACACTGATATAAAACTGTATGTTAACTATGCTGGAATTAGAATTAAGAAAAAGTAGTAGATAGCGCAAAGTTTTTTAATGCTAAATGGTTTACTTTGCAGACACACAGCCACGTTAGTTCTCCCACAAACGAAAGTGGGGCCCACCTCGGGTGCCAGGTACTCCGGTGTGCCACAGAACGTCTTCATGGTGGCCGCGTCCGTGATCCCTTCTTTGCAAAGCCCAAAGTCTGTGATTTTTATGTGGCCATCTTTATCCAGCATCAAATTCTCCAACTGCGTAGTAAGAAAAATGACATAATTTGTTTTATAGTTTTCAAAAATAGGAAAATACTGTTTTGAAAAATTATTGAATGCTGAGTAAGGTATTTTGGAAAGAGGACATAGCTGTTGTTACTAGAACTTTCAGCACTTCCAAACCCTGTAGCTTCCTAACTCATGTGTAAAAAGAAATATGTTTTTATCAACTACTTCACGACGACAAAATTATTGATTTTTAAACCAATGGGAGTAAGAACCATTATTGTGTAAGTTCTGAGAACTACAACCTAAATAACTTTTCAAAGCAAGCAGCAATCCCTTTTTTTCTTAATAAATTGTGATCTAAACCATCGCAAAGAGACGAGCATCTTCTTCTAGATATATACAGATGGTTTTCAACAACTGCTCTTGGGAATCTATTGCTATTATAAAATATTCACTTACAGAAATGTTTTTTGGTGGTTGTTGTAAATCAAACCTAAATCTTATTTTGTAAGGTAAGGCGATATCCTCTTTTGAAGATCTTTGTAATAAAGAAATACCAACCCTTTTAAACATAAAAAGAAAAAGAATATCAAAGTCAAACATTCAACAGTTAATGAAAATATATAGCACAAACATTATAAGACTGGAATTTCTTTGAACCCATTAATTCAAAAACACCGAAGAGAATTTTAAAGACTTAACCAAGTAGCAAGATCATTTGCCTCAACTGAAAATTGTAAAATATAAGGGGGGGGGGGGGGGAAGGAGTTTGTGCAAAATCAATGCAATTAAAAATAGCAACAATAACTGACTTTTTCCTCCCAATTTGAACCCAAACTTATGATTATCATCACACAAAGATACCTATGAGGTGTAACTTGTGATCCTACAGCCTTATGCAGACAAAGCTCCTAAGACTGCTGGGTCATCTAGATATAACCTAAAGGTACACGCACGAAACACATGTGAAAAATGTATCAGCAGGATAAATGACAATTAGCTTATTTAAGGAGTAGAGACTTCTTCTTCACATGGTCACATAGGACAGTGCTTACCTGAACTCTGAAGTCAGTACAATTTCAAAACAGAACTCCATATAAGAACATAAGCCGGAATCAAGCATATGAAACGTGATAGTATATACTTTGTCACATCATGCAAAGTCTTATACACAAGAATCCAAACACACTTACGGGAGTTACACTCACCGAAGGAAAGATGAGAACAGACCTAAGCCCTTGGGTACAGCACTGGCTAAACTAAATGTTCAGTATGTGTCTCATGTACTGAATGGACTTCAGCAAAGTGAGTCTGTCTCTCCCTGGTCTACAGGAAGGTCAACGAACCTTAAACATATTTTGAACCTTTCAAAAATAGAAGTTCTTTATTTTATCTAAATTCAGATGTCGTGCATCTTCCTTATGCTCCTCTACTACCTGGAACCTAAAAATCAAGCCTCATTTGCACAGATGGCTAGAGGTCCTGAAACCAGTCAGAAACATGGAGAAAGAGTCTCTCTGTCTACTTCCCTTTCTTCCAATCTTCACTCCCTGCTTCAGTCTTTCTTTTCTTTTGCTTCTGGTTTTCTATCCTTGTTCCTTCTCTTTCAAAAACACCCCCCTCCTTCCTCTCCCGTCTTGCCATACTGAGAAGTCTATACCGGAGAGTCTGCTGTTTTGTTGAATGAAAATATAAATGCCCTGCTCTCTTCATTTTTAAAAATATGCATATTGTTTTAGTATATGAATATTATCATATATAAAAACAAAACCAAATTAAATTCTTAAAATGCTGAAAGGTCTTTTAAAAATATTTAGTAAATCTTTTTTATTAACATAATACATAAAAATTCTTACAAAAATTTCAAATAATACATGATAGTATTGAAGAGAATGTGAATGTGCTATCTACAGTCCCCGTGCTGGGAGTATATTATGTTACTCCCCTCTATACACTTTATATGCATCGGAAAGTATTCATGGAAACATGAGAGCATGCACCATTTCTCCACATTTTGACAAGGCTATTTGGAAGCGAATGGAGATAGCAGTTTTTAAAAAACACTTTTTTAATACCAAAAAGTGTGTATATTTTTTAAAATCCTGATTTGACCTTGTTTTCTAGTCTCTTATCTCAGCTCTAAGATGCCAGCGGTCGAGGGACGAGGAAGGAACTGAGATGCAGAAGGATAGGGCTGGAGTAAGAAATAGGGTGAACGTGACCAGGCCTGCCCAGAACTGAGGGAGTTTCCCGGGATGCCGGATTTAGAAGTTCTGTAACTGGGGAAGTCGGGGGCAAACCAGGACAGTTGGTCGTCCTACTTGTTTTATAAATAGGCTTTTTAAAAAACCATTACAATACTATAGTAAACGATAAGGTCAGGCTAAGGGATGACTGTTAGGGGGGGGCGAGGTAGCGTGTGGGAGGCAGCAGAGAGCAAAATGCTCATATGATGGAGTCAAGTCAGAGAACGCGTATGTCAGTTCAAGCTTTGCCCTTACTCACTGTGTGACCTTGGGCATGCTGTTCATTTCTGTGTCTCTCAACTTTGTCTATGAAACAGAGGCAAATAACGGTAGCATCCAACGTGGTTGCTTTGAGAATGAGAGATACTGAAGGCGGAACTTTACACACCGTACACATTCAATAAATGTACTGATCATTCATTAAACGTGGAGAGCTTTAAAGGCTGAATTATAAGTTATCACAATGGCATGTGCTCTTAATGGAACACTTTGATCAGCTCAGTGACTCTGTTAAAAATACCGTCAATATGCAATAATTTCTACTGAATAAAACAGGCATAAATACTTCATAATTTTTGAGCCAGTTTTTTAATGGTGTCTGCCTTCTCCCATCAATTAGTTTTGCTCTCTGGACATCCTGAAATGTCATTTTACGGAGCGCAACTGACAACAACAACTTATCCATGAAGAAGTATCAATAATAGTCAGAGATGTGTCACTTTACAGAAAAGATATCCCCAAACCTACTCTTGTATAAGGATAAATCAGGGGTAACTAAATATCCAGTCTTGCTAAAAAACAAATAACAATTCAACACAGATGCATAACAAAGTTTCTGTAAAATGTTAGGAACCATCAGCATTGTGATTAACGGATGTTGAGGAGGCACAGAATCCCCTGGAAGTCTTTTCAAAGCAGATCAATGGCTTAGATCAGATCAACATCAGCTGGAAATCACTTCCTCTGTGCATCTAACACTAAAGGGGACTTGGTCACACATTCTGTGTCAAGGAGAAATGAAAACATTTACAAATGATCTCTCCTTGGTTCTCCTTCCTCAATCTCACAGCTGGCCTTCTTGCTTTGGTTGGCTGCAAAGTGCACAGTGCACAGTGTCGCTGACTGCTCAAGTGCTCTCCATGTATAAAGTCCAAATCCATCTGTTTTACCTCCCGTCAGTCTTAGTTTCCCAGTCTGGGAGCAGGCATCATGTTTATGCTCCGTGGATGCCCCCACTGGCAAAAGCAATGAGGAAGTCAAATAGGAGGTTGTGAGAAAAGATTATGTATCAAAAATCCGAGTGATGCTTATTATTTGTCCAGTTAAAGAGGGTTGCTTTCTAACAGTTCATTCTTTGAGAAGAGAAAAAATATCAGACCTATACCTCACACAGTTCCCATCAAAAAAGGCAAAATTTTTTTCCCAGCAGAAGCAGACAGTCGTTACCTGATAGAAGGTCTTGATTCAGCGTCTATACAAAAAAATACAGTAAATTGTGACATCTTTTTTCCCTCTGTGCTTTGTGGACAAGAAATCGTAGCAAGAAAGTACTATGCTCCTTGTTCTTGCTGGTGCCTGGCATAAAATTAAACTCTAAAACTCCTTGCTGTGCTTCTCAACACTTCACAGTACAATGAAAAATGAAATTTGTAGGGCATGACCAGGATCACTGGACGGGCTGCTTGAGGCCAGAACTGACTGGCCCAGAGGCTCCACGGCTTGGGCTCACCTGTAACCCATCTGTGGTGCACAGGCTGGGAAGCTTTGCTCGGACGTATGCCAGGCTGGTGAAGTTTTGTAGGCTCTCTAATATTCTCATATAGACACACATTCTAATATATTGCTACCATACATTATCTCTTAGGTATCATTTTATTTAAATGGCTGACACTGTGATGAAACAAAGGAATGAAAACAGCAGTTCCTAAGGGCTCTGACAGCTGTCAGAGCGGGTATGAACAATCCCCCTTCACTCACTCTGACGCCCCATTTTGGCACAGTTGCAGCAAACCCAATGTTTGGTACCCGTGCCTCTGGCCCGAGAATGGAGTAAGGACTTTGTCTTCTACACACTGCATTCTCAGATTTAGGGCTATCAAAGTGCCAACATGTCATACAAGTTGACCTGTAGTACTTTAATGATCCCAAAGTTAAGAGAGTGTGTGGAAATACTGAAGGAAAACACGTCTCCACTTCCGACCTGCCTAAGCTAGAGAAGGATTCATAATGTACAATGGTGGAGACCCCACACAGGTGGCCAGGCTGCTTAAAAACCAGACTACACATAAGGAATGCAGCCCAATAATACAGTGTAATTTTAGAGGGCGAAGGGGTTCTTAATAGCAGTGGCTTAAAACTTTTATAGAAGAGGAAATCCAGAGTGACTGGTCAGAAGGGAGCTGGGGGAGGAGTCTCGAGACTTCGTAGGTAAAGCAAGAACCCTACTCTGGGTTAGAGGGCAGGCTTATCTGAGGTGAGCTCCAGGGAGCTGATGAAGACCGGGAAGACTCTGAGCCCGTCCTTCTGTGCCAGCAGGAGACCTGGAAATCACCTAAATCTATTTGTTGGTTTCTCCTGTTAATAACGTAACTGGTTACATTAACCACTAAACTCTCTAATCAGGTAGAAAACAAGATTAGATGAATCATCAATAGAATGTAGTAGCGATTTATGTACAATTTTCTGCCCCTTGCCCTGTTATAAACTCTTGGAGAAATTTATTCTTCAAGAATTCCAGCATCCTTTTATGCACCTTTGCACATGTCCCTATTCAGCCTATTCTGTACTCAGATGGCACGGCCTTTGAAAAGAAAGCTTTCGCTCGCAAAGTAAGAACTAAGCAGAAAAGAAGAATTTAATATAATTTGCATTGCTGATGAAATCTTAAAAGAGATTTCTTCAAATTTGGATGCTAACATGAAGCTGTACCAGTTTTTTCTAAGTAATCACAAGGAATCCGGGCCCTTACTACAACAGAATTTCGTATTATGACATATATTGATAAACAAGCAAACTAACTTTTAAAAGTGTAACACAGATTTTAATAATTTATCTGCTGCTATGAACAACCAACTTATTAGGAACTATAAACTGATAAAATATCTTAAATCAACTTGCACATGAAGTAAGGCTTTCCCTCCAATGATAAATGGGGCATCAGCAAATAGGTCCAGGTTTCCTTGAGAGGCAAGCTATGACAGGCAACTTGAATGGATTTGCATTTGAATAAACATAAGGTCATTAGTAAGGAAATGATCAAGACAAATCTGAGAACGATCAATTAAAGTGGGTACCTAAATCACTTTTTGATGATGCTATTTTTAATGTATCTGGTATAAATATATTTAAAACACCCATTCCCTTATCTTTGGCAGCTTTATTCACAGTTTAGATTTGCAAAGATCTCCCAGAGTTTATGCAATGCATTCCTTCCCCCACGCAGATTTCATTCCGACTCTAGAAAAGCAGAAAGGTGTAAGGAGCAGGACATTGGGCCTGGAGCTAGGATTCATGGTTTCCATCATCTTGACCATGTCAGCAACTTAGTCCTGGACTTCAAGTAAGTCACCTGCTAGGCTTCCAGGTTTCCATGACCTCACCTGTCAAGTATGGACCAACTGGAAATATCGAGATCCTACCTTCAGGATCTCATTCTATTATCCAAAATCCCGTGTGCTAAGGATACAAATAACACTTGGATAAATTTGAATGCTTGGCTTTTAACATTGCATGTGTATACATGGTGTATATTCTTGGTGTGTATTCATGTGGCTTCTGTCCTGTATTATATATTTGCTTAGACCTTTAAGTTAAGACTATATTTTTAAAAAATAAGAGAGCAGAGACCACCTGTCTGGTAAAGTTAGTGGTCTATGCGTATGGTAACTATATGGACTGGTATTTATAAATATTGCTGTTTACTAATTTTGGTCTAATTCTAACATCAGAAAGGACAGGGCAATGAAACTCTTATTAAATGCACTTTAATATACCAACATGTTGATTCATTTAAGAAGAAATGATTATCAAAGACTACTAACCAAGACCACCCCCATTATATCATTCCTTAATCAGTGCTGGCAATCAAATGGGCATTCTTTCCCTTGTTTCTTCAGGTTAATAATTCCTGCTTCCAGCTTAAGCATTTTGAATATGTTACTGAGTACTTCCAAATTATTCTCATTTCCTTAAATCGAGGGAACCCCCCCCTTTTCCCTACCATAAGGATCCATAAAGTATAGCACCTCATGAGTGGGGAGAGCAGCCTCAGAGAAGAGCTATTTCTAAGTAAGTCCGGAAATGCCACGTAAATTGTCAGTTTCATCAGGCCATATAACTACTTTCTTTAAAAAACATCTAGGTTCAAGACATGTAAACGCCATTGGACTATTTGGCCGCACAGACATCAACTGCAGAGGCTTCATTCTGTCACCTTCCTGGTTACAAAGACTTCAGGCTAAATAATCGCACTGTTGATCTGGATTTATCTCTGATGTGCTCTGGCACTTGGACGGCGGCTCGTCCCTGATCTAGGCGGTTTACAGTCACACAGCTCATTTTTCCTAAATACAGGATTTATAGCTGCTTTTAAACTTTAACGTGTTACATGTTATACAAACATACAAACTGTAAATTTCGTTGTCACTGTACAGAATAATACTTTGCAAGAGGCTTATGCCTTAGGGTCATTCACAGCATAAACGTATATGATAGGAACACCTGAGAGAACCTAGACAAGAGCTTAGATAGATAACTTAGGAACCACAGGTGTTTAAAAGGAGTGAGGGGTAATTGTGATTTCTTTTAAAGTATGCAGATATATTTGGTACAGATGGGATTTCATAAACTTCTATTTCTCCAAATCAAATCATACTTTAAATGATCTAATATTTAATAAATTAAGCAACTCTGCACCAAATCTTACATCAAGATTACGATTTACTTTTGATTATGATTTACTTTTTACAAGAGTAAGAAGATAGTCACATTTAGAATGTGTTCAAAATGTGTCATGGTACACATTTCCTTAATGTGGCCAATCGAATTCAAAACAGTGTCATGAGCATTACTACTACCTTTTATGAGCTAGTCAGAGCTTAACATACTATGGCCTGTGAGCGAAATCTAGCCTACTGCTCGTTTTTTGTAAATAAAGTTTTATTGGAACACAGCCAGCCATGCTCAGGCACCTACTGCCCTATAGGAACAGAGCAGAACAGCTGCAGAAGCGACTACGGGCGGCAAGGCCCACAGAAGGCATGCCAATCCCTGGGCTGTTCTGAGAGTCTCATCAGGAAGGAACTCAGAGAAGCCAAGTCACTATTGTCCATAAAACAATACGGTGCTTTGTGAAATGGAAACTAAACGAATTAATAAAAGGCTATATTAAAATGCTCCAGGTATTTAAACCCACCACAAAGTGAAGACCAAAATCAAATTAAATATTTCCCCCCAATAAATATCTTACGAATGATAAAATTTTCTCCATAATACATTGTAGGATGGTAGGATGTAATTATGAAACTTATTTTAGAATGTCCCTGGCAAAGTCACTTGACTCTTAATCGGATGTTTACCATTACTCATAAATTTCCAGAGAGATGAAACTACTATTGGTAGGTCATATCTGATCAGAGCAGTCAAGCAGAACTTATGGTGCACGTCAAAAACTCAGACATGAAGGAACTATGTACGTTACCAGTGAATGGAATTCCTATCAAATGCAATGAACTACATTCTTAAACAGAGTGTTTTTTTCCCAACTAAATCTGCTTTTCTCCAAACTGTGTAACTTTGTAATTACTTTGTGTTTGTCCCTATAGTCTCTGCAAAAACAAATTTTGATTACTTTTTTTTTTTACCTTGAGATCACGGTACACAATCTTTCCGGAATGTAGATAGTCCAAAGCAGAGACAATTTCTGCACCATAGAAACGTGTGCGGTCCTCGGAGAACACCCGCTCTCTCGACAAATGGAAAAACAGCTGCAGGGTAAACAGCAGGGACAGGATTGTAATAATTACTGATTTAGTGGGGGAAATTACCACAAACATAAAACACCTCTCATCACCATATTGTGATGATAGATGGTGTACCCCCAGTGGACACTCAGCTCCTACACAGCAGCTGGCTTATCTTCTCCAGGTTTCCAAGGGGAGACTGCGAGCTGTTAAATCAGCGTTTTAATCAATACACCAATCTTGTTTAAGGCATTCTGCTTGCCACCCATTTAACCTTCAGTTACCAGAGGAAAAAAGGATGCATCATCAGATTGCGTTTCCCCCTCACTATACTGTGGCTTCACTCTTCCAAGGATTAGGCACTGAGACATGATTAAAATAAGTGTTCACGACAGAGATGTAATATTTCTACTTAATTATTGGACTTACACCTGATTTCAAAGTAAGGACTGCTGATTTGCTGAAACTGATGGATGTGCGCTTGTTATAGTCTACAACTGGCCTTGCTTCTTCAGATCTCCAGAAATGTTTTCAAAGTTTGAATCAATGTCTTCTACAATGACAAACCGTAAGGCTCCAAGTTTTCACTTCATGAACGGCCAAAAGGGACGAGAAGCTCCGTCACTTCCCCGTATAGTTCTACTTCAGTAACAACTACAGTGCCAACCTCCCATCAGAGAATCACTTAAAACCACACGCTCATTCACTTCTGCTCATCACCTACAAGGACAGAGCACTCCGCAGTCAACAGGCACTTCCTGGGAGCTCACTGTAGCCACACACTCAGCTCTCCATTTAGGCCAGCGCCTTGGTCACGAAACTGCCCATCTCATCTCCCGGTTCGACAACGCATATGCGGAAGGAGCGGGTTCCAGGCACTATGAATTGACTTCCGACGTACTACTTCACTGCGTTAAGAAATCCGCCAAGAACAATGCAAGATTGTTGACAGTGCTGAGTATACCACTAGCAATCACAGTAGGTACCCACTACACGTCTGTGATTGAAGAAATGAACCAATCAGTGTATCCTTGACTACAAGATCACAAATTAACTACACCTTCACATGGAGCATGGACTCTTAGCGCTCTGACAAACGTATGAGAACCACAGTTAACCAAGATTGGTTCCTTGCACACCAAGTCATAATTTAAGCAACACAAAAAACAGATTTCTTCTGACATATTCTACCCTTTTCCACCTTCACTGAAGAGTCTATCATTATTTTAAGATCTATTTTCTGCATAACCCATTGTCACAATGAACAGCAGGAGGGAATATGACTTAATTGCCAAAAAAGACTGGCTTAACGTTATAGTAAAACTAGAATGCTTGGCAGACAGTCTCTAAACTCTAATGCTCTCCACTATCTTGTCATATTTTATCAAATCTAAGATGTTCTTGATTGGAACTCCAACATCATTTTAAGTTAATAGTAGGAAACAAAAAAAATTGTCAATTAAAGCTATAATAAGCCATCAAATATAAAAGCCATTCTGATTGCAGAAACCTTAAATATGTCTTACAAACGATCCAATCTAGTATGCCAAAAATCAAACCAATGCATACAATTACTCAGGGATATTTCTCAAAACTTACTCATTTTATACAGGCAGATATTCTTAATGCATTACCATTCAAATGTGGATGAGAAGTAGAAAGAAGCATAGATCACCAGTAAAGTGATTCTGAAAAATTTCTGGGTCAAAATAATTTCTGCCATGCTTTCTTCAAAATATCACTAACTTGGATGAAGGAACCCCTGTGATCTCTACATAGATTTATGGCAATCTCCTAATGGGATGAAAATATTGTTTAGATCCCTAAATAAAAAATAAGCCTACTACTTACTCATCTACTGTAGAAAAGATATAGATCCTCCTTAAATCAATATAATATGTGCAGGCTTCTAGATCTTTATTTAGACCATATTCTTCAATTTGTCTCCCAGCCAATTTCTATAAAAATATCTGCTAAAAAAATGATACTTAAGGAGAACAACTCTATTTCTCAATCTGCTGTCCTCTGATGTCTACCCTTGTTACCTTATAGAACTTAGTCTTGCTAAGATAACTAAGAATCTCTTAACTGCCAAATCCAATGATCTATTTATAGTCTGCATATCTTCCTAGCCTGGACCTGAGGACATCGGCTATTGGCCTCCTCCTTGGCTTTGGTGATACAGCTCTCTCCTGATTTTCTACCTAACTCCGGATATTTCTTCTCAGTTTCTACCTTGGCTTTGAACCAACTTTCCATTTAGTTAGCATTAATTATTTTAAAGTCACTGTGTTGGGCACTAGGAAGAGAAAAAGATGGCATACAGATGTAGAGAAATCATATAAAAAAAGATTAAAACACAAGGGAAAAGGGGGAAAGGACACAGACAATTAAAATAAGAGGAATACAAATGAATACAGTTCATAAAAACATGCCACCTTATAATAATCAGTGAAGGCGAGATAAACATAAATGAGACAATTTAGCATATCCAGAAATAGCATCGTCAGTGAAAGTGCTGGAAGATGAGTATCTTCATACACTGGTACTGGGATCTAAGCAGACAGCAACTCTTCCCAGGGCAACTGGCAATAGAAACTAATAATTTTTAAAGTACAATAGTTCCTCTTCTAGAAATTTCCTTAAAAAAAAAAAAAGGAAATGCAGAAGTCTTCTACAAAAGGACATTCGCTGTAGCAGTATATATAATGATAAAAATGCAAAAACAGTCTTCGTACCATGTTGAAAAATAAAATTAGAGTTTCATCTAATACCATACCAAAATAAATTTCTGATGTAACTCATAGTTAAATATATTAAACTAATTAAACAACTAGAAAATAAGAATTAACTGGGCAAAAACACATAAAACAAAAAAAATGAAAACCGGGTAAAGTATGTCACAGAACTCTCTTTAGATGCTGGACAGCAGGCAGTGCAGGACCAAGATCTTCGTGAAGAGAGAAACAAACGAGGGGCTCTAAAGCCTCGGCCTTCTGTCCGAGGGCACTGTGTAGAACATGACCGGCAGGAGAGGACTGACCCCAAGCATAACTCAGAGGTCTCACTGTTGGAGAGTGAGAAGCAGATTTTGAGGACGAGGAGGTAGATGGCATTTGCCAGCGAGGAAGAAGCTGTACAAAACCAGTGGAGTACAAGCAGCGTGTGTGTGTGAGGTTAAACTCTACAAGAAGAAGCAGAGAAGGAATGGAGGTGTGCGTGCCAAGTAATTCCCGGAGCTCACTCAGCGCTGAGAGACATTCAATTTCTAACCAGTCAGAACAGTGTCATGACAGAATAGCCAGGCTTTCAGTAGACATTTCAAAACAGTGAAAGTTAAACCCACAAAAGCTAACAAATACGGAGAAGACAACAAAATCCAGGCATTCATGTAAAATTCCAGTGATCTTGTATCCGATCAACAATTACCAGACATAAGGAGATGCAGGATATATGACCCCTAACCAAGAGAAAAATCAGTCTTTAGGAAAACCTAAAAACAGTGGAGATGATGGAATTAATAGAGTGACTTTAAAACAGTACATGAACAGAAAGAAAAGATAAAGGACATAGAAGTAGAAATAACCGGGACTTCTAGAGATAAGACATACAATATCTGAAATTAAAAATCCACTAGATGGGATTCATAACAAACGAGACACTGCAAGAGGAAAAAAAATAAACATAAAATCAGAGTAAAAGAAACTATATAAGTTGCAGCTAAAAAACAAACAAATAGCCTCAGTGACCTGCTGACAGTATCAAGGAGGCTAACATATGTGTAATGGTGGCCGTTCCTAAAAGGGGGAGGGAGACATTTACAAAATGATGCCTGAAATTCTCCCAGCTTGGATAAAAATGATAAATGCACAGATCTGCGTGTTGTAATGAACCTCAACATGACGAACACTCATAAACACGCAGAAACAATCCCAACAGAAGTCAGAACACATTCAAATTGCAGAAAAACCAGTGACGGAAAATCTTTTAAAAATTCTGAGGGGGGAGAAATATTATACAGAGGAACAAACAGAATAATCCTAGACTTCTGAGAGGCTATAGGGGCAAAAAGGCAATGGAACAATACATCCAAACAGCTAAATGAAAAACAAAAAGGTATCTTAAAATTCTGCATCCAATGGGAAAATCCATCAAATAGGAAGCACACGTATGTGAGAAAAATGGTGAGGCCAGAGAAAGAGACACTGGAAAAAGTCAGGTGAAAGGATCACAGGCTCTCACAGAGCCCAAAATACTTTGTATCCTCGCCCGGCAGGACAAAAAGGCTTCCTAAGAGACGTGGCGCCCAAGACAGCCTGTGAGGTTTTTGCCTCCATAGCCCATCAGTGTCAGAGCAAAGGTTAGCGCGGCCAGTCTCAGCTTAAAAGCAAGCCTGGAAAAGATCACTGCTTATGAGTAAGAACAACTTCATCCAATAAAAAATTATCTGGCACTAAAAGAACCAGGGAAATATAACCCATTACTAGCAGAAAAATGAACGAATAGAAACAGACTCAGAAAGTGACACAGACGACAGAAGAGTAACATGATAAAACAGCTATTAAGGTAGTGTATTAAAGTTCAAAATGTAGAGAGAGAAGCATAATAAAGAAATAAATGGGAGATATAAAAAAAAAAGTCCCAAATTAAACTCCAAGAGATAAAGCCTGAGATGTCCTAGATGAAAAATGAAAAACTGGACCGAATTATCACTATGCTAGACACTGGAGGAAAAAAATGGTAACAGACTTCAAGACACAGGAAACAAATCTAAAATTAAAGATAGGAAAACAATAATGAAAGCGATGAACTGAGCATTAATAAACCGTGGGACAGTATCCCGTAGGCTAACAGATGCGATAGGACATAAGAAATGAAGGAACAGAAAAAAATACTTCAATAATGTCCAAAAAGTTTTCAAATTTGATGAAAACTAGATTCACAAAGGCTTAAAAAAACCCAACTGAAAGAAATGTGAAGAAAATCCTACAAGGCTCATCATAATTAAATAGCTGAGAGCAAAGTGCTAACAGGAAAGCATAACAGGACGGGGGGGGGGGGGGCGGGGAGGGGGTCGAGGACCCAGTAAGCACGAGGAACAAAGGATGAGAGCAGACGTCTTGTCAGAAACTGTGCAAACCAGGCCAGAGAGGAGCGGCATCTTTATAGTAATTAAATACAGAACAGGCAAGCTACAATTTTATACACAGCTAAAATAGCTTTCCAAAAATGACGGCAAAATAAAGCCTTTTGGGGACATGCAAAAGGTTAGGGAAATCATCAGAAACACTGCGCTGTAAATGTCCAAGGTAACGCTTCAGGCGGATGCACAATGGTAGCAGATGAAAAACTGGGTCCACACAAGGTAAAGAAGAGACTGCAAATCATAACTTTGTGGGTAAATATATGTTGGCTTTTCTTATGTTTTTAATCTCTGTAAAAGACAGTGCTGGTTTAAAACAAAAATAACAATGCATTGTGGCATTCACAGCACATGTAAAGGTAAAATGTATTTAACAATAACACAAAAGCTAGAAGGGAGAAAATGAAGGTGTCCTGGTAGAAAGGTCTTATGTAAAATGGCATATACCCTAACTTGAATATAAATGGGGTAAGTTAGGGGTGCCTGGGTGGCTCTTCAGTTGAGTGTCTGACTTCTTTTTGGCTCAGGTCATGATCTCAGGGTCATGAGATCGAGCCCTACGTGGAGGTCCACAATCAGCAGGGAGTCTGCTTGAGATTCTCTCTCTCCCTCTCCCCCTTCCCAAGATCGAGCCTGCTCTCACTCTCTCTCTAAATAAATCTTTTAAAAAAATGGGGTAAGTTGGGACACCCGGGTAGTTCAGTTGGTTAAGCGTCTGCCTTTGGCTCAGGTCCTGATCCCAGGATCCTGGGATTGAGTCCCGCACATCGGGCTCCTTGCTCTACGGGGAGCCTACTTCTCCCTCTGCCTCTGCCCACTGCTCCCCTTGCTTGTTCTCGCTGTCTCTCTCGCTGACAAATAAGTAAAATCTTTTTTTTTAAATGGTGAAAGTTAAACATGAATTTGTATTTAAAAACCAACCCCCCAAAATTCCCCCCCTAATCGTCAAATAAAATGTTAGTGAATTCTATCAAACTCCTGAAATAGAGGTAATAACAATTTCATGCAAATACTTGCAGAAAACAGGAGGAAATACCTCTCAACCATGAGGCCAACATTACCTTAATACAAAACCAGACAAAGACATTACATGAAACAGTATCAATATCCCTCAAAATCATAGATGTAAAAAGACTTAACAAAATTTTACCAGATCATATCTGACAAAAGATGATAATATATTATGATTACTGATGGTTAATCCCAAGAATGAAAGATTGGTTTAACATTTGAAACCAATGTAATTTGCCATATTAACAGACTAAAAAAGGGAAGACCATATGATCATCTCAAATGATGCAGAAGCAGCTTTTAAAACAACTCAATGGCCACTGATACTAAAATCTCCTAACAAACTAGGAACAAGAGAGAACTTCCTCAACCTGATAAAAGACATTTAAAAATGTATAGCTAACATCACAGTAATAATGACGGATTGAATTCTTCTTTTTCCCCCTGGGACTGGGAATGAGAATGTTCACTCCTTTCATTTGGCATGTGCAGGAGTTCCTAGCCAAGCCAAATATGGCATAGACAGACAGACAGATAGATAGACAAATATGTAAATGTCACATAGACTGGAATAGAAGTTAACTGCCTTTACTCACAGACAGCAAGCCTGTCTACATAGAAATTCCAAAGAAATTTACAAAAAAATTATAAAACTAGTGAGATTCAGAAGGCCATGGGATACGGGATACAATGGCAGTACACAAAAAAATCAACTGTATTATATACTAGCAACAAACAACTGGTAATGAAAAACACAACAGAACTATGTAAGGAAAAACTGAACAAAGTTATGCAAGACCTATAAACTGAAAATTACAAAACATTTCAATAGAAATTAGAGAAAACATAAGTAAACAGATATACTGAGTGCATGGATCAGAACACTAATAATACTGGTAAGTCTGTTCTCCTCAAACTAACCTATAGACTCAAAGCAATCCCATCATAGTCCTACCAGGCTTTTCTGTAGAGATTAAGAAGAGATTAAGAAGCTGATACTAAACTGATATGGAAATGCATAGGATCCAGAAGGGCGGCAACAATTCTGAGAAACAACAGTGTATTTCCTGATTGTAAGATGTACTTTAAAGCTATTTATAATAATCAAGTCAGTATGGTATTGGTATAAGGAGAGACACATCCATGATGGAACGTAACAGGGAGTCCAGAAACAAATATATGGCATCAGTTTTTGCAAAGGTGTCAAGGTCATTCGGAGTACAGAGCCTTTAACAAAAGATGCTGGAGTAACTGGATATTCATATGGGGAAAAAAATGAACCTCAATTATTACCTTACTGTACACATAAGAATCAAATTAAAATAGGTCATAGACCTAAATGTCGTAGGTACAGTTCTAGAAGAAAATATTTGTGACTTAAGGTAGACAAGACTTCTTAGATAAGTAGACCAAAAAAATAAAAGCCAGAAAAGAAAGAATTGATAAACTGGGCCCTTAAAATTAAAAGTTACTGTTGTCAAAAAATATCAGGGAAATGATGAAAAGACAAGGTACAGTACAGGAGAAATTATTTGTGAAATATTTGGCAAACTACTTGTAACTCTTATAATACAGT